>NC_067408.1:68484886-69819052 GCF_009764475.1 Pristis pectinata | reverse complement strand
TTGAAGTTTTCCCAATCTTCCAGTTTCCCACCACTCTTAGCAACATTGTATGCATGATCTTTTAGCTTGATGCCTCCTCTTATTTCCTTAGTTATCCAAGGCTGCCCCCCCCCACCCTTACTGTCCTTGCTTTTGACTGGAATATACTTTTGTTGAGCACTGTGAAAAATCTCTTTGAAAGTCTTCTACTGTTCCTCAACTGTCCCACCATATAGCCTGTGTTCCCTGTCTACGCTAGCCAACTCCTCCCTCATCCCGTTGTCGTCTCCCTTGTTTAGGCATAATACACTGGTTTTAGATTGAACTATTGCACCATCCATTTGTATGAGATTCAGTCATACTTTGGTCAGTCTTTCCAAGAGGATCCCTAACTACAAGATAGTTAATTTTGCCTGTCTCATTGCACAGGACCAGATCTAAGATAGCATTTTTCCTCGTATGTTCACTAACATGCTATTCAAGAAAGCTATCATGGATGCATTCTATGAAGTCCTCAACCCTCTTGATTTACCCAATCTATGTGGAAATTAAAATCTCCCATGACAACTGCCATTCCATTCTTACATGCATCAAATATTTCTTGGTTATCATTCAGTGGCCTATAGATAACTCCCACCAGTGACTTTTTCCTTTTACTATTTCTAATCTCTACCCAGTTAGACTCAACATTCTGCTCCCTAGATCTTATATCATCTCTCACTATCACCCTGATCTCATTCTTAATTAAGAGCGCTACCCCACCTCCCTTACCATCCTGCCTATCCTTCCGTATTACCTGATACCCTTGGATATTTAATTCCCACTCATCTCCACCCTGCAACCACATTTCTGTAATGACCACTAAATCATACACCTTTTTACTGATTTGTGCCACAAGTTCACTGATCTTGTTTTGAATACTATGGGCATTCATATAAAGTGCCCTTACACTCATTGTCCTTTTAGACTCTAGTAACCTTTGTGTCTTTTGGGTTCAACTTTTCTATATTTCACTCTTACTTTTCTCTTTTCTAACTTTTGCTTTGGTCTCTGCTTTGCTTCCCCCTGTCTTTCTGCATGGATTCCCATCCCCCTGCCATATTAATTTAAACCCTCCCCAACAGCACCAGCAAACAATCCCCCTAGGACATTGATCCCAGTCCTGCCCAGGTGTAGACCATCCAGTTTGTACTGGTGCCACCTCCCCCAGAACCGGTTCCAATGCCTCAGGAATCTGAAACCCTCCCTCCTGCACCACTGCTCAAGCCACATGTTCATCCTAACTATGCTGCTATTCATACCCTGACTAGCACATGGCAAAGGTAGTAATCCTGAGAGTACCACCTTAGAGGTCCTACTTTTTAATCTGGCTCCTAGCTCCCTAAACTCAGCTTGTAGGACCTCATCCTGCTTTTTTCCTACATCGTTGGTACCTACATGCACCACGACAAGTGGGTGTTCACCCTCCCCTTCCAGAATGCCCTGCAGCCACTCTGAGACATCTCTGACCCTTGCACCCGGGAGGCAACACACCAACCCAGAGTCCCATTTGCAGCCACAGAAGCTCCTATCTATTAACCTTACCATGGAATCCCCTACCACTATAGCTCTGCCACTCTTTTTCCTGCCCTCCTGTGCAGCAGGGCCACTCATGGTGCCATGATCCTGGCTACTGTTGCCTTCCCCTGATGAGCTATCTCCCCCAACAGGATCCAAAGTGGTATATCTGTTTTGATACAGATATCAAACTTCTTCACTATACAGTGATGAAGAAGGCATACGGGATATTTACCTTCATTAGCCAGAGCATAGAACATAAGAGCAGAGGATGGTACAACTATACAAAACATTACTTAGGCCACAGCTGAAGCAGTGTGCACAGTTCTGGTCACTACACTGTAGGAAGGACATGATTACAGTGGAGAAGATGCCGAGAAGATTCATTAGGAATTTGCCTGGGATGGAATGTGTCAGCTATGCAGAGATTCTGGACATAGAAAACCATAGAAAACTACAGCACAGAAAACAGGCCATTCAGCCCTTCTAGTCTGTGCTGAAACATTATTCTGCTAGTCCCATTGACCTGCACCCAGTCCATAACCCTCCAAACCTCTCTCGTCCATGTATCCATCCAATTTACTCTTAAAAGTTAAGAGTGAGCCCGCATTTACCACATGCTAAGCTTGTTTTACTTGGAACAGAGAAGGTTGAGGAAGGACCTGATGTTTCATGAGGGGCATAGACAGGGTGAATAGTAAGAAACTTTTCCCCATAGCTGAGGTGTATAAAGCCAGAGATCATGAGTTTAAACTAAGGGGAAGGAGGTTTGGAGGGCATCTGAGCATGATTTTTTTTCACCCAGAGCGTTGTTAGAATCTGGAATGCACTCCCTGAAGGAGGGGTTGGAGGCAGAGACTCTCACAACATTTTAAAAGTATCCAGATGAGCCAAGGCATAGAAGGCTATGGAGCAAGTGCTGGAAAATGGGATTAGTATAGATAGGTAATCAGTGGTTGCTACGAGCATGGTGGGCCAATGGGTCTGTTTCTGTGCCGTAGGACTCTATAATTCTATGAACCCCTTACAATGGCTCCAGATTATTGGTGTAATGTTGCATTATGTGGTCATAAGCTGCAACATATGAGGGTATTTGTTTGCATCTAACAAATACAAAAGATGATCTTACCAAGAAGTATTTTTACATCAATAAATCACAAAAATCACAAAACAGAAGTCCACAAGCAGTTAATTCATGCAACTATGGGCTGCTAATAGTCTGTTTCATATTTTTGTGTTGCAATCAGAGTGAATAAAGCCGGGAAAGGGAAATAATTACAGTTTGTAGCTCTCATGGCTCAAATTACAGGAAGTGCTTGAATGCTGATAATGATGAGATAGACTAGGTTACCTAGCGATATGCTTGTAAAAGTCACTACTGATATCTGCCTTTCTCTTCAAGATCCAGGGAAAAATAATTTTTAGCCTCTTGTCTCAAGATTCAAGACGATTGAGACTGAGGGAAGTGGAATTGGATAATTAAACCTGTATGCAGCAAAATTAATCCAAAGTCTTGGCACCGCATGAAAGCCTGCAGTTTAAAGAGCCCACTTTTATTGTTTTTTCCGAGTGATTATTTCTCTCCTAAATGTGTTGACTTGTGTAGCTCCTCTAGGGCTGATGTCCAAATACTTTACCCATTCATTGTGTGTGTGTCTTAACTGAAAGAATACAAACTGCTTGCATTCATACAGCACCCACAAGATGTCCCAAGTCAAATCAAGTTGAATTTATTGCCATGTGCACAAGTATGGTGAGTTACAGGTACAATGAAAAACTTGCCTGCAGCAGCACCACAGGCACATAGGTACAGACGACACACAGGATATAAATTATACATAAACTATACAAGACAGTGAAGAGACAAAAAACATGCAAAAACAAGATATTATTGCAGAAAAGTGAGACACAATCATTATCATTTATTTCCATTTCTATATACATTTATATGCCTATCCATTTTATAGTCAGTGAAGGACAATATCTGAGAATAATAGAATCATGCAGTGTGGAAACAGGTTCTTTGGTTGACCATGTCCATGCCAACCATCAAGCACCCACTTACACTAATCTCATTTTATTTTCCCACATTCCCAAAAACTCCCCCAGATTTTACCATTCACCTACACATGAGGGGCATTTTACAGTGGCCAATTAAACTATAACATATAGTTGGGATGAGGGAAGAGACCATTTGGTCATCTTGAAGTATGGACACTGTTTTAATGTAGCATCATGACAGCCTGTTTGCATGTAGCAAAAAGGAAATTTTTCTACAGTTCAAAAAGCCTCAGAAAGAGTATCTCTGAAATCAGCCCTTTAATATTACGTCAATAATAATAAGTCAATCTTCTCCTTGAATTGCTACCATGGTTTGAATGCCCCTGTGACCAGAATTGGAAACATTTAAGGTGCAGTCTAATTGGAGCACTGCACCATTTAGGCATGACTTACATGGCTCTGCTGTTATAGTCCATCATCTTGCTTGCTTTGTTAATTGCAATGTAGCTCAGCAATAATTGGGCATGTTGAATGAAGAGTCTACCAAAACTTTTAAATCTCTACCAATTATCCTTTGCCATTTCAGCACATTTCATGGAGTACAGACTTATTTATTCTTTATCCAAGCCAAATTTTATATGTCATTTGCTGCTGCTCTTATTTTTTGTCTCTTGAACTTGCTGTTCCCAAGTTGCCTCATCAGATTCAACTCTCCTTTCACCTATGAATTTGATCAATTGGCAACTTTAATCAAGCTGAACTCCAAGTTAGTGAAGTAAATGAAGAATAATACGTGCTCCAACACCAACTGCTCCACTTTGCAATCACCATTTCCTCATCCAGCTGCTCCCTGCATTCTGTACTAATTTCATGTTCCCTCCCAGGTCCTGGGGCCATTGTTTTAACTTCTGAAACACAAGAGATTCTGTAGATGCTGGAAAACCAATTTGACTGTATCAAATGGTTTTTCTGAAACAATGATACAAAACAAAACACCAGTGTGCTGTGCCATGGCATAAAGGGAAGCAGGATTATCCCTATGTTTACCTTACAGGGTGTTAATTCCCTATTTAAAAGAAAAAGATTACGCAGGGTTCTCTTGCATGTTCGGTGACAGTGCATCATTGGCATTGCCTGACGGTTGAGACGTCTCCACGAACTGAAGAACAGCACCCTCTATAGCAATAGCAGAAGATAGGGTCATAAATTTTAACAATTCAGTGCCTGGAGAATAACCTTACAAAGTCCATTTCACTTCCTGGTTTGAGCTAGCTGACAACAGAGAGGGTTAGGGAGCTAGTATCCATTCTGAAAGATGGTGTGTCAAGAGACTAGTTGAAGACAGGATATTCATGTATTTTGCACCTTGCATTTGGACAACCAACTATCATTCATAATGAAGGCATGTGTTGGATGGATTAATGATGGCTCACCACAGCCAATTAGGGTCAGGTTACAGAATAGAGAAGAACAAGGTGGAAACTGGGATACAAGGAACATTTTCCATTCCTTGCCATAACAAAGCTCTCAGAATGAAACAAAATTTTATTTCTAATAATCCATGGATTACTTACTACTGATCCTTTATTATTTTGCTGAATCTCTCATCATATTGACCAAGAATTGTAATATTTTATTACTAAATGGAAAAGGAGGGTGGCAAACAGAAGTTTGATAAAAGGCATCAGTTCAGTTTTACATTTATCTGATCTCTTATTTATTGCTGTATTTTTAATTGACAATTTGAAAAGAGGCCTTTCTGATTTAACTAGGTGTCTGAAGTTTTTTGAATGATGTTTGATCCACTGGGTGTACTTGGTTTAGCACTAAATATTAGTCATGCATGGTTAACATGAAGATATCTGTAATCTAGTCTTTAAAGATGGTGTTTAACAGTTATTTGCTCATAGAATGGCATTGTTTATAGCTTTGTTTTGAGTGTTTAGATGCAGAACGAGCAGTGTTGGCTGTTGTCCTGCCCAATAGAGCAGGAGGGAGAAAATTTCGGCAGAAGCAAATAGTTATCCCTCTCATCTTATCTCTCTTATCCATTGTAGATATAGATTTGTGAGTGAGTGTAAGAGTCATATAGCATGGAGACAGGTACTCAACCCAATTGTCTGATCACTGAGCACCCCTCTGCAGCAATCCGATTTTTCCTCTCACATCTCCAACAGCGCATCCCCACCCGCCTCTGATTTTTCTGCCACCCATTTACACTAGGGGAAATATACAGTGGCTAGTTAACCTATCTGAACATCTTTGGCTTGTGGGAGGAAACTGGAGCACCTGGGGGAAACCCACACAGTCACAGGGAGAAGGTGCAAACTCCACACAGACAGCACCCTGGTCAGGATCCAACCCAGGCTGCTGGAGCAGTGAGGCAGCATTGTTAACTGATGAACCACTGTACCACCCTTGTCTGTTGTTAAAAGTGGGTGCTAGGGTTGGATATGGGAAAGCAATACACATCACCACTGAAACAATTTAGAAGAAGGTTATAAGACAGCTTGCCTAGAGATGGTGAAGTAATTGGTTTCTGAAAAATAAAGTGGCCTGGAATTCCCTTAAAGCAGTGAACAACCTGCAGTTGCCTATCTCCTACTTGTTATATCCCCTCTTACCTTGTGCAGGACACTGTGTCAACTCCTTCAGAAAAGCCAACTCTAACTTTCAGTGGCACATTGAGCAAAGTAGTTCCTTGACAGCAGGTAAAGTCAGCTACCCTGATAAAACTGGCTGTTAAACAGCTGGAACTTTTGTGAATGCCAAAGATATTACTAAAAGTATTACTAAAAACAATTAAGTACATTTAAGTTGAGGCAATTAAATCAAAAGATATAAATCACTTGCAACTCCCCTATTTCCCTGACATCTGTTATTTTCCACTGAAATGAAAAATTGGTGGGAAATTGCAAAAGCTCTGACTTCACCACATACCTAGGATGATGGTGGTGATAACATAGAACACTACAGCACAGTACAGGTCCTTCGGCCCACAATGTTGTGCCGACATTTTATCCTGCTGCCCCCTATGTAAGCCAACAAGTTGACTTACACTTGTTCTTGAGTGGCACAATAATAGGTGCAAAAGTGACAGTTCTACACAAAACTACTAACTTTTGAGTTGAAATTTTGAGCCAGTGTTTTTTTCTCTTTCCCTCTGCTTGTGGATAAATCTATATATTTAGTGAATAAATAATACCTCTGCTTTAATTTGGAATAATCATCATTTTGCCTTCACTCTTCATCTGTTGAGGGTTTGAATGAATGTTATAGACTCTATAAAATAATTAATTTGCATATTTCCCCTCTAACAAGTACCCGTGACTGTAACCAAAAGGAGCTGCTTAGGTAAAACTACTCAAATTTTGAATCTGCCAAAATTTTCTTCTAAAATTGAATTAATCATGCAAGCATTCCAGAATTTGTTCCTGGATGATTGTTAAGCTTTGAGGCAAAAAATACATTTCGGAAATATTCTGAGTTGTACTTTCCCAATTCCTCACTTTTCTTTTCCCTGTCCCGAGTCCTTCCTATTCACTTGTTTACCCCTTTCCTCTGCTTGACTCTCTGGCTGTACTTGCTAACTCAATATATGGGTTATTCAACAGAATGATTTGGATTACTTACATTGTTGTTAAAAACAGTTCACCTTCAGGAGTCCACCTGCAGTGATTTTCTATTGATCAGCAGTGGGCAACAGAATGTGCTGGCAGGCTTTGTGAATGGCTGATTCTACTGTAAATCAGAACTAAAATTGTAAGCTGTATGCAATTTACCTACAACTTACAACTAGGTGTCTTAATTAAGAAAATATTGTGTGAAATCCAAGAACCCCTGGATGAAAGTTCACAGAGGAAGAGGTATTTGTTTTATTGTATCCATTACTTCGCTGCAAAAGGATATTATTTGTTGTGACTGGGGTCTCCACTATGGTGATGGCCGAGAAGCTGGCGATGACCCGAAGAGATTTACACAGTGCATCTTGAATTATAAACTTACCCCTTTTTCTCCTCAGGCTCTTTTGATCTTCTTGCAGTGGGCATCACTAGGCCTTCCATTTTAAGCTGGCAGCTTGGAAGTGCATGAAACAATGGAACCTGCTAGCCATCCAAGTGGGACAGAACATTAACTTTAAACCAAAAGGAGTCCGATGTCTATTTCCTTGGATGTGTTGTCTTATCCAAGTATGTTCTTATGTTTTCAATGTAATCACAATACATGCTGGAAATAACACGTTGGCCTTGCTTCTGTTAGCATTATAGACTTATTTACTGATTATTTCTCTCCACTTGCAGTATCCAGCCGGGACTGTGGCTTTCGAAATGTTAAAGTTCAGCAAATATTTTCTTTTCAACTTTTAGTCCTATGATATTATCAAATGTCAATTAGAAGCAGCTGTCAAGGTTTACATTCTCAGAGCTCTTGCGTATCAGCATCTTGATAGAAGTTTGTCAGTGAAAGTGCCCATTATAGTAAAACTGTGCTGAGCACAATCTGCCGTAGGGTAGCCAACTTTGCTTGGACATATTCCTAGAGGTTCGTCACATAACCAAACAATCTTTTCTTTCCATCTCCAATATTTTTATAACTAATAAACAAAGAAAATTAGAAAAACACATGCTGAATTGCTCACAGCAGTTGCAATCTTTAATTCCCAGAGGAGTGTTTATAACTCTTATTGGTTATAATGGAAATGCAAGGGGTAGAAATGTGTCACTGGTCACATACACAAACACACAATGTAACAGCGTCCTGCTTCCAACATTGAATTGCATTTAAGTTGACCTCAGTTTCTTCGCTCAGGAGGACTGAGAATCACACCCTGATTTTTGGCTGTTCCTCCTTTATAATGGGAATACTTAGAGTGGCTTGCTGCAGTTCAACCACTTCATCGCTAGTTGCCGTTTGGTTTGTTGGCCTGGTGGAAATTGAGAATTCACCATGCAGGGAAGTCCAGCTATGTAAGGAGAAAAGGGCCTTGTGAAAGGCAAAGAGATATATTTTATGATGTAAAGCAAAGAAAGAAAAAATAATCTCATTCAATGACTATCTTGGCAGCTGCATTGCATGGAATCTGATATATAGAATCAGAATGGAGCAGAAAAGCCCATAGATCACTGTTGATCTATGATCTATAGTGTATAAAATATCCTGAACCTTCCTGATTGGTCTGTGGGAAAATATGGCTAATAAAAAACAGGATTTAGCTGTCAACTGCAGAGCTCAAGTTTTGAATTAGTCATAAAAAAACTTCATCACAACCACTGACCTTGATTACAGCATACAAGTACATAAGAAGTAAATGTGGCTAAGGACCTGGTGCAAGTGGGAGGGCTTCAGATTTATGGATCATTGGGCTCTTTTCCAGGGCAGGTGGGACCTGTACAAACAAGATGGTTTGCATCTGAACTGGAGGGGAACCAATATTCTCGCCGGGAGGTTTGCTTCTCGGGAGGGTTTAAAATAGAGTGGCAGGGAGATGGGAACCACAGCATTAAGGCAACAGGCGGTAGGGTTAAGGGCAAGAAAGATAGTATGACAAGCAAAACTGAAAGGAAGGACAGCAAGGGACAGGCTAATAAACACAGTGGGACTGATGGGCTGAAATGTGTTTATTTCATCGCTAGGATTATTATGGGTAAGGAGGATGAACTCAGAGCCTGGGTCAGTACATTGTTGCCATTACAGAGACCTGGTTGCACGAGAGACAGGACTGGCAGCTCAACGTTCCTGGGTTTCGTTGTTTTAGACATGGCAGAGAGGGGGATAAAAGAGGTGAAGGGGTTGCACTACTGATAAGGAAGAATGTTACAGCAGTACTCAGAGGGGACACACTGGGTGGAGCTCAGAAACAGGATAGGTGCAATTACACTGTTGGGATTATATTAGAGGCCCCCCAATAGCCACTGAGAGGTGGAGGAACAGATATGTAGACAGATTATGAAAAGGTGCAGAAACAACAAGGTTGCCAAAGTGGGAGACTTTAACTTTCCCAGCATTAATTGGAACATACTGGACCTAGTTTTGGGAAATGAGCTAGGCCACGTGGCAGACCTGATAGAGGGTGAACATTTTGGGAATAGTGACCACAAATTACTGAATGTTTTAAGACGGTTATGGATAAGGATAAAATTGGATCTTGTTGGAAGGTATTAAATTGAGGGAGGGCAAATTATGACAGGATAGAACAGGAGCAAAGGGGCATTGAATGGGAGCTGCTTCTTTCGGACAAGTCCATGTCTGACACGTGGAAGTTGTTTAAAGGCCAGCTGAGCAGAGCTCAGGATCGGCATGTTCCCATAAGGAGTAAGGACAAGGATGCAAAGGTAGGGGAAACTTGGATGACCTGAGAGGTCCTAAATGTAGTCAGGAAGAAAGAGGAAGCATACGTAAGGTTCAGGAAGCTAAAATCAGACTGGGCCCTTGTGGAATATAATGATAGCAGGAAAATGCTCAAGCTGGTGATTAGGAAGGCCAAAATGGCCATGAAATGTCCTTAGCGAACTGGGTCAAGGATAATCCCAAGGCACTTTATACTTATATTAAGAAAAAGAGGATAACTAAGGAGAGGGTAGGTCCACTCAAATATAGAGGAGGGAATTTGTGCTTGGAGTCAGAGCAAGTGGCTGAGCTACTAAACTGCATCGGTATTTACTGAGGAGAAGGAATTGGAGGATACTAAAAACAGAGTGGGGCATGCCAATGTGCTGGGACACTTTGAGATTAAGGAAGAGGTAGTGCTAGGTCTTCTGAAAAGCATTAAGGTGGATAAGTCCCCAGGGCCTGATGGCATATATCCCAGAATATTGAAAGAAGCAAGTGAGGAGATTGCTGGGGCTCTGACAAGGAGCTTTGCATCCTCACTAGCAACAGGCAAGGTCCCGAAGGACTGGAGCATAGCAAATGTTGTTTCTTTGTTCAAGAAAGGAAATAGGGATAATTCAGGTAATTATAGGCCAGAGAGCCTCACGTCAGTGGTATTGAAGCTACTGGAGAGGATACTGAGGGATGGGATTTATGCACATTTGGAAAGGCATGGCCTGCTTGGGGACAGGTAGCATGGCTTTGTGCAGGACAGGTCATGCCTTACAAACTTGAGTTTTTTGAGGAGGTAATAAGCGTGCTTATGAAGGTAAGGCAGTGAACATTATCTACATGAACTTTAGTAAGGCATTTGATAAGGTCCCTCATGGTAGTTTGATTCAGAAGTTAAAGATGCATGGGATCCAGGGTGAATTGCAAGTTTAGATTCAGAACTGGCTTGCCCATAGAAGAGAGAGCAGTGGTAGAAGGCTGTTATTCTGGCTGGAGGTCCATGAGCAGTGGTGTTCTGGCTGGAGGTCCATGACCAGTGGTGTTCTGGCTGGAGTCCATGACCAGTGGTGTTCCAGCTAGAGGTCCATGACCAGTGGTGTTCTGGCTGGAGGTCCAGGATCAGTGGTGTACCGGCTGGAGGTCCATGACCACTGATGTTCTGCAAGGATCAGTGCTGGGCCCTCTGTTCTTTGTGATATATATCAATGATTTGGATGAAAATGTAGATCAATGGATTAACAAGTTTGCAGATGACACCAAGATTGGTGGAGTTGTGGACAGTGCAAAGGACTATCAAAGAATATAGTGGGATATAGATCAGTTACAGATATGGGCAGAGAAGTGGCAGATGGAGTTTAAACATGGGCAAGTGTGAGGTGTTGCACTTTGGGAGGTCAAATGAAAGAAAATATACAATTAATGGTAGGCCTCTTAATAGCCTTGAGGTAACAGAGGGATCTTGGGGTCCAGGTCCATAGTTCACTGAAAGTGGCTATACAAGTGGATAAGGTGGTAAAGGTGGCATGCAGAATGCTTGACTTCATTGGTAGGGCTGTTGAGTGTAAGAGTTGAAGTCATGCTGCAGCTATATAAAACTTTAGTCAGACCACACTTGGAGTATTGTGTACAGTTCTGTTCGCCCTATTATAGGAAGGATGTGGAGTCTGCGGAAAGAGTGCAGAAACAGTTTACCAGGATGCTGCCTGGATTAGAGGATATGAGCTATAAGGAAAGGTTGGACAAACCTGGGTTGTTCTCCCCACGTCGGAGGCCAGAGCCAGAAGGGAGAGATGATAGAGGTTCTTAAAATTATGAGAGGCATAGATAGGGTAGGCAAGCAGAATCTTTTCCCCAGGGTAGAAATGTCAAACACCAGAGGACATGCTTTTAAGGTTAGAGGGGGAAAGTATAAAGAAGCAAGTTTTTTTTACGCAGAGCGGTAGGTGCCTGGAATGGTTACCAGGGATAGTAGTGGAAGCAGGCAGTTTGGTGGAGTTTAAGAGGCTTTTAGATCGACACATGAACATGAAGGGAATGGAGGTTTATAGATGATACACAGGAGGAGGACATTTAGTGCCAATTAGCATCAAGGTCGGCACAACATCGTGGGCTGAATAGCCTGTCCAGTGCTGTACTGTTGTATGTTCTATAGAAGCAAGAGTAGACCATTTGCCCCTCATTTTTGTTTCACCATTTGCTTATCCTTTGCCTCCTTCATCAACTCATCCAGTGACTTATGCCATACCTTCATAAATGTACGTATTTCCTTCATCCAACTCACCAGGAAAAATGTTACTAGAGATCCACTGGCTTCTATAATGAGCTGTGTTCTGCTGTTATTGTACTATCCACTTAGTAATGAGTGCATTTATTTGTTAGTTCTTTTTTCCCATTGAATTATTGATATATTGTCTATTGTTATTGATCAAATGCTCTACCTGACTTTTCCCAATCAATTTTCCTTTGAAATCCACAACAATCTTATACAAACAAAAATCTTTCCAAGTAAACCCATCACAGTAGTCCTTCACTGACCCTGCTATATAAAAATAATCTTTATTGATTGGCATATGAAAAATTCACACACAAAAAAAATCAAGCCCTAAGTGTTTCTCCTTGCATCTCACCAGCTATACCTACCAGCTCCTGACTGTATTACTCATAATATGACCAACTAATTTCCCAAAGTCAAATAACAACCACAAAGTATGCATTTGATCTAAAATTAAAGAAAAAAGACTTGCATTATCTACCACTTTTCATGTCCCTTTTGGGATTCCCAAGTGCTTTACTGCCAATTAATAAGATGTGATATATAACAATTGCTATAAATAGTACAGTAGTGTTGTGGTTCAGTTACTAGAAGCCAGAGTACTGGATCATTGATCCAGAGGCATGACTTTGAATCTTGCCATGGCAATTGGGGAATTGCATAAATCTGGAATTAAAGCTATTCTCAGTAACAGGAAACATGAAACCACCTGATGGGGTAGTGGAAGCAGGTACTCTCATATTTAAAAAGCAATAGAACGGCATTTGAATCACCAAAGTAGAGAAGGATGTGGACCAAGTGTGGGTAAATGGGATCAGTATAGATAGTTACTTCAGGATCTGTATGGACATGGTTGCAGAAAGATTGCTTCTGTGCTGTACAATTCTATAACTCTGCCAGATTATTTTTAAAAACCCATCTGGTTCACTGATGTCCTTGAGAGAATCAAACCTACCATTCATACCTGGTTCAGTCCAAGTATGACTCCAGACCCACTAGTGTGGTTGACTTTCAACTGGCTCCTCAGTTCAGGGATAATTAAGGGTAGGCAATAAAAATACTGGCAGTGCCAGTGATGTTCATAATCTAAAAAAAAGCAGGAAATATTGCAGATACTTTGCACACACGAAATTCCAACAAACAGCAATGTGTTAATTACCAGCTATTTTGTTGTGACATTTTTGGGAGATGTAAATTGGCTAAGTCACCAGGAATAGTTTTCCCACTCTTCTTGCTTTCTGGGTTCTAGCCAAAGAGCAGCTGGCCGTGGATTAAAAGATCAGCACACCCTCAGTATTTGACTTTCGTCCTGATGCAGGGTCTTGATCTGTAGTGTCAACCATCCTTCTGCCTCCACCAGATACCACTTGACCCACTGAGTTCCTCCAGCAGTTTGTTTCATACACCCTCAGTATTGCTCTAAAATGGCAGGCTAAATTTTTTGCGCATGTTTCGGGAGTAGTTCTTAAGCCATTATCTTTTTGACAGGGAGGCAAGATTACTACTGCCTGACCCATAGCTGACTGGAATACCCACAACTGTACCAATCAGAAAAGTTATTTTACATCCAATCTTCTTAATTGGCTGTTACAGGCTTAGGACATTGCAAAAGGGACATGGAAGGTGGTATACAAATGCAAATCCCAGCGCCACCACTTGGGTTATGTCTGCTATTTATTTATTTCAGCAGGAAACATTTTTAATCTTTCTATCACTGCTCCACCTGAAGGGGTTGAATCAGGAGTCTGTTTAATTTATCTTCAGTAAGATCTAATGTCCAGTATGACTTACAATATGATTTTAAAGAACTGGTTACCGCAGTAACATCAATGTGTTGAATTTAATCATGCTTATTTTTCTCAGAAAATTGCGGGTTAAACCTAGCAATTAACTCAAAAAAAATCTGCAGAAAGTTGAGGTAATATTTTGGAAATTTTCCAAGTGAACTTAAGTACTGTACTGGAGGAAGAACTGCTGATCAATGGATTGAAAGGGCTTTTGGCCACTAGTTTACTTCTGAGTAGAAGTTAAGCCTTCATTTTCCCATGCGGGTATGCCCAGGAGGCAGTACTGCTAAATATCTAGCATCCACCTAACCGGACTGTAGAGCACCAAAGCCTTTCGGTCATAATACAGATCTGATTGGGATGTAGAGAAGCAAGAAAGACAGTCCAAATTAATAACCCAACTGTCATTCACAACAGAGGAAATATAATTACATTCAATAAATGAAAAGGAAAATTACTGCTTCAGGACTGTGGTGCCTAGTTATTAATGCCACTGATATTAATATAACAACAGTCATTGTTAAGTTGTCAGGATATTGATACATGCCATTAACTCAAAAGAGTTGTTATTAGTTCAAGGAGCCCAGACTGGCAGATAGCCAACGTATGGACATTACAAAAACAGCATATGAGATATTACAGATCAGGACATGTTGTGTGATAGGGTTTATGGAACTAATGTGTATTTAATTGGAAGAGGAGTGATCAGGAGAAAACAGAATTTTAAGGTCACTGGCAAAAGAACTAGCAGGACACTTGGAGTGTGTTTTTTTATGTTCTTGAGTATTGGGTATACCCACAGTGCTCCCTAACTGCATTGTGGGTATACTGGCACCTCAAGAACTGCAGCAGTTCAAGAGGGCAGCTCAGCACCACCTTCTCAAGGGCAGCTAGGTATGGGCAATTAAATGCTGGCTCAGCTTGCAAAGCCCACATCCTTTAAATGAATATATAAAAAAAACAAGTTATTAAGATCTGACTGGTCCTGCGAAGGTGATGGAAGCAGATTCAGTTATAAATTCCTGAAGGTAACTGGATATACAGTTGAAGAGGAAATAATTGTGGGATTATGTTGAAAGATAAGAAGAGTGGGAATAATTGGAAAGCTCTTTCAAAGAGACAACACTGGCACAATGGGCTGAGCATCTCCTCCTGCCAGACTGATTCAATGGATATTGTGTTGTTCCATCCATCTTGTGGTTGAAATTGACAGCTGAAGGTAGCCTTCACTGTAATGTTAGACAGAAGTAGAGTTTGTATATATCCAAATATTATTTTCTTTTATTAGTTAAACATCATAAATATTGAAAATGGGCACTTTCGGTATTTTTATTAACATTATGTTGCATTTTCAGTTGCTGTTGAGCACTGGTTAACAACCAGACACCTGAGACCAAAGGCACATCAAATCATGAGAAATGCAGTCAAAGGGGGCCTTGTAGTACATCCCACCCTTACTGAATCTTGCTCACCAACTGGAGCTATTTATTCTAATCCAATTTCCCTGTTCTTTCTCTGTTCCCTTTCATATTGAAAATTATCGCAATGTTTACTTTGCAGTCTCTGCATCAGTGACCAAGTACAATAAAGCATTTCCTCCAATAACCTTTTTATTGTGAAAAAGAATTCCCTTCTCTTTTTGCTCTTCAGTAATCATCCTCATTTATGCCCCCATGCTACAGATTTGGACATACTTTGGAATCACGTTACTGTTCTTCTTACAACAGTTTGCAGAACTTTGAAAATCACAATTAAATCCACTTCAGCCCCCTCTGCTCATGTGAATTCTTCAAGCCTCTTTAAAACTGTAAATTCTGGTATAATTCTTGCAAGTTTTAGAGCAGCAGGGAAACGGGCCCTTCAGCCCATGCATGAATATGCAGAGAAAGAAGGGATATGAACCATGTGCAGGCAGAAGGGATTAGTGTAATTAGGCATCATTAGCTTAATTAGTTTGGCACAACATTGTGGGCTGAAGGACCTTTTCCTGCGCTGTGCTGTTCTATGAGTCCAGCCAACACCAACCACCCAATAACAATAATCCTACTTCAATCCAATTTTTGTGTTCTCCCTACATTCTCAGTAATTTCCCCCCCCCCCCCCCCAGATTCTACCAATCATATACACACTGGGGGCAATTTACAGTGGCCAATTAACCTATCAACCAGCACGTCTTTAGGTTGTTGGAGGAAACCGGAGTGCCTGGAGGAAATCCACATATCCGCATGGTCACAGGGAGATTGTGCAAACTCCACACAGACAGCACCCACGGTCAGATTGAACCAGGGTCTCTGGCACTGTGTGGCAGCAACTCTACTTGCTGCACCACTGTGCCACCCCACTAGCTGTGCCAACTGTACACTTGGTTGTATGCTTTCTATTGATGTGATGCTCTAAAGAGTTGCCTAGAATTAGATGCAATAGCCCAGCTGTAGTTTAACCAGTGTTACTGGGAACATAAGGAATAGAAGCAGGAGATGGTCATCTTGCCCTTTGGTCCTGCTCCACCATTCAATAAGATTGTGACTGATCTTTTATCTCAGTACCACTTTCCTGCTATGAACCCTAAACCCCTTGATTCCTTTAATTTCCCAAAATTACAAATGCTACTACCTTATTTTCATACGCAATGTCTTACGTATTTCACCTGTTTTATATCCTCCGTTAGCAGGAAACCCACCTTACAATCTAGGGGTTCAATTTTAACTTGGAGTGTGGAGATGAAAATGGTTGGGTGGGGTGGTGATGGAAGGGTTGGATGTGGTAGGTGGATACAAACTGCTCCTTCCTTGGAAATATGAGGCTTTGTATCCATGAGATTTGAAATCCTGGGTAGTGGGCTGGTAACAATGGGAGGTAGCTGTTGGGGAAGGGTCCCAGTGATAAGCATTGAGTCTAATGCTAGAGGACTCTTAAGTGGGGGGGGGGGGGTGAGGGGGGGAGGGGGAATACACTTTATGTGTGGGGCACAGAATCTCACATGTAAAGTCAAGAAGTATAAAAAGACCTTTCTGAGCCCATGTGATTGGAAAGACCACAAGTATTTCATCACTCAGAGCCTAATCTGCATATTTAAATAAGCTCCACACCTGTTAATTGTCATGAGAACATAAGAAATAGGGGCCATCCAGCCTTTGGGCCTGCTCTGCCATTCATTAAGATCATAGCTGATCTTCTCAATACCATTTTCCAGCACTGTCCAATATCCCTTGATTCCTTACTATCCAGAAATCTACCAAACTGAATGAACACAATGACAGAGTTTCCACAGCCCTCCTTGAAAATCTTGCTGCACATGCATGTTGATCTTCAGTGACCTATGTACAATCCCACATATGTCCCTTTGAACATAAACACTACCTAATCTCTCACAATTTAACAAATATTTTGCTTTACAAAAAGTTACGTGCATGAAAGCAGATGAGATTTTTCCACATCTACAATGTTCTTGCCCACACACTCAGCTTGTCCATGTCTGCTCAAAGCCTCAGCAACTCCTCCTTCCTACTCACATCTCACCCAGATTAGTATCATCCTCATCTACTCAGGCCATTGGTGATCCAGTGAAAGGTTAAAATCATCCCTAATATCTCTCTACCCATAAATGCTTTCTTTACTGGGATATTACAACCCTGAATCACAACCTGAGCTGCAGGGACACAAGAGAGACTGCAGATGCTGGAAATCTGGAGCAACACACACCAAATGCTGGAGGAACTCAGCAGGTCAGGCAGCATCTATGGAGGGAAATGAACGGCAGTCCTGATGAAGGGTCTGGGTCCGAAATGTTGACTGTTCATTTCCCTCCATAGACACTGCCTGACCTGCTGAGTTCCTCCAGCATTTCATGTGTGCTACTCCTGATGATGTAGTGTCATGAAAAACCAAGAAATAAACTATTGGAGGAACAGTAGGTCAAGCAGCATCTGTGGAGGCAATGGGATGGTTGACATTTCAGGATGAGACCCACCATATTGTGTCTCTATCACAATCTGGTACCTGCCAGTGCACTAAGTGGCAAAATGCCAATTCCAGGCAACTGGTGCCCTATTTACCCCCAAAGGGCACTTCTGTCTTCAGGAGAGGAGGAATACAGAAGAAATGAAGAGTGAGCAGTGAGCCAAGTGGGTGGTGTCACTTGGCTGTTGCCTCTTATGGAAAGACCATTCAGTATGCAACATTATTAAGAGTCTCAAGGTATCCAGCCATCGAACTGCTTTGGCAGAAAATATACTTATACTGTTTATGTAACCATGGTTACAGGTTTAAATGCATCTTGTGTGTTTCAAAACTTGTAGCCACTGTTCTTGTTAAACTGCAATAAGTTGTCCTCCCAGCTACAATGAGATTCTAATGTTGTAATTTACCTGATATATGAGTCAGCATAGCAGATATAAAAAGTGCAGAATAGAAATGATATTTTAAACTCGCTTGTCAGTGAAATGAACTATTAGGTGAAAAGAAGCATGACAAGTCATTCCTTTACATCTAATCCTTACCAACCTATCTTTCATTCACAACAAAGAGCTGTATTTTTCACTTCAGCTTTACATTTGCGGGAGCTTTATGCAAACAGTAAATTGCCTCTAAGCATGACAGCTATTTATCAAAATTATGTGCTTGTACTATGAGAAACCTTTCAATCAAAGAGATGGCTGGTGCAGACTAACATTGACACAGAGCTCAAAGCACATTTACTATGATGTTTTCATACTGAAGCAGATTTAGGCTGCCTTTTAAGCATTTCATTGTGTGTACGTGCACACCTGCGATTTTCTTTCTCTAAGTCTGATTGTACATCTCAGGGAAAAAAGCACACTTTAAGGATACTAAGCAAGAAAATATGCTTGGGCAGTCATTGACTCATTTAAGCTCTGAACTGCACATGCAAAAGTATATTAAGGCCTGACTAGATTTAATTGAGTTTCGTGCTATTTTGCTTAATTTACTAAACTATCGCCTGTCTTTAAATTGATTTATTTCTGAAGTCGCGCTCAATGGACATTCCATATGTCAACTGTCTCACTTGAAGATATTTGGCAATGACATTCAAAGGAGACAAAAAGGAAGTGTAATTTTAGCCTTTCTCTAATCTTTCACCTTGCTGTTTAACACCTCAAAGGATAACCCCGATCAAAGTTTAGGAACGAGGAACCACAGGCAGTTAACCCAATTCCGCAATGTATCTTGCACTAATGATCTAATGTACTGCAGCAATAATGTACTGCCGGCAATTAGCAAAGTTCATAACAATCTCAATAGCCAATTTTGCAAGCACAAGATATAATGATCCTGTGGTTCAAAATTCTTCAGCATCATTGTGCATTGCGATTTGATTGAAGAGCTGCTACTTCTGTCTGAACTAGAGTGAAAGAAAGTCATCCTCCATCCCAACGAGATGGCAAAGAAGAAGGAAGAAGAAGAATGTTATTTTACAAATGTGCTTTTATGTAAATAAACAGCTTTTAACTGGCAGCAATAGTTGGGAATGTTTAAACAGTGTAAAGTGTGATATTTACACTGGCTTGAATCCAAAAGGCAGAGGAGTTACTGAAACATTTAAATTTCACAACAGCAAAGCTGGGTGTGGGCTTTGGAACTTCATATTTAGTACAAAAGCTAGTTTATTTAAGTTTATGGTAAGTTTAAGAATGCAGAATTGCTTGATAGTAACAGCCACAACAGGTGTCCTTTACATTGCAACAGTCCCATTTTCTGTATGCCTGACGCCTGCTGATAATGGAGAAGGAAAGGATGGCTTGCCAGAGTGGCTCTGGAAGCAGATTGCTGGCAGTAGTCTGCATAAGTGGCTACTGCCTCACGCAAGCACATAGGGTTAGCAACAGGTTTCCTGTGATTGGCCTGATAAAAAGTGCCCAGTTAGCCACTATACTGATTATTAAACAATCCTTCATTAATGTTTCTGTGAAGTCTGCCCTGTGAAGAGGACAATACAGGTATTCCCAAAATGGAAACCATGAATGAACCAGGAGATCCACTCCCTACTGAAGTCAAGGACTGCTGCACACAAATCTGGTGATCCTGGCCTGTACAAGAAATTGAGATATGACCTTCAGAAAGCTATCAGGAATGCCAAGAGACAATACTGATTCAAAATAGAGTCCCAGACCAGACGTCAGTTATGTCAGGGCTTACATGCTATAATGGGCTACAAAACGAAGACGGGCTGCATAGTTAACAACAGTACATCCCTTCCTGATGAGCTTAACCCACCCTGATAGCCTCCAATGCAATTGAACCCATGTCACTGTCGAGGACGTAAGATCAGTCTTCTGGAGAGTGAACACGAGGAAAGCATCTGGCCCAGATGGTGTCCCTGGCTGAGTGCTCAGATCTTATGGTGATCAGCTGGCAGGAGTACTTGCAGACATATTCAACCTCTCCCTGCTTCAATCTCAGGTTCCCACCTGTTTTAAGAAGACCACTATCATCCCGGTACCAAAGAAAAGCAAGGTAACATGCCTTGATGACTACCAACAAGTGGCTCTGACATCCACCATCATGAAGTGCTTTGAGAAGCTAGTCATGGCACGCATCAACTCCAGCCTCCCAGATAACCTCAACCCACTGCAATTCACCTATCGCTGAAACAGGTCTGCAGCAGACACCATCTCCCTGGCCCTACACTCAGCTCTGGAGCATCTGGATAGTAAAGACACCTATGTTAGACTATTGTTTATTGACTATAGCTCTGCCTTCAATACTATAATTCCAAGCAAACTCGTCACCAAACTCTGAGATCGCGGACTCAACACCTCCCTCTGTAACTGGATCCTTGACTTTCTGACCAACAGATCACAATCAGTGAGGATAGGCAGCAACACCTCCAGCATGATTATTCTCAACACTGGCGCTCCACAAGGCTGCATCCTCAGCCCTCTACTCTACTCCCTATAAACTCATGACTGTATGGCTAGATTCTGCTCTGACCCCATCTACGTTTGCAGATGATACCACTGTAGCAGGCCATATCTCAAATAATGATCAGTCAGGGTACAGGAAGGAGATAGAGAGCTTAGTGACATGGTGTCATGACAACAACCTTTCCCTTGATGTCAACAAAAGAGCTGGTCATTGACTTCAGGAAAGGGGCCGGTGTACATGCACCTGTCTACATAAATGGTGCTGAGGTCGAAAGGGTTGAGAGCTTCAAGTTCCTAGGAGTGAACATCACCAATAGCCTGTCCTGGTCAAATCACGTAGACGCCATGGCCAAGAAAGCTCACCAGCTCCTCAGGAGGCTAAAGAAATTCGGTATGTCCCCTTTAACACTCACCAACTTTTATCAATGCACCGTAGAAAGCATCCTATCTGGATGCACCACAGCTTGGTATGGCAACTGCTCTGCCCAGGACCACAAGAAACTGCAGAGAGTTGTGGACACAGCCCAGCACTTCATGGAAACCAGCCTCCCCTCCATGGACTCTGTCTTTACCTCTCATTGCCTTGGTGAAGCAGCCAGTGTAATCAAAGACCCCACCCACCTGGGTCATTCTCTCTTCTCTCCTCTCCCATCAGGCAGAAGATACAGGAGCCTGAGGGCACATACCACCAGACTGAAAGACAGCTGCTATCCTACTGTGATAAGACTATTGAATGGTTCCCTTATATGATGAGATGGACTTTTGACCTCACGATCTACCTTGTTGTGACCTTGCACCTTATTGTCTACCTGCACTGCACTTCCACTGTAGCTATGGCACTTTACTCTGTACTGTTATTGATTTTACTGTACTACCTCAATGCACTCTGATGAACTTAACGCATTCTATGCACGTTTTGAACAAAAGGGAAGTGGATTGTCACCATCCACCCTGACAGCCACCAACGCAGCTAAACCTGTGATAACAGTGGAGGACGTAAGAACAGTCTTCCGGAGAGTGAACACGAGGAAAGTACCTGGCCCAGATAGTGTCCCGGGCCGCGTGCTCAGATCTTGTGCTAATCAGCTGGCAGAAGTATTTGCGGGCATATTCAACCTCTCCCTGCTTCAATCTCAGGTTCGCACCTGTTTTAAGAAGACCACTATCATCCTGGTACCGAAGAAAAGCAAGGTAACATGCCTTGATGACTACCAACAAGTGGCTCTGACATCCACCATCATGAAGTGCTTTGAGAAGCTAGTCATGGCACGCAGCAACTCCAGCCTCCCAGATAACCTCAACCCACTGCAATTCACCTATTGCTGAAACAGGTCTACAGCAGACACCATCTCCCTGGCCCTACGCTCAGCTCTGGAGCGTCTGGACAGTAAAGGCACCTACATTAGACTATTGTTTATTGACTACAGCTCTGCCTTCAATACAATAATTCCAAGCAAGCTTGTCACCAAACTCCGAGACCTAAGACTCAACACCTCCCTCTGTAACTGAATCCTTGACTTTCTAACAAAGAGACCACAATCAGTGAGGATAGGCAGCTATACCTCCGACATGATTATTCTCAGCACTGGTGCCCCACAAGGCTGCGTCCTCAGCCCTCTACTCTACTCCCTATACACTCATGACTGTGTGGCCAGATTCTGCTCTATCTCTATCTACAAGTTTGCAGATGATACCACCATTGTAGGCCATATCTCAAACAGCGATGAGTCGGAGTACAGGAAAGAGATAGAGAGCTTAGTGGAATGGTGTCATGACAACAACCTTTCCCTCAATGTCAACAGAACAAAAGAGCTGGTCATTGACTTCAGGAAAGGGGGCAGTGTACGTGCACCTGTCTACATCAATGGTGCTGAGATCAATAGGGTTGAGAGCTTCAAGTTCCTGGGAGTGAACATCACCAACAGCCTGTCCTGGTCAAATCACATAGATGCCACGGCCAAGAAAGCTTACCAGCGCCTCTACTTCCTCAGGAGGCTAAAGAAATTTGGTTTGTCCCCTTTGACTCTCACCAACTTTTACCGATGCACCACAGAAAGCATCCTATCTGGATGTATCATGGCTTGGTATGGCAACTGCTCTGCCCAGGACTGCAAGAAGCTGGAGAGAGTTGTGGACACAGCCCAGCGCATCACAGACACCAGCCTCCCCTCCTTGGACTCTGTCTTTACCTCTCATTTTCTTGGTGTAGCAGCCAGCATAATCAAAGACCCCACCCACCTGGGACATTCTTTTTTCTCTCCTCTTCCATTGGGTAGAAGATACAGGAGCCTGAGGGCACGTACCACCAGACCTAAGGACAGCTTCTACCCCACTGTGATAAGACTATTGAACAGTTCCCTTATACAATGAAATGGACTATGACCTCACAATCTATCTTGTTGTGACCTTGCACCTTATTGCACTGCACTTTCTCTGTAGCTGTGACACTTTACTCTGTACTGTTATTGTTTTTACCTGTACTACCTCAATGCACTCTGTACTAACTCAATTTAACTGCACTGTGTAATGAATTGACCTGTACGATCAGTTTGTAAGACAAGCTTTTCACTGTACCTCTGTACAAGTGACAATAATAACCCAATACCAATAATAAACCAAAACCAATACTAACTCAATGTAACTGCGCTGTGTAATGAATTGATCTGTACGATCGGTATGCAAGACACATTTTTCACTGTACCTCAGCACAAGTGACAATAATAAACTAATACCAATACCAATAATTGAAATATAGCCGCTCAAACCTGGTCCTCCTCATCCAATCAAAGATTGAAGTAAGTTGGTTCTTTCATCTGAGAAAGATGGGTCTAGAAATTCAGACCTATCATTCCCTTTCATCTGCCCCAAACATAAAGGAATTTCATAAGCTTATACAATGCCTTGTTCTATTTTTAGGAACCATGACAAAGTTCTGCTTATCTCCGTGATAGTTCTACTGCCACTCTTCACCTGTAATCACATACTGTGCTGCTTTTCTGAGGTATCAGAGAGCAGTAGAATTAACACCATTTAGTAGTAAATCACAGTAAACCTGCACCTTAACAAAAGGAGAATGGTGTAGGGTGGAACCAAAAAGGGTTGTCATGGTAGAAAAACAAAAACTTCTTTTGACACTGAATCTCCATTGTAACTGCATTGCCTTAAGTTGGAAGAAGAAGAATTATTTATTTTGGATTTACTAATTTGCCTGAAGGTTTAGCGAAACAGGGTTCTACTGAACCGTTGTAATATATAGTTAGAAAAAAAAATTAGTTGCTGGAAGATTACATTTCGTGAAATAACTGTATTTGTTATCTTGTTTTCTGTCAATGCAACCAAGCATTACATAATTAAATGCCAGACACTGAGCTGAACAATGACCATGAATTTTCTTTTGTGTTGAGAGCTTTGGAAAATGAAAAGCCCCTCTGTGTATTGGAATCGCAACCCAAGGCAATGGTGACAGGCTAGACATGCAGAGAATAGTTTCTCTTTGCACTGACAACTGACCCTGCAATTAGCAGCTACAGACAGGACAAAATTCACCTGGATCAGTGTGATTTCTTTCATTCCCTGCTACTTTCAGAGACACAGTCTTGAGTGCACTGAGGTTTAAAGAAGTCTCTTAGCGTTAACAATTTAACTGCATAGAAATGCCGCCACTTCTGCTCCTCTCTTTGGAGCTTGATGCGGGTTAGCAGGATGAATTGCTGCAGCTTTGTAAGCTCTGTGACTGGGGGTGGGTCTGTGCAGGACTTCAGTACTCCAGTAAAGGACACTCATAGTAAAGGAGAAAACCACAGTGCAAAATCCTAGTAGCCATCTTTGTCACAAGCATATGCAAATTTATTTGCTTATGTAAATAAGGTGCATTATGATAATATGTTAATCTCCAGACTCCATGACATCCCACGATATAAGCCTCAATGGTTTCTAAAGAAAGGACGTAGAGTTTCATCTGCGGCTACTGATGACTCTCCCCTCCCTAAAACACACTACTGCTCTACAGCCAGGTCAAGTAAAATTATTCTTATTTTTGGTGATGATCAATGTGATACTACTAAAAGATAAAAGCTGTATTACAGAGAATGAAAACTGCTTTTCCTGTTATTGAGAACCAAGAATTTCAGAGGTGTGCCACTCCAATCCAAAGGGATTAGCAGGTTACGTGTGCGCGTCAGTATTTCAGGACCGCATTCGATCATAGCGTCATTGCTGCAGCAGTACTGGAAGTAGGTCACAGCAACGTGGAAATCATCTGTAAACATTTGCTAGAAAGGCCCCACACTTCACAGGAACTACAGCTTCCATCTGCTTCATAATGTGAAAAATATGTGCAGGGCGTGTGACAAGATCAGGCCCCACTTTTGAATGATAGGTTCAGGTTCATTTACAACAAGATTGATCTTAAATGATCTTAATGTTGTTCAGCAATTATTTCATTACATTTTTAAAGAAGTCCTTCAGATTGTAGTCTTTAGAACTCCATGAAGCACTGTATGTATTACAGTTCAAGATGCACAAAACAAAGTCAGTATCTGAATGGAAATTCAGGAGAGATTAAATGGCAGCACTCTCAAGGGTACTTTACCCTTTATTGTGCCACAATAATGGTCCGGTTTGAAAGTTTCCATTTTCACTTGGTAGTATTTGTTGCCATGTAGCTTTTGTGCTCCAACTTGTTTTAATATTCAGAACATTTTACAGTGAAACAAGCATCCCTTCATTGACAAGTCAAAACTGCATTTTGTTAGTCTCTTCAAAATTCATCATGGGCATGTCTGTCATCCATGGGAAAAGCCAATTGATTCAGATAATCCTGATGGCCCAGTGAAAAGGTGGACACCTGGCATAGTATGGAGCTGTACAGATCAAGAAGATATATATAGGTGACCCTATCTTGGTCCAAAGCGAATTAGGTCATGTTACTTTAAATGGATCTGAGAGTTACTACAGTTGACATCAACTGCACTGTCCAATGAAGGTAAACCAGCCTAGAATGGAGATGGGGGTTGTTAGGGAATTTATCTTGGCAAGTTCTCACACGTTCAAAGAGAAAGCCCTGTAGTTTTTTAAAAATTGCATCCTCACGGGCAGTACAGAAGCCACTTGTACCAGGCATGTTGCAGCCCCTGCTACTTGCATTATCTCTACCATCTGCATTGAACTGGCCACAAAGCTGGAAGAGGAATATGTCATCTCCACAATGAATAAAAGAAGGAGATCACTACCATCACATACAAGGTGGGAAAAGTTACTGTGGTTAATGAAGGAGGGATTGATTCCATATTGAATAAGGAAGAGATGCCTCCATGGTGAATGGAAAAAGGGATGACTCCATGGTGAATGGAGGAAAGAGTACATGCACATTGAATGGAGAAGTGGCTTCTTCACTGGAAGTGGTGAGAGGGAATCTCTATAATGAATGGAAGAAACCATTTCTGTTAGGAAATGGAAGAAAGGGCATGGGTTGCCATGGCAAATGGGGGAGTTCCAGTCTTTCTAGAATCATGGAAATTTACAGCATTGAAGGAACCATTCAGCTTATTCTGTCTATAGTGGCTGAAAGAAAGCTACTTAGACAAATTCTGATCATCGTCTCTTCCTTCATAGCCTAGTTAGGTTATAACACATTCAGATACTTCTTAAGTGTGATGATGATTTCTAGCTCAACCACTCTTTCAGGCACTTTGAATGGAGGGCAGGGTACACCTCTTTGATCAATGAGAGGTCTCAGTGCTCTGCAAACCACTCAATGAGGTGACGCAAAAAGGCTGCGCCAAACTCTTTAACAAAATCACAGGGTATAAATTTTACTTACAATTGACAAGGAACAACCTAGGTTTAGGTACTCTTTTCCTTTCAATGAAAGCATGGTCTCCAGTATTAGAGGGGAAAGCTTCCTGTTGCATTGTTTGTAAGATCTGTC
The DNA here is from genome assembly GCF_009764475.1 of Pristis pectinata. Taxonomy (NCBI): domain Eukaryota; kingdom Metazoa; phylum Chordata; class Chondrichthyes; order Rhinopristiformes; family Pristidae; genus Pristis; species Pristis pectinata. The sequence goes on along the minus strand of NC_067408.1, from coordinate 69,792,322 downwards.
AAAGTTGCCTGTTTGTGTTAAGCATTTTAATTGCTTGCATTCATTGAATGGGAGGAAGGCTGAAGGTCCCAGCACAGTCATGTTGCTAAAACTCGGGAATTTACATGTGGATGATTCACTGGAAACTCTGCAGAAATTCTTCATTAAATATATATAACATTTCTCAAAAGGCATTTGACAATGGTAAGGTGCTCATGTTGGCCTGGTAATCCTGAGACTAAGGGTTATCACTACAGTTAACGGTCAGGGAATCTGATGAGAGGAGAATCCAGAAAATAGTGGTTCAAATCTGTGTGAAAATTTGGATTCATTTTAAACATACAGAAATATAAAAAATGTTAAAGAGATGTTAAAATGTTAAAGAGATGTTAAAATGTTAAAAATGCAAAACCGTCAGATTATTCTAAAATCCCAATTTGTTCACCACTGTCCTTAAGGAAAAGAAACTTGGTATCATTTTCTGGTTTAAACGATATGCGACTCCAGTCCCATATCAATATGCCAGACACCTAACTGCCCTTTATACTTGCCCAGCTAGTCACTGCTCTTTACATGATTTTGCTGGAAGGTCATGAGAAGACAACCAGTTGGATTGACAGTAAGTGCTAGCAATGCCAAGATCCCAGTATCTTTTTAATGTAACTCCTTGAGTCTGCTCTGCCATTCAATAAGGTCATGGCTGATCTGAATATAACCACAACTCCACATTTCCCTGTACCTGGATTAAGTTTCCACCCCTTTGCTTATCTATCTACTTTAAAAATGTTCAAAGGCTCTATTTCTATCACCCTTTTCACATGTACCAGGAGCATAGAGTCACAAATAATCCTCTTGGTGGAAAATAATTGCCTCATCTCAATTTTAATTGGGTGGCCCCTAGTTCTAATGTATCCATCCTCTCCAGCCTGCCAAGACACATCATGATCTTATATGTTTCAATCACTGTTCACCTTTCACTGTTCTCAACTCCAGCAGATACAAGCCTAGTCAGTTCAACCTTTTCTCATAAGATAACCCACTCGTTCTAGGTATCAATCTTAGAAACCTTCTCTGAACTGCTTCCAGATGTTAACATCGTTCTTTAAATAAGGAGTCCAATACTGTACACACTACTCTGGGATGTGTGGTCTCAGCAGAGCCCTACATAACTGAAGGATAAGCTCCCTATTTTTGTTTTCATTTCCCCTAGCATTAAATGATAACATTCTGTTAACTTACCTAATTACTTATGTACCTGCACGCTAGACTTCTGCAAATCATTCAACAGAACACTCAGATCCCTCTGTAACTCAGGTGTTAAGAGGTTTCCTGATTTTTATAGCTTATCCTTTTATTAACTATTTCAAGAGGAACCAGTGCCTCAGACAAAAAGCTAAAAATGATTTTCTGTTTTGTTATCGTCACATCTTTATGACGCAGTATTTCATTGTGTCAAAAGTGGACTTGGTAAGTACTTTCTCAAAAAGGCAACGTGATTTTAAGAAAAGCTTTTTTCAAAAGAGGAACTAACTTCATTTCACGGTACAAACTGAAAAGGGCCTTAAGAATTAGTCTTATTACATGGACTAACTCTCCCCAGCCACAGTTCAGGCAATGACTGAGAAAATACCTCCACAGGTACTACAGCATGAAGCAGGAACAAAGGCTGCTCTATCCATCATTCCAACTAATCATCATCCTAAGTACAAGCAGGACTTCCCACGACTATCCAGCCTATCACATTACCACTTGAAAATATTTAATAATTACAAGCAAGGACCATGTGGCACTGTGCAGTCATTCATACACTGTTAAGGAAGTATAATTAGGAGGTCTCACGTTTGTGTGCTGTAAATTTTAATTAAATTCTTTCAATATAGGTGCTGCAGCTGCATACATACACTTTACAATCCAAGGCAATTGTATTGCAAAGCATTCTAACATCTGCATAAGACAAAATGGATGGACCAATTCAGTCTATTGATTTCTGGTTCTGTTCTTAAACTTTTTGTAAAGAAGACTTGTGTTTATGTACTTTTCCGTTTAGAACCACAGGATGTACTGCAGCATGTAACAATCAATGAAGTAATTTCAGGTGTATCAGGAAAATACAGAGGACGAGCAAAAGTGGCAGGAGTGTAGAACCTCCAAGGCTGCCTCATCAAGCATTTTAGGGGAAACATAGTGGAGCTGCTGCCTTACAGTGCGGAATTTGCATGTTCTTTTTGTGACCATACGGGTTTCCCACATCTTTTCCAGTTTCCTCCCATATCCCAAAGGCTTGTGGGTTGATAGATTAATTGACCAAAGTAAATTGGTCTAGTGTGTAGGTGGGTGGTAGAATCTGGGGAAGTCGATGAAAATGTGGGGAGAATAAAACTGTGATTAACGTAGGATTAGCGTAAATGGATGGCTGATGGTGTAGATTCAATGAGCCGAAGAGCCTGGTTCTGTGCTGTATCTCTCTATGACTCCATGACACCCCCTGTGTTACCTATGGCAGAGTTAGTAGATGCTGCGTAGGGATAGGCCACCTCAGAACCCACAAAGATGTAATGGAAGCAAGTCATCCTTGACCTTGAAAGTCTTCCTGAGAAAGATACTTGAAATAAAAAGCTGCAGATGCTGGAAATCTGAAACAAATGGAAAAAATATTGGAATTGCTCAGCGGGTAAGTCATTCTCTGTGAAGAAGTAAACAGAATCAGTGTTTCTGATCAATGATGGTTGTTGACTTGAGAAGTTAACTCTGTTTCTCTGTCCACAGATGCTGTCAGACTTGCTGAGCAATTCTAATGTTTTTTTTTATTTTTGTAAGAGTGGTACTTCTCAGGTTATTCAGGAATTGCCAATTGGTGCACCAGAAAATCCACAACAGCAATGCGATAATATCATTTGTTTTAGAGATGTTGGTTGAAGAATAAATATTGACCAGGACACATGGACAATTTTCCCAGTTCTGTTTCAAAGTAGTTTATAGGATCCTTTATGTTCAGTTGAGAGAAGAGACTATGCCTTAAATTCTTGTTCGGAAAGCAACACCTCTTACTCTGCAGCACTCCATCTGTGCTACAGTGTCAGCCTCAGTTGTGTGTTCAAGAATCTGAAGTGGTTTCTAAACCTGCCACAACTGACCTCTTGTGTCCTCCAGTGTTCCTTTCTCATCTCTTGAAGGCACTGAAGCTAGCTGGGTAATTTTTCCGCCATCTGACTGTTAGACATAGTCTGTATCATGGCTGAGCCTTTTTTCTTTCCCATTCCAGATGCCCAAAAGTACATCCTTTCCCAGTTCAGTGAATAGAACCAAGGACAACTAATCAACTTTGCAACATTTAACAGCACCCCCAGTGAAGCCATTAACTCAATACTAAACAGGAATTGAATATCAAATCCTTTTTCTGTGTTCAGAACTGAGTTGCAGATTTATCAAAAATCCTTCCAGAGCATGAGGTTTTATATTTTGTTTTAAAAGCAATGTTAATACTCATAGATCATGTTTTAAATTGCATATATTTTCATCAAATTTCCTGTTGCCTTTTACAGTTGCTGCAATCTGTTTCCATAGTGACATAGCTTTGCACCAAAGCCTTGAGTCATAACCTAGGTTGACGTTCCAATGTAATAATGAAGGAGCACTGCACTGATGGAGGTGCCATCTTTCAGATGAGACACCACACGGAGGCCCCATTTGCACTCATGTGGATGTAAAAGATCCCAAGGAACCAAGTGAAGAAGAGTAAAGGAGTTCTCCCTGGTGTCCTGGACAATATTTATTCCTCAACCAAAATTATCAAATCAGATTGCTCATCATTTCACTGCCAGTTGTTGAACTTGCTGTGCAAACAATGGCTGCTATATTTCCCTGTAATAGTGATGCCATTCCAAAGTACTTTGCTGCCTGCAAAGCACTTTGGAATCTATTTTATAGATGTAACTTTTCTTTTTTGTGAGGACTAAAAATCGTGAACTTGTGTCTTCCTTACATCAATTTTCTTTCCTTGTTGGACCACCATGCAGGGCTAGGAATTCCACTAAAGGAGGGGAATTGGGAATGTTGAAATGGTTTGCTTGGAAGGGTCAGCTCCCAACTTGCCTTTCATTAACCATCAAAGTTCACACCAGTTATTACCTACTCAACCCCTGCTGCCACATCTCAACTTTATCTTGGGTGGAGCTAAATCAGCTGGAGGATGGCCCATGTATTCTATTGCTGTTAATTGTCCATCCTTCATACATGAGCCGCGAAGAACACGGATGCCTATTTTAACTATAGAAGACAGCAGAGCCTGCTTTGAATTTATTCTCTCTGGTGTGCACCAGTGCATGCTATCCAATAAGAATCTCTGGATAGAGCTGGGACCTTGTTTAGGAAGGAGAGATGCTGCTGTTCATTCGTTGTGACAGAGACCAGCCACTATAATGAACCTGAATAAAATGAGAATACACCATGAAGTTCTATATAAAGCATTCTAAAGAGATTTTAAATTTTACTCATCTCAAGTAGCAAAAGCAATTTAAAGGAATATGGTGCAGTGCCAAGTCATCAGCAGTAATTGATTCACCAATTCAAAAAGGTAATCAAAAGAGATGCAAATCACTGATGAATTGACATTGATCCAACTTGCACCAGGCATGCATTAAACTGGTTGTTCCAGAAGGTGGGATGGTTACAATCGGGTTCAAGAAGAAGGGTCACAAAATCATGCAATCTACACAGCTCCTACTGCTCAGAGCAGGAAGGTCTCTTGTCATGATGTGGTGGAGGTTATGAATGTGTTTGGCTGTGGGTCAATGAGTAGCACTCTTTCCTCCAAGTCAGAAGATTCTTGGATTGAGTCCTATTCTACAGACTTGAGTATAGGCTAAAGCTCCAGTACTGAGTCTTTGCTGCTGTGCAGGGTGTTGTTGTTTTGTGGATGAGATGCCAAATTGTGACTCACTCTCTCAGGTAAATGTAAAAGTTTCTTTGGTGTTTTTTCAAAGAATAGCAGCAGTTGTGATTGTAATCCCTGGTGTCATGACCAAAATTTATCCTTAAGCAACAAGTTATCTGGTTGTGAACACTGTTGTTTGTGGGAGCTTGCTATGTTCCAACTGACTGCCACAATGCCACACTGCTACAGTACAATGGGAAGTACACTTCAAAAGATTTCATTGGCTCTAAGGCACCTCTGGGTGTTCTGAAAGGGACGTGAAAGGTGCTGTGAAAGTCTTTTCTCTCATTGGCTTTTTTAGGACCACGATGTCATTTTAACAAAATATTTTATCTCAGCCCAACCCACCCCAGCCCTGTGGTGGGCATTCCACAGGCCCAGTATCTTGACTAATGTGAACATTGCTCATTAAATACTGCATTATAGCAAGAGCCTAGGTTCTTGTGCTCAGATCTATGGAGCAGACTTGAACCCGCAACTCAAAGTGAGAGTGCTACCAACTAAAATGCAGTTGACGTGTAGGGACTTTGGTTGCAAATTTGTTCTTTAAAACATATAAATTTAAGTTTAGAAATGTGTATGTCACTAGCTTATTTTATCTGTGAGAGATAAATTATTACTTGCAAAGGAAGCAAGCTAAACAAATTTCAAAAAGGTATTCTGGATGAGTGGGAGTATGCTCATCTTAATATGCATGGTAAGCAAAGGCCAATGATGAAATGGAACTAAAAAAAAATGGCCCTGTCATTTAAAGCACTCTGGCCCAAGTTCAAGATAATGGTCTCTATGCCAGATGATTTTTCAGTACTTAATTTAGAAAATGTCCTTTGAGCACAGGTATATGTTTAATAAAAATAAACTAATACTTAGACTTGGATGCTGTAAAATAAGTGAATAAAACAAAGTATGTCTAACTATTTACAGGTTGTTTTATGTTTTTTTTGAACAGAATAAAATAATTGAACAGGGTTCAAACCTGTACACCAGTTTTTATTTTTTTTTCAGGAATTTTTGTCTCTCTTGTCCTGACTTGTTTTCCTCAATAACACCATTTACCTCCTGCTGATCACTTTGTGTTTCCGAGACCTTTTCTTCAGCAGATGTATTCTCTTTTCTAGGCCTTGTAATACCTTCAGCAGATGTGCTGTCTTTAGGCCCAGGTTTAAATTTACTTTAGCGTGGTGGATGAGGACAGAACAAATCAGTTATTTCCACAAACTTTTTTGTATTAGTCTCCTGAGTCTTATTTTCTCTGATGTTCTCAGTTCTACCTTTTCAGCTTTTGGGCTAGTTAATGTCCATATTTATGACAGCATGTTCTGGGTTAGCCAGGTTAGGTTCATCTGGTTCTTTTCAGCAATAGACAATTAATCAGGCTATTCAGTGAAAATCATAGATGAAGTCTCATTGAAAGGCAAGGCCTCACATGAACTAGCAATACAGCAATGTCATAAATAGTACATACAAATCTAAGAGAATAAAACTAAATAAAAATAAAGAGTGGATAGAGTGTTTGTAAATTTGACACTGAGTACATTTGTTCTTTCATTTAAATTTTTCATGAAGACTGGCTCACCAACCTTTGAGGGTCTTGGCCCCGCTGGCATTAGCCAGAATTTCCAGATGGCCAGTCCAGGACTGGCAATGGCATTTATTTACTGATGACTTCCTGAAGTCCATCATTTAATAGTGCCTTTTACCAACGAATTCTAATGACGATCCCTTATATTTATTCAGTTAATGTAGTATAATCAAGTGCAATAGCTTCTAGATTGCTTTGAGATTGGATGTGGGTGACCTGGGGTGGGGTTAGTTAAAGTCAGGATGCCTTCCATCCCTGAAGCACCCCACCTTTGCAGGCCAAGAATTCGGTATGCCTCTATTTCTTCCAGTGGAGCAACTGATGCATGAGGAGCTCCTATTCTTCAGCAAAAGTGCCCACTCTTGATCATGGGAGACTGTGTTTCAAACAGACAGAGGAGGGCCACAGAGAAATTCAAAGAATATTGCTGCTATGTAAATGGATGTCTATCCTTGCAATTCATGTACTTCTGTTAAAGAGTTTGCTCTGCCTGAAAACAAGAGTGGGAATTTGCCTTTCAACAGTGCCTTTAGCATAAGGGCATTTCTCAAGGATTGTTGTACAAGTTCTTCGCATGCCCTCTCTCTGCCCTTAGCACCCTGGTGCCATGGACCATCAGAGGCCTCTAGTGGTGACATTGCTCCAATAGCAGCTTGATTGCTCCAATGCTTGATGTGCTGTTGGCATTTTATTGTCCATGAATCAAAATGCATACCTAAAGTGAGAAATTATAATCTAACTGTACAGGGTTCGTTCAGCTCAGCATTCTCTCAAAAATCTATGAAACATTGACCAAACTGTGCCAACTATCTATCATGGGTCAAATCTATTGTTTGTATTCAATGCCTAAATCTAACACATTGTTACCTGTCACTTTCACTATGCTGTGTCATAGGAAGACAAAAACCTCCAGTATTTCCATGGCTTTAATTGTGTTTGTTGAGCTCAGCTCAGAGCAAATCTTTGCACTGAGAGGGATGATTCAGAGTACAGGAGGGGAAAGCATATTCCACCGAGGGCTAACTAATGAGAACAATGATCAGTCAAAGAAACAGAAATTCCAATTTTGACCTGGGGAGAGCAGCTGTGTGCCCTGTCACCTTTTGCATCATGGATTCTGAGTACATTTTATCTTCATTTATTCACCAGAGTTGACATCACTGGCAAGGCCAACATTTATTATCCATCCCTAATTACCTTTGAACGTAACAGTTTGTGAGCCCAATTCAATGAAAAATAAATCAATCATCTTGCTTACACTTATAGGTATCAGAATTTCTTTCTCACTGAAGTTCAGTGAACCACATGCATTTTAAACCAATCTAGAAGATTCATGATCAACATTATTGAGCTTTTTTAATTTCAGATTGCTTCACTAACTGCATTTAAATTCCTTAGCTGCTCTGATAGTGGGATTAGAGTTCACATCATTATCCAGGCCTCTGGATTACTAGCCCTGCAGTAAAACCAATGTACTCAGTGAATGGTGATGTATAGGTCAGCCTCTTCCATCTTGCAATGGTGAAGCGATTAAAAGGCTAAGTATTAACTGGAACTATACTACCTGTACAAACCAGTTTACCTCACAGAAGCCTGTACCTCGCACACTCTTTCAAAAACCACATTGAGACAATGAAAATTAAAGCCAGTGCCTGAAACAACATCATTTGGAAGCTTGCACATTTAAATCAGAGGGCACACCTATTCATGGTTATAACCTCCATGCTCACTCTCTGTTACTCCAGTGCCAAATACATTTGCTGGTATGAAAACACTCTGCCCACTCAAAAATAAATTGACCCGGAGCTGAATGGTAGCTGCAGAATACCACAAACTGCCAAAGGCCAATGAACATCAATGGGTGTATGTACCCTTGCTGGAATAACACCACCAGATGTCGAGAGAATTGTGGCCAGACAAGAGAAAAGAAACCACAGAGGATGACGGACAGTCTACATGGCACACTGCTGCAAAAATTGCCTGAGGTTGCAAGGGGACTTCTTCATGACAACCCAGGAAGCCAGCACTACAGCTACAACCAACTGTGAAATGCTGTGGCTGGTCTGGCTTGCAAATCTTGATAGTGGGGACAGCATGAAGATTAGAGTAATAATGCAGCTTCCTGCAGGAGTAGAGGAGACTACCTGGAAGGCCCCGCACTAATCTCCATACCATGTCAGCTGGTCAAGAGCCAATGTGGTTCAATGTGTCTGTGCTACTATACCTGAGATATACAACTGCAGTGAGAGGCAGACCATGCAACCTTTTGGTTGGTCCACTACTTGAAGACAAGTCACATATGGTTTGGTATGCCAACATGAACCCATGAACAATAAAAGATATGATTTTGTTGCATGAACATGAGAAGATGATCACTCTTACCAGCCATACCTCTCAAGAACTTTATCTAGTACTGTCCTTGATGGGCCTACTGGATCATGATTGGCTAAGAATAGGTGCAGATTATGTTGAAGGCCTTAAAACTGGATATATTGGATTGAGACAAAATGTGAATGGTGATTAATTCTAGAAGGGACTTCCCATTGGGACTCAAGTTGAAATAAAATATTAAACCAATGCTTGGATTATTACTTGGGACAGTCCAGCAAACAATCTGAGTTTTGCTCCCCTTTTGGTTGGTTTACCAACTCAGGGTAGTCCTGAACTCATCAAGTGTTAAGACTAATCTCTGGAGAATCCCAAGGGAAAAGTCATGGGGACATTTAGAAAATAAATTGTGATTTTCTATTTAAATTTTCTTTCAGTTTTTTTTAATAGCTGTAGCAATGTTGGAAATGGTGTAAAACTATTTAACTAAATGGGCCAGTTGTTATGAGAGGTCCTGTGATAAAAGCTTAAGGAATATGCGAAGCCATTAAGAAATCTACTTGTGGGCTGTGCCTCTCTTACGCTGATATGATTGTGAACAAGCACCCTTGTTACTTTAATAGTTATGAATCATGGACCAAGTCAAGGTGAAGAAATCAGCAGAAAGTGTTTTCTGGGTGGAAGACTTTCAGGGATGGTATCTTTGATTTTGGGATTCACTTGAAGGTGATGTCCGATATTTATACATTAGGAATAGTTCAGAGTGATCCAGGTAATGGTTAGGATATGTATGGATGGAAAAACTAGGTGAAGAAGCCCTTGGAAAACAAAAGCTTTCTGTACGTCTCCAGCCTGTGAATCCAGTCAGCCTTTCACCTGTTTCTGCAAAGTCCTAATCCACTGATTATTGAGCAAAACTTTTTGAGCTTCCTTCTCCTTTGTGCAGACTGCTCATGAAAGACAATCTCCCCCCCCCCCCCCCCAAATCCATCATTAGAAAAAAGACAGGATCAAATATTTTTCCGAGTGATAATGAGGAACCATAGCTCTTTGTTGTTTTTTTTCCATCAAAAATGGAGACTGTAATCGGCTTTGAAATGAATGCTGAAAAGGTTTACAAAGACGTATTTTTTCATGTTTAGAACTCAGGCCAAAAGGTGGAAGGCAGGACTGAGAGTATTTATTGTTCTTCAGCAGACGGTGTCAGTTTCAAACCTTCCAACTAGAGAAAACACTCTACTCCACAATCTGATCCTGAAGAGTTGCTGAAGTTTGTTTGCATTAACACAAGCCCCCTTTGGGAAATATTTGGTCAATACTACATTTACCACTGTCTATTTAAAGAAGTACAAGGTAGTCCTTCTCAGTGTCCTGACCATTGTTTACCTCTTAACCAATATCACTAGAGTATCTAGTCAACATCACAATGTTGTTTACAAGAGCTTGTTGTCCACAGGTTGTCTGCCTCTTCCTGCACCACAACAGTGACAACACTTGACAGTGCTTGATTGGTTTCCTGAGAACATGAATTGCTATATAAATGTAAGAGTTTATTTTTGCACTCTGCTCATGTTTCTGAAAGGTCAACTAGGATAGAGCACTGAGATTCTGTGTGTGAAAGTGGTATTAGGTTTGCCTTCATGTTCGAACAGGTTGCCAACATTCAATGCCAAGATTCACACCTAGGGAGTGTGTTTCCAACTTCATATTCACATCAGGGAATGTCACCAGCCAAGGACAAATATTAGAAATACATTTTTGCCTGCAAAAAGCACATAAGAATGTAAGAAATAAGTGCAGCTATGAGCCATATAGCCTCTTGAGCCCACTCCATTATTCAATAAGATCATAGCTGATCTGACCTTGGTTTGAATTCCACTTTTCAGGCTGAACCTCATGACCCCAGATTCCCCTGTAGTCTAAAACATTGTCTCAGCCTTGAATATTATTTAATGACTCAGCATTCACGATGATCAGAGGAGAGAATTCCAAAGATTCACTACACTCTCTGAGATTAAAATCCTCTTCATCTCAGTCTTAAGTGGCTAACCTCTCATCCGAAGACACTGCCTTCCTGTTCTAGATTGCCCCAGTGGGTAAAAGAATCTCATTTCATTTATCCTGTCAAGCTCCCTCAAAATCTTATGTGTTTTGATGGTATTACCTCCAATTCTTCTAGGCTACAAAGAGCATAGGTCCCACCTGCTCTATCATTACTCACAGAACAACTCTAGGAAGCAATCTTGTGAAAAATGCTGGTTCTGATAAATGTTGATCACCATAAAGAGTTAACTCTTTTCTCCTTTCCACATATGCTGCCTGGCCTGACCAGCTGAGCAGTTTAAGCATTTTATGTTTTTATTTCAGATTTCTAGCATCAGTAGTATTTTGCTTTTATATCAATCTAGTAAGCCTTTGCAATGGTTCCTACACAATGCACTGAAATTTCATGATGCTACATCAATAGATGAGGATAGTAGGAAAAGAACGCCTGTTGTTATTGAATAAGATACCTGGAGAATACCAAGGCCAATGGAACTGTCCAACAGAATGAAATCACCAACATAATGAAAGGTAAATAGGTTACACAAACTGGAATCTTTCATTCACTTTTTGATAGTGCAAGGCTTGATTTTGATCTGTCTCTTCCAGGTATAATTAACAAAGTGGTAGTTTCAGCAGTGGTTACTTTACGTGCTATTGTACTGTTTAACATCAAAGTGCAATCAGAGGGAGCTATGGAAGAAGGCACTCATCAGCAATTTGAGAGCTTATTGACAACTCACTCTGAAATTCACACTCTGGGTTTGTGTTGCCCACAGTGTTACTGTTAAAATAAGTCTTCAATCACCAGCCAAGAAATTTCACCTGTATGACATAAATCACAAAATCTAAACAAGTATAGATCCAGAATAACAGAACCAAAGGTTTAAAATGTAGGGCAACTGGATTACATGAAAATCAGAATTGTCTGCATGCTGTGATGGAGAGAGCTAGTAGCATTTCAGTGGTATATCAGGTTTATGGAGGGAACGTTGTTAAGAGTCTAGTCATTATTACTGTTGACAGAAAGCTGGAAAAAGGCTGCAAGGAGGGCTCGGTCTGTTTAACCTTAATACTGCTGAATCAAAATGAATGCCTTGTATCCTGTGCAACACAAGTATAGTGAAGCATGGATTTAAGCAGTTATCGGCAATAATGTTAGAAGTATAATTCAAGGTCTTAACACAACCAGGTCTATCCTGTTGGAATTTTTGGTTCCGAAAAGGAAGTCTTCCCTGGTTCAGGTGAAGTAAAAAGTAGGTCAAGCCTGAAGAATTTACATCCTGCTTTTATATCAAGATATTAAATTTATAATCTTGTGACCTGAATATTTAATGTGCAGAGCTGCAGTAGAGAGCATTCCACAAAATCTCCCAACCCACTAGTTTCGTGGGTTTTATAAATATCCGTTGCCGCACACAGAGCACTAAAGGCTATTTTACGTTGGAAGAGCCTCAAAGAGAAAGCAATTGCTGCTCTTTATAGCTTCAAATGATAGTTTGAGTCCACTCAAAAGTTAATTTACATTAGGGTTCATTCCAAAGTCACATTCTTTAAATGTGCACCAAGGTACCTGAGGTCTTATTGTGAGTTACATACATCAAGTAACATTACAGTTCACAGTGAGATTCAAGGAAGAAAGTGAAATAGGTCATGGAGAGTGAATTATTGTAAGACCCTGAGATTCATCGGATATTACTCGGGTGGATTTCGCCGAGATTCTTAGTTTATTAACTGTAAAATGGCATTTCAAGAAACCTTCTACAATTAAGAAAAGAATTTGCATTCATGTAACACCTATCATATCCTCTTCAGAATATATTAACTGTTGTAACGTAGAAAGTACAGCAGCCAATTTGCAGATTGCAAGTTCCCTGAAATGGCAATGTGATAATGGTCAGGTTATCTATTTCAGAAACATTGATTGAGGGATATTGGCCAGGACACCAGATATAATTCTCAAGTTCTTTGCAATTGTCCCATGGAATCTTTTATTTGGATATGGAAAAGGAAACAGAGCCTTGACTTAACTTTCATCCATTGGGTTATACTTATAGGAGCCATGTTGAAGAACTACTTGGAAATTCTGTAGAGTGGTTTTCATTCTTTAAGTTGTTTCTTGTTGGTTATCTTGCTGGCTCATATTCTTTGCATAAGTATTCTAAATTCCAGTGTGATCCTTTGTCTCTCCAAGTTAGCCAACACCAAGAAAGAGCTAAAATCAAGAATGATAACATTTTACCTCAGCACCCACAGCCAGGTCAGGGAACTTCCAAGAGAATTTCTGGTCACAGTCTGGTCTCCTGCAGGAGCTACCTATTTTTGGAGATCATGTGCATCCACTGAGTTTGAACAACCCATCAACACTCACTGTCAACTTTTGTGAATGGAGAAATGTCACAGGTGAGGTACCAGGGGATAACAAAACAGCTTTAAATTCATCTTCTATGATGAACCTTAATTCTCCATCCATGACTGCCTCTGTGTGCCTTGTGGTGCTATTTCAGAGGACAACTAAGAGTGCCATTTCAAAGCTTGTAGTCACATATGGGCAGATTTCCTTCCGAAGTATAATGGTGAATCAGATAGGTTTTATAGCAATTGTTTACCTCATGGTCACTATTATTGATATTAGCATTTTAATTTCAGACTTGTTTAATTACTTTGGAGTTATACTTCTGGATAAATGGTGGGGTGCTAGCTACATAAATGGCTCTCACTAGCTCAAAAGTCCAGGCCTCCAGGTGCCAATCCTATAAACACTCTCTAAGGGGTTGTGGGTTCAAGTCCTTGTCTAGAGACAAGAGTGCACTAACTAGACTGACAGCATATGAAGTTCTTCCAAGTTTTTAACCAAGATTTATTCCTCAACCAGAATAACAAAAGCAGATTAACTCATTGTAGGTCCTAATTATATGCAAAATGATACCACAGAATTATTCCAAAAGAACACTGAATTGGGATCAATAGAAGCATTCAGTTTGAAATATACTTTGAAAATTGTAGTTCCAGTGGTCTTAAAACTTGTGTCTAATTCATGTCTTTGCATGCCTCGTCGCACATCCCCTTAAAACTGCCAAGGGAGGTCTACTGCTTGCAGATTCTAGAACAAAAAACAAAAGCAACTTAATTGATCAGTAGAGCTGACAAAGATATTTTCTGACATTTAAGTGGATTCTTTTTCTGATTGATCTTGTTCATCAAAATACTAAATTAATGATGAATAGCAGCACTTAGTTTTGCTTTAGTTCACATTAATTATTTGCATCAAAGGCATAAAAATGCCAGCAAGTCATTTTAGCCCTATGAGGTGAAAGAGTTAAAGATTTGGGTTGAAGGCCCTTTATTTTACTATACTCAATTTTTATCCTCTTTACATAACTTGAACTGATTATCCAGTCATTATCACTTTGCTGTCTTTGGAATCCGGCTGCATACAAATTGACTGCTATATTTCTCAATATTGCAATAGTGACTATACTTCAAAAGTATTTTATTGGCTATTAAGTGTTTTGGGTTGTCTTGCAGTCACAAAAAATGCTGCAGAAATCTTTCTTTTTTCATACCTTAATCAAATGTCATGCTGTTAAACAAGGAAACCAGTTCTGTAATGGCTTCAAGAAAGGCTGTTAATAAGCATGGATAGAGGCCAATGCATCTGTTGTTCTTGGGTGAGTCAAACAAGAAAGGTCTGAGGTAGACAGTTGCTCCAAACTTAACTTCCCAAGTACCTGGCTTCTGCCAAATGTCCAGAGTTAAAATCCAGTTTCTTTTTGATTGTGTTCTTGTGAAGCTGCATAAATGAAAGTTGTTGCACTTGCAGTTAAATTCTAAATGGCATTTTGAAGTATTTTATCAATCTTGAATGCAGTCCACATTGTCATTTCCTTGTTGTGGAAAATAAGTAAGAAGATGCAGTGCCTGGAAGTAAATATAATGTTCACCAGTAACATAATGATGTGATTGCTATATACAATGTCTGGGACTTGCTCAATTTCAAATCAACTCCCACAAAAATGAATATATAATTGAAGCTCTCCCAAAAGAACATTGGTAGCTCAACCACATGGTTAGATGATACTGTGTTTAGTTCCAAATCTGTCCTGAGTAGTTGAGCTCAGCAGAGACACTGACAGGGATAAGGCAATTGGATTCAACATTCCCATTGACCAGAAGGTTGGCTTGAAAACCTGACTTAAAGCAGAGTGCTATTTGAACATAGAACACTACAGCACAGTACGGGCTCTTCGGCCCACAATGTTGTGCCAACATTTTATCCTGCTCTAAGATCTATCTAACCCTTCCCTCCGACATAGCCGCCCACTTCTCTATCATTCATGTGTCTATCTAAGAGTGTCTTAAATGTCCCTAATGTATCTGCCCCCACAACCTCTGCCAGCAGTGCGTTCCACACACCCACCACTCTCTGTGTAAAAAACTTACCTCTGACATCCCCCTTATACCTTCCTCCAATCACCTTAAAATTATGCCCCCTCGTGTTAGCCATTTTCGCTCTGGGTAAAAGTCTCACTCGATCTATGCCTCTTATCATCTTGTAGGCCTCTATCAAGTAAGTCACCTCTCACCTTCCTTCTCTCCAAAGAGAAAAGCCCTAACTCACTCAACCTATCTTCATAAGACATTTGGAATGACAATTTTTTTTGCATCTTGCCCCAAAGCAAGTTAGCTGCTTCAATCAAAAAAAACTTTCAGACCAAATGCCACCACGTTTTACATGGTTAAACCTGGATGATTGTGTCCCTTTTCTCCTCCCCACAAGGTCTGAATTATAAAGGTTCTTCAGTCATGCATTAATAGATCAAAAAGGCCATGAATGTACAAAATTAATCATTCAAGCACGTATTGTAGATTGCTCTTTGGAATGTGACTTTACCAATGGCTTGTTTCCTGATAACCAGACCAGAGTATTTCACCTTGTCTTAACCATATCCCCAGAGGAGTGAAGAAAGTCATTGATGAGTTTGCCACAACCTGATCTATATCAACCAGTTTCAAGTGACTGGAGGGAAAGGCAGCTCAACTCCATCATGTGCTCCAAAGGGAAAAGCAGGAACTGCTTTCATTGCAATAGAGAAGGAAGCTGCAGTTTTCTGAAGCAGGACATATTGCTGCATCCCCAGTCAGTTTGAACTCCAGAGTTGACTGTGTGGTGTTCGCGCATTCCCCCTCTGGCCACGTGGGTTTCCTGCGGGTGCTCCAATTTCCTCCCACATTCCAGACACATGCAGGTTGGTAGGTTAACTGGCCACTATGAATTGTTTCTAGTGCGTAGGTGAGTGGTAGAATCTGAGGGGATAATAAGATGGGAATAATGTAAATGGATGCAACAGTCAGTGCAGACTTGGTGAGCTGAAGGGCAAGTTTCCATGCTGTCTGACACTATAAGCAGGAGGAACTCAATTCAAATCAGGTACAAAAAAAACTGAAAAATCACAAGATCTGGCCCATCACTGAGTTGAGAAGTCAATGAACAATGTTTATTTCTGGCTAAATGCAATTTGAGAAGATGTAGGCATCATGACATTGGTGTGGGCATTCATGAGAAGCTGGTAAACATGGGTGAACTGATCATCACTATTCCCACAAGTTTTCAGATGCTGTCCAATTTATCTCTACTGTCTCACAATTCCTTGTTTTCTACATTGTTAAATCAAAAGTAACAAGTTAGAGGAAATCTGTTGCATTACTTGAGTAACATTGTAGTTAAAATACATGATGGCTGGTTCCTCAAATGTATTGTATGTTATGAGATTGACAAGTGGATTGTTGTAATGTTGCATACTTTTATGCATGTTGCATGTAGTCCTTACCATGTCTAACACATTGAGAGATATTTAAAAAATGTGTTGCAGGTTGTACAGCATTTTGCATCTAAAAACAATGGAGTGCAAGCCATGTACCCTACCACTTTAGACAGCACAGATTTTTTTTCCACTGAATCATGTGCTACTCAGCTCCTGAGGCTATAACTACAATGGGCCAAATTTATAATAGTTTATGCCGAATTAGCTAAATAGCAAATTAATTCACCACACTTATAAGTACTGTGCAAGGTTCTGGCCTTCATAATACAAAAGTGATATAGAACTAGAAAAAGAACAAGAAAAAATTTAAGAATGTGATATCAGAAATGAAGGGTTATGCCTTGGAAACCCAACCCTGCCAGCATTGCATTGTACCCTCCTTCAAAAACCAAATACTAGAAGCAGATTTCAATGCAGTGCCCCTATTATATATTACACCATTTAATGTTCTGGGCATTTATCAGTAAGGACACAAAAGGCTGCAGTTCTTCTCTAGAAAAAAGACTGTAAGGTAATCTGAAAAAGTTCCACTCAATTTGGTAGATGTTTAATAGCATATAGAGAAGATAATTTCATCTTGAAGAAGTCAAAAACTTGATGTCATAAAAATTAGAGTGTCAGTAATAAATCCAAATATGAGTTCAGGAGAAATCCAAAGAGTGACTGGAATATGGAGTTTGCTCCCAGTTGGAGTCCTGTGGACAATGAATTTTATTTACATGAAGAGGCAGTAGAAGCTTGGATTGCTTTTTTCAGTGAAGAGTAGGGATGTATCCATAGTTATATTGGTGGAAAAGTCAAGACCCAGAGGACATAGATTTAAGGTGATTTACAAAAGATCTAAAGGTAACAGGAAGAAAAATTTTTCACACAGTGAGTGGTCATAATCTGGAATTTATTGTTTGAAAGAGCAGTGGAAAATGATTCAATTGACACATTCAAAAGAGAATTGAATACTTGAGGAAAAAAGAAAATTGCATGACTTGATGGAAAGAGCCAGGGAATGGGAGTGTGGATTGGTGGATTGTTCTGGCAAAGCCAGTAAAGTTTGTTGGGCCAAACGGCCTTCTGTATAATAACAATCCTCTTATTCTAATGTACGATTCTTGAGACAAATAACATAGATGCATTTAAGGGAAAGCTACATAAGCTAGAAAAGAGAAAGGAACAGAGGATATGTTGATGGAGTTAGATGATGAAGGAAGTTCATGTGGAGCTTACTGACATAGACCATTGTCCAATTACTGAGAACTAAATTCTGAGTAATTCTTGAGGTACGAAGAATGTCTTTCCTGGCAGGTCGTCCAGGGAAACTCCATGTCTCAGGGACACACTGCTGGGGTTTGATTTTGCCTGATGGCACATAAAATTACTTGATTCATGTATATGTGTGTAGCATTTTCTATCAAGAGTCAGGAGCAGGGCTGTGTTTTCATTCGTGAGTGCTGAATATGCATTGTCATTTTCCATCAGGGATCAGCTTGCAATGCAGGATAATTTGAAAACTCCAGAAATAATACTGGGACTTTAGTGGGAGTTGATATCCTCGTATATGAACTAGTCAAACCCTTCTTGTATTGGTCAATTTAATTTGGAATTATTCTTCTGACAGCATCTACATAGTGGAAAATTTTTATTATTCACCATGGGATGTGATTGTTACTGACTAGACTATGCCAGCTCTTACTGCCCATTCCAAATTGATCTTGAATTCAGAGGCTTGCTAGGCCATTTTAGAGTGCAGTTAAGAGCAATCCACATTGTGAGTTTGAAGTCACATTTAAGTCAGACCAGCAAAGGTTAACAGATTTCTTTGCCTAGAGGACATATGTGAACTAGATGAAATTTTATAACAATTTGGTAGTTGCATGCTCATCATTACCGATAATGTAATGTTGGGATTCAAATTCAGACCAATGGATCAGTGGTTCTGACAATGGATATCAATCCACCTTGGTGAAGAATGAAGACTCTTATACAAGGTATTTGTTTTGATGACATTAAATGAAGACATTCGGTTGTGCAAAATACAGAACAGCACCAGTATTTATTTTTCTCATTTATAAGAAAGCAATGCAGTCTTAGAGTTCTTGACCATAATGCTGCTGAGTTATGCATACTGTATATACTGACAGTTATTTTCCATCTCCTTTCAAGTTCTCTTGCAGTCAGACAAATGAAGAATGTGTGAAGACATTTTATGTCAGTTCTTGACCTACCTGTACTGCCCCATGACATATCATGGGGTCTGAACTTAACCTCAGTAGTGATATTTTGTGGAGGTAAAAAAGGGGCATCCCACCTCACTTTCCAGTAGGTTCCTATCTTCAACCCCCACACAGAAGGGGCAACTGATGAAAGTCCAGATGAAGGGTCTCGACCTGAAATTTCGACTATTTCCCTCCATAGATGCTGCCTGAACTGCTGAGTTCCTCCAGTGCTTTGTGTGTTGCAGCTGATGAAAGGCCCAAACGCGAGTACCTCCAGGGACCCTGGGGACAAGCCAAAGGCTCCACAGACAAGTGTCACAAATTTGTTTAAATGCCTCTCTATTCCTCCAACATCAATCTATTCGCTTCAGGGGTTCAGGTTTGATTTTTCTCAGCAGCAGTTGGAAGGTGTTGATCCAGTAGCCAGAGGCACAGTTTCAAATCTCCCCTCTGCTCACTTTTTCAGCTACATGGGAAAAGCAGATTGGCAGGCCTAGGAGAGAAGGAAGTCATGGGGGCAGCAGCCTCCTAAAAGGCACCTCAACCCAAGGTGTTTGAAATTGATCTAGGAATCAGACCAGCTGCTCATAGCCGACAGATGTTTATTGGATTTTCAAACTCTTGCTTTAGCTTCCCCTCAGTGATATGATTAGATGTTGTTTTCTTTTTTTTGGTTTTATTTTTAAACCTCCTTCTGAATAAGCTGCTAAGAATGCAGTGGTGACTTTGCTAGGGATGTGTTGGGTATTTAAAGCAGTGTTCTCTGGTTATATTTTTGGAGTTCACTGCAAATAATTCATTGGCTTCTATTGTGTGCCAGTAAAAGTAAAGCTGAGTTGAATTATTTCATAAGATATTTTGCATTGTTGGTCGACAGAAAGATGTATGAACATGACTTTTCCCCGGTTTTTGTCACTCCCTCTCGCTCAGTGATGCCTCAGAAATCCAGCATGGGGATGAAAGGTGGGACTTGAGATCCACCTGATATTTGGCTTTGGCCCTCATTGGTGTTGAATTACAACCTGTGGATGGTAACAGGCAGATCAGTAAGCAGGAGGACTGAATATGTTAGATTCTTTCAAAGCCAGTGTTGGCTCCCAGAGAAGTGGTGAGAAGGTAACTGTGGGGTGATGGCACAGTACCATTGCATCTGAAAACAATGACACCATCGTAGTGGGCCAGATCTCAAACAATGACGAGATGGAGTAGAGGAAGGAGATAGAGAGTCTAGTGGCATAGTGTCAAGACAACAACATTTCCCTCAAAGTCAGCAAAACAAAGGAGCTGGTCATCAACTTCAGGAAGTGGGGTGGAGTACACACCCGTCTCTATCAATTTTGCTGAGGTAGAGATGGTTGAGAGCTTCAAGTTCCTAGGTATAAATATCACCAAAAATTTGCCCTGGTCCAGCTATGTGGACACTATGCCCAGACGCCTCTACTTCCTCAGAAGACTAAGGAAATTCAGCATGTCCCCAATGATTCTTACCAATTTTTATAGATACACTACAGAAAGCATCTTAACCAGATACATCACAGCTTGATATGGCAACTGCTCTGCCCAAGACCGCAAGAAATTGCAGAGCGTTGTGAATACAGGCAGGTCCATTATGCAAACCAACCTCCACTCCATTGACTGCCTACACTTCATGCTGCCTCAGGAAAGCAGCTAAAATAATCAAGAACCCCTCCCACCCCAGTCATTCTGTCTTCTTCCCTCTCCAATCGGGCAGAAGACACAAAGTTCCTGAGAGCATGAACCAACAGACTTAAGGACAGCTTCTAACCTAGTTATTGAACAGACCTCTCATATGCTAAAAGATGAGCTCTTGATCTCCCAATCTACCTTGATGTGGCCTTTGTCTGCCTACACTGTCCTTTCTCTGTAACTGCAACAGTACATTCTGCATTGTTTTCTTTTTGCTACCTCGATGTAATCGCATATGGCATGATCTGCCTAGATTACATGCAAAACAAAAGCTTTTCACTGTATTTCAGTATATGTGACAATAATAAACCAATACCAAGGGCAGAATGGTGACAGCCTGTTGCCAGCCTTCTGTGAATATGAGGCAGGTTAAGCATTCCTGCTCTGTATTCAGTCAAACAACTTTTGTGGTTTTACTTTTGTGCTGCTCTCTTGGTTGTATGAGATGCTGAGGAGCAGCAAGTAGAGCCGCTGTCTTACAGCACCCGTGACCTGAGTCCAATACAGGGTTTTTGTGTGAAGTTTGCACATTTTCTCATGGCCACATGACCTTCCCTCAGATACTCCAGTTTCCTCCAACATCCCAAAAACACATAGATTGGTAGGTTAATTTGCCACTGTAACTTTCCCCGTGTGTGTGTAGGTAAGTGGTACAATCTTGTGGTGGTGGTAGTGGAGGAGGTGGGCAGGAGGTGTGATGGGAACGTAGGGAGAATAAAATGGGTTAGGGTAAGATTAGTATAAAGATGGGTGCTTGATGGTCAGCGTGGACACGGTGGGCTGTATCTTTTTATGTCTATGTCTCTAAGCTTTACGCCAGAAAGAGGCAGGTATAAACTATGCACCCAGGATCACTGCTGTATTAGTACCTCCCCCCACTGGAACCTGGAGATTGTCGTGTATGTTGCACTTGCATTGTTGACTTATAAACAAGAAAATTAGATAGTGATGCTCCATTCTCTTCTACCTTATACATTCAAACAAATGGATTTGTACATTTATTGTCACAAAAACAAAGACTATACAAGAGCCTTCTTTCTGCTCCAGGCTAAATGAATGTAATTTAGTCAAGGAACAGGAAAATTAGAGGGTGTGTAACAGGCAGCTACTGTGAAATATATTACCAAAGGTTACAAAAATGCACTCCCCATGAGTGATGGCCTGTCTGCTGGAAAAAAAAGTGAGTGTAGAACAAGAAGATTCCTTTTGATCAATCATGCCCACAACTTTTCCCAACTTTTCACAGTTGATCAAGAATTCCACCCCACTCACTTAATCTTAAGAGGCAATGTTCGATCTCAATGCCCATTTAGTAATCAAGCAAAACTCTGGAACAAATACTCTATCCCAAGCTGCCATTATTTACAGAAAATATTATATGCTTTCTTGTACGGATGCCACAACCCTGCAAGGTTATCCCCAAATGACCATATGAGGAAGGGAGTGTGGCCACCTCATTCAGAAGGCCATGAAGAAACTCATTACATGTGGCTAATGTTCAGTGTTCATCATTAGTCCTTGGCGCAAGGTTCTAAATAACCTCTATTTTATGAAAACCAAACTGGGTACAGAGGTAAATCATGTCCCAAAGGCAAATTGAAAAAGTAATAATTGTCCACATTGGAGGTGAGGGACATTCTGCAAGACTGCTTTATCCTTGGTGTTATATTCTTGAGATCATGAGGTAAGTGTGCTCTCCTGTGTTACCCTTTGACCACCCTCAGAATCAGGGCTTATAATGCTAAGCAACTGGGAGTCTCTGTCTGGAAAGATATGCTCAAAAATCAAAGAATGCACATTCATTCTGGTGCCAAAGGTGGTGCAGCCCCAGAATAAATAATCCAGAAATTCAAAAACAATATCAATGCATAACAGCTGAGTCAGGAAAGGCTGAACAATACCCCAGCTGAGTATTTCAAATAAATCTAGGCACACAGGATAATGACACCCTGATGCTTGGTCCTGGCACACACAGTCACATACTGAAGCCACTTGATTTGGTCTCAACTTGTTCAGCAAGCAGGGCAAGGTGGATGAGTTTTTACATGGACAAGGAGATGGTTCATAGTGCAACACCAATCAAAAACCTGTCATTGTGTAACAAATAGTTAAACTTGCGTTACTATAAAATTGCTGATCTTGAAAAGTGATTTGTAAATGCACATGGAGGAAAGATTCTTGTTCAATTTAGGCTAAAATGTATGGGGAGGGCAGAGAGAAGAGGGATAGATGTGTAAGTTGCAGGTGCCAATACTTTCCAAACTCATTTCTTGAGCCCTGCAGTTTTTCTGCGCCAGTGCCAGGAACCACAAAAGCTCCTGCCATGCTTAAGTTCTTGTTTTGTTCCTCAGCTTCCAATGTTGCGGCTTACTCTCACAATGAATGGCATGTCTGGTGCTGACTGAATGAGCTGTGTGATTTTCCTCACAGGGGCTTACCTTCCTATGCAGGGTGCGGATAAGGCAGGCTTGGTTTGTTGCACGTAGCAATGCCACCACCCCCCTCCTTCGCATCCCCCTCTCCACTGCCTCATTTGATGTTGCATGAAGCCCAGTGGCTGCAGCCACTGCATGGGAATGTGCTCTGCCGTTTGGCCGTGATGGGATTAAGAGGACAGCAAAAAGCAAGCAAAGTGGACTGAACCATCCCAGCAGCTGAGAGGGGGTGGCTCTGGATACAGTCGAGCTGCAAGCCATCTTTTACCCCACTGCTTCTTTCACTCTGACACCATCACACAATACCTCCACCCGCACAAAGGATGGATAGCTTTTCGACATCACCAGCGTGACTAAAGTGCAAGCTGTTGCTGAAGGAGGGAAGCTGATGTGGTGCTAAGGCGCCATTCTCCTTTACAGCAGCACATCCTGCTTTGGCCATGGGATGCTGTCTGCGGAGGAAGGCAGGTGCCCACAATGAGCTTCAAGCGCTTTGCTGGGCAGGGTGAGGAAACTTCGCCGAAGCTGCTTTTAACTCTGTAAGTGCTTAGTGCATGCTGATACTGTAGTGTGTAGAGCATCTTTGCATATTATTCAGTGCAGAGGTGAACTGTTTTGAGTTAATTTTGCTTAAAAATGCAGCTATCCCTCTGATAGAGACAGGTTAAAAAAGCTACATTTTAAAAATTATTTGGTTTCTGCATCAATGTGCAACTGGAATAGTAATAAGAGGAATGGTTTTTAGGACAGTTTTATCGTGCATTGTTCTTGAGATTTAAAGCCATTTGACTGTCTCCCCAGACAGCAGCTTTTGTGTGCATTGTCCCTCCTCACTTGTCATGTTAGATGCATATTTTAACATAAGACACATTTAGCAATCTCTTTTGTATATTATTTTACGTTCACATCATGTATTCAACTGCACTCACATCCAAAATTTGCATTTTTTCATGAAACCAGCAATTTATCTTTTTCGTGGTTGCAGTAATTTTCTTTAACCAGGATTATAAGGGATTATTTAGCTGTCTGTGAGGTAAAGAAAGGCAAACAATGAAAGCCTGAAAGAGGCAGTTCAATTTTGCACATTCAGCAAAATGGGCTGATGGTTCTGTACTGTTACAAAGAAGCTGTGCAAGTGAGCAGATTTTTGTTTTCAGGAGACCTCTGTTTTATATTTTAATAGGTTTTGCTTTCTTGCTAGTGTAAATCTGCACTACATCCCACAATTGGTCAAAAGCAATTTGCTTTCAACATGAAAAGAAATTTTCTTCAACCCAGCTGAGATAAACCACTGCAATAATGCAAAAGGGGATATTGGTACTGCTAAAATTGAATTAAGGATAATTATTTCTTTACCCCAGCCAACCTGATCCCTGACAATGCCATTGGTTCCACAGGTGCCAGTTATTCCAAATGACAGAAAGATCAAGGTCCATCTTGTTCACGTTCTACATATTGGCAGACACAAGATTCAAAGATATTAGACTAATCATGGCAATTTCTATCAATAAGTGTCCATTAAACTCAGAAATGATTCACTAGTGGAGAACCACAATTACAACATACAAGTATAACCTGTCTGTCCCAGACATGCTATACTTACCGTATTTCATTCTTTGCATACGAGCCTACACAATGATACTCAACAGGCTATTGCACCTTTGAGATTATTACAAGACCAACCATCTTCTCACCTGACCTGTTCTTATACTTACATGCATATTATTCTGATTTTATTTCTCCAATCCCTGGCCAAGAGTCAACTGTAACATCCCCAACATGATTAAAATGGCAACCTCAATGTCAAGAATGAAATGAATCGGACAGAATCTTCCATTCTGAATCATCCAATCCCACATTTCTTAATGATTTATTTCCAAACCCATAAGAATTTTCCTTATGAATTGCTAATGAGGTAGGATAGTGAGATATCGCGTTTACTTAAGAAATGCTACTAAAAATACTCAAAGGGTTTTCCCCCTATGATGGTTAACCACTTATACTGAGGTCTCTCATTTATTGATTTACAACTGCAGGATGCTTCTTGCAGAATCATGTCAAGTTTTTGAGCGTTGTTTAAGCTGCACTCATCCAAGCAAGTGAAGAGTATTCCATCATGTTACTGACATGCCTTGTAAATGGAGGAAAGGCTTTGGGATGTCAGGAGGCGAGTCCCTCATTGCAGGACATGCAGCCCTGATCTTGTAGCCACAGTATTTATGCAGTTGGTCCAGTTGAGTTTCTGGTCAATAGTGACCCCAAGATGTTAATGATGAAGGATAACAATGGTAATGCCATTAAGTATCAAGGGTAGGCGGTTAGATTTCTTATTCTCTTATTGGTAATGGTCATTGCCTGGCACTTCCCTTACCACTTATCAGTCCAAGCTTGCTTATTATCTGGATCTTGCTCAATGCAGGTGTGTACTACTTCATTTGCTGAACAGTTGGAAACAGAATTGAACATGTTGTAATCTTTTGACCTTATGATGGAAGAAAGAATGTGAAGATGGCTGGGCTTAAGACATTACTCCAAGGAATTCCTGCAGTAATATCCCGAATCTGGAATGACTGATCTCCAACAAACCCTATCACATTCCTCACAACTGCATCTTTTTATTCTATTTTATTGAGGCCATCTAGGAATTTGTTAGATCCAAGTCCCCCTGCCAGTGAGGACTTAGATTCAGAAAAGAGTGCTTTTGTGAGATAGTAGCACCTCCGGTCTCAGGCACATGCTTTGTTACAAAGAAAAATTATGAAATCATGCTATTATTTTCTCTATGGTGTTGCTCACCTGCATTGGCTAAGAATGGATTATTCTTACATTGGAAATGGCAGGGGCAATCTACTCTACTTTTCCTAATAAAGAGCAGCTCTTCCTTTTTTAGGAATGAAGTGTTTTAAATTAGTTTAGCAATGGGAATTCTGATTTACAATACCAACAACCATAGAACCTTAAGATACCACTCCTGTGCGCTTTGAAATTTTCTTCTGATAACATAGTACCATAATCTATTTCCACCACTGTACCTCCATTAATGCCTTATCAAATGTATTTCACCAAAATACTTTGGATCACCAACCCAAACATCCCCAATCCCACCCAGTTCAATGTCTACTTCCCAAATCCACTATGCACATTGGAATGTTTTGTTAAATTAACATGGGTGCTTTGAGTGCTGAGGTTGAGGTACTCAGGCTGATGGAGGGCAAGTTTCTGTTTTATTACCAATTTTGTTTTGACCATAGCCCTTTGTTGCAAGAAAACCTCGTTAGAAGCTGTATATAATGTCACTTCTGAATGTTGGGGATTTACCAAAAAGAATGTTGTATGTTCTTACAGAAATATGGACCCTTAAGTTGACTATCAAATCCTGGGAGAATGATACCCCAGTTGGTCTCCCAGTGCCTTTGGCTCTTTTGTTATTTGCAAGCCACAAGTCTTCAATGCCTTTTGTTGCAGGCAAGATAGATTGGTCAAGCATTTTGGCTTTAAAGAAATCCAACCATCCAGTTCACTTAAGTATGACCTGAGTAGTGGGAAAGCAAAGAGCTTCTCTAGCTTACTCATCTATACCCATTACAAGTCAAATCATTACAAAGTCAGGAGATAAGGAAAGCCAGGCCAAAGCAGTTCTAAGATTCTGGAGACGGACATCGTTGAAGACCCTAAAATATTTAAAGTTCTTCTTGAAATTAAGCTGTATATGAAAACAACTTAGAATCCAATGGGCATCTTGATTCATATGGCCTTTACAAAAATAGACCACACTTGACCTTGTTAAATATTGTCAAGGTAAGACCTTAAATTATATAATTATTAACAGAGAAGTTAGTGTTTACTCAGACTCGAAATAATGCATTCATTTATTGAAAGATACCACTTTCTTTCAGTAAAGCACTTTAAAAAAAGTCTCTGTGTGACTCAAGTCAATATGTATTAATATGAATAAAACCTTTTGAGAAATGCTAACTTGAATTTATCAGCGTTTTGCATTTCTAAACAGAAATTATGTTGATTTAAAATGACCCTTTGAATTACTTAGGATTTAGTACAGTACAGATTAATGGGGCATAGGATCAATGGCATTTCAGTTACCTTCCAACAATGGGTTGAAAGCATCAACACTCAAGTACCATATCATAAATTCAACAGATTTTGCCGTAGATGTCAACAGTTCACACATAAATGTATTGATAAGCAATTTTAATCCACCTATAAACAAATAAATAGGAAAAGCAATTCAATGTATTGTTCCAGTAAGAATGTTCTATACAAAGGAATATTTTCATACTATTGGAAAGAAGAAGATGGTGATTTTTTATATGTAGGATCATTTACTCATTGTGGTGGAAATGAAGTTAATAATGAATTATGACACTTGACTCTGTCCATTATACAGTTATGTCATAACTAGGTCTGCAGTTTGGCTGGCTACAGCACAATTTTATTTATCATACTGATTACACAGTTTTTATGTAATTTTCAAAGGAATAGAATTTTCTTTTTCAACAACAGAAACTATTAATGTCTAGGATATAGTTGGATATCTGCAAAAACAAGAAAGGGATGTAAGAAAGAGATGCTGAGTTTGATCTACAGTAGCCTTATGGAGAGTGAGGAATTACAAGGAAAGAAAAGCACTGCATTGTTTAGAAATTACAATTACAGAGGAATGACCTTGGAGGGGAGACTAATACAGCCTGAGCCTGCTTGAAATCATCAGTAACAGTGTCTTGTGAGATATAGTTACAGGTGGGGAGAAAAATCAGAGATGAGACAGCTTTTCAGCAGACTTGAAGGAAACAGAAATGCCAAGAGGGAAAGGCAAAACTTGCTAAGGGACTGATTAATATCCAGATTTACTGAAGTTACAAATCACTCAATGGAGAGGGACTGCTGCAGATACAAGAATAAGTTTTGACAGAACAAAGATTGAATGAAAATCAGCAAGAGGGTGAATTTTAGCTTGTTTCCTGTTGCAGGCATTTTAGTGTTGTTTTATTTACATGCAATTACTCAAGTGTCAACTGAGAATCAGTGAGTGTTAGACATAGATCTTGTCCTATTTCTGATATAGGTTTTTTTTGTAGTACTTCACTCTCACCATGGAGTTTCAACAGCACGAGCACTCTTCTAGGCATTCCCTCTGGACTGAGGCTGACTTCCTTCAGTTCTGAAGCTGAAGGTACCTGTCTGTGATTTCTTTTAACATAGAATGGCCATTGCACACCAGCAACTATAGGATACAGACAGAGCAACTCCTGATCC
Source organism: Pristis pectinata (assembly GCF_009764475.1). NCBI lineage: Eukaryota > Metazoa > Chordata > Chondrichthyes > Rhinopristiformes > Pristidae > Pristis > Pristis pectinata. The sequence goes on along the minus strand of NC_067408.1, from coordinate 69,764,006 downwards.
AATGGCATGGAGCTCCAAGTTTACTGGAAACAGGTTATACTGTACAGACATAGCTACCCTCTCCAATGATCAGCTTCTTGTTCTTGCCCACTATCATGTCAGCTTCAGGGGGCTCCCTGATTGTCAACTTACCTCAAAATGGTATTGGCAGCTATGCAGTCTGAAACCTAGGACTAGCCCAGATTTTTTCCCCCACTTCTCCTCCTCCTTCCCTCCCCAGAAAACCATGAGAGGATGTTAGCTGCCCACCTAATACAAGTAAATTGTCATCTCCCGGTGCTCTGCGGACAGATTGGTGGGTCCCAATGTGTGATTTCCCTGGCCAATGGAGATGGATTCATCCTCCAGGAGTGGGAACATCTCCCTCATCACTCAGCATATACATTGGTCCTAAACTCACAAGATCCGTCTCTTGAGCTTCCTTTAAAGTCTTTTGCCTTTGATCACTTGGAGTGGTTATCACTGAGCACAGTGTTCTTTTTAAAGAATATCCTGGGTCCTTTATGTACAAAACTAGGTTTAAGATTAGTAAAACAGTATTCGATTACCTGTGTAATCCAATACTATCTGATTAATCTTAAAACTAGATTAAGATTAATCTTAATCTTTTAAAACCTACCTGTGTAGGTAGCATTTTCTTGGATTAAATAATTGTTGAACTTTCTGTTTACATTGTTTTTGATCTTTCTGTTTAACACTTTCGCCACAGTTCTACTTCACCGTCAATCTGCCCCAGAGCTGTCCCAGTGCCCCAAAAGTGTGAAGTCCCCCCGAACCTGAACCACGTCTTCAGACAAGTAGTAATCTATCCATTTTCTGATGTCTATTCTCACTAGGAAAGTTTTACTGGGAACATTCCAGAGATTTGCTGAGGTGTCTGTAAACAGAGGACATAACTTTGTGGTAAGAGGTTTAAAGGAGGTTTGAGAAAGATTATTTTCACCCAGAGAGTGATTGAAATCTAGAACAAACTGAGAGAATGGTGGTGACAGATACTCTTATATACATCCAAGATATATTTAGATGAGTACATAAAACACCAAGGCATAGAAGGCTATGAGCCGGGTCCTGGTAAATGGAATTCATACAGTTTGGTGCTTGATGGCTAGCATAGTCAAGGTTGGCTGAAGACCATGTTTCTGTGCTTGCTAGATGACTCCCTGAACACTATATTACTACCTTTAAGGTCCAATTTTTGAAGTTCCTCCTAGCTCCTCAAACTCTTAACTTTAGGGAGCACAGGCTAGAGCTAGGGTTATAATATCATAAGGCCAGTTCTACAACCAATTTTTCCATCTGGTGGGAATCCATACAAGGGCTGATGTTTCAAATGTTACCCCTTTTCAAAGGGGAATTTGGTAAAACGGCTTCAGAACCCTGGAACCATGTACACTAATATGTACAATCCAAGAGCTACACAAATGTTATGTCAGATTTTGCAGGAGTGCAGCATCTTGCAACCTGCCCTATTAGTTAGATGTGTTCATTCACATTTAAGTTTAAAACATTGCTTGGAGCTAATAATGGTGCAGTGCGTACAAAAGAGCATCTGGGAACATTGAACGTTAGGACTAACAGTGTACCTCCTGAACTAATGAGATTAGAGGATTGTTCAATAAATAGAAAGAGTACTGGTGAAGAAAGTGAATTAGAGTAGTTTAATTCAATGTTAAATCAAGTATGAAAGAAAATTAAAGAGAACAAAAGAAAGAGAAGAAAAGGAAGAAGAGGCAGAAGGGAAAATTGAGAAAGAAGGTAAAATATCCTTTCAGCTGCCAGAGTTATGTTTCATCTGCAGATCAGAAGCGTGAAATCCCTGCTTTCAGACTGCCCTGAACGATCATTAACCAGGTAAGGGAAGATGGAAGAATGCCAATGATTAGACCACCAAGAAACTCATCAGCTCTCCAGTTTCCTTTTGCTTTTGGATTGGTCCCTGTTAGGACACTGGCAAACCCCAAAGGAAAAGGGCCAAACTAGCCAATAATAGAAAGAACTTACTACCATTTAATCAGTAGGTTGAAAAAAGAAGCATCACTAATATGCAATAACAGGTATTATGGAGATTTCTTCCCCCAGTTTGTTTCTTTCTTCATCTGAAGGTATTGATTTGTGCTGGGACACAGTCGCATAGGTCCAGTCCCTCATACACAAATACCAATCCAGACAGCAACTCAAAATTCATGTTGTTAACAATCATTTATTGAGTGGCATGAAGGAAGTTCAACTAATCCATTTGAAGCTCTGACCACAACATGCAAGATAGTTTAACGGCAATCAGAAAACACAACTTGTTTTGATAATCACAAGGGAGGAAGATTGATATGGACTTATTCTTCAGAATAACTAGATTCCAGCATTCTGCCAAATGTATTTATTGAATATGTGCCAGATTTTCTACTTGTTCCTCTCATAATCAGTTTGCTTAAGATCACAAATTGTACATAATGGACTTTGATTAATTTCAATAATCACCCCTACTCCCAAATCTTTCCTAAGATGATCAGTATGCCTCAGTGCTTGATCACTGGGCACTTAAAGAGATTGAAGTGTTCATGAGATTGAAGTGTACATGAAATATTTGTGAATTAATTCCCTTGAGGGAGCATTCTAGCATTTTCAAACATTTTAGAAATTGTCTTGAACTATTTACTTTTATCTAGAAACTGGATTCTATCTTTTTTGGCTGCTTCAAAGAACCATATTGGTGTAGAACAAAAACATTTTGGCTAAGAAGATCTCCCATGCTCGATAGGCACATCAGATGTTTGGTGTGTTGTAAATCCACAAATGCATAGTTCAAGCCACTACAAAATGCTTTTCTGCACAATGCTCAAGGTCATAGACCTTTGTGTGCAATCAAATTAGTCTAGCTTAAAGTCAAGGGTCATTCCTCCACCTTGTCCATCATTGTGGAGCAAACTGAAGAATAAAAACAGATCATGGATACAAGTTCTGTGGGGCATTGGAGGATAGGGAGTGAATCAATGTGTCATTCAAGTGAGGATCAGGAGCTTGAGGGTTGATTTTGGGCATTCTTGAGAGGGATGTGTTTTAGGGGTTTATTCAGCTGCTGGGGTGGAGGTCAGGGCTATGATCGGGCTGAAGGGAGGAAGGGAATCATAGCCAATGTAGGGAGGAGTCATGACCAAAGATGGTGCGTGGTGGGAAGCCCGTGAGAGAGTAATCTACTTCACAGCATTTGCATGAACCAAATTCCTAGCACCAGATTCCTCTGCCAGGATCAATTCAGGCAGGTTCCCCAGATGTTACACTGAAGCCAACATTGCATGTCTCGTGATGGCCTACTTCTGCATGAATATCTTGTGCACACATGTACCAATAAATATTAGAGAAGTAGTGCCTTAATATTGGATGCGACAGCATAAACTTGGGTGTCTGCATGGTAATGTGTCATATGCATAGAGTGATGGGAAGAAAAAAAATCACAGCATTTGTAAACCAAGCAGTAATTAACCAATCAAGCTTCGCAAATCAGATTGCCTATGAAATTCTATCACACAGCACAAGAGTTGAGCCATGTACATAATGTGATTTCATTCACGCAATCCACAGTGTTGAGCCTGGCTGTTAGAAATTGATTATAACTTACTTTCAGTGGCCTTATTTTCCGCTGGTCCCAACTACAAGGCCCGAAGCACATCTGAAATTAGTTTGCAGCCTTATTTAACTATTGCCAGATAATGAATTTCAAAGCGCTTGCCTTTTTTTAAGCAGCTCTCAGGTAAGTTTCAAGGAGGTGGCTAGGAGAAAGAATGGAAATGCGTTGATTATGGACCAGAAGCAGATCTCAGGTGTACTGAGCCAAGAGCAGCAGACATGTTCCTTACAACTTCACATCAAACTTTACAAAAAAGAAAATGTACTTACTTATTGTAGCTGTTGCTTGTCCAGAGAAATGCTCAAAGATTGCTAAGTGAAGCAAGACTGGGATTTGCTTTGATGAATGCCACCCATTTTAGCAGAGAGTATCTATAACAGGAGCTTTAACTTGCAACTATATTATATTTACATCTATAATATATCTGACATTGGACATGATTCATAAATCTTTACATAGAATTTACTATTTTATACATGGTGGCTTAAATGGTGATTTAATGAGGGAAAATCCAAAAGTTATTGAGTGGTAATGCAGGACTGAAAATATAGTCAACTGCCTATGCCTCACAACGATGCCAGATTTACATTCAATGAAACCAATAAAATGTTTTTTTTTCACCTAGACCTGTAAGTAAAATAGTCCTTAGACCCCAGTGTTATCTTGGGAGTATTATGTAGAGGGACTTCAGTTTCCTGGCTGTTTAGAAGCATAACGTGGAAGATTGGAGGGAGGAAGCAGAAAGAAAGTGGTCAAGTCTCTGCGACAATTTTAACTGCTCACCAGCCCAATTTCCATCACAAGTATAAATTCATAATTGCCTCTTTGGAGCTGCAGGTCCTGCCAAGCCACGGGTTTTGGTTGTGAGATGTTTTATTAATTAGAAAATCTGATTCTACGGGGTACCCGAGTAATCTCAGAGGCAGTTGTTCTACTTTTTCAAACTGGTGTTAAAATGCTGTCAAGAGTGAGTAAAAATGAGTAAATGTCAGTGAAGGAAAAATGAAAGTAGTATTAAACCTGATGGGAAATAAAAGTGTTCAACAGGATGTGTGGTATTAGATGAAATTCAGATCTGTCTGAAAGGTAAAATTGTCCATGTTCAAGCGGCCGTCGAATACCCTCCAGACTCCAAGAGAGCTACTTGGAAAGAAAAAAATGTTACTCCCATTGGGCATTTTATTGGAATGAGTGCAATGAAAACTGGATGACTCAGGTAGAGAAGCCAATGGGAAATATATCTGGGTTGCGCGAAGTTGCACCGATATTCTGCAGTGTAGGAGGACCGAGTCTTCGTGCGCTAGAATAGGCTTTGAATGCTCAAAAGCTTTCCTCCCACCCCACAGGAATGGCGCTGTCAGAGAGAAAGAGAACCCGGGGGGGGGGGGGGGGTGTGGAAGAAGATACACCGCAGGATGGGCTGTTGTTAACTTTAGGGACACCACCTGAACTTGCTGCGGCCCAGTGATGCAGCCCGCCGGCCCCAGGGCAGGTGGAACCAGCAAACATCCGCGGCGAGGAGGTACGACACCTGCCTTCGGCGGCAACCATGCAGCGCATCGCTCCCTCCGCGCCCAGCTGCAGCAACCGCCACGCACACGCGGACATTCGTGCACAGCAACGGCGAAGCACGTGCCTCACGTCATTAGGCGCCACCGCGCATGCCCAGCAGCCTCCGTCGTACGCACGGACTCCCCGAAACCTGCACCTTAAAGGTAAACAAGATCGGCCTTTGTCTTAAATTCGGTTGTCTTGATGTTCCCCAGAACATTGCACCTCATGGACGAATTTCCAGTCCATGCCTTTTTTTTAAATCCTGAAATGAAATCAGAAAATACTGAAAACTCTCGTTAAGCAGCAGCTGAGGAGGGAGAAACGGGATTTAATGGATCAGGTCGTTGACCTGACATTAGAAGGAGGAAAAGTCATAAAACAAGCGAGTTGGGTGGGATGGAAAGAACAAAGGGAATGTGTGATGGCGGTGCCAGCTGAGAGGAACTTGTTAATTGCAGCTGATCGTTTGTGGGTGAGTTAATTTATTAACAGTGTGAAGCAATTCTCCCCGTTAAGTAAAACTGTGTTTGTGCCTCTTTCTTATGTCATTCCTTAGTCAAGATGCCGGGGATTGCAGCCTTCTAAACTCTGGTAACCATGCCAACGAAGACTCCTCGATGCATAAGGGTGGAGCTATCTAGTGCTCTGTGATATAGCTCTTGTAACATTTTCCTACACTGTGGAAAAGCATCCTTCTTTCACCGTTGCTTCTGGGGACATGGCTAAAATGTGACCAATCTTCCAGTTTGATTAACATTTTAAGCTAATCTCTTCTCAGTACAAACCTTTTGAGGCATGTGTGAGTGATGGAGAAAATGAGCTGCAGTTACCCTGCAGAGTGACTGATATCACACATCTTGGAAAGGATGAACAACAATGAGCAGTCCACTTTGCTTTTTCAAGAATGAATTGAAAGCCCTCTTAAACTAACAAGATTCTGTTCCCTGTTGATGTGACCAAATATCTCAGCAGGGACATAATTTCAGGTGTTCTGTTACTTGTGTGAAACACTATCATTAGTCAGTTATGGTTGCCGTGGACTTGAATTACAAGTCATTTACTACTGTGAAAGAGCTTCATTAAATCACTGCCGCTATGTGAGAAATCCACAATAATTTTCAATGACAGGTCCAAACTATTTGCATTTGCAGCCACTTACATCATTCTATTGATTTTATGAGTCCCAGCCATAAAGCAACTATATCTCTTATTGTTTAATGGAGAAAAAGCCCTTTGTTAGCACATGGAGTCAAACGTGTCAGAATTATGATGCTTCAGCCATTCACCTGTAATGGGAATCTACCTCTATGTTTTACAATCTCTTATTGATTTATTCCACTAAATTTTTGTGTTTGTCTCTTTTGAAGACACTAACTCTTTTATTGGACTGTGGGTTCACAGACCAGTAACTCTGGTAACATTTTTTAAAAATTAGTAAGGGCTGGATTGAAATGCTCTCCCACTCTCTTCCTACCCAATGGAAGTGGCATGTTGGAAGACTTAAAGTTTGAAAACTAATTCCTGGTTCCAGTTCTCTCCATTCCCACTTTCTGTGCTTTAACTGACAGTGAAACAGGACATCCATGAGACTATCTATGAAAGCAGGCAAGAAAGTACTTGATATTCAAAAGGTGCAACCTGATGATGTCATTGGAACAGTGCAATAACATTGACCCCACACCCTCTCCAGCCTAGTAACTGAACCGTGATAAGAGCTGCTGATTTGCTATAAGAGGCCTGAGTAACTTTGAACAGTTGATTACAAAGATGTACCCTCGTTTGTGATGGATTTTGAGACAGTGCACACAGTCAATTGGATGGTGTTTTGTCACAAAACATTGTATTGGAATTGGTTTATTATTGTCACTTGTACCGAGGTACAGTGAAAAACTTGTCTTGCATACCGTCCACACAGATCAATTCATTGCACAGTGCATTGGAATGTGGGTGTAGCTAGGCACAATGTGAGAATAGCAATGGGTTTTTCCTTGATGTTTTCGGCCCTCGACACTCATTGACTGGGATCAGATATCTGCAATGAGTTATAAGAGTATAGCCAGCTCAGTTTAGCCTGTGTCATGGTATTAGTGGAGTAGGCCTTGTCAATCTGAGCTCTGTTTCATTTTTCTAAAGTTCTAAACAAGTTATTTTCCGTCTGTCTACCATTACATGTAATTAATTCCACAAATTAAATTTCTTGGCTCTATTCCAGCATCTGTCAGCAAAAGGCTTTTGCTTTGGGAGGCAGCCAGGCCTTAACATTTTAGGCTTCATCTGGGTAATTTTTCACCAAATAAACAGCTGCTTGAATGGAAGCCTCTTTCTCCTCCCCTGCAGGGACCAAAAAATTGGAGAAATACTTTTTAAAGATGAAGAAGCATTCCAGTTCACAGCTTTCACAAGTATTTTGTTTCTGGCATACTGATGTTGAGAAGACCAAAGTAGCATATTCCAGGCTCTGGCCCTTGAAATGCTATTGCAAAGACAGATTTATTTCTTAATATTTGAAAGCACGTTGAGATTAATTGCCTGTCTTCACAGAGCTCTTGATTGCTCCCATGGCATTTGTTCTTTGGAAGGCCTACCACAGCAGATTGAGCAAGAGAAGACAACCTCTATATTTAGTGAATCATTAGCAAACCAATTGTTTAGTCCAAGGCAAGGATGAATGAATAAAGCCAGTGTCACCCTCTCCACGTTCAACAGCATTCTTGCTCCTTGTGCTTGTTAATGCATTTTTATGTTGGTCATTCAAGAACAGAAGGAGCTCACTTGGACCAGAAGTGAAACTGGCATGTCAAGGTGGTTAGCAGATTCAAAATTTAATAGACTGACCTTCAACAGCATCCAGACTACTTCATTAGCATCCCTGGATATGTCCTGTACCATCGGTAGGCCTGTTCCTCCAAAGGTGGTGGCACAATGGTATACAGTCAAGAGGGAATACACCTGGAGTTATGGGGGAATTGCAGTTAAGTTATTGGACTGGTTTCCAGATGTCTAGACTGTTGACCCAGAAATATAAATTTGAATCTCACCATAGCTGCTAGTAAATTAAATTAAATTAATTAAATAAATCTGGAATGAAGGATGATTCTCAATAATGGTTTCCATGAAACTCTTTTAAAACTGATCTGATTCAGTGATGTTCTTCAGGGAAGGAAATCTGACATCCATTTAGTTTAACTTCTAAGTGACTCCAAGTCTCTGAAATTGGCCTAAAAAGCCACGACATTCTGATGGTAATGAGGAGTGGAGAATAAATGCCATCCTCCCCTTTGACATCTGCATCTGGTGAATGAAGGAAAAAAAATCCAGCCTCTTTCAAGACTTGTGACATCACATCAAACTCAAGGAAGGAAATCTGCTGATTGCCACCTGCTTCAACTGATGAATCAGTACTACTCCATTGGAAGGATTGCTTGGAAGAACTAAATAGGAAGTGCACAGTACTAGAATGACCACCAATTAAAAAGCCAAGTCCTGAAAGACACAGCTGACAGACCAAGACTCAAGTATGGTGATGAGAGAACAAACAATGAGGAAAACATGCTTGACTTTTGGCCTTGGCAGTCTATCTGTCACTGTTGTATTGTTCCATGATGTATTACTAGCTGTGACTTTCCACAATCTTTTGGAGGTTAATAATCCCATCTTCATACTGGGTACACCCTCCCTTGTTTTTTGTTGTCCTATCATCATGCTAAATTGGATAGATCAAGAATAAATATAGCAGCTTAAACTTGGGCATCCATGAGTCACTGTTGTTTTTCATCAGCAGAATTGCATTTCACCACTGTCTAAACTCATGGCCTTGCATGTTCTTCACATCCATGCAGTGGATCAACCCTGATTCAATGAGGATATGCTTGAATCAGCAGCAGGCATTCTTGAAAGCTGAAGTCCCAACACAGCACAACACGAGTGCTGCAACAGATTAGCTTAGATCAAAATTCTGTAGGCCTGTCACATCCAGTGATTAATGGTGGTGAGCAATTAAATAACTATTGGAGGAAAAGCTTACATGAACATTCCCACTCTTAATAATGGCAGAGCCCAAAATATGAATGTGAAAGCAATGTTGAAATGTTTGTCAGAAGTGTTAAGTGAATGATCCACCTTCGTTTCCTCTTGTTGTTCCCACTGTCATGGATACCAGTTTACTGACAAGAAAGGGTTTTATGCACTGCATACAGCAAAGTCAATACCCTGCAGCAATGTCCCAAATTAGTCACACCTCTAACTAAGCTGTTCCACTGTATCTTCTGTCTTATGCATTTCCCTGGGTTTGAGAATCGCTTGCTTCCACTCCATTTTATGGGTTCTGAAATGGCTGATGAGGCCAATGTGGGAACTGCATACTTCTCCCACAGATGGGGCAGGAGGCACCCTGACAGGGCAGATTGGCAGCTAGTATGTGTGGTTGTGTGCTTCTTCCACCACCTACGAAGGGCTTCTCTGTGCTCCCCATGCATGTATTTGAGGTTCTCAATGCCATCCCGAATGTTCCTTCTCTACTTTGAATGGCCATGAACAGAGATTTCAGGAGTCAGTGAGGATATTGCATTTCTTCAAGGAGGCTTTGAGTACATCCTTGAATTTTTTCCTCTGTCTGCCTGGTAATCATTTACCATGACAGAGCCCAGACTAGACAGTTTGCTTCTGCTACATCGACAACTTTGCCATCCACCCAACAATATGGAAAACTGCCCAGGTATGCCCACATAAGCAGAACAATTCCAACCCAGCTGGGTACCATCCCATCAGTCTACTCTCTAATACAAGCAGAGTGATGACAGATGTGACTGGCAGTGTAGCCAAGCAGCACTTACTCCACAACAACCCAATCACTCCTGCTCAGTTTGCTTTTGATGAGAACCTCTTGGCTTCAGCTGGAAAAACAAAAAATGGAGGAGGAGGAAGCCATATGGCCTCTCAAGCCTGCTCCACTGTTCAGAGCGATCATGGCTGATTGTATATCTCTAATCTACTTTGCTGCCCCAATCCCGTATTCTCTGATCTCAAAGCTTTCAAATAAACCTAACAATTGGAGTTCTAAATATACTGAACAGCTGAGGCATCAATAGCCCTCCAGGATGGAGAATTCCACAGATGTACAAGATCTATACAAAGAAATTTCTCAACTTTTATTCCTAAATTGCCATCTCTCTGTCTTATATGGCTAGGGAATGGCGGGAATGAGACTGAAAGCAACATGAAGTAGCCATAGAAAAACTGAAATGGCAAACCAGAGAAAACTCTCCACCTATTAGGCAGCATATCCACCATGTTAAATATTTACTGTGTCCACCACTGTTGTGTTGTAGTTCCAGAGTGTGCCATCTACAAAATGCACTGCAACAACTTACCAGTATTTCTTCAACTCCACCTCCTAAATGTATAAGCTGCAGCATCAAGAAGGACAGGGGCAGCAGTTTCAGTCACCCTCCAAATAACACATCATTCTGTCTTGAGAATATATTGCCATTTCTTCATCATGTCTGGGTCTAGATCCCAGAACTCCAACGATTCTAGGAGTACCTGCATTTGAAGGTACAAAAGCAAGAAAGTCATGATGAGTCTTTTTTTACATTCTGGTCTGGCCACGACTGGAGCATTGTCTCCTTTTCTGGAGTCCACACTTTGGGAAAGATTTAAATTTAATAAAATGATTCCTGTAATGACTGACTTTCGTTGTGTGGATAGACTGGGGAAGTTGTGGTTGTTCTTCTTAAAACAGAGGAATGTTTCAAGAAGATTTGATTGAGATTTTTAAAATGATGAAGGATAAAGCCAAATTAGATAGAGAGGAACTGTCAGAAGGGGATTTAGAAAGAATATGATTGGTGAAAGAACCAAGAGTAACATCAGAAAAATCATTTTCACACAGCAAGTGGTTAGGGTGTGGAGAGCATGAACTGTTGAAGTTGAAATGGCTGGATTGTCCTTGCATAGAACCAGTCGAGGCTTGAAGAATCAAATGGCATGCTTTTGAGCTGTAACCATGCTGTGATTCTGTGGCTGAAGGAATTCAAGAAGGCTTCTCACCACTGCCTCTTGATGACAATTAAAGATTGGCATTAAATGCTGGCCTTGCCAAAGATACACACATTCCAAGAACAATTGAAAAACACTGAACGCAATTATACCAGAGCACAATGGAAGTTCCAAACTGGTTCATTGCAGAAGCAGTTATAGCCTCAATTAAGCTTTCAAATGAAAGCTACAAAACCTCGACGCTTTGTGGAATGCATGCACATTGATACTGTATATATGTATTTTGCTGAGAAAGCAGGGAACTTGTTTCCAGTGTGATAGCTTGTTCAAGGAGACAAAAGGAGAAAAAGAGATTGAACTGTGTGATTGTAGATTTGTTCCCAGTATTCTGTGTCGTGTAACCTCTTTAATTTCATACCAGCCTCCATTTTGAAATTTAATTCTTTGACCACTAAAATTACAATTATTTGTTTCATTTTGGAACTTGTTACAGCATGAGATCATTTTCATGCAGAAGCCTATCTTTTGAAATCATTTTGCGTGCACTGCAGGTGGAAGGTAGTCCTGCAGTCCCAGCTGTACCCAGCTGATTTGAAGCATACCTGCACAGTCACAAAGCCACAAAAGAGAAGTGTCAATTTGGAAGAAAAGTGGTAGCTTATTGTGCTGAAACACCATCCAGGCTGTTTTAACAGTGGTTGGAGTGGGACACACGATATGTCAACTCAGTGGGGAAGGATGTTCTGCATGATTTTTGATTCTCAAGCTGTCTCTGCTGGCTAGTACCCAATGATGTACATAAACATCTTGTTTTGTTGAAATAGCTAGATAAGGATTATTGTTGTACTGTATATACTGAAAACTAAAACCAATTGCCTTTTGATTCACCTCAAATGCATGATGCTTGAGGATACTGGCTGATCCTGTGCAATTAATGAAGCCATGCAATTATTTCTTATAAATAGAAAATGCCATCATCTTTAAAAATCTTTATCATGAGATAAAAACCATTCCTTTCATTTAGGAAACAGTACATTCAGCTGAATTACTTAAGCAGGTGCAGACATATCCAAGGGCAGCAACGATGAGATTTCAGTGTAATATGTAGGTACAAGCCGTCCCCAGGTTATTAATAGGTTCCATTTTTACAGATGTCCATGAGTCGATTATGCCTATGAGTCAGAAAATACATCCGTACGTACACAAAATCACTCTGTGGTAAGCATATCTCCACAGTATTGAGGTAGATGTGACTGATTCTAGAGGTGTTGCTGAGGTGGAGGCAACTGGTTCTGATTTCCTTTCAAACTTTTTAAAAAAACATATCAAGGGAAGATTGAACTGTTGCTTTTTTCTCTTCTTCTAAAATTTCTTTGTTTCTGGAACTTTTGAAAAACATTAGGAAAGATAAGTCACCAGGCTGGACGGGATATATCCAAGGTTATTACGGGAAGTGAGGGAAGAGATTGCTGTGCCTTTGGTTATGATCTTTGTGTCCTCACTGGCCATAGGAGTAATGTCAGATGATTGGAGGGTGGCAAACGTTGTTCCTTTGTTTAAGAAAGGGAGGAGGGATAACCCTGGGAATTACAGACCAGTGAGTCTCACTTCAGTGGTGGACAAATTACTGGAGAAGATTCTTAGAGACTGGATGTATGGGCATTTGGAGAAGCACAGGCTGATTAGGGACAATCAGTATGGCTTTGTGAGGGGCAGGCCGTGCCTCATGAGCCTGATTGAATTCTTTGAGGATGTGACAAAGCACATTGATGAAGGTAGAGCAGTGGGTGTGGTGTACATGGATTTTAATAAGGCGTTTGATAAGGTTCCTCATGGAAGTCTCATTTAGAAAGTCAGGAGGCATGGGATCCAGGGAAACTTGGCTGTGTGGATTCAGAATTGGCTCGCCCATAGAATACAGAGGGTAGTAGTAAATGGAGCATATTCTGCCTGGAGGTCGGTAACCAGTGGTGTTCTGCAGGGATCTGTTCTGGGACCCCTGCTCTTTGTGATTTTTATAAATGACTTGGATGAGGATGTGGAAGGGTGGGTTAGTAAGTTCGCTGATGACACGAAGGTTGGTGGTGTTGTGGATTGTGTAGAAGGTTGCTGCAGATTACAGCAGGACATTGATAGGATGCAGACCTGGGGGCAGATGGAGTTCAACCTGGAAAAGTGTGAAGTCATACATTTTGGAAGATCAAATTTGAAGGCAGAATACAAGGTTAATGGCAGGACTCTTAGCAGTGTGGAGGAACAGAGGGATCTTGGGGTCCACATCCATAGATCCCTTACGGTTGCTGCTCAGGTTGATAGGGTTGTTAAGAAGGCGTATGTTGTGTTGGCCTTCATTAGTCAGGGTATTGAGTTCAAGAGCCGCGAGGTAATGTTGCAGCTCTGCAGAACTCTGGTTAGACCACACTTGGAGTATTGTGTTCAATTCTGGTCGCGTCGTTATAGGAAGGATGTGGAAGCTTTAGAGAGGGTGCAGAGGAGATTTACCAGGATGCTGCCTGGATTGGAGAGCATGTCTTATGAGCATAGGCTGAGTGAGCTGGGGCTTTTCTCTTTGGAGAGAAGGAGGATGAGAGATGACTTGACAGAAGTGTATAAGGTGACAAGAGGCATAGATCGAGTGGACAGTCAAAGACTTTTTCCCAGGGCGAAATGGCTAACACGAGGGGGCATAATTTAAGGTGATTGGAGGAAGGTATGGGGGGATGTCAGGGGTAAGTTTTTTACACAAAGAGTGCTGGGTGTGCGGAACGCACTGCCAGCAGAGGTTGTGGGGGCAGATACAATAGGGACATTTAAGAGGCTCTTAGATAGCCACATGAATGATAGAAAAATGGAGGGCTATGTGGGAGGGAAGGGTTAGATAGATCTTAGAGCAGGATAAAATGTCGGCACAACATTGTGGGCTGAGGGGCCTGCACTGTGCTGCAGTGTTCTACGAATAATCCAATTGACAGCCCTGCAAGCCTTGGTGTATCTTGCTAAGTTAGGGTCTTGGTCTTCTAGAATTGCCAAACATTATTAGAATTTCTTCAAAGCTGCTGCCAGTCCTTTTGCACTGAATCTCTTTTCAGGTTCTGGTGTTTCAACTTCACATTCTTTTTCTTCTTCGAACAGCTGCTTTTGCAGTTCCATAAGGTCTTCATTGCCTAGCTTTTCAGCATGAGATTTAAGTAAGTCAGTGACATCATATTCATTTGAAGTTGATTACCAAGGGCCACCACTTTCTCCTTCACATCTTCAATTGTCTCGGAAAAACCCCCAGAAATCATGAAGAATGTTAGGGCATTGTTTCTTCCGTTCACCATTCATATTTGTTTGCTTTACCTCAGCCCAAGCAATTACAATAGTCTGGGGCTGGTCTTTTAGCGTGCGCGCTCTGTCCTTTATGATGGTATCAATAATTGAACGACTGAAACCCAAAATGTTGCCACTTTTCAGTGGCATTTCTCCCTTTTCAGATCACTTAATTATATGCATTTTAACTTCCATTGTGATGGTTTTCCTTTTCTTAGATGCATTACCATCACATGCATATTTTTTACTTTTGGGAGGCATGGTAATGGCAAAATACTGTCAGAATTATCCAGTACAGTATAGTGCTTGTAATGAATCACAAATACTGCTATCCAATATGGTGCACTAAAGATGACTGGTGTCCGTGCGGAAGGCTTGAGTTGTGTTGCCGTTAAGCATAATCCTTGTGTGTGAAGGAAACTAGTTCTGTTGTTCGTAGGAACAAACGAATGTACATATGTCAGATTTTTTAATTTATGGGAGCTTGTTCATATATTGGAGTATCCATAAGTCAGGCATTAGTAACCCAGGAATGGCCTGTATATATGTTAGCTGTTTTAAAATCTGTTTGTTGCCCACACCTGTATTCTCGGATACCCCTAAAAGTATTTTAACTGTTAAAAGTTGGAGATTTGGTAAATGTTCTATGATGAACCAGTAACAGTAAAATAGCCATGATCCAAAGGACTGGGTTTAAGTAACTAAAAAAATCTGCCTCTTCCATCTTTGTGCTAGTTTGGATAAACAAATCTGCTAATTTATTGGCATTCACTGTTATCATTTGTTAATATGTTTAATATGTAATAGCATTCACTCATTTTCTTTCCATATCTAACCACTGGTGACTTAGCCAAGTTTGCTATTGAATTCACATTTCCCATTTCACCAATCTGGTGGTTATACTTATAAAAAGCCCCAAAACTTGTTGGATTACGTTAGAAACTTGAGGTCCTTGTAGTTGGCAGATTAAATTTCTTCTCTTTGAGATGGAGACTTTGGCCTTTACAAGGCATGTTAGAAATCCAGCACCTGAGAGAAAAGAATTTCATTTATTGTTTCAGCTGTCAGATGGAGCAGCTGCTGTCAGTGACTTACTTCTATATGAAGAGCCCCTGAGTGTTTTTCCAATGCTGGTTGAGGTTATGATAAGCAGTGTTTGCTTTAAAGGACTCTTTAAGGTCTGTCCAGTCCTTTGAGGATTGATTTTAAAATGATGAAAACATCATACGAGAATCTGGATCAAAGATCAGGGAGTCGAGAGCCAGTAACTAATTGAATAATTAATTAGCAGCAATATATTTCAGGCCTGTAAATACTATGGTGATACAGCAATTGTAGAATAGGAATGAGCATATTACCAGACTCAGATCAGCTTGTTTTGAATTTTTGTTGCAGGAACCAACCACTAATTTCAAAGTATGAATAATAAGTGGTGAAATGTTGGGCAAATTTAAAGAACCGTCATGGACTTCAAATGAACAGTTTAAGAACAAAAATGTAATAGATAGCATCATTTACTTCAATAGAAATTCATTTCCTATCCTTGTTAAAGATAAGTTTATCTCTATAAACAAGCTTTTTTTTACATGTTTCCAAAAAGCCAGCAGACTGAATTTATTTGCAGGCTCTGAATCACATCCATCACTGCACTGCTGTCCAGTGCCATCAATTGGTGACTTTTACACCTGAAGTTTTCCAACTGAAAATGGGAAAGTAAAAGTCAGAGTGGCACTCAACTTTCATTGGCAAGGAAAAGGAAACATTTGGTCTGCCTCTTGCACAACTCTATCAGAGTGCTAGTTAGATCTTCCATGTTTGGGGCTGAAAAAGTGAATAAAAATAACAGGGTCACTGAGTCACCATGACTATGATTGTAAAAGAATAAATTCACAATGACTTAAGTTCAACACAGAATGCTGAAGAGCCTTTCAACATAGTGCCTGGCTGTAATCTTGGTATTACAGATTGTTTACCCTTTATATAAACACCGTAATTTTAATTTCCAAAGATTTCAATAAAATTGTTCATTTGCAAGTTGAAAATATGCCTCCATGTAGTTGTCATGGTTCTTTTGTGCCTGAGTTTGAGAAGGTTTAGTTGAGCCAGCAGCCAGTGCAAATTGAAATTCAGCTGAAATCCTGTCTGTGTTTGGTTTTCTCTCCTCATCTCACCTAGAAGTTTTTACCTCTGACAATACAACTTTCAATGTAGCACAAAAGGTAAGTTGTAATGTTTCTACAATTAAGAGGTAATAATTTCTAGATGAGGTGTCAAACTGAAGCCCCTTTATCTGCTCGGGTTTGGTGAATTAAAGTGTGATGAAAAGATCATTAAAATGAGGTGGGATAGAAATAAAAGAAAGAGACAGGAAAAGGTGTAGATGGAGTGTAAAGGACGAGAGAGGGATAGGATAGGAAGAGGATAAAGTGGGAAGGGGCCCAATGGATGAGAAAAGCTGAAACAAGAAAAGTACCTCATGAACAATGGATCTCCTACTCAGCAATGGCAGGGACACTTAGATTCTCCAAATGATTAAATTGGCCTCATATTTTTAAATATATAATACATTAGCAAAGCATTATTATCTCATAAGCTTTTCCTATTAGCTTTATAGGTAAACAAGAGGGAGGCTATCTGAATCAAAACACAGAGTTGTATTTAATTTGCAGGACAAAAATATTCAGATTTTCTTGCTGATAAGGTTGATATTAAAATTTGGCACATCATGAGATTAATTTGCTGCTGCTCAGGAAATAGTTTTGTAAAGGAACCTAGAATCCTCAGATAAAGTTTCCTACCTTGTGAGCTGTAGACATCCTGTAGCAAGTGTTAAATATGATTTTTCTCCAAGTGGGGTCTTTAGAGTTGTATGATATATGCTAGATTTGTAGATTAATGAATTGCAATGCCATGCCAAAAGAAAGATTCTAAGCTGAACATTTTCAAACAAAAAGACATAGACTTAAAAATTGGAGCAGTTCTGCTTCAGACTGTCCATGCCACAATGGGCTTCTTGCCCAAGTGCACACAGCCTAACGGGCTTCCATTCCAAGTGGTGATTGAATTCTGCATGAGGAGATCTCAAACTGGGTAGATACTTGGATTACTGTTACTTTATTGAATTCGTAGCAACTACTTTACTTGCACACAGATTCACTAGTTTTTAGTCATAAAATTACACCTTTTCCTAAAAATCTTCAAAAATAAGTATTCTATTTTTTCTTGCAGCAGCAGTGGCTGTGAATGATTACAGCTGTAGTAAGTATTACAAGAGTTGAACTCTTTAAGCCTGTTTTATTTTATGACAATCCTAGTGGCACAAACAACCAGATAGCGGCTATTCCCCGCTGGGTCTTCAGGGATTGTTACAATGCTCCGTTTTGGCTCATAAATTTTGTCTTTGATGACCACAGAACTAGTATTTATTTCTAATAAATTACACATAGTGACATACCACTCCTTTACATCTGGTGAACGATGGAATTAAATTGTCAATTGGACTCAGAACAAAGAAATGAAAGTATGGTGTAAGTCCACCAAAACTTATTAAATCCAGAAGGTTAGAGCACAGTTTGCATCCTTGGAAGTATGCCGACCTTTTGAAAGATATATCATGGAATAATATTGTGTTTGTTTTCTGGTTAATGTTAACCCTGTAAGCACAATGAGATTACAGCTGATAGTTTATTTGTCATTTTCATCTGCTCTTCTCCTCAACAATTAATATTCAGAGCTGTTGGGTAAGAATCCACAGATGCTGAGATACAGATTTTGGGGTGCAGATGTGGGGATGCAGTTGCATAAGTGCTGTGGTATAGATGTTGTGGTACAGATATTCAGATACAGCAGCATATAAAATGGATTACAGTTGCATAGATACTGCAGATCAGATATTGAGGTATAGATACACAGATACGGAGTTCTGTATTACAGATATGGTGCTGATGTGAAGATACAGATCCACAGGTAGTGAAGTATGGTTGCAATATAGATAGAAACATAGAAAACCTACAGCACAATTCAGGCCTTTTGGCCCACAAAGCTGTGCCGAACATGTCCCTACCTTAGAAATTACTAGGCTTACCCATAGCCCTCTATTTTTCTCAGCTCCATGTACCTATCCAAAAGTCCCTATCGTATGCACCTCCACCACCTTTGCCGGCAGCCCATTCCACGCACTCATCACTCTCTGAGTAAAAAACTTACCCCTGACATCTCCTCTATACCTACTCCCCAGTACCTTAAACCTATGTCCTCTTGTGGCAACTATTTCAGCCCTGGGAAAAAGCCTCTGACTATCCACACGATCAGTGCCTCTCATCATCTTATACACCTCTATCAGGTACCCCCTCACCTCTGTCGCTCCAAGGAGAAAAGGCTGAGTTCCCTCAACCTGTTTTCATAAGGCATGCTCCCCAATCCAGGCAGCATCCTTGTAAATCTCCTCTACACCCTTTCTATGGCTTCCACATCCTTCCTGTAGTGAGGTGACCAGAACTGAGCACAGTACTCCAAGTGGGGTCTGACCAGGGTCCTATATAGCTGCAACATTACCTCTCGGCTCCTAAATTCAATTCAATGTGGTACAGACATACAAGTCTTGTGGTAAAGTTGCACACTTACTGGGGTACACAGGCTGAGTTGGACGATCAGCAACTAAACATCAGAGAGCAGGAAAAATTTGCTGGTCTGAGGAGGTTTCTAGTGTATCTTGCTGCCCTGGGGAGGAATATGTGTAATAACCCTGATGGTCTGAAAAGGTGTGTATTTTTAATTCCTGCTGATCAGAATGACAATGTCTGTCAGAAATTGGTCTGGGTAGAAGTATGTGTCAGATCCCAGCTAGTCAGAGGAGAAATATCTGTTTGCTGGTCAGATTATGTATTATATCCCAGCTTGTTTGAGTGCAAAAATGTGTCTCTTTCCAGTTTGTTTGCTGGAATGATGGGGAGTATGTCTCAGATCACTGCAGGTTTGCATGGTTGTACATATTACATTTCTGCTGGTCTGAATAGAAGTATGTGTCAGATCTCTGCTGGTCTGATTGGAAGTATATGGTAGATCTTTGCTTTTCTGGTGTCATGCAATTTTTTTTTTATTTTATAAACCCAAATCAAAGAGAGTGATTTTTTTCAGAACCCAGTGCTTTACCTTTCACTAAGGTAATTAGAAATGATCTGAGCTGCATTGAGAAGTTTGGTGATTTATGGGTTAATTTTATATCAAGTCCACTGTGGATTAGAAGCTTGCAGTGATGCACCGAGGTTAGTCACAGTTCTCCGAAACATGACCACACACACTTGAACATTTATTCATCTTTGTTGGTCTTGTGAGAACCACAACCACAGATACAGCTCTGGCCTGCTGGAATTTTTTTGTCAATCTTGAATCAAAACAGTTAGTTGAACTTTGTCCTGGTTATTAAATATTGCACTCTGCTAACAGCACAGAATCCTTCTGGCATTTGTCCCACAGAAACTGTTCAGCTGAAATGTTATTTAGAGAAGTTATTAAGTGATTGGATGCTTGGTTACAATGATGCGCATTTTATTTAAATAATGTGCAAGGATTTTTTTATTTCTTCCAATGTTTATCACAGATCCAGGCTACCTTTAATAAATAATTATAGCTATATATTATTAAATTAACTTAGTTAACTTTGGAACAGTTTGAAGTTTAGTGAAAGCCCACTGATGATAAAGTTTTCGGGAGTGCAGGTGAATCAGGTTTCCTAATCATCAAGCAACAAACAAGAAGCTGGAGGAGCTCAGTGGGTCAGCCAGCATCTATGGAGGGAAATACACAGTTAACGTTTTGGGTTGTGACCCTTCACCTGGACTGAAAGAAAGAAGCAAGATAGCCAGTATAAAGACGTGAGGGAAAGGGGTGGAACAAAAGCTGGCAAGAGATAAGTGGATCCGATAAGTGGTGGCGAGGAGTGATAAGCAGATGGAGGGGGGCGAGTGGAGATAGCGACAGAAGCTGGGAGGTGATAGGTAGGGGCAGTAAAGGGCTGCAGGTGATGGAATCTGATAGGGAAGGCAGGTGGCGTGAAATAAGGGAGCTGGGGTGGGCAGATGGGAACAGTAGGGGGAGGAGACCCAGTGGCAGGAGTGTGTAGGCAATGGGTAGATGGAGTTGGTGAAGGAGGGGAAAGAAACAGAGTGATGTAGGTCTGGGTTGGGTGTGGGAGGAACTGGGTAGATCAGAAAGAGAGAGGAAAGGGTTGGGGGGAGGTGATGGGGGGGCGGGGGAGGTGTTTACTTGAAATTCCCAATCATCAAGAACTCCAAGACTAACCCAGACACTGTTACCAGCAACTTCCGAACATTATAAATTGTGTTTTTTACAAAAGGCTTGGAATGGGTGGGAAAGATGTTTAGTAGTCAAGGATTGTTCAATCAGGTAATGAAAAGTGGTTTCACTTTCTATTTAGTGTGGGAAGGCAGAGTATCCTGAAAATGACATATTGGATAATCATAAATGGGATTGTGAGGGCAGGGTATTTGGAATGAGAGCTCATGTAATTGAACTCCTAGGGATAAGCCCAACTAGGGTTGATAACTTTTGGGTAAATGAAAAAAGGTGGTACATTACTGGGCCCTGCAGATCAGTAGGGCCCAGGTTATTTCCTTTTTTCCTTTTAAGTCCTACCTTGATTTGACTTCCAAAAATGCAACACCTCACACTTATCCAAATTAAACTTCATTTGCCATTCCTCAGACCACTTACTCAGTTGATCAAGATCCCGATGTAATTTTTGATAATCTTCTTCACTGTCCACTATACTACTTATTTAAGTTCATCTGCAGACTTACTAACTATGCCTTATATATTCTTATACAAATTGTTGATATAGATGACAAACATCAATGGACCCAGCACCGACCCCCGAGGCATACCACTAGTCACGGGCCTCCAGTACTAGAAACAACCTTTCACTATCACCCTCTGCTTCCATCAAGCTAATTGTGTATCCAATTAGCCAACTCTCCCTGGATTCCATGCAATCTAACCATCCACAGCAGCCTACCATATGGAACCTTATCAAAGACCTTACTGAAGTCCATAGAAACCACAGCTACCACCTTGCCCTCATTGACTTTCTTGGTCACGTCATCAAAAAAACTCAATCGAGGTGTGTTGATGTACTGAGGGACCTTGGGCTGCAGGTTCATAGCTTCCTGAAAATAGTGGAAAAGGCACTTGATGTGCTTACCTCCATAGGCTGAGGCATTGCATTTAAGAGTTGGAATGTTATTGCTGCTGGAGAAAACATTGGCCGGACCGCAGTATTGTGTACAGTTTTGGTTGACACACTACAGGAATGATGTGGTAGCAATAGAGAGAGTGTACAAAAGAGATTCACTGGGATGTTGTCTGAAGTGGAGGGCTGTGGCTAGAAGAAGAGATTGGATAGGCTGCTGCCTGTAAGGAGTTTGTACGTTCTCCCCGTGTCTGTGTAGGTTTTCTCCGGGTGCTCTGCTTTCCTCCCACATTCCAAAGACGTACAGGTTAGGAGCTGTGGGCATGCTATGTTGGCGCCGGAAGCGTGGCGACACTTGCGGGCTGCCCCCAGAACATTCTTAGCAACGCAAAAAGACGTATTTCACTGTGTGTTTCGATGTACATGTGACAAATAAATATCTTGTATCTTGTTTTTGCTACTAGTTTTACTGGTGGGTTTCTTCCTCGTACTGTTGAATTCTTTGCTTCCTCCTTGGAGATATGGACTGCTCATGAGGGGATGATCTCCCCAGAAGCTTGGCAATTTTCCCCAGTGGGCCATTGGTATATGAACCATGGAATGTGTCACACTTTGGTGCATGAGCCTTTAGGTGGGAGTGGCAGATGTGGGTGGCTGGGCTGTCACTGTAAGGCAGATGCAAAGTCACTGGACACCAACCAGCAGCAGAGGTATTTTCAGGTCTTAAAGATCTTAATTGCCACCTGATGCCAATTGTTATATACTCTTCTACCAACACAGCTGAGCTCAGCTAACTTGGCACAGGCCAAGATCAAGATCCAGACTGCATATCTTATCCTCTGAGCAGATGCTAAATGAGCTTGAGATTCTCTTGCATACTTCCAGGTAATGTTTATTTGACCTGAGTCTGATTTATTATTGCATCCATTTGTTGGAGTCATATGGGTGTGATAACGCAGGTGGTAAAGATTCTGGGTTCATGTTTCAGTTTACAAAATCCTGGTTGATTCTTCCAGTGCAGAAAGTTGCACTGTCAAAAGTTTTGTCTTTGTGATGAGATGGATGTAAAAGATCCCACAGCACTATTTTGTAAAAGAACAGTGTAATTGCCCTGGCAAATATTTTCCCTCAGCCAATACAGTAAAAACAATTCTCTAGTCATTTTTGCGTTGTTGTTTAAGGGACCTTGCATTGTGCAAATTGTATGCCTGGTTCCCAAATTACAACTGTGACTGCACTTCAAAAGGGTCTTCATGAACAAACAATTTGGGATATTCCTGAGATTGTGAAAGATGCAGCATAAATACAGGTTCTGTCTCTCTTTCAAGTCTCTCCATTGTCTGTAATACTGCAAACTCAATTTATCTTATGTCTGTGGTAAGGCAACTGCCATGTGTGCTGTTTGCCTCCTTATGATGTTAACCTAACCTACAGTTAATTAGTAATATGATATCTCTTGGCCTTTGTGTCTGCTGCTTACTGAAATTAACAATAAGCTGCCAAAACCGAAACCCCTGAGTTGAAGATAATTTATTAGCAGAAGAGAATATTGATCCCTTGGATACCAAATTTGTTGGACTGAGTCTAATTGTACAAAGGCTGCAGGGTCATTGTGGACCAGTTCTCAAAGAAAAGCCATCTGTATATATGGAAGGACAGATGATGGAAGCCAACAGCTGGTTTAAATTTAGGTACACGCAGGTGGACTTCAAAGAGAAGATTTTAAAGGGTGTATTGCTTTTAATGAATACCATAATGTTGGCTCTTCCTGCAGAAAAATAAAGTAATCCCTGTGTTTTTCAATCAATCCTCTTTGCCTATTCATATAATGTATCATAGCCACTGTGGCTTCTAGGGAAATTAATGCAGCACTTGTTAAGTTTCCCAACATTGCTTTTTCTTCTCCAAACAGTACTGCATGGTGATAGCTGCCAGTGTTTTAAGTGATGTGTAAGGCTGCAGTGCACTGCATTACAGAATATTAATTAGTCTTGTACATGGAAGCAGTTATCCTTTGAACATAGATTGTACCCTGCGCAGCCCTTAAAACACACCTGTTTCCTGTCATTGAACATCTGCAGAAGTGAATATTTTGGGTGCATGTTCCTTGGTGATGAATGATGAACATTCAGAAGTTGAATGCAATTAATGTTTGGCATCACGGTATATAAACCCAGAAATGTTATTGTCCACTGACTGCTTTTTGAGCTAAAGCAGGCATTCCAGGACCCATAATGGTATGTCCACAGTCATTCTACATCAGAAAGTGCACCATAATGGTTAGGATGTCTTGAAGTCATTCAAGCTACTGGTGAAACTGGCCTCAAGCCCAAGTTTTATGTAAATTAATTACCACATTAAAGTTGCTATATAAATATGTATTATTTTCATTGCTGCTTTTGTTCCTGTTAACTCTCACTGGTTTGACATAAATAAAACCCTAGACCAATATTTAACTTTAAGAATACCACATCAACAGTGGAAACATCTGTGTCCAAAGCAGCCAGTATTTGGCAGCAACCATATTCACTATCTAGTACTTACTAGTGCGATAGTATAATCCAGGGAGTGTAATAATGAGACCTCCTTGATTTGCAAAGGCAATATAGTGATCTCCACATGTTTACATGAATGTTGCTCCAAATATCTGAGCAGTAGACTAATTAGCACAATAGTTAGGTGAGGCTGGATATTAAAATCATAAAGCAGTGTTATAAGACATAGGAGCAGAATTAGGCCATTTGGCCCATCGAGTCTGCTTTGCCATTCGATCATGGCTGATTTATTTTTCCCCCTCAACCTCATTCTCCTGCCTTCTCCCCATAACTTTTGACGTCCTTACTAATCAAGAACCTATCAACCTCTACTTTAAATATACCCAATGACTTGGCTTCCACAGCCGTCTGTGGCAACGAATTCCACAGATTCACCACCCTCCAGCTAAAGAAATTGCTCCTCATCTCTGTTCTAAAGGAACATCCTTCTATTCTGAGGCTGTGCTCACTAGTCCTAGACTCTCCCAGTACTGGAAACTCTCCATGTCTACTCTATCCAGGCCTTTCAATATTCAGTAGGTTTCAATGAGATCCCCCCTCATCCTTCTAAACTCCAGCGAGTACAGGCCCAGAGCCATCAAACGCTTCTCATATGTTGACCCTTTCATTCCCAAGATCATTCTTGTAAACCTCCTCTGGACCCTCTCAACACCAGCACACCCTTCCTTAGATATGGGGCTCAAAACGGCTCACAATACTCCAAATGTGGTCTGACCAACGCCATATAAAGCCTCAGCATTACATCCTTGCTTTTATATTCTAGTCCTCTCGAAATGAATGCTAACATTGCATTTGCCTTCCCTACGACCAACTCAACCTGCAAGTTAACCTTTAGGGAATCCTGCACTGGGACTCTCAAGTCCCTTTGCACCTTTGATTTCTGAATTCTCTCCCCATTTAGAAAGTGGTCTACACCTTTATTCTTTCTACCAAAGTGCATGACCATACACTTCCATACACTGTATTCCATCTGCCACTTCTTTGCCCATTCTCCCGACCTGTCCAAGTCCTTCTGCAGAATCCATGCTTCCTCAACACTACCTGCCCCTCCACCTATCTTTGTATTATCCGCAAACTCGGCCACAAAGCCATCAATTCCGTCATCCAGATCATTAATATATAATGTGAAAAGTAGCAGACCCAACACCCACCTCTGCTGAACACCACTAGTCACCGGCAGTGAACCAGAAAAGGCCCCCTTTATTCCCACTCTTTGCCTGCTGCCAGTCAGCCAATCTTCTATCCACGCTTGTGCCTTTCCTGTAATACCATGGGCTCCTATCTTGTTTAGCAGTCTCATGTGCGGCATCTTGTTGAAGGGCTTCTAAAAGTCCAAGTAAATAATATCCACTGATTCTCCTTTGTCTATCCTGCCTGTTACTTCCTCAAAGAATTCCAACAGATTTGTCAAGCAAAATTTCCCCTTAAGGAAACCATGCTGACTTTGGCCTATTTTATCATGCATTTCCAAGTACCCCGAAACCTCATCCTTAATAATGGACTCTAACATCTTACCAACCACTGAAGTCAGGTTAACTGGCCTATAATTTCCTGTCTTTTGCCTCCCTCCCTTCTTAAAGAGTGAAGTGATATTTACGATTTTCCAGTCCTCCGGAACCATTCCTGAATCTAGTGATTCTTGAAATATCACAGCTAATGCCTCCACAATCTCTTCAGCTACCTCTTTCAGAACCCTGGGGTGTAGTTCATCCGGTCCAGGTGACCTATCTACCTTCTTACCTTTCAGCTTCCCAAGCACCTTCTCCTTAGTAATAACGACTACACTCACTTCTGCCCCCTGACTCGCTCAAATTACTGGCATGTCGCTGGTGTCCTCCACAGTGAAGACTAATGCAAAATATTTATTCAGTTCATCCGCCATTTTTTTGTGCCCCATTACTAGCTCTCCAGCATCATTTTCCAGCGGTCCGATGTCCACTCTTGCCTCTCTTTTACTCTTTATATATCTGAAAAAACTTTTAGTATCCTCTTCTATATTATTGGCTAGCTTACCTTCATATTTCATCTGTTCTCCCCTTATTGCTTTTTTAGTTGCCATCTGTTGGTTTTTAAAAACTTCCCAATCCTCTAGCTTCCCACTAATTTTTGCTATATTGTATGCCCTCTCTGTTGCTTTATGGTGTCTTTGACGTCCCTTGTAATTCACAGTTGCCTCATCCTCCCTTTAGAATGCTGCTGCTTCTTCGGGATGAACTGATCCTGCATCTTTCAAAGTACTCCCAGAAACTCCTGCCATTGCTGCTCTACCATCATCCTGCTAGGGTCCCCTTCCAATCAAGTTTGGCTAGCTCCTTTCTCATGCATCTGTAGTTACCTTTACTCAACTGTAATACCAATATATCTGATTTTAACTTCCCACTGATGCACCATAGAAAGCATCCTATCTGGATATATCACGGCTTGGTACAGCAACTGCTCTGCCCAGGATCGCAAGAAGCTGCAGAGAGTTGTGGACACAGCCCAGCGCATCACAGACACCAGCCTCCCCTCCTTGGACTCTGTCTTTACCTCTCGTTGTCTTGGTGTAGCAGCCAGCGTAATCAAAGACCCTACCCAGCCGGGACATTCTCTCTTCTCTCCTCTTCCGTCGGGTAGAAGATACAGGTGCCTGAGGGCACGTACCACCAGACTTAAGGACAGCTTCTACCCCACTGTGATAAGGCTATTGAACGGTTCCTTTAGACAATGAGATGGACTATGAACTCACTTCACTTGTTGTGACCTTGCACCTTATTGCAATGCACTTTCTCTGTAGCTGTGACACTTTACTCTGTACTGTTACTGCTTTTACCTGTACTAAATCAAAGCACTTTGTACTAACTCAATGTAACTGCACTGTGTAATGAATTGACCTGTACGATCGGTTTGTAAGACAAGATTTTCATTGTACCTCAGTACAAGTGACAATAATAAACCAATACCAATTCTATCATATTATGATCACTGCCTCCTAAGGATTCCTTTACCTTAAGCTCCCTAATCAAATCTGGTTCATTGCACAATTATTTCAAACTCAGTAAGTGCATGAACCAGGATTCCAGGTACAGACGATTCTGCACAACTTTGTTTTTTTCTCTTAAACAGGAAAAATATTAAACTTTGCCACACTGATTCAATTATATTGGACACAGCCTGAAATGTCTGGTGCTACTTTGCTCACACCTGTCATGAATCAAAAGTGTGTGTTTCAATTAAAATCAGAAAATGCTGGAAGTACTCAGCAAGTCAGGCAGCATCCTTAGAGTGAGAACAACACATACATTTCAGGTCAATGATCTTTCATCAGAAATTTTAACTCTGTTTTTCCCTCCACAGATGTTGTCAGTATGACCTGTTGAATATTTCCAGCATTCTCTGCTTATTTTTAAATCACAGATTATCAACATCCCCAGTGTTTCTCTTTTTTGAATGTTGGTATATGTGCCCCTATATAAATTTATGATTGGCATGCTATAAGATTGTGTTAAAAGGACCCCCTTTATGCAGTCCTTTTCACACAGGATTGCAGTTGAATGGTGCCTATGACCAGTGGTGTGCCACAGGGATCGATGCTGGCTCCACTTTTGTTTGTAATCTATATTAACTATTTGGCTGACAATGTTGTTAACATTATTAATAAGTTTGCAGATGATACCAAAATTGATGGTGTAATGGGCAGTGAAGAAGGTTATCTAAGATTGCAACAGGATCAAGATGAACTGGGGAAGGGGGCCAAAGAATGACAGATGGAATTGAATTTGGACAGGTGTGAGGTGTTGCAGGACTTGCACAATAAATATTAGGGCCCTGGAGAATGTTGTAGAACAGAGAGACCTAGATGTGCAAGTCCATAGTTCCCTGAAAGTGGCGACACAGGTAGACAGGATAGTGAAGAAGGCATCTGGCACACTTGTCTTCATCGGTCAGGGCACTGAGTACAGGAGTTGGGACGTCATGTTGCAACTGTACAAATTGTTGGTGAGATCACATTTGGGGTATTGTGTGCAGTTCTGGCCACCCAACTACAGGAAGATTGTTGTTCAGCTGGAAAGGGTGCAGCAAAAATTCACAAGGTGTTACTGGGACTGGAGGGTTTGAGTTATAAGAAGAGGTTGGATAGATTGGGACTATTTTCCCTGGAGTGTAGGAGGTTGAGGGGTGACCTTATAGGAGGATATAAATTCATGAGGGGAGTAGAAAAAATAGATGGTCACAGTCTTTTTCCCAGAGTTGGGGAGTCTAAAACTAGTGAATGTAGATTTAAGGTGAGAGGGGAAAGATTTAAAAGGGACCTGAAGGGAAACTTTTTCACACAGCGGATGGTGGGTATATGGAATGAGCTCTCAGAAGAAGCTTCAGAGGCAGGTATAATTACAATGTTTTAAAGACATTTAGACAGGTACGTGGCTAGAAAAGATTTAGAGGGCTATGGGCCCAATGCAGGCAAATGGGACCAGCTTGGCTAGACATCTTGGTCTGCATGGATGAGTTGCGCCAAAGGGCGTGTTTCTGTGTTGTCTATCTCTATGACTATGACATCGATCAAGGAAGATCTACACAGCTTGATCACACTAGTATTTGGTCTGTAGCACAGCATGTCATGGCTCTCCAAGTAAACAAGTACTTTTAAACATGATGAGAGTTTCTGCATCTACTGTGTTCTGGGCAAGAAAATATTTCCTCCATATACTGAATGACGATGATGGCTGAGTGAGATGCTCCCACTCCGCAGGATAAATCTACCTCCATTGGCTAGGAAATCTCACTGTCCTAACCACAGAGCACCAGGAGACCACAATCGAGAGCCTGAAATTGAGATACAACCTCCATAAAGCTGTCAGGGATGCCAAGAGAACAATATCTGTCCAAAATTGAGTCCCAGATCAGCTGTCAGTTGTGTCCTTAGATCCTGTACAGATCAGCTGGCGGGGGTATTTGCAGACATTTTTAACCTCTCCCTTCTTCAATCTGAGGTTCCTACCTGCTTTAAGAAGACCACTGTCATCTTGGTACCTAAGAAAAACAAGATAACATGCCTTAATGACTACCGCCTGGTGGCTCTGACATCCAACATCATGAAGTGCTTCGAGTGGCTGGTCATGGCACGCATTAACCCCAGTCTCCCAGACAGCCTCGACCCACTGCTATTCGCCGACTGCTGAAACAGGTCAATGGCAGATGCCGTCTCCCTGGTGCATCTCCCTACACTCATTTCTGGAGCATCTGAACAGTAAAGACACCTACATTAGACTATTGTCTATTGACTACAGCTTTGCCTTCAATTCTATAATTCCAAGCAAACTCATCTCCAAACTCCTGACTTGGGACTCAACACCTCTCTTTGCAACTGGATCCTTGACTTCCTGACCAACAGAATGCAATGAATAAGGATAGGTAGCAACAGTTCCGGCACGATTATTCTCAACACTGGTGCCCCATAAAGCTGCGCCCTCAGCCCCCTACTCTACTCCCTATACACTCACGACTGTGTGGCCAGATTCTGCTCTAACTCCATCTACAAGTTTGCAGATGAGTAGTGGGCTGTACGTCAAATAATGATGAGTCGGAGTACAGGAAGGAGGTGGAGAGCTTAGTGACATGGTGTCACAACAACAATCTTTCCCTCAATGTCAGTAAAACAAAAGAGCTGGTCATTGACTTCAGGAACAGGGGCAGTGCACATACTCCTGTTCACATCAACAGAGCTGAGGTTGAGAGGGTTGAGGGCTTCAGGTTCCTTGGATTGAACATCACCAATAGCCTGTTCTGGTCCAACCATGTAGACGCCCTGGCCAAGAAAGCTCACCAGTGCCTCTACTTCCTCAGGAGGCTAAAGAAACTTGGCACGTCCCCTTTGACATTCACCAATTTTTATCAATGTTCCATAGAAAGCTTCCTATCGCAATGCACCACAGCTTGGTATGGCAACTGCTCTGCCCATAACCACAAGAAACTGCAGAGAGTTTTGGACACAAGCTCAGGACATCACAGAAACCCGCCTCCCCTCCATGGACTCTGTCTACACTTCACGCTGCCTCAGTAAAGCAGCCAACATAATCAAAGACCCCACCCACTCTGGACGTTCTCTGTTCTCCCTCCTCCCATTGGGTAGAAGATACAAAAACCTGAAAGCGCGTACCACCAGACTCAAGGACAGCTTCTGTCCCGCTGTTTTAAGACTATTGAATGCTCCCCTGGTACAATAAGGTGGACTCTTGACCTCACAATCTACCTCGTTATGACCTTGCACCTTATTGTCTACCTGAACTGCATTTTCTCTGTAACTGTAACACTTTATTCTGCATTCTGTTAATGTACCTTGTATTACCTCGATGCATTGTTGTAATGCAATGATCTGTATGGATGGTGTGCACGACAAGTTTTTCACTGTACCTCGGTACATGTGACAATAATGAACCAATTTACCAATCTGCCAACAAAAATGGCAAGGGGCAGACACCTGGTTTCATAGGATAGCTCTTGGGATTCTGAGCTAGGTAGGCTGTAGGTTTTAGGCTGCACAGTTGTTGAGACAGTGGAGGGGATGAGGGCACTTGTCACTTTGGAAGTGGCTATGGGTGAGTAGCCTCATTCTTGAACAGAGTGAGCAGCTGGCAGTTAGAGAGTGCAGGGAAGAGCTGACAGGAATCCTGGGATTTCTAAGCTTTTTTACATGAGCGCATAAATCCTGCCATGTTTGGAGGTAATGTCTGAGAATGCTAGCGGTTCTGCCGTTTTACTTAGCAAAATCAAAGCCAAAATTGCTGGAGCGCATGATTGCAACATGTGGAGCTATGAGATCAATCTGTAGTTTACGACTATAATTTCCATGACTAAGTGGCTTCATCTTGGGACTTGTACAGTACTAATGTGGCTTCCATTGTCTACACTGAGCTTCCTTGTGCTCCTGACAAATGGACTCAAGGTTCAAAGCACCATCCACAATGCTCCTCCATTTCGAGCAATCGACCGCCAGGGATTCCCACAAGCCAACAGGTAATTAGTAATTGGTTTATTATTGTCAAATGTACTGAGATGCAGTGAAAAACTTTGTTTGCATGCCATCCAGACAGATCATTCCATACATAAGTACATCAAGGTAGTACAAAAGGAAAAACAATAACAGAACATAGAATATAGTGTTACAGTTTCTGAGAAAGTGCAGTGCAGGTGGTCAAATAAGGTGCAAGGGCCATGTTGAGATAGACTGAGAGATCAGGAGTTCTTCATCATGCAAGAAGTCTGTTCAAGAGTCTTATTATAGTGGAATAGTAGCTGTCCTTCAGCCTGGTGGTATGAGTTCTCAAGCTTTTGTATCTTCTGTCCCATGAAAGGGGGCAGAAGAGAGAATGACCGGGGTGAGAGGGATTTTTGATTATGTTGGCTGCTTTTCCAAGGCAGCAGAAAGTGTGGACAGAGTCAATAGAGGGGAGGCTGGTTTTCATGATAGACTAGGCTGTGATCCCTGTAAGGAAAGACACAGAATGGATGACGCATCTTAGGGATCTAATGAGATGACTCCCTGTTTGGATTTGGGTCCAACCTCTGATCTGGAGGCTTGAACACACATGCTATGGCTAAAATACCTGTGCAGTACTGAGGGAGTGTTGCTTGCTGGAGGTAGTGACTTTCAGGTGAAGTATTAAACTGAAGAACCACCTCCCGTCTCTGCAAAGTGTGAGGGATCTTACGTCACTAGTTCAAGTGAGTTCTCTCCAGACCAATGTTTAGCCCTCGATCAATACAGAGATATACTCATTTATTTAATTGCTGTTATGGGACAAATTAGATGTGTTTCTCTTATTGCAAATGTGGCTAAACTGTTTTGGGACATCCAGATGTCATGAAAGTTGATTTATAATCATTAATTCTAAAAATTTTCTGCTTCTGTCTGACATGACTCTTGTTTTAAATTTGCTGTGATGATCTTTTTGTCAGATATTTCAGCAGGAATGAATTTGTTACTCTCTGACCTGGTGAAAGCTGCAATTAATGCATATGTTAAACCTTGTTATTGCCTAATTTGGGGTTTGTCTAATTTAGAAAAATGAAGTTATTGCACCTGAGTGTTTTAAGATGGTCTGAGCTGATTTTTAAATTTTATTTTGCAAATGCCAGTAATTTAATACAGTATTAGTTAAAACATTACCTAAATGTGGAGTAACATGATCTTGTTTTACCATTGCTCTACCTTCCTCTGCCAAAGCTACTGTGTCCTCTGCTGAATAGTATTCCAGACAAGTATTGATCAGAAATATAAAAATCAAGTCTTGGTGTCTAGCTGATGGGATGGTATTTATCCCAGAGGCCTCCACAAGGTACATATCCACTGCTGTTGGCCACAAATACGTGGAATCACATGAGGTCCATCTTAATTGATGAAAAGGACAGCTTTTCAGGCAGAATAGTTGTTGATAATACAGTTGGTGAGGTAACCAGTACAACCATTCTCCTAGAGGGCAGCTCAGCCTTTCTCACACATGGAGGCTTTGCTCCGCTGTTACAAATCATGAGAGCTGCAACCCTTGTTGGCTATGCCATTAACTGAGTGACTCTAAACCCAAGCTCCTCCTGTGACCATTGCCGTGGATACACTGCTGGGTTTTATTGCTTTTAGCTACTGATCTATAACGTTGCAAACTGGAGCGGGTCAACCCACAGATGAAGTATGGATAAAATTCAACCTGGGCCAACACAAAATAGTGGTTGAAGATAGGTCACCCATTGACCTTAATGGATATTGGATAGGGTTGTATTACGAGCAACTGGACATTTCATCTCCCCATACTGGTGAACTTTATCCGTGGGAGCTCAATCTCCATGAAAACTGGATTGTGTCACAAATGTTCAACATCTTAGTAAATAGGAATGCTTGATCAGAAACAGAAACTGATGAATGTAATTACATAGTAATTATAGTACAGAATCAGTTTATCAATTCCACCTGTCTATTCCAGTGTTTATGTTCCACACATGCTTCTCCTAACCTTTTTGTCAAAACCTTCTATTCCTTGCATCAGCCACATTAACAACAACTATTCTGCCTGACTAAATTGTCCTTTTCCTCTTATGTATTTACCTAACTACCCCTTCAGTGCGTATTCTTATTCCCAGCATCAATGGAAAAATGTATTGATATCTCACCAGGATGAGGAGTAATGTGAGACTGAAGTTACTTTAATGCTCAGTGATAATGCGTTGTGTTGCTTCAACGTACTGACCTTGAAACTGCCCGATTTGATCTTTTCCTGGAGAGCTGAGAAAGTAATGAGGATTCCAGTTGTCTTCAATATCCCGTGCTACCTAAAAGCAAAAAAAGATGTTGAAAACCAGAAATATAGACAGAAAATGGTAGAAGCATTTAGCAGGTCGGCCAGCATCTTGTAGAGAAGTCTTAAAACTGTAGAAGCTGGAAGTCTGAAATGAAAACAGAAAATGTAGAGAAAAAAGGAAGACTCTGCATCACTCTCCACAGATGCTGCCTGCTTTGCTGAATATTTTCCACATTCTCCATTTTTATCCTGAGTTAACTGTTGCTGATCACTCTCCACTCAGTTTTGATATAGAATTGCCTGGGTGAGAGATGCAGATAGGGCAAGGTTCAAACATGTTGAACCCTTAGATGAGTATGTTTAGATGTTGAATTGGGAGAAGCATGATAAAACTGGAAACGCACTTGGAGTTCATAGGATCAAGGAACAAAAGAGCACAGAAGGAAGACCAAAGGCCCATTCTGTCTGCTGGCTATTTCAAATAGTTTTCCAGTTAATCCCAGTCTGCTTTACACATTTTTCCCTTTCATGTTTTTATCCAATTTTCTTATGAAAGTTATTGAAACTCCTTCTACTACTATTTCAAGCAGTTCATTCCAGATCGTGGAATAAAAAAAAATTTCTGTGTTTCTTTTGTCAATTACCTTAATTGTATCCCAGGACCACCGAGAGGAGAGAAACAATCACTTATCCCTGTGGCCCCTACCGCATGAGTAATATGTTCCTTATTCGGATAGTGATATGTTTTACTGCAGTGGCTGCCTTATTAGGGACATAATATTCTAGAAAAAGCCCTAATCATTGTTTTATACTCCTTTAGGTCATATTATTGGGAAAGCTTTAGCAATCAAAATATACCTTTCTGATGGAGGCTATAATTATGGTTTGATAAGGATCTGGCAACTCACTGAGAATTACATTTGGAAGTTTTATGGTTGCCAGGCTACAAATGAAACTTCATGTTATTTGTGGTGATGGTATTCTTTGAATACGAATGGAACTGAGCCAGCCAATGCCATCTTATCTGTACTCAGAGTGTGTTTGGTATTGCAAGCAATCTATTTCTGTTTTTTACCTTTATTCAGCTGGATTGATTGGATATCAGTTGGCAGATTTCTCTGTTAAATATAGAGTTAATGCAATTTCTAATAAGTGCAAGGCAATTAAATGTCAGTAATTGTAGCCCACGGACCATAACTAAAATAATGGCATGGTAGGCTTTTCATTTCAGAAGATGTCAGTGTCATGTAATTAATCACAATGGACAAAAAGAACTGCTTTTATCTGCAGGGTCACATAAGGTGGTGTTAAGGTATTTATTAGTGTGGAATAGCTGGCATTGTTAGATTTACTGATATGTCTGTTCCTGTTTTTCTCCGGACTCTGATTGTTGTATTATAGAATACAAATATACTTTGGTTATTTGCTACAGGGTGATTTCTATATTGAGTTGGGTTGCAAAGGATAAGTGGGGGTGAGGTTCTTCCTCAGTGGTCGGGAAGCACAAATTGTCCATTCATCCTGTTCATTGGAGAATGATGTCATTTGTGGTAGGTAGGGAATAGAAGGGAGTTCAACAAATATCAAAACTTTCAGTAAGGGGAAACAAGCAATAGTAAAAACGACTTGCTTTTAAATAGCATCTGTACCATGGTGAAATGTCCCTTGGGTGCATCACAGGGACATTTTCAAAGTAAATTCTACCTCAAGAATTTGGATATTCTTATCTACTAAGGAGGCAGGTTTTCAGAAGCACCTTAGGGAATGAATTTAAGAGCCATGGCATTCAAAAGCATAGCCACCAAGACAGGAGCATACTATGAATACTTGAGAAGCCAGAGTGATAAAGCACAAAAATTTGCTTTATGAGTTCCCACTGTTGTAGGAGATTGCATTGAAAATTTTATGCTTTTCATGTGATTTTGCTTGTAATGCACATTTTAGGCAAAATTATGCACAGATTGTCCAGGATTCTCTATTCCACCATATACGAATCACTCTCTGTGGTCTCAATGAAAAATGGCATGGTTCCCCATGCATTGTAACCTCCCTGTTCATTTTTACAGACAGATCAATTTCTATTCTTGAACATATTACAAATTTGCTTTTTGTATTGTATTCTGGAGCAATTGTTGCATATTCCCCCATTACTTGGGCTCAGTGCTCACCTCTTCTTTTGCCTTTACACAGTGGTTATGCTACCTAAAGAAAAGCAGAATATTACAACCACCAAGTTCCCTGTCTAGTCACACGCAATCCCAAATTGGATTTATATTGTTATTCATTTATTTTCATTGGGACAATGTTCCAAAATTTATTGTGGGAGTACTGTGCTGCTAAGGAAGCAGTCATTCAGCAATTAGGTCATCTCCTCATAGTGAACAATAAATATGGTCAGTTTTAAAAATTTCCATTATTACTGACAAACTGATAACCATCAGTAATTTTTGTGGGCACAAGACTGCTATCAGCAGTTGCAACTCACTTTTGGAAAGAAAATCTTTGCATTCTTTAAGATGATTGTGGACACTATCCTCCTTGGAGAAGCAAAAAGCTACAGGTGGTGGAAATCTGAAATATAAACAGAAAATGCTGGAATTACTCAGTAGATCAGTTAGCACCTGTGAAGAGAGAAGCAGTTAACATTTCAAATCATTAACCTTCCATCAGATCCAATTGAAGTACATCAGGCTTCTCCATTATTTGATTTTGCAGAATTGACATTACTTTGTTGAAGCCTTGCCTCCAAAGTGTTCTTCCAGCAACAGACTTTCTTCTCACCCCAGCATCACTTCTGGTGTCATTCCAGGGTGTATCGTTGGCCACTTTTATTCCTCTCATCTGAATGTGGCTTCATGGAGGAATCATCCAAAGATTTGAGAAGAGCTTCATGTGTATGCAGATGGAACTTGACTCTATCTCTCCACCACCTCTTGATTGCAATGTTGAGTCTGTGCTGTTAGACAGCTCATTTGACATCCAGTCTTGGATGAGGCACAATTCCTTTCAGCCGAAAATTGGTGGAACCAGAGCCACCATCTTTAATCCCCACCACAATCTAGTACTATACTCCTATGAACAGCTCCACCCCCATCCTTTGACTACCATTTCACATTGTATGAGCCTATTTTCAATCTCCATGACCTATTCAATCTGATCTGAGCTCCAGACTCAACATTCTTTGTATCTCAAGACTTCTCCTTCCATTACTTCTTATCACACTTCCCTATCATTCCCTTATCCTGTCTATTGAACCCCTCATTTGTGCATTTGTTGCTCAGACTTCTAATAATTTACTGCCTGGTTTCTCAAGATTTTGACCACTTATCCTAATAGCACAGATTTTGCTGTGAGCTTAATAGCTTTTGCTCTCGTTATTGATTAAGTTGCCAACCAACATGGCAAAGTGATATCCCTTGAACTGTGAATGGCCAGAAATTGATGGCAGCTTGCGCCACTGCACCATTACCCTCAAGAAAGTGGCAACTTGCACTCAACTATCCTTATGAATCACACAAATCAATGCATTTCTGAGTTAGGACAGCTTCTTCAAGCACAAGGATAGTTACTGAGGAAGTTTGTTTTCCTGTATTATCACGTAACCTCTCCTGCCAGAAAGGGAATAGTTGTTTCTGTGGAATTTTTACTTTGCAGGCTGTTAGGTTTTTAAAATTTAACTTTTTTCATTTTTTTGTGGATTGTTAACGTGAGCCTGATAAGAGAATCTCACATATCCATTATTATAGATCATTAAAATACTTCTTGATTTGTAAGGCACACTATGGCACTAGGTTCAAAATTTCCCTGCTGAATGATAGATTATCACTGAACCTACCCTCTGGGATTTCCATAGAATGTTCAGGAACTGAAGATTAATCTCCAGAATTCTGTTGGAATCAATCCAGGAAAAAATGTCCTAGTATGTTTGAAAAATCTTTTCTACTCACACGGTTATTTAACAATCTATACAAATGTTGACACTGGAAAAAGGATATTGTTTGATCAACAGGAGAATGTGGGCGAGGCACTTTTGAGGAAAAGGTCATGTGGTAAAACCTCCAGGAATATCCAGCCAGTGTTGCCAATCTGAAACAAGAGGGCTTAGACATTTTGTTTCCATTTAGTATATCATAGATTTTTGTATCTACAGCATTTTCTTTTAATTCCTCTTCTGAGTCTATTTGACTTGAAATGATGTGCCATTTGACAGTGAGCAATTAACTGTTGGATTGAATGAGTCACAGAATTAAGAGGAGTATGAAACATTGCATACCTATTTGGAGGACTTCCCTGTAACTGTTCACGTTCTAAAAGTTGTTTTACCCCAAATTAGTCTCCTGCTGCTCTTCATAATTCCATCCAGCTGTTACAGTGCTGACAATACCATCAGTACCTCCATGCTTGAATGGTGATCTGTGCATAATTTATTATCTTTTTTCAGGGGCACGTAAACCTTTTAATCCCTAATCAGTTTCAACCACTGTCAAAGAAGAGCTGCTTCAGATGAGTTGTTGCATTAAGTTGAAAGCTAAAGGTCACATGCTCTGTTGTCTTGTAAAGTGAAGAATTTGTGGATACAGAAGTATAACTAACCATTAACTTTACCTTTAAACATACTGTATTTCGTCAATGATGAAGATATCAATCTTTGTTTAAAACAAGATGTGGTAAATATTCATTTTGTTAATCATTTCACCAAAAACATTGGCTGTTGACACACTATCACATAGATATGAGAGATTGACTACAGAAGCTTGTGTGAAATGCTTTAATAGAAAACATTCTTGATGAGTGCTAGTGCAGGTTCAAAGCACCTTCCATCTCCCACCTCCTCTTTCCTTTGTTTAATTAACCCTTTTTCATCTCATACTGAGCCGAATGTAGAAAACATTAATCTCTCTACTCAACACATAGTTTGTGTATTTTCATTTGTCTTTCTGCCAAAGCCATATGTCATTATGTGTGGTGAAAATGAAACTGAGAGCAAGATCATTTCAATTGGGCTTGGCAGCAGTCTTAAGCCTGATCTTGTTCTTACCGTAGATGCGTACTATTATGAGGAGCACTGGACAGAGATGAGGAATTCTTGAATTATTCTGCTTGCTAACTCAGGAGCACAGAAAACAATTATTCTGCTGTTACCTTAAAAGATGGGATGTGCGATCTGCCCATGCTAATATGTTGCTCTGTGCTTTTCTGCTCTCTTGAAGGAATTTGAATTTGTATTGTATCTTTTACAACTGCTCACTGTTGTAATAGAAAGAATGGACCAACCAATTTGCAAACAACAGATAAATAAATGGCCAGGTATTGCAATTTTTTTTGGGTGTTATCTAAAGAATAAATGCTGGCCAGGACACCCTGGGGCAGTCTCCTGTTGTTCTTCAACAAGTACAATGGGATATTTTACACCTAACTGTGGGGGCAGGCAGGGCATTGTTTGAATAAGATGAATCTTACTGACGCAGTTTCACTATCCAGAATTACCATCTTTAGGTTCTGCTCACCTGTACTTATCCAAACCAGATTCAGAAAGTGTACCATGTTAACCCAAAGCATCCTAGACCCCAGTAGCCTGATCGTGGCAGCAAAAGGGTTCCTCCCTGCCTCCCAAAACAACCCTGAAAGCCTTTCCAACTGTAAAAACTGAGGGATTTTTAATTTTTTAAAATGTCTCTGACTTTCAATGACATTTAAAAATTGTCAAAAATAAATTAAAAAGAAAAGAAAAAGAATTATTACAAAATGTTAAATAAAGTTAGATAAAATATATAAAAAACGTGTAAATAATTAAAAACATTAAACTAAATGAGAAAAAAAAGGATTGATCTAGATCCATAAAGGTGATTTAACATAAAGTGTTGGGGAGTTGAGCAAAATGAAGCTCTGCTACTGGAGAGAGTGTGTTGATAGATATGATGTCCACTACCTAGTAGATGCAAGACCTAGGCATTTAATAAAATGTGCATGGAAATCCAGAATTTGCCTCCATTTCTTGAGGCCAGTACTATCCTAACTTCTATCTCAGCATTTCTGATAGTGCTGCACTCCCTGAGTATTGTTTTGAGATATCAACCTAAATTTCATACTCAAGTCCCTAACTCAGGGGCGCAAGTACTACAAACTGAGCCACAGATGACACCAACGTAGCCCTTGAGAAATATTTAGCAGCGTTTCAAATGCACAAGTAAGTGCTGTAATATCATGGTTCCCTTCAATCCCTTGCATGACTTCTGATCCTACACAAGGTTCTCGGTTTCAGACATCCCTTTCAGGCTTGGTTACTGACTAAACTTTACAGCACTGAACAGACAAAACAGTCATTTTGGGTTGACGTTTTGGATACTCAGCCCACTCCCACATCCCCTGTCCCTCACCCAACCAATCCTTCTTTATGGATGCATATGTGTTAGTGGGCCAATGGAACATGGAGCAACAATCTGCTGGAGGAGCTCAGCCGATTGAGCAGCATCTATCAGGGAAAAGAATTGTCGATATTTTGGGTTGAAACACTGTGTCAGATGCAGGGTTTTGACCTGAAACGTCAACAATTCCTTCCCTCCCCCCCCCCCCCACCCCACCACCAATTGCACGAAAATCAGCACACTATAATAAAAAATGTATATATATTTAATATTTACCAATTCTCCAATACCTATAATCCACAGATCCATGTAATCAAAGATGTTGTTTTACTTTATGAGCATGCCTTTGTAGTAAAAATAGTGAAATGTGTTGAAATGTTTTGAAGACCTATCAACGGATCAGGATTTGAGGACAGATGACTTCCTACTAATAACATGAAGTTGACTTTGAACATCTTTGTAACAACTTTCTGGGTAACTTGAGACCAACGCTACCAGGGAGCACCTGAGCACAAAATAGGAGGGGGAAGGTAGGTGGTAGGTGGCCTCATATTTTGTTTCTATCTGTGATCAAGTCTGCCAAAGGCTTGAACAGTGGTTTACAGAAAATGCTTCAAGCATTATTAGGAAGATTTAGGCTTTTTGGCTGTTAAGAGTATACAACAAAAGCACTCTGCAAACACATGGCAGGATCATGAGCATCTGAAAGTAGCAAAGATGACAAAAAACACTCATCATTAGAACTTATCTAAGAAATATATTTCCGGGAGTTTTATCTTTCCCATTAGAGTTCTTTTTTATTTTTTGCCCCATGATTCCTTCCCCATTACCATTGTCCTACCCCAAGTTTTATTTTATTACAAATAATAATGTTTACTCAAATACAGTTAAGAAGGCACTCAGCCCACTCCCACATCCCCTGCCCCTCCACCCAACCCATAGTTCACCCAAATAGTCCTCCTTTATGGATGCATATGTGTTAGTGGGCCAATGGAACATGGAGCAGCAAACAGTCTGCAAGAGGATCTCAGTGGGTTGAACAGCATCTGTGGGGAGAAAAGAATTGTCAATATTTTGGGTCGAAAAACTGCATCAGGTCCTGATGCAGGGTTTCGACCCAAAATGTAGACAATTCCTTCCACCACAGATGCTGCTCAACCCACTGAGTTCCTCCAGCAGATTGTTTGTTGCTCCAGCTACCAGCATCTGCAGTCTCTTGTGTCTCCAGTGGAACTTGGATGTCATTTTTCCACACCATATGGAGTAACACCAACCATATTACAGCTGAAATCAACTATGTTGAGCAAGGTTAAAGATGGAATTGATACCTATGCAGTCCACTCCATTATGAATCACATAATAATAATTAGGTACAGCATTCTGGAGTAATTAAACTCTCTTCAATCCAATGAAACTAATGACACGTGAACTACCACCATCTGAATTGAAATGATTTACCTTCCCTTTTGGATTGATTGGCACAGGAGCTTGCTGGGCAGTATACTGCATAGAATATACAGTGAGGAAACAGGCCTTGCACCAACTAGTCTGTGACAGTGTTCATGCTGTACATGAGCCCCCTCTCTCTTATTTCATCTCCCCCAGTCAGGATATGCTTTAATTCTGTCTTTCCTTTAAATGTATTCATTATTCACCATGTCTACTTGGAGTTCTATGCACTGGTAATAAAGTGTTTTCATGAATTCCATATTAACTCATATTTCCTTACTCCTTATTTGGTCTCTGATACAAGTGTGTCTGTGTTGCAAGCTCAGGCTTAGTTTGAGCACAAAGGTTGGTTCAATTCCAAATCCAGATAGCTAAACACAATATGTGGTAATACTTTGGTGTAGTACTTAGAGAGTGCTGCTTTATTGGAAGCACAAACTTCAGGAGGAGTTGTAAATTGAGAAGACCCCTTTATGCTCTCTCAGATGAAAGTAGGAGACTATTTGGCACTATTTTGAAAAAGACCAGGGTAGTTATCCCTCAGCAATGGTTATCTCTACAGGATATCTAATTGTTATCACACTTCTGTTTAGGAAACTTGCTTTGTGCACATTGGCTGTTACCTTGCTTCCACTTTGTTAAATC
The DNA here is from genome assembly GCF_009764475.1 of Pristis pectinata. Classification (NCBI taxonomy): domain Eukaryota; kingdom Metazoa; phylum Chordata; class Chondrichthyes; order Rhinopristiformes; family Pristidae; genus Pristis; species Pristis pectinata. The sequence goes on along the minus strand of NC_067408.1, from coordinate 69,722,028 downwards.
TTGCCTTGAAATCAAGGGAAGTTACTCTCTTCTACTCTGCAACATCTTTAAAAGCACCTTATTAGAGATATGGGGATGATTGGAGGCTGTGAAAGATGCCATATAAGTGCAAGATTTTCTTTCTTTTACTATGTTGAACCCTTTCTTAATTGTAGAGACCTTGTTTGGTTTTGATTAGGATTTAGTTGTGTAATTTCTGGAGAAAAGTGCCTCAGTCTTTTCAGTCCTTCCCCTACAGACATAAGCTCTTGGATGTTACAAATATCAGTCAGCAGTGAAGCTTGAATGCCCCTTAAAATTATTGGTATTGGTTTATTATTGTCACTTGTACTGAGGTACAGTGAAAAACTTGTCTTGTATACTGATCATACAGGTCAATTCATTACACAGTGCAGTTACATTGAGTTAGTACAGAGTGCATTGAGGTAGTACAGGTAAAAACAATAACAATACAGAGTAAAGTGTCACAGCTACAGAGAAAGTGCAGTGCAATAAGGTGCAAGGTCACAACAAGGTTAAGAGAATATTATTAGTAATAGTAAGTGACATAGAATTTAAGTTTAAAAGTGTAGAACGATTATAGTAAGGGTAATGAGTAGATCTGTAGCGAGCAGCTCTCAATGAGTCGCCACGCTATACGGTTGCTGCTTTACATCTACATTTATACAGGGCTGTTAGTAAGGCTGAACATTACAAAGAAGGGCAAAGAAAATAAGAGCTGTGTCCCAGAAAGAAGAACTTGGTTGGGGTACGCTTTAACTGGAAGCTGCTTGTGTACAGGGGTTGGCACATGGAGGATTCTTCCATTTTCCCTTAGGTTTAGCCAGCCTTGATTGCTGCCTAATTGGGGGCAAGATATACATAATAATAGCTCTATTATTCAGGGTAATTGCACATGCAGCAGATTGTTGTGTCTAAGTGTTGAGTAATTAAAGAGTGCATAAAACTGGAATTGATCAGCAATCTGCTGGAGCTAAACATTATATTAAAGGATTATTTCAATTTGTTTTGGGTGGCAAATTAATTGTCAATTTCTGAGTGAACGCTTATGCACGCACTCATTTACTAGCTAGATGATGTTTTGTCCTCCAAACTTTTCTAATGGAAGTTTATTATTTGGTCAGCATAACCAATTGTGTTTGATGTTAACTCTGTAAATGACAAATGAGAAATCTTTCCTTGCCATCAACTGTTCCAAAGCAATAATCTCATCAAGGGAACTTGCTCAGCAATTCACCAATTGAGATAATAAATGCTAATATTCATCAGCTACATTTAATCTTTGTATTTCCAGCTTCTTGTTCAATATTTCAGTTTTACTTTTTAACTTCATTATGCCAATGATTTGAAAGGCAGTACATTATTTAGAATGTGCTAGATTGGTAAATGTTGAGTTGGAAGCAGACTTAGTTAAGAGGGCAAATGGTACGTTAACCCTCATAGCAGGAGGATTTGAGTACAGAACTGACTTTACAAAAACAGAAAATGCTAGAAATACTCAGCAGCTCAGGCAGTGCCTGGAGAAAGAAACAGATTAACATTTAAGGTCTGAGACCCTTTGTCAGAACTGGGAAAGAGGGAAGTTGTTAGCTTTCAGAGCAGGGAACGAGAGGGAGGGATGAGTAGAACAAATGGAATGGGACAGTCAGGCAACTTGTTGGCATGGACAAGTTGGGCCGAAGTGCTTGTTTTCTGTGCTGTATAACTCTATAATTCTATCTCTGATAGGGTGAGCCAATGTGGCAGTTAGAATCAGATTTTACTGTCTTTCTTCCATTCAATGTGTTGCTAATAGCAAGGATGTGGGATATGCCCCAGCAGGCTAGATTATACTAACAAAAAGAAAAACTGAGCAAAAAATCACATAGATGAAAAGCAGAAATGGCCAATTCTAATGCAGACAGAAAGAAACAGTGAGTTACCTAAAGTTGGAGAATTCAATATTAAGTCCAGAAGGCTGCAGTGTGCCCAGACAGAAGACATGTTGTTCCTTAAGCTTTTATTGGGCCCCATTGTAACAGCGTAGAGGGCCACAGACAAGTCAGAATGGAAGTGGGTTGGAGAATTAGAGTGACAGACAACTGGAAGCTCAGGGTTACTCCTGTCAACTTAAACAAGTTGGTTCCATTAGAACATGACAGCCTGTCTTGACCAGCACTAAATAGACTATTGATTACTAATAAAATCTATTCAACACTCAGCATCATTCCTTATTTTACACTGATTGCAGTGGCTTAGAACTGAAAACCTACTGCTAAGATCTTGTCATTGAAAATAATATTTAATTTTTGTCATTTGAATGTAGAGAGACTGAACATGTGGTAATTATTTGGCCTTGCTTATCTGCCAATCTGGAGGAGGATAGGAGTTGTTGGATAACTGGGCCCACAAAGTATGGAGTTTGTATATAAAACAAGAATTGTTTGAGTGTAATAAAATGTACTACTTATTTGACTTATCACCAAACTAGACTTCAAATTTGAACCCATGCCCGTGCCAAGTTACCTTAAGTTAGTCCAAGCTCATTTGAAATAGAATGCCTACAGCCACCAAACCATTACATTTTCATTTCATTATGTCTGTGTTGTGTTAAAGTTCAAAGACCAGAAGTAAGGTTACAGGGAGGGAAGTTGTTCAATATTGTAAAAGGTGTGGTATATACCCATTACATGGCATTACATGACCATTGAAGTTTTGGACTCATTGCAATAAACATCAGTAATGCCTAAAGCTTTGGTTGCTACTGAATCATCATTGCAAGCTTTCCTTTATGTAAGTTCAGCTAGATTAGTGAAAGGAAGGGCTGGTGATCTGGAACATCAACAAGGCTGGTGGAGTTGGCATTTGAATATCAGATGCCCAATCTAAACAGTTGAACTGGGTTGAGTTTGACATCTTCTGGGGGAGGTGGAAATAGTGGGTTAGCCTTTGATCATTGCATTTGGGGAATTGAGGAGATTGAGAGGAGATCAGGGATCATCAGGGAGTTTGTGGGTTTGGGGAATTTGGTGGGTCAGGACCTGTAAAGATTGGTGATTGTTGTTTTGGCATTGGATGATTAGCGGATCAGGTCCAGGGGCAATTGAGGTCAGGGCCTAGGTTGATTATCTGGGGGCTGGTGGTTGTTGGTTAGAAGGTTTGTTGGTTGAAACTGAAGTGGGGCTGGGCTGAAGGGATAGATGGTAAGCAGTGGGACCTATCTTAGTGGATCACAGTCTGGAGTTGTGGTAATAAAAATGGTGGAATCTGGAATGAGGCATTCCCAGGACAATGTAGTCCAATTTTCCCATAGTACTCCTAAAAGGGAGTTGGATGATTATTGACATCACTGATGGAAGTCACGTCAGATGTTCAAGTGCAACTCTTGCTGGAGGTTGCTCACTCAAATTTCCAAAGTCCCATGAAATGATCTGATAATGGTCATTATTATGTTTCACTTACAGAACAGTGCACTTTCAATCATGTAGTATCACAAATCAAATTTCTAGGTTCTCCCTACTAGGCTCTCATTAAACTAGCAAACCAATTTTTTTTTAAATGCTCTTTTCCTGTTTAAATGTGTGCTGAGAGTTTCCTGTAGTTAATTTGTCCACCATTTACCTGTCAGATGCTTGGGTAGCAATACAATTGACAGAAGGTTTTGTTACTGCTGCAATGCTGGATCCTGTAAAACTAGATCTAAATCAAGAGCTGCATCAGGAATAGACTAGCCGGCTGTAAGGCAAACTAGTTGCAGATGAAGTTCTTTATTGCAACCTCTGTTATCGTAAGTCATCTCTTACAACACACTGGATTCCTTGAACCCTACTTTAGAGACAGCTGCAAAGAGACTGCTCACTGAAATGATGCATATATAAAATGTATTCAGCATGCATATATAAAATGTATTCATTATTAATCTTGACATGTCATGCAAACATCAAAATTTAATTTTCTAGTATCAGAATAATACTTCAATCAATTGCAGTGCTCTTTGGCATTTTCTGTCAGGAGGTATTATTGAGGGTAACTTTTCAAGTGGTATATATTGTGTGAAATCTGTATAATCCCTAATGACTAGAGATGTGGATTGGTATGCTAATTTTACCAGGTTCCATTCTGTTGCACAGAAAACTAATATACTCTTACATTGATGCTAACGGAGGTTTTCAGTTACCTGTTTTTGTTTATGCTGAATAATGTAATAAATAGTTGTACTTTAGGTTGTAGTGGTGAGATTATTATATGTTAAGGTAGCACTAGGTTTAGTTTCAGTTTAAGTTCAGTGCTTAATTAAAATTAGTTTCTTGTTTCCCAGTTTAGTTAGGTACTTAATTTACATTTTTGCTTTTTCAGTGAGTGACCTCACTGCTTTGACTTCAAGACCCCCGCACCAATAAAAATAAACTTTAAGAGATTGTTCTCTTCTGTACATTGGCATAGATTATCATTTCCTTCAGGATTGTACAAGGCCATAATGCCCTTTATAGTAATTTGTGCAAAATCCAGATATAAGAATTCCCTTCACCACAGCACTGTCTGTATTTTCAGAGTTTGAGATCAGCCTCTCCCCACTTTCCTGGTTTTCAGGAACCTGCAAGAACCCCAAACAGCAGCTCTTGTAAGTTCTGTAACATTTTAATTAAGAAAAGAATGACTTGTGATGATAGTTTGTATTTTATTTAAACAGATATATCATAATTACAAGGCAAATATTTTCAATTATTTGTGCAGTTGTGATAAAGAATCTAAGAAATGAATCATAGAACACATGACACAGATGGAGGTCATTTGGCTGAGCATGTCTGGGCTGGTTGAAAAATCCAGCCTTCCAGCTTTTCGTCCATAGGCCCACAGGTTATACATGAACATTTTAAATATAATGAGCGTTTCTGTCTCAATCATTCCTACAGGCAGAGAATTCCAGATGCCTTCCATCCTTGGGGTAAAAAAATGTTTCCTCATCTTCCTGCTCCATCATTCTGATCATGGCTGATCTTTTCTATTAATGGCACTTTCTTGTACTAACTCCATGTTACTTGATTCCCTTAATATCTGAAAAGCCATTTTCTTTCTTGAATATACCCAGCAACTAAGCCTCCATAGCCCTTTTTGGTAGAGAATTCCAAAAATACACAACCCCTAGGATATAATGCACTTGGTCCCCTTGTACAATATCTTGATATAGTTTGTGAACAACTGTGGCACTAGCACCGATCCATGTGGCACCCCACTAGTCATAGCCTCCAAATTTGGAAATGGCACGTTTATTCCTTCTCTCTGTTTTCTGTCTCAATCTATGATAGCGTATTGCTTGAATACCATGTGTTCTAATGTTGTTTAATAATCTCTCATATAGCATCTTATCAAAAGCCTTCACAAAGTCCAAATATCCCTTACCAACTGGTTCACCCTTATCTATTCTACTAGTTATAACCTCAGAAAACAGATTTATCAAGGATGATTTCCCCTTCATAAATCCACATTAACTCTGTCCTGTATGTTATTAGTTTACAAGTGTTCTGTTACTACCTCCCAAATATAGATTCCAGCATTTTCCCTATAACTGATGTCAGGCTAGCAGGTCTATAGTCCCCTGCTTTCTCTCACCATTCCTTTCTTAAATAATGGGTTATATTTGCTATCTTCCAGACTCAGTCTTTCTCTGGCCAGGGTTCCCTCTGTTAGGCTAGGATTCCCTCTGACAGATGACTTTTCCCTTTAAAAAAAAGACCAGGATTCCCTTTAAACAGGCCAGGATTCCCTCTGATAGGCCAGGATTCCCTCTGACAGGTGACAGTTCAGTTTACCGTGGCCTATCAGAGGGAATCCTGGTCTTTTTAAGGAGAATCCTGGTCTTTTTTTAAAGGGAACTGTCACCTGTCAGAGGGAATGCTGGCCTTTACAGAGGGAACCCTGCCTGTACTACTTTAGCCATTGCAATTTTTCTGGTGGAGGTGCTCACATAGTGCTCTAGGATAGGTAGTTCCAGGATTTAGACACAGCGATGATGAAGAATCGGCAATATATTTCCAAACCAGGATGCTGTGCGACTTGGAGGGAACCTGCAAATTGGGGAAAGAGGTTGGGGTTGGGAGGTGCGTCAGAGTAGTCTAGATGAATAACTAATGCATTTTATAGTTGATGTGCACTGCAGCTATTGTGCATTAGTGGTGGTTCATGGGGTGTCAATAAAACAGGCAGATTATTTTTGAATGGTATTGGAAGTCCTTGGGAATTTTGGTGCTGCACTTACCCAGGCAAATGGAGTGTATCTAACGTGTTACTGACATGTGCCTTGTAGATGGTAGAAAGACTTTGAGGTGTCAAGATCTGAGTCCCTCATCACAGGATATGTACCCTCAGACTTGCTCTTGTAGCCATGGTATGTTCTGATTGAATTTCTAGTTAATGCCAACCCCCAGGATATTGACATGGGATACTCTACGATGGTAATGCCATTGAATGTCAAGGGTATGTGGTTAGACTCTTTTGTTGGCGATGGTCATTGCCTGATACTTGTGAGCATGAATATTACTTCCCACTTATCAGCCCATGCCTGATTGTTGTCCAGGGCTTGCTGCATGTTGTGAATGGAATCAAACATTGTGCAATTATCAATGAACGTCCCCACTTCTAACCTTAGATGGCAAGAAAGTCATTGAAACAGTTGAAGGTGGTTGGGTTACCCTGAGGAAATCCTGCTCAACGTCTTGAAATGAGGATGATTGATCTCCAACAACCATAACCATCTTCCATTATGCAAGGTCAAGGGTAGACATTCCCAGCTTATCTCTAGAATATCACTCTTTGGTCCATTTTTGGACCAAGGTGTGATGAGGTCTAGAACCAAATGGTCCTGGTGAAACCTAAAGGGACATCAGTGAGTAGGTTTGCTAATGAGTCAGTGTTGTTTGATGGTACCTGTGTACAAATTGGCAGCTGAATTTTTCAACATCACAACACAGACTACACTTCAAAAGATAGCTCATTATTTGTAAAATGCTTTGAAGCATCCTAAAGTTATGAAAAATGTTAAATAAATGCAAATTTTTCTTTGTACTGGATTTTATTTGCATGCAAACATTGATTTGAGTCTGCTGATATTTTTCAGTCCATTGCCTAGTCAGAATGTATTACACTAGGAGCACACCGAGCTCTCTATTGCATACTTGGTCCTATTTGTCTCATTTGAAGAAAACCTCTGTGCAGTTAAGTAGACCAGAAGTATGCTCTTCTGGCATTTAGCTTTTAAGTTCAGCTGAGGTGTCTGCTCAAAAGTAGAAGATGACTACAGAGTGACTTGCAGTCTTGAATTGACATGAACATCCAATTCAAGACCTACTAAAGAGCAGTTAATGTTGTGAGGGATCTATTCTGCCCATTATAGTGTTTTCCATTTCTGAGCAAGGTCTTTCTTAAGATCACAAGCTCATTTACAAGCTGGTTCAGGTTGTTCTGAATGGGGATCATGATTTCATAGTCTGCAATATCCCCATGCCCACCTGTTTGAGAAAAGTTAATTCTTGGAGTCCTGGGCCAATATTATCCTTCAGCCAAGGGTCCTGTCATTTACCTTGTATTGGAGCTTGCTGTACACATGTCAGCTGTGGTGTTTCATTTATTACAACTATAACTACATTTTTAATGTAATTAATTGGTTATAAAGCACCTAGGAACATCCTGCAGTGTGAAATACACAATATCAATAACAGACTCTTCCTTCTTAGTTACTTGTGCAGATTCTGAAAGGATAGCACTTTGGATTATAATCAGGGTAACTCAAGGTGAAGTCTTTGTCTGTGATCAGGAAAACCCCACGAGCAATAGTGCATAGACGGTGAACTAATGGATCCCATCCAGGCTTTGATAGGGAATGGGGGGTTCAGCACAGTTCATGGCTCTGACTGCCATACTGCATTCTCTGCTGGAAGGAGGTTGTGACTGTCAGCAGAGGGCAGGAGCAGGCTTGGATAAGATGTCTTGCGAATTCAGTAGGGTGGCATGCTCATTTGAGTAGAGGTGCCACGGAAAGTACTGGAGGGTATCCAAAGTCCTGTGCATGGTAGATTGTTTCCCTCCTACCCCCTCAACATTGCATGCAAGCTTTTTGGCAAAGTCTGCTTGTGCATCACACAAAAAAAATCAGTGCATAATTATTAACGTGCTCCCATAGACAACCCCATCCTGTTCTAAATCTGGGACCTCTGCAGCAAACATTTTTGATCTCATTCTCTGGGGAGCAGGTCCCTGCATTATCCTTCCCCCTTACCCTGACTGCAAATCACTTGTATCATCATTTGCAAATCCATGCTCTTAAACTAACCTTTACAAATGTCACTGTATGAACTGGGACTGGTAATATTAAATTAAGTGGCTCTGTGTTTTCATCTTCACTAATTGATTTTTGCAACCACTTGGCCCACCTGCAATTCCTGAATGTCTGAAAGAAGAGAAGCACAGGGGTAATGTAGTGGTGCAGGAAGAGTGGGTAAACAATAGGTGCATGATTACATCATCTTCAGCTTTTAAATCAGAAGTGATTGTGAGGTGAGAGGGAAGAACATGGTAAGTGGGATTAGGAATGACAATCCCGTTTCCTTCCATGGCTTCAACCCTGTTGTTAGCCTGCAGGTTTGTCCTGGCCACAGTGATGATACTGATCATTTACTTGTCCATGGGGTTGGCCGAGGGGTCAGAATTGATGCAGTTGTGCTACTCCCCACCGGTTAGCTGTTGTCCCCTTTGGTTGTGTACAACCGTATCCTGCAAGAGAGGGAGATGTGTATTCCTAACCCTGATAGGCTCTGCTTGGGTGATATGATTACCATGGTTGAATTGCAACACCAAGTACAAACTTTGAGAAGTGGATATGCAGCTATCATCAGCAGTAAAGGTGCATTTGGTGAAGAATTTGAATGTTAAACACACTTTCTGATTGATAGGGATTATTGACAGTCTTGGCACTTCAGATTTGGATGTGTATTGAATTGAGAAGTGGCTGAGGTGCCTTTGGTAGGATATGGCATTTGATAATACATTCAAGACCTGCATTCCATCAAGGAGAATTGCGGCACTATATCCAAGTCCTCGGGCTTAGTTCTTAGCATTCACCTGTATCCTCTCACTGTCTGGAGAATCTCCTGAACCTTCCAGAAGCCAGACATCTTGCTTTCTCTCTTCCTTCATGGCCTCCAGTGCAGCACTGAAAAACCTGGTAGCCCACTCTCTACTATGTTATCCTTTTGGCGAGCAACAGTCTACTGTAACCTCTACCACCATATTCAGCTGAAATCCATTTCCCCCATTAAGATATTCAAGCTGCTTTAGCAGCTATGCCACCCTGACCTGGCGATAGCTAATTACAAACTTGAGTCCCCAACTAAGGCAACAAGGCAAGCAACAGTGCAGTTAGCAATGGCTGAGCACTGAAATCAAAGGTAATTACCATCCTTGCTTGGAAATATAACACCATTCCTTCATTATGCTGGGAATCAATTCTGGAACTCCCTACTCTACAGCATTAAGAACCACCTTCACCAGAAGTACTGCAATAATTGAGGAAGATGGCTCACCAATTCCTTCTCCAAGTTAATAAGAGAAAGGCAGTAAATGCTGACCTTGCAAGTGATACCCACAGCACAAAAAAAGGAATAAGTAAAATTATAACATGAATTTGAACCATTAGCTGCATCAGGTCAAACAAACACAGCTTAATCACACATCACAGTTGTTGCATCTGTATTCAGTTAGGCTCCCATCATCTTCTGATGAGGAGGATAAGAGAAAACATAGAAAAGAAGATTAAAAAACAAATATCATAGATGATGTTTCTAAGATTAACATTAAAGAATGTAAAACAGCTCATTGAGGTATCTTCTTTTGCTTATTTCCCCACTATTTTAGCTAGCTATGATCAGCTACTTTGCTATTGACATTGAACTGGATGCTATAATTTTAGCTTGACCTGTCTCTTCTGAATATTGAATGCAAATTGCTGTCCACTGCTGTTATCAAGTGAAAAATAATACAAGTAGAATCTAAGTAACCTGGATAAGAGCAATACAACTAAAGAAATAGAAAGCTACCCATTCAAGGTAATGGGGCTGTTACTGAGCCAGTTGTTCAGGGATATTAATTCCAAGTCTTCACTCCTAATAGTACAGGCATTAGAATTTTATAGTCATCTTTTTACACCTTGGTTAGTTAGAGGTATGCTGTATTGTTATAATCATAAAATATGCTGAAACTAATCTGGTAATGTTATACAAGGCATGCTTGTTTCCAGACTACAATCTCGAACAATGTGTCAGTTGATGTCATTCTTCAGAACATAGAGTGATGGTTACACAGGTCTAAAATTGTCCTTTGCCACATGTCAGGCTCCTGATTCTAGCTGCTGTTGTTCTTAGACACTGACATTGCTGTCAATAATAGGCTGCTTACAGATGCTTAGTTTGAGCAATACCATAATCACTCAATTCCAGATCACAGTAAGGCTGTGGTCAAACAGGGGCAAAGAAGTTGAAATGCAGGAGTGAAGTGAAAGTGACTGTCCTTGACATTGAGGCAGTATATGACCATATGTAGCATCAAGCATCAAGAAGCCTGGTGAAACTGTTAGATGCCAAGAAGTTGATTCCTAGAAGTTGATGGAAGAGTTCCTTAGGGCACTGTCCTCTCCTACCACCTTCAGTTGTTTCACTAATAATCTTTCCTTCATCATAAAGTCAGAGGAGGGGATACTTGCTGGTGATTCCAGTGTTTAGTTCCTTTTACAACTCCTCCAGAAGATGAAGCTATCTCTGCCCACATACAAGACTTGGACAATATTCAGACTTGGGCTGCTGAGTGGTACGACACAACTGCCAGGTAGTGACCCTCTCCAACAAGGCAGTCTAATTACCTTCCCATGACATAAAACCTTATTCCAGTCAGAAGATGCCCTGTGATCAACTGAACAGAGAGATAATCCATGTAAGTACTGGCCATAAAAAGTAGTTAAGAGCTGAGTATTTTGCAGTAAGTAAATCACCTGCAGACTGTTCAAAGCCTTTCCACGATCTACAAGGCAAAAATCTGTGGCCACTTAACTGGATAAGTGTAATTGTACAATACAAAGTAGCTTGACACCATCCAGGTGAAAGCACCCAGCTGGATTGGTAGCCCTAAACATATACTTCTTCTATCACCAGTACAATACGGCTATAGTGTCTACCTTCTGCAATTTGCACTGCAAATCCATCTTTGGCTTTTTCAGCAGGACTTCTCAAACTTGTGGCCTCCATCTCATAGAAAAATAAGAATATAAGAACATAAGAAATAGGAGCAGGAGTGGGCCATATGGCACGTTGAGCCTGCTCCGCCATTGAATAAGATTGTGGCTGATCTGGCTGTGGACTCAGCGCCACCTACCTGCCATTTCCCCATAATCCTTAATTCCCCTACTATGCAAAAATCTACCTGGGTCTTAAACATATTTAATGATGTAGCCTCTACTGCTTCCCTGGGCAGAGAATTCCACAGATTCACTACTCTGGGAAAAGCAGTTTCTCCTCATCTCCATCTTAAATCAACTCCCCCAAATCCTGAGTCTATGTCCCCTAGTTCCAGTCTCACCCACCAGTGAAAACAACTTTCCTGCATCTATCTTATCTGTCCCTTTCTTAATTTTATATGTTTCTATAAGATCCCCTCTCATTCTTCTGAATTCCAGTGAGTATAGTCCCAGGCGACTCAATCTCTCCTCATAGGTTAACCCCCTCATCTCCGGAATCTACCTGATGAACCTTCTTTGCACCACCTCCAAAGCCAGTGTATCTTTTTCTCGAGTAAGGACACCAGAACTGCACACAGTACTCCAGCTGTAGCCGCACCAGTACCCTGTACAGTTGCAGCATAACCTCCCTGCTCCTAAATTCAATCCCTCTCACAATGAAGGCCAACATTCCATTTCCCTTCTTGATAACTGGTTCCATCTGCAAACCGACCTTTAGCGATTCATGCACAAGCACTCCCAGGTCTCTCTGCACAACAGCATGCTGCAATCTTTCACCATTTAAATAATAATCTGATCTTCTATTTTTCCTTCCAAAGTGGATGACCTCACATTTACCAACATTGTACTCCAGCTGGCAGACCCTTGCCCACTCTCTTAACCTATCTATTTTCTCTGCGGACTCTCTGCATCCTCTGCACAATTTGCTTTTGGTATTGGTATTGGTTTATTATTGTCACTTGTACCGAGGTACAGTGAAAAACTTGTCTTGCATACTGATCGTACAGGTCAGTTCATTACACAGTGCAGTTACATTGCGTTAGTACAGAGTCCATTGATGTAGTACAGGTAAAAACAATAATAGTACTGAGTAAAGTGTCACAGCTACAGAGCAAGTGCAGTGCAATAAGGTGCAAGGTCACAACAAGGTAGATCGTGAGGTCATAGTCCATCTTATTGTATAAGGGAACCGTTCAATAGTCTTATCACAGTGGGGTAGAAGTTGTCCTTAAATCTGGTGGTACGTGCCCTCAGGCTCCTGTATCTTCTACCCAATGGAAGAGGAGAGAAGAGAGAATCTCCTGGGTGGGTGGGGTCTTTGATTATGCTGGCTGCTTCACCAAGACAATGAGAGATAAAGACAGAGTCCAAGGAGGGGAGGCTGGTGTCCGTGATGCACTGGGCTGTGTCCACAACTCTCTGCAGCTTCTTGCGGTCCTGGGCAGAGCAGTTCCTGTACCAAGCCTTGATATATCCAGATAGGATGCTTTCTGTGGTGCATTGGTAAAAGTTGGTGAGAGTTAAAGGGGACAAACCAAATTTCTTTAGCCTCCTGAGGAAGTAGAGGTGCTGGTGAGCTTTCTTGGCCGTGGCATCTACGTAATTTGACCAGGTTAGCCTGTTGGTGATGTTCACTCCCAGGAACTTGAAGCTCTCAACCCTCTCGACCTCAGCACCATTGATGTAGACAGGTGCATGTACACCACCCCCTTTCCTGAAGTCAATGACCAGCTCTTTTGTTTTGTTGACATTGAGGGAAAAGTTATTGTCGTGACATCATTCCATTAAGCTCTCTATCTCTTTCCTTTACTCCGACTCATCGCTGTTTGAAATACAGCCTATATGGTGGTATCATCTGCAAACTAGTAGATGGAGTTAGAGCAGAATCTGGCCACACAGTCATGTGTATAGGGAGTAGAGTAGAGGCCTTGTAGGGCACCAGTGTTGAGAATAATCGTGCCGGAGGTATTGCTGCCTATCCTCACTGATTGCAGTCTATTTGTTAGAAAGTCAAGGATCCAGTTACAAAGGGAGGTGTTGAGTCCACTCAATTTACTGTCATCAGCAAATTTAGATACACTACTCTCAGTCCCCTCTTCCAAATAGTGAATGTATATTGTGAACATTTGCGGGTCCAGCAACGATCCCTGCGGCACCCCGCTCACCACTGATTGCCAACCAGGGAAACGCCCATTTATCCCAACTCTCTGCCTTCGATTGGTTAACCAATCCTCTATCCATGCTGATACATTACCTTCACCTCCATAAAAGACCTAACCTTATGGATATGTCTTTTATGTGGCACCTTATCGAATGCCTTCTGGAAATCCAAGTGTACAACATCCACCTGTTTCCCTCTATCCTCTGTGCTCATTGTATCCTCAGAACTCTCCAGTAAGTTTGTCAAACAGGATCTGCCCTTCCTGAATCCATGCTGTGTCTGCCTGATGGAAGCATTTCTATCCAGATGTCTCGCTATTTCTTCCTTAATGATAGCTTCAAGCATTTTCCTGACTACAGACATTAAGCTAACTGGCCTACAGTTACCTGCCTTTTGCCTACATCCTTTTTTAAACAGTGGCATGACATTCAGTGTCTTCCAACCCGCTGGGACCTGCCCAGAGAATGTTGCTAAATTATCATAAACATCTCAACTATAACTTCCGCCATTTATTTCAGTACCCTGGGATACATTCCATCAGGACCAGGGGACTTGTCTACCTTTAGGCCCACTAGTTTGCTTGGCACTACCTCTTTAGTGATAGTGATTGTATCGAGATCTTCACCTCTCATTGCATCCTTAGCATCTCTTTTTGGCATGTTGGATGTGGCCTCCACCATGAAGACCGACACAAAATAGTCATTCAAAGCCTTGGCCATTTCTACATTACCCAATATTAATTATGCCTTCTCATCCCTCTTTATTAAATCCCACTTCCAAGGGACCTACGTTCACCTTAGCCACCCTTTTCTGCTTTATATAATTACAAAAACTTTTACTATCTGTTTTTATATTTTGTGCTAGTTTACTTTCATAATCTATCGCCCCTTTCCTTATTGCTTGCTTAGTGGTTCTTTATTGCTTTTTGAAGCTTTCTCAATCTTCCAGTTTCCCACTACTCTTGGAGACTTGGTATGCATGAGCTTTTAGTTTGATGCCTTCCTTTATTTCCTTAGTTATCCAAGGCTAGCCCTCTCCACCCATACTGTCCTTGCTTTTAACTGGAATATACTTTTGTTGAGCACTGTGAAAAATCTCTTTGAAAGTCTTCCATTGTTCCTCAACTGTCCCACCATATAGCCCGTATTCCCAGTCTACGCTAGCCAACTCCTCCCTCATCCCATTGTCGTCTCCCTTTTTAGGCATAATACATTGATTTTCAATCGAACTGTTGCACCCTCCATTTCAATGAGAAATTCAATCATACTGTGATCACTCTTTTCAAGAGGATCCCTAACTACAAGATCGTTAATTTTACCTGTCTCCTTGCACAGGACCAGATCTAAGATAGCATGTTGCTTTGTAGGTTCAGTAACATGCTGTTCAAGAAAGCTATCACTGATGCATTCTATGAAGTCCTCCTCAAGACTGCCTCAACCAACTTGATTCGCCCAGTCTATGTGCAAGCTAAAGTCCCCCATGACAATTGCTGTTCCATTCTTACATGCATCAGATTTATTGCCTGTGCCACTGTAATGTTACTATTTTGTGGCCTATGGACAACTCCTACCAGTGATTGTTTCCCTTTACTATTCCTAATCTCTACCCAGATGGATTCAACATGTTGCTCATTTGATCTTATATCGTCACTCACTATCACCCTGATGTCATCTTTAATTAAGAACACTACCCCACCTCCCTTCCCTTTCTGCCTATCCTTCTGTATTACGTTTCTGTAATGGCCACTAAATCATACCCCTTTGTACTGATCTGTGCCACAAGTTTACTGACATTGTTTCAAGTACTACGGGGATTCAGATGAAGTGCTCTACACTTAGGGGAGCAGATATACACTTATAGGGGAGCAGATATATGGTAGCGTCACCTCCTATAGATCCTCCTCTAATCCACAGACCATTCTGGGTTTGAAATCTGTCACCATTGCTGAGTCTGAATTTTGGAACATGTGAAATAGCAGGGCTAAGGCAGTAGCTTCACCAGAAGGACTGCAGAAGGTCAAGACAGCAGTTCATCACCACCTTCCCAAGGGCAGTTGTACATGGGCAATAAATATAGGCCTTGTCCACATCCACTTAAAGAAAACAGTTGATAGCTATACTCGCTTTTCCAAGGTCCATTTATATATAACAGTAAGATAATGATCCTGATACCAATCTCTAGAATTCAAAATTTCATTGTTATTTTCTGAGCTCTATTGTCACAACAATTATGTTATTAATTCCACTATTACAAAATGAAATCCATTGTTATATTATGAATTGCGCTGTTATATTATGAATGGCACTATGGTGCTCTGCATTTGATTAGAATATTCTGAATACAGTAGTCATTTCTCTATTATGAACATGGCTGCTGTACTCTGAATATCACTGCCATACTCTGAATACCATTGATATATTCTAAGCTTCATGACTATACAGAGAATACTGCTGCTCTATTCTGAATTCCACTGCTAAGGTCAGAAGTCAGAATAGATGACATACCATGTCCTATATGTTCCTTTACTGTTTAAAAACTATCTTCGTTTTCCTTCCACACTGTAGTTACTAACTTCAGCCTCACCCTGTCTGCCTGTGAAAGTAATAGAAGTCTAAGGATTATAGGGTAAAGTTTGGCATAATTAGCAATGCAAATGCAGTTAGGCCAAAAATTGCATCCAGTTTTGCAAAATGGTTTATGTTTTCACATTTCTGTTCAAACTTATTTTCATTATAAGCAAACAGAAAATCTCCCATGAACCAACGTAAGCAGATAGTGATTTAGAACAACATTTCTTTGCTTTAAGAAATCTTTATTCATATATCTAGGAATGGTAATTTGGTGAAGTTTTATTGAAACACCAGAAAGTTTGCTTATTGCAAAAAAATGAGCATTTGAACAGAATGTCTCATCCATTACATGTAAGAAACCTGATACTAAATAAAGATAACTTACAAACATTGTACAGAAACATTTGCTTGTCATATTAGTGTATAGGGAGCAATAAACCTAAAATAAATTATACTCAAAAACTTTAAAAATATCACAATCAGTATGCCTAAAACAAAAGCTTAATTTCTAGAGTTCCTGGCGGACCCACAAACAAGCATAATTGGCAGAAACACTCGATGCTAATCATGCCAGGGCATGTTAAACATGTTAATCATGTTTATGGCAGGGCTGGCTTTTAGGTTTGATTTAAATAAAATCATGCAAAAAATCATAGAAAGATAATTTGCATTTGAGGTAATTATTGCAAAAAACTCCACTCTCTTTTGAGACAACTTTGCTTTTTTAAAAAAAAACAAAATTCACCCAGAGTTTCGAGTGGCACCTTCAAGCTGATTTCCACTTTGAGATAATTTTCTAAACAGAGGAGAAACAAAATACAAGTATTCATCTTAGTCATTCTCTCGGGATCAAAAGTGACTAATCATCCACTCCAGGTTTATAGGTTCTGAGGTAGCTAGTGAGGCTAATGTAGGGCACAGATCAGGCAGGTGATGGCTAGCTTGGCAGACAGGTAGGTAATTTGAGAGGCGGTTCACTCCTTCTGAAACTTATGTAGGCTCTCAGTGTGCTCCTGACGCATGAATGCTCCTTCTCCAATTTGAATGATTATGGGCCAGAGATTCCAAGGAATCAGAGGGTATATTGCATGTGAACAACATGACCTGCCCAATATAGCCAACTGTAACTAGGGCCTCAATACTGGGAATGTTGCCCAGGGATAGGACATGTACTTATCTTTCCAGTGAATTTGGAAGACTTTATGGAGACATTGTTGATGCCTTAATATGCCTTCTGTGGCTAGTCCTGGACTGAGAAGCATAAAGGAAGACAGGGATCACTACTGCCCAGTAGACCATGGGTTTTGTGCCACGTCTGAGGACTTGAGCTTCAAAGAACCTTTTCCTCAATCAACCAAAGGCTGTATTGGCACATTGAATTTGGTGATGAATTTCATCATCAATGTCATCCTTCACTAAGAGGTGGCACCCAAGGTTTATGGTGGTCCATGTTTTCTGGAGCCTCAGCTTCAACTTTTATTGTCGGAGGCCAATGTAGTCCAACAGGGGTAGGTTGCTAGAGCCCCTTTGTCTCGTGGATATTGAGGGAAAAACCCATTCTCTTATATGCTTCAATTAAATCATCAACGATGGTTTGGATCTCAGCCTCTGAGCATGTGCAAATGTCTGCATTCTGTTGCTCGATTACTGAGGTTTGGGTAATCTTGATTTTGGAGTTACAACAAAAGAGATTGCAAAAACTGTTGGAGCAATGACACAACCTTGTTTAACACCAATCATCCACAGAATATATAACTAGATCTCAAATGGAAACTCCTGCTGTGGTTACAAAATAATCTAAGTAATTTACTAACATAAATGGATAGATAATTATTAGCAGGAAATTTATCCAATCTGTGCTTGTACCAATAGTCTGAAATTGATTAGCTTTCAATTACATGGTCATCACAGCTTTGAGTTTAAAAGAAAACAATGTGCTAGAAATTAGAAAATACTGAAGTACAGAGGCTTAGAAATTAAAACACATTGTGCTGATTTTTGCAGTGTGCTGTATGAAAATTGGCTATCTCCATTGTGGGATATGATTGTGATAATTTCCAGGTAGAATTCCATTTTCTAGAAATTTGGGCAGTTTTGCTTTGGTAAGCTCAATGAAATTACATCTGAGTGCTCCTTCCCCAGTGCTAAAGAAATGTTATGCCTTGCATGTTAGTGTCTGGAAAGAGGAATGCTTATAGGCTTAACATTTCAGATAGATATTTCCATCACAAATGTCAGAACAACTTAGTCCATTTTGCCATTCTAATGAAGGGCCCTCCCGGTAATGTTTGCCTATCAGGCCAGATTTTGCCATCAGGAGAAAAATCAGTTAACTGCTAAGTCCAAAAAAAAGCTGACAATGAGATCTAGCAATCTCTGTGATTCAAACCCATGCACTTCACCATGTTGGTTATTGTCAAGTATTAGTACAAAATGAAACGTTGGAAACCTTCAAGTGGGTTGAACAGCAAATCATATTGAAGATATCAAGCTGGGAAATAAAAAGCATGATTTTTAATTCAAATTTTAAATATTTTACAGAGCATAAAATAATGATTAGAACATACAACATAGAACTTCACAGCACCGGACAGGCCATTTGGCCCTCAATGTTGTGCTGATCTTGATTACTAAATGTCCTCCTCCTGTGTATCATCCATATCCCTCCATTCCCTTTACATTCATGTGTCTATCTAAAAGCCTCTTAAACTCCATCAAACTGCCTGCTTCCACCACTACCCCTGGTAACCCATTCCAGGTACCTACTACTCTCGGCATAAAAAAAACTTGCCCCTCACGTTGCCTTTAAACTGTACCCCCCCCCCCAAACTAACCTTAAAAGTATGTCCTCTGGTATTTGACATTTCCATCCTGTCACCCCTTAGCCTCCAACATTCTAGGGAGAACAACCCAAGTTTGTCCAACCTTTCCTTACAGCTCACACCCTCTAATCCAGGCAGCATCCTGGTAAACTTCTTCTGCACCCTTTCCACTGTTTCTACATCCTTCCTATAATAGGGTGATCAGAACTGCACACAATACTCCGTGTGGTCTGACTAAAGTTGTATAGAGCTGCAGCATGACTTCCTTACTTGTATACTCAACATCCCTACCGATGAAGACAAGCATACCATATGCCTCCTTTACCACCTTATCCACTTGTGTAGCCACTTTCAGTGAATTATGGACCTGGACCCCCAGATCCCTCTGTACCTCAGTGCTATTAAGGGGCCTACCATTAACTGTATACTTTCTCCTTTCAGTTGACCTCCCAAAGTGCAACACCTCGCACTTGCCCAGATTAAACTCCATCTGCCACTTTTCTGCCCATATCTGTAACTGATCTATATCCCACTGTATCCTTTGATAGTCCTTTCCACTGTCCACAACTCCACCAATCTTGGTGTCATTTGCAAACTTGCTAATCCATCCATCCACATTTTTATCCAAATCAATGATATATATCACAAACAACAGACGTCCCAGCACCGACCCTTGTGGAACACCACTGGTCACGGACCTCCAGCCAGAATAACAACCTTCCACCCCTACTTTCTGTCTTCTATGGGCAAGCCAGTTCAGAATCCAAACTTGCAATTCACCCTGGATCCCATGCATCTTTATATTCTGAAACAAGCTACCATGAGTGACTTTATCAAATGCCTTACTAAAGTCCATGTAGGTAATGTCCACAGCCTTAACCTCATCAAGCACCATTGTTACCTCCTCAAAAAACTCAAATCAAGTTTGTAAGTCATGACCTGCCCCACACAAAGCCATGCTAACTGTCGCACAAAGCCATGTTAACTGTCCCTAAGTAGGCCATGCCTTTCCAAAAATGCATAAATCCTATCCCTCAGTATCCTCTCCAATAGCTTCCACACCACTGACCTGAGACTCACTGGCCTATAATTACCTTGAATATTACTATTTCTCTTCTTGAACAAAGGAACAACATTTGCTACTCTCTAGTCCTCCGGGACCTCACCTGTTGCTAGTGTGGAAGCAAAGATCCTTCTCGGAGCCCCAGCAATCTCCTCACTTGCTTCTTTCAATATTCTGGGATATATGCCATCAGGCCCTGGGGATTTACCCATTTTAATGCTTTTCAGAAGACCCAGCACTACCTCTTCCTTAATCTCAAAGTGTCCCAGCACATTGGCATGCCCCACTCTGTTTTCAGTATCCTCCAATTCCTTCTCCTCAGTAAATACTGATGCAGTTTAGTAGCTCAGCCACTTACTCTGACTCCAAGCACAAATTCCCTCCTTTATCTTTGAGTGGACCTACCTGCTCCTTAGTTATCCTCTTTTTCTTAATATAAGTATATAATGCCTTGGGATTATCCTTGACCCAGTTCGCTAAGGACATTTCATGGCCATTTTGGCCTTCCTAATCACCAGCTTGAGCATTTTCCTGCTATCTTTATATTCCACAAGGGTCCAGTCTGATTTTAGCTTCCTGAACCTTACGTATGCTTCCTCTTTCTTCCTGACTACATTTAGGACCTCTCTGGTCATCCAAGCTTCCCCTACCTTAGCATCCTTATCCTGACTCCTTATGGGAACATGCCGATCCTGAGCTCTGCTCAGCTGGCCTTTAACCAACTCCCACATGTCAGACATGGACTTGTCCGACAGCAGCAGCTCCCACTCAATGTGCCTTAGCTCCTGTCTTATCCTGTCATAATTTGCCCTCCCCCAATTTAGTACCTTCCCACAAGATGCAATTTTATCCTTATCCATAACTATCTTAAAACATAATGAGTTGTGGTCACTACTCCCACAATGTTCACCCACTATCAGGTCTGTCACGTGGCCTGGCTCATTTCTCAAAACTAGGTCCAGTATGCTCTCTTCTCTCATAGAACTCTCCACATACTCTTTCAAGAACCCCTTGAAGAAATCCTACCCCATCTAAGCTTCTTGTATTAAGGAAGTTCCAGTTAATACTAGGGAAGTTAAAGTTCCCCACTATGACAACCCTCTTCTTTCTGCACCTTTCCATAATCTGTTTACATATCTGTTCCTCCACCTCACGGTGGCTATTGAGGGGCCTATAGTATAATCTCATCAACATAATTGCACCTGCCCTATTTCTGAGCACTACCAAAGTGCCTCTGTGGATGAGCCCTCCGATATGTCCTCTCTGAGTACTGATGGACATTCTCCCTTATCAGTAGTGCAACCCCTCCACCTCTTTTACCCCCCTCACTATCACATCTAAAACAACGAAACCCAGGAATGTTGAGCTGCCCGTCCTGTCACTTATGCAATCAGGTCTATAATGGCAACATCATATACTGATCCAGGCTCTAAGTTCATCCTCCTTACCCATAATAGTCCTAGCATTGAAATAAACACATTTCAGCCCATCAGTCCCACTGTGTTTATTAGCCTGTCCCTTGCTGTCCTTCCTTTCAATTTTACTTGTCATACCATCTTTCTTGCTCGCAACCCTACCACCTGTTGTTCTGTTGCTGTGGTTCCCATCCCCCCCCCCCCCCCCCCCCCCCCCCCCCCCCGCCACTCTAGTTTAAACCCTCCTGGGTAGCAAACCCCTGGCAAGAATATTGGTTCCCCTCTAGTTCAGATGCACACCGTCTTGTTTGTCAGGTCCTACCTGTCCTGGAAGAGAGCTCAATGATCCATACATCTGAAGCCCTCCTTCTTGCACTAGCTCCTTAGCCACATGTTGAACTGCACTATGTACCTATTTTTCACCTCACTAGCATGTGGCACAGGTTGCAGTCCTGAGATTACAACTCTGGAAGTCCTGTTTTTAACTTTCTGCCTAGCTCCCTAAAATCACTTTGCAGAACCTTATCCCTCCTCCTGCCTAGGTCATTGGTACCAATATGGACCACGACCTCTGGCTGCTCACCATCCCCTCTCAGAATGTCCTGTACCCGCTGCAAGACATCCTTGACCCTGGCACCAGGGAGACCACACACCATCCTGGAGACTTGATTGAGGCCACAGAAACACCTATCTGTGCCCCTTACTATCAAGTCCCCTATTACTATTGCTTTGCCTGACTTCACCCTTCCTTTCTTTGCCTCAGAGCCAGGCACATATGTCTGACATTAAGATAGAAGCTAAATTCTGATTAACGAACTTCATAAAAAAATACATCTTTTATTACCTTAACATCCATTACAATTTGAAATATCTAGCTGAAGAAATTACAATCCACATATACTGTATTAGCTTTTAGACCCAGATGTTGCAAAGCAGGAATTATGTTTTAGGTGCCATCCAGAGCTCATTCCCAACTTATGCTGTAAAATGTAACATTTTCAGAATATTTTATGGAATATGTTCTCATATATTCACTGATTTCTGAGAGTAACTTTGGAGAAGACCGCAGAACAATGTGCCCTATGGAGAAGTAGAGAACTACTGATAGCAGTTTCTGGATTTCTGTTTTTAACTGCTCATCTCCGTACTGCAGAAGATACTGTCAGTTTTGTTGTATAATTATAGTGATCATTAACAGCTTTGCCATTAATACAACTACAAAATCTGGGTCATCGTAATTCCAGATGTTTACAACCTTGGTTTTATCCTCACCACTTGGTGTTTTGATTGGACTTGATCAAGTGAAAAAGTAAATGTTCCGTGACTCTGTTTGCAGTCAATGGGACCATAGAAATCAGCATGCTCAATTATTGATTCACTGCAATTGAACATGCTTGTTTCTGCCTCTGAATGGGAATCTCCACCACTTGTCTTGTAACTTTATACCATTCTGTTTTACATTTTCAAATCTTCTCCTTTTATAGCTAATGTATTTTTAAAATGCTCCTCTACATTGGCAGTGCTCCAAGTGTGGCCTCCTCTCCATTGGTGCCTGCACCTCCCTTAATATCATCTACTGTATTCATTGCTCCAAGTGTGGCCTCCTCTACATTGGCAAGACCAAACACAGACTAGGTGACCATTTCGCAGAACACCTGTGCTCCGTCTGTAACAGCTATCTGCATCTTCCCATTGTCAGTCGCTTGAATTCCCCCTCCCACACTATCACTAATATGCCAGTCCTCGGCTTCCTCCACTGCTAGGAGAATTCCAAGTGCAAACTGGAGGAACAGCACCTCATTTTCTGTCTTGAAACCTTGCAGCCTAACGGAACGAACATTGAATCCTCCCACTTTAAGTAATCCCCACATCCACCCCCAACTATGCCTCTTCTTCCATTTCCTCTGTCTCTCTAGCCTATCTCTCTTTTTTTAACCCCCCTTTTTTCCTCTTTACCTTTGACCCATCCCCCAATGGATCTGCTCTCCCTTCCTCCCCCACACCTGCCTATCACTATCTCTTACCTGCATCCACCTATCATGACCTTGTGCCCACCCTGCCTCTCCTCTTTTGTCCACCTATCACTGCTTTGTTTTTCCCTTCTATACATTGAGCTTCCCCTTTTCCTATCTTCAATCCTGAAGAAGGGTTCTGACCCGAAACGTTGACCACCTGCTTTTCTCCACGGATGCTGCCTGGCCTGCTGAGTTCCTCCTGTATTATAGTGTTTTTCATCTAGATACCAACATCTGCAGTCCTTTGTTTCTCTCTTTTTAAAAAGGCTATCTTCCTGTGGTTTTCCACAATTTCCTGCATGTGCTAAAATTAATAACCAGTTTTATAGCAAAGTTATCCCTTGTTCTATCTGCAGAACTCTTTCAGTTGCTCTGAACATGTTATGCCTTTTCAGGTTAGCAGACAGACACTCCATGCTGTGAGGAGAGCAATGCAGAGTGTGTGTCGTTGTTTATAAAACTACTGATCAGGGCCATGAGAACAGACTATTATTGTCTGCTATTTGTTTTATTTAGCATTAAAATGTGCTACCAACTAAACCTCCTCATGTTCCCATACTACTTTCCAGTATGAGCAAAGGAGTTCATAGAATCTAATGGCACAAACCAGATGGAATCAAAGTTTCTGACTGTTTGAACGAGTCCCACTACCTTGCTCTTTCCCTGTAGTGTTTCACTTTGCAAATATATGTCAAATCCAGCTGTGAGGTTTATTTAAGTTATCTTTACTGCACTGGTGGAGGAGGAGTGGGTGGAGGGAGTCATTTTGGGGCTCAAAGTAATTGTGACAAAAGAAAAGTGCTGCAGATGAACCCCAGTGGGTCAGGGCATATCATGGAAAACTAGTTTTAAAGAACAAGTGATTGGATATCAGCCTAAAAATTCTTCTCTAGGAGGCAATAACATAAATTTCTGTCTGGAACCCTGGTGAATTCTGAATCACAGTCACACTACTTTGAGGAACTAATATAGGATACAGTTTAGCCCATTGGGAAGGTAAAATGAGAGGGACACTTGGCCAAGAACACTGCTGCACACCTTATAAAAGGTTTCTTGTATCATCCTTTCCTTAATTTAAGGATCTGGAACCTAATCCATTGTTTGGGAGCAGGTTTGTAGACCTAGGTAAATGTGTGGCTCTGGCTCCATATTAAATATATTTAAAGCCTCATGGATGCTGGATTCTCAGGACTAGCAGTAACAAAAAAAACGTTCAGCTTCATGAGATGACTACAGATACCAAAATTGTTCTTCTAGGAGCAGGGAAGGTTAATGAAGGATTTAATAGAGTTGCTCAAAATGATGAAAGTTTTTCATGGACTAAATCAGGATAAACTGAATCTGGTGTGGCAGAAGGATCAGGAACCAAAACATACTGATTTAAAATGAGCTGAAAAAGAACAAAAAGGGAAACAAGTAGAATTATTTTATGAAGCAGTTAAGAATACTTTGCCTGAAAGGATCCAAGTAGCCTGTTACTTTCAAAATACTAAAAGAGAAAATTGGGCAGTTGTGTAAGAGCAGGGAAGCAGGACTAATTGGGTTCTTGAAACAGAAACTGCAGGTACTATGTGCTGAATGAGTGTTGAGTTCTACTTGTAAAAGTTGGTAAATTGCCTGATATAGAGATGCACAAGTGAAGGATGATGGTGGAGAGACTGTTTGTCCCTTTAATGGGGACAGAGGGCATGTAGCATGAGAAGAGGTTGTAAAACCATTTAGTTTTACAGGTGCTACAGTATTAGAGCCCCCATCTGATGATGAAAAAATGAAAACAATACACTTTAAAGAGATCATCTCTGGACTGAATATTTATATTCTAACACCAGAAAAAAAGTTTCTTTATTGCATTAAAAGTCCACATGAGGCTTATATATGTCTGGGGTTATTTCATTGAAGAGTGCAATAAAGTTAAATCTAAGCCTGCATTCTTTCCACAGTGAAATTGTACTGAGGATGTTCAGCAGGAAATAAATGTTTTTAAGAATACCTCTCATATTTGTTATAATATTTTTGCTGTATTTGCACCATACAAATCTGCTGTCTGAAGGCAGGCCTTTCTCATGGTGATTAAGATCCATTAAAATATATTTTTTACAGTATTTAAAAGATTTCTTAAAGGATAAGACACCAGTTGTAGTTTTTGAAGAAAGCTTCCATTTAGATTTTTTTCTCAGCAAGATAGTCTATACTTGTTTCAGATACTGTTATATTGAAATCTGCGTTGCAGTGTAAACTGCATTAGGATTTGGCTATAGAAAATACATTCTGTTAGATGAAGTAATTATTTGCAGGGCCACTTACCCCACTGATCCATCAGTACATTGAGCTTCATGAGAGCTGCTGTGTCTTTCTTACAAAAGTAGCAGAAAAATGCACAAGTGCTGTTTTTAGTTTTGCTTCAATTGTCATCTGCAGAAATTAACATCTTAGCCAAAGCCATGTGTGTGCATAGACCACAATGGATCATTCATAAAACAGTTTCCTACCCTCTCCTGAATGTACTAGTGAGACTTAACTCTATTAATGCCAAATAACTATAGTACTGTAAAGTGACCATGTGCAATCCAGTGGTTGCAGACTATTCGGCTGTGGAAGCCATCACACAAACAGTCCAGTTTAGGGGTGCCTCAAAGTCCATGCACTTTCCTGAAGAGATCAGAGGAAAGAAACTTCTACCAAAGCCACCAAGGCTGCCAATAAACTAATAAACAAGAAGTGACTATTACCCTGGCCACCAAGATTCAGCAAACCCTGAGTCTACCACTGCACCCCCCCCCCCGCCCCCCCGGCTCTTCTATTAAATCATGCATCTGTTTTTTGTTACTTCAATCTGAAAGAGCAGGTAGGACCTCAGTTCAACATAGCACCAAGAGATAGCACAAGACATGCCCAGTTCTGCACTGAAGAGTCAACCTAGATTATTTACATCAATCTGCAGAGTGGGTTTGAACCTACAACCTACTGACTAGGAAGTGAAAACACTACTTATTGAATCACAGCTAACAGCAAGTCTTAATTTAAGTTAGCAAACAGAGCAGAGATCAAAGTTAGACTCAATCCCAAATTTTGATGTTTTACTAATTCAAGGTACTAAGGAAGCTCGTCAGCAGATTTACTGCTCTGAATTATAATGCTGTAATCTGCAAGGGTCTGTGTTTCACTTGTACAGACTGGATCAAAATGAAAGCACTTTGTGGGATTTGTTCTGACGTATTTATATTCCCACTGATAATAGGGGGCAGTTTAGTTGTTTCTTTGCTGCGATGCAAGGACATGGAGTGGCGATGGAATATGTGCAAATTGATGGATAAAGACTTATTTTGGGACAGGTATTGTAAGCTAGTGATTGAACACTTAATAGTCTTGGTAAATGAAAATTGCTCCCTTGATGCTAATAGGAGTTTGAATTACATTTCTCAAACTTTGTGAAAGCATATGATAAAGACATTATTATTGGGTTATAGCAAGGGGTCATAGTCTGTTCAAAAACTTAACTAGTTGGAAGATTTAATACATAGTTTTATTGCATAGAAATCTGTAATTAAAGGAATGATAATTAAGGAAGAAACATTCAGTCAAAATGATTTAATGTTTTGCATTTGTTATGCAATACATTTTGTTTCAGTCAATTTTCTCCCTTAATTTATTGTTCCAGCTGGCCTACCACCCCCATCCAAATATCGTAGGACCATCAAATGTTACAGCCCTGACAGAGTTTATTCAGCTCATCATGTCATGAGCTATGTTGTCCTGTGTCATCAGTGGACAACCATTCTTGGAAGAAGGATTAGATATATTGAAACCTATCTTGGTTTCCCAACCATCCCACCTCCCCAACCCACCATAGCCTAGTGATACTGAAACCATTGAGACATCCCTACTGGCTGAAGATCACGTTGTTAGGCTTAGGCTGGAAGTCGAACCTGAGAGGCATGTGGTCTCTATTTAGCGGGTAATATCATGGATGGTGACCATCCAGCCATGTCTTTACTTATTACTGTACCTGAAAGTGCCAGTGGTGAATTAGAGACAGCAGTAATCATCTAACTGTTTAAAATAGTCACAGTGGCACAGCTAGTACAGCTGCTACCTCACAGTTCCAAGGACCTGGGTTCAATCCTGACCTCCAATGATATTTGTATAGAGTTTGCACCATCTCCCTGTGACTGCATGGGTTTCCTGTGAGTGTTCCAGTTTCCTCCCATAACCTAACGATGTACAGATTGGGAGGAATGCCACTGTAATTTGCTCCTAGGTGACGTAGACTCTGGATGTGGGGGGGAGGGGGGTGTTGATGGGAATGTAGGGAGAAGAAGTAGAATAGTGTAGAATCTGTGTACATGGGCACTGTGTGGTTGGCGGCATGGACGGTGGGCTGAGGTACCTGTTACCATTGTCTATGATTTTATGAATTAATACCTGCAGGTGCAAAAGCTATAATTAGATTGTTAAGTAATTTTCTCATGCTTAATGCATTGTGTTAATGGTACAGGGTGATTGTTAACTTGGTGTTTCTGTATTTCAGCGGTGTCAAACCTGGACAGGGAGAGTAAACTAACAGTCCATTTCAGAGTTCCATGGCATCAGCAGAAAGATCTACTTCACCCATCAACCAGACCACCATGTATAGAGGAACTTCACCAATGTGCCATACAGAAACTACAGTCCCTACATAGAGGTAAATACTAACATGTGGAAGTACTTTGTGTTTAGGGACAGTGTAGAGTTAATTCAAAGTTGATTCATGTTAGGCTCCATTTTAAGGTTAGATGGCTGCTTGAAAATGAAGTGAAAATGAAAATGGAATGGTTTCTATGGCGTGACAGTCTATGGTTTTATATTAATGGTGGCCAATTAGAGTTTCTAATTAAAAGGAAAACAAGCAATGTGGTGAAATGTTCCATTTAATATTTATCATATCTCTGTAAACTTTTTAAGATTTGTACTAATTTGTACTAATAGTACATTGTATGTCAAAGTTGAATTATCACATGATCACCTAGACCCTGAAAAGTACCCTGGACCTAGAATCTGTGCTGAGAACAGCAATCAGTATTGATCCTCCTTCATTAGTGGATTGATTTGGGAGAGCCAAAAGGTGTTTAGCTTTGACAAAAGAGTACTGAGAATAAGGTCAACCTGGAGTAATGTGCTGAGAGTTGGTGAGTTTAAAACCGTGCGTGGAACAGTATTGTCTCAGGAAGGCACAGTGGTGTAGCTAGTTGTCTCATAGCTGCTGCCTCATATCTCCAGCGATCTGGGTCAATCCTGACCTCTGGTGCTGCCTATGTGGTGTTTGCATGTTCTCCCTGTGACTGCGAGGATTTTCCCCATGAGCTTCGGTTTCCTCCTACATCCCAATGAACCTGCGGGTTGGTAGGTTAATTGATCACTGTAAATTAAATTAATTAAATTGATTTATTATTGGCACATGTACTGAGGTACAGTGGAAAACTTTGTTTTGCATGCCATCCATACAGATTATTTCATTACATCAATACATTGAAATAGTACAAGGGAAAAGCAATAAGAGAATGCAGAATATAGTATTATAGTTACAGGGAAAGTGCAGTGCAGGCAAACCATAATGTGCAAGGCCATGATGAGGTAGATTGTGAAGTCAAGAGTCCATGTTCATTCATGTTAGGCTCCACTTTGAAGTTAGATGGCTACTTAAGAATGAAGTGCTGGGAAGGAATCAAGTGGGTGGGATTAGATAAGATGTCTCATTGCAGAGAAAAATGCAGAGAGGGGTCTGTAAATTGCCTCTGCAGGTGTAAATGGTAAAATCTGGGGGATTTGATGAGAATGTGGGGAGAATAGGTTACAGGGAAATTAGTAAGAAACGAGATTCCACCTCACCCCACTATCCCCAATCTCCCAAGTATTTCAATGGAACACATGTATGCATGTGTGTGTATTCGGACTCCCGGTGGTCCAGTTGCCTGCTGATGCTCCCTGCCCAAGCTGTTATTCCTGCATTCCTGCAGTGAATGGTTACATTGGTGCAGTTATTGTAGGAATCATGATCTGGCAAAGAGTCAACAACCACAAGAGAAATAATCAGTGAATTGTCTGTGGAACCGGAACCCAACAGGAGCCGGCACCCTCAGGAAAAGGAAGCAGGAACATTTTTTGCCGATTTTCTGACAGGGAGAAAATCACTCTTTTCTGTGCATTTTTTATAGCATTGAAGCCACTGGATACTGTGGTTGTACCAAAAATAGATTTGTCAGGCCAAAAAGGAAAAATCGGAGGTGACTTCAGTAGAAACTATTGCATTCATTATCAGGTTCTTGTCACCAAATCATTCACTAAATAGTAGCACAGAAATGCAAAAAGATCAATAGCTATTTTATACATAGTAGGATAAAACTGAAATCACTGAAGTTAAATAACTGCATCTTGCAAAGTGGAGACTCAGATATACATTCTGCACAGAAATCACTTCACACCAACAAACCAATGTATGAAATATAATTCACCTGCATCAAACCTGGTTAGAGTAAGATCACCTTGTTAGCAACCCTCAACCTATTGACAAACCTGGGAGACTGGATGTGACAGATGAAGACTGACAGTAGACTGTTGCCTTCATTTTGATTAGGGGGTCGTAACTTCCTTCCATTTTATGACGTGCCCATCATATGTCTCAAGGTTTGCTTCATTTATGTTAATTTATAATATAAATTATTTTGTTTTCCATTCTCTCCCATTTTTGACCCTTGTCTCTCAAAAGCAATGGCCTTTGCTGAATGTATGTGGACCTCAGCTAAAGACAGAACTTGATCATTTCCTTGCTGGCAGATCTGAAGCACTGAACTATTGTTTGTACCTTTACCAGGGATTAATCTCTGCAAGAAGGTCATGAGTTCAGAGACTTGAGTCTAAAATTTAGGCAGAGGTTCCAATACTGAGAGATGTCACTGTAAAAGCATGGATTGCCACTGAGTGCACCAGTTTCTTCCCACATCCCACAGATGTACTGGTAAGTTAATTGTATAGGTTGGTGACAGGAAAATCAGGTAGAACTTGATGGATATGTAAGTGCTAATAGGTTGCAGGGAGATAAATGGGGGGGGATGAGACTGATGAGTGTGCTCTGAGAGCCAGCATAAATGTGATGGGCCGAATTACCTTCTTCTTTGTCATAAGGAAAATGTGGGAAGATGAGGTCTGCATTGTTGGACATGCCATCCTTTGAATGACACTTTAAAATGATGGCCACATTTACCTTTTTGGTAGGAAGAAAAAGATCCCATGACACTATTCAAAGAACAGGAAGGAAGTTCTCCCAAGTGCCTTGCTAAGTATTTATTCTTAATCCAATCATTAAAATATGATTATCTGGTCATTATCACATTGACAATTGTGTGAGATGGCTGTGGACAGATTGGCTGCCCAATTCTCAGATCACTGTAAGGACCACACTTTCAAAGATATTGCATTAGTTGTAAAGTGTTTTGGGAATTCCTGAGGCCATTAAAGGCGCTACATAAATCACTTGTGTGAGATGTTGCACTTTGGGAGATCAAATGGAAAGGAACATTACAGTTAATGGCAGGGCCAATAGTACTGATGTACAGAGGGATCTTGGGGTCCAAGTCCATAGCTCCCTGAAAGTGGCTGCACAGGTTGATAGGGTGGTCAAGAAGCCGTGTGGCATGCTTGCCTTTATTAGTCAAGGCATTGAGTTCAAGAGCCAAGAAGTTATGTTGTGTTGAAGTTATATAACTCTGGTTAGGCCACATCTGGAGAATTGCATTCAGTTCTGGTCACTCAATATAGGAAGGATGTGGAGGCAATGGAGAGGGTACAGACGAGGTTTACCAGGATGCTGCCTGGATTAGGGGGCATGTGCCCTCTAATCCAGGAGAGGTTGGACAAACTTGGGCTGTTTTCTCTGGAGTGGCAGAGGCTGAGGGAAGACCTGATAGAAGTTTCTAAGATTATGAGAGACGTAGATAGGCAACTGGTATCTTTTTCCCATGGCCAAAATGAGGCCATGCATTTAAGGTGAGAGGGGGTAGGTTCAAAGGAGATGTGCAGGGCAAGTTTTTTTATACAGAGAGTGGTGGGTGCCTGGAATGCACTAGGGGTGGTAGTGGAGGCAATATGATAGAAGCATTTAAAGGGCTCTTAGATAGGCGTGTAAATGTGCAGAGAATGGAAGGATATGGACACTGTGTAGGCAGAAAGGATTAATTTAATTAAGCATTTAATTACGAGCTTAATTAGTTTGGCACAACATCATGGGCTGAAAGGCCTGTTCCTGTGCTATACTGTTCTATGTTCTATAAATGTTGGCCTTCCATGGCTACTATTAATAGCAAAGCCCAGATCTGATAATTATCTCAAAGCTGAGATAAATTAAGAATTGAATTTAAAACTTGGCTAGTCTGAGTGAGATGGTTCTAAACTGGGCAAAGCACTCACCCAATTCTGTGCTAAAAGCAGTTTGCAATTTCATATGGTTATGATATTTATACATTGGTTTGACATGCTTGGTAGCCCTTTCTGTGTTTAAGGTCTCCAGATCAGACACCTGAAGAATTAACATTAGAACTACCATTGACAGCTTCCAGATGTTGCAGGGTGAAAGAAAGAGTAAGAGAAACTTGAGAGTAGGAGCCTTAGTAGCTTTGGTGAGATCTTTAAATTTCTAGCCAGGTCCTGGTCTTGTTGCATTGGTTTGCTCTGACACCAGTGCCCAACATCTTGCTTGGCATATTTCTACCTCCTAAATGAAAGAACAGTTCTCACCTACTTTACTAGCACTTCCAAGGCTTCCTCAAAGAAACACAGGCTCTTCTTGCAGCACTTTTGCCTCCCATTTTGCCTACTGAATCCTTGTTTGCAGTCATGTAGGTAAAATGCAAGCTTCCATTCCCAGCCCTAAAGAGACATTGGCTGCACTTAATGCCATTGCTAATGCCTGCTATGCTGTAATGCCCTCAATTGGAGTGTACCTGATCTATAAGACAAGTAAGAACAAGGAAGAAAGATATTCAGATATTGAGCAAGATTTTATCAGTGACTTTTACTGACACTGGATCATGATAGAAAATATATGTTTGTGTTTACCCATATATGAGCAGCAATTTAATGTTTCGGTGGTATAAATCAGTTTCTTAGTCAATAAACCAGTTTTAGAACTGATTTCCAGTTATCAGGTTATCTTCCAGTGCCCAGTATTTAAGAGGTGTCGGACAATACATCATTTCCAAGGTCAATATAAATAATGCCTTGGTCAATACAAATAGCATATTATGTGGCAGTTTTCATCATTAATGCATTGCTAAAGGCAACCTTTGAACCAAGTACAGGAACAACTCCCATCGTAGCTAATATCAGGTTGAGTTTCTTGAGATGAGCTGTGAAGATCTAATTTGTAACATGACTTAAATATGAATTAAACCCTTTTGCCATACTGTATAACATAACTTCTTTGCAATATTAAGTGTTTCCCTTTTTAAGAACACTTTGTTGTATTTTTTTTGTTCATCCAGTTGCGGAATAGTGAAAGGGAAATGGAGCTTTACCTCGTTTGTGCAGCCACTGACAGTATAAAGCATTCCCACTGTGTGTTCTGATCTTCAGTAAAAACACATTCTCTCTCAATAAAATGGTTTTGCTTCAACTCCATAATGGGACATTTTTCATTTCTCACACCCACTGCCCTATGACCTCGTGAGGTCAGATTCCTAATTTGTTCCAACTAATATTAAGCTAAGGAGCAGTGTTTGTGCCTGTGAGTATTAAAGACTTTCATCCCTTGGGGGATATTGCACGTACTGATGTAAAACTGATGATAGTGGCTTAGCAATCCATTTTGCTTCATTCCTGACTTTTTTTTGAAGAAAATTGGAGACATATAAACCAGGCTTCCAATTCACTGGACACATTTTACATTATTGAACAAAGTCAAAGGCCCTTCCCAACAGTCTGAATTGGATTTGTAGCCAAGTTTTGGGCTGAAACCATTGAATCTCCCAGTCACCATTACTCATTTTTGTATGGGGTGCTCTGACAGAATGGCGTCTTCCATGGACAGCAGTTGGTTGTTATAAATCATGTTGTAATGGCGGTAGAGTTCACATCTCAGACTGGTATGCATTTCACATCATGCAAATTAATAAAAGCAAGGTCAAATAAAAGCAGGAACGCATCCCTATTACCAGTCAACATTGAATCTGGCCCCCAGGCCCTTTGATTTGGATGACACCACTTTATCACAAATAGCAACCATTGCAGGTATATCTGGTTGTGCTGGGATTTCCCATAGTAAAGCCAGAATTGTTCAGCTTTGGCAAAGTCTGGATATAGCTGCAAAACCGCCAAAAAGCTAGTTCCATCATAGTGAAGTTGATTCTGTAAAGTAGAAATGTCCTATAATTATTTTTGCAATTTGGGCATTTTCCTTAATACCCCATCACAGGCAATTTTTAGAAAAGAGTGAAGTGAGAATGAGGTAAATTTTTACAGAGAGACACCACCTCTTGACAGGGAAAGACAGAATAAGGAGAACAAAGGGGGGCAGCTAGCTTTAACTCCAATGATAACGTGTAATGTCAACCAGTTCTTTCATATTTCTGAAAATGTATTTATTTGAATATTTGTGCTGGTTATTGTATTCATGCTTGGGAAATGCTGCAGAGTAAAGATAATTTTCAAAATATGAGTGTGGATAACATGTCATCTCCAGTGTAGAATATCTTCTGTACATCTGTTGTTAAACCCAACTTCCAAGATCTCTTCGAAAATGTGTTATTGGATTCAGGGCCAGACTGTGAGTAGAGGCTGACCATCCTGTTGATGTATGTTCTCCTCATGTCTGCGTATGTGATACATCCAGATAGGATGCTTTCTATGGTGCATCGATAAGATCTTTATTAGTCAGATGTACATCGAAACACACAGTGAAATGCATCTTTTGCATAGAGTGTTCTGGGGGCAGCCCGCAAGGGTCGCCACACTTCTGGCGCCAACATAGCATGCCCACAACTTCCTAACCCATACATCTTTGGAATGTGGGAGGAAACCAGAGCACCTGGAGGAAACCCATGCAGACACGGGGAGAACGTACAAACTCCTTACAGACAGTGGCCGGAATTGAACCCGGGTCGCTGGTGCTGTAATAGTGTTGTGCTAACCACTGCACTACCATGCCTTCCAAAAGTTGGTGAGTGTCAAAGGGGACATACCGAATTTCTTTAGCCTCCTGAGGAAGTAGAGGCGCTGGTGAGCTTTCTTGGCCGTGGCATCTACGTGATTTGACCAGGACAGGCTATTGGTGATGTTCACTCCTAGGAACTTGAAGTTCAGTTTCCTCCCACATTCCTAAAACGTACAGGTTAGGAAGTTGTGAGCATGCTATGTTGGTGCCGGAAGGGTAGCGACACTTGCGGGCTGCCCCTGTTAACATAAAAAGAGCATTTCACTGTGTGTTTCGATGTACGTGTGACTAATAAACAAACAAACCATGGTTGTATTCAGCCCAATTTGAAAATAATCCAACTGAAGGCTTCATGTCAATGAAAATTGCAAAAACTGTGATGAAATAACTGATGATAATTTTAGCAAAAAGATTTCTTTTGAGATCTTCATTCACCAGCTAAATTTTCTACAGTGAAGATGACATCTACAAGTTTACAAGTTTGCAGATGATACCACCGTAGTAGGCCGTATCTCAAATAACGATGAGTCAGAGTACAGGAAGGAGATAGAGAGCTTAGTGGCATGGTGTCATGACAACAACCTTTCCCTCAATGTCAACGAAAGAGCTGGTCATTGACTTCAGGAAAGGGTGCGGTGTATGTGCACCTGTCTACATCAACGGTGCTGAGGTTGAGGGTTAAGAGCTTCAAGTTCCTGGGAGTGAACATCACCAACAGCCTGTCCTGGTCAAATCACGTAGATGCCACAGCCAAGAAAGCTCACCAGCGCCTCCACTTCCTCAGGAGGCTAAAGAAATTCGGTATGTCCCCTTTGACACCAACTTTTATCGATGCACCATAGAAAGCACCCTGTCTGGATGCATCACAGCTTGGTATGGCAATTCCTCTGCCCAGGACCACAAGAAACTGCAGAGAGTTGTGGACACAGCCCAGCGCATCATGAACACCAGCCTCCCCTCCTTGGACTCTGTCTTTACCTCTCACTGCCTTGGTGAAGCAGCCAGCATAATCAAAGACCCCACCCACCCGGGTCATTCTCTCTTCTCTCCTCTTCCATCAGGTGGAAGATACAGGAGCCTGAGGGCACATACCACCAGGCTTAAGGACAGCTTCTATCCCACTGTGATAAGACTATTGAACAGTTCCCTTATACAATGAGATGGACTCTGACCTCCCAATCTACCTTGCTGTGACCTTGCACCTTATTGTCTACCTGCACTGCACTTCCTCTGTAGCTGTGACACTTTACTCTGTGCTGTAACTGTTTTTACCTGTACTACCTCAATGCACTCTGTACTAACTCAGTGTAACTGCACTGTGTAATGAATTGACCTGTACGATTGGTATGCAAGACAAGTTTTTCACTGTACCTCAGTACAAGTGACAATAATAAACCAACACCAATACCAGAATGGTTCACACACACACACATTGAAAAATATTCACACCACTTAATCATACTGTTATTTTTTAAAGTTAAAAACATTTAAGAGAGGTTTTGAGAAAGTAGTAATACTAAGAAACAATAACAATTAAGCACCTTTAATTAATTAAGTCAATAGTGAAGTTAACTCAGATAGTTAAAATATATATATATATGTCCTGCCATTATTATATGAATAAAATCATTGAACATGCAGTAAGGTCTAACCTTGTGTAGGTTTACTGCTCAAATTTCCCAGTGTAACTGCTGATAAACTGCAGGAAATTGGCACTTCACATCTGGACTACGGAGGGAATCTCGCATCAGGGTACAGTTGGAATTATACCTCTCAGGTGATTTGGAACTTCCACATTCATGTAAATGGGCCCCAGATTATCTGTTTGGCCCTGTGGCAAAGAAGTTGTTGATCCCTGCTCTTCTTGGATCTTACATGGACATCTTTGTTGTTTACATTTTATTCCTTGGATCTTCCCTGGACCTACTTATGGGAAGAGGGAAGTGAAAGATAGCACACTACTTTGATGTTCTTTTGCTGATGAGTGGCCCTTTGTATCTTCGTGCATGTCCCTTTAAACTCACAAAGTATGATTATTTCAAGGTCAATTGAGGCTGATTGCTTCGAGCAGACTGCTGGATCATACAGAGTTTTTGTCCTTCTCTAAACTGTGGTCATCTCACTGAAGCCAGGTAGAAACTGTTTTTAATTGTTGGATAGCATGTGGCAGTGGTGGTGAGAAGAATCAGTGTGAAATAATTGGTTGGGAAACTCTGGAAGTGGCTGACGGAGTGCAATGGGCAGCTGTGATTGGCAAGTGCAGCAGAGCTGACCCAGCCAACTGATGGCTTCTGAGGGGAGAGTCGAGTAGGTTGGCATAGCTGTAGGGGGATGAATCCATTCAGGCAGAGAAGTCAATGGAAATGGCGATCAGAAATAGTGTGCAACAGTTCATTGCCATTTATTTTACACAAATGACTTGTCAAAACTCCATTAAACTTTAAATTCTAACATCCTGTTTCTCCCCAGAATTCTGCCCAATGCTTAGCTTTCAACCAAGGTATAAATGCACTTATTATCAGCTCTTTATCACTTTGATATTTGTGGTATTGCACAAATTGACTGCTACATTTCTAGCATCACAGCACAGACTGTATTTTCAAAACACCCCCACCCCTCCACACATCATTGGCTATGAAGAGCATCGGGACATCCTGAGGCCAGGAACAGCTGTATAAGTGGCCGAGAGCCTAATGCCTGACAGAAAGTTGGGTCAAAGGGCCACCTGGTGGTCAAACTGTGAAATTACACCATTGCATATTAATACTAGCAGGTTTTTAATTATAAATTCAAAAGTACAACCTTGTATAGGGAAAAAGCTGGCATAAGATAATGGAAATTTAGGTAGATAATGTAAAATTAAAAGGAGAAATGCTGTAAATACTTAGAAATCCATGTCTCAAACAGTTTCTGTGAAAAGAGAACAGAATTAACTTTTCATCAGAACAGAATATGTAATGTACACCTTTTCCTGGCTGATGCTCCATTAGAAGCCTCAGCACAAGTGGGCTACTGCTGGTACCAGCACTGATTTGAGTGGCTTTGGATAAGATCATTACACTAGTCCTCAGGTTATGTACATAGTTGCAAATCTATTTGTTAGAGTGCTCAGTAAGTTGTGAGATGCCACCTCTTCTACATGCTTTTTGTGTTTTCTGATTTAGAGCGAGTACATGAAGCATGCCCCTGGTGATGAAAACTCCCTGGTACCCAATTCTCAAATGTTCATTCTTTATGTGTGGTGGTGTGTTCACATAACTATGGAGAATCCACAGCCCTCAGGTTTCATTCTTCCTTCCCCCGCCTTCATCATCTACTTTCCTGAGGTGGTTCATGGGCAGTGATCACAGGAAAGAATTCTGTCTAATTTTTTTTTACCCCTTGCTCAGCTCAACATGCTCATTACTGAAGACAGATATTGACCCACTGTCAACCTGGCTGAGGTCAACTGTCTTCCTGTGTTTATGTTGTCCCAAAGGCAGAATTGCAAGTGCATAAAATTAAGGACTGGTTATTCTATAGATCTTGACTTTGTGTGATAATGTAAAATAGGATCTTCCAAGTTGCCAGCCTACTTTATATCTTTTCCAGTGCAGACAGTGCAACTTGGCAGTTGCACACAAGAAACAATTGTGTGCTGATGAAGAACTTTTCTCTTTTCATTCAGATGAATGTAAGGTGTTGCAATTTGATAAGACAAACTAGGACAGGACTTGCACAGTAAATGGCAGGATCCTGAGGAGTGCTGTTAAACAGAGAGACCTAGGGGTGCAGGCACATAGTTCCTTGAAAGTGACAACACAGGTAGACAGAGTGATGAAGAAGGTGTTTGGCACAGTTTCCTTCATCGGTCAGGATATTGAATACAAGAGTTGGGACATCATGTTACAGCTGAACAAGATATTACTAAAGGGGCATTTGGTGTACTACGTATAGCTCTGGTTGCCCTGCCATTAGAAGGATATAATTAAACTGGAAAAGGTGCAAAAAATATTTACGAGGTTGTTACCGGGACTGAAGGTTTTGAGTTATAAGGAGAGGCTGGATAGGCTAGAGCTTTTTTCCCTGGAGCGTAGGAGACTGAAGAGTGACCTTAAAGAGGTTTATAAAATCATGAGGGGCATAGATAAGGTGAATAGCCAGTCTTTTCCCCAGGGTAGGGGAGTCCAGAACTAGAGGGCATAGGTTTAAAGTGAGAGGGGAAAGATTTAAAAGGGACCTGAGGGGCAACATTTGCACGCAGAGGATGATGGGGTGATGAGTATGTGGAACAAGCTACCAGAGGAAGTAGTAGAGGCGGGTACAATTATGACGTTTAAAATGCATTTGGACAGATACATGGGTAGGAAAGATTTAGAGACATACCGGCCAAACGCAGGCAAATGGGACTAGCTCAGTTAGGTAAGTTGGTCAGAATGGATGGGTTGAGCCAAAGGGCCTGTTTTCCATGCTATATACCTCAATGACTCTTAAATTATGTTGTTTAAGATATTAGCCACTGAGCTACCCCTTGCCTTTCCCTGAATACAACTGTGAATCTTTTGCCTCCACCTAACGGGGCAGACAGAACTTCAGTTGCACTTCCGAGGCACTATCAGCCAAAATAGACTGTTCAGCCTGTGGAGTAGGACTTGAATCTGAAACCTCTGGACTCAGAGGCGAGACTGCAGCCAACCAAGCAAAAACTGCCAGCACTCAAGGTTAGCTTGGATGTTCTCAAGCGGAAAATTAACAATGACATGGACTAGTTGGGCCAAATGGCCTTTCTCCTGTTGTCACATCTTGTATTTGCAGTTCTGTGCTCACATAATAGTTAATGTTTGAAAACAGTGGAGTGTGTGCACATGTAATTACACTCACTTCTGTTGAAGAAACTCTGAACAGATCCAGTTCCCAAAGGAACATCAACTGTTAATTTCATTTTCAAAATATACTTTGTTTTTGTTAGTCAAGCAATCTGCATTCAAAAATAAAATAGAAAATACTGGAAATGCCTGCAGGTTTGGGAATGACAGTCGATAGAAGCAAAGTCAATGGTTCAGGTTAATGAGCATCTGTCAGCGGTATTTTGTTTCTGTTGTACAGCAGCTATTTAGCTTGTTTTTTTAAGGCTGGTGGGAGGCTTCTCAGCTTGGGATAGATATACACAAGAGGGCTCTCTTGCCACCTCGTGGGTACAAGGATCCCCTCCATCCTGGGGACAATGCATTGCAATCACCTCTTCTTGCCCTTTGTAGCTAATTTCCAATCTCAAAGAAACACTTACAGCAAAAGAAGTATAAAATAAATAACTACTCTTAATCAAAAAAGCATGAAATTTTCTTCAATTCCATGAGTCCACCCTTTTGCTGAAGTCGATGGATCGAATTTTTACCTGAGGAGCACATAAGTTTGGGCTCAGATGGAAGGGGTAAAAATGTGAGCATGTCAGAGAGCTGACTTCAAACTGTTGCCTTCTTTACTTAACTCTCAATAGTGGAGGTCTGCCTTTGCATGTGCTACTTCCTTAGTTGGAGTGATAATTCAACATATTTTTAAAATTAACATTACATCCATGGGTTTCCCACAATTCTTGAAATTTGCCAAGCAGTGAAAAATGAGAACACAACAATAATTGAGCAGGCTGATTAACTGTGGAAGTATTGCAGAAGTGCGCAGTTCTCACAGCTGCCAGTGGGAAATGGTCTATTCATGGTATTCTTTAATGAGACTTTACATTGTAGATATTGGGAGTTTTCGGAGTTTTGTCAGTTTGGATAACTCAGACAGGATCTCTGACTATCAACTGGGCTTCAGCCTGCTATTCAAAGGCATTGGTGAAATTAGACTCAGGGTACATCAGCAAGCACAGGATGCAGGGTGAGACAGGATGGTAATGGCAGCAGAGCTTTGAATGAGTTGAATTGAATAGAAAGTGGATATTAAAATGCTGGA
This sequence comes from Pristis pectinata, assembly GCF_009764475.1. Classification (NCBI taxonomy): domain Eukaryota; kingdom Metazoa; phylum Chordata; class Chondrichthyes; order Rhinopristiformes; family Pristidae; genus Pristis; species Pristis pectinata. Next base: position 69,681,612 of record NC_067408.1, on the reverse strand, counting down.
TAGGACAGTAAAAAGCAATTCAAGATTGAAGGTACGAAGGCATCGTTTCTGGAGTCAGAATGTGGAGGCTGGTGATGTTGAGGAAGTAGAGATATACAAAACCAGAAACTTAGCTCAGAGTCAAGACTAACAGGGTGAGGAGTTGTTGGTGAGGGTATTGATTTTTTTTATTCAAAATAAACTTTATTCATAATAAGAGACAAACTATATACAATTACAAAACAGTGCAAACCTTTACATTCTTGTACAGATCAGTCATTAGTGTTACCTTTTTATATATATAAAAAAAACAGCACTGATGCCACACGTGTGGCTCCCTGGAAGCTACCTGGTCCCGTATTTACAATATTTAGGGGCTTTCTCCCCTGTCCCTGCCCCTCCCTCTCCAGTGGCAGAAGAACCCTAAACTGTAGTCCTTCTCCACTGAGCCTTTACGTTGGCTGCGCCCAGCTTCAGTGCGTCCCTCAGCACGTACTCCTGCAGCCTGGAAAGTGCCAGCCGGCAGCATTCCCCTACGGACATCTCGCAGTGCTGGAAGACCAACAAGTTTCGGGCAGACCAAAGACCGTCTTTCACCAAGTTGATGACCTTCTTCCAGACCAATACCTTTGACCACAAGTCCATCAGGCAGTGGTCAGCACGGAACATCCTGCAGGCACTGCAGGAGAAGGACTCAATGGATACTGTGGGGTGGTTCCCTGAGCAGACTGTCCAGACCATCTGGCGGAATGTCTCATCGCCAGACTCACCAACAAGCACGAAGACCTCGCTTGGTTGGCGGTGAGAGGGGCCCTCCCAGTCAGATCCTTCCTGTATGGTTGGAACCTCACTCCCAGGAGGACTGCACTGGGGATGAGACGGTCGCCCACCTCTTTGCGGGCTATAGGTTTGTGAGGAGGGTGTGGCGAAAGATGCAAGGGTCCTTGTCACGGTTCATCCCCAGCAGCAGCGTAACAGAGGATTCTCTGATCTACGGGCTGTTCCCGGTGAGGGTATTGATTTGTCCAAAAACAATAGACAAAGCCTTTCCCATGTTTAACTGAGGCCTCTTAAGAATGGATATCTGACATACCTCTTTCACAACTCCCTCCTGGTGGTGCTGCCACATTCTTGTACTCTGATTATTAGCTCTCTCAGTTATTCTGGTATTGTCACTTTAGTATTTGTTTTGTTGCATTGCCTCAGACTGCACCAAAATCTTTGCACCATTCTGCTGTTTTTGCGTCTGTTGTGGTATTTATTGTTGTACTTATTATTACCATGCATACTGTTTACTCTGTAAGCTTCATGCAAACAAGGGATTTCCTTTCACCCTGGTGTATATGACAATAAACTAATCTACAGGCAGCTGAGAGATCAAAACATGTAGTAGAGTGGTAGTAGAAACAGAAAATGCTGGAGATACTCAGAAGGCCAGGCAGTATCAGTGGAGCGAGAAATGGAATTAATGTTTCAGGTTATTAACCTTTCATCATAACCTTTAACTCAGCTTCTCTTTGCCCATACTCTCCCTTCTCTGCAACTTAAAATATGCTTGTTTTCTAACTTTATCTCACTCAGATCACTGACCTGAAACATTAACTTTGTTTGTCCATCCACTGGTGCTGCCTGACCTGCTGAATATTTCCAGTATTATGTTATTTAATTTCCTGCATTTGCAAGGACTTGCTTCTCGATTAGTGAAGTAGTAGACTTGAAGCCCTGATGTCAACAAGGAGCCTAGTGTAGATTAGAAAGAAGAAGGGGGCCTGAGATTCTACTTGTGGCAATCCAGGATAGTCAACAGTGTGATGCAAGAAGAAAATCCATAGTTATGAGATAGATGAGTGAAACTGAAAAAGGGCGGTCTTACTGAGCTGGATATGGTGGTGAAGAAATCCAGGTGGGAATTCAGGGGTAACTTCTGTACTCAGAGAGTGGTGAGAACATGGAACTTGCTACCACAGCAGGTGGAAGAGAAAAATAGAGAGGGTCCATTTAAGGTCAGCTAGGTAAGGGCATGAGGGAAGGAAAATAAAGAGCTACACTTATAACTATTGAGGAAGGATGCCAATGGAGTATAACAAAGACATTGGTTAGAGGGGAGTTTTGAGATGAGACAGTAAAGAAAGGAATAGAAGAGGGGCTGGGATGTGTGGTTACTGGAAGATGAAAGCACTGGCAGAGGTCTGCAAGAAGGAGGTAAGCATGCAAGGAGAGGGTGCTATTAATATCAGCTGGCATAGGGGCAAGAAAAGGGAGTGGGGTCAGGCATGCTTCATGGAGAGAGGAGCTCAGGGAGGACATGATGGAGATGTGATGAAAGTGGAATGAAACTTAGTCAGGCTAGGGACAATCTGGAGGGAGGTTAAACTTGATAGTGAAGGAAGATTAAAGTTTAGGGGAAAGTACAGGAGGCAGTGGTGCGGAAGGAAGGTCCAGGAGAAAGGGGTTTAAGCATTGTGGAATAGTGCGCAGCCAGCCAGATCTAATGAACCAGCTATGTGTAATCTACACAAAGCCTGCACCCCTTGGACTTGAGAAGGCAAAGGCAGGAGACAAATCAAAGGCAACAACTAAGTGAGTATGAGTTATGGTTGTTCTGGGGCAAAGTCATCAGAAATAGAAGTGATTAAAGCAATGAGATTTGCTGGGGGTGTAAGGCCAAAGATTGGGCACTTTACAATTTCACCTGCAGCCTTCAGAAGAGCTGAACACTGTAAATCAGAGGGCTACCCATCAAATCATCTCTTTACACCTGAAGAAAGGTATCACAGAGTGTATTACCCCTGGAGCTACAAATTACAACTTTCTCAGACAGATATTTTAAAAGTCACAGATACTTTTCCTGTGAGTACTTTACCAGCCTCTTTGTAGTCTAAGGGTTAAATTTAATTTAGTCCTAATAAAGAGCATGGTAGAAATAATTACAGCGATGCCGACAGAAAATAAGTTTATTTTCCGAATTGTGGAATCGTTGTTTTCAGCCTAATGAATGAAAGCTAAAAATCAGACATCCCATTCTGTGGAATGAATGAATTGTCTGGCTAATATCAGAAACTACTACAGCTCCATTGTACTGCTGTGCTGGTACAACCCGTGATGGCTTCATTCTAAGCTGCGTCTGACTGAATCAATTCAGTATCATTTTGTCACTTTGAAGCCCTGTGCAAAGCAAATAGACTCTCTGGGCAGCAGTGTTGCCCAGTGTGCAGCTGGCAGCCTGCGGATTGGGTGCCTCAGCTCCATACTCTGCCATAGTGAAGTTTGTGCTGAGAAACCTGCTGTGAACTGATACTGCAAGGCTGCATTCTGCGGAGGGAAGCAGTCGGTGGCACAATGGGTCGCTATCGCAGACTGGGTGAAAGAGGTACACTTGGCATTCACACTTAGGCTGCAAAAAGCCTTTGTCTTTAATTCTGGTTTCACAGAATCGCGCGCGCGCGCGCGTGTGTGTGTGTGTGTGTGTGTGTGTGTGTGTGTGTGTGTGGTGTGGCGCGGCGCGCGTGCACGCACAGATGCATGTGTGTGTTTGCAGAAATGGGAACAGCTGTCTGTGAATTCAATCATATCATCACTGTGAACTCAGTCATCATATGCTTAAAGTGTGAATTGTTGCTAATGTGAATTGCAGTGAAAAACTTCACTCTGAGCAATTTAGCATTTTGAGAGGTATTGCTGCTTCTCCTTGGATCTCAAATATGTGCAAATCAGTGCTGTAAGTTCATCAGTGATCTGCTTGGCTAAGAGCAGAGAAAGCCTCTCTAGCTCCACACAATGGGGCTGCATTTAAATAAGGCAGTAGTGGGCATGATATTATCACTTTTGCCCTTCGTTGTTCATTTAGTTCAGGATTTTGTAGAATGGAAGTTTTTTCATGCCAACATATAAGTTTGGCAAATGAAAACTTAAACTCCATTTAAGTATTTATTTAGTCCGCTAGAAGTATTTATGCTCTTTGGAATTATGGTGGAGAGTTCAAACCAGTGAATTTAAATCACATTACAGTTTGCGAACCCTGTTTTGGCATCTGTTACTTGCTTCCTTAATGGTACAACTCATTTTTTGTTTTTATGATTGTTCATAACATATGTCAGAGTAACTGCTATTTTCAGGTGATTCCTGATGTTGTTTAATTAAAGCTTAAAGGCAATGAAAGCACATGAAGGACAATGATGAAACAGAAGTAGCATGTCTTTCAAAGCAAGCTCAGCCACAGCGTTTAAATCATTAACTTGTCTCAGCCTTTTCAATGAAATTGGCTCACATATTTTATAGTGCTTACACAATGCCAGTTGGTCTATTTATAATGAAGTGAAAGTTATAATTATGTACTGGAGACTTCCTCTTAAAGACATTGTTGTGAGAAGCCAAATGGACGGTGAGGCTTCTAAACAGTCACTGTAGTTACATGTTCTGTAATTTACTGATTGTCTGGTATTGTATCGTGTTTACATTATAACTTCCATGGATCACTTAATTTGTAAATAATTCCAAACAGTTACTTAACCAGTACAAGTGATCTTGTGCCGTGAACATCCAAATTGATGTAAGAAAGAACAGGAAAAGAAATAAAAAGCATCTTTCACGATCCTCAGATCATCACAAAACACCAGTGGATTACTTTATGAAGTGCAGTTACCGTTCCAGTAGGGGAATTATGCCAGCTAATTTGTGCACAGCTCTTGAATCCAAGATGTAGTGATCATCATATCTGTACTTCATTTGATAACCAACTGTAGTTGTCATCAACAGTTAGAAACATAATGTGCTCTCTGAACAAAGCAATGAATAAAAGATATAGACTTAAGCTCTGAAGAGACACAGTCTCTGTGTGGAAAACCATCCTCTAGTCATTCAAATGGAGGTAAGGCATTGAACGACACCGGGAACTGATGGAGCATTTTCAAGGTTTGAGCTGGCAGGTATACTTTGCATCACCAGCAATGTAAAAAATTAATTCAAAGAGCAGGTGGCAGAATTGACAGGGCATGTGTTTACTTTGTGTTCTGGTTTCTTGACAGAGCATCAGAGGCAACTCGGAGACAGAAGATTAATGAAACCCCCTTCAATGTTGCCTCCACCACTGCCATTGACACAACACAGCCACAGGCTCAGAGCACAGAGGAAGCAACGAATCTCAAAGGTAAGCTCACCCCTTCAGCCACACGTCGCTTCGTGAGTTTGGTTTCACACTGGGTTTGCATTGTGATCACACAGTACTTTGTATATTTAGAAGTTCACACAGGTGCATTAAAGGTTTCCCTAGGGTGAGCGTGCTTGATTGGCACCCATGGTGGCAGGGTGGGAAAGGGGTTGAATAGATGTGTGTGGAGAGACTTTGTGAGGTGAGATGCTGCTCTCTTTTGTTTTGCATGGTGTTGACAAATGCATAAATACAACTCCCATCCGTACCACCCCCCATTCGCCATTGAATATTTTGAACACATTTCACTGGGGTATACAGGTAACAGGAAATCATTGAAATATACATCAGTGTAAAGAAAAAAATACCCTTACCATATACTTTTGAAACTCAGGCAGAGTACAGATTTGCTGAAAATATATCATCTTTATTTTGGTTAATTACCTTGCCGATCAACATCAGGAATCATTAATTTATTAAAGTTGTCTATGGTGGTTTGATGTGATCTGATATGCTGACCAATTTGCACTTTTGAGCTGATACTTAGGAGCAAAATCATAATCTAGAAATAAAGAGGCACCTCACATTCAAGATGCATTCTTGTGGAATGAGACCATTAATGGAATCATGGCTAAATGGACCATTATAGCATTAGACATATAGAGATGCTTTACTAAAACATGAGCCTGCCATGAATCCAGCAACAAAGCACCCACAAGTCAGTTTGGAGAAGGTGCCCATTAGATTTGGTGTTGAGCAGTTTAGGAAAATTGGTGTGGCCACTGAGTGCTGAGAAATGCTTCCTGGCAGGCACTGCTAGGGATTGGCAGCAGCTGCAGAGCTCTCCCCAGCCTGGAGATTTCTCAGTGGTAACAAGCTCAATGTTTGTGCAGCCACACAGAGAGGTGGAGCCAGCAGCTTCCATCCCATCCATTAGATGGTGTGAGAGAGACCATAGGACCTGAGAGATACTTAAAAAAGCATTCAGATAGATTTAAGTAATTATTTCAGGCAAATTAAAACATACGTTTACCTAAAAACACTGTTAAGTACCAGAAATTAAATCAAATGTTAAGCTACAGCTAAAGTTAAGCCACAATGGTACAGCTGGTAGAGCAGCCTCACAGCACCAGAGACCTGGGTTTAATTCTGACCTGGTGCTGAATGTGTGGAGTTTGCACATTCTGCCTGTGATCACATGGATTTCCCTTGGGTACTCCGCATTTCTCCCACGTCCCAAAAGTGTGCAGTTTGATAGGTTAATTGGCCATTGTATCATGCCCCTTGTGTGTATGTGAGTGGTAGAATCTGATCTCCAGCTCTTCTGTGATTCTGTGTTTAAATGCACAGGCATGGAAGTGGGATACGAGCTGAAGAGTGAACAGCAGACAGCCAGTGGTTCTCCAGGGAACTGCTGGCTAAAGGTAAGGTCTGCCCATTACTACCACGTAGTACTTTCCTAGACACTGAAAGTAGAGGACAGGCATCTGTCCTGCAATATCTCTTTAAGTGTACTATCTGCTTGTCATCAGTGATCTGTGAACTAATAATGTCAGCCTTGTTGACAATTTTGCAACCAGGTCTCAATGAGCATGGTCTGCTTTCCACTGCTCTCCTGTTTCCATGGTAACATGCATTTACTGTGCACTAATATGTCTGCATCACAACAGCATTGTCAGCACCTCCAAAGCTGCTTTTATATTCCAAAGAATTTTCACATCTCCTTAATTGTCCCTGGATTTCCTTCATTTTCACCTTCACTGTTGAATGGTAAATGGGTCTTTCTAGTTCTGGAGAAAAGCATATGCAATATCAGGTACATCTTTTGCCTTGCCGGTTTTAGACTGAGCAGTTAAGGGAAATGACCACTGAGTGTTGGTTTGGGGCTTGTCATTTGTTCAACGGTGATGAAGTGAAGCTTGAAACCTTCTGACTCAGGTTTAGAGAACTGAGTCAGTTCTGACTCCAACTGAGGCAACCTGATAAAAATCATTTTCTTCTGATTTAAAATTCTTTATTATTGTTTTCAAATCTCTTCATGGCATCCCTTTTTAAACTTCCACAATTCCCAGTCTGTCTGTTTCCTTCGCTCCACCTTACTGAACTTCAGCCATATCTTCTTTGCATCCTTAAATCACTCTATAAACCTCTCCATCTTGCTATATCTTTTCAGTTGTACAGTGGAAAGGCAGGTTAAGTCAGTCAAGTGAAACAAGATAATGGGTAATACCTAAGTGGGTATTACCTAAGTGGGCATACCTTACCTTTAGCCAGCAGTTCAAGGGTCTGCTACTGTAAAGCTCTAAAGTACTCAAGGCCCATGGCACCTTGGGCTACAGAATAGGTGTTGCATACTTAGTTCGCTCAAAGGCTATTCCTTTGTGCATTCTGCCATCATAGAGTGTACAGATGAAATCATCTAAGTTGATGACCTGTGGCGTGGTGGAAGAGGAGAGTGAATGCAGTGGAGAGAGGCTAAGTGAAGTGGGAGCAGGATTAGATTATTTGTTGGTGGTTGGGTATTATAATTGGCTGCTGGATCTAATAAGGTTCTGGTTTGTAATCAGGAGTGGTCTAAGCTAGTAATTGTGAGAGGAGGGTGAGGGTTGGGGTAGAGATTGCAGTGAGGGGAACCAAGAGTTTGGATGAAAATTGGTGGAGGCAGAGGTGGAGTGATCGAGGGTCAGGCTAGCTTGGGATAGGGTAAGGGTTAGGATAAAGATTGGTGAATGGAGGCAAAGGTTGGGTAAGAAATTGTCTTGGGGGTTGAGAATCAGGCTAGCGATGGCATTGGGGCCCTTACAAGTATAGGGCTGGATAGTGTCAGGTGTATGTATTTTGCTTCAGGAAGACCTTGGGACCAACTCAGCCAGGAGCCCTTTAAATGACAATAGAGCAGGTCTTGCAAGCAAGTAACATGCTAGGTCCACTGCAAGCCATGTTCAAGCCATGTAAGTTACACAAGGAGGACCCTGAAGGAAAACATGAACTTTTTGAAACTCTTACAAGGTTCCCAATTTTCCTTTAAATTTGTTTTTTTTTATTGAGACTGAATAATGAATGTAGTGCACCTCAATGTAGCTCTGTACAAAGAATTTCTAGGCTTCTGGGCCTTCAGTTATTTCCCCTTTCTCGTTCATGCCTGAAACCCAGTGAAGTTTTTACAATAGTTGACTTGGTTAAATGTGCATTGAGTGTATAAGTTGTTGCGATTCCTAGACCAGGAACCATCTACACTTAAATCTTATCCACTAAAAATGTGGACTCCTGGAAGATTGGTAACAACACAGTTGTGTTCATCCTCCCACACTCAAGATTGAATAAGTTGATAACATCCTTGCTTGAAGAATGGCCATTGGGTTAAGTTATAACAAAATGCTGATGCTTCAGTCTCCACCTTGAGAACAGGATAGATCAGCAGTAACATAATACAAATTATAATCCAAAAAATAGATAAAAGTTTTTTTTATCCTTTTACCTTTTCGGGGGATTTGCACATTGGGAGCTAAGCATTGGCTTCCAAATGATTTTTGATGCTTGTGTTTTGTAATGTGCAGAGGCAACTCTGAGGCAGTGGTGAACAAAATTTCCCCTGGTGGGAGCCCCTGAATACACTGACACTGCTTGGGACCCTGTACGGATATTAACACCCTTTTAGTAGCCTGCAAACACAGACATCCTTCCAGTGAACCCGCCCCACCCCCACAACCCTGGCAAATATTGGAATATTGGCATCTTCAAGGGTGCTGGAAATTAGGAACAGAAAATATTGAAAATCCCAAGCAGTATTTGTGGAGGGAGAAGCCTCTTAGCAGAAATGGAGCTGAAAAGAGAGAGATGGGCCTTTCTAGTTATTGAGCTCAAAATTCTGGCGGCCATTGAAAGCAATGTGTGACCCTATTTCATTCCATAATACTCAAGATCTTCTTTGAGGGGGAAATTATATTTCTCCTGTATCCACATCCAGTGAATTGAGATAAGTATATTGTTCGCCTAGTCTCACCTCCACCCAGGAATTACATGCAACTGAATTCTGCCCAATGTCCAGCCCAGCTCATTTTAGGAAGGTCACCACTGAGACATCCAGTTGGCATCAGTTGCCCATCAATATTATGGAAATGAAGCTCTGAACTCGATTTGGAATGAGCCCTAGTCCTGTGGTACAAATCCGAGGCACTCCATCTACATCACTTTGGGATCAGGCACAAAACCAATTTCTTACCCTTTCTCCTCTCTCTGCAGTACTTTCCGGGCAGCATAATGCTCCTGGCTGCGCATTGCAGTTAATACAATCACAAAAGAGCCATTCTTTACAAGTTAGCATGGAGATCCTGTCAGCCAGTGAGAGATCAAATGCTTTTCTGTTGCAAGCTCATGCGCCGTCATTAGTACATTTTAAAAGTCCTATGTGATTCGCTGTCCAATTTCCATAAGAAAGTGATAAATTTTGGCCCAGACATAGCTTTCATTAGCATAGAGTGTATCCCCAAGCACTGCAATATCTTAATTGTGATGAAGGTTGCATAGTTCCCGACTTTGCTCGTTAGGTTCCAGTTTCTTAATTGTTAAGAAACTTATTGAAATTTGAAAAGCATGTAGAGGGTACTGCTACATTAGAAATGTACCAGTGTAGTTATTCCATTCATCACCAATAAATATATGATGATGGTCAGAGAAAATGCAGTCATGATCCAGTAGGTCTGGCTTCTTCACAACTTTGTAAATACTTCAATGGAACAACATAAACTGTACTGAATTTTTTTGGTTTTTTTGTTGTTGATACCCATCTATCCCAAACATAAATAATTGAGAATCAATTTTAAATCCTCAACTGCAGATTAAGTGCATATAGCTGTTAAAGTTGACTGGAACTTTTGCTTCTTGAGCAAATTCACATTGCAGGGATTAGTGAGGTGATTTGCATTCATTAGTATTTTAGCTCAGTGAGTTCGTGCACAGAATATAGCGGAGGTGGCATGCAATAGGGGAACTCAAAGCAGTGATTGCCAGCAAATAATTTAAGAACTTTTATCAGCTCTGTAAGGTTGTTAATGTGCAGACACTTTTTATTGTCCTGTGGGCACCACAAGACATTTTCTTGGCACAAAAGATGTCTGGCATATTTCTTGATTCTCCACACTAATTAATTAATTGATGTTTCTTAGAAAATTGGAATAGCTATTAAAGTACTCTAATGCACACGCATGAAGCAAAAAACTTATTAGTTACTCCTACATAAATATAATTGATTTTTATATGAACACTTGCAATTGTTACATTACGGGAATGTTCTGAAAGATTTTCTACTCAGACTCTTTGCTGGCTTTGGTATTGATATTGTTTCAAAATTCCCAGTAAATTGCGTCGATTGCTCTCTGGGATTTTCTTTGAATCCTGGCTTTCCCTTAGCAAGGCTTTGCTTGGTAATTTATTGTTTGAAAAATTGGTTTGGCATTTTGCCAGGCACCATAGCAATGTATCCTCATTGAAGTTCAGACATGACCTTGGTAGCCATGGTAGTGTGTGTTTGCCTTCCAGATATTTCCACATGATTTTGGTGTCTTAGTATCACAGAGTATCTGGTGCCATACTGATTCAAATATCAGTGAAATAAAGAATGAGGGTAAAACAAATCAGCATTAAAGTGCTAATTGTCTCTTCTGGGCAAATTGTACACTCATAAATGAACTATTATTTATCTTCTTCAAAAGGGCATCTTTTAAAGCTCTTACAATGTGGCCGTGCTGTTGCAAAACCTGCACCATAAATGTTGGTCACAACAAAACATCTAATTTTAATAAAGGAATAGAACTGTGTATCTGGCACCTAAAACATTTGATTTTTCAAGATACCAAAACAGTTGAAAATATATACATCACTGCTTATCAACTTGCAGAAACAAATTTTGTGAAAAGCAAGGTAACATGGGTTGCCAGCTTTGTGGAATATTTATATGCAGGAAGAATGTTATTTGTGAGTGGGTTGTAATCTATCTGAAAAGCTTATTTTTGGCAGAGTAAATGTTAAGAGGCAAGGATTGGAATATAAAGAGTCTTCAGTGGATTTGTTTGGTGACAACTTATTTTAGGTAATTGGATTTTGAGAAATTACAAAAATCTGTTTATGCCTTGATTTAATTTCGGCAGAGGAAAATCAAATAGTGATTTAAATAAATTTTGTTTCTATGGCTCCCTCATAAAATCAAGCTGATGTTGCATATTATCACATGACTGGGTCTGTACTTATTTGATTTTAGCTGCATTGTAGCTGCATTAGCATATCCTATTCTTTCTCCCCCATTTTAATCTACCTGTCAGATTGCTCCACAATAACAACAATGTCCTACAGGAAGTAACATTCTTGGCAGGATGAGAACAAAAATCTTGAAGCTGTTTTGTGACAGTTGCTTAGCATTATTAAGGGCATTTAGACTTAACTAAATGGCATTGGTTCAGTTGATGCCAACCAGGATGCTAAAGAATTATTTTATTCCTTTGCTGTTACTGTAGGAGAAAGCATAGTGATTTGATACCTAAAGCAACACTAATGAATCAAGCTGGAGTAACTTCTTGGAAATGTCTTTAAAAATGTTTCTGATGATGTGGAATGATCCTTGGTCAGCTTTTCTGCTCTTTTGATACTGGAGCTTTTTCTGGATAGAGAGCTGTTTATAAGAACATGGACCTTGTCTAATTTCATTGACGTGGTTGCAGGATGAACAATAAATAAGGCATTCAAAATGTGCTGCACTGCCATTTTGCTGAGGTTGAAACTACAAATTCAAAGATAATCAAGGCGAAGGACGCTGCAAAAGCCATCCAGGATCAATAGTTTTGCTCCTTTTTCATTGCTGACAAACTTGTGCAACAATGGGTCCTATTCTCTCAAATGCTTTAACCTGACCTCAAGAACATGTATCTTAGATGGACCGGCTTGTTTTAACTACATCAGGTGACCTCAAGAACCTTGTGGATTTCTTGCTGACCCACAGCTACTTGAGACCTTTGAGATTGTCACCACTAGGCCTCATTAATACATCTCCATTTGATCTCCAGCTCATAAGTGAGCAAAAGAGGGCAGGGAAAGGAATGTGCTTGGGAACCAGCTATAGTCTGTTGAAAATGGCTGACACTTGACTAAGTGTAGGGACATGAGCTCAGGGAAAGGAGAAGGGGTGGTTTGACACAGTGAAGGTAAAAATGTTCTATGTGGGATGGTTGGGGCACTCCAAATCCCACCATCGGCCTGTTACCATAATCTGCCTGCTTCGGGTGTAGATTTACGATGTTGTTGCTGGGGCTGTGTTATGGAGAGAGGTTGAGCAGGTTGGGACTTTATTTATTGGAGCATAGGAGAATGAGCGGTGATCTTATAGAGGTGTATAAAATCATGACGGCCATAGATAGGGTGAATGAGCACAGTCTTTTTCCCAGTGTTGGGAAAATCAAGAACTAGAGGACATAGGTTTAGGGTGAGAGGGGAGAGATTTAATGGGGACCTGAGGGGCAATGTTTTCACCCAGAGGATGGTCAGTATATGGAATGAGCTGCCAGAGGAAGTGGTTGAGGCAGGTACATTAACAACATTGAAAGGGCACTTGGACAGGTACTTAGAAAGGAAAGGTTTAGAGGGATATGGGCCAAAAGCGGGCAAATGGAACTAGCTTAGATGGGAATCTTGGTAGACATGGACCAGTTGGGCCAAAGGGCCTGTTTCCGTGCTGTATGACTCTCTGACTCATGAAGCCCATGACTATGAGATCTGGAAGATAAAAAGCAATACTTGCGTTTATATTAGAGATTTTTAGATCCCATTCAAGATGTCCCAATGTACTTTACAGCCAATGAAATATTGTGATCTTTCTTATGAAGTAAATGTGATATCCAATTTTGCACACAGCAAGTTTCCACAAAGAACAACTTGACAATAACCAGATAATCAATTTTACTAATGTTAATTGAGTGATAAATATTGGCCAAAAGACCAGGGAGAGCTCCCAGGCTCTTCCTCAAAATGGTGTCATGATATCTTACACATCCACCCAAGAGAACAAACAGGGTTTTGGTTTAAGATAAAGTTTTGTACAATTTAAAAAATGGGGCACAGGTTGAAACTTTGTGATCTGCCAACTCCCATGGTCTGCCATGTTTTCAATCTATAGTGCAGATCTGTCCTAATGAATTAATTCTAACTAAGATCTAAAATTAACTAAGGTCTGTACTAATCTGTGGCTAATTAACCTACCAGTGCAACTTTTGCAATCTCAGCTGACAGTGTTTCCAACTTACTGAAACTTTGGGTTACAGACAGTTCTCTGAACCCTTAAGTGACCCGGGGAGGATCTACATTCAAAAAGAACAGTTTCCAGCTCAGAGGAAGATGTTCGGAGGGCATTTTCTGTGGTCAGCAATTTCTGTGGTACAGCACCAGTCAGGTACCGAGGGTGCCGGACTAGAGAGCTTCAACCTGTATTTACTACTCCTTGGTACTTCTACCTGACATAGGCCAAGTATACAAGGATGAGGAAAATTTTCAGTTTGGTGAATGTATAGGTGGAAAACCCCTAGCCCAGTTGACAAATAAACTATTTTCCTTTCTCTGTTCAACCTAATACAAATCAATAATTTAACCAAGGGATGTCTCAAATCTATTGTTCAGCTCTATTTAACGCACATGGGTGAAGTTGTTAGTACTGTGTGATCTATAATGTACAACTTGTATAACTGAATCATAAAATAAAACCAATTTATTATTACAACATGTGCTCTGTAATAAAAACTGTTGGAGTCATAAGCATTTGAAACTGCTTCTACATCAATGTTGATATACCTATGTTTTATTTTATTGTATTTATGATTTACTACATTGCATCATTTCATTCAGATGTTCATTCCTATTTTGCTTTTCATACTTGTTAACATATTTGTCTCTCTTTTAGTTCAAATGTTTCACTGCCATATTTTGTGTTATTCATAGTTTCACAGCACTCGTTCATCCTCCCCCACCGAATGCTGCCAAATGACCCCATGGAGTAGAAAGGTACTGGACCACATCTCATGTGTTGCTTTGCTCTTTGCTAGTCCTTATTTGTGTAGCTTATGGTGCTGTAGCTAATCTTAATGCCTTTCCTTTCCAGCATCTTCTGAGTTATATTTTTAAGTCGGCTAATGCTTATGTTGATGTTGAAATCTATTATACATTCAGTTGCTGATATTAATCAGAAGTTGCGCCTAAATTTCAAAATATTTAAATTTTTCCAAAGCTTGCATAAAGAGATTGTGTTACTTACCAAACAAGAGAAGCTATTTAGCCCATCGGATCCATGCCAGTTCCCAATAGAGCAATCCTATCAGTCCCTTTTCCCCCTCCTTATTTCTGTTAGTGGCCCTACAACTTATTCTCTTTCACATTCCCATCAACTCCCTTTTAACTCTTACCTACACTAAGGGTAATTTACAGTAACACACAAGATGCTGGAGGAACTGAGCGGGTCATGCAGCATCTATGGAGGGAAATGGACAGTTGATGTTTTGGATCGAGACCCTTCATCTGGACTGTACAGTACCCAGTCAATCAATCAGCACATCTTTGGGATGTGGAAGGAAGCCAGGGCCCCCAGCGAAAACACACATGGTCATGGGGAGAACATGCAAACTCCATTCAGACAGCCCCTGAGGTCAGGATCAAACCCAAATCCCTAGAGCTGTGACACAACAGCAACTGCTGCACTACCATGCTCCACTCTTGTTGGGCTTGATATATAGTTCAGAACTTATGGATAAAAATGTAAACACATACATGCATCTGTATTAGCAAAATACTTGGTTTATATTTCTTGCATCGTGTAGTGTTCTTTGTAGCATACAGTGTGTAAGCTGTTGAGGAAATCAGATAGGTTTTGTGGGCAAACCTTACATTGAACGTAGAGCACTGAACATAAAGCCTGAACATAGAGCACTGTGGGAATAAATAACAAAAATTGCAAAGATAAGAAATTGGTCAAGGGCATGATGGCTTATTGTTAATGTCAGGAATATGCTTGTTAAAAAGCTTTTCCTCATTGTGGAAACAGTTCAACAAAAGAGGTGTTTCCACCTGCTTAATTCTAGTGGATAGTGTTGGAACTGAAAGTTTCAGGGATTCAGGGAACAGGAAAGTTTCAAGTTCCATGGATGCTGCCTGACCTGCTGAGTTCCTCCAGCACTTGTTGTGTATTGTTCCAGATTCCAGCATCTGCAGAATTTTTTGTGTCTCAGTTTCAGGGGCTTGTCTCACTTTAACTGATTACTTCGTTATCATTGACTGTCTCCCCATTCAATTTTACATTCTCCCTTGTGGCAACAGTGGAGGTCACAGCACCATAAACAAATGTTCTATCAGATCCTTGATGTCTAAGAGCATTATGCCACACACTGTAACCATATATCTACAGCCCACACACCATAACAGTACATGTGACCCTTGCATTAATGGAGGGTTGCATTCCTAGAAAACAGGCTATATCGCAATTTTTCGTAATGCAGAGCTGCATCATCTGCGCATGTGTCAAGAAAAAATACATTTCGTGTTATTTACTTTTTTCACATTAATTCTGTGAGAGCAATATTTATTCCATATCTTGGGTCTTTAGGTAGTAATTTGTGAATTCTGAAAGGGCGAATTTCCGTAACTCGAATGGCCATAACGAGACCAATTAAGATTTTTAGTTCCGGTCTCTCTCTGTTCTTTTCCATAATTATACTAAACCTGGCTGGCATAATCATCTGCAACAAAATGCTGCCCCCGATATTATCCGAACACCTTCATTTTCTAAAACTTTTAAGAACCGCCCCATTCTTGTTGGACTCTGCACGTACTGTATGAGCAGAGTTTTGCTCAATATATTTCAAGAATCCTATATCCTCTATGACTTCAGCACTAATTCACTTCCACTTAATGTTAGGCTAGCTGCAATTCACTCCTTACTGTCGGAAAGTTTGTATACCAATGAGAAATTTCATAAAATCCTTGAAAATCACAGCAAGGGTCATCAGCCCATTGTATCCAAGCAGGCCTAGAATGGACTTTAGGTTAATCCTAGTTCCCAGGTCTTGATCCAGAGCCTTGTAGGCTATGGTTCTTCAAGTGATCATCCAGGCGCTTTTGAAATGTGATGAGGGTATGTGCCTCCACTGCCCTTTCAGACAATAAGTTCCATACCCATACTATACATGAAATATTTTCTCAATTCCCCTCTCATCCTTAAACTTCAGTGCCGTGATTATGGCTTTATTTTCTGTTCAACTTAAAAGATCCCATTTGATGATCTTCCCATTTCTGTAATAACTTCCATATTCCAATCTGTGCTCTCAGTTCTTCTGCCTTTTTAGACTCCTTGTTTAAAATATAAACCAATAAGTTGATGATATTTCCTACACATGTGGTCCTTCAGGACACAATATTCATCCTGGAGTTCTTCCTTGCATAGGATGTATATATGACAGGACTAAGGAGCCTTTATTTATTAGATATCCTAAGAATTGTGAGGCAGGCAATCGATGATCATCCCCACATTAACTCTGTATAAGTAGATGATTGATCATCACACCCACATTAACCATACTGTGCAGGCAGACAATCAATGATCACACTCACATTGCCTAAGCATTGCGGACAGGCAGTTATTGATCTCATCCACCATTTTGTCAGATAATCAATATCTGTCAATTTGGCAACTGCCCAATGTGTGTGAGCAGTGGTGAAATATTCTGCTGGTTTATTCTCCTTTTCAGGGCCTACTGCAGAGAGATTAAGAGAAACAAAAAAGTTATGAATTGTTGGAATATGTCATGGGCTTTGAATGCTCATTCATTAGTTATATTCAGGGCTGAGTTTAATGGTTTATTTGAATCCAGAGGGAATCAAGGGTTATTGGGGATCAGGAAAGTAAAGCTGAAGTAGCAGATCAGGCCTGACCTTTCTGGATGGTGGGAGGTACTGTTTCCCTGCTACAAATATGGCTGATTCTTCTACAAACCCCTGGACCATATATGAAAAGGACTACAAAGGTGGAGTCACAAGGTTCAGTGTAGAAGTTAGCCACCTCCAATGTCTGGGCTACACTTAGGAATGCATGCAGGAATTTAAATTTGAAGGAAATTAGTGTGTACCCTTAATGTCATGCAACAAACCTATGGGCGTGCCTCCACAACTTCAGATCACTTTTAGATGATTATTGAGGAGGAAGTTTGTCTGCCTTTGCTTGCTGCTGCTTCTCACTAATTCCACCATCCTACAGCCCTGCAAACACCCCTGCTTACTCTGGTAATATCTAGCAATAGCAACAAGAATTGGGTGATAGTTAAAAGTAGTGCATTTTGTGTTGTACGATTTTGGGATTGAAAGATGAATATTCATAGTTGCCAAGAACTACTACAGAAAGCTAGTTCCTAGAAAGATAATGAGAGGAAACCTGAAATTCTGGCAGCACATCAGCCAGCAGTCAAAGCTAAATATAGGTAAAAGTTCTCCCCAGCTTACAAGCACCCAACTTATCTACAGCCCTTACATACAAGCAAGTGTTTGGCAGATCAGCAGAATGGATTTGCAGGCATCTTCTGCAATATGGAAGCTCAATTTGTAGCCGCATTTCCGACTTGCAAACTGTCCAGGTTATGAACAGTTCTCAGGAATGGAACCCTGCCATAAGCTGGGGAGGACCTGTATTAAGCAAGATGTTTCTGGAAGTAGCTGTCGACATCATGTTAACCAATTTTCTGTTTGCGATGCAAGACAAAACTTATTTTGTTGCCCATGCCTTCTTTTTAAGTTAATTGTTCATTGCCGGTAAACTTTCCTTACATTCGTGTGAGAAAATATGCTTAACAAAGTATACTACTGTGTAGTCTCCATGCACATTATGGACTGGCTTACCAAGTTCTTTTTCATGTATTACTCCAAAGCACTGCTATACAGGGAGCAGAAACTTTCCTGTATTTATATTCTAGACAGGAGTAACCCGTCTATTGGGTCATGCAGCAGACTTTGTTGAGATGCTTCTCTCAGCACTGGTTCTGAAAGTCATGTTGGCAAGTGACTCACCATGAGCTGAAAAACAGCACACAACCTCTGCACTCCACCAACTGGCCTCTTGCAGATCCATGATTTGGATCGATGAACCACTGGCAGCCATGCCTTCAGTTATCTAAGTCCCAGTATCTGGAATTCAATCTCTCTGCTTTCCCAACCTCTCTTTCTCCTTTACAAAATGTGTTTTTAAAATCTACCTTTCAACCAAACTTTTAGGTGCCTGCCCTAATATCTTCTGCTGTGCCTTGGTGTCCCATTTTCATTTGATTACACTTCTGTGAAGTGTCAGAGAATGCTCTCTATTGTTAAAAGTGCAATTTGCATTATAAAATGTATTTGCAGCATCTAGGGGAAGAAGATCACCTAATCCTGCATTGGGTTTCTTAGTTTTAAATAATGTATTTTGTAATGGCCAATGTGATATTAGAGGCTGAGTGATGACAGCTGTCACTGATAAAGTAAATGCAGTGATGCTAACCCTCTAAATTGCCTTCTAATGGCTGCCCCAAGTTTGCTTCCAGATTTGTCAAAATTATGTTTTGGATGGTGGACATAGAGCTGTAACTTTTCTGAGATATGTTGCAATTAAACTTGGCACTTGGAGGCAGTATGTATTGGTATTGGTTTATTTCTGTCATTTGTACCAAGATACAGTGAAAAGCTTTGTTTGTATGCCATCCAAGCAGATCACGCCATACATAAGTATCGAGGCAGTAAAAAGAAAACAGAATGTGGAATATACTGTTGCAGCTACAGAGAAAGTGCAGTGCAGGTGAGCAAATAAAGTGAAAGGACGCAACAAGGTAGATTGGGAGATCATCTTTAGCGTAAGAGAGGTAAACTCAAGAGTCTGATAAGGCATTCTCTCCAAATGCCACGTACGACACCAGTAACAATCTATTTAGCGAGTTGATCCTATTGCTTGAATATGGTGTGCCAATTCCAACACTGAAAGCAGATGAGTTCCCATTATCTCTTGTCATAAACGACTTGCTTACTAATTCATGCCCAAAACTGACAGGGGTTGGTGTCCCAGCATGTAGTGCTGCCACAACAATTACTTTTCTTTCTTAACCTTCATTCTATTGCCTTTCTTTCCTGGATTCTCATTTCTTTCACTTTGGTGGTGGGACTATTTGCACAAATATTGTAAGCAGCCGAGAAACATTAGGGGAAACAGGAGGAGGAGCAAGGGATGAGCCAATCAAGAAGCCGCTTTGACCCAGACTTCAATGTGAAGAATTCATCTGAATGTGATACCAATACCCAAAACCCAATTCCCCACCAAAAACTGTCTTATACTTCCCTCTGTTATTTACCATTTGTATCCACTTGGTTGTTACACAAAAATAAAAGCAACCTTAAAACAAACTTTCTTCATTAAAGTCCATACCCTGTTGCACAAAAATTCAGCCAGTCACCCTTCTGCATTTCCTTAGTGCCTGTCTTCTATAATGATCTTGCCTGACCTGATGGGGAAGCTCTGACTACAGTTTTTCCATTCTGCCTGATTAGAGGATTGGATTGGTAATGCTGTACTGTTGCTTAATAAGGAAGGAAGTAATTACAGGTCAATTAGCCTAATTTCAGGCTGTTCAGGTTCCTCTGAACCCTCTCCCATCACTGCAGTATCAATTAATTCCGTCAATGCTCCCCTCTACTGAAAGAGTATTGCTAGTATAATGGTATGTCTGTTTTAAGAGCTTCCTGCAAAGATTGTACCTAACCCCTTATATTGTGAAACTGCAAGAAATTGCAACACTTCAGTAAAATGTGCCACTCTGATATCAACAATATCAGTTTCAGCATCATATTGCACAAATCAACAACCTTCTTTTGTGATCCTCTCAGCTGAAATTCTTGTTCTTTGTGCTACTTTCACAATGTTTCTGCATTTGCAACAGTATTTCATGAATTAAAGATCATGAACTGGTTGTTGTGCCACTGCAGTCTTTATGGCCTTGAAGAAATCTTCCAAAATGTTTAAACTCACAGTGTCTCAAATGTTGATACGTCTTCAGTTGGATTTGGAGTGTATGTGGTAGATAATAATTCATTGAATATACAAACAAAAATTTTCAGATTTATGGAATTATTTTTATAGAAAGACAGAGATGTCATCAGAATGTTATTTGAAACATATAAGAAAGAAAGTGACAGGTAGGTGCTGAGGGAATTTTCACATACTGGAGGATCTAGGGACCTACAGGCTCACAATCGTTGCTATGATCACCTTGGAGTTAGTGGTCAGGTATTTGGGACTGAGATGAGCAGATATATCTGCAATCAGTGTTGTGAATCTTTAAATTCCCTATTCCAGTGACCTGTGGATACTTGAAAATTGAGTATATTTAGTACTGAGATCAGTTTGTTTTAAGGCACCAAGAGAATCAAGTGATATGGGAATCAGGCAAGAAAGTAGATTGATAGTTTTTGATCTTATGGAATGACTATGCAGGTTCACAAGATTATATAGCCTACTTCTGCTTCTATTTCTTAAGTTTTAATGTTCTCAAATTATTGAATAAACAGACCTTTCTTTTAAACTAAGATTTGATGACAATATTCAGGATGCACTTGTTAGCTGAGGTAAGTCATAATACCTTGAAAATAAGTCGCACAATGCAAAAAAATCAAAAATTTCTGCCAGAAACCTTTTAAAGTAACAAATTATTCTTTGGTAGATGCAGAGCCTGATACTCTAATTAATTGCTGGTAATGTAAAATACCTTCTGACTTTTGACTTCTGTTTTTGGTGGCAATGTGAAGTGGGCTCCCATTGCATTCAACAAACAATTCAGGAAATCAAACATGACAGTATACTAATTTCTAATCGGTTACGTAATCTTAAACTAGCTCTCTCTTCATGCACTGTTTTGTGATGTGTGTGAAGAAATTAACTGAATGGAAGCAGCAGTAATACCCAAGATATAAGGTCACAGAGGACCCATTGTAGGTACCTGTATTTAGCTTAATTTTTAACTGCATTGCATATTTTGCAAGCTTTGTAGAAAGATTAGTTTATCTTGACGAAACAGACCCTCTTTGTCTCACTGGAGAATGAAACATCTATGAAAGAAGATAAACTTGTTTGAAAACCCAGTCTGTAGCTAATTACTCCCCATGGCGTCCTTAATATGCACCGTCAAAGAGTTGTACCAAAGAAGAAAATAGGAGCCTTCATAAAAAAAACTGGTCACTATAGTGATGACACTGCATTAAGTATGCATGAATCTTGGGCAGCTCTTGCGCTAGTCACAAGGGCAAACTCCTGACTGAGGAGGGAATCTGGGTAAACAGTGCTTGCAGTCCATTGTAGAATTATCCCTAGTGCTGTGAACAAGGAATTTTCATCATTTCTCTTCATATTAAAGATAAATGCTGAAATGGCTGTGCACAAATGGAAATAAAAGATGTGGGGCTTGCTAAAGAGAAGCACGCAGCGAACAGTTGGTGAGTCAGGGTGTATCAGAGCAAAGATGGAACATGTGAACTTAGTGTTAGAAGGTCTACTTTGAGGGGCTGATGACATTCTGTTATCAACTGTTTAACAACTGTTAAACAAATTTGTCCAAATTTGGTTTTTCTCAATCAATCATTTCAAACTCCAGTGTCTTATAAATTTAGAGAATCTTTAATGTACAGCTTAATATCAGTAAATGTTTGCTTATGTGGTGCATTCCTTCTTAAATGTGTAATGGACTTGTTTTGCCTGTAGTTTTATCAAAATACTTAACACGTATTTGCAACAAAGAGTCAGTAATTTTCAAGATTCTGTTTAATCTTATTTCAAGTGCATGTAGGTTGATATTAATGCTAGCTTCATTCCAGATGTTGATGAACTGTTAACACCCTGACATTTTAGTGAGAATTGAAATGTGAAACTCTTCATAATGGAATTGACTTCCATTTAAGTCACCTGGAATCTTTGTGAAGATCTGTCTGGAATTTATGTGCTAGTTGTTTAAGGATGCTTTTCTCTGAATCTTGGGGTTTTGGATATCTTTATAGCCAATATCCCAATTAAAAAGTAGCACATTCGTTCCCATGTAAGATACTGAAGGAACTAAGAAAATAATTAAGAATTAAAATAACACCCATTTCATGTGTAAAAGTGTTTGTTCCAAGAGTGGAACAGAAAATATGTATTTTGAATGGTTATGTATCCAACTAACATGACCTATGCTAATAAGATTTATTTCTCCAAACATTTTAAATATTGAGTATTTATTTAGGCAATAATTATTTAACCATTTTGATATTTTTTGTTAATGAAGCATTGTGCAGAGACTAAGACTGAAGAGGTGTTATAATGCTGCAGCAAAGGTAGTGTCTAGCCAGCTGCCTGGAGAGATGAACCTCTATGGGCACTGCCATCATTAGCCTCAGAACATGTGGTCAGTGAACCTGAACCTGCCCTTCAGGTTCACTGACTGCACATATGTAGGCTGAGAGGGAGACCGTCACCATGGGCAAGATGCAGTTGGGAGAACCATCTTGCAGCCTTGCTGTCAGCTTGACTACATCCAGCCTGAACATGCAGTAGTTTCAAGTCTCAGACTCTGGCCCCACCATGGTTCCCAGGCACAGGCATGACTTCAATGGCCAACAGCAGCTGAATGTTGGCCAGTTGGTCAGCCTTATGGTAAATATCCACAGCCTCAACCTCTATTTAAAATTCAATTCCTCATTATGCAATTTCTCCCACATACCCACGGAAGTGCACACCACAGTTTGAGAACTTTTTTCCCAAACCAACTAAATAGAAATATAAGAAAATCTCTTCTTCGTAGGCAGCCCCTTGGTGTTCAGGATAACTTACATCTACCATACTTCTGTGGGTTCTGAGGTGACTGCTGAGGCTAATGTGAGATATCCAGCCTCAACTGACACCCAGCATGTGGCTTTCCCATTGGAGCTGGCTAACTGTAATTAAACCCTTGATGGGGGGATTTTGGGCTATGAGAGGGCACTGATGTTGGTTTGGTTATTCTGCCAGTTAATTCGGAGGATTTTTGCAGATAAAGTGTTGGTAGTACTTTGCCAATGCTTTGTGGTGATTGCTGTAGGTAGTCTGTGTCTCTGAAGCATACAAGAGGGCAGGAATCACTACTGCCTGGTAGACCATGAGCTTCATACTATGTTTTTTGTCCTGATATTTGAACATTATTTTCCTCAGATGGCCAAAGGCCATGCTGATGGACCAAAGGCTGTGATGAATTTCATCTTTGACATCTGCTTTTGTTGAAAATTGTCTCCTGAGATACGGAAGTGATCCACATTTTCTGGGATCTTGACATGGACTTTTATTGTTGAGTCTGATATTGTGCAACTGGGTCAGATTGGTAGAGGACCTTTGTCTTTCAGATGTTGAGGCACATTCTCTTGTACACCTCAGTGAACATGTCAACAGTGACTTGGAGCTCAGTACTGAATGTGTGTATATGTGATCATCATCTGTGTATGGCAACTTGATGACAGGGGTTTGAATGAGCCATATGACCTAGGTTGAACACTTTCCCATTCATCCTGTAGAAAACACCACATCTGGTTTGGCGAGAACAACCAGAAGATTCCAGGAAGTAATTAACCACAAACCACAATATGTTCTTGGATTGGATATTCCATCACACCTCAGTGGAAAAATAATGCTCTCCAGGCACCAAATGACCAACATTCAGCAGAAATCTTGGGATCTAAAGAACAGATGGTGGGTGGAAAGCATGCAGGAGTTTTAATAATTATCCAGTAACCATGACCTGTAGATTGGCCACCTTCAACCCAATACCCAAAGGTATACCCCGAGGAGAGCATATTTGAGGACAGAGAGGCGGTCAGTGACCTCTGGAAGGAGCACTTCAAAGAACTCTTCAACCAAGACTTTGTCTTTACAGCAAGTCTCCCAGACTCCAGCCCTGCAATCTAGCCAGGATGTCTCACTGCCACACAAGACTGACTGGAGATTTAAAGGGTTATATGTCAAATAACATTTAGAAGGCACAGTATCCCTGCTGGTCTAAAACTTGGCCTGAGAACTTCAGAAACAAATTCATAACATCATCTCCCACATCTGGAGATATGAGGTCATGTTAGGGGACCTCAGATATGTTGTAATTGTAGCTGTCTTCAAAAAAGGAGACAAATCTGTTTGTAATAACTGCAGCATGGTCTCCCCATTTTCTGCCATGGTCATCGCCAGAGTCCTCCTCAACTAGTTCTGCCCAGAACACGAAGAATAGCTCCCCAAATCACAGTATGGATTCCGCCCATTTAGAGGCAGGGTAGACATGATCTTAAGCTCCTAGAAAAATGCAGGGGGTTTCATCAACCACTGTATATAACATCTTTTTGACCTTTCAAAGGCCTTTGGTTCAGAGAGACTGTGGAGAATCCTTCAAAAATTGTCTGCATTCTACACCTGCTAAATAATGGGCTTATGAAAGCCATGATTCTAATCAATGGGCTCATCACAAGCCAAACAATCCAAGTGCAGACTGGGTTTGTGCAAGACTATCTCGTTGCTCCAACCTTTTTAGTTGTAAAGTAAAAGCACAAACATTAAGATAGAAGTGTAAGTTAGAGTGGATAATTTAAAGGTCAAATTATGTGGAGAAAGAGGAAGAAAGATGAGCTTAAGAAAGAAACAAACACATAAAAAAGTATTTTTAAAGAATCATTTTAAATGCTCTTATGTCCATCATAATAATTAAAATCAGAGGAATGAAACTGCACAGTTAATTTTCAGTACAAGAGATGACTGGCAGTAATCAGCACATAATGCTTTGCTTATGATGTTGAAATGACTTGACTACATTTGAGTTTACCTTGTTTCTGCAGGCACTGCATGCCATTTGAATGAGGGGCAAACCAGTGAGATGAAGCTGTCAGTGGAATGGTGCATCTCTGGCAGCAATCTATTGATTTCTCTGTTTAAATGTGCAGCTGTGCTCATTGAAGTACCTGTGATATTTGTGTATCTCATTGTCTTCACAGTGGATTTTGGACCAATCTGGTAGATTCTATTTAATTTGAAGATAGGTGGTCATGGTGAGTTGGATAGGCACTAATGTTTATTTACATCAGTGACTGGTGAATTTTGCCGAGGGAAGGCAGAAATTAGAATAGAATCGGCCCCACCTTTCATATTATGTCAATACGTCAATTTTAGTGAAGGTAAATGACATAAATTGACTATTGTATATAGGTAGAAAAGAAGAATTTGCACTAATGCAACACTTTTCATGACCTTAGGATGTCCCATAGGCCTTTATTACTAATGACATTTCTTTGAAGCTTTGTCCCTGTGGTAAGCTGGAAGTGAAACAAAAAAAAATCCAGGAATACTTTAAATAAAGAGAGATTTATTCCATTTCACCTCCAGTGTAGACCATTTCTAATACATCTAGATTTTTTTTTTGATTTTAAAAGTATTCTTTATGTCACATTGGTTTCCTTCCTACTGAGTTATAGACATTTTAAGAAATCAATTCATGAAAAATCTAAAGTAATTTAATAAGTTACATTCAGTACTTTACAATCAATATTTAATTTATTAAATGAACAAGGAAAACTTTTCAATGCAGACTTTATGTTTTAATGTCAAAACTGTACTTATCACAAAGCTTAATGATTGGTCCTGCTTTAATATTTTGATTTTTGACTAACTTAATGCAGAATTATTGAGTGTGTGTGTGTCTGTGTGTGTGTATGTAATGTAGAATTAGATTTTAATGCTTTGTGAAAACTTGAAGGAGCACTGTTTCATGAAAAAATAGTAAACCTTTTCTTTGACCCTCATGTTTCTTTACGACATAGAAGGCGGCCTTTTGGCTCATCGAGTTTATGCCAGCTGTCAGAGCAATCCCATCAATCTCATTCTCCCACTTAATTTCCCTGTCACCTATTCTCTCTCACATACCCATCAACTCTTTACAAGGATGTTGCCAGGACTAGGGGGCCTGAGTTATAGGGAGAGGTTGGCCAGACTAGGTCTTTATTCCTTGGAACATAGGAGAATGAGGAGCAACCTTATAGAAGTGTTTAAGATTACGAAAGGCATAGATAAGGTGGACCGTAACAGTCCTTTCCCCAGGGTAGGGGAATCTTTAATACATCTAGATTTTTAAAAATTTTATTTTAAAACTATTCTTTACAACACATAAAACTAGGGGGCATATGTTTTGGGTGAGAGAGAAAAAATTTAAAATGAACCTGAGGGGCAACTTTTTCATGCAGAGGGTGGCGAGTACATGGAATGAGCTGCTAGGGGAAGTGGTTGAGGCAGGTACAATAATATCATTAAAGAAGCACTTGGATAGGTACGTGGAGGGGAGGGGCCTGGAGGGATATGGGCCGAACACAGAAAATTGGGACTAACTAGGTGGAAAATTTTGTCGGCATGGACTCGTTGGGCTGAAGGGCCTGTATCCATGCTGTATTGCTCTATGACTCTAACTCCTTGATTCTCCTGACTCTCACCTATACTCAGGGTAATTTACAGTATTCAATTAACCTACCAACCAAGAGTTGCCAAAGTTAACTTCATGAAGAGGATGCTACTTAAATTAGTTGTTTCATGTATTATTCTTGCTGTTTTACAAGTATGCAATCCTTATCAAACTGTTATATTCTTTTACAGTCTATTCCACTAACAGATGGTGACAGTGACATGATCGCTTTAGGTCAGAGACCGAAAAATCCTATACCGAACATCCCTACAACACTAGACAGGCAAACAAATTGGAGCAAAGATCTACCTCTTCCTACTCCAGAGCAGAAGATGCGTCAGCAGGCCCAGGCTATATCTTCCTCTGTTATTCCCATCAATGTGACTGGTACAGTTCCAAGTCTTCATATTTCTTAACAAGAGCTATACTAGATTACAAGTTAAGCAAGTGAAAAATGATTTCAGTAGTATGGTAGAACTGTGTCAGAGATATGTAACTCTCCATTATCTTAGTAAGTCATTGTTGATTGTCACTGGTAGCACTGGATGGTTAGACGAGGTCCAGGTAGAACCTTGTCATGACCCTGACTGGTGTCCAAATTCACGCATACACATGTATACTTAGACACAGACATGATTGTCAGCAATCTATCTTGAGCAACAACTAAAAATAAAAACCCTGGCTTTTTCTTTTCAAAGCTGAAGAACAAACGCAGCTTTTTAGCAGGATTACATGTGACTTTATTCAATGAAAGCATACTCTTACAAGACAACATTTGCCTGATAGCTTAAAACCTAATTTCCAACATTAGAACATTTTATTTTGTGCTGTTTCTTCTGGAGTTTAAACTATTCATTGTTTTCCTTTTAAAACTCAAAATGATCTTCTAAAATTCCTTTGTATATTATTTCAGCAATGTTATTAATACGTTTAGAATAAATGGGTCAACATCTCTTTTAGTGTATGAGATTTTGTATTCAATATTATACAGTAATCACTTCCAGGATTATGTGTGGAAGATTACATAAATTTGAAGCATTGCTACTGTATAATCAAAAGCATTACCTTTTTAAACTTGATTAAAATTGAATCCTAATGATAGGAATCATACAATGAAAGCATTATTAAGATTAATGCCCATTTAAAAGTATTGGTTAAAATACCACCAATTTCTAAGTCATTAGATTTGAATTACATATTAGAATATTTTTAATATTTTTTTCAGAAGTAAGTTGGTACAACAAAGTATGAACTTCATACTGATTCTTTATTCTCTGTTATAAGGAAAAAATTATAATAGCTTTGTAAGTTTCCCACAGTAGCTGTTGTCATGATGTTCAATGCCTTTGTCTCGACTAATTGAGATATTCTGTGATCCTGGTTAAGAGGATGAAAAAGGCCCCAAATTGTAGCAATTTCCTGATTTCAATCCACTGACTTTAACAGCAAGTGATGCTTGGTTGAGGATTGGGAAGTGATAGGTTATGAAGCCCCTTATATCGTTTGCTGTTTAATGACGAGGATTATCTTTAAATAACCATCATTTGATGGAGGTACCAGAAAGCAAGCAGTGCATGTGGAGATTCTCCAACAAAGATTGAATAGCTTCAAAAAACAGAGAAAAGTGGCTGCCAAAAAAAGTTAGAAAGTACCCTTGTTCATACTTTGCTATCAATACATCAGTCTGCAATCATTGGGCCTGTGCAACAAATTGATGGTGTTTTATAGAAATTCAAGGTCAACATGTGCCACAGGATTTCCTGACTGCTATGGGTGGAGTATATCAGTACACAATTCCTTGTGGATGAATTAGAATGTTTGCTTCACATCAAGTTATACAAGATCTCTTGCTGGTTTTTAAGAACCAATCCATTTTACATTTAAATTTAAACCCAATGCACTTTGTTATAATTCATGAACAATCTAATTAGGTCATTGTCAATGTGATTACTTTATATGGCACCTATGTTTTAAATGATATCCCAGGCACAGGTGCCATGGAAATGCCTTTAACACCTATATAATGCTCTGTATAACAAGCAGGATGTCAGCTGCCATTTACAGTAAGCAATGGATAACAATGATGGTAGAATAATTTTTTCCAGGCCACAGTGATCCCCTAATTTCCAGAACTGCACTGAATACTCAGAAGAGTAACTTGTTGAATTAACTAACATTCTTAATTATCAGTAACCGGATGCAGAGGTGTTTATTGTTTTGTTGCATTGACCCTAAGTGCAATGAAAACATTAATTTGCTCTACCCTATTATCAGACATTCCAGATGACTTCCTCTAGCATGGTTGGGTTCTTTCCATTCAGGAGCTCCTGGAAACTGTTAATATTTTTTTCTGAAGCAGTAAACAGTCTTACTTCTTCCACAAGATTAGTAGTTCCCAGCCTTTTCACACCCAGTCAAAATGCACCCCCACCCCTTTTACTACACTTTGGAAACAGAGCATGTCTTCCCTTATCAATAAATTTTACCCTGAGTGTTAAATTGTTTTTTAACCAAACATTGAGAAGTTCCATCCTCTAATTCCGTCTCCTTTTCTGAAGGTGAGCACTTGCTCCGAGGTGCAGTCCACACACATCTCTCTCAAAATCTCATCTAGGTGACTATTCCCCTTGTGTAGACAATGAGTGCTTGTAGATAATTTCACCATTGGTATCCAATTGTCATTTTCATTTATAGGAACATTGTTTTGGGGTCAGATGTGGTACATTGTGACTGAGACATTCCTCTTCTTACCAATCATGTGTTTTCATGCTAGAATTAGGGACATATATGGACAGAGGATTGGAAGCAACCAGAAGCACTGCACAATGACCATTAAGCATGTTAAGGCTGCAGGTGTATGGTCTTCCAAATCACGGTTAATTTCTGCATATGACTAAATGATTTTATCCCTCTCTGATACATGGTTTCTGCAAATAATCCTAGTGCACGTTCCTACTAAGGAATTGACCGTGGTTTGAACAGCATAGTCTCTCCCAGATGTATTGACCAGCTCAGCCACTTTGGGGCTCTTTTTCAGTCAGTCATAAATAAGGAATCACCAGTACTTTGCACTTCTAGAAAACCTAGAGGCTATCTGCACATGCGTCCACATATGCATGTGAACTCCATAATGTAATATTTTAGAGATTGTATCACTGTATGAGTGAACTAAACTGAACATCAATCATCGCTGAAATTTTTGTTATGGTCTTTCAGTTTGTCCTTTTCTAATGCTCAACAGTTCAAATTAGAACAATATAATATCTGTCCATCCTGAAATAAATACTGTATTTCTCAGAATGTTCTACCCATTCCCCATGCCATTTGACACACTTTGGTAGGTGCCTTCCAAGGCAACAATTAACTTTCAATGTGGATTTTGATAAATGCCAATAATCTGATATATAAAATAACTTCATTCCCAACAGCCTTTTTCTCATTCATTTTTTTCAAATCTGATTGCTACTGAAATGACCAGCATTTATTACGCATCCCTAATTGCCCATGTAAAGGTGGTGAGTCACTGTGATGAACTGCTGCAGTCCTTCTGGTGAAGGTACTCCCACAGTGCAGTCAGGTAAGGAGTCCTAGAATTTAGGCCCAGCAACGATAAAGGGCCTTCAATATACTTCCAAGTCAAGTTGGGATGCACCTTGTATTGTAAAATGCAGGCGTTCCCATGCACTTTCTGCCCCTGTCCTTTTTGGTAGAAGAGGTCACAGGTTTGTTAGGTGCTATTGGAGCAGCCTAGGTGAGTAACTGCAGTGTATTTTGTAGATAGTTCACACTGCAGCCACAGTGTGACAATGGTGAATGGAATAAATGTTTAGGGTGGTAATTGTGATGCTTTGTTCAGGATCATGTCAAATTCCTTGCGTTGTTTGTGCTGTATTCATCCAGGCAAGATGAGAGTATTCCTGCATAGTCCTGACTGATTTGCTCCTTTTAGATTGTGCAAAGGTTAGTTGGTCAGGTGAATCACTCACAACAGAATACCCAGTGCCTGACTTGCTTTTATATCCATAATATCTATGTGGCTGGTCCAGCTGAGCTTCTGGTCAGTAGTGACCCCCATGATGTTGATGGTGGGCAATGTCATGAATAGGTGGTTAGATACTCTCTTGTTGGAGGTGGTCATTGTTTGGCAGTTTTCTTCTTTCCTTACAACATTAAAGGAAGCAATTTTGACCCATCGGGTCTGTGTCAGTTCACAGAGCAATCCCATTTTTTTCCCTGTAACCTACTCTCCCCACATTTTGTTATGCCATTTATTAGCCCGTGCCTGAACGTTGTCCAAGTCTTGCTTCACGTAGGCATGTACTGCTTTATTTTCCGAGGAGATGTGAATGGAATTAAACATCATGCAGTCATTAGCAAATGTCCCCACTTCTGACCTTATCATGGTAGGAAGGTCATGATGAAGTAGCTGAATGTGTTTGGGCTTAGAACACTGTCCTGATAATCAGCAGGAACATCCTGGGGCTGGGCTGATTAACCTCCAACAAGCATAACCATCTTCCACTGAACAAGAATAAAAAACAAAAAAGTGCTGGAAACACTCAGTAGGTCAGGAAGTAACTGTGAGAGAGACCCTTCATTAGATTTCCACTGCACAAGGTAAGTCTCCACCTACAGGAGGTTTTTCTCCTTGACTGGACTTCAGTTTTACCAAGACTCAATGCCATGCACCCAAAGCTGCCACAATGTTAATGGCAGTTGCTTTCACCTCAACTCTGGAATTAATCTCTTTGGTCCATGTTTAGACAAAGGGCTGTTTTGAGGTCTGGAGCTGAGTAGCCCTGGCAGTATGATGGTGCTGCTGCCTCACAGCTCCAGGAACCCAGCTTCAATCTGATTTCTGTGCTCCCTGTGAGGAGTTGGCACGTTCTCCCCATGATTGCAGGGTTTCTTCTTCCATTCCATTTTACAGTAATTATCTATTGTAAATTGCCCTTTATGTAGTTAAGTTGCCAAAGGAATCCAATGGGGATGTTGTTGGGCCTGTGGGAAGGAATAAGTTGCAAGACTATATGGGAAGATGATGAAGGGGATTTGGATAAGTGGCATTGCTCTGCTGGGAACCATTATTGACTTATTATGAGGCAAATGGTTTCCTTCTGTATCATAAGTATGCTACGAAGCCCAGACTGGACATCAACAAGCAGGTTATTGGCAAGTAAGTGCGACTTTAAAGTGCTGCTGATTACATCTTCTATTATTTGCTGATGATTGAGGGTAGACTGACTGAGTAGTATTTAGCTGGTTTGGATTTGTCCTGCTGTTTGTGAACAGGATATACCCAGGCAATTTTCCACATTGTCAGGTAGATGCCAGTTTACTGGAACAGCTTGGCTCGAAGTGAGGCTAGTTTTGAAGTGCAGGTCTTCAATACAACAGCTGGGAAATTGTCCGATCCCAAAGTCTTTGCTGAATCTGAAGCTCTCAGTCATTTCTTGAGTCAATCAATTTGTCTGAAAATTTGTTACAGTGATGGATGGAATCTCAGAAGGAAGCTGGGATGGATCATCCACTCGGAAGTTCTAACTAAATATTGTTCTTGATTTTGACATGCTGGCCCCTGTTATCATTAAAGATGGAGGTGTTCTTGGAAGCTGCTCCTCCCCTTTGCTGTTTAATTGTCCATTATCATTCATGACTAAATGCAGCAGGATTGCTGAGCTTTGATCAGATCTATTGCAAGTGAGATCTCTTAGATCTGGCTATTGTGTTCTGTTTTTGCCATTTAGCAGCTTCAGATGGGCAGCACGTTAGCGTAGCGGTTAGCATGACGCTATTACAGCACCAGTGATCGGGGTTCGATTCCCGTCACTGTCTGTAAGGAGTTTGTATGTTCTCCCATGTCTATGTGGGTTTCCTCCGGGTGCTCCGGTTTCCTCCCACATTGCAAAGACGTACGGGTAGGTTAATTCCGGTTTAAAATGGGCGGTGTGGACTCGTTGGGCCGGAAGGGCCTGTTACCATGCTGTAAAATAAAAAAAAGATTGACATCTCATTCTTTGGTACACCTGGACTTGCACCAGGCATGCTCCTCTATACCCTTCATTGAATAAGGGTTGATTCCTTGTCTTGATTTAATGATGGCCGAAGAAATATGCATGGTAATGAGATTATAGATTGTGGTGTACATTTCTGCTGCTTCTGCTGATGGTTCCCAGCCTCTCATGGATGCCCAGTTTTGAGCTGACAGATGTGTTTTATATCTATACAATAAGTAAGATTTGTCATGGCACACAGCACAATGGAAGGGTCCTCAGTGTGAAGGCAGAACATTGTCCCCATAAGGACTATGCGGTGGTCACTTCAACCAATATTGTCATGGACAGTTGCATCTGAGACAGGTAGATTTGTGAGTATGAGGTCAAGTAGGTTTATCCATCATTCAGTGCCTGCCACTGACCCAATCTGACAGCCAGGTCCTCCGGGAAGAAGCCTGCTCAGTCAGTGGTGATGCTACCAAACCACTCTTGTTGGTGGACTGATGTCCTCCACCCAGACCACATTCTGTGCCCTTGCTTCTTTCAGTGTGCCTTGAAAGCATTGTGTAGCATTGATCCATTGGTTGAGGAGGGTAGGAGAAGGTTTCTTGCCCATGTTTAACTTGAAATTATGGAGTCTGGAGTCAGGGTTGATGACTCCTATGGTTATATCTCCTGC
Organism: Pristis pectinata; assembly: GCF_009764475.1. Lineage (NCBI taxonomy): Eukaryota > Metazoa > Chordata > Chondrichthyes > Rhinopristiformes > Pristidae > Pristis > Pristis pectinata. Next base: position 69,648,297 of record NC_067408.1, on the reverse strand, counting down.
CTGTGCAGCCCCTCTGGTGTGACAAATTGTAATGGGTTGTCTTTAAAGTATGATTCTGTGAGAATGACAATGTCAGATTACTGTCCAGCCTTAGACAGAGACAGAGAATCATACAGTATGGAAACAGCCACTTCAGGCCACTGAGTCCCTGCCAACCATCAAACAGAGGGGCAGCAGACTGATATGACTAGTAGAGCTGCTGCCTCACAGCACCAGAGATCTGGATTCAATCCTGACCTTGAGTTCTATCTCTGTGGAGTTTGTACATTCTCCCTGCGGCTGTGTGGGTTTCTTCTGGGTGCTCTGGTTGCCCAGGTTGCCCAAAGATGTGCAGGTTGGCAGGTTGATCGGCCACTGTAAATTACCTTTAGCATTCAGGTGAGTGATAGAATCTGGGACAGTTGGGGAGAAGATGGAGAAAATTTTTTAAAAATAGGATTAATGTAGGATTAGTGTAAATGGGTATTGGTATTGGTTTATTATTGTCACTGGTACCAAGGTACAGTGAAAAGCTTGTCTTACAAACCGATCGTACAGGTCAATTCATTACACAGTACAGTTACATTGAGTTAGTACAAAGTGCATTGATGTAGTACTGGTAAAAACAATAACAGTACAGAGTAAAGTGTCACAGCTGCAGAGAAAGTGCAGTGCAATAAGGTCCAAGGTCACAACAAGGTAGATCGTGAGGTCATAGTCCATCTCATTGTATAAGGGAACCGTTCAATAGTCTTATCACAGTGGGGTAGAAGCTGTCCTTAAGTCTGGTGGTACGTGCCCTCAAGCACCTGTATCTTCTACCTGATGGAAGAGGAAAGAAGAGAGAATGTCCTGGGTGGGTGGGGTCTTTGATTATGTTGGCTGCTACACCAAGACAACGAGAGGTAAAGACAGAGTCCAAGGAGGGGAGGCTGAACTAAGGAGGGTGGTTGATGGTCGATGAAGACTGGGTAGGCTAAAGGGTCTGTTTCCATGAAGTAACTCTCTGTGACTCTATGACACTCAGTTGCACTAAACCTACACTAGTTACATTTTATTCTCCTCACATTCCCAGCACTTTTGGGATGTGAGAGGAAACCAGAGCACCTGGAGAAACCCCACGCAGTTACAGGGAGATTGTGCAAACTTCACACAGACAGCACTAGAGGTCAGGAATAAAATTAGGTGACTGGAGCTATGAGGCAGTAGATTTATTCATTGCCACCCCTGTTTGTGAGGACTTTGCAAGGTTGACGGGGTGGGAACAATTTTGCTGTGTCCATACTCAGTGCCTAGGTTGACTCCAGGTGGTTTTATTCTTCCTCTGTTTCAATGTGGCAGTTAGAGCACAACTAAGTAGCTCACTGGGCATTTAGGAGTCAACTAGAATACTCGGTTTAGAGTCACATTTCAGCCAGACCACGTAAGGATGGCAGTTCTGCTCCACTGAGGGATATTTAGTGAACCTGATGGGTTTTTACAACGATCAAATGACTGGTTTGGGATTTGAACTCCCATCTCTGGATTGTTAATCTACACCTTTGAATTACTAGTCTGGTTCCTTAACTCCTATGCCAGCACCATACCCAACCTTTCACATTTTAACCATTGAACCAGTGTACTCTTTTCATTTAAACTATTTTTATGCCAAATGTTATCCATTTTTCACAAACCTTGTACAACTTGCCCAATTTGTCCCCTCTTCCACTGAAGATGTACAGGCCTTGGCAACTCAGATGATCACCTGAGTTTTTATCATCTAGGAATCTAGAACCCTCTAGGAATTTGTGGTGATGATAGGTTAGTAATATCACACAGAGGAATATGATTCAGCCTAAATTATATGTTTAAGTATGATTTATCCATTTTGGTACCAATGTGTTAAAGGAGTCTTTTAATGTACTGATAAGTATGGTTGCAATGGTGTGGAAGTATGTATAAATTCCTATTTGTTTTTCATTCACCATTACAGGAGTAGGTTTTGAGAGACAGATCATTGGCCGATACTCCTTTGCTCATCCTCAGTCAGCATTGCAGCGAAGACGGAAGTTAAAGAGGCGAAAAACTATCAGTGGACTTCCCAGACGTGTACAGCAAGAAATAGGTAAAACTTGAAAAACTCATTAACATGTTCTGATTAGAAACATTTCCTGCAACAAATACCTGAAATTTAAAAAAAAACTGCTACTGAACACTGTAAATCAGAGCAAATGTTCTGAGACAATAAAGGAGACTTGCATTTATACAGAGACTTTCATGACCATGTGATGTTCCAAAGCTCTTAAATTACTTGTCACGTTTATAACAATGGAAAAGCAGAAATTTAAAGTGTGCAAACTCAAACAAACAAATTCATGAAAATCACTTCATTTTTTAGTCCTGTAGTTGACAAGTAAATATTGAACAAGACCCTTGTTGTTTTTCCAATATAGTTCCAGCTGAAAGGACAGATAGAGCCTTGGTTGAACACCTCACCTGAAAGACAGCACATCTAGCACATTGGAGCATTCCCTAAGTACTCCAATGAAATGGCAGCCTAGATTTTGTGCTCAAATCTCTGAAGTTGAGATGTACAACTTTCTGGTTATAAAGGGAGATCACCATCACAGTGCCACATTGAAATCAGACCAATTTTATTACATGTTTGCAGAGCAGCCTTATTCTGAGCTGACCATGATTTTGCTTTATTCTTGTTATCCCAATTAGTTCATAGATTCATAGAGTTATACAGCATGGCGACAGATCTTTCGGCCCAACTCCTCCATGTCAGTCAAGATGCCTACCTATGCTAATCCCACTTGCCTGCTTTTGGCCCTTATCCCTCTAAAGCTTTCCAATCCATATACCTGTCCAAATGTCTTTCAAACATTTTAATTGTACCTGCCTCTACCACCTCCTCAAGCAGCTCGTTCCGTATATCCACTAGCTTCTCTGTGAAAAATTTGGTCCTCAGAGCCCCTTTAAAACTTTCCTCTCTCACCTTGAACCTATGTCTTCTAGTTGTAGGCCAGTGGAACTTCTTCCATCCCTGGCATCTCAGGAAATTTGTTCAGAATGAGCTGTGGAACAGAGCCCCTTTGTTTCAAGATTCTATTGCTGCCAGTCAAAAAGCCACCAGACTTGAGGAAATTCAGGGCCTTTACATACAATTTGCAACTTTATATTTATTTTATGGGACACCCTTTGATTCTACCTTTTATTAACTTGGTCAGCAGGTTCTGATGAATCCTCAGTGGCTAAAGAAAGGAATGTAATTGTTCATGTTAACCCAAATTTGGACTGTCATGGTGACAAAGTGAATTCTACCAGTGCCCGATCTGGGACCAAGGACTCAGAGTGCCAGACAGAGGATATCCTTATTGCAGCACCATCAGTAAGGCGGATCCGAGCCCAGCGGGGCAGTGGCATCACATCTTCCCTGTCACATTCAGATGGGAATATCACAACTCTGGCCGATGACTCAGGCTCAATGTTCCTTGCACCAATCGACAACCACGTCCGTTCCCGCAGCCTTTCTCAAGATGGTGTCAGAGTTTCACTGTTATCTCATGAATTAAGTCAGGACAATAGTGTTGAAAGCATCATTAGTGCTGCTGAAAAATACTTACCGACCCCAGAAAAGACAGAAGAGGAAGACAGCGAAGCCAGTTTGTTTAACCAGAGCCCACAGAAACATCATTCAATAGGTGTGACTGTTCAACCAGAACAAAACCCAGAACACGAAGACCAAGTGACAAAAATGTCCAACTTTGTGCCAGAGCCAGACATGGGAAACAGTGAGATCTCTTCAAATTCAGATACATTCGGGAGTCCAGTCAACAGTCTCTCCAGTGCAGGAGTTATCTTAAGCAGTCAGATGGATCAAAAGGAGGACCATCAATCCTCCAGTGGAAATTGGAGTGGAAGTAATTCAACATGCCCTTCACAGACATCAGAGACAATCCACACTGCGTCCTCACCACCACTGACAGGATCTTCACACTGTGATTCAGAACTATCCTTGAATACACCTGCCCACACTAACTATGATTCACCAGGTTTCCTTCTGGAGCAGTATACTTATCAAGGAGACAAAGTCAGAGGTCACAGGGCAAACTCCTTTACTTCCACAGGGACAGATGTTGTTGAAGATCTCAATGCAAGTAATGCAAGTGATGCAGAATGGAACTATTTACACCATTGCCATGATGCATCTTGCAGCCAAGATTTTAGCCCTAGGCATTCGAGGACCAATAGCTTAGGATGCCCAAGTTTTGCTAGTATGGGTACATGTGACAGCTTTCTTGAGAGACCATCCTCTTCCAGAACTGACTCGGGCTCACATTTCTCTGTGGATACTGAAGGGTATTATACATCCATGCACTTTGACTGTGGTTTAAGAACTACTAGAAACTACATTTTTAACTATGCATCCACAAGCTCTGATGGAATCCAGAGTATAGAAAATGCTTCTGAACTTGGTGAGCTCCCTCCATCGGATCCTTTAGAATTAAGAAAGCAGAGGTTTCGGGGCCAGAGCATTGCTCTCAAGAAACCAAAGGCAAAACCAGCCCCACCAAAACGCAGTTCATCTTTGAGGAAAAATGAAAGTTATACAAGTGAGAGCTATCAGAACGAACCAAAGACAAGCAATGGGCAGGATGGGACTGTATCTTACAGAGATGCACAGAAGTCATTGCAGCTTGACCTAAGTCTTGCATCTGACGGGTTCAAAGGTCCCATTCTACCTAACGAAAGGAATGTTCCTTGGGATAGTCGTAGCACATATGCAAATGATAATGAGTTATCAGACCCTCAGTTCACCCCATCTGAAATGCCATCATTTAAAGATGGAAGTGCCATGCAGTCAGATTATGCAGGCCTCTGGCTCTTGAATGACTTAAAATCTAATGATCCCTACAGATCATTATCAAACTCCAGTACTGCAACAGGTACAACCGTCATAGAGTGCACAAAGTCTCCAGAAGGTTCAGAATCACAAACATCCCAGTCTGAATCCCGTGCCACTACTCCATCCCTTCCCTCCATTGACAATGAATTCAAGCTGTCCTCTCCCGATAAATTGGCAGGTTTGGCATCACCATCGAGTGGATATTCAAGCCAGTCAGGAACACCAACCTCAACTTTGCCAACACCTCTCTTTCCTGGTCCCTTGTCTCCAAACAGTGGAAAAAGAAAGCCAAAAGTTCCAGAGAGGAGGTCTTCGCTACAACCGTCTTTTGCAAGGGATGCTAATGTTACAAAGAAAGACCTCGAATTACCAATTATACCTCCAACACATCTTGACCTAAGTGCTCTTCAGAATGTGTTTAAAAGCAAGCCTTCTGCTCACAGAAACCAACTGCATATCTCAAATCAAAGTAAAGACAGCGAGGCAGCTGAACGACCCAATAACAGTCCATCAGTTTCCCTTGCCATTACCCCATCAGTGCTACAGTCTGTACAGCTTCGTTCTGTTAGTAAAACCAAGCAACCCAGGCAAGAATGCCAAGAAGAACCTGGCATAACAGAAGAACTGCCTCATACAGATCCTGTCACACCACCATATAAAACTGAACCATATGGTTATAGTGCACATAAGTGCAATGAATTTTCCAATTCACCACCACAAAAATCATCTTCCTCAGAAGCAAACACTAACTTATTGGATATGGAAAGTACTAATGCGCTTCAAGAAAATAATCTGAATGAAGAAAGTTTGACCCCTTTACCCTTGCTCTCTTCAGTGGTAAAGTCTTTAAAAGCTAATGGGAGTCCACAGAACAAAGAGGTTGGAGATGACCAAACAATTGCAACAGCAAACTGTCAGGCAGTCTCCAATAGCTGCACAGATATCAGTGAAGCAAATTTGGTGAAGAAGAGCACCATACAAGAAATATATCAAGACTTGAATAATTCCAATAAAGAGTCTCAGAATGAGGTACTTGCACAAGAAATGGGGAACCCAGAGCGACCTGAAAAAGTGCCTTCATCAAGTCACACCATAACAGAAACCCTATCTGCTGCACTATCAAAACCCACAACTGTAGAGAAATTGGAAAGAAAACTTGACTTTGACCCAGTTAATGATGATGAAACTGCATCCCCAGACATAATTCAACCAGAATCAATAGGTGCACAGAAGCTCAGCAAAGACAGCATTGAAGAAAAGGCAAAGAGATTGCAAGATGGCAGTCCAGAAACTGTTCCTGATGCCACAAGAACTGCTGAAGCTCTGTGTGAGACTCCTAGTGATGGGCAGTACAAAGGTCATATAGGTAAAAGTTTTCTCATTTTAGTTCCACATCAAGTTGTAGAATGAAATTGTTAAGCTCAAAATTTAGCACTGTTACAGTAAAATAACATGTTGATGAGTGTGTTGATTCCACCAGCAAAGTATCCTTTTATTGCACAAAATCTGAAATGTTTTGACTGTTTTCAGAACATCTTATCGAACTCAACCACTCCAGTAAGAAAAGCAGATATACATTGTTAACCTGAAACATATAATTAATCCTTTTAAGTGCAAAAAAATAAGCAGATTGTGGATGATTTATGTTTATATGCAGACCTAAATGTAAGCTGGTGTACTCTAATTTTTTTAATCAGAGTTTGTCAACTGTGCTTCTTCAGAACTATTTAACCAATCTCTTTGTCCAATAATTTTCTTTATTCCCTTTGTTTCTGGCAATAAATAGACATGGTTGTTAAATTGTTTCATTTTATATATTTTAAGTATTGGACATGCTTTATAAACTTAATGCTCATATTTCTCATCACTGGCTTTGTAATAATTTACATTTGGTATCAAGCCTTTCTCGCTGGATCTGGAATTATAGGTATATTGCAATAAGTCAGCATAAAACTTCACTTTTTAACTACAACCAAGAATACATTCAAAATATAGGGTGAGATCTGATAAGAAGGCCAGATTTTCCTGGGGATACACTGGAACACCCATGTGCAGTGGATATTGGAAAATTGAGTGGGCGGGTGCATGCCAGGATAAAAACTGATTTTAATCAGGTTAAATTAATGGGAAGGAAATTTGGCAGTTTATGTCACAGGTATCTACTCTTATATGTCCATGTATATGTTTAATATGTCCACTGCAGTTGGTACATATCTGGCAAAATATTTCTTCATTTTCGTATTAGTTCATTTAAGTAGGATTCTCATCCGGTGTCTTTAAATGTGTTCTACATTATGGACTAAAAATAAGTTTTCTGTTTTCTTTGCAAAACAGCTATGCTGATTTCCTCTTGATCTCCGTCAGAAAACAAATCCTAATTATAAAGGAGAACATATTTTCAAGTGGAGTCTTTTAAGTAATAATGTGTAATGAGATCCTCCTGACTTGCTCAACCTGCCATTTTCTGTTTAACCATAAGCTTGCATTATAGTGTGACACAACAAATACACTGTTTAATTTTAAGAACATCAATCTTATTTAACAAAAATGAAAAACTTATTGTGATCTTTGTGATTTTTTGCATCATTTTTCCACGGAAATAATTTGAAAATAAGACATGCTCTTAATGGTCAGTCCTTAATGTGACATTTCTTTTCAGACAAGTTTTTAAGAAAGACTTAGTTATATGCTAAGTGGAAGTTAATTTTTCTAGAAACTAAATAATAATCATTTCATGTAATCAATGGGAATCTTATTCTCACATTAAATTTATAAAGGAAATCAAACTTTAAAAGCAAAAAGGTGGAAAAGTTTAAGGCAGGCTCAGGAAGTGATGGATGAACAATTGAAGACAACTGCATATCTGAAGTAAGATAGTTCACTGATGCATGTGATATTGTACATTTATGTAAATGCAGATTGAACTAAGTGAATGTAGTTAGGAATGTTGCTCTCTTTGCTTACAATTTGTGAAATGAAGCAGCTTGAAAAGATTTTAATAAACTTTTATAAAAGCCTGCTATTTAACCATACTAAATTATCATTGGTACACAATGAAATATTTATGCAATTATATGCAGATTACTAAAATAGATGTAATTTTTACAGTAAATTACTCTGCATTTCTTTTATGCAGATGTGGGACAGGGTGAGAGTTATTTGATTTCTCCCGAGTCGTCTCCTCAAACTAATGACGATAACGTATTCATATCGCCAAACAAACTCCGTACAACAGAAGACCTTTTTGCTGTGATTCACAGGTCAGAATCCTTAATAATTTTTTTTGCAAATATTGGTCGATAACTCGAAAATAAGCAGGAGATTATGTGGTTTCAAGGTAGTTGCTGTTGGTAACAAGGTATATACATGAGCTGAAAAGAATAGGAAACAAGGTTGTAGGAGACACAAGAGACTGCAGATGCTGGACTCTGGAGCAGAAAACAAACTGCTAGAGGAACTCAACAGGTCGAGCAGCACCTGTGGGGGGTAAGAAATTGTTGACATTTCGAGTCAAGACTCTGCATCAAGTTGTAGGAACAACACACAAAGGAGCTGGAGGAAATAAGCGGGTCGGGCAGCATCCATGGAGGGAAATGGACAGTCGAAGTTTCACGTTGAGACTGAAGGGTCTTTTTTGTGTTTCTTTATGCATATCTGATTAATGTCATTGGTGATGTGCGTCAAAGCTAATTCAATCTTCAGAAATTATATTTTCCTGTGGAATAGATCAGTGCTTGACTATGAAGCAATTGTTTTCATTAAATGTCTTCCATTGATGATTATTTTTGCTAATATTTCATATTATTCATGCCCCTTTCCCCAGTGTACTTTTACATGCTGCAGCATATTTTTATCTTATTGGTGAACAGAAGAGATAAACTGAGTAGAAAAAGACATGGCATGATAAAGAAAATTCATTTAAAGAGGAAGAGATTCATGTTGTGTTAGAACAAAAAGCTGGAGGAGATAGGTAACTGAAAAAAATAAATTGGATGAAAAGTGAAAGCAGATAAACAGTAGAGCAGGGTTGAACCATGTAATAGCTGTGTTGGTCATAGGAAAACTCATATGATGCAGAGATGGTAAGGCAAGGAAAGGCCATGAAAAACTAAATTGGACAGAGAAAAGGACTGGGGAAATAGATGGCCAATTTGTTGCAGGATATTTTAAATCAAACGTTGCTTAGAAAAGGGTCAGACTGGTGGAAAATGCAGTCAGCCAGAGGCAGAAACAAAGGAGCAGATAAATAAATAGAACTAGACATTGAGGAGGTCAATAGAGTGGGAAAATGAGAGGCGGGAATGGAAGGGATCAAGGAATTGACAGCAAGCAGCAGCTGTCATCTACCTAGTTAGGCGGAAATGTTTATGTGGGAAATTCCCATGCTGGTGTTTATGTATTCAGTTTCAGCAGTAAATTGTGACTTAACAATTGTGACAATTGAAAGGAAGGTTTGCTGACAGAAAGTCAATGCACACATAAAGTTCAATATTTTTAATATATAGATTTTGGATTTACAATTATCGAGGGGAAAACAGTGACAAGTAGTCCTGTCAATGCTTATGCATAAAAAAGTTGCAGTTAAAACACTACACGGGAATCAAATCAGCATTTATCTGGTTAAAGACAGTATTCCAGCAATAACTGGATTCTATACTCTCGATTCCCAAGGATTACTGAAGGTCATGAGGAAATCAAGGAAATCTGGTTAAAAAAAAATCTTGCAGAAGTTTTAAAGTATATAGTAAATGGGAATTAACACTTCTGATTTCTTTGGAAAGTTAGCTGGTCAGTGTGGTTCTCTGAATTTTTTATTTTGTTTACATGAAGGACAAATGCCTCAATGGGACTGGAAATTAAAGTATAAATGTACTACTGCATTTTGCTTTAGGAAAGTTAAACTGGCCTAGTAGCATGTCTATTTCAGATTCAATGGAAGGTCACATAGTTATGCTGGGAGAGCAAATAGTATAAACTTAATCTACTCCTTTGAGTTTAGAAGGTTGAAGGACAATCCATTTGAATTGTTAGAAATGAGATAGGGCAGATAGAAGGAAACTGTTTCTTTTAGTGGGGATTTCAAAAATAGAACATATCCTTAAAAATAGATCTGTATAACTATATTAGATCTAAGCAAGTCAAGAGAGAAATCAGAAAGCACTTTTTCCGTATAAATGGCCATGGAAATCTGGAATTTGATCCTCAGTATCTGGTGGAGCTAGATCATTTGGATCTTTCAAGACAGAACGTTGTAGTTTTTTGTTGTGTAATGATATCCAATAATATGGAGCAGAGGTGGTTAAATGGAGTTGAGGTGGAGATCAGTCACAAGCAGACCGAAGAGCTCACTGACATTGAGGGGTTGAATGATCCATTCCTCTGTTGCAAGTTGTTAATATCAGAAATCTATTATTTACTGACAGAATAATGATCTTATAAAACAGAAAAACGACAGAGAAATCCCTCTTTCATATTACCAAATATACATTACTAGATTCTATTGTAAAATGAAATTAATTTAGTTAAATGTAAAAGCAGCTGCTAAAAGACACATTTTCCATTTTGTCTCATCCTGAAACTGGAGACAGAAATCCAGCTATGCTTGAAATGCTAAAATTTCTGGCTTTGGGGCTTGCTCCCTTTTTCCAGAAAATGTGCAATGCATATACTTAAAAGGAAACCATGTGCCTTGAGGCTGGCCAAGTTTGCATCTGGATCCCACTCTGATTCATTCCTCAGGATCTTGAAATGCGAAAGGACTGGGGAAATAGATGGCCAATTTGTTGCAGGATATTTTAAATCAAATGTTGTTTAGAAAAGGGTCAGACTGGTGGAAAATGCAGTCAGCCAGATTTAAAATATCCTGCAACAAATTGGCCATCTATTTCCCCAGTCCTTTAGCATTTCAAGATCCTGAGGAATGAATCGGAGTGGGATCCAGGTGCAAACTTGGCCAGCCTCAAGGCACATGGTTTCCTTTTAAATAAGTATATGCATTGCTCAGGGCTTTAGGATGACTTTCAAAGGCAGGGTATTAAGATGGGTGATGACAATTGGTCCCTACTTTTTCATTTGAATAAAACTTCCTGATAGCACCTAGGTTTAAGTACTCCAGAAATCCCAGGGTGATACAAGAGAGGCAAGACCCTGTCTGTTTGTGCCTTATAACTGAGAACTCCTTGTCTACTAGGAAAAAGAGAATCTGGCCTAGTCTTGAGTTAACTGTCCAATAGTATTTGGGCTGTTTGGAAGTGCTCATAAACGTTCATTCTAGAATATTGCTGCATTTCTTGCTTATATTATTGTTCTTAATACTGAAAACAGTTGGAACATACGTATCTCTATCTCTATTTCAGGATTTTTTCACCTTCTCATTTAGGTCCCTCCCTCACTACATGAAAGCAAGAAAGGTTTGCATTTATATGCAGCTTTTCATGACCTCAAGATATCATATAGCATTCTCCACTAATCAACTGTAATCTTGATGCAATGTAGAAAACTCAATAATTGATTTCCTCACAGCAAGATCTCACAAATGATGATGGTCAACTAATCTTTTTTGATTATGGATAAGCATTGACCAGAACAGTGGGAAGAGCATTCCTTGCCTTTAGAACAATTTGGAATGATTTTTTATGTGCATTTGGGAGGGCATACAACGTTTCCCCCAGTAGTGCACAGATGTATCAGCTAATATTATGGACAAGTCTTTGGAGTGGGACTTACCCTCACAATCTTTTGACTCAGAGTTGAGAAGGGTATCACTGAGCCACAACTGATCCTTGCTGAGGTAATGGGTGAACTCCTCCCAACTTTGCAATTGATTACACGGATTAGGGGAAAATAGTACATGAATTTCAGCTTCCAATTGTAAATTAGTCACCTGCCCTTTATATCTATTCCTCAGTAATATTTCCAATCCACAGGGTTTTACCTGGGGTCTCCAAAAAAGATTAATTTCCTGGGGACCCCAGCAAGCAAACTGGGAGAAACATTATCGGGCATTAAAAAAATACCACTGCCATTAAGCAATTTTGACTCATCAGATATTTCCTTTATTCTACACATCCCTCTCTCACCTTCTCTCCTATTGAAAACTAACCTGCGTCTCTCTCCCAGTTCTGACAAAGGGTTGCAGACCCAAAGTGTTGACTGTTTCTTTCCTCAAATGTCACCTGACCTGGTGAGTTTTTCCAGCATTTTCTGTTTTTGTTTCAGATTTCCAGCATCTGCAGTTTTGATTTCATTTTCATTTTTTAAAAAATGTGTTTATTTTTATATTATTTGAACAATTTTATTAAGTTCTAAGAACATGGCATTTGGAAAAAGAGCTTTTGAGCTACAAAATAAAAGGTAGGACATCATGTGATCAATCTTGCACAAAATTTATGTAAACAGACTTGGTAATAACACATCCATTTTAGTCCAATTAAAACTCCTTTTCAGGAAATGTTATTTATTTTGATCTTCCTTCCAGATCAAAGAGGAAACTACTTGGGAGGAAAGATTCTGATGAAGGGCCGAATGTAAACAAACCAAGATCATCCCCTGGCAGCTCCCCTGGGACTCCTCCAGCTGTCCAGAAACAGCCTGGCCCTATTTATAGGAGTGTCCGCAAATCCAACACCTCACAGGAGGAGTTCAAACTACTGCTGCTCAAAAAAGGCAGCCGGTCAGATTCAAGCTATCGACTGTCAGCAACAGAAATATTGAAAAGTGCAAGCCCAATTTCTCCCAAGTCCCCTGGAGATGTTTTCCCAGACCAGGCTAAAGATTCCGAGAACATTTCCCCTTTCCCTTCTGGATGTGAAATGCAGTTCCCAATTTCACCGTACTCCCCAAGGCTTACTACAGAAGGGATCTCCTCCAGGAGCTTCTCCACCTCACTATCTTCCAGACCTAGCCGTTCTCGAGCTCCACCGGCAGCAGGCAGCAGTCGCTACAGCGCCCGCAGTCGCCTTCACAGTGCACCAATGCAAGTCATCTCTGAAGGAGAAGCTGAAAACTCAGATGGAAGTCTACATGATGATCGGAGCTCGCCCACATGATGATAAGATGCAGAATGACTAACTGGGGCAGCAACAGTGGTAAAACAAACATGAACATGCATGCGGTTCAGTTTAGCGATGTTTATACTGAGAGGTTTATCAAAAGCAAGGCAAGTTATAAACACTTAAGAAAAATATATAATGCTGCCCAAGGTATTAACAAAAAATAACTACTGAAATAATAGATCCCTTAATTGTTTCTCCAAAACTGCTAGTAATTTGATCAGTATAAACTTTGATTAAATAAGCTACTTTTTCAAATTTGGCTAGAGTAGATCATGAAGAGACATTTTGATTCATTAATGAAAGAAAATCAAAGGCTATGTTTTCTGAATTTGGGTAAATATTCAATTCAAAACTCTTAAGATGAATTCTGCAACATAGTATGCACTGTTGTTCCCTTTCATGTGTCATGAGGGAGTACCATTTTCCTGGTATGATAAAACAGGTACTTAAGGAAAGGACAGTTGTGAAAAATGGACATTGCAGTTCTTGGTATTCCAAATATGATTTTCTAAACACTACATGAAAGATTCTGTGATATGTGTAGCACAGAGTTAGAAACTAATGTAAATATCATTTTTAGACAGTTACAGAGAGTATTAATCCTTTGAGCCATGAACATTCTTCAACATGTGCACCATCAGTGTTTTCTGGGAACAAAGTGATACTATACCTTAGAGAGTAAGACAATGATAGATGAGGTAGCGCATGAGCAGATACATTTACTCAAATACATACCATGCACATATCATTTTATCCCCATATCATAATACAGTAGGTATTATGCTTCAGAATGACCCCTTTGAAATTGTAGCATCTTGTCATCCACAAATCACAATTAAGATATATTGTTGTGATAATTAGTTTAAAAAGTAGCTTCTACATTCTCATAAATCCAACCAAGAATTATATATATACATGAATGTGTAAGTATCATACAGATGCCTAGTTTTAAGAGCTTAATATTCTATATTTGCTCAAACAGTCTTCCATCATAGCCTAAACTTTAATTAACTTCTATTGTTTACTGAAGAAATAGGATTACACTCAAAGGATTAATATGGTACTACCTAAATCATAAACAATATTACTTTTTTTTGAACTTTACTAAAGATCATTATATTGTACAAATATAAAAAAGAAACCTAAGGAAATGGTTATTTTTGTGATTAAAGTTGAATTACCTGTGTATAGACACCAAGAATTGCATGCTTGCAAAAATGGCGTCATTTAAAACAATATATAAGCATTTTCAAAACCACAGTAATATGCGGGGTTTGGTTGGGGCAGATGGGGGTGATCAGAAGAAAAATAGTAAGCCTTTTTAACAAGGTTTTGACATTCTTTACAAGATACTCTACCACTATATTGAAAAAGCATAAGTTACAAGTGTTTAACGCACAGATGTCAGTAACGGGATTTACTGAAAAGGCAAAGAGACAGTTTTCTGTAGTTTTAAGTTCTTTAATAAAATGGGTTAGAAGAGCAGTAGGTACATGGGGGCAATTTTAACCTAAGCCATTTGTTCACCTGCTCCAGTGAGTTTCCCTCCTGTCGAGATAGCTTGTTATGATCCCCTTATAGGTTTTGGGAAGGAATTGGTGACAGCGTAAACTTAGAAGAATGGATAAGATAGAGGAGCCATTCATGTGTATTGAAAAATGTAATATTCAAAAAGTGCGAAGTGGATGAGTAACTGTGAGAGAAGAACGATATGTGAATGGGTAAGAAAATGGGGTATTTCTAAAGTGCAGATTGATCCAGAGATGTTCAGTAAAGACATTTTGCCAAGAGGACTGTAATCCCACTTTGACAATGAATGCTGAAGAATTGTAGAGCAGTGTAGATGCTGAAAATAGCTACACTGAAGACTGGGGAACAATCCCAGTGTAGAAGAGATAGTGGCAAAGCTATAAACATTAATTGTTCAAAATTGTAAGTATATGTGGCACCATAAGATGAGTTTCTTTGGTTATATGAACTATGTAAAATAGAACAAAGCACCATTGTTCTGTTTATGGAGTGATTGCTCATCAGCCTTGGTCAACTTAAGTTTGAAGGCAATGACTGTTAAAAGTCACAGCAATCGTATCTGGCCAGTTCAACAAAAGCAACAACCATGTGAAATATCAGGAAAAACTGCAAATGATGGAACTGGAAATGAGAACAGAAAGTGTTGAAAATGCATAACAAGACCAGTCGGCACTTGATAGTCAGTTAGTTAACAATTGAAAGGAGATTATCTGGTTAAAGAAACAGGGCTTCCCTTGGAATGTTAACCTTGTTTTTATCATGATGCTGATGAACCTGAAGTACATGGAAAACTTGGAGGGGAAAAAAATTCTGCCTGTTGATAAGGTTGCTTCTGTGATATCAGATATTTCATTCCTGTATGTCAAATTCTACATTATTTACAATAATCCCCATCTAACGAATGAGCACAATTTATTGTGTAATTTGAAAGCTTTGTATCACTGCAGGTGGCTGAGTTGGGCAACACATTCAGGATTTTAATTACTTGCAGTGTAAAGCTCTCAATAAAAAGCAGTGTTCTTCAGCAAAAGATTATATATCAACTCATGCACTGTTATAATAGCAACAGTCTTGTGCCATATCTTTCTTTTCCCTGGACAGGTGGCTACATGAAAAAATACAAAAATGAAGAAAAATCTTTCTGGACAATTTACTTGTTAAAATATATGAAGCATAGTTGCGAGAAGAACTGCTTAGTTTTTATTTAAAGCACTCATACTGAATGCTCTGACAGCACTGCCATCTTTGAACAAGGTGATCTAATTATGTTGTATGAATTACTTTTGTGAAACATCATTCCAATATGTGTGTTCTGTTGTTTGCACTGAAGTGTAAGACAGTGAGTGTTTGAAGTTCTGCAGCTGCTTTCTTATAGTATCTGATGATTCCTAATTTATATTGGCTTTCTTTCTGTTATTTTGGCATATATAAGACAATTACAAGGTTCTGCACAGTTTAAATAAAAATGTATACGGTCTCTTAAGGAATAATGCCTAGGGTTTTGCCAAAGGTTGAATGAATGCATCTTAACTGCATAGTTGGCAGAGTTAACAAAATATTGGTTTTGGTTTATTGTATAAAAATAAATATAAAAGAAGGTTACAGTGTAACTGTATTGGTACTAGAACCAGTCCAATCTGGAAGACAAGAATGGTTTATGGATTTGCAGCCATTTTATAATTTTTTTGTAATATTTGTAAATATGGACTTTTTAAAATGCCGAGATGCTTTTTTGTAAAATGTTTTCAAAGTTTACAATTAATTTCTAAGCCTTTGTATATTTTAGAGCTGTGCAACACTTTTAAGTCTTGTATTTATTTTTAGTAAAAATTGTGAATCTTTCCCTGTGAATTCTCCCCAAGTACAGTACATTTGGCCAGTCAAGTCTGGCTGCTTTGACAGTGTGCATAGAGCCTGACAATAAATGTGACTGCATTTGATCGGCAGAAAAATAACTATTTTTCCAAGTTGAACTCGTTATATTTATCTTTATGCATTCAGAAGAGGAGCAAAATATATTCTGTACTTCAGTTATACACACAATGCATGGTTACTTTGTGACCTTGAATAATGTCTTGAGAATGATTTGAAAAATTACATTTGGGTTTTGTTTCAAGCATCTGTGATAATGATCCTCAAGCAAAAATGCCACTGAAATGCTTTATTTAATAAGATCACAAGTCTGTACAAGATTAACTGGTTTCAGGTAGAGCAGCAATAAGTGTGCTACAACCAGCCTAAATCTACCTGGTCTCGAGGAGGTGATAAGAAGAAACCAGGCTCTCAATCTTAATTACTCTTGGTATCCAGGTCTGGAGCATGCACGTGCGTGGACATCAGATCAAGACAGGACTAGCAGTGACACTTGGTGTTATATTTACTGTCAGGAGCATAGTATGGCTGTTTGTTTAACTTATCTACTAAACATCCATACAGCTATACGCTTAACCTACCAAAACTTCCTGATAGGAGGAGGGATTTTGTTTTAAAAGTTAATATGTACTTTAACTGTTGCTTTGAAATAAGATATCTTTATTAGTTACATGTACATCAAAACACACAGTGAAATGCAGCTTTTGTGTAGAGTGTTCTGGGGGTAGCCTGCAAGTGTCGCCAGGCTTCCGGCGCCAACATAGCATGCCCACAACTTCCTAACCCGTACGTCTTTGGAATGTGGGAGGAAACTGGAGCACCTGGAGGAAACCCACGCAGACACGGGGAGAACGTACAAACTCCTTACAGACAGTGGCCGGAATTGAACCCGGGTCGCTGGCGCTGTAATAGCATTACGCTAACCGCTACACTACCGCGCCTGTTCATGATTGATTATGTTGTGAAAGCACAAAGCATATTATAACCAATTTATGGATTTGCATAGATGCAGGTACTCTTAACTACCAGAAACCAGCCAAGCTTTTTGAGGTGGTCAGTCAATTCCATGTAGGGAGTAGAAACTGAAAGCTTCTTGAGTTTTCTGGTACTCACTCAAAACTGCAGCAGCAGACATTCACCGGTAAGTCATTTCTGCTGGGTAAAATGAAATGGGATAGAGCACACTAAAGGAAGGTGAACAATATATTAAATAAAATTTGATGTACCCAGGACAAGAACAGGGAACATTTCAGTTCAGTGACTTCACCTGAACAATTTTTAAATACAAATGATAAACCACCAAGTTAATGTGTTTTCACACTAAGGGTTCCATTTTTGTGTATGGCACTACCACTCTGTTAAATGGGATGGGTGCAGGAACAGATCAAGCAACTTAATTTAAATTTCCAAAAAACACCAATAGGCTGTCTGGTGCAAAAGAAGCATATTCCACTATAATCTGAAAACTCATGACCTACCAAATGCCTCATTTTAATGTTATCATCAAACCAGAAAACAACCCTTTTTTAATGCAGAGTGTAGAAAAACTTGCTTGGAGCACCAACAGGTGCATCTTCAATTGAAGTTCCAACTTGGCACACAACTACATACATGCTAAACAGCAAATGCTGTGTGCTGTTTCAGAGCTAAGCAATTCCACAACCAGTGAATCAGATCAAAACTCTGCAGTTGCATCACATTCAATGGTGAAGGATGGTGGACAATTAAAAGGTTAGTGGGAGGAGCAGGACAGTGGCCATCCCTGCCCTCAATATTGGAAGACCTCAGCATGTGAGTTCCAATAACCAGACCAAAACATTTACAATTATCTCTAGCCAGGAGAGCCAAGTGGATAATCAAGCTCAGCCTGCTCTTGAAATCAACAGAATCTTGTCTCCAGAAAATTTGATTCACTCTGTGTGATATCAAAAATTGGCTGGAAATAGTGGATAGCCAAGGCTATGAATCTCACTGATATTGTGCCCTTAGTGGCAGTTCTCTAGCCAGGCAGTATCAACACTGGCATCTATTCGATAATTTGAAAAATCGCCGATGTTTATTCTGTCCACAATAAGCAGAACAAATCCAATCTGGCCAGTTATAAATACGTCAGTCCACCCTCCATCAGCAAGTGATGGAAAGTGCCATTGTCAGTGCTCTCAGACTGCACTTACCAATAATATGCTCTTAATATATTCCATACGTACTGCCAGAGCTAATACAGTCTTGGTGCAAACATTGGCCAAAGAGCTGAATACCGCATTTAAGAAAGATTCCCCTTGACACCAAGATAGCATTTGACCAAGTGTGGCAGCAGGGATCCCTGGTAGAATAGAAGCTCATGGGAATCAGGGGATAAACTCTCAAATGGCTGGAGTCAAACCATGCACAAGATGGTTGAGGTTCAAAGAGACACACTATCTCAACCCTAGGACATCGCTGCAAAAGTTCCTCAGGGTAGCTTTCAGATGTTTCATCAAAGACCTTTATCATAAGATCAGAAATGTGAATGTTCATGACGATTATTTAATATCCAATTCTATTTGCAACCTGTGAGATAACGGAGTAATCCATGTTCACATCCAACAAGACTTAGAGAACATTTAGCATAATCAAAGTTTGCACTATGCCAACCCCAGGCAGTGACTAAATCCAACAAGAGAAAGTCTAATCATCTCCAATTGACAATCATCTGTATTAATATCATTGAGTAACCCACCATCAATATCCAGGGGATTACCATTAACTGGAGAATTAACAGGTAGCCAGATAAATATTGTGACTACAGACATTGTGACTACAATCCACAAAGCCTTTCCAATACTTACAAGCTGCACGTGAGGATATTGATTGAGGAATCAATATTTGCCTCAGAATTCACCAGTATTAGTATGATCTTTCTTGAAACTAAAGAACAACACTGCATTTTGGAACCAGAACCAATGCATTCACATATCAACTATTTTTTAAATGCATCATTGCAAGCTGTTGTTTGTAATATCACCTGTCATCAACTTTCCAAAAATTGCAGCAGTTTGGCTCCTATTAATATAAATATTATTCAGGTAGGCACCTATAACTGCTGTAACACATTTAAAGACCATGTTGCAAATGTATCATAACTTACCTAATAAAAAAAGTGATTGCATCGTAACACAACTGGTTACAGGCACTGATTTACACCAGGCCTCCATTATGTAAAAGAGAGATGGTTAACCCATTACTGATGTGCCCAAAGTGTCAGGTAATATTCTTTTAAGTACCTTTCATATGTTCAGGACCATAGCCAAGCTAAAGTGATTCTGGGGCTGGCAACATGTACCACTTATATATTGTACTGCAGAATGAAAGCCAAATCTGATAAAATATAACACAGACTTTCTAGAGGATCAGATCTCCAGTGGAAATCATTTTGAAGCAGTACAAAACACAGAAGACATTGGTTTTCAATTTTATTGTAAGATTTTGCGGGTTCATCCATTTAAGAATTATTTAAAACTCCCATCCAGGACTTGCAATGCAATGCCTAGAAACCACATGGGCACTTTGACATGCAGCAGTAAACCTGAAGAACTGATGCTGTGCTTTAAGACATCTGTTGGAGAAATTACAAAGCTTGCTTTGGATTAGAGGCTTGAGGTTTGCACAATGCCTTAATGGAGAAAGGAGGATGATAACTTTCTCTCTTTCTATAGATGCCTGGAGGGAATTTTTTTGGAAGGAAGTATAGCAAAAGAGAATTGGCATCATTACTAAAAACTGAGAAAGCTTTTTGCATCACAAATGGCCTTTGGCTTGCATTTAGATGAGACTTAAGACTGAAGGCCTTGTGCCTCTCAGATGGATTTAAAAGGTCTCATGGAATCATTCAAAGAACAGGTGAATTCTCCTGTTCTGTCCAACACTTATCACATAACCAACAGATTATCTACTCATTTACTTTGTTGCTGTTTGTGGAACCTTGCTGGGTGCAAATTAGTCACTGCTATTTATCATAAATGTCTAGACCTAAAAAATTCCACAGACTTTTTGGTGCTTTCTGACAACCTATTAGAATAGCACAGTTTTTTTTTCTTGTTTCCTTCCACAAAGACCTACTGAAACATGCTGGAAAGAGAGAGGAAGAGAAAAATAGAAAGTGAACTGAGCTGTGTGTAGGAATAGCATTTAAAATACATTGTTCAAACCTAGGCTTTTTAAAGAGACTGAGGCTTTAAATGAAGACATTCATGAAGAAACTCAAAGACTACATTCAATGGTCTGGCACTGAAAACAGTAGACAATGGATTTTTAGTAGGTACTTTGAGCAATTTTAGCTGATTTGCCTTATTCCTTTTATTGAACGGACAATAACGATCGAGATAGGTCATTCAGTCATTGAACCCTGTTCTACCATTCAATGAGATCACTGCTAAACTGAGTGCTTGGCCCACACATTTACTTTGATTATTTCCCTCAATACCTGTATCAATTTCAGATTTAAAATTATTGATTAAGCTAACATTCACTGTTCTTAGACATTTCTTTCACCCCTTAAAGCCTTCTCTCCTGAAAGGCTGATTCCAACTTTAAGGTCATGTTTCTGTGAGTCAGACCCCCCACCACCCCCAGTGGAATGTGTTTCTATCTATCCTATCAATTCTCTTCTAAATCTCAACCTAATCACTTTATATATTCCAGGTGACCCAAGCCTAGTTTATCTAACCTATCCTTATAACCTAACCCTGATGAAAGAAGGTTTTTGTTTTGTTGTACTCATTTCAAAGAAGTGGCGCCAAGAACTGAACGCAGTACTCCATATGTGGAATTAGCAAGACCATGTACAGCTGTAGAAGGACTTACTTCCCTTTATATTTGAGGCCTTTAATGAAAGAGATTAAAAGCAGAATATGCTGGAAGATACACAGCAGTTTGGCAGCATATGTGGAGAGAAAAAGAGTTAATGTTTCAAATCAATTACTTTTCCTCAAATGAAGGTCAAATGCAGTATGAGTTCACCAGGGTTAGATAATGAGAGGATAAGTCAAGTAGAACTTCCTTCCCTGGAATATAACAGATGATTAGATTGAGGTTTTTAGGACTCTGAAAAGAATTTAAAAGAAAATTGACCTAAACAGATGCTACCTGACCTGCTGGGTATATCCAGCATTTTTTGATTTTACTCCTGTTCCAGCATTTGAAGTCTTTTGCTTTCAACTTTGGTTATAAGGATTACATTTCCACTAGCCTATTTCATTATTCCTATTTGTCCAGCAATATAGAAATCCTGTGAATAAAATCTCTTTATTGTCCATCTCTAACTGCCCCCAGACTGACAAGGCAGTTAAGAGTCAAAACACATTAGTGGTCTGGACATACAAGTAAGACGAAAGATTTCATTCTCCGAAGGATATCAGTGCACCAGGTGAGTTTTGTGCTTACCATTACTGAAGCTAGATTTTTTTTCCCCAATTCCAAATTTATTCATTTATTTGAATTTAAATTCCCCAGCTGCTATATGACATTTGAGATTATGCCTCTGGATCAAAGACCCAGAATACTGGCTGCAAATACAGTAACTTAATCAGTAATTACCACTGCACTTTCATACCCCATTTATTGTAACTGAGCATTGTATTTTTGTAATCTGTGTGGACATACCATTAAATGTCTTATGATTCTTTACAGCTTTCCATCATTTTATTTTTAAAAAACTCAGATCTCTTCATCCAAAATACACAATGCCACATTCAGAGTTATAGATTCATACAGCACAGAAACAGGACCTTCAGCCCATCCAATCTGCACCGAGCATCAATCACTCATTTACATTAATTCTACACCTGTTACATTTTATTTGCCCCACAAACCCATCAATAGCCCCCAGATTCTACCAGTCACCAACACAATTGGGGTAATTTATGATGCCAATCTGCACTGAAATCTATCCAGCACAAATTTACCTATTCACTTTTCTACTATTGTCTCTATAATTTTATGTCTCCATCCATACAAGTTACTTTTGCTTGTTTAGTCATTGAAGTTCAGTTGCTTTGCAAGTCCCCAGTAGTATCTAGCCACTGCCTAAGTTTCCAGCTCACTAGTTCCTTGAAACTAATTTACCACTTTACTTTCAGTCAATAAATTTCAATGTCAGAATGTAACAGATATATGCACCTTGGGCTCTGCTTCTGTCCCACCTCAGGCTTCATCTACAGTGGGTGACACTAAAACAGGCTGGGGCAGATCAGTTACCACCTATACATACTACTTGATTTTACACTGTAATACAAGTAGTCGAGAGATGGAGGATTAGGCGTGTGTACAGGAATTTAAACTTCCTGGCTTCTTGTGGGGGTGAGGGTGCATCCTTGCCATTATACATAGATTTTTTGGAATTATTGAGCGGGGAGCACTTGCTCCTGCATCCTTACCCACCAGCCTCATCTTGCACATGATGCTGGAGAGGAAAATCAGGCATTGATGTGTTATAACACATTTTGCAACTGCTTCTGAAGATTTGGACCCACTCATCCCATGGCTGACATGCCAAGTTTGCACTACATTTGTAGCCAAATCACTCAAAATTATTGTCATAAACCTGCAATTCACGACTAATCAAAAGCAGGAGTGGGTACAGCAATTTTTGAAAATCAAAACACTGCAGGCGCTGGAAATCTGAAATAAAAACAGAAAATATAGGAGACACTCAGCTAGTCAGGCAGCATCAATGAAGAGAGAGAGTTAATGGTTCAGGATGAATAGTCTCAGACCTGAAATATTATCGCCGTTCCTTTTTTCACAGATGCTACCTGTCCTGTTGCATATTTTCAACATCTGTTTTTTTTGGAAGAATTTTCGGTCAGGCAATTTTAGGTTAATCTTAAATCTTGCAGATTCAGCAGTCCCAGTCATTCTTGTATGTTTTTACGTTAAGTAAGACATACCTACTCCTTGCGTTGAATCATATGCCACCATTATTCTGGGTTGTAACACAGCTCATTGTGATCCGAACTAAGTCCAGAAAATTCACGTGCGGGTTTTTTTTTGCGTGTTAACACATTGTTGCATGGCTTCCTAAATTGTTAAAAACCTTAAGAGATCGTTAGCATCAGTTGAAAAACAATGTTTCCGGCTCCAACTCTGCTTCAGGAACAGAAGCATTACTAGTCAAATTCCTCGCTGCTGCCAGCATGGTACCAAGTTCCCTGACACGGATCTTCAAATGTGGTGAATCACAAGAATTCGAGGAGGAATGTATCCTCTAGTAAAGGTGGATACAGATTAAAGTTGTTAACAATACATTTTAAAAAAAGACAGTATAGGGGGAGAGAATTATAGTCTAGGTATGAGATCAATTTGCAAACTTTCTTTTGTTTTTACACACACTAGTGATTTAACTTAGGGCATATCGTACTGGTGAGCCTCTGCAACTGCATTAAATCAGAAATTGAACCGGGCACTTCAGGGCGTGACGCACGATAACAATCTGACATTTTCCCGGCATCAAATGTGCACCACCCATTTGCACGATTATTAGCACCTGTTGAATCTTAAAATGACCTGCATTTATCACGCACAAAAAAACGAGGAACAAACCCCACAACAGGTTGCCTCAGACGTAAATTAAAGGGTTCCGTGTGTGACATCAGTTTTTTCTCAAAGCATCTGCCAGCCAGATTCATTTTTCAATGTTTATTATATATGCACAAGCATCATCATATTCTCTCGATGACAACAGCACTTGGGTTATCCAGCTGTGTAAGATGCTGCGATCGCAGCCAGTGGTCAGCCTGTATCTGTCAGGATTCAATCTGAGCAAATGATCACACGAAGGGAAAGACATACTATAGAGTTCACCAGCCCTCCCCAAAAGACAAGTCCTGTCAGCCTTTTTTGCCGCTGGTCTGTACAGCGAGATCCTTTGAGGTCTGTTCACTTAACCGTGCCTCAGCACAGTAATTGGGATAACTTCATGCAAGAGCCACGCAGGTTAAGTTTCTAAACACATTGTGTATAGCGGTAACAATATTTTAACGGGATCCTCTTTTCAGTTTTGCGGGTCAACTAATTGGGTGTTAGCAGCAGCCAAAACAAAAAGGGGCGAACTCACTTCCGGACGTATCATGTATTTCTGCATGTCGTTCGGCAACGCCTATTTCATTCATTTTAAAAACCCGCAAACCAGAAAAACAGGCGCAAACGATGCGTTTCAGCAATGGGCGTGCCAGCAACCCTTGCCATGGGCGTAGCTATGAACAGAAGCATTTGCAAAGTTCACAAACGCCGTTGGGACAGACCAGGGCGTTGCTCCCCACCCCCAGCCCGTCAAACTGTGGCGGTGCGTTAACAGCTGCGCAGTGTTGCCTCCGCGTCGGCTCGCTGTCATTGGACGGAGTGTACAAAGGCTTTTTCCAGTTGAGTCTCTCTCTCTCTTCCGTTAAAGCGCCATTCGAGCGGCGCCTGGAAGAGGGTCGCGAAGAGCACGACGGCGAGAAAACCCCGCAGCCCGCCCGTCATGTCGGCCAGCAGCGGTAAGGCCCTTGCCACTGTATCCCACCCGTCCGCCTGACTGCGCGGCTCGCCATTGCCCGGTGCTCCCTCCGCATCCGATCGATGGACCTATCGGCTACAACGCGACAGGAGCCCAGAAACGGTTAAAGGGCGTTGCTGATCGACTCCCCCCCCCCCTCCCCCAACAAACGCTGGCTTCGGACCCGCCCTCGCCCCTTGCAATTCGCACGCCCGATTGGGCCGCTTCCCCACGTTGGTGGCGTCAGGATGATCCCGACTGGTCGGGGGGCACGTCCGTCATTCTGATGTCACGGGTCCGGCGGCAAACGGGATATTTTTTTCTCTCTCTGCGCCTGCGACGTGCGGCCGTCGATGTTGCCCGTTTCTTGGAAGACTTGTTAATGCGTTTAATGTCCACCACATACTGATGTGATGGGTGTGTAAATATATAGTTCGACACCCAGATTGTCGCCTGCAATGCATTCGGTGCCTTTACACCGCTCAGTAGATTTTCAGCTGCGTTGCGCGCTGTTGATGCGTTGCAAATCACTTTCCAACGATTGGGTAAAGCTGTTTGCGCAATCAGCATTTCATCGGTCTCAGCGTGAGGGTTGGTGCAATACCGTCAGCGGAAATGCTTGTTTTCCGTGTTTCTGCATTGAAGGCTCTACAATTTTTATTTTTTTAAATTAGGTTATTTCCCCCCACGTTCTATGGTATATATTTCTTAGTTATATGGATGATTTGTCATAATGTAGGTTCTTAATAATTGTGTGTTCTCCGTGGAATTTCGGGATGAATATTAAAACAGCGGCTGCACCGATTATCAGCACATCGACAACGTATATGACATAACATGACGTGCAATATAGGTGTCAGTACTTAGAATTAGCTCCATAGGGAAGCCTGATTGTTGATACCATACATATTGGGGCATCTTGGAGGTCGTGAAATCCGATATGTGAATTAAAGTTTTTTCTTTTATTTCTCTTCACTTATTTTCCTTTATTTGCCCCATTCTATAATGTTCTGCAACTCTCACTATCTCTAAACTCTAATTCCCCTGAATTTTGACCACTGTGTTCATGCCCTTCTCACTGCCTCATGGCAAATGATCTCCTTAAAGCTCATTTTGACCCATTTTCCTAACCCCCTCAAAATCTCCTTTGGCATGGTGTGGTTTCTTCTCTTTAACCCTTTTGAAGTATCTTTCAGATATTGGTGTGGTGAGGGAAGTTGTTGTCAGCTTATTTGTAAATCCTGGGAAAAACATGGCTCCAAGAGTGCCCAAGAGCCTTGCTGGCCTAAATGACAACTAATTATCTGGTATTGGTGACTGTATCAGGTCCTAGGGTATAACTAGTAATGACTAGTTAGCCAGAAGGACTACTCGACAACTATAGCATTTGTCTTCTGAATTCTTCGGGGCAGACTGTCCATTGGAACCATATCATGTGCAGTTGTTTTTGACATTCTTTAACAATGCTATAATGCAGGGGTACTTTTTTTGTGATGACACACCCTATTCAGAGTGGTTTTGCCCAGTTCTGGGATTTCCATTTTATAGAATCAGAAAATTTGCAATATAAGAAGAAGTTATTGGTTTTGTTATGTCCATTCTGGTCAAAAAAAGCTGTGCAAGTTAATCCCATGTTCTATAATTGTCAACTGCCACTGAGTTGGGTCAGAGCAGTGAACTTGATGATACAAGCAAGATCATGGAAATTTTTGCAGCATTGTTCCCAGGTATTTGGATTCACTCGCAGCATTGATCTCCAGTTCTGCTTGTCTTATGTTGTCCTGTCACCTCTGGTGTACAGGATCCTCTGCACCTCTTCCTCACCTACAGAGCTATTTGTGTCTAGCATCAGTAAATCTTTGGGCTAGCTCCATACCCAGCTGAATTGCTCTCCCAGCCACTGCACCAGAGTGATATGGAATGACTTCTGGCAGTGACGTAATTTATGGGTTTGGAAGCCCTACATTTAATTCATTCAAGATTGCAGTCCTTGGGTTCGTTATCCAAATTCTCATAGTTGCTCGCCACACAAATACAGCCAAACCTGTTTGCTTACATGGTGAAAATGAGTGCATTTGCATAAATCCAGCAACACCTGGATAAACCAGTACAATTCACTTCACTACCAGTGTAGAGTGGCTGCAGTGTATACACTACAAAATGCACTGTCATTACTCACCTCACTTGCTGCAAAAGCAGCTCCCACACTGCAACCTCTACCATCATGAAGAATAACAGAAGCAGACATACTGGAACACCACCAGCTCTAGGTTCCCTTCCAAGCCTGACCTGGAAATGTTTGCCATTCCTTCATCAACGTTGGGTCTAAATCTGGAACTTTCTACCCAATGATACCATGGGATTATTGTGGCCAGAAGGACTGCAACAGCTCATCTCAACTCCTGGGTATTCAGGATGGACAATAAACGCTGGCCTTGGCAGTGACACCTGCATCATAAAAAATGATTAAATAAAAATGGTACCCTCACAAAACTGGTTCTCTCAGCTGTTTAAGAGCAACTGAAATTCTAGTCAATTAAGTTCAGGAACAGTATTGGCCTTTAAATAGTTATTTTATACTGTTAGCATAGACTGCCATGTTTCATTATGTGATCGTTGTCAGTGCTTTATTGTCTAATCACCTGACCAGTAACATATTCGGGTGATCCCACGGTGCTCCAAAGGGGTTGAGAAGTATTTTGATAAGCCTATGCCTTTTCTCTTTCCACACTGTGCCACGTGCATTAAACAATTACAATCACAGGGCTTTATCTCAGAAACCTTTTAATTGCAGTGAAGACTGGCAGTGTGAAGTAAGATTTTAATGTATTACATTCAATAAAAAGTTTCCAGTGAGTTGCACTAAGCTGTAGCCTTTCCAGATTGTGTAACAACTGTAACAGTTGCATTTGAATGAGACTTTGATTCTCAGATGCTGCTAAATAAGCGCTTTCTCACACTATGAGAAGATTTGGCAACAGGAGGCATGCTCCTAACATAGGAGACTTGGGATGCTCTCAGTAATTTCATTTTATAAGTTGGACAGATTCTTTTTCTAAGTTTCTTCTACTGTTTTCTTAAGTTATAAGCAATGCTCCAAAAAAGAAATATTTTGTCAAATTAATCTGGGTTTTTTTTTGAAATGTTCTTTTTGATCCCTTTTAAGTTGATGCTTAAAAGTAGCAGTTGAACAACACAAGCATTTAACTTGGCAGAATGGCTTTCATGATCCCATGCAGTGTGGTAGATGCGTGCTCTTTTGGAACAACAAGGTTCCTTGGAGTTAAAAGGACATTGCTTTGAATTAGCTTCTGTTATTCCCCTCCACTTCTATTTCATGACGAACAGGAAAGGAGATAGGCTGTAGGTAAAACAAAGGGCAGAATAATGTTCTCTGCTTTACTTATAGCAAAATAAACATGAAACATGACTCATGACATTGAGCAAATGTCATCTTCACCTTATCAGTACATTGCTCTGTTGCTTAAGCATAATAATGAAATCCCTCACCAATGCCCAGAAGTCACTCCTAAAAATTCCAGCAAAAAGGGGAGAAAGTAATTGAGCTGACTTTAAAAGCCCAAGTTTCTTTTGCACAAACAGCAGTAACTTGATATAGTGAGTTCAACCAATTCTGGTCCTTCATTTCTGACACCTCATTCAAACTTAGCAAAGTTCCAGCTGAACCTTGAAATCTCTTCTGTGAACACTGACTAGGGCAATATCAAACTCAGGGTTATAAATTAAACTTTAGTTACATAGAATGTTGCACCATAGAAACTAGTGATTTGCCCTGACAAATTGGGGCCAGTGCATTTATTTCTCCTTGTGAGTCACTCTACTGGACATTTCACATGCACCTTTTATCCTTCTTCATTTTACATATATACTATCTTCCTCTTTTTTTTAAGCAACTTGTGCACTGGGCTTCAACATTAGAGTTTGACAGATAGTTACCATAATGAAATTTCTGACCAGGTTGAAAAAAGGGTAACACTAGACAGTAGTAATTTATAATTTGACAAAAGATAAGTCCTAGTGCCAAGGCAACCAGCAGCATTCTGATTATCAAGAGTTTAAAATTAGGAATAAAAATTTAAGGACTCTAGGCTGCTGTCTTGGAAAGGAAAGGATTTCAATTAATGGAGACAGAAGAGACTGCGGATGCTGGAATCTAGAACAAAAAAAAACTTGGAAAAATTCAGTGGATCTTTAAAAAGGTGGGGGGGGGGTGCAGGGAATTGAATGTTGTTAAGATGGTGGAGAGCACCTGGATGTAGGGGGGAAGGAACTGGACAAGGGCTGACAAGATGGAGTTGAGGTATGAGGGGATAAATTAAGTGGGGCAAGAAGTGAACAGATGAAGGCTCTTGACCTGAAATGACAATAAACTTGACTTTGAACATCGACTGTCCATTTCCTTCCACAGGTGCTGCCTGACCTGCTGAACTCATCCAGCAGCTTTTTGCTTTTTGAATTAATGCTTGTGAAAGGAGCAGGTAAATTTTGAGCAATTAACTGCTTAAAGGATTCATGTGTCAGAAGTTTAACATTTTGAGAATTGGAAATACCAAATCAAGGCAGGTCACAAGTTTCCAATCAGAATTGTGATAAAGTAGAATTGTGGAACATCTTGTGGCATAGCAGTAGAACGTATAATCGGGTTCATGAAAGAATTGGGTCTGCTTCTAGATCAATGGATATAATGTAAAGGGCAAGGCCCTTTCTTGAAAACAATGCATGATGGACTTTGTACTGTGTCAGTGGTCCACATAATTTAGTTTCAGCCTCACACAACAGTTAAACAGTTTTTTGCATCTGTAATGTATCTATAGCATGCAAAACATTATGCAGAACAAGCATTAATATCTGAAGTTTGCAGTCAGCAATGGCAGTCTCTGATGACCTTGCCCAGATTTTCTTTTCAAGCCTGCCACAAAACAAATTGCCATGAGTATTTCAAATCTGATCTCCCCCCTCTCAGGAACTTGCATTGCTTTGCTCAGAGTGGAGAGTGTATATAATGCAAGGACTGACAGTTGTGTGGAATTAGTTTGATGGACCACAAAACCTTTACTTGGCTCTCAACTGTGGTTGTGACAACAGCTAAACTATCAGCGTTTGCCATCAATCCTTGGTGACATTTAATGCATGTGTGGCATTTGCACATAAACATCAAAAAGTTAACAAATGAAAAACTGGAGAGTGGTATAAAATTAAATGAATTTTTTTTTCAAAAATAAAACTGGAACATGCTGGAGATACTCAGCAGGTCAGGCAGTAACTGTGGAGAGAGAGACTGAATTAATGGTTCAGGTTGATCTTTTATCAACCTGAAGTGTTTCTCTCTTCAAAGACGCTGTTTGACCTGAGTACACCCAGCAATTTCTGTTTTTATTTCACATTTCCAGCACTTATACAGTTTTTCATTTTTTTGGATTGCTGTTTTTTAAATTGGTTCCAGCAAGCATGTTGGTTTTTCATAAGACTTAACTATTTATTTAAATCTTTTCCAACAGCACGTCTGTACTGTTGTGTAAAGTTGTTGCCCCAAAGCATTGGACAGCAGGGCACCATAATTTGTTGTATGATTGCAAATCCTTTAAATTGGCAATCAAACATCTAATGCTTAAATAATCAACATTATAATTGAGTAGCTGAACACCAAGTGAATAAGTCACTTCTTTAATATAAATGCAAAAATTGCCAGTAGTAAACCAGGAAAAGACCACAATGTAAATCATAGCATTCCAATGAGTAACTCGTGCAGTTTTCAGATAACATTACCATCCTTCACTTAAGAATAGTGTGTGAACTTAAATTACTTTACCATCAAATATGTTTTTATTAAAGTAATTAAACATGTGTGAGAGAGAGAGAGAGAAGGGCTCTCATGGTCTTGCCCCAACTTCTGTGTTCAGAATGAGTTTTGAGGGATTTCTTTGCAAAGGTGACAGAGCAGTAATATCAAAATCTATCAAGAGAGAAATGTACTTCTTGTGTCTGGGAACGAACAGTGATTTGAGGAGAGCCTGGAATGAATGCAGAGGTAAAAGTCTTCATGGGAGGATGTGATGCTTACAGATCTACGGAGGCAAGGTAATGAGAGGTGGCAATGGTAGAGTAGGTATGGACATATGGTGAATTGGAAACCAGTGTTGAAATTTTGTCTTCACAGAACAGCAGTATATGTTGAGTATCAGTTCAGATTGTCTGGCTTCCAGTGTATGGAAATATATTTGACTTGCTGGAACTCTGTTGCATTGTAAGTTGACAGCACCCTGTCAAATAAGTAAAAGGGTGTAAGAAATGTGTGGCTTCTAGCACCATCTCGTGGTAACTTAACAATTGTAAGTACAAAGCAATTCCAGTTGTTGGCGAAAAGGAATCTATTCAAATCGCAGCCTTGTGCTCATTAAGCTGGAAAGGGTGTAGAAAAGGTCCACAAGGATGTTACTGGGACTGGAGGTCTCGAGTTGTAAGGAGAGGCTGGATAGGCTGGGACTTTTTTTCCTTGGAGCAAAGGAGGCTGAGGGGTGACCTTAGAGATGTGTATAAAATCATGAGGGGTGTAGATAAGGCGAATAGTCAGTCTTTTCCCTAGGGTAAGGGAGTCTAAAACTGGAGGGCATAGGTTTAAAGTGAGAGGGGAAAAATTTAGTAGGGACCTGAGGGACAACTTGTTCAGCCAGAGGGGGGTGGGTGTATGGAACAAGCTGCTTGAGGAAGCTGTAGAGGTGGCTACAATTATAACATTTAAAAGATATTTAGACAGATACACGGATAGAAAGGTTTAGAGGGATATTAGTGGGAAAATGGGACTACCTCCGATACAGAACTTGGTCAGCATGGACAAGTTGGGCCAAAGGGCCCATTTCCATACTCTGACTCTAGATAATCTTGTATCTCCACTGATCAAGAATGCACAGAACATGACAAAGAATATTTAAAGAAATAACAATAGCTATAGGAGAGAGCATAATGCAACAAGAACTGGCAAGAATGGATCAGTGTTGCCTCCTGCCTGATTCCCACAGAGGCCAGATGAAAAGATGTTTAAAAATAACCATAAAAAGGAGTGTACAAGGCAATGAAGAAACAAACAGCAAGGGAATGCTGAGGAATAAGAGAAGGAGAAAGATCGAATATGAGGACAAGGAGTAATTGTTGCTCTGTCTCCAGTATTTTTTTGTTCAATGCAATGACTGTCGTCCCAGGAAGCTGAAAGCATTCGAGCTGTAGGTTTCTAC
The DNA here is from genome assembly GCF_009764475.1 of Pristis pectinata. Lineage (NCBI taxonomy): Eukaryota > Metazoa > Chordata > Chondrichthyes > Rhinopristiformes > Pristidae > Pristis > Pristis pectinata. The sequence continues at coordinate 69,616,209 of NC_067408.1, read as the reverse complement.
TGTTAGCACTCTGTCAACTGAATGAAGAAACTTAATCACTTGGATGATGACAGCCCCCTAATGTCTGCTTTACAAGCAAACAGCGTGCTACTGTCCCTGACAGTTCTAAATTCTGAAACTGGAAGACGCATAACACCCAAGATTTTTTTTAAAATTGGGAATGACAAAACTGGGCTTTAGTGAAGTGTGACAGGATTTGGTGTTTATAAAGGTCTCAGCATTTTCTTCATTTTAAATCCCTGCATTTCATTCCCCACCCCAACTCCCACCACCACATTTCCTAGTGATGTGGAAGACCTGTCAGCTTTCAAACAGAGAATTCTTGAGTACTCAAGGGGAGTATTTTTTTTCCTTCCATCCAAATGAGGAATTGAAGTAACTTTTGAACTAAGAGGCAACTGCTAGGAGAACACTGGAAATAACGATACATTACATGGAATTGCATATAAACAGACAATTCAGCATGTTTGGCCCATACCAGTGTTTTAATGCTGCGTCCTAGGCTTCTCCCACCACACTTCATCTAACTCCCATCTGTATATCCAGAAAATGCTGAAAATATTCGTCTCCTTTCCTGAAAAAAGATATACCTGCCATTAGAGGGAGTGTGATGAAGATTCACCAGATTGGTTTCTGGGGTGGCACATTCACAGCAAGAGGGGCAATTGAGTTTTTCTGGCATGTATTTTCTAGAGTTTAGAAGAATGAGAGGAGATTTAATTGCAATTTGAAATTCTAACAGGGCTCAACAGGCTGGATGCAGGGTGAATGTTTCCCCTGGCTGAGGAGTCCAGAACCAGGGGTCACGGTCTCAAAATAAGGGATCTCCTGGGGAGAGTGGAGGATGAATCTTTAAAAGTCTTTACCCAAGGGGGATGTGCAGACTTAGTTGTTGTGTTCGCTATCTGGATACTAAGGAAATCGAGGGATATGAGGTTGGTGCCTGAAAATGGAGCTGAGTTAGAAGATCTGCCATGATCTTGATGAATGGTGAAACAGGCTTGAAAGGCCAGAATGTGCTCTCCTACTAATTATGTTCTTGTATTATTAGGTTAGGCAGCACTGCTGGGAGGAAAACCAGAGTAAGTGTTTCAAGATAATGACCCTTGAGGATCATTGAAGCATTAACTCTTCTTTCTGTCTCCATGGACGTTACCTAATCTGCTGAGTAATTTAAGGTTTCCAGCACCTATGATATTTTACCTATACACATGTAAATCTGGATTTGTTTTAGATTGGATACACGTTAAATAGAAAATGGCTGTTTGGAGAATCCAGGTTGCAAGTCCGTACAATTCAATCTTCCACATAACTGATAAACAAAAGAAGCTTCACTTTAATTGGTCTATGATAGCAACTTCTGATCTATCAAAGGAATCTTCTGTTTATAATGGACGTAATCATTCTAAATTGGATGGGAGCGTGTTTGTACAAAACATCATTTTAAACTACACATTTCTTGTGTATGTTTATTTTAGATAGAGTGGTAACAATCTAACCATTTTTTAATTACTGTTGGGTTTTGCAAGCCAGTTATGTACAAACAAACCACAATGCAAAGTTCAAATTGGCAGGAAATGGCCACCTGATCCCCACGGAACTGCCAGCATTTCCTCGCATAAATGACAGGAGGTTGTGTGTGAGCACAGAAATCCACAACTTTCTGGCAGCTGTTTGCCAGCAGTTCTATAACCACATTCTGCCATTCGATCCATTGTGGAATTCTGTAGAATACTCATGGAGTCCAGCAATACTGTGTAAAGTTGTAACAATCTCCCAGCACTTTTGCTAGGCAATCTACTCTATTTCAATGGAGAAGAATAGTTGTGAGGGATTAAGATCAGTGTAAGTATACTTTTATGTTTTAGAATGGAATTTATTTGAATGTTTAATTGTTTTTATATTTTCTTGTAAATTTGTTATGGCTTGATTTATTTTTTAATTGTTTTGCAACATTCTTGAATATTCCTGAATAATAGAAACAGTAGTGCTTCAGCAGCTTGCTTCTGTTAAAAGTTGGTTAGCGGTTTTGTGTGTGGGGCTTCCTTTGGCCCTCTTCTCTAATTGGATTTGTGTGTGGAAAGCCCAGCTGCTTTGCAGAGCCAGGTTAGATCTAACTTCATCTAGCAAGCTTCAGAAATCTCGTTCGGAGATCAGCATCGAAAGATGAGGGCCAAAGTAATTTTCAGGCCCACTGTTTAAACTTTAGTAATAATGTGAACTCTTGCTTTTCATTTCTTGCAGAAGCATACCTTAGGGTTAAAGTAGAAGATGATGCGCAAGCTGTGATATTTCATGGAGCCGAAATGGTGGATGTTCAGAATGGTTCTTCATCCCCAACTACTGAAGATCAGTCACAAGCGAACAATCAGAAAAGATACCTTGCTGCTGTTGTTTATGGTAAATATAGATGTTGGTATAACAATCGGAGCCCCATATGTCCAATTCTTTGTCCTGCCATCCTTACCAGAAATAAAGAACCAGTTTTATGTTGACATTCTTCATTCTATTTATCTAGTTAACCAGGATCCTAACTCTTTCCATTACCTAACTGTCAGATTGTTCCAATCATTCTGTTGGAAATTTAAAACAATTCTTGTCTTCACATGTATAGGTTTCTTGCCATCCTCTTTGGTGTATTAGTTAATATTTGTGCATTCCTTGATTTTTTTTTCATGACTCCACCATTGGTTTCACCTGCTTGTGAACTTTGTTTTGGAATTCCCTCCCTAAGCTTATCTACATCTAGAACCCTTTGAAATTTAATGCAACCAGAAAATGCTGGAAATGCATACGATCCCCATGTTACGGGGGACTGTGTTCCTAGAAATCGGTTCATATTGTGATTTATCCCCCACCCCCCCGTTATGTGAACCCTTGTCATCTACAGAAGCATAAAGAAACGCAAGTTAAAGAAAAAAATTTGGTGTTCATGTATTTACTTTTTTTTTACATAAATTTAGCGAGAGTGAATTTTATTCCCTATCTTAAATTTTTGGGTAGTGATTTGTGAATTCTGAAAGGGTGAATTTCCTTTACTTGAATGGTTGTAACATGGGGGTCGCCTATACTCAATAGGTTAGACAGCATCTATGGAAAGAGAAGCTATTAACATTTCAGATTAGAGACTTCGTCAAAACTGGAAAAGAGAGTATACAATTTTGTTTTCAGAAGGTGGATGAAGAATGGGTAGAATAAAGGGAATATCTCTCATGTAATGAGACTATCACTTGATGTAGCCCAGATCAGATTATGCTGCTTTGTGTCATATGTTACCAATAGTAAGGCTGTGGGCCATGCCTAGCAGGCTTGACTATGGTCATAGAAAAAGAAAAACTGGGTTAAAATGATGACAAGCAGAAATCTCTAGTTCTGATACAGACAAAAAGAAAGAGCAAGTTGCCTGAAGTTGGAGAATTCAATATTGAACCTTTTAAGTTGGTTGCTAAAACCGAGTTGTTCCACTATCTTAATGTGACAGTGCTAAACTTTGTTTGATGTTGTTCCTGTGATAACCCTTTTGAGGTTGTGCTGTGTTTTGTCACATTGAAGACACTATGCAATTGTTAACTGTGACTGTTGCATACCAGAATGAGGGGATTCCTTCATTAATCTTTTAGCTGTAGAGAGTGGGCATTATTAAACTTCCCTCGTATTTGGAATCTATCTTGCTGCCCTTTGCTGCACTCAAATATATATATAGGCTCTTTTTGATGTTGGCATTCAAAACAGGATACAGTACTCCAACTGTGGTTTGGCTAATGCAATGCAAAGCTTTGGGTAACCTCTGGATTTGTATTTCTGGGTTTGCCATTTCCACGTTCTACCTGCCTTTATCAGTTACGTTGTTATTTAGAATTGTCTTGTACATAATTGACATTTGATATCACCTAGGTGCTATAGTTTTTTTTTAAAAGAAACACCTTTTTTGACTTTTTCACTTTCCCCATCCATTTTCTTTTAGTACAGCAATCAGGAGTAGAAGGTGCACCTGGTGACCCCAGCATGAATACCAATGAGTCAGCAGGAAACCTGTCGCAGGAATGTGTGCCAAATAGAGAAGAGGCATCATCTGATATCAGATCGTGCAAGGCTAGACGCACCAGTGGAGAATACAGCTATGTTTATAGGCCAAAAAGGAGGAAAATCACAGTCTGTAATGCAGTATGTGTTGTTACCTCATGAGGAGGGAAGTTTGGGGTGGTCAGGAAAAGTACAAGACTCTTAATTCAAATTACCAAATAATTCAAAAGGCGTTAATGATGACAAAGAGAAAAGTAGAAATTTAATGTCCATGCAGTGCGTTCATGTTTGGCTAAGGCTAACTGTTGACCAAAGCAATTTCAGGATGGGACTGTTGCTCAGGGAATGGAATTATTCAACTGAGGGCAACAAACAATCTGCTGGAGGAACTCAGCGGATCGAGCAACATCTGTGGGAGGAAAGGGATTGTCTAAGTTTTGGGTCAAAATCCTGCATCAGGATTGCTCAACCCGCTGAGTTCCTCCACCAATTTATTTGTTGCTTCAGATTCCAGCATCTGCAAACTGAGGGTGTCTGAACTGCTACCCAGCCTGTGTGATCACTCCATTCAGAGCATAGCATTGTATGTGCATATATGCCAGCACTTGACGTTTGTTCAAACAATGGGACTCTGATATCTATTTGTATTGCAAAGTTTGTTTTGGCATGCAGCTGGCTCCTGATGAGATGCTCCTTCTGTGTTCCATTATTGGCATATCATGCCACCATCAGGATGTTTTATGATGAAATAGATAGGCCTTATCTTTTTTCATTTAGCACTTCTTATCTTCCTATAGCGACCACAAGATGAAAAATTATTATAGCAGATAATTCTGAATGAATGTTTGATCCTGGATAAATGTGGATGGTGTTTTTTCCCTTCTCGCTTTGAAAGGAGTTATCTAGCTTTAGGGGTGTGTGTGTAGTGTGAGTGTGATGATGATGACAACCACAGGATTCATCCCTCTTTAGTTTTTCAGTTGTATTTTACTTGTGTCCCTTTTGCCTCGCTGCACTCCTCCAAAGAAATAGTGGCAGTGCTGTCTCTAGAGGAACTGGGACCCATCTGATGACAACACAGTGCTTTGATTACATTTTTAAATGTCAAGGGAGAAGCCACCTGCTTAGACCAGTTGTGTAACTTAAGAGTTGCTGGCCAAAATATGATTCCCAGCTGTCAAAATGTTCTTGCATTGCATTTAAATTGGTGCATATGTAACTTTCATTTTAGTGTAGGAGGAAGCAAGATTTTTCTTGATGATAATTGTACAGAAGAATAAAACGTTACCTTGCATGTCTATCTCTACTGCTAAATGTTTTGGAGACAGAAGAAAGACTGCAGATGCTGGAAATCTGAAGCAACACACAAAAGGTACTGGAGGAACTCGGCAGGTCCGGTAGCATCTATGGAGGAAAATGAACAGTTGACGTTTCAGGCCGAGACCCTTCATCAGAACTGGAAAGAAAGAGGGCAGAAGGCAGAATAGCTCCAGTCCTGATGAAGGGTCTCGGCCCGAGATGTTGACTGTTCATTTCCCTCCATAGCTGCTGCCTGACCTACTGAGTTCCTCCAGCATTTTTGTGTGTTGCTAAATATTTTGTATGTGTTTGTACATATTATCTGCAGCCTCAGATGAGAACAAGAGACACTGGAGATTATGGTGACTATGAAGAGAATGGTGATTTTGTTTATGACTACAGTGCTGACTATGAATGTGTGAGTAATCCTTATTTTATTGTCACTGGTTCTGTTACACATTCTCTTTTATCTTGCTTAGTACATGTTCACAACCAATGTATTTTAAGGAAATAGTCCTAGATTAAAACAACATTGAAAATATTCACATCAAGCCTAGATGGTCTTTAATCATAAAATCTAAAAAGTATTTTTGGAAGATTCAAGTATTTCATTTCCCTTAAAGCTTAATTTTCTATGCCACCTGTCTCCTTCATATCCTGTTCCCCTACCTATGTCAAATTACAGATTTGTCCTGCGGTGCATAGTCCTGGTAATGCATGTTCCACTACCACTTAAGTGCACCATTTCTTTGTATTGAGCTGTTATGATCGATGATGCAAGATATCTGAATTTCTTACTGCCTGTGTTGCTCTTGTAGCTGGAAATGCTTTAATTCCCAATCTGACTGATGCATTTTGGCAGACTTGAAAATTCAATTTGAGGGTTCTAGATTCTCAAATATTGCTTTTCTCGTTACATTTTTGCCATTCTTTGAAATGTGCCCAACATGGCAAATGGTTCATCTGCTTCCAAGGCTGTGTTAATTGAATCGACTGCCTAGGCAGACATACTGTAAGCGGCCACTGTAAATGTACATGTAAACTGAAGGTCTCCATGATTTAGTTAGGTCCCCTGTCATCTCCTTTATAACACACTTGGCATCCAATGTGGTGGAATAATGAGTAAATTATTCAGCTTCTTGGTACTCTGTTCCAATTGTTGGATCAAGGGAAAATGCTCATTAATATCTTGGGGAAAGGGAGAAAATTGAAAGCTGTATTTGTATGCTGCTTAAGGTAAAAGCTCTGTGTATTTATACAGGAAAGTGTAACTCAGAGCATTTCTATTTTATACAACTGCAATGAATCAATGCATCTTCTTTTCTACAGGCCAGTGATATGTCAGAAGGTTCTTATGTTACAGATCAGCAGAGGACTTTAGTGGAAGTTCTTAATTACTGCCAGGTAACTGCTACCTCAGTGATAATCTGAGATCCTTGTACAGTTCTTTGAAATATTTTTGCAAATTTAATATTCTATTCACAGTGCACAATGAAGAATGAATCTAGGACACTAAAAATCTGTTAAAGCACATGGAGCCTATATTTTCACACAGCATCTGTAGAAACCATTCCCTGCCTAGCCCTGTAGGAATTAATCCACAAAATGGTTTAGAATGTCTGATTTTAAAAACTACATATATAAACCAGATTGCCCTGTCCATTTTATTTTTGTGATGATAATGGCCTAGAATTTGTATTGTGTGGTGTAATATCAATAAAAAGGTTGAGTAAAATCAGAAACTTGCACTGAGTTGGCACATAAGGCCTGCCTTGGGTTAGTTACAAAGAGCTTATCTGAGTAGGTCCCAGCTGTGGAGTCAGGCACTAGGATCCCACTTCAAGTAGGTCCCCCTTGACCTAAATCCTTTCCCCTTGAGAGAACTTTCTGAAGAGTTATCCCTGGATAAATCACAATGTAACCTCGAAGATAACTTGGATCAAACCTTCACTCTTTATTCATGAGTGAAAATTTACCCAACTTCTCAATTCTCTCTCTATAACTCTTAATTCTGTTACGATGTAAACTATCTATGCCATGCTCTTCCATTATTTTTCAACAAAAAAAAGTCTTTTGTCCCTATTCTGACAGTCTTCCTTTTTCTGACAGGTAATGTATGCTGCCATCCAAAGACTGGATAAGAAATTTGATGTCCTACATCGCAGGGTCACGGAGATGCATCAGGGAAGAACAAAACCTATGTTTTTCAAGCCTGTGAGTATTTGTGTTATCAGCCACAGCAGTACAGCACGTTGTATTTACTATCACCAAAAACGTCAAATAATTTGTAGAAGCAAAAAAAGCTGCAGAAACTGGAAATATGAAACAAAAATAGAAAATGCTGGAGATATTCAGCAGGTCTGGTAGCAGCTGTGGAGAAAGAAACAGTAAACATTTTCAGTGGATGGTCCATTGCCAAATGATTCCTGAGTCAGCTGGTGTTCACAAATTGTGCATTAAATCCATTGTCTCTGAGTGTGTTATGTTAATCTGGACCCTTTTAATATTACTCACTCTCACTATTTCAACACTTTGAGTACTGCACTCTATGTGGTTGCCTGCCAGGGGCTCAGAAGGGTAGGGATGACACAACCCAGGCCATTGTTCATCCTCCTCTCGCCTACAACAGTTCCAGATCCTAGCGGTCTCCATCTCTTGATCCATCTGAGCCAGACAGCCTGTCTTACCAAGTGCTTTGGAAGAGCTGAACGAAGGGGTCCAGGCAACAGTGAGATCCCATAGAGCACATTACAGGAGATCAACTACAACTGTAAAATTTGGATACATTTGTGAAGTTCTAATGTTTTACTTGGAAGAAGGGATGAACTGTAGCAACAAAGCATTCTACTGCTTTGCCAACTCCAACCTGAATTTCCCTCCTGTTACATCCTTCACTGGCAACTGTGAATACTACCCTGTTTCCTTTCTATCCAACCCATTCTGCTTAGCTGAGCTACCAGATAAAACTGTGGTAGTTGCCTAAGGATTGCCATTAAGTGACAGGACAGGGCCTTTGAAAGGCCTCCTCTCCCTTTTACTCACCATCATTACCTAACAATTGAAGGCCCTCTCAGTGTCCAATGACTTCAGTCAGTCACAGGAGACCTGTGGATTCTCCAGGTGTCTGAGTCCTCCTCTGTTGCCGTGGCTGTTCATCTGCAGCAAGACCTCCAGTTGCTGTGAAACTCAGAATGGCAGCTGTCGGGAACGCTTGCCTGTGCCAAGGGGACAACCGAAGACACAATGTAGTAAGCAAAATGAAGCCCAAAACGTTAATGCAGTACTAGTTAAATGTGATTCTTTGGTCAACTCAAATGAAGTGGAAGAATCTTGCCGTCTTCTGTTCTTACAAAATGACAGAACTGCGATGTAAATATGAGGACTTGCTGAGTGCTTTGACAGGATCCATTGAGCCTTATCCTGAATTTGAGAGTACTGTGATTCTTGTAATGCAGATGAGGAAGTCGAGACAAGAAGGCCTGATGCAGGTTCTCAGCCCAAAATGTCAACCATCCCTTTGCCTCCACGGATGCTGCCTGACCTGCTGAGTTCTTCTGGCAGCTTGTTTTTTGCTTGAGACATGAAAGCCTTTGGATTTGGTGTAATGTCAGAGATAAGGATAGGTGAAGTTCTTCAGCGGCTGGTAGAGCTAACCTGGTGTGAGAGCATCAAACACTGGTTCTGCTTTCTCCCCAACATTCAATTCCATTTGAAGTCATTGGAATCAAATGGCAAGAAAACGACTGACATCTGATACCCTTGCACGTGATTAGAGTGGGCCACCAAAATCTGGTTTCTCCCCAGGCAGTTGGGTACTGTGGTTGGTCAAGACCTCAACTGAATGTAGATTTGAATTTGACTTGTGTATTAGAAGTCATTATCTTTCAAAGTTTAAGCTTGGTTTTGAGCAACATTTATATTTTTAATATAAATTTGCTTCTTTCCTTCAGGAGTTCAGAGTGTGCATTTTGAACTCCTGGCCTCAATAAAGTAGCCAGTGCACAGATCCGGAGGCCAGGCTCAGTGTAGATGACTAGAATACTGCATGTGCCAGGTGAACTCACAGGTGATGAAAGCAGATCAGTTTTAGTTAATTCTACTCACTGCTGTATTATAAACAATTCATTCTAGGACTGTGATGCAACATCTATTGTAAAACCACAAATAATTTTTAACACTACTGTCACGAACCAGCAACAAAAGAAACACACTGAGCATGATTTAGTGTTAAAAACTATTTTATTAATCACTACTTATGATAATACGTAAAATAAAAGTAAAAATGTTAGTATGTTAGAATTCAAAAATGTTAAACCTCGAACGTTAACCCCAAAGCTAAACTCTTCGTGTGTGACAAAGTCCAAAACTCCCAGTTCCTGAATGGTTCTTAAAGTTCAGTTCCGCAAGCCATAAGGTGAAACATGAGCAAGGGCTTCTTCAACAACCACCGTTGTCTGAAGATAAGATGTAGATGTAGAAAAACATAGAGAGAGTACATACGAAATCCAAATGTTCCACGATGGAACCCAAACGACACTCCAGTGTTTACTCGGTAGTGACTTCCTCACCCCGAAAAGCATCCGAACCGTGGTCGTCCACACACAAATACCTGTTTCCTTCTACAGGTCAGCAACAAAGTGAACTCCACCGGATTACTTCCAACTTCCATACATGGATTTCAGTAGCAAACACAGTTATTGTTTCTCATCCATCGATAGAGAAAACAAGCAGGCTGGTGTCTCTCTCCCTTCTCTCTCTCTCTCTCTCTCTCTCTCTCTCTCTTCTTCTTCTTCTTCAACAACGTCATTACGTCCTTTATCTTCTATTGACGTAAGCACGCCCCACACACACATACACACACACTCTCTATCTTAAAGGGACTTTCACTGAGTCCGTAACACCTCCCACCTAAAAAAAATTTTCCCAAGAAAATTTTAACCGCGTATACAGTTAGTAATGTTAATAATTATCATGCTACACAACTACAGACTATCAGATTAGTACAGATACATGTTTCCCATTTAACATCGAGAAAGACAATCAGCAATCACATTATCTTTGCCTTTAATGTGAGTTATCATGAGATCAAACTCTTGCAAAATTAAACTCCAGTTTAACAGCCTTCTGTTCTTGTTTTTGACTCGGCTCAGAAACACCAATGGGTTATGATCTGTATACACAGTCAATGGTTTCTGAGCGGTGCAAACATATACACTGAAATGTTGCAAGGCTAAAACAAGCGACAGTAATTCTTTCTCTATAGTGGAATAATTCTTTTGATGCTCATTAAATTTCTTTGAAAAGTAAGCTACAAGATGGTCAATATCATCAAGGTCACCCTTCTGCAACAACACAGCTCCTGCAGCTTCATCACTGGCATCTACTGCTAATGAAAATGGCTTTTCAAAGTCAGGTGTTTTGAGCACAGGATGGTAGCATAAAATGGCTTTCAGCTTCTCAAATGCTTCTTGACAAGAATCTGTCCAAACAAACTTTACTCCCTTCTTCAGAAGATTAGTTAGGGGAAGAGCAATATCAGCAAAATTTTTACAAAATTTTCGATAATATCCAACCATTCCCAAAAATCTTCTAACAGTCCTCGTACCTGTGGGAATAGGGAACTCAGATATTGCTTGAACTTTTGCCTGAACAGGAGCTTGCTTGCCTTGACCTACAACATAACCAAGATACGTCACAGTGGCATGGCCAAATTCACTTTTAGCCAAGTTAACTGTAAGGTTAGCCTCGGAAAGTCTTTCAAACAACCTTTCTAACGCAGAGATGTGATCCTCCCATGTATCATTCCCAGTCACTAAGTCGTCAATGTAGGCATCTGTATGTTTTAACCCATGAATCACTGAATTAATCATTCTTTGAAATGTTGCCGGAGCATTTTTCATTCCAAATGGCAAAACATTGTATTCATACAATCCAGAAGGGGTTACAAAGGCTGAAATCTCCCTTCCTCTATCTGTTAATGGAACACACCAGTACCCTTTTAATAAGTCAATCTTTGTGAGAAATTTTGCCTTTCCCACTCTATCTATGCAATCATCCACCCTAGGAATAGGGTAAGCATCTGACTTTGTTACAGCATTCACTTTCCTGTAATCTGTGTAAAATCTAACAGTTCCATCAGGTTTAGGTACAATAACACAGGGCGAACTCCAATTTGAAGTAGAATGTCTAATAATATCATTTTCCAACATGTATTTTATTTCCTGATCAACAAGTTTACTTTTTTCCACATTCATTCGATATGGGTGTTGTTTGATTGGTTTTGCATCCCCAACGTCACCATCATGGGTAATTATCGATGTTCTGTTTGGAACATCTGGGAACAGATTTTTAAATTTTAAAATTAATTCTCTCATCTGTTGTTTTTGTGAAACTTGTAAATGGTCCAACTTCGTTTCAAGGTTCTCCAGGATATTTTGGTTTTTTAGTTTCGATGGAACAATATTTGGTCTAAATTGGCCTTCCTCAACATCAACATCAGGCATTCTAGAAACAACCTTTACATCATCCACCAAGGCCACAACTGAATCCCTCTCATAATAAGGTTTTAGCATGTTTACATGACAGAGTTGTGTTTTCTTGCGTCTATCTGGTGTTTTGATTATATATGTTAGATCAGTCACTCGAGATTCAATAACATAGGGTCCAGAAAAACGAGATTGCAAGGGATTATTTTGGCTAGGGAAAAATACCAACACCTTTTGCCCCACTGCGAATGTCCTAGGCCGAGCACGTTTATCAAAATATGTCTTCATTCTTATCTGGCTGGTTTTCAAATTCTCTCTCGCTAGCTGGCAGACTCTCTCCAACCGAGTTTTAAATTTTTGGACATAGTCCAACAGACTCAAGTGCACTTCCTCATTAACCCATTGCTCTCTTAACAACTCCAAAGGTCCTCTCACCCTATGTCCAAATACAAGCTCAAACGGACTAAATCCTATTGACTCCTGGATTGATTCTCTAACGGCAAACAAAAGTAAATGGATACCTTCGTCCCAATCCTTGGTGTTTTCAAAGCAATAAGTCTTCAGCATATTTTTGAGAGTAGAATGAAATCTTTCCAGAGCTCCCTGAGATTCTGGGTGATATGCAGATGATACAATCTGCTTTGCTCCCAGCTCATAGACTATTTGTTGAAAAATTTTTGACATAAAATTACTACCTTGATCAGATTGGATTTCTTTTGGCAAACCAAACAAGGTAAAAAATTTTACAAGAGCCTTTGACACCGTCTTGGCCTTAATATTTCTAAGGGGTATTGCCTCTGGAAATCTAGAAGTGGCACACATGATGGTTAACAAATACTGATTTCTAGTCTTAGACTTTGGTAATGGACCAACACAGTCCACAATCACCTTCGAAAAGGGCTCCCCAAAAGCAGGAATTGGCTTCAAAGGAGCCACGGGGTTTTTGATTTGGTTTACCTACCATCTGACATGTGTGGCAGGTTCGACAAAACATCACCACATCTTTTCTCAAACCAGGCCAATAGAATTGTTTCAAGATCTTCCCTACAGTTTTATTCACACCAAAATGACCACCCAAAGGCATACTATGGGCCAGGTTTAAAATCTCATCCCTATAAACTTTTGGAACAACAACCTGATGAATAACTTCCCATTCCTCAGTAACAGGAACATGAGGAGGTCTCCATTTCCTCATTAACACTCCATTTTTGACATAGTATCCAGTTGGCACTTTTTCAATCTCCTCACATGAGAGAGCTTTTTCTTTCAATTCTGTCAACTCAGGGTCCTTTGTCTGTTCCACCATAAAATCCTTCCTCGACAAAGACAAATCTTTAAATTCAGGCTCACTATAAGGATGTTGATCCTCCAGTGAAGACAGAAAAGTCTCAGATAAGGCATCATAATTTTCTTCCTGTTTAGGACTGTCACAAGGAACTACATCAGACTGCATCGGACTGTCTGTCTTGGCTAATTCTCTAGCTCTAGCTCGAGTCACCGCACATGATGGGTAAACATCTGGATCATTCTCAGACTCATCAATCCTTGGTTTGGTTGTTAACCGTACCACAGGAACAATTTCTCCATCTGCAAGGTCATTTCCCAATAACAAAGAAACTCCTTCCACTGGCAAACTAGGTCTTATCCCTATCTCGACTGGTCCTTCTACGAACTTTGACTTTAAAATCACCCTGTGAAAAGGGACAGACATGGTCTCACCTGTAACGCCTCGTACTAGATTTACTTCACTAGTGTCACTTTCTTCACCAAAATTTAAAACACTGTCCAGCAAGAGAGATTGACTAGCCCCAGTATCTCTAAGAATTTTCACTGGCACCTGGGGTGACTCATCATTCAGTGAAACAAAACCTTCTGATACATAAGAACGGAATTCCTTTCTCACCTCCTCCAACTTTTCTGCTTTTACCTCTTGCAAGGACTGATCTTTAACAGCATCTCCTAAACCTTTTTGATTTTTAATTGCCTGAAAGCAAGCATTGGGCACAGCTTCCTTCTTTTTCTTCAAAAGGGCACAATTAGATATCACATGGCCAGGTTTCCTACAGTAATAACAAGTACGCTCAACAGGTTTCTCCAGCCCTGGCTTCTTTTCATCTTTTCCTTTTTGATTACCTCCCAATTTAATCTCCGGTTTACCTGGATTGTATTTGTAACTCTTTTGAAAGGTTTTAGGTTGTCCCCATTTGGATTTATGGGTTAAAGCATAATCATCTGCCAACCTAGCAGTTTCTTGTAAAGTTTCCACTGCCTTTTCATTTAAATATGTTGTTAATTCAGCTGGAACACATCTTTTAAAGTCTTCCACTAGTATCAATTCTGTCAATTTATCATAATCCCCATCTACATTTTTAGCCAGGCACCATCGTTCAAAACATATTCTCTTTCCATTGGCAAATTCCATATAAGTCTGATCTGCAGATTTCCTCAAATCTCTGAATTTTTGTCTATAAGCCTCAGGGACCAATTCATAGGCCTTCAAAATAGCTTGTTTTACCTTGGTATAATCAGCTGCATTCTCAGCAGACAAAGCAGAATAAGCTTTTTGAGCTTTACCTTTAATCACACTCTGTACCATAAGAGCCCATCCTTTCCTTGGCCAGTTTGAACTCACAGCAACCTTTTCAAAATGTTGGAAATACTGATCAACCTGATCTTCTTCAAAAGGAGGGACTAATCGAACCTCCCTGCTGGCTGAAAAACCATCATCAGAATCAGATTCCGAACTCCTACGCTTCATTTGTAACTCATGCTGCCTCTGTTTTTCCTTCTCCTCTGCCTCAAACTTTAACCGAATTAGTTCCCATTCCCATTCAGCCTCTAACTTCATCTGAGTTAGCTTTTGTTCGGCCTCTAATTTCTTTTGTTCGGCCTCTATCTTTAACTGGGTTTGCTCTCGTTCAGCATCTAATTTCCTTTGTTCTCGTTCAGCCTCTATCTTTAACTGGGTTTGTTCTCGTTCAGCCTCTATCTTTAACTGGGTTTGCTCTCGTTCAGCCTCTATCTTTGCCAGCTGCACCTGTGCCTCAGAAATTGCTATTTCACTGCCAGGAAACTGTTTTAACACTTCCTTCTCAAACACCTTCTTTTCCACATAATGGCCAGCTATCAGTCTCTGAATATCTGCCTTTCTCATAGACTGCTTTACTTCTGTAAGGTTTAGCCTTGTAGCAATCTTTATCAAATCATCCTTTTTCGCCACCTCCAATCCCTTTTGGGTTGGTGACTCCAAAAATGCCTTAATATCCATTGCTGCTGGTTTCCACACACACAAGCCAATTAAAAAGAATTTATCAGACCTCCCTCAAAAATCTTTGGATTGAATCCCGAACAAATCTTGTCAATCTGGGGAACGATCCCAGACGACAGTCGTTAATCTTTGGATTGGATCCCGGACGAACCCCCAATTTTGTCACGAACCAGCAACAAAAGAAACACACTGAGCATGATTTAGTGTTAAAAACTATTTTATTAATCACTACTTATGATAATACGTAAAATAAAAGTAAAAATGTTAGTATGTTAGAATTCAAAAATGTTAAACCTCGAACGTTAACCCCAAAACTAAACTCTTCGTGTGTGTGTGTGTGACAAAGTCCAAAACTCCCAGTTCCTGAATGGTTCTTAAAGTTCAGTTCCGCAAGCCATAAGGTGAAACATGAGCAAGGGCTTCTTCAACAACCACCGTTGTCTGAAGATAAGATGTAGATGTAGAAAAACATAGAGAGAGTACATACGAAATCCAAATGTTCCACGATGGAACCCAAACGACACTCCAGTGTTTACTCGGTAGTGACTTCCTCACCCCGAAAAGCATCCGAACCGTGGTCGTCCACACACAAATACCTGTTTCCTTCTACAGGTCAGCAACAAAGTGAACTCCACCGGATTACTTCCAACTTCCATACATGGATTTCAGTAGCAAACACAGTTATTGTTTCTCATCCATCGATAGAGAAAACGAGCAGGCTGGTGTCTCTCTCCCTTCTCTCTCTCTCTCTCTTCTTCTTCTTCTTCTTCTTCTTCTTCAACAACGTCATTACGTCCTTTATCTTCTATTGACGTAAGCACGCCCCACACACACATACACACACACTCTCTATCTTAAAAGGACTTTCACTGAGTCCGTACCACTACTGTTCAGTAAAGATTAAATGGGAGAGATGGGTATCTCCAGTATAAGGGTACAGTATACAATAAAACTCTGATAATTTGCTCTCTGACTATTCCAAAATCCTGGTGGTTCAGCATCTGGCTCACCGGATGCTGATTCCTGTGCTCACTTCAACGTACCGGGGCCTCAGTTCCCATGCTCCCTTGAAACCTACCAGGTTCACTGGAAAAATTTATATTATACTGTGTAAACACTTTTTTTGAAAAAGTGAGTTATAAGTGTGTTGGAGTAACAATGGAATAACATCCAATAGTCCAGAAAATTTGCAGTTCAGCACCACAAAAGTTGAGCATACCAGATTAACTTACTTGTACTTCATCTTTTACTTCCCCATCTCATCAATTCTAATTGTGATTTTGCAGAGACTTATGACAATGTCATATGAAAATACACATCAGATGCCACTCACCAAAATGAAAATACAAAAAACAACAGAAAAAGAAGTGAGGATCCGGATGCCTCCCCCTGACCAACAGCTTTGTTCTTCCCCACTCAGGATACGAGTAGAGAAAGAGCCATTGAATGTCTCTATTGCAAGCAAAGCTGCCCGGCTGTTGCCCAATCCACAGACCATGTACAGCTGCACCCGAGGAACAAGTCCACCTCTGCCCACTATTCACTCTGTCCAGTCTTTACAAGAACCATCGATGCAGGGTTCAGCCATGGCCATTGGGATTTCTGACTTTGTCCCTGCAAAAGCAATTGTTGAGCAAGAC
Organism: Pristis pectinata; assembly: GCF_009764475.1. Lineage (NCBI taxonomy): Eukaryota > Metazoa > Chordata > Chondrichthyes > Rhinopristiformes > Pristidae > Pristis > Pristis pectinata. The sequence continues at coordinate 69,599,494 of NC_067408.1, read as the reverse complement.
ACAAGGGTACCAAAGCCATCGGGTGCCAATGACACAGTGATACCCACAGGTAGGCTGTATCAAGGTGAATGCAGTTTCAGAGAAGCAGAAGCATTTGTTAATGCAAATGCTACAAATGGAACTGAGCAGCAAAGCAACTTTCCTAAACGCTCGTCCTGTGTTCCTTCATCAAGTGCAGCCAATATGAGTTTTGGTGAGTTATTGTCATTTGCTAAGCAAATTTTCACAAATGCTCAATTAAATGTTGGTACATGAGGCACATTACACTCTCTTAAAACTAAAATTGTATGACTACAATTTTAAACTCTGTGGTTGAACACATGATAGATTTCAAAATATTTATTAAAATTTAATTTTTCAAATTTATATGAATACATAGTTGGTAAAAATTAACTCTGATAGATGGAACAGACTGTAAACAGGCCAATATCCAAGTCAGTTTAAATTATGTGATTTCCAGGAATGTTAAAATATTTTTGTAGGTGATTCTAGGTAGTGTTCCAACAGTGTCTTCTATGTGGGAGCTTCACGTTGGGATTGAAATCTTGACATGAACATTGGACACATTTGGCATTGTTGCAAATTACTGCATTTGGCTCAAACTATTTTACAAATGTCTGCATGTTATACAGTCTTGAAATATGATCAAGGTTATAGTAAAGTATATCCTTACTACTTGTGGCTTAAGGAACAACTTCAAGGATATTTTCAACATTGCTATTAACATCCAGCTTTGTAGATGGTAAACTTTTTTTTAACCAAATGACTTAATTTAAAAATGACTTGATTTTAAAGTCTTTATTTCATTATGATTGTGGACTTACAAAAAAAAATCCTTCTATTTGGTGTTTGACGAATCTCTGATTTAGCAGTATGCTAAATGTGGTTAAGAAGTTGCACAAAATGCTGGGTTGTTTCCTTTGGAAACATAATTGAGGTGTATAAAATTTGGAGACCCAGATAGGTCCTTTGAGTTTATTCCAATTTCCTTAACCATTCATACCAAAATATTTTAACGAGAGTGGAAAAAGCAAATATTCGTATGCAGAAATATTTCAAAAGTACAGTAGCGTAGCGGTTAGCATAACGCTGTTACAGCGCCAGTGACCTGGGTTCAATTCTGCCGCTGTCTGTAAGGAGTTTGTATGTTCTCCCCGTGACTGCATGTGTTTCCTCCAGGTGCTCTGGTTTCCTCCCACATTCCAAAAGACGTACGGGTTAGGAAGTTGTGGGCATGCTATGTTGGCGTTGGAAGCATGGTGACACTTGCAGGCTGCCCCCAGCACATTCTCAGGCTGTGTTTGGTTGTTAACGCAAAAAGATGCATTTCACTGTTTCTTGATGTACATATGACTAATAAGTAAATAAATATTAATGTTAAGCCCTGTTGGATAAGAAGCAAAGGATAAAATGGAACTTACTGCCACTTGTTGGATTCAGGCAGTGTTGTGAGTCACCCTAACACTTTTGGTGAAAGTTCCACGAGGAGAAAGAACTTCAAATAAAGATTCATGGATCTATGTTGTCAGAACTCCTTGTGTAATGCTGCACTGAAACTGGCATCATTGGTTTCGGCACAATTCTTGTTGAAGCATCAGGGACCTGAAATATTAACTGTTCCCCTTTCTACAGATGCTGCCTGACCTGCTCAGTGTTTCTAGCATTTTCTGTTTTTATTTCAACAGACCTAGCTTGCAAGAGCTATTTTCTTTATGCAAGGGGGCCACAGATCCTCTAGGCTTACAGGAAGATGCCAGGAGGCCCAAGTAAGGACGTGATTGTTGTCTCTGAATGCCTGCACTTCAAGAAAGCTTGTTGTGTCAATAGGAGGTTCCAGAGCTCAGATCTGTGGCCCCCCTTCCATAAAGAAAATGCCTGCTGCAGGCTGTGTTCTTTACCTGCCTGTCCTTCTGATCATAACATCCATTCATTCAGTAGCAATAGTTCCCTGCAACTGGTAGAGTGTTGCCTTTGTTGGCTGAAGCATAGAGTATTTTATCAGAGAGGTCATGGTAGATCTGTGCAAAATACTAGGTCTTAGTGGGAGAACGGCACTGGTCACCATATTACAGACAGGTGTGTTAGCACTTGACAGTATGCTAAGGAGATTTATAAGTATGTTTTGAAGGCTGAAAAGTTGTACTGTTGATCAGAGAATGTCTAGGCTGGGAATGTTTTCTTTGGAACAAAGTATGATTTAATAGAGATATTTTTTTTTAAATGAGGAACCTGGTCATGTTTGACAGGAAGAACTTATTTTTCTTGCCAAGAGAGGTCAATAAGCAATGATCATAAATTTAAGTCTTGCACCAAGAACTTAAAAGGGCAATGGAGAAAGAAATTCTCATTGCGTTCAATGCACCTGGAGGAACCTTGGACTGCAGACTTTGAGGTGGGATTAGTTTTTTTTTGTTTTGGCAGCTAATGGAGGTACAGATATGATAGTATAGAAATGCAGGGCATTTCCCAATCATATATAAACACACTGGGAAAAAACGAATTAATCAATCATGAAATTACCATAAGCACCAAATGCATGACTGCAATAATGTGCTTAGTACAGATTGATAGCGGCTCCTATAGAAAAGATCCAGTTGTTGGCACAGTTGGTGAAATCACACTTCATGGAAAATTATTCTTACCAACCCAACTGAAAGAACCCTTGAAGCAGATCAGCCTTTCCATTAAGGGAAGGGTATCCGATCTATTTTCTTGCCCACGCCTCTTAACCCATGATTCCCTTGTAGGACAAAAATATCTCTGTTTGATGAGTCATTACCCTCTGCTGTCCGAAGCAGAGAATGCCAAGTGTGTGAAGAGAGAAATTCCTGTTCCCAGTTTTAAGTGGTTGACTGATCAGTCTCCTCCTTCAGAGACTCTAGCCACTAGTTTCAGACTCCACTCACCAGGGGAAACATTCTCCATATCTATTCTCATGTCCCCACCAAATCTTCTCATTATTCTGCTCAATTTTTCTTCATCCCAATCTTTGCTGCATTGCCCTAAAGATGAGAAAACTTTCCCTTACATATTACACACAAATCAACTTGCAGCAGAAATATATGAACCTTTCACCATTTCCTTCCAGACTTCTCACCAAACTTGGGTTGCTGGGACAAAATTATTTCCTGCAAGTTGGCTGTAAGATTCTTGTAAGAAATGATTTGGACAATCCATGATCCTTGAGCACATAATTGCCTCTAAATTGTTGTTAATTATTAATCTTACTCATCCCTTGGTTATACTGTTGGAATGTCTCAGCAGTCCTGTGACGGTCCCAATGGAGCACCAAAATGTTCTGGTTGTTACTGGCAAAGCTATGTGGTTTTCATGTTTCCTTACAGCATTGAAGGAGGTGATTTCCCCACTAATTTTCCGTGAACTCCCCCAGATTCTACTACTCATCTACACACTAGGGGCAAATTTCTGCAGGCAATTAACCTCTTAACCAGTATGTCTTTGGGATGTAAGGAAACCAGAGTACCTGGAGGAAACCCATGTAGTCACAAGGATAACTTGCAAACTCCACACAGACTACACTGGAAGTCAGGAATGAACCCAGGTTGCTGGACTGTGAGGCAGCAGCTCCAGTAGTTGAGGCACTGTGCTCAACAGGTCAGGTCAGCTCTGAATCAACTCCTAGACTGGTTAGAAGTCAATAAAGGTAGAGGCAAACAGTGGCAGCTCGCTATTGGTGCAGGGCAGCAGAGCTAGAGGAACTGAAGACCAAATCCAACCACTGTCTGAAAGCTAAGAATAAAAGGGTTATAAAATTAGAGAGAAATAAAATAAATATTGTGGTTTTTAATGGTAAAGTAGGAAACAATGCTGTCCTTTATAACGTGCAACAAATGAGTTCCTTTCCCTGGCCTATCCGTATTGGTTGATTAAGTGAAGGCTTCTTTTAAAACAAAATGTAACATTTAACTCACCTACTACTGTTGAAATTACAGACTATCTAGGCAACCCAAGACGAAATATTAAGGTGCCTGCAGCCTTCTTGATAAAGGCGCGTCAAAAATCCAAACCAAAGTACGCAGCACGCTACCTCATTCGGATGATATTCCCAAGAGATGTACTGATGTGTAGTAATGTGCAAGGTGACAAAGCCCGAGGAATCAAACCATTAGACCCTAATCGGGTCACTGGTTTACGAGGTAAGAATTTCCGAGTGACAGATAATTAACTAATTTCTTGAGATGCTTTGAGTTTGTAGTTTCACATGTTTTTAGTTATAATAGGCCTTTGTATGTGAGGTGCAGATGTAGTTTGCCTGTTTTAGGGCTGAAGTGCTATTTGTGCAAGATCTGGAATCCATTCCTTAAAAAGTTGACCCGTTTGCTTGTGGCTTTGAACTGCAAGGTTTGAGTGCTTAGCATTTTAATGCTCTCTTCCTGATTACTGAGACTTCCAAAGAAAGTCCATGAATCAACTGGAGCTTTTTAATGCCTAGAAAAAGTAATTTGTGTATCGTCATTTCCAATGAAAAATTGTGTGCTGATGCTGGATCAGTGTAAATGTCTAAGTCAACAAGTTGAATGTTCCTGATTGATTGTAAGCAATTTTTAAACAACTATTATAAATAAATTATATTATTAAAAAAAATTGCATGCTTTTGATGCCAGGGATAAAAGTTTACAAGTTTTAAATTCGCTTTTTTTTTAAAATTGAATCTTCATTTTTTTTTTGCCTAGAATTCCTTTGTACACAATTCCCCACGTATGATTTGAGTGAGGAAGGCAAAGACTGGAAGATTTGTGTCACCAGTATAAACTCCATGATACGCAGCCTGCGTTGTGAAATCCAAAGAGGAGCAGTAAGTAGAGTCAATAGAGAGTAAAAACATCATTTTAGAGCATTATGGGCAAGTGCACATCAGCTTGAGCATAAGCTTAAGATATGTAGACAAAAGGTTTGAAAGCAAGTGCATTTAAAAAATGAGGGGGTAAGGAAGTTTCAGAATAGCTAAAATGGTTCCTGCAATGGGAAAGTGGATAAAGATGTAACTTTGATGTGGTATTAAACCATTCAGATTTAAGAATATTCCAGATTAAATTTTTTAATCTATGATTACAACCAGAGCAGCAATTTGAAGGCTAGTTAGTGATGATGTTCATTGACTAGAGAGGTTAAAATTATCCAGTATTCCTCCTCATGATTTCTGTCCAAGGCTGTAGCAGAGCTGCAGAGCCACTGCCTTGTAGCTCCAGAGAATCGTGTTCAATCCTGACCTCCGGTTCTGGCCATGTAGAGTTTGCACATTCTCCCTATGACCACGTGGGGTTCCTCTGGGTACTCCAGTTTCCCCCCCACATCCCAAAGGATGTAGGTTGGTAGGTTACATAGCTGCTGTAAATTGTTCCTGGTTTAATCTGGAGGGAGTTGATGAGAATGTGGAGAATATCATTTTTTAAAAAAAAGGACTAACTTAGGACGAGTGTAAATGGGTTGATGGTCGGCATGGACTCATTGGCCAAAGGGCCTGTTTCCGTGCTGTATTTCTCTATGACTCTATGACTTATTGCTAAATTTGTACAAATAAATGTTCAAGCAATACTTTCCAAAGGATAATCTGTCCAAGACTTTGTCAGCTCTGTGGGGTTGCTGGAAAACAGAATAACTAAGGGACTTGGATAACCTTCCACACTAGAAACAGAGGTTTGAGCAATACTAAATAAGTTAACACTCTGATTTTGTGAAGTTTTGAGCTACATTCCCTATCTCTTTATATGATTTTTGTTTTGGTTGGTGACTTTGAAGTTTTTAAGTAGTGACTAATGTTCAATATTTGGGTATTTGATGGAAGAATGTGAACCAATAGATACTACAAAACTGCCTGAATCAGAGTTTGGCTTTAGTAAATATTGCTCAATCCTCTGTGGAAAGGTTATTCCAAGGTTACTTTTTCACTTAACAGAGAAGAATTCATTACTTAATAATGTAATACCCATTGTTACGTAAGGTATAAGTCTTACTTATGAGGATTAGCATGAGTTTCAGTCTTGTTTCCTTAGTGGAGTATTGGAATAAATAGGTATTTTGTTTTCTGTTACAGGAAACAGTTTGGGATTACAATAAAATCAGCCATGATTTTATTAAATGGCAGAGCAGGCTAGAGGGGCCAAGTGGCTTTCTTCTAATTTTTATGTTTGAAACAGTTTCCCTCAGAAGTTTTTTAAAGTCTTGATTTTCTGGGTTCCTCCAATTTTACACTTTACATCATCACACGAGAAGGTGCCTCTTGCTTCATTGCACTCTTCTCATAATGCTTTATTATGGTGAATGCTAGTAGAAACTATTTCAGCCAATCCCACATTTGTCCATAAATCTTTCTCCTACATAGGAAATCATTATTTCTCCCTTTACCTAAACCTCAGTCTGCTTTATAATGCATCCCCAAACTAGGCTAAATAATAAACTCAACAATAGGCTAGATCATGCTTGATCTGACCTGACCTTCATACTGGACCTGCCCTCCACCTACACCAGACCTTTAGCTGCATTTATTTTTTGCAGTAGTGCATATCAAGCTGTTCTGGAGAGCTGACTGCTGTTGCCATGAGACAAAGCAGAGCAGTCCATGAGCAGTGGCCAGGCTTCATGCAGTAATCCTGAGGTCCTACTCCTTGCACTGCTGCTGTCAAAAGCCATTGAGCTATTTTAAATATCTATGATCAGTAACACTTCAACATTTAATTAAATCACCTTTTTTAAGTGATAGAAATTAATTAAAAACCATTAAGGAAAATATAAACCTGTACTTAGCTTTTCAGTACAGGTTAGTAACTTGATTTGGATTCAACCTTGCTTGAAAAAGTAAATGCAGATAAGTGTGGGGCCTTTATTATAAATATTACTTCATAGTTTTTTTTGGCACTTGAAGATGTTTAAGCAATTTTTTTATACTTTGGATTAAATCTGTTTGAAGTGTTTTTAAATGTCAGATTTCAGAGACATTTAAATGGTGGGTCAAATTGAACATGAATCCAGCCCTTTGTTTAGCTGATTATCAGAAGCATTTAGAAACAGAAATGGTTAAAAGGGTCTTTCACAGGGAGTTGTCAAAAAAAACCATTGAGGTATTCCAGATAAGGACCTGAACATCCATGAACTGAGGCCAAGTCCAGGTCTTCATGTCAATCAGCCACACAGTGCTGCAAAAGGCAAGTGAGGCTCTGGAGAAAAATGCAAGGGGTGAGTGCCAGTGATTGGCTAGCTGGATCAACTGGTCCATTCACTCAGTGAAGTCCAGAATATCCTAAATGAGCAATGTTGGCACTGAAGGATTTAAATTAGACCCATCTGCCCCCACTATCGTGCAGTCATGAATTCCACCAGAATTTGCTCAAGTGATAATTAGAAATCACTTAAGCAAAACACTGTGCCAATCTTGAGTGACACAACTGATGACCAAAGTAAAAAGCCATTGGGAATTGTCACTGCCTGGCCCAAACTATCAGGAAATAATGCATATTAATACTGTGTATCACCTGAAGAAAATTATTTACATTGGTTTTGTTAGGTACATATGATGAAACTAGTGAACTCTGTATCTTGCTGTTTGTGCAAGCAACAGACACAGCCCAGTAGGTTTTGACTTTCAGCTGGTTAAACATTCCTGATTGCCAGTTGGATTTTATTAAGATGTAAAGGGAAGCATTTTAAGAACAAAAATGATTACATTATCAGTGTCTGCTTATTGCATATTTTTTTCCAAAAATAGTGTATTCAAGTGATTGGTTATGACTTGAAGCCATTAACTGTATTCATGGTGCTTAGCCACATAATATAATATTTTCTGTTGTTTTCCACTCTGCAACACCAACTTCAGATACTTTGAACTGCACTCCTGAATAAATTTACAAGTCAACTAAAGAGGGCAATGATCGTTTCTTTGTAAAGCCTCAGCCTTACATCCTTGTTTTTATATTCCAGTCCTCCCAAAATGAATGCTAGCATTGCATTTTCCTTCCTTACTACCAACTCAACCTGCAAGTTAACTTTAGGGAATCCTGCACTGGGACTCCCAAGTCCTTTTGCATCTCCGATTTCTGAATTCTCTCCCCATTTAGGAAATGGTCTGTGCCTTTATTCCTTCTACCAAAGTGCATGACCATACACTTCCCTACGCTGTATTCCATCTGCCACTTTTCCTGTTCTCCCACCCTGTCCAAGTCCTCCTGCAGACTCTCTGCTTCCTCAACACAACCTGCCACTCCACCTATCTTTGTATCATCCACAAACTTGGCCACAAAACCATCAATTCTGTCATCCAGATCATTAACGTATAACATAAAAACACCGACCCCTGCAGAACACCACTGGTCACCGGCAGCCAACCAGAAAAGGCCCCCACTCTTTTGCCTTCTGCCAATCAGCCAATCTTCTATCTATGCCAGTACCTTTCCTGTAATATCATGGGCTCCTACCTTGTTTAGCAGCCGCATGTGCAGCACCTTGTCAAAGGCCTTCTGAAAATCCAAGTAAACAATATCCACTGACTGTCTATCCTGCCTGTTACTTCCTCAAAGAATTCCAACAGATTTCTCAGGCAAGATCTCCCCTTAAGGAAACCATGCTGACTTTGGCCTATTTTATCATGTGCTTCCAAGTACCCCAAAACTTCATTCTTAATTATGGACTCTAAAATTTTACCAACCACCGAGGGCAGGATAACTGGCCTTTAATTTCCTGTCTTTTTCCTTCCTCCCTTCTTAAAGAGTGGAGAGACATTTGCAATTTTCCAGTCATCTGGAACCATTCCTGACTCTAGTGATTCTCGAAAGATCACTACTAATGTTTCTTCCATTGGGGTGTAGTCCATCCAGTCCAGGTGACTTATCCACCTTCAGACCTTCCAGTTTCCCAAGCAACTTCTCCTTAGTAATAGCAACTACACTTCTGCCTTCTGACTCTCTTGAACTTCTGGCTTATTGAAGGTGTCTTCCATGGTGGAGACTGATGCAAAATACTTATTCAGTTTGTCTGCAATTTCTTTGTTCCCCATTACTCCTTCTCCAGCGTCATTTTCTAGCCGTCCAATGTTCACTCTTGCCTCTCTTTTACTCTTTGTATATCTGAAAAAACTTTTGGTATCCTCTTTTATTAGCTATCTTGCCTTCATATTTCATCTTTTCTCCACTTATTGCTTTTTTGGTTGCCTTCTGTTGGTTTTTAAAAGCTTCCTAATCCTCTAGATTCTGGCTAATTTTTGCAATATTTTTTCCTTTTATGCTGTCTTTGACTTCCCTTGTCAGCCACGGTTGCCTGATCCTCCTTTAGAATACTGCTGCTGCTTCTTTAGGGATGAAATGATCCTGTGTTTTCTGAATTACTCCCAGAAACTCCTGCCTATGCTGCTCTGCCATCATCCCTGCCAGGGTCCCCTTCCAATCAACTTTGGCCAGCTCCCCTCTCGTGCCTCTGTAGTTACCTTTACTCAACTGTAATACCGATACATCCAATTTTAGTTTCTCCATCTCAAACTGTAGGGTGAATTCTATCATATTATGATCACTGCCTCCTCAGGGTTCCTTTACCTTAAGCTCCCTAATCAAATCTGGTTCATTGCACAACACCAAATCCAGAATTGCCTTTTCCCTAGTGGGCTGAACCACAAGCTGTTCTAAAAAGCCATTTCATAGGCATTCTACAAATTCCTTCTCTTGGGATCCATTGCCAACCTGATTTTCCCAATCTACCTGCATATTGGTCCCCCACGACCACTGTAACATTGTCTTTCTTCCATGCCTTTTCTATCTCCTGCTGTAATTTGTACTATTCTTGTCTACTATTCAGAGGCCTGTACATAAATTCCCATCAGGCTCTTCTTACCCTTGCAGTTTCTTAACTCTACCCACAAGGATTCTACATCTTCTGATCCTATGTCACTTCTTGCCAAGGATTTGATTTCATTTTTTACCAACAGAGCCATCCCACCCCCTCTGCCCACCTGCCTGTCTTTTTGATAAGATGTGTATCCTTGGATGTTTAGCTCCCAGCTGTGATCTTCTCTCAGCCACAACTCTGTGATGCCCACGATGTCATACCTGCCAATTTTTAACTGCGCTATAAGCTCATCTACCTTGTTTCAAGTGGCTTCTTCAATGACCTTCCTTCATTTGCAAGGTTAGAAGTAGGGATGTTCATTGATTGCACAATGTTCAGCACCATTCACGACAACTCAGATAATGAAGTAGTCCATGTCAAAATTCAGCAAGACCTGGACAATATCCAGGCCTGGGCTGATAGGTCACAAGTAACACTTGTACCACACAAGTGCCAGCAATGATGATATCCAACAAGAGAAAATCCAGCTATCACCCCCTAGCATTCAATGGCATTGCCACTACTATCACTGAATCCCCCATTATCAATATTAATTAAGCCCATCGTGTCTCCATGGTGCTCCACATTGAAATGCTAGTGGTCTACCTGATGGAGTTGATTGACAAATCTAGATCTAAATCAGTGCAGAAATCTCCCAGTCCTGATGTAGGATCTCAAACCAAAATGTCTATAATTTCTACTCCCCGTCAGAGGTGCTGCTCGACCCACTGAGTTCCTTCAGCAGGTTGTTGTTGTTTTTGCCAGAAATTTCCCAGGTGGCCATAGAAGTGGGGGGGAGGGGCGCGGGGAGAAGAGATGAGGTGAAGGGATGTAATGAAAGGAATGACTCATTCTTCATGGTGCTTACTAAATTCTAAATAGAGTAACAGTCATACAATTTTCCTGTGTTCATTCCTTTCCAGATTGTATGGATTGTCTGTTGGCTCCCTGCTGTAGTTGATGTTTAATGAACCAACTTCTAGAATCTAAATTACAAAATGCCAAATTACCAGAATAATTGATTTGTGGCAGACAAGGTGTCCCCTAATAAAATCTTAGTATTCAAAATACTCAATGACTAAGAATTATCTGGGAAAATAATAGTGCACACAATCATTAATGTGTAATAAATCCAGCAATTTGTGACTGTAGATGTCCATTAACTGCAATTTGTTGCACATTACTGGATGATTTACATCACACTGCCATTAGCCTCTTGAAAATATGAGCTCACTGCAACCTTCTCATGAATTTCAAAATATCGCTGTGTTCATACATTTACGTAATGTGTAAAAAGTTTAGGATGAATTTAGCAACAAAAGGAATATGTTGGATTCCTTCAACACCACTCGAGCTCTCTTGCACAGACAGGAAACAATTAAAACTGGAGATTTATTTTCTGCAAGTAGTAAATTCTTCCTAAAGGATTATAAAGTCATCTCGATTTCTAGAATTGGATTATTATCAGTGTTTGTACTCCTTTGACCTCATTTGAAGTGAATATTGGAAGGAGTAAACAGTGGACAGATAACATTCCTTTTAGCATTAGCAACTAAAGATGACTTTGCACACTATAATTTTTTTTCTCTGTTCTTGAGTTTTCCCAACACTTCATGAAGGATATAGACCATTTCTCCCGAGTATCTTCTTGACTTTGCTCTGAAAGATTTTAAAATTGAAGTACCAAGGGGGCAAAAAAACCAAGACAAATGGCCCTGACATGATTTTCATTCCCCGTTATCCACTAACTTAAATACTTGTTAGATTTTTTTAAGTGGCGCCCATCATACAAGGTTCTTTGCAAAAGTAATTTCGTCAGAAAATCGATCAGGATGGACTTGAATGCCTTGGAGAAGTTACAGAACCTGTTTACAAGAAAGTTTTCGAGATGAAGGACTTGAGTTGCCTGGATGGACTTCAGAAGCTGGGTTGTTCTCATCACAGCTGAGACGATTGAGAGTGTCCAAAAATCCCTCCCCTAATATATGTGCTTCTGATACCTTGACTACCTACTGCAGGCATCTCAAAACACAGTTGAAGTACCACCAATGCTGTTCTTGCAAAGTGCTCCAAGTTCACTGGAAGAATAATTGAATCAAGATCACATCCTCTCCTAGACCAACATCCCCAGCAGTGAGGCCCTAGTTACTCTTAGTAAGCTACATTGGGCAGGCCATGTCATTGGCATTCCTGACACCAGGATCCTGAAACTTACATTACATTCCGATCTCTCATGGGCAGATTGGGGGAGGGTGTAGAAAGAGATTCAAGGATGTCTTCAAAGCTTCCATGAAATGTATGAGAAGGAGCATACAGGATGATATTGAGAACCTCGTGCCCATATGTTGGGAGCACACAAAAGTCCTGTGTAAGTGGTGGAAGGAGCAGCACACCTCGCAAAATGCTGGCCGCCTTGCCCCATCAGCTATTGCTTACAGTGAGTTGTTATGATTTGGAAAGGTGGTGGAAGCAGAGTCAATCAAGGCTTTCACAGAGGAATCATTTAAGTACTGGAAGGAAAATTCTTTGGAGGACAATGTAGAGAGACCAAAGTGGGACAACTCGATTTGCTCAAACAAAAATCCAGCAATGGCTCAATGGGCCAAATGCCACCATCCTTTGCTGTACCTATTCAATGATTTAAATGAGCAGCAAACAGTTGAGTCCTACATGTTTGCAAATTATTTTTAAAACATTCTTTGACAACAGTACTCTTATGTGCTCGATATATTGGTGACCAAAAAAAATCTTTTCCTCTAGTGTGGTGTGGTGTTGCTCATGCTCAATGACCATATACATCCAGGTAGTAAATTATACAAAACCAATTATACCATTTATACCAATTATACTAGTATAAATTACTAGTCTTGTTGTTGTGTACATCAACATAATAGAACTTTTCAGTGTAGAATTGTATATTGTGCTTATACACTTGGTAAAGTGATCTGGTTTTGAGTCCTTTTAAACCAATTGAGCACAAATCTGTTTTTAAAATGCTGGTCATTTGAGACTAAATGCTATGTTTAGATGCAATTTAAGCAGATGTTAATCCTGTTCACCACTATTTCTGGCCATAGAACATCACAAATGATAATGGTAAAGCTTTGGGATATGAAGGAGCACAAGTGTGTGTAAATCTGGATTCCGACGGTGAAGATGAGCTGACCCCTTCATTAAGACCTGAGGAGCCCAAAATTACTACTGAGCCACAGCAACAGGAATGGAAACAGCAAGACGTTACTACTGTACCTGAGAGTGATAAGCAGAGAGCTTTTGAACCAAAAGGTATGGAGAATGGCTTATCTTTTAATTTTAACCAGTAGTTTCATGAGCTATTTAAAAATATCCAAGAACTGCATTGTTGTAAATTGTTCATTCAAAACATTAGGGATTATTACTAATAATGTACATGATATCTGTGGGAGTTTTTAATTAAAAGGGAATCTTTTTGTCAAGACCTAATTTAAATGGTTACAAAAAATTATGACTAATTACAATGTTACGGACTCGGTGAATGTCCCTTTAAGATAGAGTAGTTGTGTGTGTGTGTGTGTGTGTGTGTGTGTATGTGTGTGGCGTGCTTACGTCAACAGAAGATAAAGGACGTAATGACATTGTTGAAGAAATCAGTTGAAGTCAGTCAGTGTGAGAGAGAGAGAGAGAGAAAGGACAGAGAGAGACACCAGCCTGCTAGTTTCTCTATCGATGGATGAGAAACAATAACTGTCTGTCACTGCAATCCACGTATGGAAATTGGAAGTAATCTAGTGGAGTTCACTTTGCTTCTGACCTGTAGAAGGAAACAGGTATTTGTGTGGACGACCACGAGTCGGATGCTTTTCGGGGTGAGGAAGTCACTACCGAGTAAACACTGAGGTGTCGTTTGGGTTCCATTGTGGAACATTTGGATTTCGTAATTAATCTCTATGTTCTCTCTACATCTACGTCTTATCTTCAGACAACGGTGGTTGTTGAAGAAGCCTTTGCTCATGTTTCGCATTATGGCTTGCTGAACTAAACTTTAAGAACCATTCCTGGACTTGGAGTTTGGGACTTTGCCACACACACACGAAGAGTTTAGTTTTTGGGGTTAATATTCAAGGTTTAACATTTTTACTTCTAACATACTAACATTTTTACTTTTATTTTTCTTATTATCATAAGTAGTGATTAATAAAATAGTTTTTAACACTGAATCATGACTCAGTGTGTTTCTTTTGTTTCTGGTTCGTAACAAAATCTTTTGTTCTGTTATAACATTTGAAAAAAATACACTCCTCCTTTATATCTGGATCCAATGAAGATACTGATTCACCTAAGAGCTACTCTGCTGGTACTTCAGCAGAGTGGAATTAACAACAGCAGTTGCTGCTGATTTAGTCTCCTGATTTCTCAGCTTGGGTTTTGCAATTGGTGCTGAAGTGACATTGCTTGTTGTTGAGCTTGAAAGATGCTTACAAAAATCCAGCAGGCTGTGTGCGTGGACTTTCTTGTTTCTGATGTTGGTTGCAGTGAGGGAGCAGTTCAAGAGGATTCCTGGAGTCCAGCAGCACCATTATCATTAAGGTGGTTATGCAAGGAATTGTTCTGAAGAATCTTCACATTTACTCATCCTATTGCCAAATTCCCCACTTTAAGGGGTCATTATAGACCAGGAACTTGAATGAACCAACCACAATACACTGTGGCTGCAAGAGCAGCTTCCCTGCAATGAATGATTCACTTTTTGTGACCCCAGTCTGCAAGTAAGGAGCATGATGGTGTACTCTCCACTTACCTGCATAACTGCAGTTCCAGCAACACTCAAGAAGCTTAACAGCATTCTGTTGATTGGCACCCCATCCAGTCCCACCAGCATAGTCACTTCTTGCAGCACCAGTGCACTACAGTTGCAGTATGAACATTCTACAAAATACACTTGCCAAGGCTACTTAATGGTACCTTCCAATCTTCCCCGGACAAAGCTGGGGACACATGAGAATGCCTTCAGCTGCAAATTCTCCTATGTTACACAACCATCGTGGCTTCTCTTTCCACAGATGCTGCTTGACCGGCTGAGTTTTTACAGCATTTCTGTTATTGGCTTGGTAAATTTATCACCGATCCTCCTCCATCACTGGGTTCTAGAACTCCCTACCCAATAGCAGTGTGAAAGTGACTGTCCAAGAAGGACTGCAGAGCTCCAAGAAGGCAACTCACCACCAACTTCTCAAGGCTAATTGGGGATGGATGATAATTGCTGGCCATTGCCAGTGATGTCCACATCCTGAATTGTCACTTGTACTTGAGTAATATTCTTGAGTTTGTGTGTGGAAAGTATTCAAATCATTGGAAGAACCTGGTTCAAACATGAATTTTTTTCAAAAAGGGTACAAAATTTCCACAGCTCTGCCTAATTGCACACATAGAATAAGGCAGTGAATCATCCAAATACTTTCCTCCAGCACAAAACTATCCTTTAGTACATTTATTTGAGAGTGGAATTCCTGCTGATGTATGTGAGGTTTTAGCTCTAAGCTAATTGATATAAAATGGAAAATACTGGAAATAACCCTATGTCCTGATGGTGGGTCTTACCCTAAAATGTCAACTATCCCTTTGCCTCCACAGATGCTGCTCAATCTGCTCAGTTCCTCCAGCAGTCTCCTGTATCATCATAATGGTCCATAATCAGGTCATCCCTCAGCTCCCTCGTTCCAGGGAAAACAAACTCTGCCTACCCAATCTTTCCCCAGAACTAAAGCCCTCCAGTTCAGGCAATGTCCTGGTGAATCCCCTTTGCACTCTGTTCTGTGCAACTGCATCCTTCCTAGAGTGTGGCAACCAGAACTCCACCCAATATTCAGAGTGCTGTCTAACCAGTATGTTGTTAAGTTTCAACATAACATCCCAACTTTAATATTCCATGTCCTGACCTATGAAGGCAAGCATGCCACATGCCTTCTTCGCCATCCTATCTACCTTTAGAACCCAGAGAACTGTAGTGGAAGCACCTTCAACCTTGGAGGACAGACTGAAGAATTTTATCATCTGCAAAATGTGCTGTGGTTGTTCACATGGGCTACTCTGACAGCACCTCCTAAACTCATAACCTCAACTATCAGGAAGGGCAATGATGCACCAGCACTTGGGATCCCCTGAAAATCACCCACCATTCTGACTTGAAAATGTATCTTTGTTCCTTCATCATCAAAGAGCCTAATTCCTGGAACTACCAACCCAATAGAATTGGGAGCACTTTCAGTAGAAGGACTGCAGTAATTCATGAAGGTGGGTCACCACCATCATCTCCATCATTAATAAATGTTGCCTGTGATGCCAATATCCCATAAAGTGAACCACAGAAAGATGCTCTCTCAGCCCCTCCAAAATTAGTGTATTGTTGTTGGGCCCTTCAAATTTAAATAACATGGTCATTTTCACCTGCTGATCTCATCCCTATGAACATCTGCAGATAACAGTGTACGTCAGAAGGTTCAATGCTACTAACACTCTGTATGACTAATTTCTAATCAATTATAATCAACAAATGAAGTATTGAACCAATTTGCTCATGGTGCTTGAACAAAACACAGCTTGAATTTATAATTGAGCATTTAAGAAATTAATGTACATTAGGCATGTATCTGCCATGTGTGATTAAATATATGCATGTACGTATGTGTGTTTTGTTTTAAATAAGAATTTTGACCATTTTTCCTCATTTAGAAACTCTTGGTAATCCAGCTCGGCAAGTCCAACTCCCATACTCTGCTGTGTATGTCGCTAAGCAAAGATCAAGACCAGAGCTTGCAGCCCGATGCCTAGTTCGACATCTGTTTCCTGAGGAGGTGCTGATCAGAAGCAACGTATATGGAAATTTAGATCGGGGCATAGCTCCTTTAGACTGCAACAAAATCAGTGCTATCCGAGGTACTTATAGTCAATATAATTTGAATTTTGTGTGGAGACTGTAAAAGAGGTGGCAGTATTAAAGGTGCTTAGTTGCTGACAAATCTACATCAAATACAAAAAATTAATAACATTCAAATATTCTGAGTGTATTTTCATTAAGCCTTTGTTTTTCTTTGCTTGTCCTATCAAAATGTGGTTGTTGTTGGGGTTAGCAGCTCTCTGGCTTTTGGTTAGGCTAGGCTAGGCTAGGTCTGTTTTCCTTGGAGCGAAGGTGGTAAGTGAGGATGTGCTTGAGGTATTGAAAATTATGTGTGATTATAGATTGGATTGACAGCAGGAAAATTTTCCCCTTAAGAGGTGAATAAAACTAGAAAATATAGATTTAGGGTAAGTGGTGAGGGGATCTTTTTCACACAGAGTGTGGTGAGTATCTGGAATGCACTGCTGGAGCGAGTGGTGGGGGCAGAGTTGTTGACCATATTTAAGAAGTATCTAGACGAGCACTTGAATTGCCCAGGCATGGAAGGCTTTGGGGCAAGTGCTGGGTGATGGGATTGATACAGATGAGTGCCCACTGCTTAGCGTGCACATGATAGGCTAAATGGCCTGTTTCCATGCTGTATGATCTAAGGCTGTGCCCATCTATAGTGTATGCCCTAGCTACGTTTGTTTCTTGGATCTGCATCCTGATTGACAGTAGTTTATACATCTGGCTACCCCTTGATATACAGTCGACACCAGACTTGGAACCAGCACTAGATGGGTAGAACTGCACATCCATGGAAGAATTCACTTAATCCAACATTACAATAATAAAATGTTAAATTGGGCAGCTTCTGTAGTGGGTAGGTATCTACTGCCAGTCTATCATCCAAAGTGGTGAACTTGTTTCTAGGGAGTAAATGAAGCAATACTCTTCCTGCTTCGTTCCATGATTTAAATGTGACTGTTGTTTTGATAATCTGTAATGTACTGCCCTCTCCATATAATGCTGTGGAATCTCTTTGCTGTGTCACATGAAAGGTAATATTTTTACCCCTTGCACTCTGTTTTTCTTAACTATTTGCTCACTTGGTTACAAGTGTCAAGACAATTTTTGTGCTGCCAATTTGTAAGTAGTTGGAAGATTGGGATGAGCCAGGAAAATAAGATTCTTAGCAGGATTATTTTATTTCCACTATCACTTCAAGTGCACACAATCTCTCCTTCAATTTATCTGTAAGAGCACTTAAGATAGTCCAGAGGTGGAGATTAATAAAAAGTTTTTAAAAGAAATTAAACTAATGAAAATATTTAAATTACTTTTGCACTTAGCAGTATGATGCATGAAGCTAAGAAAGCAATCTGTATTTTATTTTTACTCTCAAATCTGCCTTGTTCAATGAAAGAGAAAAATCATTAAGTAATATCAAATGTTAAGTTTATACCAATGAATATATAATAGAATGAAAGTATAGGTTATATCATTCACAACCTTAGAACATCCCAACATGCTTTCCAACCAATGAAGTTTACTTGGGTAGAGAGCTCAGCAGCCAGCTTACACAGAGCAGGGTCCTATAAACATTAGCAATGCTCATTAGGGGATAGTTCTCAGCCTGGACACTCATAATAACTCCTTTGTTCTTTTTTATATTGTGCCATGGGGACTTTACATCCACTTGAGAAGGCAGATGACTTAGTTTTAACATCTGTTCCAAGGGTCAGAGCCTCTGGCAGTACATTGTCAACCTGGATTTTGGGCTGTCATGTAGAACAGGAGTTTCTCACTCAGAAGCAAGTTTGCTATCACTGGGACATGGCTTACGCCTAGAAGATATAAACTGAAGATATCATGTGCGCTTTATCATTTACAAGACATTCATATTTGAATGCTGCCTTCATGAAAACACTCCAGGGCATTCCTTGTGACAGGACAAGTAAAGCATTGCATTCATGTAAAGGCAAAGGAAATTAGGCAGGTTCCAGGTCAATCTGTTCCACCAGTTTGTTGTCTAAATATGAATTAAATATTACCCCTCCCTGATTTGTTCTAGTGGCAAGTTATATAAGTCTATTTACGTGAAAGATTTATTTATATTTATACATTTGTCCTCTATTATGAAACATAAACTTTTTATATCTTGTGGAAATGCTTATCAGCTGAATTCCTGGTTTTGTAACTAAGCAACTGCCAATCTGGAAACCTATTTTACTGCCTACTTGAATAGGGAGCAGAATATGCATGCTTTAGTTTGATATCATTAGAATGAGGTTAGAGAGTGCTCTCCAGGGAACAAGTACTAGGACACAGTTTTTCCCCTAACTAGAAAGAGCAGCAGGACTGTAATAGTTTGACATTTGAAGGGCTAGTTACTGCAAATAAAATGCTGTAAATAATTGCTGAGCTGAAGTACATTATTTTAAAAATATCTTTTGCCCAGAAGCTTTCAGATAGATAGTCTCAGATAAGACATGGCATTGAGAACATTCTGTCCTGGCACAAAATGTCCCAGGTTTTTTTTAGTCTTAAGAAGTTCAGGGAGAAGTGCAGCAATCTATAGAAGGCCAAGATAAGACAGTACTGTAGAGGTGAATTACTTATCTGAAGTCACTTAAAAGATCCTAAGACAGATGTTGCACACCAATCCATGGAGATTTATTTTTGTGTTCTTTAAAAAAAATTTTTTTTTTATTTCCTGTTGAATTGTTGTCTAGCCATTGGGATAGTATAGCTGGTAATATAGGAAAGAGACGAGCAGCTAGCAGCACATGTCAAGATGGCGTGCCTGTGATTTTCATCCATGATTGCATGGTGTGGCCACTCATGCAGAGGTATCTGAGAATGCTTTAGGTGACCTGCCAGGTACCAGCTTATAGAGGTAGGTGCCCTTTAAGTTCTTACCTGGGTCTCAATTGGGCCCTTCCCATCGACCCCTCCGTCATGATTGTTGCTCAACTTCCCTAATGATTAACTGCCACACCAGCACTGTGACCAACCCTTCCAATCTCTCTTTTCCACTCGCCCTTCTCAACACGTCCCTGAGCCTCCCTCTTGTTGTCCACAGCCACTTCTCTTGTGTGACCAGGCTGCACTCTTGATGTCTTTATGTGCTTCACAATGGTGAGTCGCATTTTTTTTTAAAAAGCCTGCTTATTCTTGTAAGTCTGTTCAATGGCATACCAAAATATTTCAAAGAGCATTTTGCAGCAGTGGCCCTTGAACGAAATGCTCACTGACATGTTAATGGGCCTAACTAAACAGGTGCCATTTCATTTGTAGGCTCAGAGATCTCTTAAGGGGATCCAATGCTATAACCATAATTTTTGCATGTGTTGTGCTATTGTAGATTCAGAGCAGCTTTAAAGAGCATAATATTAACTTCCTCCCTGGCATTAATCACTGTTCATCTGAACACTAACTTCAAACCTTGACTGTTTCCCCTCTAATCCCATATGTAGAATAACACATTTGATGGATACAAATATGGAGATTGCAAAACCATTTGTAAAACAAGGAGCTGTTAATTTTTGCATGGTCCACACTTGTACTTGCACGAAATCTTCTGAAATGCAGGCTACTTAAAGGAAACTTTTCTCCTGTAAGAGACATTTCAATAACATAGAGCATGAAATACATTTGTTGTTTTGGAAGTTCTACTGTAACGAGTTCACGGGTGACTGTTGGTCCTGAGATCCCATTCCTTCAAGATATTTCTTTTTCTTCTTAGTAATTTCTTTGGGTCATCCATGGTAGACTGGTAATCATTTGCGACCCAGCTAAATTTTTTAAAATATCATAGTATTAGGCCAAAGCTATGGTCGCCTTATTCAATTTTATAGTTAGATACCAGCATGGGAACTTTGGGGGTAGGGGTGAATGTGTAATAAAGCCCAGTGTGTTTCTCAAAAAAATGTATTTTGCTTTCCATCGTCTATAATAAATGTGCATCTTACAAATACAGAAATAAAATTTGCATAATGTAGGGAAAAATGCATAGGTTATCTAAAATCTCATTTTAATTGCCTGTTTTAGTTGAACAAGTTTGAACATTTTTTTACTTGGGTTTTTTTCCAGTGAAACTTTGTAAAGCTATCTGTTCAAGGAAAGTCAGGAATTTCTTTGGATCTTTCACCATTTCATATTAGATGTTTGCACAGCTGATTTTTGTCCTGAAAGGGTCAGACTGTTCAGTGAAGGTTTTGTGCCTTGAGTAGTTTTGGTCTTAATGTTTGGACAATGTTATCTGTCAAGGTCATGTGATTCTGAGGAGATTAGTTCTATCATATTTCAGAAATTACTTTCTAGCCATAAATTCTGATTTTTCTAATCATGTTGCTTTATTACATCTAGCTTTGTATGTGATGCATGAAACCTTCCATTGGCTCCATTATACCTCTATAAATTTATTTTTCACTCTTTGAAGCTTGCTTCTTGTGAATCTGAACTTAATCTAGTAAATAAGATCCATTTCAGACAGTCAAGACCAAATTCAGGATACGTTATTCAAATTGCTTTTACATGTCAATGCACCTGAAGCTTTCATTAGAAGACATTTATGGCGTGATCATAATTCTGTCATGAATTAGATGCAAGTTTCGTTTTTGTTGGTGCCTTTTAGAGTGCTGATATACAGCAGTTTTTACATATTTTTAGGTAGGTGTTTGCTTCACGGTGGCAACACGGTAGCGTAGCGGTTAACGCGATGCTATTACAGTGCCAGCGATCGGGGTTCGATTCCCGTCGCTGTCTGTAAGGAGTTTGTATGTTCTCCCGTGTCTGTGTGGGTTTCCTCCGGGTGCTCCGGTTTCCTCCCACATTGCAAAGACATATGGGTAGGTTAATTTGGGTTTAAAATGGGCGGTGCGGTCTCGTTGGGCCGGAAGGGCCTGTTACCACGCTGTAAATAAAATTTAAATTAAAAAATTGATGGTAATACTTCTAAATAATTCTATCACTAAGCACCTCCTAAGTTCCAAAACTGGTAAGCATAAGTTGAGCTCAGGTTAATTCTGCCTTGATTGTGATCACTTTGCATAAAATAAAATGTCCTGTGGACTGCTTCTGAGATGCAGCAAATATTCTGCCCCTGCAAAGTACTGCTTTGCTGTCACCTTCTAAACAGTTCTCAAAAAAAAATCTTAATTTCAAACCAGATGTTTTGGATGCAGTTTTTAACTTGCCTATGGTTAAAAAAATCATACAGTACATACAGAACAAAGGTGGGAGAAAAGAGTGCTTATCTTTGATGCATCATGCACAAAGACAGTAGATTATCCATTCAAGATCTTTATTCACCATTGTTGCTCACTTGGATCTGGAGTACATCATCCTGATTATTTTATAAAGGTTTAAGGCCTGGAAATTCTTGTGCAATTGGAAGGAAGCAGCAGTAAATGATTGTTGCTTGGCAAACCAAGGATCTTTTCTTTACAGATCTTGCCTGCGTACTTCTAACGTGAGTGTGATGAATGTGTGCAAAAGCCTCTCCTCTGCAAACTGAGAGAAATGTATATATTTTCCATGGGATAAGGGAGATAGAAATTGCAGGGGTCAGGCCAGAAGTGAGGGGAAGAAGAGTGAAATTTGTGTGAGGAAGATTATGTAGATTGCAACTTGTTTGGGGGCACCAGTGGGAAAGCCACCATCGCCCACCTGAAGTGGGTTACCAGTACTAGGCTCTGCCTTCTGAGACCTACTCCTTTTTACTCCTCCTGATCCTTCCCCCTCACTACCATCCTTTTAACCACAGGCTATACATGCTTAAAAATCAGGCAAGTAGCACCTCGTCATGTGCTTTGCACTATTGACTACTACTACACATATGCAGATGTCTCTGTCCATTAGCCTCTCAGAAGCACTGAGGATCTGGTGAAAATGTTGCAAACTTTGTGGAGCTAGCAATAAGTCCCAGGTCATGCTTTCCAACAGAATTGTATTAAGAAGGGCATGTAAACTTTATGCTTTTGTGTAGGATTTCTAGGCCCTGATATTTTCTAGTGGAGAAGACTATTTTCCTTTTATAGATATTGGATATTGTCCCATCATATGGCCTTCCTCGTGCTCTTACTCTATTTTTTATTATTCATCCACTACCAGCAATATTCCTAGCAGGGGCATTCCAATATGCTGTCAATGTTGCATTAAAAAATTCACATAATTTGTTTTTGTTGATCTTGAATTCATGCTATCTCGTTACTGACTTGCTGATTTGTGAAAGTTCTTACTCCAAGATTACCTTTACTAAATGCAATTTTATCTAAAAAGAAGTCTGTTAGTCATTTCTCATCCCTGACACTGTTTCAGCAAATTTCTTCCATACCTGGCTTTGATATTTTGCCTAAAATAGAACACTGATTTCAAGTTATGAGTAGAAACAAGATTTTTCCTTTCCCACTTGGAACCAGGTAGAGGGGAATTCTGCTGTCCAGCAATACTGATGTCATCAGCTGGCTGAGCAGCCATGTAGATTTAAGAATTCTGAACCAGGTTTTAATGAAATAACTATCTGGGAGATTTGACTTCCGTTTAACATTTGATGACTTGATTTGTTTCTGCTCCATGATTTAGAAGAGAATTCTTGCAATAATGTTTGGATACCTGCCCTTCCAGTTAAATTAGTATTTTGTCTGGATCCTTGTCATTTCATGAGCTAAAAGATCAAAATTGGGAGACAATCATGACCAATACAATTGGCAATTTTGTAAAGATACCGTATCTCTAATGGTGGGGGGGTTGGGAGGGAAAGGAGATGAAGCTGTTTTCTAAGTGAGGGTTTATGAAAGAAAACAGTGGAAAAGGAATAATTAAATAGAGGAAGAAATGTTATGTTTTTGTTTAGGTGTTTAGTTTATGGTTAGTGCAATACCAGAGATCCCAATGATGTATTAAGCAGTTTTAGCATCGGAACAATTTATTCTAGCTTCAAAATATGAGTTGAATACAACTAAGACCAGTCAGGTTAGGTGTATTTTCCCATTGTCTGTACATTAAGGGAACTGAATCATGATTAGATGTAGCATGTATAACTATTAATTTTGCTACTGAGCATCAGTGTTTATAACTTGTTTCTGTTGTATTGACAGAATTTCTTGAAGAAGTTTATCCAGTGTTCGACTTGCGTGAGAATGGACGTGATTGGAAAGCTTGTGTGGCTGCTATAAATAGTTCCATTCGCAGCATAAGGCATGACCTCAGGAAGTCCCTGCCAGGCTATTACAAGAAACAGCATCCTCAGTACTTTGGTTTGTATTACAAGAAACAGCCAGGCAATCAGAGCAATAAAATTGGTACTCCTCACAGCATTGACCCCCAAGAAAAATTCAGTGGAGACACAAACATCCTCCGACCATCATCTTAAAAGGGATGGATACTGAAAATGAAAAATGAAGTATAAATTTGAGGGAAAATAAATAATCTATTGTTTGAAAGAATAAGGTCTTAGGAAGCATACATAATTATTTATGTTTATAAGAAGTCTGAGTTTGACTGAGCTCCCCAAGTATGTAAAGTTGTGCTTTAATACTATAGTTTTATTTTTGTGTGCTTGTCAATGTTTGCATTCATGCAGTAATCAAAAGTATGAATTGCAGAATGGCAATAAGGGGGGGGGGGGGGGATAATTATAGCAGAGCAAGTAGCAAAAACACTCACACAAACTGATGAATTGAAACAGAACATTTGAAGTAACCTTACTGTGAATTGCTGCTGAAATTTACTTACAGGGAGAAGACAGTATGTTCAAAGTTATTTTATGAAATTCACTCAGTGATGCTTGTATGAAGATTTTTGATCTTTGCTTTGAGTTGTATTTTTTTTCCTGTGTTCTTGATGCACCTCAACAAAAGTGTTCCTCGTTCTCCTCTCAAGGCAGAATACTTCATTGCTGTAAAGATGTTAACTAACCAAGCAAGAGCTATCATGGCTACGATTGATAATTTGGTCTATTTTGGAGCCCTGGGATTTGAACATTATTGAGGAAAAGAAAATGTGCAATCAGAAAATAATGTAAAGTGTTTGGATTGGGAAGGGAGAAGCAGGTGATGCAGCTGTTCAACATTTGTGGAGTTTTGAGTTGACTTCATCCCAAATTAATAAGAGAACATATTTTATGAAAACCCTGTGTAATATGAGTTTGGGACAGTCTTGACTCAGTCGTTTACAAGTATAATACTTTCCACATTGTTGTCACTAAATTCCTCATGTCACTTAGAGGCCATTGGGATTGCTGTTCTGGGAAACAAAAAAACTGCACATTTATGCAATAGAAAACAACATTGAGGTTTAAACCACGGATGACCCTTTTATTTGAGTTGTTTGAGTGGAAGGTAATCTTTCCACCTGGCTCGATTAATCCCCAACCTTGAGGTATTTGATAAAGACGCTGGATTTTTAAAGTATTCAGCAGCAAAGGTTGACGTATAAACAGTGTATGAATGAAGGATGGGCTTCAGAGCCAATAATGCTTTGCCTTTTTCAGAAGTATGATGTTTAAATTGTAAAACAAAAACTGAAGGGTCATTTAATGAATATCATTTTGTTAAACATATTTCCTGCTGGCACTCTTTATACGTGATTTAACTTAAGACTACAAATCGTATTCTTGTAGAGCTATAATAAAATTTTCTGTATCTAATTTTACTTTCAGTTTTCTATCTACAGTCTAGAAGAAGGCCCCCACCCCCCATATGTTGAAATTTTGTGGACCCATTAGGCACTTAATTGTCCAAGCAAACTCTGTTGTACAGATGTCCAGTCTAAGCAGCCAAGCTCTGATAATCAGCAACTTTCTCACTTGGCATTGATTTATTGAGTTGATCGTTTAGTTCAGTGCAGCATTCTGATTACAATAAGGGAGCAAGCACCACCAAAGGTTTACCTCCCTCACCCCTTCTGCAAACCAGGTTCATCCCCCATTTTCCAATGCCCAGTTCTCAGATTTTCTAGGCTCTCTCTCAATGGTTGCTCATGATGGACAGTTTGGCTTGCTACTGTATTTCACAGGGTGAGTAGTGGTTACAACCCAGAGCAGGTTGAAGGTAGATTCTAACAGCATCTGTTGTATTGAATCACCAAGAATTAATGGTGGTCATTCCAACGAGTAACTGGTATTTTTCAGGAAGCAACACAAAATGTCATTTGGTCATTTGTTTTTATTGCAATGAGCCATTTGTTTGTATCCAAATACCACAGCTAATTTTCAAATTTTTCAAGTATCTAGCTTGCCCTCTGCAAGAGAAGATTAAACTTTTGACTAGCCAACAGGAGGAAGACCATATTGTTGTAAAAATAAATACATTTCTTGGCTCCACACATTAGCTGTAAAGGTTTGGTTTTGATTACGAGTATCTGGGTTGAAAGGGATTGAAATGTTGCTGCTGTACCCCAGTTATGCACCCACTAGATACAGAGGAGATGTTGAACCTGGAATAGAATCTGTGCAAATCTTGAGTAGTTTGACTTTTTGGGATGTTAAAGATTTATGTTCCTGTTCACAAAACAAGACATCCAAGAAGTTACTATCCTGTCCATCTACTTCTTGTTTTGAAGACATAACTGCAAATAGATGAAATGGAACTAGTGAAAATATCTGGATATTTCAAAAGGAATTCAATAAGGTGACACATGAAGTTGCTTCACAAAATAAGAATTTATGGTTCAGATGTTAGGATGTACCTTATATGCGAGAGTGCCACTATCTCATGGGAAGGGTGCAGAGACTGATCCCTTTGCCACAGGATGCCCACAACTATATTATTTGCATTTTATTAGCAGCTTCATCATTGAAAACATTAAGGTGCTTTCCATAGTCAAAGAAATTGATCTTGAATAAAGACGTCAAAATGTGGTCTCCAAAATTTTGTCAAGAGAGAACACTAAGGGCAGTCTTGAGAGAGAGAATTGTAAGGTAGCAATTTAGTACACGGGTATGATTAAAGGCATGGGTGAAATGGTGGAGTTAAAAGGATTAAAGCTATAATTAAATGGTCATGATAGTGCAAGTTTTCTGTGAGGTTTCTGCTGTTTGTTGGAGAACCAGCAGAGGAAGAATCTCCAGTATTGATCAACTCCTGCTTCTTTTGTTGAGGGATTATAAATGGAAATAGATAGCTCTGCAGTCATCAGCAAACATTCCCATTCTTCACCTCCAACTGAAAGGTCACTGATGGGTGGACCTAAAACATTATCCTGAGGAACTCCTGCCATGAGGACCACCTTCCTTTGTGTAAGGCAGGACTTCAACCATGCAAGTATTTGATGCCTATTGAGCTTGGTTTTACTAGGACTCCTTAGTGGCATTTAACCAAGTATGCCACCTCACTACTGAGGTGATGGGTGGAATGGAGGGCATTTTTCTGATAGGGTGAAATGTGCCAATTAAACTCTTGTCTATGTAATGTGTTGCTAATGTAGTACATTCTGGCCTAGTGGGACATGCCCAGCAGGCTAGACTATACAATTGAAAGAAAAAGGGAAGAATGACCAGCCCTGAAACAAGTCCTGCAGGCTGTAATGTGCCCAGATGGATAGTGAAGTGTTTTCTCTTGAGGTTGTATTGAGCCTCATTGTAACAGTGCAGGAGACCACAGACAGAGGTTAGAGTGACAGTCGAATGAACAAGTTTTATTACTTTAAGGCTGTTACTACTCGCTGGGCTGCAGTATTTATAGAAAGTTCCAGAGGCAATTCGTGAAGAGCCTATGCTTCCCTTCTCACGTGTCAATGCGTCCACTCTGCAGTAGACTTTGTCAGAAAAACCCACTGATCAGACACATTTCACAACAAAATCTATATGAAGGAAAATCGCATGCCATCTAATTACCATTTTGCAAAAGAAAGTAATTGTCAGGGGTCCTTTGCAGGATGAATTTTAGGAATCTCCACATTTTCCAAAGGATGTGTGTCCATTTAGGGTCTGAGCCTTTATCTGCCCTCATGGGGTCAGAGGTCCCACCTCCTACCAAAATATTCCTTTTGGTGTTCTCCTCAATGCAGCCCTTTAAGGCCAGTAAATGAACGGTTAAAAAAAACTGCAGACGCTGGAAAGCTGAAACAAAATGCTGGAAACATTTGGCGGGTCAGGCAGCTTCTGTGGAAAGAGAAATAAAGTTAACATTTCAGGTCTGGTCAGTCCAAACAGTGGAACTACAGACGATTTTTTTTCCTTTTAAAAAAAACTCGACCATCATCAACACACCGGCGATCATTCCTTACCTCACTCCATTCCAAAGTTTATTTCTTCAGGGAAATGCATGAGCAAAAATGTTCAGGGATAAATCGACACGTTAACGCTTTTCTCCCCACCCTTTTGCACAAGTTTGGGGCTGAATAAGTGGTTTGTTCGAGCGGCCGGCTTCCCGGTGCGAGGGTTGGATGGCAGCACCGATCTGGCTGGCTACTCCTTCCGCCTCGGGTGTTTGCAGACAGCAGAGTCTCCTCGCGAGAAAGCCCATGATGCTGATGGATGCACTGATCATCTTCATCAGGCGTTCGTGGGCGATAGAGGGGGGGAGAACAGCGCCATCAGGCAAAGAGGGAAACGCTCGGCCGCCTTTGCTCACTGCCTGCTCGCCGGGTTTCCCCGTGCACCACGGATGGAGTGTGAGCGGTCCGCCTCAGCGCAGCCCGACGGTAAGTGGCTCTTATTCATGTTCGCTGCATTAAGCAGCCGACCTCTGCAGCCCGCGCCTTCTCGTAGTCCACGGGACCAGACCGTCGAAAATGGTGATGCTTTGGGCCGTTTGTCACTCAAGTGTCTGCCTCTCACCCCTTCTCCCAATGCACTGCAGCCACCGGACCCAAAGCCTTAAACGCTTTTCTTTTGCTTTCAAGCCGAGTGCAGCATTTATCCTTTTTTTAAATAAAAACGAAAATGTTTTAAATGTAACCTGACGGAAACAAAAAAAAGTCGAAAGCGAAATGTAGCCAGATCGTGGAATATATGTCTGTCTCTCTCCCTCCCCCTGTTGGGGAAAAGCTGTGTGCCTTTTCGTAAACGGTGGTGGATTTGGAAGAAACTTAATTGGGATGTTTTTTTTCCATTCTCTTGTATTCCTCTTTGCGGCGACTCGGACTCGTTGCTATGGCCTTCGGCTGGAGTCCCGGCTCCCCCTGCAGCTCCTGACTCCCAGCCGATTCTCCACGGCTACTTTCCCCAGCCTGATTCCTAACCCTGGTGGTCATATTTTATATCTTTGCATCTTGCCCAGAACTTCTCACCATTTCGACTGCCAAACTAAAGTTTTGATTTTTAAGTAATTGATAACTATTTTTGTAGAGATTCACAGGTATAGAATGTTGTGGAATAAAACACCCGATGTAGATTTTTTTTCTGTGTGTGATTTACAGAGGATAGATACATGATGCTGGGTTGGGCTTCCTTTCCTGATTATGTAGAGTTTTTAAAACGTACTCCGTCGGTAGAAGGCGATGAGACCATTTTGGAGCCTGTAAAGGGGGCCAGAGTAGCCAGTGTTCTAGTTTCAAAAGATAAATGTGATACCTATTGTGTTTAAATGCTGACACTGCATTTATCTTAAAAGAGTGAAAGAAAACCTATTTTCTTTGAAAACATTCCCTCAAATAGCAGAAATATTTCTCTTTTTTTTGGACAAAAATATCTAGTAGTGAATTTGCATGTTCAGATAAATGGCACTCAAAAAGTAATTCATTTTTCTTATGAATCTGCAAAGTGAGCTATTTAGATGTTCACGTAAGGGTCCTTGGATCATAGGGTGTTGTGGAGAGAGATGAAAAAAAAGGTGCAAATCTGAGTGTTGGGGGGGGGGGGCGTGGGAAGGGAGGGAATAAGTGCCTCCACCACTGACTGAAGGATCACCACTGTGGACTGTCCTCTGTCGGAACTGCCCAATGTGTCAGGATGTCCATGGAAGGCAGAAGTTGCTCCCAATTTATCTTCAGCACAAACAGACATTGTTATGACCTCCATTGCAGACTGCAGCTTAACTTTAAACTATTTCAGGGAATTCAAGATTGCCATCAATTCAGTTGTCTCTCCTATAATTACCTAGCGTATTTCTCCTCATACCTTTGCCTGAAGTCCATCTTCTGCTCCTTTGAACCTCTTCCCGCCAGAATGCTGATATCTCTATACCTGGACCCTATGTTAGCCGATATTGTTGCAAGATTCCTGTGACTTAGGTCCTATACCACTCTCCATCAAATCTACCATTATCATCATCACCTCAAAATCCCACTGTTCATCCAAACTATTGCTCAATTTCTAACAAGTCCTTGAAGCTGATGTCTCCTCTGAAATCCATGCCACTTTTACTCCATGTTAGAATCAGTCCCTCTATAACCATTGTTTAGCTACAAAGTCCAACTTTCATTCTCAACAATGAATCAGGTTATTTGCAATTCTGGTGCTCTACTTAGTCCTGAGCTGAGTTTCAGTCCCATATCTTTGTCATCAAGACTGCCCACCTCCACCTTTGTAACGTCACCCTTCTCTGCCTTGCCTCAGCTCAGCTGCTGTTGAAACTTGCTAGCATCCCTTTATCTTCTTCACACTAGTTTAATGCTCTCCTACCATCTATCATAATTTGTACCAAGTCGAGTTCATTGTCATATGCACAAGTACTTGTATGCACAGGTGTAATGAAAAATTAACTGGCAGCAGCATCACGGGCACATAGCATCAGATAAACAGCATTCACAAGAAAAATATAAATTATACACACATTTTACAAAAAAGGACATAATTAGAAAAAAAAACAAAATCTATTGTGCTGCAAAGTGATCAAAGTGGTCATAGTGTTGCTAGTGATCAGGGTTGTGCAAGTTGTTTCAAGAACCGAGTTGTCGAAGGGAAGTAGCTGTTCTTGAACCTGGTGGTGTGAGACTTCAGGCTTCTGTACCTCCTGCCCAATGGTAGCTGTGAGTGTTTGTTAGAGTGTTCGATGACAAGCCAAGCCTCCTTAACCTTTTAAGAAAGTAAGGACATTGGCATGCCTTCCTTGTGATTGCATCTATCTCCAGTATATTCAGTGCATTTGTCCGCTTTTCACTGAATAGCACTAGCTTTTACGGCACTTCACTTTTAACATTCTCGTCCTTGTTTCCAAAACCTTCAGTGATCTTGCAGTGCCCCCACCTAATCTCTGTATCCAGTAGAATCATAGCACACCACTTGGTGCTGCTGCTTGACAGTTCCAAAAATACTGATTTCAAGTGTTGACTCTGTAAAGTTTTCTTTGACTACATAGGCTACCTTGGTACTTGGATTTCCTTCAATGTCACAGATACGTGCTGTTAAGATAATCGGGCACTGTAAATCACCCCAAATGTGGCTGGGTGGTGGGAGAATCGGTGGGGGAAATTGATAGTCCTGAGAGAGAGAGAGAGTTTGGAGGGAATTGAGAGGAAGGAGGAGGAGAATGGAATTGTTTTGCTGAGAGCTGGCATAGACCCAATGAGCTGAATGGTCCCTGTCTATGTGATAATAATTGAGAAGTCAGTTGGCATATGTAGTTTCTCCCCCAGAAATTAATAACTACTTTTTATAATTTTTAAAAACATGCTGCATCACATGATTTAAATGTTTGAACTCAGTAACTTTTTTTTACCAATGCACATCCCTTTGTGCACTGCAGTTCGTTGCTCTATTCAGGATGTAATAGGTTTGGTTTCTGAGGTCTGTTGCAGAAACCAGTGAGTCTGGGTTTGGGTGGACAGACAGCAAGACCTGCAAACAATGGACAGAGAGGTCAGAGACCCTGAAAACAGCCAAGATGGAGTCCAGAGACTGGGAAAGAGAATGGGCTGGATGATCTGGCCCATTGCAGTAAACATCTGATGTTACAGAATCTGCAAAAATGTAATTTATCCTATCCATTGTAATATATCTACTGATCGGCATTACACTCATCTTCTAAGGTAGAATTACTCTTTTTCAATCAGCCCTGTGAAAAGTATCATAGCTTCTTTTTGATAAGCTGACTGTTTCATATCAGATTCTTGTTATCAGTCTTGTGTTGCAGCTATGAAATGCTGAACAATAATGAAATGAATAAACCAGCAAAAAAAAAGGTAATGTTTACCAACCTATTATATATGGCATAAAAATCTTCATTGCAGTATTTCCATGCCATAGATAATGGGTTAAATAAGTGGTCAGACTGTATTTTATTGAAGTTTCTGTACCATTAAATTTGTCCTGTAATCTTCATATTTTTATTTTTCTCACGTGCAATATGATTATCTTCAATATCATTTGTTTTCTTTCATGCCACCTCAACAGCAAATTGTACTTGTGTAGCACCTTTTACATAATAAACATCCCAAATGTCACACACTTTAAACAACTTGACAAAACAACACAAGGCTGCATAACCAAAAATATCAGATAATGGTGTAGTTTAGGGAGGAGTCATTGGAGAAGTAATGTGGGAGTGGAGGAAATTGCAGAGAGCACTTCGGCAACAGAAGGTATAGGATATGAAAGAGGCATCAGAGTGTTGTGGAGCTAAACGATGCTTACTTATTATTATGGGGAAGGAGCCTGTTGGGGCCATCAGTTCCATGCTGGCTCTTCGAAGAGCAACCCCATCAGTCCTATTTCCTTGTATCCTTGCAACACTCTTGCATGGCCATCGAACCCATTTTTTTAATTCTTTTGCTACTTGCTTACACTAATGGCCACTTTACAATGACCAATTATTCTACTAACACACTTTTGGGAAGTGGCAGGAAACTGGAGCACCTTGGGGAATCCCACATGATCACAAGGAGAAAGTGCAAACAGCGACTGCACCAGAGATCAGAATAAAGCTGGGTCCCTGGAGGTGTGAAGCAGTAGTCCTAACTACTGCTCCACTAGACTGACTTTTGCAAATTAACACAATTAAGGAAAATAAATGTTACTTTTCCAAAATGTTGTCTGTTTTGCCTTTTAAACTAGCTGCAATTTGTTTGAGGCTACAGTTCAGATAGAGTCTTAACAATGGGGGAGGCGGTAAAAGAGGACAACCCTAAAACAAAAGTGGCATTGCTAAGTACAGCTGCAGCTGTCACCATCTTGGTGTGGTCACTGAAAACTGTGCAGGCTCAATGGAGATACAGTGATTGGGAAGGTTCTCTTCACCAGGGAAACACTGAACCTGTGCTGAGTAGACCACAAGGAGACCTTTGCTACCAGTTCAATGTCACCACTTCTTCTGTAAAGGAACATTCCACCAAGATTACAGAAGTCATTGCATTCAGATGTTTTTTTTTCCAGCTAGTTTTAGTGAGCAGGCATGCACAGTCTTGTGAAATATTGTGAGTAATTCTGTTCCCTATGTTATGAAATGGATACAGAGGCTCTGGAGAATCTTTGCTGGATTGTGGGATTATAAGTCTCAACAGGTTGAGCAGATAGGGTCTCATTTCAAGGAAAGGGAAGTCTGAGGGTTGTCCTGTGGAAGGTTTTGAGATTAGAGAAGAGTTGTAATTGAGTTGATGTTTAGAGGATCTTTAAGCTTGGGGGCTAGCATGGAACTATGGACAGGAGCCATTAAATGTTAGGAATAAATCCAACAGAATAGTCAGGAGAAACCACTTTTACTCAAGGTGGTTAGAATGAGGAACTCATTACATTGTGAAAAGGTTGAGGGGAATGGTGTAGATGTACTTAAGCAAATGTAGATATGCATATGAGGGAGTAAACGATTGAAGGATACATCAATAATGGTTGGATGAAGAAGGGTGGAGGAGTTTTATGTGGATCATAAATACCATTAGAGATCTTTTAAGTCCAATGGGTTGCTTTTGTGCTTCAAATATATTTTAGCCTTGGAATTTGTAGAGCTAAATTAACATTTCTCACTGAATACCCATTTTGACCTTTCCATAATAAACAATGTAAATATTGGCTCAGAGTTTACGGTCATCATCAAAGATCGGCATGTGCTGTTGGCCTCGCCTACAAATATGCAGAGGGTAGGTATGAATTTCCCTCTCTCAAATGCAGGAATTTCTATTGGGTACCTTCTTTGGGAGAACCATGGCTTGTAGCAACAGTGATATCTCAAGTTAAACTTGATGAAGTTTTATGACAGGCAACAAATCGAGACATTTACACCTATGATTTTTTTCAAACAATATTTTATAGATAGTGAAATCCAGATTAGGATATTGACATCAGGCTTTGATTGATGATGAGTTCACATGATACAAGATGAAATATCATAAATATTATTAAAAATGTTGGCATTTTGAAATATTTTAAGCAAGTTGGAGTACACCATACACACCCACCTCTTATTTTGAGATTGTGCACCAGTAATTATGACTTTGTTTTCCATTTTAAATACTCACTTCACCTCATCCATCAAAGTGTAACTTCAGTATTTTTTTGCAGCAAGAGTAACATGTAAAAAGTTGATGTTTATTTCAAATTGTGATTCTGTGCTGTTAGCTATAATTGCAAGCATAGACCTGCACAATATGCATAAGTATGTTAATGTGTAACACGTAAATCGGAGAGTATCTGATTGATATTACATTAGTATTATTTGGCAATCCTTGGATGCTGTATTGTCCTGTTGAGAAGCAGTGTATCATGGACAACTTCCAGAAACCCCAGGAACAAACAAAATGCTAGAGGAACTCAGTGGGTCAGGCAGCATCATGGAGGGAAATAGACAGTCAACGTTTCAGGTCGAGACCCTTCATCCGGACAGATCAAGGGTTTTGACCAGAAACGTCGACTGTCCATTTTCCTCCACAGGTGCTGCCTGTTCTATTGAGATCCCCCAGCATTTTGTATGCTGCTCCATATCCCAGCATCTGCAGTCTCTTGTGCTTCCAGAATCCCCAGTTTAATGTAACTCTGCCAGCACTGATGTTTGCTGTCAGTTTTACAGGTAATGACAAAGAATGTTGACTGTTCTCTGTTATTAAAATGTCGAATTCTTCAAATTTGTGACTGATTTTGAAGAGAATCGAGGTGCAATAATGCAAAATGTATTGAAAGTTTTCAGTTTTATGCTGATATTTTAGGTTTTGTTTCTGTGTATGCCTGTGGCATGTTCTGAAAATCTTTATGGTGTTTCCCCCATTTGAAGGAGAAAAATGTGATAAGTAATTTTTAGGTATAATATGATACTAAAGATTCATTACTTGCACCTGTGATGAATCCTGATTGACCTCATATGTTGCCAACTCTCTGTTGGACTTCTTTTTCTGAGAATAGAACAGTGAACATCTATGAAACTTCAAAGTCCTTCTTTCCATGGTTGCTTGTAAGCATTCCCAGTGACTGACTCAGACTCTGTCTTGCAGTATGAACTCCCAAAATCTCAGGAATAATGGTGGGAGATGGTATGAATCCTGTGCAATATGCATCAGTACGTTGACATAAAGGATGTAAATCAGTTTAAATTTTGGATGTTACATTGCAATTACTTTGCATTCCTTACAATTGCCACAATCCCAGTATGGTTTGTCACCCATAGAATGAGTAGATTTATGTCAAACCAAACAAACACATTTCAATCTATGTTCTAATATTAGACCATAAGACAGAGGAGCAGAATTAGGCCATTCAGCCCACCGGATCTGCTCCACCATTTGATAATTGCTGATTTATTTTTCCCTCTCAATCCCATTCTCCTGCCTTCTCCCCATAACCTTTGACACCCTTACTAATCAAGAACCTATCAACCTCCGCTTTAAATATACCCAATGACTTGACCTCCACAGCCTTCTGTGGCAATGAATTCCACAGATTCAGCACCCTCTGGCTAAAGAAATTCCTCCTCATCTCAGTTTGAAAGGGATGTCCTTCCATTCTGAGGCTGTGCTCTCTGGTCCTAGACTCTCCCACTACTGCAAACATCCTCTCAATGTCCACTTTATCCAGGCCTTTCAATATTTGGTAGGTTTCACTGAGATCCCCCCTCATCCTTTAAACTCCAGCAAGTACAGACCCAGAGCCATCATTGCTCCTACGTTAAACCTTTCATCCCTGGGATCATTCTTGTAAACCTCCTCTGGACCCTCTCTAACTCTAGCACATCCTTCCTTAGATATGGGGCCCAAAACTGCACACAATATTCAAATGTGGTCTGACCAATGCCTTATAAAGCCTCAGCATTACATCCTTGCTTTTATATTCCAGTCGTCCCAAAATGAATGCTAACATTGCATTTGCCTTCCTTACTACCAACTCAACCTGCAAGTTAACTTTTAGAGAATCCTGCACTGGGACTCCCAAGTCATTTTGCATCTCCGATTTCTGAATTCTCTCCCCATTTAGGAAATGGTCTGTGCCTTTATTCCTTCTACCAAAGTGCATGACCATACACTTCCCTACGCTGTATTCCATCTGCCACTTCTTTGTCCATTTTCCCAACTTGTCCAAGTCCTTCTGCAGACTCCCTGTGTCCTCAACACTACCTGCCCCTTCACCTATCTTTGTATCATCCACAAACTTGGCCACAAAGCCTTCAATTCTGTCATCCAGATCATTAACATATAACTTGATAAGTAGCGAACCCAACACCGACACTGCAGAACACCACTAGTCACAAGCAGCCAACCAGAAAAGGCCCCCTTTATTCCACTCTTTGCCTTCTGCCAATCAGCCAATCTTCTATCCATGCTAGTACCTTTCCTGTAATACCATGGGCTTCTATCTTGTTTAGCAGCCTCGTGTGCGGCACCTTGTCAAAGGCCTTCTGAAAATCCAAGTAAACAATATCCACTGACTCTCCTTTGTCTATCCTGCTTGTTACTTCCTCAGAGAATTTCAACAGATTTGTCAGGCAAGACCTCCCTTAAGGAAACCATGTTGACTTTGGCCTATTTTATCATGTGCTTCCAAGTATCCTGAAAACTCATCGTTAATAATGAACTCTAAAATCTGACCAACCACTGAAGTCAGGCTAACCAGTCTATAATTTCCTGTCTTTTGCCTCCCTCTCTTCTTAAAGAGTGGAGTGACATTTGCGATTTCCAGTCCTCTGGAACCATTCCTGTTCCAGTGATTCTTGTAAGATCACTACTAACGCCTCCACAATCTCTTCAGCTAACTCTTTCAGACTCCTGGGGTGTAATCCATCCGGTCCAAGTGACTTATCTACCTTCTTACCTTTCAGCTTCCCAAGCGCCTTCTCCTTCGTAATAGCAAATGCACTCATTTCTGCCCCCTGACTCTCTCGAATTTCTGGCATGTTGCTGGTGTCTTTCACAGTGAAGACTGACGCAAAATACTTATTCAGTTTGTCTGCCATGTTTTTCTTACCCATTACTACCTCTCCAGTGTCATTTTCTAGCAGTCCAACGTCCACTCTGGTTTCTCTTTTACTCTTTATATATCTGGAAAAAACTTTTGCCATTCTCTTTTATTTTATTGGCCAGCTTACCTTCATATTTCACCTTTTCTTCCCTTATTGCATTTTTAGTTGCCCTCTGTTGGTTTTTAAAAGCTTCCCAATTCTCTAGCTTCCTGCTAATTTTTGAAATATTGTACGCCCTCTTTGCTTTTATGCTGTCTTTGACTTGTCATCCACAGTTGCCGCATCCTCTCTTTAGAATGCTGCTTCTTTGGGATGAAATGATCCTGCACCTTCTGAATTACTCCCAGAAACTCCTGCCATTGCTGCTCTACCATCATCCCTGCTAGGGTCCCCTTCTAATCAGCTTTGGCCAGCTCCTCTCTCATGCTTCTGTAGTTACCTTTACTCAATTGTAGTACCGATACATCCGATTTTAGCTTCTCCCTCTCAAACTGCAGGCTGAATTCTATCATATTATGATCACTGCCTCCTAAGGGTTCCTTTACCTTAAGCTCCCTAGTCAAATCTGGTTCATTGCACAATATTGGGTGTGAGCTTGAGTACTTTAGGAACTGAGACATTCACTTCATCACTGTGCAATATACTTTTATTCATTTCATGATGTTTACAATGTTAAGTCTTCCATGAATCACAAGAAAATAAAATATTGAACTTGAAACTTATATTTTTGTTTAAATGACTTATTTGATGTACCGGAAATTGATAAGTGATTACAGTGGCTTACTGATTGACCTCTAGAATTTATTATCTGGACTTCCTGTTAAACTATTTGGTAAGAGGTATTCAACGGTTGTCTTAAAGAGGAAGTATAGTTTCCATATTTCCTTAAGGTACAAAGGACACCATTTGGCCCATCACGTTTATGTTGGCTCAGAAAAGTCCCATTTTCTTCCACTTATTTTCCTGTACCCTATTCTCTCTCACATGTCCATCAACTTCACTCTGAATAGTCTACCATCCACCTGCTAGGGATAATTGACAGTAGCCAGTTAGCATATCAACCAGCATGTCTTTGAGATGTGGGAGGAAAGTGGAGCACCAGAGGCAACCCAGACGGTCACACGGAGGACGCTCAAACTCCACACAAACAGCTACCTGCTCTGTGTCTCTACTACACACATCCATCTTGGCTGCATTCAGTACCCATTACAATCAACAGTATTCTCAAACTCTCAAAAGTATATTCAAGGCTGAGAAAGATATTTGGAACCTCGGGTTACAGGAATTGGGCAGTGTCAAGCTAAGGCCAAATCAGCCATGATTTTATTGAATAGCAAAGCAGGCTTAAGGAACCATGTCTTACTCTTGCTCTTCTAACGTTCTAGGGTGATTTTATATGGCACATTTTTTTGGCATAGGAAAGCTTGAGACAAAAATTGATGAAAGTGATGCTAAGCTGCAGGAGAAGATGTTAGGCAGACGATGGAAAGGTTCATCAAAGAGGTATATTGTAAGGAGCATCTTGAAAGAAGAAATAGAGAGGTGAATAGAAATTCTAGTGCACGTGGATGGATGCACAAGTCTGGCATTGGAGTGGGGCATAAATGGCTTCAACAAATGATCACAGCTAGCACCCTGGCAATTTTCAGCTATGCCTGAGGCAGAATTTGAGGAGACCAGCAGATGATGATTGGGAGCCTTGTGTTCGGAATGGGAATTGGGGTGGTTCAAGGCCTATTAGTCATGGTGTAGAAAGTCTGAAAGGATTGTGTTGTATGTTCAGTTGGGGGTGTGGGTGGTGTGGATGAGGATGTATTCAAGGTGGAGGGTGGACTGGATTGACATTGGAATGTTGAAGGGGGTGGAATGCTCTAATGTTGGGTGTAAGATGACATCAGAAAGGCTGGGAGAATGGGGGATTAGAGGGTGGGGTCTGGGCTTCAGTAGAGAGGATGGGGCGTGAATGGGGGTAGGAAGTCAGTACTGCTTGGGAGAGCCTGAAGACTCTCAGTACGTTCTTGCCTATGGGGTATTTTAATTCAGTGCAATGCTGCAACAACGATCACTCCAGGAACAACTTAGTTTGCTGATGATGCTCCAGTGGTGTATCCAGTAGAGCTGCTGCCTCACAACCCCAGTGACCTGAATTCAATCTCGTCTTCCAGTGTGACCACATGGGTTTACTCTGGAGGCTCCAGTTTCCTTGCAAATCCCAAAGATATGTGGGTTACTAGTTTAATTGGCCATTGTATACTAGCCCAATTGTGTAGTTGGGTGCTAGAATATGGGGATAGTTGAGCGGAAACAGGTGAGAATAAAATAAGTATTAGCGTAGGCCAATGCAGATGGTTGCTATGGACTTGGTGAGTCAAAAGGCCTTTTTCATTGCTCTATGACTAAGTAATTTGTACAGGGTTAGGATGGGTTTCCACATCAATCCGTCCATGACTGATTTGTTGAGTTTCTGAAATGACAGCATAAGACACAGAGTTGGTCTTACTCCATTTCATTTTAGAAACAAATCAATTTTTCAAGGGTGTAACATTGTGAAAAAAATTTAGACATTTAACATTTAGGGAGGAATCTCCAGAAATGGATTAAAATAGTGTGGCCATCGGTAGTTAGACTAAGGGAATAGATAATCCACAATATGAATAGCTAGAAGTTTATAATAATAGCTGGAGAACTTTGCATGTAGTCATGAATTTTAAACTTTGGTTGTCTTGGAGACACTACAGGTTGGTAACCACATGAGTTAGGGATGCAGATTTAAGTATAAGCAGCGGAGTTTTGGGTGACAAAGTATATGGAAAGTGAAAAGTGGGAGGCTGGTGGAGACCTTTGGAACTGTTGACTAGGAAGTCTGCAACAAGAAAATTGCTAAATATCCTATACTCTTCCATAAATTTGATTTGAACATGTTTTTTTCTATTGTAATCAGTTCTGTCAGAAAAGCTTTCATTTTAAAAATTGTCTGATGTGTCTTGGTAATAAAAAGATTGTGTAAGGTGTAAGCTTCTTCATTTTCAAAACATTCCCAGCTCTACTACCCAGGATAGTGCCAGACAAAGTGGAACTCTGTTTAATTTTGAACTAACATAAGACGTCACCCAATCATTCTTTCTTCACGTGGATTTGGGGTGCAAATGTGAGATGTGTTGTACAGTACTGACTTGAAAGGCCACGAGTGGATTTCTCCATTCTACCTAATCTCATGCACCAGTTAAAGGAAACAATTGTATACAGAATACTAATGTGTCAGTTGCCTCACTTTGAATGGCAGGTTACCAGTCTCTAGTCATTCTTTCTTTCTGTTTCCCCAACCGAGAATATAGTTTAGGAATTATAATGGCATAACTGAGAAATTAACCCATTTTTAGCTGCTGTCACCCATTTCAAACTCTCACAGCACAAGGTGATTTCCTGTGACCTATTGTTCTAGTTACCTGCATCAAATTATTTGGAACTCTTAATTTTAAGTAGTGGAAACTGAGGCAGTTGTGAAGTTGGTTCGAAGTCCACATTTCTGATGTGGAGTTTTTGGCTCTTGGTTAAGAAATAAACATTTCACTAAAGTTGATGCAGTACGTAGCCAGGAACTGGAACACCTTCCTCCTTCCCCTCTACGATCGAAGGCATGATTGTCCTCCGTCATAAACAAATCTGCAACAAGAACAAACTTAGCTCCTGATGAACCAATAATAACTAAGAATTGATGAAAATATCTAACCCAGTGTGCTGTGAGGAACCAAGAGGCTTTAAAGCAAATTTTTAAAACCAACTGTGAGTTGAATGAAATGAACTCTCTTTTGCTTTTCTGAACCCCTGGACTTAACAATTCACGGAGTAGTATCGAGCTTGTTTCCACCAAATTTGTGTTTCTCCCCAAAGATATTGGAAATGCTAATGCTCAAATCATTGCTGGAATGAAACTCATTCACTTTCAAAAATACTGATAAACCTCGAACTTTTCATCCAAACACCCTTCTGTGATGATGCATGATCTTCCCTAGAAGACAATAATCTGATTCATTGAACATGGGATTGAGAAGGAGCTGCACCTCTTTTTACAGTACAACGATGACTGCGTAGGTGCTGTTTACAGCACTTGTACAGATCTTGAATGTTTCTTTACTTTTCCTGCTAATTTCCACCCTGCTGCCACTTTCACATGGGTTATATCTGACTCTTCCCTTCTTTGACTAATCTACTAACCTTGTTACTCACCTGCTGTCAAATCATCATCCATAATTTCTGCCACTTCAACAAGATTCCATCATCAGACAGATCTTCCCCTCCTCTTGGCTTTTGACATTCTGAAAGGACCATCCTCTTTGTGACTCCCTGGTTCATGCTTCCACCAACGCCTGCAAGCTGCAGTTCACTTCTTCCAAATTAATGTATTGCATTCAGAGCTCACAATGTGATCTGTACATTTGAGAAAGCAAATGCAGATTTGGTGACCACTTTGCAAAACTCCTCCTTTCATCGCAGTTCCACTCTGACCTCTGCACTGTTCTAGCACCTCATCTTTTGTCTAGGCATGTTGTAGCCCTCAATGAGTTCAGCAGTTTTGAATAACTAGCCTTTCTTGTTTGTGTCAGAATTGACTGGTTCAGATGTAAGATCATCTACCTGAAACATTAACTGAGTTTTTCTCTCTCCACAGATGCTGCCTGATTGCTGAGTATTTACAGCATTCAGATTTCACATCTTTTATTTCAGATTTTCAGCAGTTCTATATCTCACGATTGGAATATGTTGTTTTCTTTCTTTACTGTCCTCATTCATTGTCCTCTATTTATGCTCCTTCTGCTATGATTAACACACATTCCTGGGTGCATAATGGTTGATGCAGACTTGGTAGGACAGAGGGCCTGTTTCTGTGCTATGTCTCTCCCTGACTTTTCCCCCTCTTGTATGGCACTAAAAGCAGTTGGGCCATCTGGACAAAGTGACCTTCACCCTATCACAGGCATTCCCTTTGTTCTCTTCTTCCCTTCTCTACAACTTAATCCATACTGTCAATATTCTTTCATCAGAACTGGAAAACTTGATATGTTAGTTCTGTATCTTTCTCCATAGATGCTGCCTACCCTGTTGAGTATTCCCATCACATTCTGTTTATTTATGATGGTGCAAGCAAAGGAGGGATTGTGTGAAATCAGATTGTCACTGGTATAATTTTAATCTTATAAAATGAGGAGTGTTCAGGGCAATTTGCAAGGAAGCCGCGGACAGGATTGATTCCCCGAACACATGGGAATAGATTTCTCCAGGGTGAGTTATGTTCAGTATCAGCTAGAGTTTAAGAGAACTGTGCATGTAATTAATATTTGAAGGGCAACTTTCAGACAAAGATGATCGCCAGTACAAATGAAAACGAGCTGCTTCAATTGGTTGTTGGAGTGAGTCATGTTCAGAGTCAGAAATGCATGAGTTGTTGTTACAGTGGCAATGTAAGGTCATTGGTATACAGAGGTCATATTAATGCAGATATTTTGGCATGTTATCATATAATGTTCCCTAGTTTGTGTTATTTGTAGCATTCGTTCAGCCTTACTAATTTTTCCAGAGTTCTGAGTTCTGCTGCTTCTGTGAACTTTGACTAATTTTACTCCACCCAAACTGGTTCAGTCTGAACTCGGAGAATAGGGTGTAAGATACCCTTCCTACACCCTTCACAAGGGTTAACAGTTGTAGCTTTAGTCATCTTACATAATTGTATGAGCATGTAGTATGCAGGCAACTTGTGTGGAAACATA
This sequence comes from Pristis pectinata, assembly GCF_009764475.1. Lineage (NCBI taxonomy): Eukaryota > Metazoa > Chordata > Chondrichthyes > Rhinopristiformes > Pristidae > Pristis > Pristis pectinata. The sequence goes on along the minus strand of NC_067408.1, from coordinate 69,556,784 downwards.
CAAGCTGTTTGTTGGTCCCTTCCTTCATTTAATGGTTTGTGAAAGGCACAGGCAGTTGTCAGTATGCTGACAATCTGACACAACTTACTTGAAGTGAAGTGCTATTATAATGTCATATTTTTAGGATGACACTTTTAGAGAAAGTTATATGAGTGGAGATATTTCTTGTCATAAGCATATTTTCTCTAGACAAGCCCAAAAAATGATGTGGATTATTGATACAGGCCATCCCCGAGTTAAGAACACCCAACTTATGGATACCCATACATGTGAACAAGCTCTCATGATATTGTTAAATTCAAAAGTCTGACGTACATATTTACATTTGTTCATGGCAGAACTAGTTCTCTCTGTCTGTCTGTCTCTCTCTCTCCCCCCACTTTCAGTAATTGTCCTTATCAGTCTAATGTGTTTTTCATTCATCCATTACAATACCGTGGAAGTATGGTTACCGTATCAAGTGATTTTTGTGTATTTTCAAACTTGTGGACAAAATTGACTTAAGAACGTCTGTAAAAGCCATTGGTTACCTGGGGATGACCAGTACTGGAAGAACAGAGGTCTTGATGGCTCTGCAAGGGGATTGCATTATTGGCCCTATTATAGTACTGAGTTTGCAGCCTGACCAGGGTGGGTTTGTATGCAGACAAGTCCATATTCGAGCTGGAATTCAATTGTCTTAATTTGGGGCCTTTCATTTATTTTCATTTGAGTAAGCTTGACAAATTCTTAATCCAGGAATGGAAATTAAACACTATCTAGGACTGAAGTATTTCCTTTTGCAGGAGGTAGTAAATGGTGCCCATCTGCCACTTAGATTAGTTTCAGGGTTGCATTACCGATGGGAGGAAAATTTGCTTTGATGTGAGGAATGTACATGCTATTGAATGGGTGAAAATAAGGAAATATATTCTGATACTTAAATATCTAGATTATTGGTATTGGCTTATTATTGTCACTTGTACAAAGGTACAGTGAAAAACTTGTCTCGCATATCAGTTGTACAGATCAATTCATTACACAGTGCATTGAGGTAGTACATGGTAAAAACAATAACAGAATACAGAGTAAAGTGTCACAGCTACAGAGGAAGTGCATTGCAGGTAGACAATAAGGTGCAAGGTCAAAACAAGGTAGATTGTCAGGTCAAGAGTCCATCTCATCGTACAAGGGAACGATTAAATAGTCTTACAACAGTGGGATAGAAGCTGTCCTTGAGCCTGGTGGTACGTGCCCTCAGGCTCCTGTATCTTCTGCTTGATGGGAGAGGGGAGAAGAGAGAATGACCCGGGTGGGTGGGGTCTTTGATTATGCTGGCTGCTTCACCAAGGCAATGAGAGGTATAGACAGAGTCCATGGAGGGGAGGCTGGTTTCTGTGATGCATGGGCTGTGTCCACAACTCTCTGCTGTTTCTTGTGGGCCTGGGCAGAGCAGTTGCCATACCAAGCTGTGATGCATCCAGGTAGGATTAGGTTCAATGACTGTAAATACATTTGGAAACAGTAGGTTTGTGAATCATTAAAAAATTATGCACAGGCAAGGAGTATTGGGCTGTTTTTTAACTCCTCATGCATGCAGTTAACACTACAGTATTTGCAACTCATTGTGGTTTCTGTTTTTTTTTGGAGTCAATTTCATTGCCGTGTTTCAGAATACTGGTTGTGCATCAGGTCAGAACAATTGTAAAAATAAAGAAACCAAGAGTTTCGAAGTGTAAAATGTGTTTGAATTACTGTGTTATGGAACATTCTGCTTTACCACAGTCATCAATCAAAGACAGCCAAGTCTGATAGAATTCCACACAAATGGATCATTGCCTTTTTAAAGAACAAACCCATTTATAAAACAGTACAATCCATCTTCAAATGGCCGTGAAATGATGAAAGTGTTTTCCAAGCAGGAATAACAAAGGGAATGATGCCAAAGTTATATGAAAATCTCTTGAGAATATCTAGTTGGCTGATCTTTGCATCTTAGCTTTTTAATTTTTCTGCTCACGGACCTTAGAGCCATGCCACTGAATTTTCTGCAATTATTCTGGTTAAAAATTGAGTGTAAAATTTTGTTTTCCTTAAGTGTTATCCTCTGAGTCTTGCATTGTATATTCAATATTCTGAAAGCATCATAACAGTCACATAACAGAAAAGCATTGGAAGAATGTTTTGGAGCATTCACAGTGGAGCCTGGCTACCCAGTCTGAGCCTGACCAGACACAACTATTCTCAAAAATTTGGCTAAGTGATTTTGATGTAGTATCAAAGTCATGAAAAAGCTTGCTAAATTGGACATAGTAACTTTAGAGAAACATTATTGTGGTCTACACCCCTATAAACAGTATAAAGACCCTGCTCAGTGCCACTTACCAGATGGGCTAACTTATAGCCTCTCGATCAAATTGAGTAACTAAAATAAGCCACGTACATAACATGAGCAAAATATGATGGAGAAATGAAGCCTGTGTTGGAGTACATTGTGACAGGATATGCCTAGTCCAATTTCCTGATGGATAGGACTTCAACATGAAATGAATACAAACACTTCATAACAAGAACAAAGCTTTTTTTAATACCAAAGTCACCTTTGGTTCTCTTCTAAGCCACCCTCATTCTAGGTCCTCTGGCTCTTGACCCTTCATCAATGCGAACTGTTTCTTTTTGTAAATACACTTCATGATTTTAAATGCCCCTATCCAAACTCTGAACCTCCTTCATTATGTTTCCCCAGTCTATTCACATAACTAAATTCCCTCATGTCGGGAATCATTCTATTAAATCTCTTCTGCACCCTCTGTAAGATCTTTATCTCTCTACTAAAATTTGATGTCCAGAACTGAACACAATATACCAGTTATAGCCAAACCAGTGTTTTATGAAAATTCATCATGACTTCCTTGCTCTTGTATTTCATGCCTCTGTTTATGTAGTCCAGTCTGCTGTATGTTTACTTAACCTGACCTGTATTTACAATTTGTGGACACACAGCCTCAGATCTGTCTGTTTCTATATCACTGTTAGAATAAACTCTACCCAGCCCAAGGACATTCAGACCGAGTGTGTGTCAAATTTAGTCTGCAATGGATTCTGGCTCAGCCCACTGAAAGGAAGTGCTTCTGAAGGGAAGGCTCCAGTATTCCATCACACGAAGCCTGAGGCATTGTGCGTGGTAGAATTTTCTTTTCCTTCACGATCACCTGCCTTAGATTCATATAGTTATACAGTATGGAAACAGGCCCTTCAGCCCAACTCATCCATGCCGACCAAGATGTCTATCTATGTGAATCCCACTTGCCTGTGTTTGGCCCATATCTTTCTAAATCTTTCCTATGTATGTATCTGTCCAAATATCTTAAACATTGTAATTGTACTGCTTCTACCACTTCCTCTGGGAGATCATTCCATATATTCACCATCCTCTGTGTGAAAAATTTGCCCCTCAGATTCCCTTAAATCTTTTCCCCTCGTCTTAAACCTATACCTTCTAGCTTTAGACTTCCCTATCCTGGGGGGAGCAAAGACGATGTCTATCTACCCTATCTATGCCCCTCATAATTTTATAAACCTTAAAAGGTCACCCCTCAGCCTCCGTCATGCTAGGGAAAACAGTCCCAGTTTATCTAATCTCTCCTTGTAACTCAAGACCTCCATTCCAGGCAACATTCCTGTGAATCTCATCTGTAACCTCTCTAGCTTAATCACATCCTTCCTACAGCATAGCGACCAGAACTGCACACAATATTCCAAGTGTGGCCTAACCAACGATTTGTACAACCGTAATATGACTTCCCAACTCCTATACTCAATGCCTTAGCTGATGAAGGTAAGCATACCATACGCTTCTTCACCACTCTGTCTACCTCTGTCGCCATTTTATATTTGCACCCAAGGTCATAGAGTCATAGAGTAATACAACATAGATGCAGGCCCTTCGGCCCAACGAGTCCATGCCGACCACGGTGCCCACCCAACTAGTCCCAATTTTATGTGCTTGGCCCATATCCCTCTAAGCCATGCCTCTCCATGTATCTATTCAAGTGCTTCTTAAATGATACTACTGTACCTGCCTCAACCACTTCCTCTGACAGCTTGTTCCATATACTCACCAGCCTCTGTGTGGAAAAAATTGCCCCTTGGATCCCTTTTAAATCTTTCCCCTCTCATCCTAAATCTATGCCCCCTAGTTTTGGATTCCCTTACCCTGGGGAAAAGACTGTTACCATCCACTTTATCTATGCTTCTCAGAATTTTAAACATTTCTGTAAGGTCACCCCTCATTCTCCTACATTCCAAGGAATAAAGACCTAGCCTGGCCAACCTCTCCCTATAACTTAGGCCCTCTAGTCCTGGCAACATCCTCATAAATTGTTTCTACACTCTTTCCAGTTTAACCACATCTTTCCTATAACAGGGTGACCAAAACTGTACATGATACTCCAAGTGCGGCTTCACTAACAAATTGTACAACTGCAACATAATGTCCCAACTCCTATACTCAGTGCCCTGGCTGATGAAGGCCAGTGTGCTAAGCATCTTTTTCACCACACTGTCTACCCGTAATGCTGCTTACAAAGAAATATGTACTTGTACTCCTAGGTCCCACTGTTCTATTACACTCCCTAGTGCACTACCATTCATAGTATAAGTCCTATGCTCGTTGGACTTTCCAAGATGCATCAACTCACACTTATTTGTATTGAAATCCATTTGCCACTCCTCAGCTTACTTCCTTAACTGATCAATATCCCTCAGTAATCTACAATAACCTTCTTCACTATCAACAACACCTCCTAATTTTGTGTCATTTGCAAACTTGCTGATCAAGCCTTATGCATTCGCATCCAAATCGTTTATATAAATAACAAATAAGGGTCCCAGCACTGAACCCTGCGGCACATCACTTGTCACCAGTCTCCATTCCAAGAAGCAACGTTCAACCACCACCCTCTGTTTCCTACCTCCGAGCCAATTTTGAATCCACCTAACTAGCTCTCCCTGGAGTATATGGGATCTAACCTTCCAGACCAGCCTATCATGCAGGGCCTTGTTGAAGGCCTTTCTAGAGTCCAAAGAGACAACATCTACTGCCTTACCCTCATCTGCCTTTTTGGTTACCTCTTCAAAAAAAGCTCGAGAAGGTTCATCAAGCATGACTTTCCACGTGCTAAGTCATGCTGACTTCTCTTAATCAGATTCTGTCTATCCAAATGCTGATAGATCCTGTCCATCAGAATTCCCTCCAGTAACTTCCCCATTACTGATGTCAGGCTGACCAGCCTGTAGTTCCCTGGCTTGTCCTTGCTACCCTTCTTAAACAATGGAACAACATTAGCCACCTTCCAGTCTTTGGGAACTTCACTAGTGGGTAACAATAAAGCAAGTATCTCCACAAGGGCCTCTGCAATTTCTTCTCTAGCCTCGAATAAGGTCGAAGGATGCACTTGGTCAGGGCCTGGGGATTTATTCACCTTAATGCACTGTACGGCTGCAAATACCTCCTCCCTGGTAATATAAATATCCTCCAAAACATCTCCGCTTGTTTCCCCATCTCTTGAGCAACCATGATTTTCTCCTTAGTAAACGCCGAGGAGAAATGTTCGTTAAAAATCCCACCCATCTCCTGCGGCTCGAGACATACCTGGCCCTGCTGATCTCTAAGGAGACCTACTTTCTCCCTAGCCACCCTTTTAATATATCTATTAACCTTCTTGGGATTTTCCTTAACCTTACCTGCCAGATCCATCTCATACCCTCTCTTTGCTCTCCTGATTTCCCTCTTAAGAGTATTCTTAATCTTTTTATAGTCATCAAGGAAAGCGCTCATCCCTGACCTCCTAAGTATGCTTTCTCCTTTTTCTTGACCAGAGCCTCAATATCTCTTGTCAACCAAGGTTCCCTAAATTTGCCAGGTTTCCCCTTCACCCTAACAGGAACATACTGTCCTGGACTCTTGATATCACACTCTTAAAAGCTGCCCACTTGCTATTCATTCCTTTCCCTTCAAACAGGCTCACCCACTTGACCTCTGCTGGATCCTGCCTAATTCCCCCAAAATTAGCCGTGCTCCAGTTTAAGACCCTACCCTATGGACCTGTCGTATCCTTTTCCATCACTATCTTAAAACTAATAGAATTTTGGTCACTAGAGCCAAAGTGCTCCCTGGCTGTGACTTCAATTACTTGCCCTGCCTCGTTCCCTAAGAGCGGTCCAGTATTGCATCCTCCCAAGTAGGGGCCTATTGGCAGGTCTATAATACAGCCATACTAGAGTGACCCTCCCCTTGCTTCTAAGTTCTACCCATACGGCCTCACTGGACAAATCCCCAAGGATATCATCTCTAAGTACTCCCTTTTCCCTTTTAAAAAAGGCAACACCCCCTCCTCACTTGCCTGTAGCATATGTATCCTGGAATATTAAGCTGCCAGTCCTGCCCTTCTCTCAGCCATGTCTCTGTTGTGGCTATAACATCCCAATCTACCCTCTGAGTTCATCCGCCTTATCTGTTAAACCTCGTGCATTGAAATAAATGCAATTTAACTGAGTATTCCTTTCCCTGCCTTTACCATGCCCTGACTATCCTGATTACTAAACTTGCTCTTGCTGGCTACTGCTTTATCCCATGACTTGCTCCTGCTCAGAATCCCACCCTCCAGTCAATCTAGTTTAAACCCTTTTGTGTTGCACTAGCAGTAGGTCTTGGTATTCTATAACAGTTCCCAAGGCCCTCCCATTCACTGTGTATGTTCTGGCCTAGTTTAACTCCCCAAAATGCAAGACTTCAATGAGTTAAATTCCATTAGCCATTCTCTTGCCCACTTTCCTAGTTGATCTAGATTCTGTTGTAACTTTAGACAACCTTCACTGTCCACTATACCACCAATTTTGGTGTCGTCTGCAAACTTACTAATCTGTATCCTACATTATCTTCCAAATCATTGATATATATGATAAACAGTAAAGGACCCAGCCCTGATCCCTGCAGCGTACTACCAGTTACAGGTGTCCGATCTGAAAAGTAGCCCTCCACTAGGAATTCTTTTCACCTGGAACTGCAAATCTGCTATACCCATTTCTTTTGGAAGATTAAAGATTCAAGCCTATAGACCTATATTGGCCACCATGAGGCATAGGTCTTTTATTTAAAAAAAGAGGCCAAATAATTCCTTTTTCCAGGCCTACTTTTCAAAAGGAACTGAGTTTCTTTGCTTTATCTTGGGAGCATTAACAATTCATTATCTGTCGGTCCTCTTTTAACTTGTATTTTTAAGAATTACTATGAGTTGAATTCTTTTCTGATAATATTAGTCATTCAGCACTGTACCTACATGGATACCGTTATCGGAAAATTGAATAGAGTATTACACTATAATGGCAAGAGTAGAAGAAAAAGAAGTTGATCAAAAGATCGCTGTAACTACCACCTGCCAATTTATTTCCAGATGCACAATATGCTAAATATTGGAAGGTTGTTTTCAAATTCCACCCAGAAGAAGGAAACTGCAGAAATGTTTTGGTATGAAATTTTCATAGAATCATAGAACAGTACAGCACAATACAGGCCCTTCGGCCCACCATGTTGTGCCGACCTTTAAACCTCGCCTAAGACTATCTGACCCCTTCCTCCCACATATCCCTCTATTTTAAATTCCTCCATATGCTTATCTAGCAATCTCTTGAATTTGACCAATGTACCTGCCTCCACCACCACCCCAGGCAGCGCATTCCATGCCCCAACCACTCTCTGGGTAAAAAACTTTCCTCTGATATCTCCCTTGAACTTCCCACCCATTACTTTAAAGCCATACCCTCTTGTATTGAGCATTGGTGCCCTGGGAAAGAGGTGCTGGCTGTCTACTCTATCTACTCCTCTTAATATTTTGTACACCTCTAGCATGTCTCCCCTCATCATCCTCCTCTCCAAAGAGGAAAGCTCTAACTCCCTTAGTCTCTCCTCATAATGCATACTCTCCAGGCAGCATCCTGGTAAATCTCCTCTGCACCCTTTCCAACGCTTCCACATCCTTCCTATAATGAGGCAACCAGAACTGGACACAGTACTCTAAGTGTGGTCTAACCAGAGTTTTGTAGAGCTGCGTCATTACCTCGCGGCTCTTAAACTTGATCCCATCTAAATGCCCTTAGATCCTATCTCTAAGAGTCCTTACCCACAGCTTGCCCACCACAGACATAAGGCTCACTAGTCTATAATTCCCTGGACTATCCGTACTACCTTTTTTGAATAAGGGGACAACATTTGCCATCCTCCAGTTCTCCGGTACCATTCCCGTGGACAACGAGGACTCAAAGATCCTAGCCAACGGTTCAGCAATCTCCTCCCTCGCCTTGCGGAGCAGCCTGGGGAATATTCCGTCAGGCCCTGGGGACTTATCTGTCCTAATATTTTCTAACTGCTCCAACACATCCTCTCTCTTGATATCAACATGCTCTAGAACATTAACCTCACCAACACTGTCCTCAGCGTCATCAAGGCCCCTCTCCTCGGTGAATACTGAAGGGAAGTATTCATTGAGGACCTCACCCACTTCCACAGCTTCCAGGCACATCTTCCCACCTTTGTCTCTAATTGGTCCTGCCTTTACTCTCGTCATCCTTCTGCTCTTCACATAAGTGAAAAATGCCTTGGGATTTTCCTTAACCCTACATGCCAAGGCCTTTTCATGTCCCCTTCTTGCTCTTCTCAGCCCCTTCTTAAGTTCCTTCCTTGCTACCCTATATTCCTCATGAGCCCTATCTGATCCTTGCTGCCCACACCTTATGTATGCTGCCTTCTTCCTCCTAACTAGATGTTCCACCTCTCTTGTCACCCATGGTTCCTTCACCCTGCCATTCCTTCTCTGCCTCACCGGGACAAATTTATCCCTAACATCCTGCAAGAAATCCCTGAACAGTGACCACATCTCCAAAGTACATTTCCCTTCATAAATGTTATCCCAATTTACACTTGCAAGTTCTAGCCTTATAGCCTCATAATTTGCCCTTCCCCAATTAAATATCTTCCTGTCCTCTTTGCTCCTATCCTTGTCCATGACAATGCTAAAAGTTTTAGCTAGGTGTTGCCCTGTTTGTGCTTTGGTTTAATTCTTGAATGACTAAGATGGATTGCAGTGCACAGAATGATTATCAATAGTTTGTACAAATCACCAATCAAGTGTTGTATTCTTTAGAAAATGAATTAGTTATCAGGACTTGACACTACGGAATGGTAAAACTTGTCTTACTAACCAGAAAGGTAAAACTTTAATTTAAAAATAAAGTAGTGTTTTAATAAGCAAATTACTACACCTTGCATAATAAACTGGGACTTTTGGAGTAACAATTCTATCAGAGAGGATTGTCTTTGGCACTGCCTACCGTCACTGTAATTCGCACTCATGTGAAAATAGAGAAAAAAACTGCAGATGCTGGAAACACTCAGCAGGTCAGACAGCACCTATGGAAAGAGGAACAGAATTAATGTTTCATATTGGAGATCTTTTGTCTTTTGTTCTGCTGAGGGGTCTTTGACCTGAAACATTAACTCTATTTCACTTTCCATAGATGCTGTCTGACCTGCTGAACGTTTCCAGCATTTGCTGTTTTTGTTTCATGCTCTTGTTTTCACTTCCCATTGCTACAGTGCATTGACTTTGTCTCCACCCTATTCAACCTGATGAGACCTGCCTTGCTTGTGGTTAGTGTTGTCTAAATATAAACTGCACTCGTACACTCATCTCGGTATTTTTTTCTCATGGACATTCCCCCATTTCTCATTTTCTTTTTCCCTTTCTTTTCTTTGGAGCAGACTCGATGGGCCGAATGGCCTACTTCTGCTCCCTTGTCTTGTGATCTTGTGGTATAACCATATATCTTCATAAACACAGATCCAGATCACCTGCCCCATTGTTAGATTGTTGGCAGTATCTAAGTGAGGCATCAAAATATTATTTATGTTGCTAATCCAGACACATTTTGCGGTTGAGTTCCATATATTGTAAGTTCTGCCAAAGCATGATGTGTTTTTGCGCAGTGTACAGTGCCCACAGAGTCAACAAAGTGTGGTCTTTGGTCAGGTAAGTGCAACAGTGCAGCTTCATGTTTAAAGAAATAAAATAGGCATGGCAGGGCAGGTAATGTGCTGCAATTATGGTTTGTGGCAGCTGATGGGACACTGTTGCAACCACATTTAACGGTCAGTTCTACAGCTCAAGAAACCTTAGTTTAAGAGTTGTTGAGCTGGGGCCTAAGATTAGGACACTACAATGCATCAAGTTACTTGGATACATTATCCAAGAGGCAGTCACCCCCTCTATATTAAATAGTGCAGAACTGCTCAGTCAAGAGGAACCAGAGAATGCAACTACGAGTGAGGTCCAGTGGTATCATAATTTTAGGTAAATGGAGATTTTTTTGAAGATGCTGTTGCATTTCACTTTTAACAAGCAAAGCTCAATACATTGCTAAGCCTGATTTACATACATTTCAATGCCAAGTACATTGTTGAACTTGCTGTTTGATTAACAAACTAAACATTTCTTTAAAAAAAACAGAACCTGAAATAACTGTTTCTAAATTTTGCCTTTCAGTGAAAACAGAAGAGGAAATAGAAGCACTGATTTTTGATGGTGCAGAGGTTGTTGACATTCACAACATGCAAGTTCCTCAGCGAGTACTTTCAGTTAATAGTGTCCCCTCAACCTTACATGAGAGTGATGAACAGAGGAGATGTCTGGCAACCCTAGTATACCGTAAGTGACCTTGGAAACTGTTGCTTGTTGTAATGAAAGTTGAATTCCAGTCACACATTATAAGATACAAGAAACATAACATGGCAATGTTGTCATTGCAAATTTTTGTAACTTGGATATCAAATTACTCTCTCTCGCCAGTCTTAAATTAATTAAAATAAGCATGGTTGACAATAATTTCTAACTTTCTGTTTCTGACCTAGTCCTTTTTAACAAATTTTATCTTGTGAGTGACAAAATTGCATAATTGTTTCTTAATTCTCTTGTTTTTAGTTTCTTAATTACGGATTCTACATTTGCATCAATATTTGACTACTGTGATGTGCATGGGTTCACTTGCCCCCACCCCCGCCCCCCTCCCTCCTCCCCCCAAACCTCACTGTGGCTCTCAGTATCTTTTGGGAACCAGAGAAGTTGCAGGCTAGTAAGGCAATTCACAACACTGTGCTTTCTTCTCACTTCACCTTAGATTAATTGCAGCAGAAGTGGTCTGTCAACTGAGACTGGAAGGAAAAGGGTGTGACTACCAGTGAAGGAGGTATGGGGATCCAAAAAGTAGCACTGAAGGATATCCGGCCCTTGCACTTGTCTAATGGGTGTGCAATCCTTGCAATCTGTGCATGGGGGGAGTGAAAAGCAATATTGTTGTAATGGGGGACAGTATAGGTAGGGGGATTGATACTGCTCTCTATAGGTGAGAACATGTCCTGAAGGCTATGCTGCCTGCTTGGTGTCAGGGTTAAGGACATCACATAAGATCAGTTAGGTCATCAAGTCAAATGCATGGCTCAAATATTAGTGTGAGAGAAATGGGTTTTAACATGGGGTACTGGCATTAGCTCTGGGAATAGGAGAGCTATTCATTTGGAATAAACTTCACATGAATTGGGTTGGAGTCTCCAGAGGAAGTGAATAACTAGAGCTGCAGGTAAGGTTTTAAATTCAATATTGGGGGGGTAGGGTCAGGTGAATGGAAATTTAAAGAGAAAAGACCGAGAAATAAGGTAGGGATTGAATGGGTTATGGGTAATGAAAATAAGGATCTATCGGGAAGGGACAGAGCATGAGAATATTCCTCTAATTAGTCAGAGTAGGGAAAAATGGTAAAAGAACAAAACTGAAAGCTGTCTATTGAATGAACATGGCATAAGGAACAAGCAGATAGATGAATTAACAGCACAAAGAAATCAGTGTAATGGCTATTACAAAGATGTGGTTGCAAAATGATCAATGTTGGGAATTAAATATTCCTGGATACTTAGAGGGAGGCACAGTTGAAGAAGTGGAATATAGCCCTGATAATAAAGAAAGGGATGAAGACAGTAAAAAGAGAGGATCATATCTAGAACAATCAAGAGGTTTGGGTGGATTAAGAAACAGTAAAGAACATCATAAGCAGTGGTCTAAAGGCCATCAAACCATATTGGTAATATGGGCATTACATAAATAAGGAAATTAAAGGTGCATGTAATAAGGGTAGTATAGTAATCATGGGGGACTTTGGATTTTATATACATAGATTGAACAAACCAAATAAGCAATAGTAATGTTGAGGAAGATGCATTAATAGAGTGTATAACAGATGGTTTTCTAGATCTCTATGTTGAGGTACCAGAGAAAATGGGCTTTTATTAATCTGGTTGTTAAGGAGCCTTTAGGGAAGGATGCTCATGTATGACAAAATTTTATATAGAAATTGATTTTGTTCAATCTGAAACTAGAGTCTTAAATCTAAGCCAAACTATAAAGTTATAAGTCCCCAGTTCTGATGAAGGATCTTTGACCTGAAATGTAACTAGGTTTCTCTTCCCACAGATGCAGCCTGACCTGCTGAGTATTTCCAGTATTTTCTATTTTTAGTGCAAGGCTACCTTAAAAGTTATAATGATAAACAAGCAATGGCTATTGTTTGCAGTAATAACACATAATCTACACAAATGTATATCCACTTTAAGCCATGAAATCCCAACATGAAAAATGGTCCACACTGGCTAAGAAGAGAAGTTAAGATAGTATTAGTCTAAAAGGAGAGGCTTTTAAAGTTGTCATACAGAGCAGTAAGCTTGTGGATTGGGAAAATTTCAGAGTTCAGTGAAGGAAAACTAAGACATTGATAAGGAAAGAGAAAGTAGAATACAAGAGTAATCTAGTGAGAAACACCAAAATAGATTAAACAAGAACTTTCTATAGATATGTAAAAAGGAAATAATTAGGATAAGCTAATGTGGGTTCCTTATAGGCTAAGACAAGAGAAATTATATTGGGTAATAAGGAAATGTCAGAGAAACTAACTACTTTGTGTCAGTCTTTAAGCAAGTGGACAGAAAACATCTGGAAATCATGGAGACAACAGGTCTGGTATGAATGAGGAGATGAAAATAAATCATAGTTTCTCTCACTTTCTTTTTAAAAAAATAAAATAAATGGGACTGAAAGTTGTTAAATCCTCAGGACCCGATAACCTGAACCTTTAGATTTTGAAAGAAGTGGCTATGGAAGTAATGGATGCATGTTGTTATCTTCCAAAGTTCCGTAAGTTCTTGAATTTTTAGTGAAGTTAGCAAATTGACTGTATTGTTTAAGAAAGGATGAGGAGGGAAAACGGAGAACTACAGACCAGACTTAGAGAGCACACTAGCGCCTCCACTTTCTCAGAAGGCTAAGGAAATTCGGCATGTCCCCAATGACCCACACCCATTTTTATAGATGCACCATAGAAGCATCCTATCCAGATGTATTGCAGCTTGGTATGGCAACTGCCTTGTCCAAGACTGCAAGAAATTGCAGAAAGTTGTGAACACAGCCCAGTCTATCACCTAAAACCAGCCCTTCCTCCATTGACTGCTGCCTCAGGAAAGCAGCCAACATAATTAAAGACCCCTCCCACCCCAGCCATTCTCTCTTCTCCCCCCTTCCATCGAGCAGAATATATAAAAGCTTGAGAACATGTACCACCAGGCTCAAGGACAGCTTCTATCCCACTATTGTAAGACTCTTAAATGGACCTCCTGTACGATAAAAAACTCCTGATCTCTTAGTCTTCCTCGCCATGGTCCTTGCACCTTATTTGACTACCTGCACTGCACTTTCTGTGTAACTGTAACTCTATATTCTGCATTCTGTTATTGCTTTCCTTTTGTACTCCCTCGATGTACTTATGTATGGAATGATCTGTCTGGAAAGCATGTAAACAAAGCTTTTCACTGTATCTTGGTACATGTGACAATAATAAACCAAATACCAATAGCCTGACATTATAGTAGATGCTAAAAATTATTAAGAAAATGGTAGCGGACACCTGGAAAATAATGATGAGGCAGAGTTAACATGGATTTATGAAATAAAAATTCTGTTTGACAAAGCTGCTGACCTTTTTTGAGGTTGTAACTAACAATTTAGGGAAAACCAGTGGCTTTGGTCTATTTGGACTTCTAGGAGACCACAAGAGGTTATTGGAGCACTTGTGATTGTTGGTAATATATTAGAATGGATTGAGGTTTGGTTAGTAGACAGAAAACAGAGAATACAAATAAATGATTGATTTACATGTAAGAAGGCTGTGACTCATGGAGTGCCACAGGGATCATTGCTGGGGTTCCGATGAAGGAACTGAGTGTACTGTATCCAGGTTGGCTGTGAGACAAAGTTGGTAGCGGTGTGGGTTGTGAGGAGGATGCAAAGAAGCTTTGTGGGGATATAGACAGGCTAAGGGAAGGAATGAAGATGTGGCAGGCAGCATAAAAGTAATGTGAGATTGCCTGCTTTGGTAGAAAAAAAGGGTATTTTCCAAATGGTGAGGAATTACAAGAGGTTGGTGTTCAGAAGAACCTAGGTACCCTTGTATACCAATTACTGAACATTACCATACAGTTACACCAAACAGTTAGAAAGGGAAACTGTATGTTGGCCTTCAGTGCAAGAGAATTTGAGGAGTAAAGATTAATTAGAAATTATACAGGACCCTGATGAGACTGCACCTGGATTATGGTGTTCAGTACTGGTCTCCCTACTTGAGGAAGGATATACTTGCAGTAGAGAGTACAACCAGATTGATTTTGGGGATGGTTGGGGTCTGTCCTATGAGGAGAGGTGAAGCAGGCAGGCCCTATACCTTCTTAAGTTTAAAAGAATGAAAGATAATCTCATTGAAACAAAGTTCTTGATAGGTAGATATTTTGTTTGCCTTGACTCTGGTGTCCAGAACTAGGGATCACAATCTCAAAATAAGGGGTGGCCATTCAGGACAGAAGTGAGAAGAAATTTCTTCAACCTACAGTAGGAATCTTTGGAATTCTAACCAAGATGGCTGTGAAGGCTTAGTCACTGAGTACCTCCAGGGCATTGATTATAGATTTTGAGTATTAAGTAAATCAAAGGGAAGCAAGTTAGCAGGAGCTGGAACCACAGGCAAGCAAGGCAGGGAATGTCCAGTTTTCCCTCTTTTGCATCTATTATAAAACGAGTTAACAAGGAATACATGGGCAAGTAAAGAAAACTTAGATTCTCAGTGACTGGCACATGAATACATTTAATGCCAAGGTTAAAATAGGAAACATTTTGGCCATCAACACAGGAAAAAAAATACTCTAGGATACTTTGAGAGATGCAAGAATAAACTGAGACAAAGGAGATTGGTGATTTCTTTTAAAAAAGTTTTATTTTTCAGTAGTTTTACAGACAAGATTGAGGTGAAGGGACAGATGGGTTAGGAAGAATTTTAGAATATGGGATCAGACACACAAATGCACAGCCAAGGACAGGGCAAAAGGAGAGATTGGAGACCACAAACAATAATTCAGCACTGCCAAATCATGCATGATTTTTTGTTCATTAAGGAAGGGCAAAGAAAAATGTGTGTATGTGACAGACATGCAGGTATATCTATGACACATTCTAAGAGGGAGGCCTTTTATATGAGTAATTTGTACACATTTCACAATAGTGCAAGAGAACAATGGGTATTTAATATAAATTTTATAAATGCAGCAAAGCACGTATTGGGACCCCAACTTCACAACTCTTCAAAACCTGCATTTTTGAAGAAATGACAGCAAAATACAATTGTGAATCATAATTTTTCACAGGTTGCTAGTTTGGGAACAGTGCTTTTTGAATCAAGTGATTCGAGATTAGAGGGTGGGAGAAGGGTGACAATTACCATTTCTGTTCCAGGCATTGTTCCTGACTTTGGATACTCTTCTCTGCAGCATTTACACATTCTCACTGTCACACCCTGGGTTTCCACCGGGTGCTCCAATTTCCACCCACGTTGCAAAAGTGTACTTAAAGGTTAATTGGCTGCTGTAAATTTCCCCTTATTGTATGTAAGTGGCAAAAGAATTTTAAAAGATGGAAAGCTGGAAGGCAGGTGACAGAGAATAAGTTGCAGGGCTCCAGGAGAACAAATTGAGTGGGAAATGGACTGGTGAGATTGCACTTCTGGGAGCTGGCATAGCCATGATGGGCCAGATGACCTCATTCTACATCATAATAAGTATGTATTAAATTATGATTTAAGATCAGTTATGAGGAAATTACTGAAATAGATCAACCAATGACAGAACACTTGGAAAAGCAGCAGCTGATCAGAAATCTTTGTGCAGTAGTAAGGGGCCATATCTGACTAATCTAGTTTTTTTTTACTTTGAGGAGTTTGCTAAGTGGGGGAGAGAAGTATCCATGGGTGTTAAATGGTATTTGAGTTTCACACGAGATTTTTGTAAAATTGCACAAGGGTTTGAGGTATTCTTGTAAAATCTTTTGTGAATTAGGAGACGTGCCTATAAATTGGACTTTAGGTATTTTTGGTATGCTCATTGGGTCCTCTGCCTAGTGTTAGCCTGAGGACAAAAAAACAAAGGGGAGGAAGTAATGATGCCATTGCTCAGAGTTTTGGTTATTTGAAGTACTTATTCACTTTTGAGCACCAAGCTTTGGGAAAGAAGTTGTTACACTGCAGACCCACTAAGGCAGTTGGGCTTAGATGAACTTATGAGGCCTAAACACAAATAAATATTATGTGGCTTTGGGATTTTTTTTCCCCATATCAGAAGGGGTAAATACCTTGGGCTGTGTGAATGTATGAGTGATATTCTTCAGGTACTGGTGTTCAGGCAGCTGAGATTTATTTTTAGATTTAGCATGAGATTTATATTTCCTACAAAGAAAATACAGGAGTTTAGAACAGTGAGATGGGGCTTGTTTGAAACTTGAGTGGATGTGGAGGGGTTGTTGCTTCTTGTGGGATAAGCTAGAACCAGGGGCCACAATATATTAAAAAAATAAGGCATTTAAGGTGGATGAAGAGAAATGTTTCTTCTCAGGGTTGTGAGTATTTGGAACTCTCTTTAAAGGGCAAAGTCTTTGTATCTCTGAATTAAAATTTTCATGGTATCTTCACAAGCAGGGCAGTGAAAAAAATACAATTTGAGGTTACAGTCAGATCAGTTATGATCTTATTAAATGGCTGGACAGGCATGAGGAGCCAAGTAGACTCTTCCAGCTCTGAATTCATATGTTTGTATGAATATCCATACTATTAGTATCAATCCTTGCATTTGCAAAGTGTAGCTTTTATGAAGAGGCTCTAAAACATCTGTAGTTATTTCCTTTATTGAGACCTCGACTCTACTGTTGCATTTAATGACTAAAATGGTTCTAGATTGGAATGGAACAGTTTTATAATTTACATTGATTAGCAGCTACTACTGGGTCTCTACATCTCTGGAAATGTATGCTTTTTCATTTTGGCTTTGTACATTTTGTTTTGCATTTAAGAAAATTCCTCTGATTATTTGCAGTAGGTGACTGTTTAGTGCTGTTTATTTCAGTTCTGCAGAATTGTAAATGGACTTTCCTCAGAATGAAATACAATGACAACCTTTTCTGGGGGTCTTGGGTGCTGCCAGAACAACCACGTTGTGTAGTTTTGTAATGGATCGGGACCCACAATGGGAAGTTCCATTAGTTGACGTCCCCACTGCAGCCATTCCCAGGATTGACCTTGATCCCAACCTCCATCCAGCTGAATCTCCACTCATGTTTTGGATCTCTGATCATTAGCTCTCCCTCCACAGACTCAGCCTTAGTCCCAGTCAACAGATCTTCTATTGCAAGTGATGAGGCCTCAGCACAACTGTGGTCTGGAATAGTAGGTCAACACCTGAAATAAATGTTGTTGCACCATGCATTGACTATATATGGTGCATTACATTTTCTGGGCAATAATTCAACAAGGGCAGCCTTGCTTCTGATTTTGAGGGGTGGGCATGCATGTGGGGAGCCTTGCTTACTTCCTAGAGGGTTGTAACAGCTTAAACCTGGGATCCCTTTCCCTCTTGGCCAGTATGTCATTGCAGTGAAAATCTGAGAGAGAGTGGAGAATACCACTGATTTAATATCTCTCTATAATTTCTCAGCCCATAATCTGACCCATCCCATTGTGATTCACAGGATTTCAGTTCAAGTAGGGATTTTTATGCCATTACTACTTCATTTGGCTATCAGTGCAGTAAACTCATGTGCTTACTTTTCAACCCTGTGACATGTATCCCTTGACTCTGTTATAACAACCAATTTATTTCCTTATCATGAGCAGTCACTGTCCTTTGAGAAACTGCAGTTGGCCCAGAATCAGAGTTACCAAGGAATGCTAATTGTTTGCATTATTTGGACATGCTGTACTGCATTTCACTGCAGATAACATTGTTTGTATAATGGTTAGAAGAGATGCACACTCATCAGTTATATGGCACTATAGCACCTAGACTTTGGTCTCGAGAAATGCAACTGTCAGCTACACCGTTCCAGTATTATGGGATGAATCCCAGCACAGCAGTTTTCTGTTTATAATGAATTACAAGCCTGAAAATATTCTGTTGGTTGAGGTTTACCTAAAGCTGCCTGCCACAGAAAATTTCATATTGTGTAATTGTGCTTAATCAAATGAAGAGAGGCTCGATTATATGAAAGGAGAATGCCGGTATTTAAGAAGTGAAGGATCTACTTTTAATTAAATTTGAAAATAATCTTTTAGGAGGAAATGCAGAAATTCATAAATCAATGATTGTATTGTTGCATTCAGTAGTTCTCAACTCCTGGTAATTTTCCTCTTTACCCCACACTACAACCTTAGCCAATTTGATTTCCTTATTACCCAGGCTCAGAACATTGTCAAGATCACACAAGTTGAATCCATTAGATAAACACTGGTATATGTGACGCTCAAGAATGAGAATTTTCCCTTTCTTGAAGAGTAAATACCATGGTCACACTTCATTGTGGCAGAAAATTTTGTCAATTCCCCAAAATCCATTAGTAAAAATCTCGTGCAATAAAATCATAATCTTGCTTTCTTCAGTGACTGTAAATAGGATCTTGGACAATACTGGTTTCAACCTGTAGATGTCAGCAGGGCACATTTTTAGTAAAAGTGATTATGAAGAGGGAGTGTAGGATTTAAGGGTGGGAAGATATTGACAGCGTAAATATTGCTGTTGTTCTTTCCTCATTGTAAGAGAAATTGTCCAGGAGAGGTGCCATGATCACCCCACCACTGCATCCATGAAATGGTGGATAGCCCAGCAGTTGTAAGCTACCTGTGCTTTGTGGAACACGCTTAATCTTGGAATCATTAGTCAAAAGGCATTCAGTTCTCCTCTTACAATTATATGAAAAGGGAAGATAATATTTTTGACAAAAGAATGGTAACGGGATTGGATAACCATTTGAGGTCTCATGGAAATGAGCACTGAAAGTGGGGGTCAGCAGCTGTGGAGCTAATTTCCGGAATAACCAAAGGCAATGTTTATGGCATGGTGAAGGAGAGCAAGTTATCAGTGGAGAAACGTGCTCGTGGTATTATTGGGGATATTTATTTTCCCCAGTGGTACTTAATACAGGAAGCAGTTGTTGAGAAATTGCTGAAACTGGGTCAAAAAGGAAGAGACTTCACCAGGGGAGGCATTAAAAGGATGATAAGAGTATATACAGTAGAAGAGGTGAAAAGGATGGTAAAGGACAGTATATCACCTAAAGCTATTTTATGCAGCCAGTTAGGCATGGGGATGTGGATACGGGCCAGTGTCTAAGTAACAGGAAACAGAGTAGTAGTGGGATGGAGGGAAGAGTACCCCAGAGGTCGGTATTGGGACCACAGCTTTTCTTAACGTCTATTAATGACTTGGAATGGGTGTATAGGACACATTTACAAAATTTCTAGATGATGCAAAACTTGGAGGAACTGTGAGGTGGACAGTAATAGACTTTCGGGAGATATAAACAGCTTGTGGAATGTGCAGATAGATGGCAAGTGAAATTTAATGCTGAAAAAGGTGAAGTGTTAAATACTTATAGCAATAAAGAGTAGAAGCAATTTAAAGTAGAAGGCACAGTTCCAAAAGGGGTGCAAAAACAGAGGTCAGGGTGCACATGAGCATAGTTCATTGAAGATGACAAGACAGGTTGAGAAAGTATTTAAAAAAAGCTTGCAGGTTCCTGGAATTTATATTTGGAGGCATAGACTACAAGGCCAAACAAATTGTGGTGAACCTCTATAAATAACATTGGGCCATTAACTCGAGCCTTGTTTCCAGTTCTGAGTGCTGCATATTAGGAATAATGTAAAGGCTTTAGAATGAATACAGAAGAGATTTAGTAAAATGATTTCAGTGATGAAAGATGAGGTAAATGGATAGACTGCAGAAGCTGTGATTGTTATTCTTGGAACTGTAGAGGTCGCAAAAAAATCTGATAGAAGTATGTAAAATCATGAAAAGTATCAACAGTGTTTGGAGAGAAATTAATCCAAGGGTCAAGAACTGGGGGGGGGGGGGGTTGTCATAGAATAAAGGTAATTGCCAAAAGAACCAAAATTGCCAAAAATAACGAGGAAAATCATTTAAGTGGCAAGTGGTTAGAGTCAGGAATTCCCTGCCAGGGTTAGTAGTGGAGGGAGGTTCAGTTGTAGGGTTCAAAAGGGAACTGGGTGAGCATCTGAAAGTATTTGAAGGACTTGTGGGGAGAGAATGTGCAGGATTCAGAGTAGCTGGATTGCTCTTACATTGAACCAGAATGAACTTGATGGGCCGAATGGCATCCTTCCATGCTGTAACAATTCTATATATGCTGGAATGTATATCTGACAGCATGACCTCTGTGTCTGAGGAGTGGGAGGTGTTGGACAGTGGCAAGAATCAATCATCCTTGTTGTTTAAAAGTTGTGATGAATCGCAGAATGTCACTGCTATGGTTAGAGTGTGGATAGGAGAGACTTGTTTGCCAGAAAGTGGGTATTTTGCAGAAGGAATGCAATGGCCTGGGCGTTGTAGGAGAATCGTGAGCTATCCTGATGACTGCAGTAGAGTATTAGTGCTGATGGCTGTTTTGTTTCCCTTCAAATTAACTGTACTGAGAACAGCGTCAGCTGGTAGCTGTCAAGCCTACTTTGGGACCACTTCATTAAAACAAGTTCCACGGAAGGGGATTTAAACAAATCTTTTTCTAAGTGGCAAGGAAACACTTGAACCATTGTACCTTCTACATCTTTACATCTTAATTACTGTCAGTTTAGAATGCTTATCTCCTTGGTTGCTTTATCCAATGAGGGGGCAATAAACAGTGCACATGTTTATTAAAGGTTATGATCTAAGATTCAATATTTTTGAAAGGAATTTCTGTGCTTATAATTTCTTACAAATACATCTCTATTCCCCCTTATTGTATTTATTGAGAATAAATTTCTTGTGTCAATCTACCAGCATGTGTTTTAATAGTTTACTACTATGAGATACTTTGCAAATGAATGAAATCAAGGGGTGTATTTTTAATAAGAATGGGAGAATTTTATTTTATAACAAAGATTCTTATTGCAGTGAAAAATACCAGAAACAATAACCCTGGGGAATGCAGCGCTACAGGAGTTGATCTATCTGATGTGGAACCTGAAAGCACTGGTTACCAGGAGCAACCCCTAACTGAGAATAGGCGTGCTGGGATCATTACTCATCAACCATGTGGGCTCCGATCAGGGAAAAGGAAAACATTTGCTCCCTCTAATGCCCAGATGGGCAAACCGGCCAACTACAATGAAGTAAGATTAAAGAAGAAAAGAGTGCACAGTATGGTAAGCCATCAAGCAGAACTATATGAGCTAACATGAATATATTTTCATTTGTGCTAATCTTTATATAACCTACTTTTATGCCTGGTTTGGAAGTCACTCCCTGCATCTTTTAATGCATTAGACACTGTGAATGCCAATTGACTTGCTGAAGCGTGACTAATGTTGTACAGCACGTGATTTCCTCGTGGGTGGCATGTTTGATTTTATCACTCAATTCAACGGCTTTCATTAAAGATTAGCATGACAGATTGTGACCTTTTGAGCTCATTCCACAGAGTTTCTTGGATGTCACAAGATGTTGATGTTATCAAATCCAGGTAATTTTGTTATATTATGCAGGAGTGAAGTACGCAGTACAAATCAATGTTACGCAAATGACGTGCAACTCAATACACCTTTTTGGTAGAAGTGAGCATTGTTGACAAAGAATGAGAACAGGACTGGAAGTGGAGGAAGTGACTTTGTTTTTCTGAGCTAAGTTTGAGATGGGAGCATTGGTAGAATGAGTGTTGGCAGTAAGTGGAGCCAATCTAATATCTTAACATTTTAGGAAGGATGTGGAGGCTATGGAGAGGGTTCAGAAGAGGTTTACCTGGATCCTGCCTGGATTAGAGGGCATGTACTGTAAGGAGGTTGGACAAAGTAGGCTTGTTTTCTCTGGAGCAGCAGAGGCTGAGAGGAGAGCTGATGGAAGTTTATAAAATTATGAGAAGTGTAGATAGTGAGTAGCCGGTATCTTTTTCCCAGGGTCAAAATAGGGCATGCATTTAAAGTGAGAGGGAGAAAGTTCAAAGGAGGCAGGGCAAGCATGTTTACACAGAGTGGTGGGTGTGTGGAATGCACTGCCAGGGGTGGTAGTGGAGGCAGATATGATTGAAGCATTTAAAAGGCTCCTAGATAGGCACATGTATATGCAGAGAATGGGGGGATATGGACCACATGCAGACAGAAGGGATTAGGTGTCACTAGGTTAATTAGTTTGGCACAACATTGTGGGGCAAAGGGCCTGTTCCTGTGCTATAAATTTCTATGTTAACATACATGTGTTGATGGTCTAAAGTATCCAATTATTTCATCCTGGTGCTCTAACAGTGAAAGGATCTGACTTGGGAGATGCCCTCCTTTCCCAGTCCTTGTAGGTGACATGCAGATAAATCTCACCTCAGCTGCCTTATGAATGTTGAGTTAACTATTGTTCTGGTGTACTTCCAACATTACTGGAGCAGAAATTCCATTATAGAGAGCACTAATATATCATTTATTTCATTTGGTGTAACTTAACTATTTTATAGTTACGTTCCACATTTTGAAGTTGCTTTCTCTCCTTATTTTGCATTTTTCCCATACTTTGCACCTACTCCCCTGCAGAATCTTTATCAGTTTCACTGAAAGGTTCACAAACTTGTTCTGGGATTTTGGCCTCAGATTTTCCCTCTGCATCTGTGGCAAAGTGATTGGCCTCCATTCCTAATACCTTCATTAGGATGGTGAAATTCCTTGCATGCCAACTATAAGTGACCATAGGGTATTTCAAGGGCAGTGCCTGTATAGGCAAATAGGCTTCATTGGAACCTTTACTTCAGAAACACAGTACAATATGCAATAACCACTCTATCGTCATGAGGGTAGTAGTATAAGTGACCAAAAATTAATTTCTAATCTTTATAAACATTTGTGATGGTCGTAGTAGGAGTGCTATGGTCAGTGGAAAGCAGGATTAACAGCCTTCAAGACTGCATCTGCAGTCTAATTAATAAAAATCAAAAATTTGCAGATGCTGGAAATTTGAAATAAAATCAGAAAATGCTAGAAACCCTGATCATCAGAACTGTTGATAAAGTTCTAATGAAGCTGCTTTGACCTAAAATGTTAAGAAGGAAATAACTGACACACCTGCCTCACGAGACAAGGCAAAGGAGATGGAAGTTCTATATCCCAGCAGGACAACCACATCAAGTGCAGATTAACTACCTGCACTAGATCCTTAGCAAAAATTAATGACCAACATCTATGGCTTTGCCATTTGAATTGCCATATTTTAAAGCAATTTGTGTCTTCCTTTTCATAGTCGTAGAGTTGTACAGCATGGAAAAAGGCCCTTCAGCCCATACTTGTCCATGCCGACCAAGATGTATATTCAAGTTAATCCCACTT
Source organism: Pristis pectinata (assembly GCF_009764475.1). Classification (NCBI taxonomy): domain Eukaryota; kingdom Metazoa; phylum Chordata; class Chondrichthyes; order Rhinopristiformes; family Pristidae; genus Pristis; species Pristis pectinata. The sequence continues at coordinate 69,532,769 of NC_067408.1, read as the reverse complement.
CCCAGCACTTGTCCCATATATCTTCTAAACTCTTCTCATCCATGTACTGTCCACGTACTTCTTAAATGTATCTAATGTACCTGCCTCAATCACTTCCTCTTGCAGCTGGTTCCATACATCTACCACCTGCTGTGTTGTTAAAAAAAAATGAGTTGCCTCTCAGGTTCTTATTAAACCTTTCACCTCTAACCTTAAAACTATGTCCTCTAGTTTTTGATTCCCCAACCCTGGAAAAAGGACCACTCACCCTATCTATGCCTCTCATGACTTTATATACCCCTCTACGACATCACCCCTGAGTACCCTACGCTCCAAGGATTAAAGGCCCAGCCTGTCTGACTTCTCCCTATAACTCATTTCCTCAAGTCCTTGCAACATCCTTGTTTTTGGATGTGATTTTTCTTCGGAAATCTCGATTATAGTTTTTCCCCTTTGGGAATCCAAGGAATCCATTTCACTCTCCAAGGAACCTCAGAAGTTGGCTGGGTATCTGGTTCAGTGCTTGCAGTGGTAGATGACAGTTTTCAGACGTTCGTGAAGAACTTAATTTCTACTGAACTTTACTTGAAGTTCTGGCTGATTTTTAAAATCAGATGCCACTGAAGTAGCTGGTTTTTGACTTGGATTAGTCCTTTGTGGATCTGTTGGATAGATTTCTGACTTTTGTCAGTGTTTATACTCTTTTGGCTCTAGTGGAGGTGGTATTTGTTACTAGAAACTTTTATTCCCAACACTAACTGGCCACAAAGTATGTTAAACTGCAATAAGAGGAAGGTAAAGTGTACCTCAGCCAGAGACCCACACAAATAACCTTGAAGATAATAACCAAGATGATTCAATTATTACTTAATAAACTGTTTAGTTGATAGCATTTCTTTATTGTGTGCTCGTAATTTTAATATTTTGGCTTACCTGGAAGCTGACTTTGGTTTTCTTGCAACTCAGAATTCAGTGGCATGTCTGTTTACTGGAGCAAGCAATCAGGGATTAAAGAGATATCCAGCAACTCATGAGTTTACATAGTTGGGCCATGAGAAAATGAGTTAAAAGTTTTTCAAAAATGTATCTAATTAGAACTAAGTTGTGTTAGTGTTTTCTTGCACTGTACAAAGGGAATGGCTCTGCAACACTGCCATAAGTGCAATTGGTGTGCACACTGAACTTTCTTCATGAAACACTTTGGGGTGATGTTGTTCTTAATCCTTTCGATGTGTGGCTTGTCATCAGCCAACCTACTGTGATATTTGGAGATCTGCCTTGTGGGTCTTCTATCAAGTTGAATTGGCCATCACATGTGTTTCTGTGTATGTATATTCCACTCCACAGAGGAGCAACATGGTGCTGATTGAAAAATGGGTAGAATGAATTTATGGGTGCCACACCTGCCTAAATTGTCAGTATTTCAGTGTTAATATACTTAAGAAAAATGTGCCAAACCCTTTTTTCTCATTTCCTTCCTACTCTCCCAAAGCCTGTGACTCATTGGGCCAATCCGCTCAATATAATGGACACAGGGCAATGATAAAGTACTTTCCTAAAGTACACCTTTTCCTTAAAGTGCAGCAGCGCTGGGTTCATCCTATTCTCCAGGTTGCTTAGCAACAGGAAATTCCATCCATCTCCCCCCATTCCTCTAAGGTTGGGAGTGGATGAGGAGGTGTTTAGGATGCAGAGAGATGCTGTCCCTCTTTTCATCCTAAAGGCAGGTTTTAAGAAAGTTTCTGGAGATGACAACAATAGAGAGAAGGAGGAATTTGGGGGACTTTAGAAAATGTCTGTCAGTGGTGAGGGGACTTGTATTTGGAGCATTCCTAAAAGTGTGTTTTGTCCCTTGGTAGTTATTTGTTCAGGCACCTATATGTATCTGTATGAAAGTCTTTATGTGTTGCCTTTGTACTTGTGGTGCTTTTTGGAATTACTTCTTTTTAAGTCAGTATAAGTCTTGCATCCCCATGTTTTTCTCACTGTCTTCTGCATCATGTCACATAGGACCTGATGTAATGAAATTGTGCCCTGGTATAGTAACTGCTGTTTATTCTAAGCCTTAAGTAGGACTGCTTCCTCTGAGTAATGTAACAGGAGAGCAATGTGAATTAGATGGTGCTAAACCTGTCATAATTATTAATTGCTAAAAATTAGGTGGAAAATGGGCAGAGTGCAGATTTGTCATTTTTGTAACATAAGTGTAATGTTGCATTACATAATTATTGGGCACAGTTTGTGAAAATAGACATTTTATAACATACTAAAACTGTTGCTGGCATACCAAATCTCAGTACATCACTGAATCTCAACAATTTACTAACTTGAGCTAAAATGTGCCAGTACTGCACATCCATTACAAGCTGCTGGGGGTTACTCTTGACTGCTGTTCAAAGTTTTAAATACAATATGGCAACATTTTTCAGTGTTGCATTTAACTAAGTTTGTGAAAATGTAAATTGGTGATACAAGCCTTGTTGAAGTAACAGTTTTCCACAGTTGGCCTAAAATCTTAAGCAACCATTAGTGGCAGGCTGAACTTACTCCCTCCCCTTTTGCCTTATCTTAGCTGCAGAAGGGAGAATTAGAACCAATTGTTTCAGTCCTTGAAATCAGTAACTGTTCCCCAAAATCCTTCAATGTGCCCATACAGTAATGGGACCTTGATACAGTGATTGGAAGATCAACGTGCAATGCTATGAAACTGATCCAGTCTCACCCTTTACTCAGTCTAGATCTTGGGCGCGTGAGACTAAGTAGAAAGCATCCTCCACCTCCAGTGATGGAGAAGAAAATCTGGTCAGAGAGTCTCCACTAGGTCACAGCTATGCTTGTTATTGGTATCACAATATATACACCATGATGGACAATTCTCCACTCCATCTCTGATTTGTGATCTTCGGTTTAAGCATCCCAAAATGACTGCTGTACCAGGAAAAATTTTAAATGGCAAAACTGAAAGGATCAGTATTACTGAGTCTCTTGAATAAAATGCAGTGGCAGCTTGTGTTGTGGCATGTAACTTAGCCCGTTTTTTATTACATAAAATGGAGCTGGTTACCAATTTGTTAATGTATCAAAATTCTGTGTTTAGCAGTACAGTTTGAGCAACTTTACAAAAATAATCAGCATGCATTACTGACTGTGTAATAGTTGTTACTTGACAGGTTGTGCAGTTAACAATTAGGCTTCCAGAATCATTGCTTCAACCTTCAGAAGTTTCAATGCCAAATAACACAACTCCCAGACACCTAATTCAGCCCTTGTGGTATTCTGATATGGTACTCCTGTTTCTGTTTATCCAGGTAAGACCACCTGCATTAAGGAGACTGTCAGATGATGAAGATTATGAGTTCTATGATGAGGAATCTGATGCAATGCCAGATAATGTAAGCAGAAAGCAGTACAATATTTCTTATTGCTAAGCTTTTCAGTCACCTCTCCCAAACCTTCTTCCATGCCTCAACATCTGTTCTTAGAATAACCTTATTTGTTATTTTCTACTTAAATTATTAAATGCCTTGGGACGTTTTCTGCATTAGAGATGCTGTGATATAGAAATGTAATCTATTGCTACCATATGGGATAGAGTAGCTCAAAATCCCCTTCTCAAGAGAAACTGGTGACTGGTGACGGGTAATAAATGTTGACCTTGTGAGTGGATCCCACCTCTCATTGAAAGAATAAATAATTCTTTTAAAATTAATGAACAGATGAAAGTCAAATTTCATAGAAATATATGCTGGTCCTCATCTATTTTTTTTCTAGTGCTACACAAACTACTAATCTTTTAATATGGTGGGCAGGAAGCAAATGGCTAGTAAATGACAGTAATGCACAGCCCACGACATTGGCCCTGGCAAAACATAAGACATAAGGGTGTGCACCTGAAATTGATGTTGGCTTGTTTGCTTAATGCAAAATATGGTTTACTTTGTCCGGTAATAATGTAACTTGGGCAATATCAGCTGCGCTCGAGTACGGCCTCACAGGTGGCCCCTGAAGGGTCTGCTGTGGACTGCCATCATTGAACCCCAGCCCACAACTTGATCATCATTGCCACTTTCCTGAACCCTGATAGCACAATGCTCCCTCCAGGTCTTCATGCTCCATTCTGTTCTTGCTCTGTACCCCACTGCTTGGTCTTTCCTAACTTCCACCCTTCCAATCACCCATGTCTTCCAATGCATTTTAAAAACATGTGTGAGTTCCTCTTGGCATAGGACTGGAACTTCCTTAAAAGATGCACATGGTAACATACAAGGACAAATCCTTCCCCTTCGAATGGGAAGCTGTACTCCCAAGAGAGAGCTCAGGTAAATTTGAGAACTAGCACTTGATTGTTATATCCCTTTTACACATACTCCTTTTGCAGATCATTCTCCTTAGAAGGGGAGGGAGTTGCTTTAATTGTTGGGAGCTGTAATTTCTGGTGTGGGAGTTTTATTTTTATAACGTGTTGTTTCATCAGTTTAAACGTATACCAAAAAAAATTGAGATAAGCAAAATATTAATATATTTGCTCTTTAATTAATCAGGTTAGTGACTTATCGGATAGCTCTGAAAACGTAGGTCAGCAAACCTCACTGATGGAAGTTATCAACTATTGTCAGGTAAGATGAAGGCCCTTTAAATACCCTCTCAACTTTGGTAACTGTCCTGAGCTGGATGTTTTAAGTGACTTTAAAAATTGATGGTTTGCTTCCCTGTACGTTCTGTGCATGATGGAAATTTGACCAAATGCATACTTAAAGCAGCTGCCTTCTGTGATGTCTGCTTCCTGCATCATTACTCTTCAACCTATGGAATTTCCACCACAGCACAAACGGGGCAGAGTGCTGGTGGGACAAGTCAAATCCAGAGTCAATGCTGAGGGACTAGGGTTTATGTGCTCGCCTTATGCTCTCTTTGTAAAATATGTTTTCTTCAGTTTAACTGTGTGTGTGCGTGAACTTGCTAAAATTTGTTCTTGGCTGTTTCAGTTAATTTATATCCCTTGAGTTACTTAATAAACATATCTCTCTTGGAATTAGATGTTCCATTTTCAGAACAGTTGCACTTTCAATGACAAGACATTTGTTTAGCTAAAGTGCAGTTTACACCACAAAACAAAAGCTTGGATAATACACTGGTTGAACATTGACTTCTGGTTTGCCCATTACACCACTGTAATTTATACTTGTGTTGGAATCTTGGGATGCTAATAATGAAGGAGAACTGTGGCCTGCCAAGAAACCAGCTGCACACATCGTTAAGGAGCAATGCAATGTTTGTAGAATCAGAAGTTGCAATTGGGTTATTTGTACAGACTTATTAATCTTTTGCGATGTTTACTGAGAATTGTTTTCCCCTTCTGTATCTCATCTCTGCTGATATATAATCTTCCAATTATTTCCAGTTCCTGAAGGAATGGTTTAGATTCCCTTGCAGCCTTTCTGCTTCCGTGGGACTATTTCCATCCTGTCTGCCTGGTGGTAATACGGCAAAATGTCCTTGCACCTGGCATTCATTCAAATCTGTGGACAAAGGCGATCCTTTAGCCAAATTACTGCCCATTTGGTAAAGTTGGGAAAAATAGTGAGCGGTCCTACCTCTCACAGTAGCTTGCTTAATTTTTGGCTTTGTTATTGGCATACTTTGTCCAATCATCCATGTATTCCTCAGTTATTTTGGGTATGAATCACACATTCTCCTCTCCCTTCTTTGTCTCATTATTTTGTTTGAGATTGGCCCACTCTCTCCTTTTCCTCTCACCTCTCACAGAGACCAGAGCTAATCTTCAGGCTGAAGCTTGCTAGTAATTACAGAAGTGATTAATCTGAATTTGGGTACGATTGGGGACAGGGTTACCTCGTGGAATATTGGATGAGAAGAAGTTTGCCATTTTTCTCACATCTTCTAAGTTCTTGAAGTGGGGCTTAGAGCCACAACGTTGAGAGGCAAAAGTTGAGGGCAAGTTTGTGACTTTAAGTTCCTATGCAAGCTGACTCAATTGGAGAAATGGTCCCCCTCTCTCTCTGTGAGGGATTCATCCTTGGCAGCATAGGATCAGAAATTTGGGCATGCACTATTTGTATTTTGCTAATCATTTATCTTTAATCACAAAATCATGAATGGGACATAGGTGAACTTTGGAATTGCACTGAACTTCCCACAAGCAGTATGTATCTGCATCAAATAACCCTCATAGCCAGTAGAATAAAACTCAACCAGGTAGTGAACATTAGCAGGATCATCAGGTTGGTTAATAGTTTGTCTGCCACTGACCAGTTCTGTACTTGTTTTACTACGTGAACCAAGTAATTATTTAGTGCAGACAATATAATTTGTATACCGGACATAGAGCTTACTGATCCCATATACAGAAAATCAATATTAGAAACATTTAATAATACAGCTCAGCAAGAAGTTATTCACTTAGTTCTGCTCCTCTCCCATTTTGCAAAATTTCCTTTTACACTGCTTTGCAAATTATTATTTAACTTGCTTCCATCATCCTTTCATGGAGTCTTTTTCAAAAGATTAGCAATGGATTTGGCAGAAGAGTAGGGACATTCAGACAACTTGTAATGGAATTGGTCTTTTTTTCTCTCTGAGCTCAGGCAAGCTCTTTCAGAAATGTGGTTCTCCCTAGCTGATAATAGTAGTAATGCATCATTCTCAGGATAGTTAAAAGAAGTCTCTTGTAAATAAATCCCAACAATTTTCTTTAAATGTAACTGGATGACCTTACGGCTCCTATGGGATAATGAGGAGTTCATAGGTAGGAACTACAGGGAGGCAGTCACTCCGAAGCTGCAGGAGGCAGTTAGCTGGGTGACTCTAAGGAGAAGGAAGGAGAATAGGCAGTTAGGTCAGGGTACCTCTGTGGCCATTTCCCTCAATAACAGGTATACCTCTTTGGATACTGTTGGGAGGGATGACCTACCAGGGGAAAGCCGCAGTGGCCAGGTCTCTGGCACTGAGCCTGGTCGGGTGGTGCAGAACTGAAGGGGGGAGAAGAGGAGAGCAGTAGTGATAGGGGATTCCATAGTAAGGGGGGCAGGCAGGAGATTCTGTGGACATGGAAGAGACTCCCAGATGGTATGTTGCCTCCCGGGTGCCAGGGTCAGGGACGTCTCTGATCGGGTCCACAACATTCTGAAAGGGGAGGGTGAACATCCAGAGGTTGTGGTACATATTGGTACCAATGATATAGGTAGGAAAAGAGATGAAGTCCTGAAAAGTGAATATAGGGAGCTAGGTGGGAAGCTGAAAAGCAGGACCTCAAGGATAGTAATCTCTGGATTGTCGCCTGTGCTATGCGCTAGTGAGGGTAAGAATAGGTTGATTGGCAGGTGAATGTGTGGCTGAGGAGTTGGTGCAGGGGGCAGGGTTTCAGATTTGTTGATCATTGGGATCTCTTCGGGCAAGGTACGACCTGGACAAAAGGGACGGGTTACGCCTGAACTGGAGGGGGACCAATATCCTTGCAGGCAGGTTTGCTAGAACTGTTGGGGAGGGTTTAACCTAGTTTGGCAGGGGGATGGGAACCAGAGGTTGGTTCATTTAGTCTACAAGTAGACGCAGTGTGCAGAAAGACTTTGAGGAAGGGTAGGCAGTTGAAAGGGCAACATTGCAGTTAGTTGGATGGGCTGAAGTTTGTATACTTTAATGTGAGAAGTATCAGGAACAATGGTGATGAACTTAGAGCGTGGGCAAGTACATGGAACTATGACGTGATGGCCATTACAGAGACTTGGCTGTCACAAGGGCAGGAATGGCTGCTGGATACTCCAGGGTTTAGATATTTCAAAAGGGACAGGGACAGAGGTAAAAGAGGTGGGGGAGTGGCTTTGCTGATCAGGGACTGTGTTACAGCTGTAGAAAGGGAGGACATCCTGGAGGGATTGTCCACTGAGTCAGTGTGGGTGGAAGTCAGAAACAGGAAGGGAGCGATCACTCTATTGGGAGTATTCTACAGACCCCCCCCCCCCCCCCAATAGCAGCAGAGACACTGAAGAGCAGATCGGGAGGCAGATTTTAGAGAGGTGCAAATATAACAGGGTTGTTGTCATGGGTGATTTCAACTTCCTTAATATTGATTGGCACCTCCTAGTGTAAAGGGGATAGATGGGACGGAGTTTGTTAGGAGTGTCCAGGAAGGATTCCTGACACAGTACGTGGACAGGCCGACTAGAGGAGAGGCTGACTAGAGGAGAGGCCATTCTGGACCTGGTACTAGGCAATGAGCCTGATCAGGTTTCAGATCTCTCGGTGGGAGAGCAGTTTGGAGACAGTGACCATAACTCCTTGACCTTTACCATAGCTTTAGAGAGAGATAGGAGCAAACAATATGGGAAAGTATTTAATTGGGGGAGGGGAATTATGATACTATTAGGCGGGAACTTGGGAATGTAAATTGGGAACAGATGTTCTTGGGGAAGTGCATAGCAGAAATGTGGAGGTTGTTTAGGGAGTACTTGCGTGGGCTTCAAGATAGGTTTGTCCCATTGAGGCAGGGTAAGGATGGTAGAGTGAAGGAACCGTGGTTGACAAGAGACGTAGAATATCTTGTCAAGAGGAAGAAAGAAGCTTACCTAAGGTTCAGAAAGCATGGTTCAGACAGGGCTCTGGAGAGTTACAAGGTAGCCAGGAGGGAGCTTAAGAATGGACTTAGGAGAACTAGAAGGGGGCATGAGAAGGCCTTGGCGAGTAGGATTAAGGAAAACCTCAAGGCGTTCTACACATATGTGAAGAATAGGGGGATGATTAGAGGGTAGGACTAATCAGGGATAAAAGAGGAAATGTGCCTGGAGTTGGAAGAGGTAGGGGAGGTCCTTAATGAACACTTTGCTTCAGTATTCACCAGTGAGAGAGACCTTGACGTTTATGAGAATGGCATACAACAGGCTGATACACTAGGGCATGTCGACATGAGGAAAGAGGATGTGCTGGAACTTCTGAAAAACATTAGTATAGATAAGTCACTGGGGCCGGACGGATATAGCCAAGGTTATTGCGGGAAGCGAGGGAAGAGATTGCTGTGCCTTTGGCGATGACCTTTGTGTCATCACTGGCGACAGTAGTGCCAGATGATTGGAGAGTGGCAAATGTTGTTACTTTGTTTAAGAAAGGGAGTAGGGATAACCCAGGGAATTACAGACCAGTGAGTCTTATTTCAGTGGTGGGCAAATTACTGGAAAAGAGTCTTAGGGACAGGATTTATGGGCATTTGAAGAAGCATTGGCTGATTAGGGATAGTCAGCATGGCTTTGTGAGGGGCAGGTTGTGCCTCACGAGCCTGATTGAATTCTTTGAGGATGTGACAAAGCACATTGATGAAGGTAGAGCAGTGGATGTGGTGTACATGGATTTTAGTAAGGCGTTTGATAAAGTTCCTCATGGAAGGCTCATTCAGAAAGTCAGGAGGCATGGGATCCTGGGAAACCTGGCTGTAATAGATTCAGAATTGGCTCACCCATAGAAGACAGAGGGTGGTTGTAGATGGAGCGTATTCCGCCTGGAGGTCGGTGACTAGTGGTGTTCCGCAGGGATCTGTTCTGGTGCCCCTGCTCTTTGTGATTTTTATAAATGACTTGGATGAGGATGTGGAAGGGTGGGTTAGTAAGTTTGCTGATAACACGAAGGTTGGTGGTGTTGTGGATAGTGTAGAAGGTTGCTGTAGATTACAACAGGATATTGATAGAATACAGACCTGGGCTGAGAAATGGCAGGTGGAGTTCAACCTGGAAAAGTATGAAATGATACACTTTGGAAGATTGAATTTGAAGGCAGAATACAATATTAATGGCAGGACTCTGAACAGGGTGGAGGAACAGAGGGAACTTGGGGTCCACGTCCATAGATCCATCAAGGTTGCCATGCAGATCGATAGGGTTGTTATGAAAGCATATGGTGTGTTGGCCTTCATTAGTCGGGGTATTGAGTTCAAGAGCCACAAGGTAATGTTGCAGCTCTATAGAACTCTGGTTAGACCACACTTGGAATATTATGTTCAGTTGTGGTTGCCTCATTATAGGAAGGATGTGGACACTTTAGAGAGGGTGCTGAGGAGATTTACCAGGATGCTGCCTGGATTGAAGAGCATGTCTTATGAGGATGGGTTGAGTGAGCTAGGGCTTTTCTCTTTGGAGAGAAGGAGGATGAGAGGTGACTTGATAGAGGTGTACAAGATGATAAGAGGCATCGATTGAGTGAACAGTCAGAGACTTTTTCCCAGGGCGAAAATGGCTAAGACAAGGAGGCATAATTTTAAGGTGATTGGAGGAAGGTATAAGGAGGATGTCAGAGGTCTGTTTTTTTACACAGAGAGTGGTGGGTGCGTGGAATGCACTGCTGGCAGAGGTTGTCGGGGGTAAATACATTAGAGACATTTAAGATGCTCTTAGATAGACACATGAATGATAGAAAAATGGAGGGTTATGTGGAAGGGAAAGCTTATATAGATAATAGAGCAGGATAAAATGTCGGCACAACATTGTGGGCCAAAGGGCCTGTACTGTGCTGTTATGTTCTATGTTCTAAATTGTAACCACAGTGATAATAGATGCAGAGAATAGTTAAAATAAAAATGTTAAAGTCACTGATAAAGTAGTGAAGAGTGAAATGTCAGAGAATTATGTGTTTGCAACAGCAATCTAGTTTTTCCAGGAAAATATCTTAAATTGTTTATATTCAGCTAATATTTTGTTGATTCCTTGGCAAATCCTGCAATACTGGTGACTCCATACTCCTAACATCCATTCTGGAAATGATGCCAGAAAACTTAACTTATTCCCACAACCTCTTTAAACTTGCAGACATCACTGGAAAATTTATTATATAACTGGGTAACATTTTTTTGATAAAATAGTGAATTAAAATTGTGTTGGAGTATTAACGGACATGACGGTCCTGGTGAGCTCCTGCTCACCCAGACTGGAATATCTAACGGTGAAGTGTGGACCATTCTATCTGCCAAGAGGGTTCACTTCAGCTATCCTGATGGCAGTCGACATCCCACCACAGAATGATATGAAGCCTGCAATCAATGAGCTATACGCCATGGTCAACAACCTTGAGACAGGATGCCCTGAGGCCCTCTTCATCATCACAGGTGACTTCAATCAGGCCAACCTCAAGAGTGTGTTACCAAAATACTATCAGCACATCTGCTCCACCAGGGGCGACAACACCCTTGACCACTGCTATACAACCATCAAAGATGCCTTCCGAGCCACCCCTCGTCCTCACTTTGGGAAATCAGACCACCAGGCTGTGCTCCTTCTCCCTGCATACAAGCAGAAACTGGAATGGGAGGATCCGGTACAGAAAGTCATGCAGTGCTGGTCTGAGGAAGCAGATGAACTTCTATGTGACTACTTCGAGACAGTGGACTGGTCCATGTTCAATGACTCCGCTGCCAGCCTTGATGAGTATGCCACCACCATCACAGACTTTATCAGCAAGTGTGTGGAGGACTGTGTACCAAAGAGGACAATACGGGTGTTCCCAAACAGGAAACCATGGATGAACCGGGAAATCCACTCCCTACTGAAGGCAAGGACTGCTGCACACAAATCTGGTGATCCTGATCTGTACAAGAAATCGAGGTATGACCTTCAGAAAGCTATCAGGGATGCCAAGAGGCAATACCGACTCAAAATAGAGTCCCTGACCAGCCATCAGTTATGGCAGGGCTAACATGTCATAACAGGCTACAAGATGAAGACTGGCTGCATACTTAACAACAGCACATCCCTTCCTGATGAGCTTAATGTATTCTATACGCATTTTGAACAAAAGGGAAGTGGATTGTCACCATCCACCCTGACAGCCTCCAATGCAGCTGAACCTGGGATCACAGTTGAGGATGTAAGATCAGTCTTCGGGAGAGTGAACACGAGAAAAGCACCTGGCCCAGATGGTGTCCCTGGCCGTGTGCTCAGATCTTGTGCTGATCAGCTGGCAGACGTATTTGCAGACATATTTAACCTCTCCCTGCTTCAATCTCAGGTTCACACCGTTTTAAGAAGACCACTGTCATGCCGGTACTGAAGAAAAGCAAGGTAATATGCCTCAATGACTAACGACCAGTGGCTCTGACATCCACCATCATGAAGTGCTTTGAGAGGTTGGTCATGGCACGCATCAACTCTCCAGCCTCCCAGACAATCTTGACCCACTGCAATTGGCCTATAGCTGAAACAGGTCTACAGCGGATGCCGTCTCCCTGGCCCTACACTCAGGTCTGGAGCATCTGGACAGTAAAGACACCTACATTAGACTATTGTTTATTGACTACAGCTCTGCCTTCAATATAATAATCCCAAGCAAGCTTGTCACCAAACTCCGAGACCTGGGAATCAACACCTCCCTATGTAACTGGATCCTTGACTTTCTAACAAACAGACCGCAATCATTGAGGATAGGCAGCAATACCTCCGGCACGATTATTCTCAACACTGGTGCCTCACAAGGCTGCATCCTCAGCCCTCCACTCTACTCCCTATACACTCATGACTGTGTGGCCAGATTCTGCTCTAACTCCATTTGCAGATGATACCACCATTGTAGGCCTTATCTCAAACAGCGATGAGTCAGAGTACAGGAAGGAGATAGAGAGCTTAGTGGAATGGTGTCATGACAACAACCTTTCCCTCAATGTCAACAAAACAAAAGAGCTGGTCACTGACTTCAGGAAAGGGGACAGTGTACGTGCACTTGTCTACATCAATGGTCCTGAGGTTGAGAGGGTTGAGAGCTTCAAGTTCCTGGGAGTGAACATCACCAACAGCCTGTCCTGGTCAAATCACGTAGATGCCACAGCCAAGAAAGCTCACCAGCGCTTCTACTTCCTCAGGAGGCTAAAGAAATTTGGTTTGTCCCCTTTGACTCTCACCAACTTCTACCGATGCACCATAGAAAGCATCCTATCTGGATGTATCATGACTTGGTACAGCAACTGCTTTGCCCAAGACCGCAAGAAACTGCAGAGAGTTGTGGACACAGCCCAGCGCATCACAGACACCAGCCTCCGCTCCTTGGACTTTGTCTTTACCTCTCGTTGGCTTGGTGAAGCAGCCAGTATAATCAAAGACCCCACCCACCTGGGACATTCTCTCTTCTCTTCCATCAGGTAGAAGATACAGGAGCCTGAGGGCACGTACCACCAGACTTAAGGACAGCTTCTACCCCACTGTGATAAGACTATTGAACAGTTCCCTTATACAATGAGATGGACTATGACCTCACGATCTACCGTGTTGTGACCTTGCACCTTAGTGCACTGCACTTTCTCTGTAGTTGTAACACTTTGTACTGTTATTGTTTTTACCTGTACTACATCAATGGACTCTGTACTAACTCAATGTAACTGCACTGTGTAATGAATTGACCTGTACAATCGGTATGCAAGACAAGTTTTTCACTGTACCTCGGTACAAGTGACAATAATAAACCAATACCAATAATAATTGGAAGAACATGCAAATATCTGGAAAATCTGCCAGTGCAGTACCACCAAAATCTTGAGTGTGCAGGGTTAAGAGTTTTATAAAATTTATTTAACATCCTATTCTAACTTGATCATCAAATAAGTGGAGTGTGCAAGTGAATAACTAATTCACTACCACCCATTTTCTGCCCCCCATTGTCATGTTATCATAACTATTATTAAGGATGATCCTAAAATTTATAATTGTTCATAATTTCATTTCTCATCTCTTCTCACAGACAACTGAAAACTTGGAAAATCCAATTCTAAATGGGAGCTGAGGCCAGCATACAAACATATAATTTTGGTTCATTTGCATTGACTTTGCTTTATTCTTACATGGGGTCCTTGGTGGGCAGATGGTATCATCCTGCATTTTAAAAAACTAGATTTGGAAAGAACCAGTCTTGACATTTTGCAACCAAACAGCAAAGTGTGGAATCAGAACTGAGAAGCAACCAAATCAAAATTTCTTTCTTCTTCAAAACCACCCTTTGCTGTAATAATGACTGTTGACTTACAACTATTTCTTTTACTCGTGAAGGTTATATATTCTGCCATCCGAAGACTGGACAGAAAAGTGGAAGTGATTCAGAGAAAAGTATCTGATCTGCGTCAAGGAAAAACAAGATACTTTGCTAAGCAAGTGAGTATACCTTGTATGAAAGGTATCAGGGTCCAGATGCAAGTTTTGAAAACTGGAAGCATGTTTACTTGGTGTTTATCCCCATGAACTGGTGTTGATGTGTTTGCTGATAATATGACCAGACCACCTCACAATTTCTTGTTTTCTCGGTTCTCCCTCAGATAACTTGTAATTGACTTTTCCCACCACCTGCCGCCCCAGAGTGGCGTCGTCTTTGCTAGTACGGTCGTGCTTGCCAGTGTATGAATGAAATGTACAAAGTGCTTGGCTGAAGATTGTCGCTGGAAACTTAGGTCTCCTATTGGGAGTATTGCATTGTCTGCCTATCTGAAGGAATGTTTGAGCTGCCCTCTTTATCTCACTGCCTGACAAACAACAGCAATTCTGCCTGCCCCATCTTGCAAGCCTATGACGTATTCACCACCTTTTAAGCATCTCATCTTTATCATTCTTTAAAATCCTTATTTCTCACCACCAACATAATTTTATACCAATGTCATCGATGATTTCCTCTACTAGTCTAAGCACCGAGCAATTCTCATCATCATCGATGTCAACTTCCATTTCAACTTTCCTTCTCTCCTCTGGTTCCTGTCCTTTCTTCTGCATGTAACCTCCACCCCATCTGTATACATGGCTATCTCCTTGATTCAGCCATTTCTTATGGTTCTCAAATCCCATCATGTCAGTCACAAGTATGACCATCTCTAATCATTTCCCTGCATCTTTCCATCTTTCTTCAGTTGCATCCCCTTTCACGTAATGAGTACTTTATCTTCTTTAGTAAATAATGGTATAAAAGCTGTCAATGTATCAATATCAACAAAGCTGGCAGAATTAATCGATGGGGTGAAAAATGATGGCAGAGTGTACCGAAAGGGCTGTCTGTGCTTAGAGTGGATATTGTCTGGTCCAGATAGCTTGAGTACTACATTGTTAAGAGAAGTGGAGGTGGAGGTGGGGATAGCAAAAGGGCTGATTTTTCTTAGATATGAAGGTGATACTAGAGAAATGGAAGGTGGAAAGTGTGATGTTCTTTTAAATAAAAAGTGTAAGTTCTTAATTGCAGTTTAGCCTCAATAGTGGATAAGGTTTTAGAAACAACAATCAGGGAACATAAATCAACATGCAATTGGAGGGGTTTAAATTAATTAGGGAGAACCAGCATAATTTGTTAAAGACAGATCATATTTGACTGACCTAATTGAATTTTTTGATGAAGTAACAGATAAAGGGGATTATGGAAATGAAATTGATGTTGCTTATAACTGAGGCTCCTGGAATAGAAGGATTGGTGCCAGCTTGGATAAAAACAAAAAGCTCGATGGCAAAAACAACATGACATTGGAAAATGGATGGCTTTTAAACTGGGGGATGAAGAGGATAGTGCTCCACAAGCATCACTGCTAGGACCACTACTCTTTGAAAGAGCCCTCATCTCCATTCTGTAAATCCTTTCTTGTCTATCTTGTCATAGCTGGATAATTACCCACACTAGCTTCTTACTCCATTCCCATGCTGTCATCTCCTGAGTCCTTCAAGCATCTGTCCTTTCTCATCCACAAGCTGCCCCTCAGCAGTATCAACATAGTGTCAGTTTCCATAGATGCTCAGAGGACACCAGAATGTTTTGTACTGTCTATCTTGTGAAACTGTAGCATCCTTGTATTGACATACTGCCTCACTTTGAAAGGAAGCAAATCAAGATGAAGAGTTATCTAGGTGAACTTTCTGAGATTATATTTCTTCACAATCTATTTCTATAATGTTGCATTTGTCCTTTGTGTCAGTTCCATTCATGCCCAACTCTTGGCTTTCACTGAAGGGCAGTTTTTGCTTTAAAGAGGACAGTTTTTTGGAGGACATCCTGTGCAACACCTCAGGCAGTGTTTTATTTATGTAAAGGTTGTGCCGATTTGTCTACGTATAGCAACTTCCACTTGTTCACCTTGCAAATACCCTGCTCCTCAATTGGGTAAAATTTAAATGATCTGACCTCTAATTATTGCTGACATAATAGCTGATTAAGATGTAATTTACTGATTCAGTATTTTGGTCAAGGTGTCCAGAGTTAGCACAAATCTGAAATACAAAATACACACTCACCACAATTTTACAACTCATATGATTGCTAACAAAATGCACTTGTAGTGTGTTATTATGACTCAAAAAGAACTGATGCAGCTTCGTCCTGGATTTAATTAGGCCCCTAGGATACACAAAGTTATAGTATTTACTGAACAAAATTAATTCTTGGACTGAAAGGAGTATATTTTATGCAGTTAAGATGATCTCCTCTGTTTTAGGTGCATAGAAACAGGCCATGAAACCCAACAGGAATATGTTGATTTTATGCTCCAATCTGGTCATCACAGCAATCTTGACTGTACTTCCTCCCACCCTGCCTCCTGTAAGGGCTCCATTGCATTCTCTCAGTTGATCTTCCTCCTTTGTATTTGCTCCAATGACAAGAACTTTCCCCACAGATGCCTCTGAAAACCTTTCTTTCTTCCTGAACCGTGAACAGAGCCCTTAACCACTTCTCATTTATTTCCATACCTCTGTGCTCGCTCTGTCCAGAAGAGAGGGGGCAAGAGCAGAGTTGTCCTGGTCCTCACCAGTCTTCACATTCAACAGATCATTCATCACAATTTCCACCAGCTCCAGTAGGATTCCACCATCAGGCATCTGTTCCCCTTCCCTCTCCCCTTTTAGCAGTTTAAAGCAATCATTCCCTTCACAACTCCATGATCCAATCTTCCATCCTCACTTCTTCCCTTGCAACTATCTGGGGACCCAGACAGTCCTTCCAGCAGAAGCATCAATTCCCTTGCACTTCTTCCAGTCTAGTGTGGTGCTTTTGGTGTTCACAATGTGATCTCCTCAGAAAAAAACAAATACAGAGCACCTACATTCAGTCCAGAGGAGCAATCCCGTCACCTTCATTCTCCATCCCACTCTTGCTCTGAACTATCTTCTGTGGCCTCCTGCACTATTTAAACACATGACCCAATGTGAGCTTGAGGAACACAACAATATCTTCCATCGCTATTACAGCACCAGCGATCGGGGTTTGATTCCTGTCGCTGTCTGTAAGGAGTTTGTACATTCTCCCGTGTCTGCGTGGGTTTCCTCTGGGTGCTCCGGTTTCCTCCCACATTCCAAAGACGTATGGGTAGGTTAATTTGGGTTTAAAATGGGCGACGCGGACTCGTTGGGCTGGAATGTTTACCACTCTGTAAAATAAAATTCTTTTTAAAAATCTGATTGCAGCCTTCTGAACTCGGTACACATGGAAGCCATCCATGCATAATTTAGGCTCAGTTTATCTCTCTCCATTAGTACAGCCTGACCTGCTGGGCATGTCCCACAGCCCCGCAATTGGCAATACATAACACAGACAAAGAAGCATAATCACCCTCTAACTACTCCATTTATCCATAGTTTCCCTGCCTCACCCTATCTTAAATATTTCCTATATTGTCCATTACTCCCACCACCTTCTCTGCAAATTAAAATTACATTTTTTTTTAATCTTTCCCAGTTCTAACAAAGGGTCTCTGGCCTCTTTCCACCAATGCTGCTTGACCTGCTTAGTTTGACTGAAACCCAATTTTATCCCACTTTATTGTCCTGACCTTCTGTTTCTTTCTGCAAAATGTGCGTATCTGGCTTTTCCTAAATGCATCAATGTTTTGGATATTCTACATTCTAACCAGCATCCGAGTGAATATTCTTCCAAATTCCTCATTGGATTTATTGGTATTTATTTGATTTGCATAATATTTATGTCTCCTGTTTTTGCACTCCCCACAAGCGGAAACATTTTTTCTGTGTACTTTGTCAAATCTCTTCATGACTTTATAAACATCCATAAGGTTACCCCTTAGCTTCCCATTTTCTAGGGGAAGGAGTCCCAGCATGTTCAACCTTTCCTGTTATAGCTAAGATGGCATATGATTATTAATTCAATGCATTTACTTTTACTGTAGAGGCAAGTTTTAGCATCTCTTTCCAACGGTTATAACCAGACCTTGAAGAGGAAAATGGTACTGAAATCCTGTGGGAATATACGAAAGAAGAGAATTGCCTGCTCCACCCCCTCTTATCAGAGTGAGCCAAATTACTCTAATGATCCTATAATAATTCAGGACGAAGAAGATGTTGCTGATATGATAGTTAGTGAGAAGCCAAGTGAATCAGCAACCTTTCATTCCACGGAACAGATCCTGGAAAATGTGATGCCACCAACCAATTCAGCTGTGCCTGGTCAAGTGCTACAGCGCCTGGCCCTAAACCCAGACCTTCAGCAACCGAGCCAGAGGCCACAATCCATACCAGCAACATATAAAATGAACAAACTACTGAACAGCCACAGTCAGCGACCAGTGCTTCAGCAGCTAGAAATAAAGAAAACTTTTCAAACCATAGAAAATGCTCACCAAAACTTTGATTCATCAGCTGATCATTGTAATAATGCGGAGCCTTTGAGGAAGGATCCAATGCTGCAAGATTCATCTTTTGATCTTTCAAAGAACAGCTTTGGTAAGTCAGAACTGCTTTTATGTAGTGAGTCACTTCTTTTTCAGATTTTTGTTTAATACACAGGAATTTAAGAGATTTTAACATGGCACCGTTCAATCACGTTGTTATGAGCAAATTTGGAATTTCTGTTAACTGTATGCACAAGAACTCCATTGCATCTTCTAGTCCTTTGTCTGTTTCCTTGATATATGTGTTAGCCCTTCTGTAAATAACTTAAGTTGAACAACATTATTTTTGGTCTAATAGTGCAAGACCATAACCATGCTATGCCAGAAGAAATAAGCTTATGTTTCTTTTAAGCTTTCAGTTTTCAGCAATGAAGACCTATAGTTTGTCAGTGCCCTTGATTATTTCTCTTTGGGATGGTTTGGAGTGTTATGAACTTCCCCTGTTAAGTAGCTTGAGTCAGTGTTGGATCTGTTTCACATGCATGCTCCTTGTTTGTATTCATTGCTCATTGCAGCAGGATTAACTGACTGATCATCAGGAGGTACTTACGAACTCTAAAAGCATCAGAGGACCCAGCCACTAGTGCATCTGCAATTAAAGTCATAGTCATACAGCACAGAAACAGGCCCTTCAGCCCACCAACTCCATGCTTACTATCAAACACCCATAATGCTGGTTCCTTTTTTAATTCTCCCTATATTTTCCTCAACTCCCTCCAGATTTTACCCTTCATGCACATATTAGGGGCAATTTAGAATGACCTATTAACCTACCAACTGGCACGTCTTTGGGATGTGGCAAGAAACTGGAGCACACAAAGAAAACACACAGGGTCACAGTGAGAATGTGCAAACTCCACACAGACAGCACCAGAGGTCAGGATTGAACCCAAATCAGTGGAGCTGTGAGGCAGCAGCTCTAATAGCTGCGACATTGTGCCATCTGTTTTTTTTTGTTTCATTTTAATGTTGAATTATTACTTTTCAAATTCATGATCCAAAAAAACCAAAAAGAATTGAGATGGAAGTTAAGGATAGATTAAAATGGTAAGGGTAAATTAATAAAGAAATCAATGTGTAGAAAAAAGTAATACTGCATTCACGCACCTTCCATATTAAAAGAATATTAAGTGGTTACCCATGTCCTGCAATGATTACATCTGATTTTTATTGGTTGTGTTTAGGCTGATAATTGAGAGGTAATTGAGAGACCTCTCTGAGATATAGGGTTACACTCGCCACCTTTCAATCTATAGGAACTGTTCCAGAATCTATGAAGTTTTAGAAGATAGCCACTTTTTTTACATCATGGGATTCAAGTCGTCATTGTTAGATCTGGAGATATGTTGTCCAGAAGGTTCTTCAGAAGTCAAGGATGAGGTGAAAATCTTATGGTTGCAGCCATTTTATTAGGAGTTCATTATAGTACAGATCAGACAGGGTCAGCCAGTACCAGCCAGTAACATAACAACGAGAAGTAACAAAGGAACTTAAGCACGTGCTTCCCTTTTATACTGCAAACTGGTCTGGACTGGTTTAGATAAGAAACCTGTTTAGCAGGTACTGACCAAATCACACTTCAGCTTTGCAGACAAACTACACAAGGATAGAACCAAAATATACTACAAGCTAATAAAAGTTTACAGACAAACAGGTGATTATATAAATCCGGTAGTGTAGTGGTTAGCATAATGCTTTACAGCGCCAGCGACTGGGGTTCAAATCCGGCCACTGTCTGTAAGGAGTTTGTATGTTCTCCCCGTGTCTGTGTGGGTTTCCTCTGGGTGCTCCGGTTTCCTCCCACATTCCAAAGACGTACAGGTTAGGAAGTTATGGGCATGCTATGTTGGCGCCAGAAGCGTGACGACACTTGTGGGCTGCCCCCCAAATCACTACGCAAAAGATGTATTTCACTGTGTTTCGATGTACATGTGACTAATGAAGAGATCTTATCTTAAAACTTGGTGTACTTGGAATTCGAACATACAAGGGATGCTCACTTCCAATACTGTTGTTAGAGAAAATTGTATATTATCATATGACCTATGTTTTCCCAGCTGAGAAAGCCTGAGGTAACACTGGTATTTAAAGCCTATTCGCAAAATGTATAGAAAGCTAGTTACAGTGACAACTTCTGCAAAATATGGTGCTCACCATCTTGCACCAAACTAATGTTCCAAATGCACAGCGCCTGGTGCTGAAAGGGAAGTGAAAGTACATTTCATTGCCGACCAAGATTCCCATCTAAGCTAGTCCCATTTGTCCGTGTTTGGCCCATATCCCTCTAAACCTTTTCCATCCATGTTCCTGTCCAAGTACCTTTTAAACTCTCCAAAGCTACTTTAACCTCCCAAACCCTCAACCTCTGCCACCTCATACAAGGGCAGCAGGTACATGGGAAGAGCACCACCTGCAGGTTTTCCTCTAAATCGCGCACATATTTATCCAATGACATCTATCCAAGATATTTATCTTGGATAGATGTCATTGTTCCTTCATCATTGCTGGGCCTAATTCCTACCCAATGCACTGTGGAAGTATCTTCACTAGAAGGGCTACAGTAGTTCAAGAAAGCGGCTCACCACCACCTTGTTAAAGGCATTTGGGGTGGCTAATTAGCACTGGTCTTGCCAGTTACACCCACGTGTAACAAATGAATGGAAAACAAAATGGGTAGATTTGTAAGCAAGCTATCTCCATATAGTCTGAGGTGAAAGTCAGTTTTGGAGAACTGAATGGCCTCCAGTGAATACGCACCTAATAATCTACTTTCTGACTTTTCACCTTCACAAAAAGGGAAATTAGGCAGGTTATCATAAGAGTCACACAGCTCAGAAATGGGCCCTTCAGCCCAACTCGCCCATGCGACCAAGGTGTCCATCTAAGCCAGTCCCATTTCCCAGCGTATGGCCCATATCCCTCTAATCCTTTCCTGTCCAGGTACTTACCCAAATGTCTTTTAAATGTTGTTAATGTACCAGCCTCAACCACTTTCTCTGGCAGCTCATTCCATATATGGACCACCCTTTGTGTGAGGAAGTTGCCCCTCGGGTCCCTTTTAAATCTTTTCCCTCTCACCTTAAACCTATGCATCTAGTTTTTGATTCCCTTTCCCGGGAAAAAGACTGTATGCATTCATCCTCATGATTTCATTGACCTCTATAAGGTCAACCCTCAGTCTCCTATGCTCCAAGCAATAGTCCTAGCCTGCCCAACCTCTCCTTGTAACCATGTCCTGGATCTGAAGCATGCCGCAGGAGTGGGTGGGATGGGAGAAGCTGGGGTCCAGAGTATCAAGGAACCTACTTGTCTTCGCTCTTGATGGATCAGGCTTTGTCCTTGGCTGTCTCGGCTGGAGGGCAACAGTTGTATAACAGGCATCTAATTTACTCTCAGGATACGAGGTTATTGTTCAAGATCTCAGGTGTGCTGCACAGGAATGTTGGTCTGGATTGTGAATTCAGAATGAGAGTTGAGGCTACACCCCATATTTTCCTCAGTGAGTGGATGCTTGTAAGTCAGTGCAAGGAAATACTTTGGTGGGGGGTGGGGGTGGATGCATGGAAGAGAGATGAACGGAATCTTTTAAAAGTCATTAAGTCCAGAAGTCACAATTGAATAGGATAGCCTCAGTGAAGGCCACTTTAAGATCAGTTTTAATTAGTATGTAATTGTAGGGAAAAAATGCTGATTACAAACAGATGATTCTACATCCTCCTAATGAAATTAAAATTGGTATCAGTGTTTCAGATCAGGATGTACATTAAGACAGTAATGCAGAAATATTTTGACTTCAGATAATAGGATTTCACTTAAGGAAATAAAACAACTGGTTAAAAAGAACAACTTGTATAACTTCACCAACATTCCTTAAAGTTATGAACTGGGATGAGTTGTTGAATCTAGGGTATTTCAGGGTCCAGATGACCGTGATAAGCAACGTAAACTTGGGTTGTGTTTCATGATATCACTGGAATCTGCACACCAATTGTAGAAATAAAAAAAAGCTTCAGGATAATTTCATAATGCAACCAGTTATTGAACAACTTCAGTTCTGTGGAATGTGTACAGGACATGCTAGAATTAATGGCTGTGAGAGAGTACATTAACTACCCGATGTCTTGATTGTAGATAAACCAGTTGCCGTGGCACAATGTCAAGCATATCAAGCATGCCCTGGGTTCACTTCTAGGTTTGAATCTCACTAGGAGTGGCTGCTACACTTTGAGTCCTTGCCTATGATAGGAATCCTGCCCAGAAATCCTGCCTGCTGAGAAATATGGAGGTTGTGAATAACCTGATGACATACTCTAACTAAATTTTACTTGGTTGTCATGTTTCGTGGGTCCCTGGTATGTTAGTGGAGGATCCAGGATTACATCATTTTCACTGCAGATCCATTCACAACAAACAGCATAAGTAAGATATCAATGCATAGATTTCCTGGAAAGCATCCTATTTAGATTCATTTGTCTCAAAAGTTTGAATTGAACTTGTAAGTCACGGTGACCGTGATTTAGTTTGTTCATGAGAGAAGTTGATTCTACACATTGTGTCATTCCTAAAGTTCATTTTCTCTATTTTTCTTAAGGATTTCTGGGGAATCCCAAGCGCAGTGTTAAAATACCTGGTGCATTTATATTGAAGGCCAGTCAGAAGACCCAGCCAAAGTTAGCAGCACGTTATTTGGCCAGGAATTTGTTCACCGATGAGGTTCTCATATCAAGTAGTGTTCTGGGAAACAAGCAGTATGGGCTGAAATCACTGGATCCAAACAAACTTGCAGCTGTGAGAGGTGAGCTAAACTAATCTTTTGCACTTAGAATTGGATATCGCCTCAGCTTAGTTCTTTGAGAAGATTAGCTGATTTTAAAGTTTTAATTTCAGGCAAACTGTCCTGTAGGAACCATTTATTCAGAAGTGTTATTCTAAAGCAATGCTTGGATGGTCTCTTCAAGCATTACTAGTGCTTGTGGGTGGCATGGTGGTGCAGCTGGTAGAGCTGCTGTCTCATACTCCAGCAACCTAGGCTCAATCCTGACCACCAGTGCTGTCCATGAGGAGTTTGCATGTTCACCCTATGACCGCGTGGATTTTCTCAGCTCCAGCTTCTTCCTACATCCCAAAATGTGCAGGTTGGTTAATTGATCATTGTGAATTGCCCTTAGTGCGTACAGGACTGGTAGGATCTGGGGGTGGAGTGGAATGTGGGGTGAATAAAAAGGGTTAGTGTAAAAGTGGGTCCTTGATGGTCAGCATGGACTCAGTGGGCAAAGGGACTGTTTCTGTGCTGTGTTTCTCAGTGGCTGCCCATTTAATATGGGCATTCTTCAAGCAAAGGAGGTTGGCTGTCACTGAGCTTCTCTGACTTGGTTACAGGGAGATGAGGGAGGCCGTATTGAGTGTAGCTATTTATGGGTTAAAGTGATGTCTTTGGAAGCTACAGGGAGTAACTCCTCTTCCCTTGGCTGTCTAAGCACAGCACTCTTTCAGTCTTTGTGTTTGGTGCTCTTCACAGAGAGGTCTTGTTAAAACGAGAATGTCATGTTACATATCAGCCTGGGGATGACCCTAAGATCTGGGGGCACTGGGCACGGTATCATGATTGAACAATGCAGGAGTGGAGTCTAAGTCCAATTGTGATTTGAGGAGGAATCTGGGAGAATGGGAAGGGAAATCGTAGAATACTAAAGAGAGGTTTTAGGAACATGTGATAAGGTCTGGTGATCACTAGGATAGGAAATTTGGGAAAACATGCTGAGCGAAGTCCTGGGGACTGTGAATTCTCAGGCTATTGGAGATTACAATGGATTATAGGGTTCTCCACACACAGTATCAGCGATGTCTGAAGAATTCACTAAGTGTGATGAAAATGTTGAATGATGATGCCTGATTTGGGCATGAGGGAAGGAAGTAATTCTGAAAATAAGAAATATCAATTGGGCAATAGGTTCTGGAGTAGGTGGGAGATGATCTAACAGCCTACAAGGCAATGTGACCCAAGTCACCATTGTCTTTTAAACCATCTGCCCTTGAGTCTGCACTATATGCAGTATAGGTCCTCTCCAGTTTACGAATGCCTGACTTATGGACAGCATGTACATACAAACCAGTGTTTGGGAGACCAGCAGGATGGATTTCGTGGCTGCTTTGGGGCTGCAGGCATCTTCTGACATGTGGGAATATCTAAATAGTTGAGTTAAACATCCTAGTTTAACTCCACAATGTTCCTAGTTGGCCAATGTTTTTACTTAAATATAATGCCAGGCAGCCACATTTCTGACTTGCGAACTCCCCGGGTTATGACAGGAACAGAACCCTGTTGTAACCCGGGGAGGACCTGTCAATGCTTAATATCAGCTTCCTCACCAGATCACCTAGCCACCACCATAAGCAGGCACTGCCTTCATCATCAGCTGGTTTCTGCTTTCATGTCCCTGTCATAAAGTAGTTAAATGGGAATCTTCAGTTGCTTAATATTAATGGATGAGGGTTTTGAATTAGGGTGCACAATTTCTTAATGGAAGTTGAAGCCTCCCAAGTGCATTGTATGAGTTGTTTCTCTGTTTAAAGTCCTCTAATAAACACAAGCCAAAAGAAGTCATAAAAATTACACAGAAGTTCATAAATCAGATAGTTGCCATGTTCTTATATCTAAAGATACTTTTGAATATCTTAAAATGTTTCAAAGAGAGGTCTGTTAATTGAAATTTTCAATAACAAGCAGGCAATTGACCAAAACAAACAGCTTCTTAAAAATTAATCTCATTTTTCTTAAAGAACCTTGCTTTATTTCAAGTTAAATAAACTTGATTTCACAAATCTTTTATTTAATCAAGAATAATTGGGGGGGATAAAAAAACACAAACTCTCGAT
Source organism: Pristis pectinata (assembly GCF_009764475.1). Taxonomy (NCBI): domain Eukaryota; kingdom Metazoa; phylum Chordata; class Chondrichthyes; order Rhinopristiformes; family Pristidae; genus Pristis; species Pristis pectinata. The sequence goes on along the minus strand of NC_067408.1, from coordinate 69,507,295 downwards.
TATCATAGAATAAGTATTTGCAAGCTCTTATCCATCAGCTTCATCTGAAATACAGTTTGCGCAGTGAAAATTTCCAACTGCACTTAAGGGTTTGAAAGTTCACTTCAGTTGATGTGGGATTGAAATACCCAATTGATGCCCAAGCTTTTGAGCCAGAATGAAGGTTTTGATTGAAGTTTAATTAAAGTATTAGAAAACTGGAGGTGATTAATTAGTTAACTTTAATCAAGTTATTGTGAAATATGCAATTACTATTTTGTTTAAGTATATTCAGTTATTGAGGAGGGGAAGGTCACAGCTTTGTTTTTCAAAAAAATGTCTGTGTTAGGACTTGCTGCCTAAACAAAATTGGTTTACAATTTGTCTATTGTTTCTGTGGAACAAAGGAGTAGTCGTTCCCTTCCTAATCAATAAATCGTAACATTGTGATTTAAAATGACTGTGGTGCCCAACCCCCTCCTCCAGTGATGTACCCTGCCAGCATGTACAATGGCTGAAGGTCATTGCAGAGACAGCGTTGGCGGTAGTTGAGGACAGCTGACATCAGTGTACCCGTGACTGTATTCAGGAGAAGGGGGAAAAAAATCAAAGGGAAAATGAGATTCACTGCTGGATTAAAGGCAGACATGTGCTAATTTTAGGCAGACATTACCAGTTTTAATTTAAATTGGTTTACATGTGCCCAAAAATAACACACAGAGGGAAAACAGAGTTATCAATATTAATTAGAAAATCTACTGTTACTTTCTTCATATCAGCTCTGGATACTCAGTTCAGGTTTAGAAGCTTTGCTTCAGCAGCTTCTCAGAAAATCATGACTTAATCTTATGCTTCGAGAACAATTAAAAAAAAATTTTTCCTTTCCATATTACAAATTTGTCAGGTTGCATTTTCCTCCGAGCTACTGCAGTCTGGCTGTATGCATTACTGAAGTGAATTAGTATTATTCTACAACTGCATCTTCTTCTTAGGCAGTCCACTGGGATCATGGACGACTTGCTTCCACTCCAGTTTTGTGGGTTCTGTGGGGCTTAATGAGGCCAATGTGGGACCTGCAGATCCTTCCATAGATGGGGCAAATGTTGGCGGAGTAGTTTGTGAGGCAGTGTACTCTTTCCGCTACTCATGTAGGGCTTCCGTATGCTCCTAATGCAGGTCCTCTGTTCTCATCCAGATTGCTCCTTCCCATTTTGAATGGTTAGGGATCAGAGGTTCTAGGGAGTCAGTAGGAATTTTGCACCTTCTTCAAGGAGGTTTTGCACATATCCTTGTATCTTTTTCTCTTTCCACCTGATAATCTCCTCTCATGACAAAGCTCAGAATAGTGTGTGTTTCTGGAGTCTGGAGTTGCACATGCAAACAATGAGGCCAACTCTACACTGGCAACTGACTAGGGCCTAGATGCTGGGGTTGTTGCCTTAGGAGAGGACATTAGAACATAGGACATTACAGCACAGTACAGGCCCTTCGGCCCACGATGTTGTGCCGACATTTCATCCTGCTCTAATATCTATCTAACCCTTCCCTCCCACAGAGCCCTCCATTTCTCTATCATTCATATAGCTACCTAAGAGTCTCTTAAATGTCCCTAATATATCTGCCCCCACAACCTCTGCCGGCAGTGTGTTCCACGCACCCACCACTCTCTGTGTGGAAAACTTACCTCCGACATCCCCCTTATACCTGCCTCCAATCACCTTAAAATTATGTCCCCTTGTGTTAGTCATTGTCGCACTGGGAAAAAGTCTCTGACTGTCCACTCAATCTATGTCTCTTATCTTGTACACCTCTATCAAGTCACCTCTCATCCTCCTCCTCTCCAAAGAGAAAAGCCCCAGCTCACTCAACCTATTCTCATAAGGCATGCTCTCCAATCCAGGCAGCATCCTGGTAAATCTCCTCTGCACCCTCTCTAAAGCTTCCACAACCTTCCTATAATGAGGCAACCACAACTGAACACAATACTCCAAATGTGATCTAACCAGAGTTCTATAGAGCTGCAACATTACTTTGTGGCTCTTGAACTCAATACCCTGAATAATGAAGACCAGCACACCATATGCCTTCTTAACAACCATATCAACTTGGGCTGCAACCTTGAGAGATCTATGGACTTGGACCCCAAGATCCCTCTGTTCCTCCACACTGCTAAGAGTCTTGCCATTAATCTTGTATTCTGCCTTCAAATTCAATCTCCTGAAGTGTATCACTTCACACTTTAAGTGCGCAGTAAGTGCACAGGCGCGTGACGTCAGTCGGTAGCGCGTGCGCACAGTTTAAAAAGAGCAGGGAAGCCTTTGGTGTTTCGATCAGGAGCAAGAGGCCAGCGCACTGAAACAGCCAAGGAGTTCCAAGGAGATAAGTGTTTTTTCCTCTTTCTTCTAACGGTTTCGGAGATAGCGAGGAGTAAGTGCGCAGGCGCGCAACGTCAGTCGGTAGCACGCGCACAGTTTAAAAAGAAGACTGCCATATCCAGTGGGCAGCATTAGAGCGGGCAGTGGAGTGAGAGGGAGCAGAGTGAATTGGGCTTTGGCTCAAGGGGCTTCGGCTTAAAGGGGTGAGGCAGGTGAGTAGCTGGTAAGTAAAGGTAAGGTTTACCTGTTATCTGTTAGAAATTTTTAAGTAGGGAAAAACTAGGTAGGGGGAAAGGAAATTAGTTCAGATGGAGGACATGGTGGTGTGCTGCAGCTGCTTGATGTGGGAGCTTGTGGACTCGTGGACCTTGCTGTGGTCCATGATGGCCACATCTGCAGTAAGTGCTTGAGGCTGGAGGAACTTCGGCTCAAAATTGATGAGCTGGAGTTGCAGCTTCAAACACTGCGGAGCATGAGGGAAGGAGAGAGTTATGTAGATACTGTGCATCGGGAGACAGTCACCCCCCTTAGAGCAGGTACTTCTGGGGTCCAGGAAATAGATAGAAGGGTGACTGTCAGGGGAGGGAAAAGGAAAAAGAAAACGAACAGGCAGATAGCGCAGAGGACCCCGGAGGCTGTTGCCCTCAATAACAGGTTTTCCGCTTTGGAAGCTGTTGGGGGGGATGACCTGCAGGGGTCTAGCAGCAGTAGCCAGGTCTCTGGCACTGGGACCGGTCCTGCTGCTCAGAAGGGAAGGGAGGAGAAGAGGAAAGCAGTAGTGATAGGGGACTCGATAGTCAGGGAAACAGATAGGACGTTCTGTGGCAGTGAGCATGAATCCCAGATGGTATGTTGCCTCCCAGGTGCCAGGGTCCGGGATGTCTCTGATTGGGTCCACAGGATTCTTGAGCGGGAGGGAGAACAGCCAGAAGTCGTGGTTCATGTTGGTACCAACAACATAAATAGGAAGAGGGATGAGGTCCTGAAAAGTGAGTTTAGGGAGCTAGGCTGAAGGCTGAAGAACAGGACCTCAAGGGTAACAATCTCGGGATTGCTGCCAGTGCCTTGTGGTAGTGAAGGTAGGAATAGGAGGAGATGGCAAATAAATGCGTGGCTGAGAAGTTGGTGCAGGAGGGAGGGTTTTAGATTTTTGGATCATTGGGATCTCTTCAGGGGAAGGTGGGACCTATACAGAGAGGACGGGTTACACCCGAACCTGAAGAGGGGGCCAATATCCTTGCAGCCAGGTTTGCTAGGGTGGTTTGGGAGGGTTTAAACTAGTTTGCAAGGGGGATGGGAACTGGAGGAGTAGGTCAGAGGAAGAAGGGGATGGGGAAAAGTCAGATCTAACAGGTAGAGAGGCTTTGAGGAAGGAGAAGCAGAGTATAGGCTATAAAAGTAGTAAGGCGGATGGGCTAAAGTGCATTTACTTACATGCAAGAAGTATCAGGAATAAGGGGGATGAACTGAGAGCTTGGATAAGTACATGGGACTACGATATTGTGGCTATCACAGAGACATGGCTGACATCAGGGCAGGAATGGATATTGAATATTCCTGGTTTTCAGTGTTTTAAAAGGGATAGGGAGGGGGGAGAAGAGGAGGAAGGGTGGTGATACTGGTTAAGGGACACTACTACAGCGGCAGAAAGGGTGGATAATGTAGAAGGATCCTCTCTAGACTCATTATGGGTGGAAGTTAGGAACAAGAAAGGAGCAGTTACTCTACTGGGAGTATTCTATAGGCCCCCTGGTAGCAGTAGGGATACTGAGGAGCAGATTGGGAGGCAGATTTTGGAAAGATGCGAAAATAACAGGGTTATTATAGTGGGAGACTTCAACTTCTCAAATATTAATTGGCACCTGCTTAATCCCAAAGGTTTAGACAGGGCGGAGTTTGTTAAGTGTGTACAGGACGGATTCCTCTCACAGTATGTTGACAGGCCAACTAGAGGGAATGCCATATTAGATATAGTATTAGGTAATGAACCAGGTCAGGTGACATCTATCGGTAGGTGAGCATTTGGGGGACAGCGACCACTGCTCCGTAACCTTTAGAATTGTCATGGACAGGGATAGGAGCAAAGAGGACGGGAAGATATTTAATTGGGGAAAGGCGAATTATGGGGCTCTAAGGCGAGAACGTGAGAGTTTAAATTGAGGTGACATTTTTGAAGGGAAATGTACTATAGAGATGTGGTCGATGTTCAGGGATCTCTTGCAAGATGTTAGGGATAAATTTGTCCCGGTGAGGCAGAGAAGGAATGGCAGGGTGAAGGAACCATGGGTGACATGGGAGGTGGAACAACTAGTTAGGAAGAAGAAGGCAGCATACATAAGGTGTAAGCAGCAAGGATCAGACAAGGCTCGTGAGGAATATAGGGTAGCAAGGAGGGAACTTAAGAAGGGGCTGAAGAGAGCGAGAAGGGGATATGAAAAGGCTTTGGCGAGTAGGGTTAAGGAGAATCCCACGGCTTTTTACTCGTACGTGAAGAGCAGAAGGATGGCTAGAGTAAAGGTAGGTCCAATTAAAGACACAGGTGGGAAGATGTGCCTGGAAGCTGTGGAAGTAGGTGAGGTTCTCAATGAATACTTCTCTTCAGTATTCACCAAGGAGAGGGGTCTTGATGACGCTGAGGACAGTGTTGGTAAGGGTAATGTTCTAGAGTATGTAGATATCAAGAGAGAGGATGTGTTGGAGCTGTTAGAAAATATTAGGACAGATAAGTCCCCAGGGCCTGACGGAATACTCCCCAGGCTGCTTCGTGAGGCAAGGGAGGAGATTGCTGAACTGTTGGCTAGGATCTTTGAGTCCTCGTTGTCCACGGGGATGGTACTGGAGGATTGTAGAGTGGCGAATGTTGTCCCCTTATTCAGGAAAGGTAGTAGGGATAGTCCAAGGAATTACAGACCAGTGAGCCTTACGTCTGTGGTGCGCAAGCTGTTGGAAAGGATTCTTAGAGATAGGATCTATGAGCATTTAGAGAATCATGGACTGATTAGGGACAGCCAGCATGGATTTGTGAAGGGAAGATCTTGCCTCACTAGCCTGATAGGGTTCTTTGAGGAGGTGACCAGGAAGATTGATGAGGGTAGTGCAGTGGATGTGGTCTACATGGATTTTAGTAAGGCGTTTGACAAGGTTCCGCATGGTAGGCTTCCTCAGAAGGTCAGAGGCCAAGGGATCCAGGGGGGCTTGGTCGTGTGGATTCAGAATTGGCTTGCCTGTAGAAAGCAGAGGGTTGTGGTGGAGGGAGTGCATTCAGATTGGAGGGCTGTGACTAGTGGTGTCCCACAGGGATCGGTTCTGGGACCTCTACTTTTTGTGATATTTATTAATGACTTAGATGAGGGGGTGGAAGGGTAGGTTAGCTAGTTTGCAAATGACACAAAGATCGGTGGTGTTGTGGATAGTGTGGAGGGCTGTGGAAGCTTACAGAGGGATATTGATAGGATGCAGAGCTGGGCTGACAAGTGGCAGATGGAGTTTAATCTGGAGAAGTGTGAGGTGGTACACTTCGGGAGGACAAACTCCAAGGTGGAGTACAAGGTAAATGGCAGGATTCTGGGCAGTGTAGAGGAGCAGAGGGATCTGGGGGTTCATATCCACAGATCACTGAAAGCTGCCACACAGGTGGATAGGGTAGTTAAGAAAGCTTATGGGATGTTAGCTTTCATAAATCGTGGGATCGAGTTTAAGAGCCGTGAAGTAACGATGCAACTTTACAAAACTCTGGTTAGAGTACTGTGTCCAGTTCTGGTCGCCTCATTATAGGAAGGATATGGAGGTGTTAGAAAGGGTGCAGAGGAGATTTACCAGGATGCTGCCTGGATTAGCGAGTATGGATTATGAGGAGAGACTAAAGGAGCTTGGGCTTTACTCATTGGAGAGAAGGAGGATGAGGGAAGACATGATAGAAGTATACAAAATATTAAGAGGAATAGATAGAGTGGACAGCCAGCGCCTCTTTCCCAGGGCACCAGTGCTCAATACAAGAGGGTATGGCTTTAAGGTAATGGGTGGGAAATTGAAGGGAGACGTCAGAGGGAGGTTTATCACCCAGAGAGTGGTTGGTGCATGGAATGCGCTGCCGGGGATGGTGGTGGAGGCTGATACGTTGGGCAAGTTCAAGAGATTGTTAGATAAGCATATGGAGGAACTTAAGATAGAGGGATATGTGGGAGGAAGGGGTTAGATAGTCTGAGGAGTGGTTTGAAGGTCGGCACAACGTGGTGGGCCGAAGGTCCTGTATTGTGCTGTATTGTTCTATGGTTCTATGGAACTCCATCTGCCACTTCTCAGCCCAGGTCTGCATTATATCAATATCCCGTTGTAATCTACAGCAACCTTCTGCACTATCCACTACACCACCAACCTTTGTATCATCAGCAAACTTACAAACCCACCCTTCCACATCCTCATCCAAGTCATTTATAAAAATCACAAAGAGCAGGGGTCCCAGAACAGATCCCTGCGGAACACCACTTGTCACCGACCTCCAGGCAGAATACGCTCCATCTACCACCACCCTCTGTCTTCTATGGGTGAGCCAATTCTGAATCCACACAGCCAAGTTTCCCTGGATCCCATGTCTCCTGTCTTTCTGAATGAGCCTTCCAGGAGGAACTTTATCAAATTCCTCACTAAAATCCATGCACACCACATCCATTGTTCTACCTTCATCAATGTGCTTTGTCACATCCGCAAAGAATTCAGTCAGAATTGTGAGGCATGACCTGCCCATCACAAAGCCATGCTGACTGTCCCTAATCAGCTTGTGCTTCTCCAAATGCCCATAAATCCTGTCTCTAAGAATCTTCTTCAGTAAATTTGCCCACCACTGAAGTAAGACTCACTGGTCTATAATTCCCAGGGTTATCCCTACTTCCTTTCTTAAACAAAAGAACATTTGCCACCCACCAATCATCTGGCACTACTCCTGTGGCCAGTGAGGACGCAAAGATCATTGCCAAAGGCACAGCAATCTCTTTCCTCGCTTCCCGTAATAACCTGGGATATATCCCATCCGGCCCCGGTGACTTATCTATCCTAATGTTTTTCAGAAGTTCCAGCACATCATCTTTCCTCACGTCGACATGCCCTAGCGCATCAGCCCGTCGTATGCCATCCTCACAAACGTCAAGGTCTCTCTCACTGGTGAATACTGAAGCAAAGTGTTCATTAAGGACCTCCCCTACCTCTTCCAACTCTAGGCACGTTTCCTCTTTTATCCCTGATCGGTCCTACCCTCACTCTAGTCATCCTCTTATTCTTCATTGATTCACTTATCATTCAAGTGCGTGGAGGATTTTGCAGAGACGGAATTGGTGATATTTTTTCAGTACCTTGACAGGACTACTGTAAGTAATCCAGGTATCAGACCATGTAGGAGGGCAGGAGTCACTGGTGGCTATCAGACAATGTTTTGTGCCGGCTGTGGGCTCTTGATTTTCAAACCTCCCATTTTTCAATCGACCATAGGCCATACTGGCACATTGAAGGCGGTAGTGAAATTCATCATCCGTATCTGCCTTCACCAACAGGTGGCTCCTGAGATGGAAGTAGATGTATATTAAAGTGCGGCACGGTAGCGTAGCGGTTAGCATGACACTATTACAGCACCAGCGATCGGTGTTCGATTCCCGTCGCTGTCTGTAAGGAGTTTGTACGTTCTCCCGTGTCTGCGTGGGTTTCCTCCGGGTGCTCCGGTTTCCTCCCACATTGCAAAGACGTATGGGTAGGTTAATTGGGTTTAAAATGGGCGGCGCGGACTCATTGGGCCGGAAGGGCCTGTTACCACACTGTAAATAAAATTTTTAAAAGAAGTGCCATCAGTTTATGCAAGTTTACCCCTATTCCTTACAAGATACTGATGTACAATGCTGCATTCAGGATCTCACGAACAAACTGGCAAAACTTTTTCAAGTGAACAATGGTCGTGTTCCACAATCTGACTTTCTAGTGGGAAGGTGGGTGAATACATCTGAGCTGGTGAGTTTCCAATCAGGAGGCAGAGCAGGGCTGAGGAAGCATTTCTGATTGGCTAATTGAGAGGCACATCAACAAATAAAAAGAAGGCAAGGTATAGTGGTGTGGCCTTCTTAGAGCTGCTCTTTTTGGGAGCGGCTGTGTGTAAGGAAGTGCTATGTTTGAGGGTTAAATGCTCAGGCTTTGGCTCAAGAGGCTTCGGCGAGAAGGCAGAGCAGAGGTAAGGTCTTTCTATCCTTAATTTTTAGGCTTGGTATAGATGGGATGGCAGTCAGGGCAGTAGTATGCTCCCCTTGCAGGATGTGGAAGATCAGGGAAACTTCCAGTGTTCCTGGTGACTACACCTGTAGGAAGTGTGCCCAGCTGCAGCTCCTGACTGACCGCGCCAAGGAACTGGAGCTGGAGATGGACACACTCAGGATCATCCAGGATGCTGAGAGCATCATAGATAGGAGTTTTAGTGAGGTGGTTACACACAAGGTGCAGGCTGCAGGTAGTTGGGTGACCACCAGGAAAGGTAAAGGGCGTAGGCAGACAGTGCAGGTGTCCCCTGTGGCCATTCCCCTCAGTAACAGGTATACCTCTTTGGATACTGTTGGGGAGTGGGGGGGTGGGTGACCTTTCAGAGGGTAGCAGCGACAGCCCGGTCAATGACACAGTGACACAGGAGACTTGATAGTCAGGGACACAGGTAGGTGTTTCTGTAACCCTGGCTGGTGGTGTTATCTCCCTCGTGCTCAAGGATGTCTCTGAGAGGGTACAGGATATTCTGAGAGGGGAGGGTGAGCAGCCAGAGGTCGTGGTCCATATTGGTACCAATGACATAGACAGGAAGGGAGATGAGATCCTGCAAAGTGATTTTTGGGGAGCTAGGTAGTAAGTTTAAAAAGAAGGACTTCTAGGGTTATAATCTCAGGATTACTACCCATGTCCTGTGCTAGTGAGACAGAAAATAGCAAAATAGTACAGTTTAATCTGTGGCTGAGGAGCTGGTGCAGAAGGGAGGGCTTCAGATACATAGACGATTGGATGTATGGGTCCTCTTCCAGGGCAGGTGGGACCTGTACAAGAGGGATGGGTTACACCTGAACTGGAGGGGAATCAATGTCCTCACAGGGAAGTTCGCTACTGGTACTTGCGAGGGTTTAAACTAGAGCGGCAGGGGGATAGGAATCAGAGCAGCAGGGCAGCAAGTGAAGTGGTTGAGAGGAAGAGGAAAAGATGCGTAGATAAAGATGTAAAAGCAGCAGTGTTGTTATAGTGGGTGACTTTAACTTCCCCAATATTGACTGGGACTTCCTTAGTGCAAGAAACTTAGATAGAGCACAATTTCTTTAGTGCATGCAAGAGGGTTTCTTGAAATAGTACATGGATAGTCCAACTAGAGAAGGAACCATATTGAACCTTGTTTTGGGAAATGAGCCTGGCTAAGTGACTAGAATTTCAGTAGGACAGCATTTTGACAAAAGTGATCACAATTCCTTTAAGTTTTAACATAGTTATGAATAAGGATATGTCTGGACCTTGTGGAATTGTACTAAATTGGTGGAGGGCAAATTATGACATTATTAGGCAGGAGCTAGGGGGAGTGAATTAATAGCAGCTGTTATTGGGCAAATCCACATCTGACATGTGGGAGTGGTTTAAAAAAACAGCTCTTCAGAGCTCAGGACCGGCATGTTCTAGTAAGGAGAAAAGACAAAGATGGCAAGGTAAAGGAACCTTGGATGACAAAAGAGGTGTAAATTAAGTGAGAAAGAAAAAGGAAGCATATGTGAGTTTTAGGAAGCTAAAATTAGACAGGGCCCCCTCAAAGAATATAAAGATAGCAGGAAAGAGCTCCAGCAGGGGATTAGAAAGGCCATAATAGGCCATGAAATGTCCTTGGCAAATTGGATTAAACAGAATCCCAAGGCATTTTATACTTGCATTAAAAACAAGAGGATAACTATGGAGCAGGTAGGAGCTCTCAAAGATAAAGGATGGAATTTATGCTTGGAATCAGAGGATATGGGTGAGGTACTTAACAAGTACTTTGTGTCAGTATTAACCAAGGAGAGGAACATGGAGGATAGTGAGACCAGCGTTGGGCATGCTAATGTGCTAGGACATTCTGAGATCAAGGTGGTGGTGGTGTGGGGTCTGATGGGATATATCCCAGGTTATTGAAGAAGGCAAGAGAGAAGATTGCTGGGGTCTTTATGAAAATCTTTGTATCCTCACTAGCAACGGGTAAGGTTCTGGGGGACTGGAGGGTAGCCAGTGTTGTTCCTTCAAGAAAGGAAATGGGGATAATCCAGGAAATTATAGGCCAGTGAGCCTCTCATCAGTGGTAGGGAAGCTATTGGAGAGGATTCTTAGGGATAGGATTTATGAGCATTTGGAAAGCCATGGCCTGATTAGGGACAGTCAGCATGGCTTTGTGCAGGGGAGGTCATGTCTTACAAACTTGATTTGAGTTTTTTGAGGAGATGACCAAGGTGATTGATGAGGGCGGATGTTGTCTACATGGACTTTAGTAAGGCATTTGACAAGGTCCCGCATGGTAGGCTGATCCAGAAGATAAAGATGCATGGGCTCCATGCTGACTTGATAGTTTGGATTCAGAATGTTCGTAGAAGATGGAGGGTAGTGGTGGATGGAGGTTATTCTGGCTGGAGGGCCATGATTAGTGGTGTTCCACAGGGTGACTTGGATGAAAACGTGGATAGGTTGGTCAGTAAGTTCGCAGATGACACAAAGATTGGTGGTTCTATGGATAGTGTAGAAGGATACAATGGAATATAGATCAGCTGCAGGTATGGTCAGAGAAATGGCAGATGGTATTTAATCGGAGCAAGTGTGAGGTGTTGCACTTCGGGAGGTCAAATGTAAGGGGAATGTATACAGTTAGTGGCAGAACCCTTAACAGCATTGAAGTACAGAGGGATCTTGGGATCCAAGTCCATAGCTCACTGAAAGTGACCACACAAGTAGATACCATGGTGAAGAAGGCATACAGCATGCTTGCCTTCATTGGTCAGGGCACTGAGTACAAGAGCAAGGAAGTCATGTTGCAACTATATAAAACTCTGGTTAGGCCACACTTGGAGTATTGTGTGCAATTCTGGTTGCCCCATTACAAGAAAGATGTGAAGGCTTAGGAAAGAGTACAGAAGTTTAACCAGGATGCTGCCTGGATTAGAGAGTATGAGATAGAGAGGTTGGACAAACCTGGATTGTTTCCTCTAGAGTGTCAGAGGCCGAGGGAAGACCTAATAGGAGTTTATAAAATTACGAGAGGCATAGACAGGGTAGACAATCAGAATCTTTTTTCCCAAGACAGTAATATCAAATACTGGAGGACATATATTTAAGGTGAGGGTAGAATGTTTAAAGGAGATTTGGCGACCAAGTTTTTCTTTTTAAACAGAGAATGGTAGGTGCCTGGAACAGGCTGCCAGGGGTAGTGATGGAAGCTGATACGATAGTGGCATCTAAGAGGCTTTTAGATAGACACGTGAATATGGAGGGAGTGGCGGGATCTGGCTCATATGCAGGCAGAGAGATTTAGTTTAATTTGGCATCGTGTTTGGCGCAGATGTCATGCGCCAAAGGACCTGTTCCTGTGCTGTACTGTTCTATAATTTGTGCTTATACGCCTTCATGGCAGTAAAACTACAATGGATGGTCAAAACAAATATTAATGGATTAAAATTAATCCACAAAATTTTCACTCTGGTGGAATAATTGACAAATGACATAGATCAGTTAAAGATAAACTAGATACATACATGGAAAAGAAAAGAATCCAGATGTAGTGAGAAGGTGGGAGGAGACTTGTGCTTTATAAATACCAGCATAGATCATGTAGATTAAATAGCGTATATTTGTGCTGTAAAATTCCACTTGATGGTAACATAGACTGATAACCAAGCAGACTACAGGACAAAATGCTTTCAAGCTTTACACTCATTAAAATAGTTTTTAATGGCTTTTAAGAGCTTTTAACACTGGGTAATCACATTGACTGTTTTCAATAAATTGTTTAGCAGTTATTTTTAAACTTAAGCCATTAAATTAATTAATCACTAAACTTCACAATTGGTAGTAAATAAGATTATTAAAAATCATGAAGGGGATAGATAGGGAAGATTGTGAGAATCCTTTTCTTTGACCGGGGTGTCTGAAACAAGAGGGCATAGACATAAAGTAAGAGGTCAGAGGTCTAGAGGGGATATGAGGAGTCTTCTCTCCCCACACAGAGTGGTCGGGATCTGGAATGCCCTGTCCGAGCAGATGGTGGAAAACAGGTACCCTCACAACATCTAAGGAGCATTTAGACAAGCACTTGAATCATTAAGGCATAAAGACCACAGACCAATGTGGGTAAATGGGACTAATGTAGATAATTACGATAGTCACCAGGGTGGGTCAAAATGCGTATTTCTGTGCTGTATAACTCTAAGAGATATGAGTCAATTTAAAAGGTGACTCTGGTGTATTTTAGATTGAGCATGGTAAAGTTTAGAAACTATTCCAGAGCCACATTAGGAGGAATTCTTGTGCTTTGACTTCTGTTTTCTCACTCTGAATCTGCTTGTTAACCCAGAATGGATACTTGGGACGCTTTTGTTATTTGCAGAGTTCTTAAGCAAACAGTTCCCTCACCATGATCTCACTGAAGTTGGTAAAGACTGGAAGATCTGCATTTCTGCAATCAACAATATGATCAGCACTACAAGGAGAAGAGTTGTAAGTTCTTATCTCAAGTGTTAATATTGAACAAATTCTGTGAAGGAGTAACATCAAGTTGCTATCCTGCCCTTTCCACTGCAATTCAGAAAATTGTATCAATATTTATGAGTAGAAATTACCTGTTTATACTTCAACAAAATCAGAGTTTATTGTATAACAAATGACGTACTAACGTATTGTGCTAAGCCACAGAAACTTGGAAATTTCTAGGTTCAATTCTAGGGCATGTTGATTTTATAAATGCATTTCATTTTCAGTGCCTTTCTCTGTATTTCATATTGAAATCAAGTCCCATTGAGGAAGTTCTCTAACCCGCTATGCACTTGAATCTGCCACACTATAAGAATGTAGGAGTTGAACTAAATTTGACTCTATTCTGCCTTCATTTGGATCATGGCTGATCACTTTCTGATCTTCAGCTTCTGGCTCTAGTTTCTCAACCCTTAATGTTCATGCCTTACAAGATACTTATCAATCTCAGTCTTAAAACCTTCAGTTGATCCCAACCTCAGCAGGATTTCTGCAGAAAGGGGTCCAAATCTCCTCTTTGTGTAGAAGCATTTTCTGGCATCACCCCCGAATAGTCTCGCTCTAATTTTCGGATACATCCCACTTGATTTCCACTTCCCCCACTTGTCTATTTACTCTATCAACTCTGTGAGAACCTCTTTTATGTTTGGAGTAGAATGACTGGCTTCAGTGCTGATGGCTTCGTGAACAACAGCTGTAAGACTGTTGTTGTCTAACATCACACTGAGTAATTTTATACATTGGATTATTTCTTCTGTTTGGATGGTCTGTCCTATCTAATTTTAATAACACTAGTCCTGCAAAACCAGCAGTTTTGATTATCATAAGGAGATGTTATACATGATTAATAACAGAATTTCATGACCTCTGGCACCAGTGCTTTAGGGCTGCTTGATGGCATATTTGATAAATGCAAACTTCAGTATTTAAGTGATTGAGCTATACCACTGGCCACAAAAATACCGAGTTTATGCAGAGTCAACATATCGGTTGGGGCAACAACAAAGGAATTGTATTTAACAGTAACCTCCTTACCATTGGCATTGAAAGGGGTTCTGCCCTGATCTCTGAGTTGGGAAGTGCAGCTGGGCAGATATCAGGCAACAATGTGATTATGCTTGGCTGTTGTGATTTCATAGTTGAGCAGCCAGGTACTCAACACACATTGTCTGGCTTAACTCTAAGGAATTAGTCCTTTGGTTTGGAAATCTAAGGCATCACTGTAATTCTGCAACAAGATGACTGACTGCCTTTAGGGAGAATTTTGGGAGGAAAAAGCTTGCCTGGATAACGTCAAGTTTAGCTGAGTTATGGCATCAAATGAGAAAGACTATTGTTAGCTGGGTAGGATACATTTCAGAACAACAGCAAAAAGATTATATACTTGGAGTATTAAATAACTAAGTGAAACACTGAAAGTTTGTTACCTGCAGGATTATACTCTTCCAGAGCCCAAAACCTAACAGCAGCTAATTGTATAACTAGGAAACACAACAAGATCATACAAATTGATGTTGGTAATTCTGGTAGAAAAATGCCTTTGTTTATAACTTGTTTTAAGGATATGGGTGATGCTGAATAGTTCAGATTTCCTACTCGTCTCTAGTTGCCCTACATACATTTATAGAGGTCATGTGCAGAATGCCTCTTATTATACATTGTGAGGAAATGCAAAAAAAAAGTGAAATTTATCAAATGCTAGTAACATGCACATAGATAGCATTTCATATGAAGTCTACACTGAAGCTAGTTGTTCTAATAACAGCATGTAGAGGAAGTGGATTATTAAGGAGTTATATTTCCTCTGTCTTCCTGGTGGAGTATATAGCCATTAAGAGTGTGTTTTGGCAGTTTAGGTCTATTTGTTTTTCTGGTCATTACTTTAAATATCATAGCATGTCATTGTTCATGCCTGGTAAACAAAAAATAGAAATTTAATTTCCCATTGGTCAGTATTGAAGATAGTTTTAAACAGTATGATACCTTGCGTTTCAGCTGTCCAGTGTGAGTTGCCAGTACATAAGGCTCTCTCCTGCACCCTCCACTCATTGCCAGCACCTGTCTTGAAAATTAACATCATTTTACTGGCAAGTAGAACTCTGCCAAGAAATATTGTTTACAATGTAAATGTGAATGATTCAGTTTCAGTAGATTGGGCATTACATTGCACTGGAACTAAGACATGATAGCTTCCTGATCAGTAATTTCAGGATTACTACCTGTGCCACGTGCTAATGGAAGTAAGAATAGAAAGATCTGGTAGATGAATGCGTGGCTGAGTGACTGGTGCAGGGCGCAGGGCTTCAAATTTCTGGATCATTGGGACCTTTTTTGGGAGAGGCATGACCTGTTCACAAAGGATGGGTTACACCTGAACTCCAAGGGGTCCAGTATCCTGGTGGGAATATTTAATTTAGCTGTTGGAGAGAGTTTAAACTAATCTGGCAAGGGGATGGAAACCAGGATGTTAGGATACAGGATGTTAGGATAGAGGAAGAGGTATATACGAACAAGTCCAAGATAGAGTGCAGTAATGATGCTAAGAAGGACAGGCAGGTGAAAAGTCAGGATAATTTGCTGAACAATAGAAGTACAACAAAATCGGTAGCAGATACTGGCCTAAATGTACTATATTTAAATGCACGTAGCATTAGGAATAAAGTGGATGACCTAGTGGCACAACTACAGATTAAAAAATATGACATTGTGGCAATCACCGAGTCATGGCTTTATGACGGATGTGATTGGGAACTGAATGTTCAGGGGGTACACAGTGTATAGGAAGGATAGGCGCGTAGGCAGAGGGGGTGGTGTGGCCCTGATGGTTAGTAATGATATAAAATCAATAGAAAGGAAGGACATTGGGTCAGAAGAAGTGGAATCCTTATGGGTGGAGCTAAGAAATAGCAAGGGTAAAAGGACAATAATAGCAGTTATAAATAGGCCCCCTAACAGCAGCCAGGATGTGGACTATAAGCTACAGTTAGAAATAGAAAAAGCATATCAGAGAGATGTTAAGATAATTATGGGGGATTTTAACATGAAGGTGGATTGGGAAATCCAGCAAGGCAGTGGATCTCAGGAGAGCTAGTTTGTGGAATGTCTACGGGATGGCTTTTTGGAGCAACTTGTTGATGAGCCCACTAGGGGATCGGGTGTTTTGAATTGGGTGCTGTGTGACGAACTAGAGGTGATTAGGGAACTAAAGGTAAAAGAACCATTAGGAACTACCGATCACAATATGATTGAGTTCAGTTTCAAATTTGAGAAGGAGAATCTGATAGCAGGTGTATCGATATTTCAGTGGAACAAAGGAAATTACAGTGGCATGAGAGAGGAACTGGCCCAAATTGATTGGAAGAGTAAGCTAGTTGGAGGGATGGCAGAGCAGAAATGGATAGAATTTCTACAAGAAATAAGGAAAATGCAGGATAGATATATTCCAAGAAAAAAGGTTTTGAATGGAAAAAAGGCACAAATGTGGATAACGAGAGAAGTTAAGGCTAAAATAAGAGGAAAAGGGAGGGCATACAAGGAAGCAAAAATTAGTGGGAAAACAGAAGACTGGGACACTTTTAAAAACCTGCAGAAAGAAACTAAGAAGGTCATTAGGAAAGAAAAAGATGAATTATGAAAGGAAGCTGGCAGATAACATTCAAAAGGATACTAAGAGTTTTTTTAAATATATGAAGAGTAAAAGAGAGACACAGGTTGATATAGGACCAATCGAAAATGGTGCGGGAGAGATTATAAATGGGATGATAAAGAGATGGCAGAGGAACTAAATGAATATTTTGCATCGGTCTTCACTGTGGAGGACATCAGCAATATACTAGATAGTCTGGGGTTTCAAGGGATGGAACTGAGTTCAGTTAAGATCACTAGAGAGAAGGTGCTAGGGAAGCTAAATGGACCAAAGACAGATAAGTCTCCTGGACCGGATGAGGTACATCCCCGGGTTTTGAAGGAGGTGGCTTTAGAGATTGCGGAGGCATTGGTGATAATTTTCCAGGAATCGATAGACTCTGGCATGGTTCCAGAGGACTGGAGGGTTGCAAATGTAGTTCCGCTGTATAAGAAAGGTGGGAGGCAGCATAAAGGAAATTACAGACCTATTAGTCTGACTCAGTGGTGGGAAAGATATTGGAATCTATCCTCAAGGATGAGGTTATGGAATACCTAGAGGTGCAAGGCAAGATAGGTCCAAGCCAGCATGGTTTTGTGAAGGGAAGATCCTGCCTGACCAGCCTATTGGAGTTCTTTGAGGAAATCTCAGGTAGGGTGGATAAGGGAGAGGCTGTGGATGTTGTGTATTTAGACTTTCAAAAGGCCTTCGACAAGGTGCTGCACAAGAGGCTGATCAATAAGATGAGAACTCATGGAATTACAGGTAGGATAGTAGAATGGGTGGAGCATTGGCTGGTGGGCAGAAAGCAAAGGATGGGAATAAAAGGATCCTGTTCTGGTTGGCTACCAGTTACTAGTGGTGTTCCGCAGGGGTCTGTGTTGGGGCCGCTCCTTTTTACTTTGTACATTAATGATTTGGATGATGGAGTAAATGGTTTTGTGGCTAAGTTTGCAGACAACACCAAGAGAGGTGGAGGAGTCTTAGATAGTTTAGGAGAATGGGCAAAGAAATGGCAGATGAAGTTCAATGTTGAGAAATGTGCTGTGGTACACTTTGGAAAAAGAAATAAACGGGCAGATTATTATCTAGAAGGAGAGAAAATTCAAAGTACATAAGTACAAAGGGACTTGGGGGTACTCGTGCAGGATACCCTGAAGGTTAACCACCAGGTTGGATTGGCGGTAAGGAAAGCGAATGCTATGTTGGCATTCATTTCGAGAGGTATAGTGTATAAAAGTAGGGAAGTATTGATGAGGCTCTACGGGGCACTGGTGAGGCCTCATTTGGAATACTGTGTGCAGTTTTGGGCCCCATATCTTAGGAAGGATGTGCTGATGTTGGAGACGGTTCAGAGCAGATTTACGAGGATGATTCCCAGAATGAAAGGGCTTACTTATGATGAGCGTTTGTCAGCTCTTGGACTGTACTCACTGGAGTACAGAAGAATGAGAGGGGACCTCATCGAAACATTTAGAATGTTGAAAGGACTGGACAGAGTAGATGTGGCCAAGCTGTTTCCTCTGGTGGGTGAGTCCAGGACCAGAGGGTACAATCTTAGAATTAGAGGGTACCCATTTAAAACAGAGATGAGGAGAAATTTCTTTAGCCAGAGGGTAGTGAATTTATGGAACTCTTTGCCACGTACAGCAGTGGAGGCCCGATCATTGGAGGCATTTAAGGGGGAGATAGATAGGTATCTAATTAGTCAAGGTATCAAGGGATATGGGGGTAAGGCCAGAAATTGGGGCTAGATAGAAATAGTATTAGTTTAGCTCATGGAGCAGACTCGATGGGCCAAATGGCCTACTTCTGCTCCTTTGTCTTGTGATCTTGTGATCACTGCTGTCGAGGTAATATAAAACCTACTGTGATAAAGGAACATACAATTTTGGTACGTGGCAGTCTGTTGTATCTGTTAGAGGAAATGCTTCTGCTTGCACAATTGCACATATTTTGCTCCTATTTTTCCGGCAAAATCGAATATCTGCTTTTCAATCAATATTTGAGGTTGCTTCATTCATAAAGCTGAAGGTTTTAATCAGTTCTGAATATTAAATAGGAAGATGGTGTTATGCTAAGAGCTAAAATGACCTGGGCAATGTACTTGAGATGTACACAACAGTTTAATTTGAAAGGTACATTATCAAAATTATGGAATAGAACTGTCTTTATAAGTTTACTTGTGTGTTTTTGAAAATCTCTTTTCCCTGTTTGCAATTAAATCTTTTCAGTTTTCCTGATAACAACAGCCAAAGGTGACTGAAACCTTTCCAATCAACCAAAGAATGCACAGGTACCTCAACTCTGACAAAGAATGAGTGCCTTAACTTTGATGCAGTTGATTGACTCTTTCCAATGCTGGCTATCCTTGTGTGATAATGTCCTCTCTTCAGTGCTTACAGTGCAGCCATAAACACATCATTTCAATCAATATTTCTACTTTGGCTACATTGGACTAAGGACAAGAATCCCTCGTGCAATACCATCATTTTCTGTTTTCAGATTTCAGGCATTCACAACCGTTTGTCATTTTTTAAAAATATATACACTGATAAAATACTGTACAGCTCAGCAGGAATCAAGCTAATCTTTTATGAGCTAGTCTTACAATTTTCCTTTTATAGTCTCCAGGCTGTTCTGCTTGGGTGTAATAATTTTAAATGCAGAATGCATATAGAACTGGATTATGGGCGTAGGGGAGAATGAAATTGGTATTAGTCAATTATGCTTTACAACCATAGTGCTTGGTAACCTTTTACTTGAGGGCCACAGTCCTACGCATGTTCCTAATCAATGGTTACTCTGAACAAAGCAACAAGACTCAGTTCAGAGAGGATACAGGACTATATCTTCAGTTTATGACCAAAGCAGTTGATAATAGGCACTACTTGAAGGAGAGAATCTAAAAACTATTTATCCTATTAAATAGGACCTTTTATGCACTACATAGAAGCTAGAATGACTGTACCTCTTAATTTTCCATTGCCTTATTGCTTAAAAAGTCAATAAAAAGCACATCTTTGATAAGTGGCTTGGCATCCCAGGTCTAAGCAGCCCATAAAGGGAGATCAGCTACACATGAAATGACGAATCTGCAACCATCCAATTTGATAGGGAAGTATGTTCCCTTGTCTATTTTAAAATTACATTATAATATCTGGCACCATGGTGTGCTTTTATTCTGTCATTCAATGACTTTTGAGATAATAATTACTATTTTTTTCCACTCATTATGTTGAATTTTGTTATCAGGAAACAGGCTCAAACCAGGGAAGAGAATACCTATCTGATGAAAAAGCATCAACTTCGACCGTCTCTCCATCTACCTCTGATTCTGCTGCAAACAGTCAGCTCTGGTGGCTTTACCAGAACCCAACACCATTATCTCCTACTACAAATCAAAAACCTTATGAGAAATTAGGTAGGACTAATTTTGAAGGCTTTGCATTTTTACAAAAAATAGCCTGGTGATTTGATAGTTTAATCTCTTGGCTCAATCAAAAAAGTACAAGTTAAATTTCAGATCTTGTTGTAACTCAATTTCTTGTCTCACTTTGAAACCACTTTGCCTATTCTCATTTGAGCTGCTGTGTGTGATGAAATAAGGCATTCTTCATCTGAGTATTGCCCTGCTGTTCAAGTAGTCTTGCACCTCTTTCTCATAGGCTTTTTTACAATGTTGCATTAGCTTGATGGACATTTTAGGTCAAGGTTGACTTCCTGCTCAACTGGAAGGGAACATTTGTGGTTATCAGTATCAAGTGGGGGGGGGGGGGGGGGGGGGGGGGGGGGAGGGGGGGTGAACGTAATCAAATCAGAAGACAAATAAGGCATAATTTTAATTAGTAAATGAACAAATTAGCTCCCAGTGCTATTTAATTATTGTCAATAATCTATATAATTCATACTTAAACCACACACTAACCAAACTGCCCTTTGGATGTTTGTACCAAATAGCAAACATATACAGCTGCCCTTGGGTGTTTGTAATAGACTGCAGATCTCTACACAGAGAAGTTAATAGATTATAGGTGTATTTCAAATGGGTCATTTAATGCTGTCCATGAACTTCAGGTACCTGGGTCATCAGCCCCTGGCAACTGAGCTTCTGTTTGAATTTTCCCTTTAATCTGTCGCGCTCATCATAACCAAGTTATCGTGCACTCTTTGATGCAGTGTGGCTTAAGAAGTTGCAGATGGCTGTATTTTTGGCAGTATTGCCACTTCAATATCTTGACTGACGCTAGAAGGAATCGAGACATTTCGGCAAGTTATTTAATGGAATAGAACCTATGAACAGGCTGGCTGATGGAATTTAGAGATAAGCTGTGTAAAATAGTAAATATGAATTGCACAGAAAAGCTTGATAGGCTGTGGCTGTAACATGAGAGAATTTTGATGCCAGTCAAAAATACTGAACTTCTGCCTGGTAAAAATTGAGGGTGGAAATCACAGGATTGTGTATTTATTTATTGATCACTTGGTTTTCTGGCCAAGACCCAGCACCATTGAGTGACCAGTCTGAAAGTATCATTTCCAATTCCAGTTAATGTTAGAGGAAAGTAAATCACCCATTTACATCATTTAACCATATGACAGATATACTGGTATTTTTTCCATGGAACCTGTTCTGGGATTTTAAACTGTATTGAAATGTGGCGATCCACTCCAATTTATTGCTTTTTACTTTGATCATATTACAGTAGAAAAGTTCAGGAACAGTTCATTTGGCTGTTCAGTTTGATCTGTGATGCCTACACTAGGGCCTGTCCAAAGCTGGGCCTGCTCATAGTCGAAACTTATCAGTCTCAGTTTTGACATTTTTCTTTGACCTATCTTAAATAGGTTTTGGGAGAGAATTTTCTCCAGATTTCAACAGCATTTTGTAGAAGGAGTATTTCCTGATATGATCCTTGAATGGACCAGCTCTAATTTTATGATTATTCCACCTGTTCTGGGATTCCTCACTAGAAGAAATAGCTTCTCACTGAATCAGGTTTATTATCACTGTTGTATGTTGTGAAATTTGTTGTTTTGCAGCAGCAGTACAGTGCATGACATAAAAATTACTGTTACAGAAATAAATAGTGCAAAAGAGGAATAATGTGATAGTGTTCATGGACTGTTCAGAAATCTGATGGTGGAGGGGAAGAAACTGCTCCTGAAATGCGGAGTGTGGGTCTTCAGGCTTGTGTACCTCCTCCCCGAAGGTAGTAACGTGAAGAGAACATGTCCTGGGTTGTGAGGGTCCTTAATGATGGATGCTGCCTTCTTGAGGCACTGCCTTTTGAAGATGTTCTCAATGGTGGGGAGGGTTGTTCCCATGGTGGAGCTGTCCGAGTCTGCAATCCTCTGCAGCCTCTTTCGATCCTACATATTGGAGCCGCCATACTAGGCAGTGACGCAACCAGTCAGAATGCTCTCTACCATACATCTGTAGAAATTTGCAAGAGTCTTTGGTGACATACCAAATCTCCTCAAACTCCTAATGAAGTAGAACTGCTGGCGTGCCTTTTTCATGATTGCATCAATGTGTTGGGCCCAAGATAGATCCTCTGAGATGTTGACACCCAGGAACTTGAAGCTGTTCACCTTTTCCCACGCTGACCCCTCAATGAAGACTGGTGAGTGTTTTCCCTACTTCCCCTTCCTGAAGTCCCCAATCAATTCCTTTCATCACTCTAAATATCATGCTGCTTTGTCTTCAATTCTGAAGACTGAAACCTTGCTTATTGCTTCTGTCAGTAAATGCTGAATGACTATCCCCAGTATTTTTACCTTTGTGCATATAAACTGACTTGTAATGCTGCCAAAAATCAACTACTATGGTAGAAGTATTAGTATGGTCATGACTTCTGCTGCACTGAACTGGTAATTCTGGCAGGGAAGCTTCAATTCTCCTTTCCTAATCATTAATTTAAGGAAAAGGAATGAGCAATATTTGCATTGTGGATTGGGGGAGGGGATGTAACCTTGTCCCTGCCCTGTTGCGTCCTTGATCTCTGCTAAATGTCTATGGGGAGTCATCAGCATTGGCAGAAAGTGATGGCAAGTTGGATTGAGGGTCAATTATTACAGATGTGTAAAAGCTGATTGTTCACTAAACTGAGCAAAGAATTAAAGGGAGAAAGTGAGAGAGAGAATGCATTGTAAGGTAAACCTTTTCAAAAATACCATAAATGCTAGGAAAATACCATTCAACTGCCTACTCTAACGTCTACCCAGGAATGACTTCAAGGCCATTATCTCACTGAGCAATTTAATGTTCTTTGTCATAGGCAGGCATCTGAATTCTGCTCTAATATCTGAATTTAACTAAATTTAAAACATACAGGATACAGAAACTCTGGTTTTATATAATTGCTTTTTCATTGGAAGATTACTCCTACCAGATTGTATTTCTGCCTAAAAATTAAAACAATTAAATTATTTTAATATAGTTAAATCTATTTTAAGTGGCTACAATAATACGAAGTGTAGAATATGGTCATAGGTCACTGCTAAAATATACAGAAGGGCACGCTCTTATCTGAAAATAAGGTGAAAAAAATTAGCAAATCCATTTTTATATAAAGAAAGAAATTAATGTTTGTAGCACTTTGCTCTTTGGGTGGAGACAGCAGCAGAAACCTCAATTAGTTGCTGATCTGGAGCAGGATCTAATCTCTTCTCCAAACATTAACCAAGTTTGGCTGTTATTAATTAGTACGATTCATTTATTCAGTTTTCTTCTCCATCCCTGCCAGAGATTCCCAGTTAAATGTTGTTCCACAGGCACTATCTACCTTGGAGTGCCCTACCAAACTGACAATCATTGATGCATCTGGATGCATTGTAACTAGCTTATTTATTTTGAATATTCTCTCAGCACTGCCAATGCTTTTTTTTAAAATGGTTGTTATGTTTTTTAGAAAAATATGGGGAAAAGCTACATTGAAAGACCCATAGGAGTTCTGTGCAAATACATTAAACAGGGCATTGCCAGATGAAATTCAACTCATCTGAATTTGCATATCATCAACAGGGGTCACTTTTAGCAATTGGAAGCAAAATTCTGCACCAGAATGTTTAGCCTCCTCTGAACACAGGTTAGTTGACTTGGCTTAAATTTAGATCTGTATATTTCAGCATTGCACTATGAAATGTGTTTATCCATTGAACCAAGAGCAGCCTGTTCTTTAGTTGAAAAAAGCTCATCCAAAATAGTCGGGCAATGTAATCAGAGGAAATATCTATGTTGAGGCTTCAAACACAGCAGCCTTTTGTAAAAATAGGCTAGTGTATCACAGTGGTAACAATTTCACTTATCTTTATTTTCCTTGCTTAGGGTTTTCTTTCGAGCTCAATGGAATTCAATCTTTGAAGCACTGCTGTGAAATGTACCTTTTGCAAGCAGCATCAGACAGCAATCTGTTCACCCTCCTCCAATTTTCCCAAGGGCTTCAGACCAGATAACATGGAAAATAAGAAAGCAGCAGAACAGCCAACCGTTAAATTCCATAAAATGATGCAGAAAGAGAGTAAATTGTTACAAATCTAAATGAGCAAATGAAGAGTTGATTGGCTATCAAGGCTGTATCCAAGGTGGGTAGTTCAGTTAGCAGCAAACCACCATTGGTTCAAAATTATTATTTTCCACTTCAGTTCTGAACCTGAAGCTATGGAAAGAATGACAGTGAAAAATGACATGGTTACCATTAGCCATTAACTCTGTTGCTATGCCATTCTTCACTGTTGTCCGAAACACCCGTGTGACAGAAACCAATCAGATTAGAAAAAGAGGAAAGGCATTACATTGATGCTGCTGACAGCTAATATTTGGTGCTTTCTTTTAAAACAAATATGCTGTTGATTGGTTAACTTGCCAAACTGTATGTTTGACCTATTCGATCTCAATAGGTAATTGCAGTCAGTCTGGTTCCACTCCAGCTCAATTAATAAATTCACGACCCAGGATACTTATTCAAACATGTATACACACAAATTAGTATTTGGAGTAGGCCACTCAGTCCTTCAAGACTGCTCAGCCAATCAATTGGATCATGGCTGATCCCACTGTAACCTCAACTTTGCCTTCCAGTCTACCCACAGAAATCTTTCACCCCCTTGCTTATCAAGAACTTATTTGCCTCTGCCTTAAAAATATTCCAAGTGTCTACATCCACCATCCTTTGAGAAAGAGAATCCCCATAGCACTGAGCCTTACAGATTTGAAGATGGCAGATTCCATTTTTAATCTGAATTTTTAACTGCTATCAGGTGGAGTAGCTTTGGGACTCTATTAGCCTCTGAACATACGAAATAAAGTCCTCCTGACAGCAGCTGTTTCCTATCTTCACACTCCCCTCCCCCTGCCTTGCTCCATCTGTTTTCTTTCCCCCTTTGTCTGCCTCCATCTATCATTCACCTGCCACCCTCACTCACTGCCCCTACCTGGCACTACCTGCCTGTCATCTTACACCCCTCCTCAATCCACCAATCACCTCGGAATCCCACCACTCCCCTTCTCCTCTTTATACCGGCCATCTCACCTCTCCACTCTCAGTTGTGATGCAGGGTCTTAACCCGAAATGTCGACAGTTCCTTTCCTCCCACAGATGCTGCTTGACCTGCTAAGTTCTTCCAGCAGATTATTTGTTGCCCTAGATAAAGTCCTGTTTTTTCCATTAACACTTGACTGCAGATTGACATTTATACACTCAGGAGTTGACTTAACTATAGTGGTATCCACAATGAAATCATACATTAAACTTTTCTGTTCAGACAGAAGGAACAGCATGTAGGTACAATAAAGTCGCAGAGTCATGCAGCGCAGAAACAGGCCCTTCGGCCCCTCCAGGTCCATGCAGTTCCTCAAGTACCAATTATACTAAACCCACTTTATTCTCCCATCATTCCCATCAACTCGTCCTAGATTCTACCACTCACCTACTCACAAGAGTCAATTTACACAGCTAATTAACTTGCCAAACCGGAGCATGCAGGGGAAACCCAAACAGGGAGATCATGCAAATTCCACACAGACAGCTCAAAAGATCGGATTGAAGCTGGGTCACTGGAGCTGTGAGGCAGCAATCCTCCTAGCTGTGCCTATGAAGGGAGGACAAGGAAAAACAGAGCACAGGGGAGAGACTTGGAGGTGAAGTAAACAGAACTGAATAGCAACAGTATGTTTAAGAGTACAGCCAGAACATTGAAACTTGGAATGCATTCTGTCTAATATAAAGACAACAAAAAAAATCAGCTAGGGAGTGACAAATAATAAACTGCTAATGACTTTTTTTTGGTGGTGGGGGGGGGGGGAAATGAGCTACTGTAATTATCCCCAGCCCTAAGGATTTTACTATATGTCATTTATACAGTTTAGGCTGATCTAGGACTACTGTCAGCAGTAAAAAACACACACAAATTTATTTTGTATGTTAACAGAAGCTTTTAAAAATACAACATGAAATACACATTATAAACATAATTTTTAAAAAAGCTATTTTGGTGCACTGGCATCCATTAACCACTTTTTTCTGAGTAAAACTGTCAATAAATTCCTGACAGAGGGAAGCAGGGTTGGGAGATGGTCATTAAACTCTTGAGCTGATGTAAGCAATTAATTTTATAACAAATCACTTTCATTGACCATTGCTAATCACTCTCACCATCTGTGGCACAATTTTATTTCCCTACCAAAGTGCAACATATTATTTTTAATGTTGTCATTACTTGTGAAATAGCCTGGTAGCTAATCCTCAGGCAGAAGGAAGTGCAAAAGCTCTGTGAATCTAGCAAGTACCTAGTAAAAAGTAATAATAAAGGCTGCAGATGCTGGAAATCTGAAATAAAAAACAGAAAATGCTGGTAAAACTCACGAGGTCAGGCAGCATCTGTGGAAAGAGAAATAGTGTTAAAGTTTCAGGTCCAACACCCTTTGTTGGAACCAGAAAAGGGAAAAAGAAAGTTAGTTTTCAGTTGCAAAGAAAGTGAGAGAAGGATGGGGATCAAAAAGATTATTTTTGATGGGGCAAGACCAAATGGGTTAACGTGGCAATTAAAAGCAGATTACAGCTCTTTGTCTGTGTTACTAATAACAGCGCTGTGGTACAGCCCTGCTCTTAACACACAACCCAGGTAAAGAAGCATGTGTACAAGCAACATGTTACACCTGATCTGCAGTGTTAACAGTAAAATGGCAATGTTCAGGCCATCAGAGAGCAGCAAACTCTAGCTTGAGATGCAAGGTAAAAGATCCATAAAGGTCTCAAACATATGTCCACAATGAATATATCAAAAGAGCCATGCTAATGATGTCAACTTTATTAACAAATTTAACACACTGCACAGTTGTCATTTATGGCACATGTTTAAAAAGGTACATTTTAATCTCAACTGTTTCTCATTTCAGAATGTAAATATATTTGTACTTCACAATGATTTGTGTTGGCATGTAATTTAAAAATCCGCTCTGTAGCACATAGTCCTTTCACAAATTGGGTTTGAGTTTTTATTTTGTTCAGTTCAGGGTTTTTTTAAGTTTTCATTAGCATTTGGCAAAATTGGGTAGTATCAGTCATATAAAGAAACTTCATAAAAGTGGCACATCAGTTTTCAGACTCCATGAAATGCAATTCATTCAGAACTAGTTGTAATAACAATGACAGGCTAGTTCAGGCTTTAGCTCAATTACTTGCTCATAGTCTTTCATGTACTTACAAACTCTAGTTGCTTGACACCCCACTTCCACCCATACTTTAACTCTTGGCCTCTTACACCAGTCACGCTACTTCACCAGTATATCCCACAGACAAACAAGAGAATCATGTAGTCACTATGATCATTTTTTAAAAATGTAAAATGTTCTGAAAGTCAAATGAAAAAAAAATATTGGATGAGTGATATTTATGGCCAACACAGACGTTCATTGATGGAAAAAAAGGTTCCAGGTCAGTCTTCAGAAGTGCTATTTCAATTATCAGATAAAGTGACAAATGTTCAAGTCCTACATAATGTGTAAACAAATGTGGAATGCCAGAGATAACTGATAACACCAGGTGGACTGCTCAAATCTGCTGTAATCAGAAGGAATGTATGAACAACCCTAGGCATTGCTGTGCCTCAGCAAGGGCTCAGTTACTGAACTGCACTGTACTCTGCAAGGGCACCTGCAGATGATACATAGAGGACACTGCTAATACCAATCAAAGTCCCCTTTGATCCATTCCATGGGGGACAACAGGAATGCAAGCCTATTTGTAGTTGACAGATGCACTGAGCAGGTGACTAATGAATTGCGTAGCAAGACAAGCATTTCAATCATTTTCCCATTGAAAAGCAATCACAGCAAGGGCAGGACTTGCAGTTTCATTATATTACCAGATTCACAATGTACACTGTTGGCACCAAATGGCCACCCAGAACAATGCCATGGTTTATGCCAACAGTAAAAAGCTTTCTCTCTGTCAGTGTACAACTGGAATATAACCAGCAACATCGAGTCATACAGATCGGTATCCAGGTCCCAAGAAGGAGAGACACTATTTTTGTTTCAAGACAATCACCCATGCCAAACTTGTTCGAAGACAAAGGCAGACTTCAGGAGTGGCTGTTTCAATTCAAAGCATAGCCATTTCAGCTATAACTAATGATAATCTTGCATAAGCTCCAGTCAGAAGCAGTGCTTAGAAAGGGTGAACTCCAAAACCTGATAGAGCCATCTTTCACATTTTGAAGTCTGGCATCACATATTTGTATAAATTAAGATTATCTCACACTATTGTCCTGCTAGGTAGTTCTGCTGTACAAAGAGAGTTGTAATGGTGGTAGAGGTGAAGGTTCACTTATCATCAAGACTTTGGCAGAACAAACAATGGTGCATTAGTTGTTGCCATGGAAACAATTCTGCAGCCAGGAAGACTACTACAGCACATATTAAGCTAAATGCAGACTGTGCTATTCTTCTGCACATAATCAATGGCTCAAAAAAATTGTCTTCTGTTCTATCTGAATTACTATCAATGCTACTGTATTCTGTAACATCACAAACTCTCCAGCTAAAGGTCAAGTAAAATGGTGAGACAGCCTGAAAGATGACTGTCTCACATGTATTCCATTGCCTTTTAAGTCTCTCCATCAACGTGATGGCTAGCCTAGCCAAGGGAAAAACTGAAAGAAAGCATTGATGTCGTTGAAGCTCTATTTCATAGTTCTATGCATCCAGGTCTTCAGTATGACATAGACAGATAGGAACAGGCCTCCACAACTGCAATCTCAGAACTCACAGAAGCCGCTCCAATTGTACAAAGATTCCTTGTCAGTGGATTTTTTTTAACCACACAATTTCCTGGATGTTCACGTGCCAAATTTGTAAACTCACACTGCAGAGTAATTTTCCCCTAGAACATTGGTAGTAGATTCCTTTACACCCAGCCTTGGAGATTTGCCTTGTACAGATTCCCATAGATCATGCATGGTACCAAAAGTAATTGGACCTGAGGAACAAAACAATTTAGACCTATAGATGGTAGGTTCCTGTTCTTTTATTGTCTGTTTCAATTGCTCCTCCTCACTTATTCAGTGGGACTCAAGCCTACCATCTAAATCTTTGGAGTTAGGCATGTGCTAGATGGAATGATGCAGGATGATATGAGACAATGGCTTAATATTGTAGTAATTGGATGCCTGCAGGTCTGTAGAAACAAAAAAAAGGAACACAAAGACTGCAATAGGCAAGGTATTTCATCAAATAATATTCTACAACCATTATGCAGCAGGTGCTGAAGTTTTATCGGTACGGCAAAGAATTCACAGCACAGTTACATTAATAAGCAAAGTTTTGAATGTGTACTGGTGTACAGCAGATGGGTAGCCAGAAAAGCATGAATGAGGATTTCCATGTATTCTTACATAAAAAAAACTCTTCAATCACATAGACTGGAAGCATTGAGAAAACAGAAACCTTAAAATGGAAAAGTGAAGTGCACAATTTTTCTTTTTAATTTCTTATGAACAGCAACATGGGAGATCGAAGAGACTCCTTAGAATGGAAGAAGTATAGAGATTCCCAAAATATATATTCATTTTTTTATGGAAACTAATCTTGTTTTCATAACCATTATTACAGACTGTAAAGGGGTAAAATCAGTTTTGGATTCCTCTAGCTGAATCAACAGCAAAAGATTTATTAAGGAACTTGAATCCACAACATGGCCATTCTACATTTATGAAATATCTTTATAGAAATGTTTTAATTGTTTTTTTTTAGATCTATGCAATGTGTTTTGATAAACATGATAACTTGCAAACTGAATTGCAGGATTTATCTACCCTGTGCTTTAATCCCCAGAAGGAATAAGTGCCAAGTTTTTGTGCATATTATTAATCACAATATACATTCTGTAAATTCAAACTATGCTACAACTATTTCATCACCCCACTCCATTTGTCCATATTGAGAATAATGAGAAGTTTTTTGCTGGTCAGGAGTGAAGGAAGTGCCTGTCTGAGTTTGCCATTCACAACATGTTATAGTACAATGTCACTGGACCTGTTATAACACTAGCAGGAGTGCCTGTGGTCTATGGAAAGCCTCTGTCGTTACCTCTTGAGATCGTCACAAGCCTTCAGCCTTTGCCATGCTTACGAGGTATGATCATTTTCACCAGGACAACACTCACAACCATTTCATCAGCTCAGCTGGGAGAGTGCACATGTTCAGAGGAAGTGAAAAAGATTTAACACAAGATACTATTCATCTTTGCCTTTGTACAAACACTTCATTTAACTTTACATATAAAATCTACATAAATCTCTTCCAGTCTACAAAGCTCTGTTACTGCAGACTGAGCTGATTTAAATGCATGCTATACATGAGAAGATACTGAACAGAAACCAGACAAGAAGACCAAGGAAAGGGTTATTGCTCTTGCAGATGCATCCAAGGCTGATTTGGGAGTAAATGTTTTGTGAAAACTAAAATGGAAGTAAAATGACAAGAGGATGAATTTGCAGAGCAATATTCCTTTTCTGGTTTTTCTGGCCAATTCTGGTTAACCAAA
Source organism: Pristis pectinata (assembly GCF_009764475.1). Classification (NCBI taxonomy): domain Eukaryota; kingdom Metazoa; phylum Chordata; class Chondrichthyes; order Rhinopristiformes; family Pristidae; genus Pristis; species Pristis pectinata. The sequence continues at coordinate 69,476,513 of NC_067408.1, read as the reverse complement.
TTTACAAAAGATAATCGATATAAAGTAAAAATAAGTAAAAGCCTGCAGATTTGTGGATGGTAATACTTGGTTCCTGCTTATTTCCAGTTCTATACTAACAATCTAGTTCTCAAACAATTTTGAGAACACAGCAAACACAAATTTTCCATGTTAAGTTTATTGACATGTCCATGAAGTAGCTATTGCCAATGCTCCCTTTTTTAAAAAAAAGAACAAGTCTGAGATCAAGTTAAATGTTAGTTCACCGTGAACTTGGGAGTGAATGTGGGTGATTATCTGGATGATTTTCAACATTAGGAGTAACTTGCTCAAAGCATTAGTATGAATGAAACATGTTGTTCGGCCACTTGTTCTATTGGTGATTAAAAGGACCACTGAGATATTGCCACTAAATAATGGAAATTCCATATTTGCTGTGTTCTGGGATTGTTACAATGTTTTAAGGATCACCTTTCAGCAGTTTTGCCTGAAAAACTTCAAACTTTGCAGATCCTGAGCAAACTTCAGATCCTGAGCAGAAGCTTTTAATGAGAGATTTATCAACAATGGGCAAGCAGTTTTACGTTGATGTAAAATCTTGAATATAAAGTAGTCCACGCAGTCTAAAGGAGAAAACACCGAGTCAAAGAAATGATTGAGGGGGTGTTCAAATCTGGGGATAAGAGGTGAATTTTAAGAAGGGTCTTAAGAGAAGTAAAAGACATAAGAAGACAGAAAGAATTCTAGAGAGTAGGTCCTAGTCATGATAGGAAGGCCACCAAAGTGCTGAGGATGGGGAATGGTGCAAGCACTGTCTGTGGCCATTATTAGAGGGATGGATAAGGTAAGATTTTATTTATTAGTCACATGTACATTGAAACACACAGTGGAATGCATCTTTTTGCGTTACTGAAAATGTGCTGGAGGCAACCCCCAAGTGTCGCCACTCTTCCGGTGCAAACATAGCATGCCTACAGCTCCTAACCTATATGTTTTTGGAATGTGGGAGGAAACCGGAGCACCCAGAGGAAACCCACACAGACATGGGGAGAACGTACAAACTCCTTACAGACAGTGGCGGGAATCGAACCCAGGTCGCTGGCGCTATAATAGTGTTAAGCTAACCGCTACAGGGCTGGGACTATTTTCAGAACAGCTATGTTCGCTTTTGATATTCTGACAACTTAGCTTTTTGGTGTGCAGTCTTTGTAAATGAATTTACCTAGAATTTGAGGTATGATTCTTAAGTCGAAGTTTCTTTTCAAAGGACATTGCCTCTATTTTAGTGCATTTTCATCATTTTTACAGGATTACTTATTCCCCTAGTGAGCTCTATACTCCAGCCCCAACAGTTGATGGCTGTGTTTATTATCATTGTTGATTTTAGTGTGGTTTGTGCTCTTCCTGCACACGATGACAAAATATTTAGTAGTTTCAATTTTTATTACATTGTCAGCAAGTTTTGTTGAGTTTTCAGCTCGTAAATTTGTTCTGTAAAATTTCTGCCAGTTCCTTGTTTAAAAGTTGTATGAAGTACAGAAAGGCCTTTGCTCTGACTGATGGTTATGATCAGAGTTTTTCACTTCACTGCAGCCAACGGTCAAAAAAAACAGACTTCAAGGGCTCAAGAAATTCACTAGACCGAGGATAAGTGCAGAAGGAGCCAATGTATCAAGGCCAAAACTCATCTAAAGTCACTTCACCTGTTGTCTTCTCATAAGGGAATATTTGCTGAATGAGAATCAGACAATATGCTGTGATATGTGAATCTTTATGATTTCCAGATTTCCCAGAGTAGGTCTGCATACATTGTGCAAATGAAGATCAATCCAGCAGTGCACACTTAACAGTAAGTGCTTCGGACGAGGAGTTGTGAGGGGGAGATTCGTCATGCAGTTCCATTTGAGATCACCTTGTCTTCCAAGGCATCAATCTAAGGAGTCTTGATGAGACAGGAGTTCATGCAATTGATTTTGATGCCAACTTCTGTCTGGCCATCTGTGCATGAGGATGAAAAGTCTCAGTTTGAGTTGTTTATGATTGGGGTACTAATGTTTCTTGCTGCCCAGCTGAGCCTTTGATCCTGTTTTGATTCATTTCCTTGTGTTGAAGTCAGCTTTGTGTTTCAGTGAGTTGTCTTACCTAAACTACTTACCAGCTAGGACCACTACTAATTTCTTGTTATGACCACTTGTTTCAGGACTTTTGTGCACAGTCTTGCATTGAGACAGATTGTTCTGATTTGACTTGTTTACTCTCTCATCATTTTAAGTTTATAGGTACATTACTAAAATTGTTCTCATTTTCCTGTTGATATTGGTTTTGCCAGCCCACACCCAATTCATACCTGGTCTACAACCCCCAATAGGGGTAATCTGCTTTAATTAACATGTTTTTCACTGCACCACTCACTTTATTTCTCCATTGCTTTGCAAGAATTTGCATCTGGTTGTAATGTGGCTAAACTAAGTCCAGCTGCTAACTTGGAAAAGCACATCTGTTATTTGGATGCCTCCTGTTCAGGAACACCATATCAAGCAATAATGGAATTTAGATGCTTAGTTGGATTAGATAGTTGTATGTGACATCTTTATGATTTCCATATTTTTCTTAGTAAGTCTGTTGCTACATTCCAGTGTGGTTTCTCTGGTATCACGGAAGATATCTAAGGCACTTTGTAGTAAAATTTACAGCTAATATCACAGTTGATGTCAACCAAGGTTCAGTGCTGCCAGCCCCAGCACTCTTGCCTCCAGTTTCAAGTTCAGCTCCAGAACCCGAGCTATAGTGCAGTACTGAATGAGTGCTACATTGTCAGTGGTGCTGCTTTTTCCAGTTGAATTGTCAAAACAAGGTCCCATCTATGCTGTCAGGTGAATGCGAAAGATTCCACAGCACTATCTTGAACAAGAGCATAGGTTTATACCTCATGTCCTGTCTAATATTTTACCTGCTTATCACGAAGGAGGCCATTTGGCTCATCAGGTCCATGCCAGCTCCCAGCAGAGCAATCCCATCAGTGCTATCCCTGCCTCATTTATTTCCCAATAGCCCTCCCATTTATTCTCTCTGATGTGCCCTTTGATTCTGCTTGCCACCTAGTTACAGTGGCTAGTTAACCTCTCAGCACGTCTTTGGGATGTGGGAGCAAACTGGAGCAGCCAGTGGAAACCCACATAGACAACACCCGAGGTCAGAAATGATCCTGGGTCCCAGGAGCAATAATGCAGTAGCACTAACTGCTGTGTCACTTTGCCAGCCAAGCATATTATTGACTTAAGATATTATCACAGAATTGACTGCCACAGTTTCTACATTAGAACAGCAATTATATTTAAAAATACCTTCTAAAGAATTTTGTGACATTTCATTGTTAATTTTATATTAAAAGTTTGCATGCATTTTAATTATTGATCTGATCATCTTTTATTTGGCTTGCTTTGGCTGTGTGCCTAACCTGAGAAAAGGAAAAGTCTAAAAAGTGTGGTGCAGAATTTCATGAGCACATTTATATGTAAGCCAGACAGGATCCTTTGTGGTTAGTTATATTTCTTTTCATCTTGTTCAAATTCAATATACTAGCAACTTAAAATAGACATTTGTGGTCATGTAGTATTTCTTAAAAAATAAAGTTTATTTAGAGTAGAAAGGAAGAGAATTCAGCACAGTTGAATTTAAATGTAGAGCGTCAGGAGCAGTGATCCCTCAAAGTAAGGTTGACTTCTGCCACTGAGTGGGAACCTGATCCTGAAATCACACACCCACCCACAAAAGGTGCAGGCATTCCTCTTGAGTCCACTGCCTGCTGCCATTGGACATTTCCCTTTCCTTCCTGCTCGCTCCCACTTCAGCTTTGAGAGGAGAATTGTCTCCTTCAAGCTGGCCACTACTTGATGGAGATTGTAGGGCCATTAAGATCAATTGACAGCTTGGTCCATCCAGCTAGTGATAACATTATCTCTGCTTCCTTGTAATGTTTCTTCTGACCACTGCAGTACCTCTGACCAAGGGTGAGCTTGGGGTGGAGGCCCTTTTTGTGGATGTAAGAATCTGGCATTACACACTATGTCCAGACCAGAGGAGTTGCTGCATGAGGGTCATTGCTTCATTTCTGTTTACATTGACTTCAGTAAGGGTACTGATATGATGTGAGGGATCTTCTGGAGGCATCATTATTTGGTACCTCTCCAAACTCTTGAGCTATTGTCGAACACCACCCAGGTCTCTTATCCTTAGATGATGTCTGTATTATGGGTCTGGATCTCAGCGTCTCTTATTTGGTCACAATCGTGTAATTGTGTCATAACAGTCTCACAAAGGAAGCACTTATGCACAGGATCCTGTGCTGAATCTCACAATCACTGTTAGCACATTGATAGGTGTGGCTACTGAGATAACATGTACTCCACTATTGCCATGGTCTTTCTCTCTATGGTGGTTGTGGTGGATCAAGTGTAAGGTACACAACAGGCTGATGGAGCATGTTAGTCTTCTCACTGTTATACTGGAAATTGGCCATGGTATGATTGTGCAGTAAGATCCAGTGTGGACCAAATCCTCTGGCAATGAAGGCAAACTACCATTTGCTTCCCTAATTACTTGCTGCACTTACTGTTAAGCGACTGGTGTACTTGCATAACTGAGTCCCTTCGAACATCATCACTACCCAATCTCCCACCATTTAAAATATACTCTGCTTTTCTCCATGTGCAGCAGAGTGGATGACAACACAGTTTTCTACATCGTATTCCACCTGCCATGTTCTCTCCTACTCACTTACTCACCCACTTCATATCCCCTTGAAGCTTCTTTATATCCTCCTCTGTACTCACAATCGTACCTAGTTTAATATCATAAGCAACTTGTAAATATGATATTTTGTTCCCTTAGCTAAATATTTGATAGACAATGTGAACAGCTGGAACCCAAGTACCGATCCCTGCAGTACCCCACTAGTCTCTTCACCTGAGAAGGATTTGTTTGTTCCCACACTTTCCATTCAATAACCAGTTCTCAAAGTCATCATAGTTTCCCCACTGAAAATCCTCCACATTTCATAACCAACTTTTCTTTATGAAAGGAAATACTCTTCGTCTGTGGCTATATTGCACAACCATCTTAATAAAACTTCTCTTGCACAGATCCTCTAATGATATTTGCTCTGCTGAATAAAAATAATACAGATTAATAACACCCATAAAAGGACTGGCAAGCAAAAATGTTATTCTTGCACAAGGACGATACAATAGAATTTTGCTTTGTAAGAACCCAGTAACTGGGAGTGATCATCATTCCATTCAAGGACTTCACAGCAGTGTATCTGTTTTAAGTTGTACACCGCATCTGTGTTTATCACCACTATGAAATAAAACATTCTGGAAGTATTTCAAAGGTTTCAGGATTAAAAAAATTAACAACAGCCTAAAATGGCATTGATGCTTGCAGCTGATCAGATTAATAAAGTATGTGGTAATAGGTCACTTAAGAAAAAGCTCCAAGTTGATAATTTATATGTTTATAGTCCAGAAGTGCTCTGATTAAACAAGTCAGCTGATACACGAAGGTTGTTTTATCACAGCTGTACTATACACACCCTTGAAAGAACTCCATGGACCCATTTCCCACATAATATTTTCTCCTTTCCTTTTAAGAAGGTTATGATTCAAAGAAGCCCTCTGTTAATTGACCTGATGGTCATTCTGTACATACAGGTCCAAACACACAGTACTGGTAGCGGAACTTAAACAATGACTTGCCTGACATTATTCATGTTTCCATAACAACATCTGAACTGATCTGCTGCTGATACCTTCATCCATGCCTTTCCAACACCTGGCTGGACACCCTCATCCTATGTCCTGTAAACTTGATGTTATCCTAAACAGTGTCCCAATTTGCACCAGTCCACTTATCACTGCTGTGCTAGCTAACACCTGTGACCCTGGCCTCTTGTTTATCCCTGAACTTAAATGCTCCACCTTCAACAATCTTGCTTCCTTAGCCTTAAACCCTAACAATCGCTCAAAATATCTCCCTGGCTGTTTTCCCAACTTTACACCTGTAAAACATTCCTTAAAAGCTTCTAAGACCCTAAGCTCTCATGTTCATTCAGTATATCCCCTTGACTAACTTCCCCATTTCCTTCTATAAGATATTCCTTAAAAATCTACCTCTTTGATAAGCCCTTTGGTCATCTACCGCCAAATTACCTCATGTGGCTCAACCACAAATGTAATTTAATGCCCGTATTTAGCTGCCTTGGGATGTTTTACTAGACAAATGGAAATTATTGTTATGTACATTTTTTGGAAGTGGTGTTCAGGAAAATTCATCTGGGAAAACTTTTTCCCTTCCACGTTTTGAGAACGAAAGGCAATCGTATTAGCCCCATTGCTTTTGGATCACCTTCAGCGCACGGAAGCAGGCAGACCAGCCACAGGAATTTGCCTGTGTTGCAGGCTTCAAGGTGCAGGATTCATAGATCTACTTGATAGCCTTCTGTCAGGAGTGGTTGGCTGTAGTCCTCAATGGTCCTTGTGGTTAACTTGCACAAAAGAAAAGCCTCCTGTGAGTGTCCTGTTCCCTTTAAGCCCCTAGGATCACTCTCCCACCTCCTCGTCCCCTTCCCATCATTGCAATATTCATTCATTGGCAATCTTGTCCCATACTTTTCAGAGTGTAACTTGTGTTTGTATCAATACACACAAAATGCTGGAGGAACTCAGCAGGTCGTGTGTTTCTTTAAGAAATGGCTTCAGAGATCTCACAAACTAAACTAAATGCCACTAGCTACAGGAACTTGCAACACATCAATAAGAACAATGCGGTGAAATTAACAATGTCAATATGACCATGGACACGCTTGGGGAAACCTGACATCACTGTTCTGTGAACCTCACAAATGATGTTCCTTGCTCTTAATTCCGAGTTTCATCCAGCAAAGTTACATGTTTCCACTGCAGGATTTTTTTCTGCAATGTCACAATGCTGTGAGACACAGCACTGTTCCTAAGGTAGAACTGATGAGAATCTACTTTGTTTTTAATCAAACTAGCTACACTTGACCTGCAAGCACTTCCTGCTGATACTCAATGCATGTAATCTGATCTTTTCCCACCAGTGACATTGTTTGCCTTGAAATCTCAAGAGTTGTAGGAAAACTGACAAAGATTGTCAACAAGGGTCTCAGAGAGATGCTGCAGTGCAGGTCAACAGATGTCTGGCATCAGCAAGAGCAAAATAGAAAAAGTGGTGAGAAAATAAGTTGTATCTGAAAATATTCAGATGTCACTGAACAAGTGCTTGAAATACAATTGAATTGCTGGTGCATTAGATAAAGCAAACTACAAAGAAATATTGAGCACTCAAAGTTTAATCTGTTGCCAGTGATAGATGTGTATTTGGTGACCACATGGAACATTCATGCTGTTTTTGACCTCTGGTGAATAATTAATGGTAACACTTTTCCTTCATTTCAGTGTTGAAAGCACAACTATAATATTTATGATATTAAAAGCACACCAAAGTAATATTAATTTATCTAATAAATAGACAATCTCCTTAACCAACTTCTGGTTCTTTTTTGATATAAGAATGCTTAGACTATTCTTTAGTTTACATCCCTGCAAGAAGAAATGTTATTATTGGACTTCTTGATAGTTATTTCACATTTTCATAATTAATCTGCTTGCTTTTGCCTATAAAAGTATAAATGAGGAAGCTTTGTCAGAAGAATATGGACTTATGGCACCTGGAGGTAACATTGATACAGTCCCATGAGGGAGAAATTGAAAGGATATATTGATAGGGGTGATGTAGTAGGTTGGACATAAGCTCATGTGGATCATAAGTACCAGCAGACATTAGTCCTAAAAGCATGTTTCTGTGTTGTAATCATTGTGTATGTAATTGCTGTACTAATGCCATGATATATAAACACAAAGCCATCTTCCATGGGCATATTGGTCTCAGTATGGACTACAGAAAAACACACTGCCCTCTTTACAAATTTGAAGGTAACATTCCAGAAATACACTCCCCTCCGGAAATGCATTAGACTGGTAAGCTAATCTTAAACTGATTTTATAATTGTTGCTCTCAATCATCTATTCCAACAAAGATTATAGATAGATTATTTCAGATTTATCATTAAAATAAATGGAATATCCAGTCATACAAGGATGACCAAAGTAAATAATTATTGAGATCAATGATAAACATCACTTCATTTTGTGCTCCAACTAAAATAGCACAAAGTGAGACAGAAGCCAAGTGTAAGAAATCCAAAGGCGATATAAATTCTGGTGGGACCCCACAATGCTGGGACTTGGCTTCAAGTCAGCTAGGAAATTAACTGCTAGGGAGGGCAAAATCTCCTCCCACCTAAAATATAGTTCATGACATTGAACAAAGCTGGATTGAGTAGAAGTATTTACATATTATGGAATTAGTCTTCACTGCCTTCCTATCTCTTGGTAACTAAGACATTGGAATACATATCACGTGCATCAGGGAGAGATACAAGTGGTGCCAAGCAAGGTCTCGGGAGTGGCAGACCATGGGCATACTTAACTTACCCCGACCTACAAAGGCTGGCATCCCATTCCTTCAGTCTTTAAAGTATTTTACTTGTAAGCAAATATGGTATGGATATTGGTACCAAATGGTTTCATTGAGATCACTGGTGGTTAACATATTGTCTTTATTTCCATTGTGTCTTTATTGGTTGAGGGATTTGATCTGAATAGCCTTATAGGAGTTGTACTTTTAAGTACAGTGAACTGTTAATTAAGCAGGAAAAGCAGGGTGACCTCATTCTCACTCAAGGACTGCATCCTCCAAATCAGTCAGATGCTGTAACAGGGACACTGGAAAGTAACATTACTTCCACAAACAATCTGCCAGAGGAACTCAGCAGGTTGAGTGGTATCTGTGGGAGGAAAGGAATTCCTTTCCTCCCACAGATGCCACTCGACCTGCTGCGAATTCCTTTCCTCCCACAGATGCTGCTCGACCCGCTGAGTTCCTCCAGCAGATCGTTTGTTGCTCCAGATTCCAGCAGCTGCAGTTTCATTTTAACATTACTTCTGCTCCTGCCCTATATTCCAGTGAACAGTCATTAAGATGCAGCATGCTGCAAAGTACCAGAAGTCAAACCACTGAAGCATAACACCAGAGAAATTTCAGTGAAACTGGAAGTGGATTTACTTGGATAGTGGGCAATCAACTGACTAATCGTTGCTTTCTGCACCACACAAGCAGTTTGGCCAAGAGATTACTTCAGTAATTGTATTGTCTACAAAAACTCAGAACAATATGAAGCTAAAAACAAAAAGTGCCACTTCTCATTTTGTGGGACAATAATGATGCTTCCTGGAAAATGTTATTTGTGTTTCTGTGAAACTAACCTTCCAATTTAGCTTGCTTTCCGTATTTCCTCGTTTTTAAAAAATTGTAAGCAATGATCAGGTGCATCTGAATTATTCCAAGCTAACAAGCTTTTACTTGAAATATGTAGTTTAATCAACAAGTATGTAAAATAATTTGTAACAGAGCGGTGAGCCCAGATTTTACCATGCAATAGGAAGTTTTGAATTATCAGTATAAAACGCTGTAGAGGGTGAGTCAATTCTTTTCCTGTTATTGTGTATAGGAAGAATTACTGGGGAATTTTTCCACAGGTTGGAAATTTGCCCTTCATGTTCACAATTTGATTGATGACATGTAATCTACCTTTTCATACCAGAGTGCCTCGGAAGATCTGACCGGAAAGTGGAGTTGCCAGCCTCTGTGATCCATCTTGCCAAGCAGAGGACACGACCTGAATTGGCAGCCCGTTTCCTCATCAGACACCTCTTCCCAGACAGCGTGCTTCTCAGGAGTAATGTGTATGGAGCAATTCGGAAAGGAAAAGCTCCGCTTGACTGTAATAAGATAAATGCTGTGCGAGGTGAGCTACAGCTGACTGAATTTGATGTCTTGTTCTCAATGCAGCTTTTTCTCAATTTTAAAATGGGCATAATTTGAAATGCTATGTATAAAATGAATATAGTCGAATTCATAAGTTCATTTTCATTATAGTTTAATTGAATTATATGAAATAAACCAGATAATTTTGAAAAGGTCTTCAAGGTCAGTTGCAATAATTACAATGCCAAATCTAGTCCTCAACTCCACAAACCTTGTGCAATGTTTAATGTAGTGGAGATCTGCTGATAAAGCAAATCCCTTTGCACTGTATGGCGTTGTCTCTCGAGTGTTGTTGCAGTCATACCTATTTCAGCAAGTGGAAACTATCCCATCACATTTTGGAAATGTGCTTTTCAATAATTATAGGAATCAGAAAGTCAAGAAGTGGAATCCTTGCTAGAGAATATCCAGTTTTTGACCTTTTATAGTTATGGTATTTGTGTGCCTGGTCCAGATGATCCTCCAGTCAACAGTACCCAGAGGATGTTAATGGGGGAGATTCAGGTGATGATAATTCCACTGAAAGTTAAAACAGCAAGGTGGCTAGGCTCTGCGTTGGAAATTATTGCCACTTAGTCCTTGTACATTACCAGGTATATATTAACCCAAGCCTCAATATTGTCCTGGTCTTGCTGTAATTGGGTTTAGGCTGGTTCATTGTCTGAGGTTTGCTAAGCACAGTGAGCAATGATCAGTGAACTACTTCCGACATTGTGATAGAGGAAGAAAACAGGAGATTAATGGAGGATTAGTGTAAATGGATGGTCAGCGCAGACTCCGTGAGCCAAAGGGCCTTTTTCCATGCTGTATCTCTCTATGACTCATTTGAAAGACCATTTGGTAAATAGCTGTGTTCTAGAGCATTGCCCTGGGGGTGGGGGGTTTACAGGAACCTCAGCAGTCTTCCTTTGTACCAGGCATTGATTATGAGGAGGTACTGATTCTTTTAGCACATAGTGCAAACCCAGTCCTAGATCTGCATCCTGCAGGACTTACAGATCTGTCAGTAGTTGCGTTACCCCACCCAGAGTACATTCACCACCCGTGTTACCCTCAGTACTACTAATGTCCTGTCTGATACATAGGAGAACAGCTAGAACAACTAAGAGAAAGTGTGATTGACAATCTATAGGAGGTTTTTGTGCCCATGTTTGACCTGAAAACATAATTTTGGGGAGTCTAAAAAACATTCCCATCCACAACAGTCCCCAGATGTTGGGGAGGTGACTTGTCAGGATAGACACAGCTAGACTTTGTCCTCCTGGTATTCTTGTACAATGTCTAGGTCATATTCCTGTGATTTATAGACTTTGCACATTTCCTTCCCTAAAACATATTAGTGAAACAACTAGACTTATAAAATAACCGAGTTGCCCTCATCAGTTCTGTAAAAAGTGACTCTAGCTCAACCATGCCCATTCTGACAAGCAGTCACACAAAAAGTATTAACCTATTGTTTTCCTCCAGGTATTAATCAACCCACTCTCCATTGCCAGGAGTTGTAGTTTTACTCCAGAATTCCAACATATGTTTTTCCTTCTATTCTACTCAAAGCCTTCTCCAGATGTTCTGGCATTTTGCATAGGCTTACCATGATTTCCGCAATCTTCTCCATAAACACCTTTCTCAGAGGATTTATGTGTTTCTTTAATCATTTTAAGATGCTTGAAAGAAGTAAAACCTTAAAAATTCTGAAAGTCATTTATCATGTAAAAATGTAATTTTGACTGTTTTCTATTTATCCACAGAATTTCTAGCCGATTGCTTTGCAGGTTTTGACCTGGCTGAGGATGGCAAAGACTGGAAAGTATGTGTTGATGCAATTAATGGTGTCATTCGATGTCTCAGATATGAACTAAAGAAGACACCGCAAGGAAGATCATTCCTTAAACATTATTCATCACCTGACCCAGGCCAAGCTGAGATGGAATGACATGAAGCAAATGAATGCACGTTGTAATTACGTGGTCATAGACGCAATTCCAAGTATTAATTGTATGCTGTTCTGAGGTATAAGGAAAATATGGAAGAATCTAATGGAAGGAACATTAAAGTGGACATTCCATTATTATCCAAGAGGTGGTTTCATTTACTGTTTGTCAGTTAGTGTTAGGCTTAGAATGTTACAAAATCATTACTCGGGTCTCAATAATGAGAATTTACAATGATAATGCAAGAGCTAAATTTTCATACCATGTTCACTTTATCTGCAGAGAAAACATCTAAAAAACAGGCCTTTTTAACAATGGAGACCAATACAAACAAAATACTGTATTACACAGTTGCATGCATCCCTGAACATAGAAAATAGTCTGCAGTTGGAGAGAGCCCAGTACCCATACTTTGTGAAAGGTTGATCACCTGTACCGTTGCTGAAATAAATATCAAAATATCATCACAGTGATTATAATTATGAGGTTATAAGAACAGCAGCAGTATCATTTCATGAATTCCATGGTTATTGATCTCCAAAATATGCACAGGACAACTTCAACCCCCTCTGCAGAAATCAGACAAATGGTCATTGAAAATCATGCTGGAAACCTGTAAGGTTCCCAGTGTTGTGGTTTTTAAGCTGATTTGCCATACAGGCTACAACACGCTGGCAAGTCAATCTTAACACATGCCTGTTGTGTCCCAATTACATCACTGATAGTTGACTGAAATCTTCACCCAGGCTGAAGCAGGGAAGTTGTCTTTAATTTCTTTGCCAGACTGAATGAAATCAGAAAAGTTTCTTCCATTGAAAAGACTCAGGAAGAAAAGACTTATTTTATCATGGAAAGCTTGGTCTTCCCTGGTACAGGAACTCTACATCTACTCTTCCCAAGCACAACAGCCATGTGAGATAGCCCCACACACCTATGTCAATGTCAGCAGGATTTCTGAATTTACAGCTGTTTTCCAGATCTCTGCCAACCACCTGCTCAGTACCCAGCCAGGGTTAAAAACAGAAACCCCAGGCAGTGATTAGCTAAATTCACTGGCAGAACAATTACCAGCAATAAGGATGAATATGTTTTAAGTTTGTGATCATCAGTCTTCTATGCCTGAGACAGCAGAGAAAATGAGAGTGGCATTATATTTAAGGGTGAGTGCATGCTCAACAGTTAGTGGATACTTCTGTCAAAGGCTTTGCTGTGCCAAGACTGCATTAGTCCAAAGATAATGAGCCAGTCCATTACAGCTTACTGTAGTTATGGTCTTAGCTCAGTGGTAGTGCACTCACCTCCAACTTGGAAGGCTGTAGATTCTAGTCTGACTGCAGGGACACCGAGGCACACAATATCGGAGTGGTGCACAGACAGAGTGTTGCATTGCATTGGTGCAGTCTTTCAGATGAGAAATTAAGTCAAGGTCCCACCTGCCCTCAAGATCTTGAAGAACAATATTAATCCCTCAGCAAAGGTTTTAACTGGTTTCGTTGCTTTATTATGGTAATATGTGGAACATTGTTGTGTGCAGATTTTTTGCAGCATTTTCTGCATTGTAACAGTGGCTACACATCAGGGTTGTTTGTCAAGTGCCTTTGGGCACCTTGAACAGAATACATACAATCATGGAAGGAAAGAACACAAGATGATATTTAGGCCATTTTGTCCATACTAGGCCTTATCCAATTAATTCCACTCCCTTGTTCTTTTCCTGTAGCCCTGAAATATTTCCGTTAAGTATATATCTAACTCTCTTTTGAAAGTTACCACTGAACCTGTTTCCACCAGAGTAATACATCCCAAATCACAACAGCTACAAATGAAAATCTTTTTCCATTCTTTTAAGAGTATCTGGCCTTTGGTTTTTTTTCCTGCATTTCTGTGTTTAGACTTTGTAGTTCCAGTTAATAGTCTCCTTCAAAGATCTATTTTGTGGAACTTTTTTTTAAACCTAATCTACATTTTTTAAAATTAAAGTTAATTTTGCCTATTTACATGTGTATTCGTTTTTATTCATGAACATTTATATATGACACTGGCTTAACTCTGGCATGTTTGCTGTTTTGTGGCAGCTCCCATATTTTTAATTTCAGACTTAATGACTCAGCTACTTAGTCCTCTCATTTGGATGTGACCCAGCTCCCATGCAGTTATTTTTTTATAGATAAATGAGTCTGAAAAGAAAACCTTGTATGCATTGTACAGAAGCCACAGATGGTCAAGGACAGGATTAGTGAGATACAAGGTCAATGGTTATTTATGGGCATGTATGTGCACTGAAACTGTAGCCAAAACATAACCTTGTTAGATTTTATATTACACATAGATTGTGATGGGCTCTTTCATAGTTAAATCTTATTTGCCATGTCCAAGTACAATATCAAGAATTTTGGTTTATTGGGAGGTAACTAATCTTCACTCAAAGTGTCAGCCAGACATTGAATTACAAACAGACAAAGAAAGCATAGCTGGATAAACATTTACAGAGTAACCGTTACAGGGTAGCTTTTAACTATGGGCTTCTGAAGAAAAAAAGCCATTTTTGATGAAATATGTGTTGCAGCAAGTTTAGCAAATGAGTTGTCTCAGAAACGTGATGTAACAAAAGAAAAATCAATGGAAGACTGGTTGAAAAATAACTTCAGAAACAAAATGAACAAAGAGCCACTGAATGTAAACCCAAGCCCGGACGCTGACCAGAGAGTTTACAGGCAACCCCGCATTATGGCCATTTGGGTTATGGAAATTCACCCTTGCAGAATTCACAAATCACAACCCAAAAATGGAACTTTTCATTATATTAACTGGCATAGTAAACTCCATACATCAGGGAAAGACAAGTTCATTCAGCAATGTTTGTTAATTTTAGAGTTTACTTATTTTACCCCATGCTTCTCAATTTTTAGGTGTGTAGATTTCTGATGTAACCTACCAGATAAACTCATTAATTTTTTTCCATTATGTAAAAGTTAACATGAAATGCAAAAATTGATTCAGAATGTACTCTGTGATTAAATATGTTAATATCACCCATTTAAAACTGATATGAAAACACTGTAGGAAGCTTCAGATCTAATGATGAGTAGTACAGAAGACATTAGCTATTCCAGGGAACTTTGCAGCATGGATGTTGCATCAGGTCTGTCAATACTGGGTAGTTGGACTAAGGGACAACAGCTAAAAACCATTCAAAATGCAGAAGACTTCAGATGCTGGAAATGTGAAATTAAAACAGAAAATGCTGAAAGTACTCAGCTGGTCAGACAGCATCTGTACAGAAAGAAACTTCAACATTTCAGATCTTCAGAACAGATGAAGACCATTGGCAGGATACTTGAGTTCATAGAAGACAAATGTGCAGGACACATGAGTACAATTAATGGAAGGATGTGACAGGAGTCCTGAGTGTTGGAAGCAATGAGATTGGGCAGTGAAGAGTGGTTTGGGGGCAGAGGTATCTCTGGGTATCATTTGTTACATCAACCACATATTAATGCAGTGGATGGAAATTATATAGCAGAGTCCATCCTCATTGGAACATGACTGTTGAATATACAGATAACAATTTTGTATGGTTGTAAAGACCACACCTTTACAAACAAATTCTGAACAAGTGAGCTCCACATTATCTTTAATTCTGACACAAAGCTTTACGCAATCTTAAATCACATTAACCTGACAATTCCTGCTCAAGTACCTTAACCCACTAAATCATCTGGCGTCACATTGTGCACAAATAAGATGACTGAATCCATAGAAAGAACCCAAGAGCATGAAAGGAAGTCATGTTGGCCTGTTGTACCCATGCTGGCTCTTTGAAAGAAGTGTGCAATTAGTCTCACACCCCTGCTCTTTTATGCAAAATTTTCCTCTTCAAATAAATACTCAATTCTTTTTTTAAATTATTAAATCTGCTTCCACTACAATTACAGGAAATATTACAGATCTGAACAACTTACTGGTAAAACTGTGTCCTCTGGTTATTGATCCTCCCACCAGTGGAAATAGTTTATTTACGCTTATTAACTCTCATCAACATACTTCGTAACTCTGAATGCTTTTGTTAAATATCTCTACCTTCTCTGCTTTAAGACAAAACATGCAGCATATTGCAACCCTAAAATAAGAGATGCCACCTTCTATGCATTACTCTTTGAGAAACTTGGTAGAACATCTGTTCATTCATGGGTTTCAGTACAATTGTATTCAAATCCATTTCAAGGTCATTAAAGCTGAGGCTATAAAGGCAAAAACCCAAAATTACAGGGTATTTGATGCCAGCTCTTGCACCTTTACTCCATTATGGATATAGATTTTATATTTCCCATGGAACAATTGTTCATAGGGTTCATTAGCCCTCTCTCAAATCAGGTCAAATCTAAACTAACCCAACCAGTACTTACCTATATGAGGGCACTTCAAGAAATATCCATTTCTATTCATTTTATTGGGACTTTTTTTAAAAAACATTCACTTTCTTCTTGCCTTCCAAAGACTAAATTTCTGTGCAGAAACTTGGGCCCCTACTCCCCAATTTAAAAAAAATTGCATACCGAGGGCAGCTTTCCTCCAGCTGTAGACACCAATGTCCTGACTTCAACCCTCTGAAGCTCTGCAAGTCATGCACCATTTGTTGTAAATGATTTGAAATTATAATGTAAGATGTATACTGTCACAGACAAGCACAACCAGTACATGATTTGTTCCATCCATAGTCCCATTACTTTGGGACTATTATCAGATTATTGTGTTAAGACTGTTATATTGTGTTGTTTAAATAGGCAGTAAAACTAATTACAAGAACAGGACATTCAGCCCCACCACACAATTAAACTTCTTCATGTATACCCCAACTCCACAGCCTTTCACACCATGTATAATAAAAAAAATCCATCAATGCCAATCCTGAAAGCTCCAATTGAAGAAGCATTCACAGTATTGTAGGATAAATGTAATACATCTCAACAGTTTTAATAAGGATGGCATTAAAATCAGTTCTGCGTAATGGCAACAATATGCAGAGCATGGGATGTGCCACCAGAACTAGCTACAGTTTTAGAATAGAGCCATTTACAGGGTGCTTAAAAACTGCAGATCTTTGCTTCTGTAATGCTATTTTAAATGCTTGATATATTTCATTAAATAAGTGCTTAGTATTCTAAAATGCGACTTTACCAGGGCAGTATGTTTGTGAAATGAGCATACAATTTACTCCATGCCTGTCTGAAAACATGCCAAATGTTGCTTTGAAATGTCAATGCTAATAATGCATTCAATCTTTAGAAAGTTTTGAACAATATTACATGAGAGATCAAGGTTTTCTTTTAAAGATACTATATCCCTTTCTGCAAGGTTCCATTTGGGAGCCATCCAAAAAAACCATATGATGAATGTTATAAAAAGGCTTTTTGTATATTGCCTTCATTTTCAGGGTGTCGTTAACAATGTGTTTTTTATATCAGAGATTGGTTTAGTGGAGAATGAAAGGTTACCACAGAAGGTCATCTAAGTAACACATAAAATGAAAAGCTAAGCTTTTAACAGCACAGAATGTTTTTCTAATTTGTTTCAGCCAGAGATTATGGTTAGAAACTCAAGTTTTAACCTCCAACTTTCTTACATATTCTTAGGAACTGAAATTACAATTATTTTAAAAGCAATGCTTTGATTTGGAGTACAGCTTTTACAAGTAACTACTGCTTGTTTCATGGCAGCTATGTGGTCTATCCAAAGTGATGCCTCTATAAAACTGAATACCATTTCATTCATCCATTTAGAATTTTAACCATTTTTCCATTTACTCACAGCAAAGTGACTGCTTTAAAATCCCACAGCACTAGTCATTAAATTAAAACCCAGGAGTATAAAATCGTTAAATGTTAACACAGCTGCAACTATCTGGTACCTTTCTTCATGGTGTGTGAAGGAAAACCCCCAAGTAAAAGGGAAACCCAACAAAGAGGGAATGTTTCAAACTCCACTGTAGCAGGAGTATTCACAAAGAGTGGGGATACTCTGCACCAGTTGGTTGATTATAAAAGAGCATCCAGGCTGCACTACACAAACTAGTCTTACCAGTGGGCAAGTGGTCTCAATCTTGCAATTTTAGCTGTTGCATAAAGTGAGTGATATCAGATGGGATAGTGCAGTCAGTGGCAAAGAAACTGCAGTGACTTTTTACATTTATATTAATGCCATGTTTCTCAGAGACACTGTTATGGTGTAGTTTCTGTAAGAGCAGCCAACATAAACAGTAACTTCCTTACTTCTACATTTGACAATAGGCACTGTAAGTTACTATCCAATTTATAAGTTAATAATGATGAGCATGGCTAGCCTCAAAATCTAGCCTATTAGAAATTTCTTAATAGTTTTGTAGAGTATACAACCATAGGACTTACTATCTATGGCACTTTATATGTGTACATAATATTGATCCAGATGTTGCACAAATCTACCACCTGCTCATTTTACAAGTGGTGGTTCATTCAAATATTTGATCTTTGCTAATTTGATATAAGTGACTGTACCTACATATTAGGAACTACTTGTTCAATAAACCCACACAGTCACAGACAGAAGCTGCAAATTCCAAACAAACAATGCCAGAGATCAGGATTCAATCTGTGTCACTTGAGCTCTGAGGCAGCAGCTCTGCTATCTACACCACTGTGACACCCCATTCATTTCAACACTACTCAACCATTTCATGAGTGTCCTAGATTCCATTCCACAGAAAACTCTGGTCCAGTCTGACCACCCTCCCTGTTCAACAGGCCATTTGTCAAGTGTTAAACATCAAGGCCTCAGGAGCAGACAGTACCTCTGCTTAAGTTCAAAAACTTGCTGGACAGGAACTTAAGAAATAAATTTACAGCCTTAGTTCCCAGGTCTGGGAAGAAGAAGACATGCCCATAGATCTCATGGGAACTCTAACTGTGACCATCTTCAAAACAAAAGAGACAAATCCAGTTTTAGTAACTACAGAGGGGTCTCCTGCTGTCTGCCATTGGGAAAGTTATTATAAGGGTCCTCCTCAATCACCTTCTCCAATGACCATAGTCTTGCTCCATGAATCACAGTGTGGATTCATCTATCTGGAGGCATAATGCACATGACCTTCACCATACATCAGCTCCAAGACAAATGCATGGAGCAGCATCAACCATAATACATGGCCTTTTATAACCTCACAAAAGCCACCTACTGTCAAGAGGGACTGTGGAGTATCCCTCTGAAATTTGGGTGCCCTCTGAAATTTGTCACTATACTCCATCTGCTTCATGATGGCATGCATGGGGTGATCTTTACTAATATATCAATATTCTATCTCAGTGCAGGCTGGTGTCAAGTAAGATTGAAAGGAGTTTTGTGGTGATGATACAATCTTTCTTGCCATAATGCTGTACCTTACATCCAGCAAGCACGAAAGTATCAAACACATGCTGCCTGTACTCTAGAGCCAAGAACAATCCAATCTCAGTCATTGAGCTGCAGAACACAAACAATACTTGGTTTATGCTCACGTTTGGCGGCCAAGCTCCTTATCATCAACAGAGAAACAAGAGATTGCAGATGCTGTAATCTGGAGGAACTCAGTGGGTTGAGCAGCACCTGTGGGAGGAAAGAAATTGTCAATGTTTCGGGTCAAAACCCTACATCCATATCATCAACAACTCCCTTGCTGAAAACATATGAGAGAATTGTCCTCACACAAAACAAAGATTCACTACCAACCTGTCTCCACTGTACAACAGTGCACCCAACGATAACAGTTCAGACTGAGACACCGGGAAAAATATGGAACATACCCCCTTATCTAGAAGCCACTTCACAGTAAAGGTTGACATCATTAACAAATTCCACCACTGCCTTCAATGCCCCAGCAGACCCAGTTATCGGAGATCAATTCCTCAGACCCAGCACAAAGCCCATGCCTTGCAGGTAGCAATGATCCCTGCTCACCTGTATGCTTTTGAGGCATGGTCTATTCCCTGTATTCAGGTCAAAGTCCTTGAGAGTTACCTCCACAAAATCCTCATCCACCAATAAGATAAGCGAACCAAAGTCACTGTGCTTCAACTAGCCAACATCTTCAGGATCAATGCTCTAATTACACACAATTGGCTCTGAAGGACAGGCCAAATGGTTTGTCTGCCCAGCACCACACTTCCAAACGAGCACTTCAAGCTCCATCACGATAAAGATTGTCAAACAAACAGAGGAAATAATTCAATGAACTTTTCAAAGCATTCTTGAAAGAGTACAACTTGCCCACACTGTGAAAATCCCTGGCTCACAACCACTCAAATTGGACAGCAGTTTCAAATCCCTTTGTGGGGAGCACACAACGGCTCAGTATAAATGAAGAACAGAGTGCACCACCTTACAAACCACGCACCCGCCCCAGTCTCTGGATGTCACCATGCCTTCATCAGTCACCTCAGAACCCAGAGAACTGAATCTAGAGGACTGGAGCAGTAACAATTCATCCTCAATCCCTAGGGAAAAAAATGAAAAAGAGGAAGAGGAGGAGGAAAAATGAAAAAAATATCTTCAGGTGTAATGCCTTGTACAGGGTTTTAGCCAGCCGTTACCAGACTGCAGTGCACAGTTCTAGTCTTGTCCCATGATAGAGAAAACAGAGGTCCTTGAAAATGATTCAAAGAAGGACCACAATGAATACCTAGTTTGAGATACATTTGTTATTAGTACAGGCTGGAAATCTGTGAATTTTTAAACTGTGAATTCTAGGGGAAAACTGCTTCCACGTGGTGGAATCTAAAGCTGTTTCATAAAGGTAAAATAGGCACAAAGAAAACAATAAGAAATTCAGAAAAAATCTTTACTGCAAGAGTATTGAGAATACTGAACTCACAACTACAAGGACTCAATTAGATGAATAGCACGGTTGTATTTAAGAGAAACTTCGACAATGTGTGGGAGAATGGAATAAAATCCATGCTTCTCCTGTTACATTTTCATCAAATACAAATTGATCGATTTAATTTGATTTATTTTACTATTAAACACAGATAAGTTTCTCATGTTTATGATCAGTATATTTCTGTTAAACTTATTGAGACTTGCTTTCACTGTACTGGCTGAGTATCAAGTACAGTTTTGTCCTTCTGATCACTAGAAAATGGATTAAAACAATTTCATTTTTAACTAAAAGTGAAGGGCAGATAGTCTCCCCAGTGAATTTTTAATGTTCCCCAAGGCATCTTTCTCAATTGTCACAATAGATAAAATGTGCAGTCAGTGCAAAGAGAATAAAAAACTGGATAACTGCCAAGCAATTTGCAAAAACTTCCTTGAACTCCTGTATGTACCAGGGATTAAAGTCCAGTGTTTCATTAATTTTATGGTAAGTTTAGCATGCTTGGGAGGAATAGGCATCTACAGATCTTTGGTTCCTAATAACTTGTATCAGTGGGTGTTTTCCTTACCTCAGGACTTGGTCTGTTTCAGGATTGAGGCTGATGAGAATGAAGAGTCAGCATTGATGAATCTTGAAACAGCCTGGATGATAGAGAGATACTTTGATGGGTCTTGTCTTTGTCTGTTTAGTAACTGTTCTGCACAAGCCAACTGCAATAAAACCACTATGGTCAAAAGTTAGCAGATTCTGAGAAAAAAAAACAGATAAATCAACAGTAGTGTTGGGCATAAAGGTCTTCTCATTTGACACAATAGTTAAAATGCACTGTCAGTACAAATAAGGGGAAAAACACGATTGCCAACATTTGCAACAGAAGAAGGAAGTCGTACAATTACTTATGACAATTTCTTAACACATTCCAGGGATTTTTACAGATGGATTGGCTATGTATCTATTGGAAAAAAATCAATAAAATTAACAGAAATTTTAATTTGCTTGAAATAACTTTTGTTCAAGTTCAATTAGTAGAAATACATTTACATTTTCTGCTTTAAATACTTGGCAATAATTTTTTCCTAATTTTACATCATTTTGGCATTTTCTCTAAATTTGCAAATATATTTCTAGAAAAATTAAACAAACATTTAAAAATAATTCCATGGATAAAGCATTTATACAATGTGATCTACAGAAGAAATTGAATACTGCAAGTGGAAAGCAAAAAAAACTGAATAGACAGCAGTTTTATAGTACCTGAAAAAAAAATTAAGGGTGATACTCTAAAACATGATGGTTATATCAGATAAAAATTGTTAGCAATTGAGTCTAGTTTTCAGACGCTGAGTGGTCTATTATATCCTTAGTATTTTCTGATGGGATTCCACCGGTTTTTTCCAAAGCAGTTCCTGATTGCTTAATAAGCTGCACAAATGTTACAGAGTAACAATAACAGCACTGTCATGTAAATAACATTTTCTATACTCAAATGGTCAGAAATTATTTTTCAGCTAAATGTATTCTACAGTCCACACACAAATCATTGTGTAAAGACTTTTAAGTTGTACAAGTTTACCATTGCAGAAATGTGATCATCGATGCCATCATCTGTACATCAGTATGTTTTTAAATTGTTTAAATATATTAAGAGCTACTCACCCACACTTTCTTCTATTACCCTGATACATTAGTTCCTTCCCCTGATGTATTATATTCCTCTCTCCAAGAAGAATTTATTTCAGGTGAGGCTTAACCATCGACTTGTACAGAATCTTCTGCATTTAAGATCGCAATCTAAATTCTACAGTGAGATTAGCAGTCTTAAGGGCCTATTCTTTCTTGTTTATTTATGATGATCCATATTTTGCACTGGATTTCTTTCTGTATTGCATTGAGAAGGGTACAATTTAAGGCTTTCTTCCATTCTTTATTGTTATGTAGTAACTCACATCTGCTCCTTATTCCACTTGTTCTTGTACCTGTTTACATCATTCTGCATGTTTGCAATTTGTTCCACCTTCAATTCGGTATTAGTTGGTTTCAGCTTCAATTGAGTGTTAATTGGTTTGCAATTTTTAATGACTAAATCAAAGTAAAGGAAAAATAATGTAGTCTCAACTAGAATGCATCCAAGAATGATGTTTTTCATAATGTTTTGTTGTTTTCCTTTCTCCAGCTCTTTAACAAAACTACTACTTTCTTTTTTATGTTACTGGATCCTGATTTTTTTCAAACAATTAATTATACAATCCTAACTGAACTGACTTATATGTAAACCATACACAATGTATACCTACTTTGTTTATAGCTATTCTCTTAAAAAGTTATCTTGACAGGTTCTCCACAAATCCATGCTGATCATTCCTAATAATACTTCAAATATTTATTTGCAATATCCTTAATTATGGTCTCTGGCAATTGAGAGATAATGCAAATGTTACCTGCTTTGTTTTCTTTCCCCTTTGAACACTTAAAACATTATTGTCCTTTAACAGAGTTATTGACAAATAACTGTCTTTAAAAAGTCCTAATTAGCCCATCTGGTAATCCTTCACAAGCTTCTTTCAACATCATAGGATGCATACAACCAGCCCTCGACAGTTGTAGCATTTTTACCTTCTTCAGCATTCTTATATCACTAGTGTTAATAGTTAACCATTACATTTCTAGCATTTTATTCCAAATATCTTCCCTAAACGCCTTTGCACAAACTTGAACCAAACCCTAGTACCTGTTTTGTTGGTATCTATTCCACAATGTTTCTGTTGTTACTATACATTTAGTTGTATTTCCCTTTGAAGTTCCTGAAATGTCTTTTTTCAACAACACGAGGACGAAATTTTATGTGCATGGAATTCCGAGAGATGAGAACATGAACAGAATGCTTTGCATCAAGTTCATAAGAATTTCAGCGGCACCAAGGTGAAAAATAGTTTGACATTTGTCCAAAAGCAGTGATTGCAACCTTATGTAATAGCTAAACCAGGTCATGGTCTATTTATGATTTTATATTTTTATAATAATTTACATTTTGTAAAGAAATCCAAGATTTTATTTTCTAAATAACTTTCACTCACACACACAAATATATTTCGACACAGGCTGTATTGTGCCACACATAAACTGGGTGTGTAATTGGAATTTGCTGGACTAAAATTCCCTATGCACCTTTAAATGGCCCTTCCCTGGCGTCCAGTCTCCGCGTGTGTGCGCGCGTGTTCGGGATTTAGCAGTGTAGGAGGCGCCAAACCCACAAACCATTCATTTAATCTCACGATAAAGGTTCTGTGAGGACAACGGGGTGCCCGGCGGCTCTCCGGTGGGCAAGACCAGACGCTGCGTGATTGACAGCAATCTCTGGGGAGGCAACGAGGGCCCGTGAGTGCAAGTCAAATGGCGCCTAATTAAACGAGAGCAAACTCCGCCACCCACTCTCCTGCCCCCGAAGCCGCTTATTTATATTAATAACTTGTATTTCCGCTTTATCAATTAATGGAACCACAGATAGCTAGGATCTGCCTTTACATTTTGCAAACTGCTTTATTTTATAATAATCAATTCTATTTGCACATCAGGAGGAAAAACTCCAGCTAACGCTTTCCCAGCCGTTATTTTTATATAATAAAATCTCGCTGTCTTCAGAGCGAAAAAAAAATCCGAAAAATGCAAACAAGCGATTGCTCCAATTGAGGTTGAACTGGTTGTATTGACATCAGACACCCGTTTGCTGCTTTCCTTTGGTCTGAGAGTGAGGGGTGGGAGCTTTCCCTTCACACAGACACCTTGCACTGACGGTGCCAGTATCGGTGGGGAACGGTTCGCTTGCTGCACATTTTAGCTCACACACGTTTTCCGCGCGCAGGCTGTCGCCACATAAGCCGCAAAAAATCTGCCCTCGTGGGAGCCTTAGCGCTTAACGCCGACAATTATGTCTCACTGTCAGCAGCTTGGTTTCTTCAAACTTCATAAATGCTTAATCTGAGAATCCCTTCGTTCCTGTTGTATTTGAGTTAGAACTGTCATCGAAGTCGAACCACAAGTCTGATGTTAGGTAGCTCGTTTAAGTCCACTGGGGATATCCAATCTTCTTAAAAAAACGTTTCGCATTATTTATCGTACACGGTGTTTATCTTTGTATTAAAACTAAAGTAATTATCACCAACCGAGGGGTAGCTCCCTGATATGCTAAAAAAAATGATTTTACAAGCATTTTGATGCAATAATAAAATCGTGAAATGGAGCAAGGCTGTTTTTTTACACTGCGTGTGATAAACTAAAACCAATATTTAAAAACAGTTGGTATAAAATCAATTCACCACTCTTTCGGGTGAATTTTATTTATGACAATTAAGTATTTAGTCCCAGAAAAGAAACAATTTACTAATTTACCATAAAGTTGGTGGCTTTTAAAACGTGCAGATTCCAAAATATTATCATTGTAAACGATTAACACAACTTCGCAAACAAGTGCAGCAAACAATCTATCTTATAAGAGTTATATTCTAAAAGCTACCAATTGAAACAATTTGTTTGGCCTTATTGATTGAAATTTGTTTTAGAGATGATATTTCATTAAAAACCTCTATTTACTTTTGCCAACCATTCTGTTTGTCAAATCTTATTCCATACTAAATGTCATTATACTCACGTCCGTGAGTCAACCAAAATGTACTTGAATTCGCCTAATTAAACCCCATTAACAACTGCTTATTACCAGTAAGGTCGCCAGAACCCACTCGACTGGTCCCTCACCATCTGCCTTCCCTACGGGCAGTGTTTTATGTGACTTTAAAAATTGCTACAAGCACAACCTCAAAATATTGGGATCTTTCCATTTTCTGAAAAAATGGTTTCTTTTATTGCCCCCACCTTGCATAGATCTTTTTTGTGAATGCATGTAGAATTGATAACATAATCAATTACAAAGCAGGGTTGAAAAATGCTACCAACCAATTTATTCTGACAGATATATTTTTGGCTATTAGAATTTTCTAGCTAAATGGAAGAAGTTTTGTTTTTGGTTTTACATTACCTTTTTGCAGTATTTTTTTAAGAACCTAAAATGGCAACATTCAATTTTGCTGCACATTCAGTTCCCTATTGACAGTTCTTTCAGTTTAAGAATATTCTGAATATGTAGAAGCATAAGAAAAATGCTTGGGAAAATTTGCCTTTAGGCTTATGGAACAATTTCAATCTAACCTGTACCAGGTTGCCTGGCTTGATAAATTTGTCCAATTGGAAAACAATTCTTGTTCTATTTTATAAAAATTCATTTTGCTTGAAGGATTTGGCAAAAAAAATTAAAAATACACCACTACTTTAAGAAAGCATTTTTGGTCATTCCAGAACAATGTGAAATCGTACAATGGTTCTTTCATAATGATTAAAGTGCCTATGGTGCCATTATCAGTTTCAAGAGTTAATGAAAGCAAACTAACTTTTATTTGAAAACCATTGTGTATAGCCTTCTCAAAGCTGTTTGTTATAAATTTGTTTCAGTTCATTATCTACCAACAAGAACATATTGTTAGAGACAAAGTAACAAAAAACAAGTTTTATAAAGCTATAATCCAATCAAAGGATTCAGATATCATAAAGCACTAACCTGAAACTGAAGCATATTGCAACTATTATCTGGGTCCCGATCTCAGATTACAGTGTTGAATATGAGCTGTGATAACTACTAAGTTTAAGAACACACATTATTTAATTTCTGTGGGTGTGGGCATTGTTCAATTTTAAACTAGGCAAATCACAACCTGAAGCTTACCAAAATATAATTAGAGTCAATTACCGGAAAATTCTATTTATGCTTACTTACTTAGAATAGCTGGACTAGGAAGCCAACAACTCCATTGAAGGATTCATCAGACAAAAAATTGAAATTGAGAATTTTATGAATGTCACTTAGGGTAAGAGGAAAAGACATGGGATGGATCAAATGCCAGTATTTCTTATTATGCTGAATGAAGCTGTCAATATTACCATGGATCAACTTCTTACTAGGAATGGAGTTATGCTGGCCATCTCTCCAGGAAATAGTAACTGAAAACACAGGAAAAATATGTGCCATGTGTACATAATGCAGGGCTAAGGATTGAACAGCTGCTGATATTTGATCTGAAGAAAAGGATTTGAGAGGAAAGCTTTTTACACAGACAGTGTTTGATAATTGGAACTCACTGCCAGAGGAGGTAGTGGAGTCACTACGTTTAAGAGACATTTAGATAGGCAGTTAAATGGGCAAGGCATTGAAGGATATTGACTAAATGCAGGCAAACAGATTTAGTGTAGATGGACGGAAAGGTCAGTACTGAGTGTGGTGGGCCAAAGGGCCTGTCTCTGTGCTGTACAACTCTGTGACTTTATGATGTACAATAACACTTGGTAGATACACAAAAAAATTAGATGATTAAATCTTTATGTCAAAGAACTTGCACTCAGTATATCCAACTGATTTGGTTTGTTTTTCCTCATTAACCAATGTCATTATACATATTATTTATATAATACACACATGCTCTTGTTTTTGATGAAGGGATCACAATAAATAAGTTTGTACTTTGCATGGCAGTTTCAGTGCTGGATTATGATCATATTGCAATATGTCAGACTTAGAACAATATACTAGCAAATTGTAAGAAAATATTTTTGTTTGCTTTTAACTGTAATGGAGAGACAAGGGGAACATAATAAAAGACACAAAACTGTCATTATCCATATATTTGTGGATCATAGTGTGTTCAGTTGGAAAAATATCTACTGCTAATAAAGCATTAGTATTTCACATGGTTTTTTTACAGTGAAAACATTTAATAAATGTAGTAACACAGCACCTTCCCAAAAATTATTGGAGTATATTACACAGCTTCCATTCTGAGTGGTGAATGGCAATTTTACCACTTAAATAATGAAGTATCTATTTGTAATTTATATTATAAACTTTAAAGAAAGAGCTTTCATTTATTTACTACCATTAACATAATAAAACACCTCAAGGTACTTGCAAAGCATTACCATACAAAATGTGGCACTGAGCATAAATACATATTAATGCAGATGAACAAAAGCTAGATCAACGAAGCAGTTTTTACAAGGCAGCTAGAAGGAGGGGAGAGATGGTGTTAAAGGGGGTTAAGGTACATAATTTGAAACTTAAAGCTTGGGAAGCTGAAAACAGTGGTAAGGTGATGGAAATTGTGGTTGCAAAGGAGTCTAAGATTGGAAGAGCATGGAGATCTTGGAGAATTGTGTTGCTGGAGGAAGTTGCAGAGATGGCAGGAGGTCCAGCAATGGATGGATTTTAAAGCAAGGATGAGAACTTTAAATTTTGGGCATTGGTTGCCTTGGAGACTGTGAGGGCCAGTGAAAGGTGAATGGTACCACGAAGGTTAGTTTATCCGCTGCACAGTTTTCAGATAACATTGACTGAAGGGTAGAAGTTGGGAGGATGTGAATAGTTTTCTCCAGAGATTACAAAGACTGCAAAGTTGAGGCAAGGGTACAGACGGGCTCTTTTGCAGAGCAGGAATTAGGCAACCTTGGTGATGGAAAGATATTTGTGGTTGGAAACTTAGAGTCAAATAAGATATCAAGATCAAAAATTCTCTGGTTTAAGCAGAGGCATTGGCCAAGGATAGAGATGCTGAATGAAATTCTGTAGCCAGGGGTCAAACAACATTGCTTTGATATCTCCAATATTTAACTGTAAGAAATTTCTGCTTATCCAGTATTGTCTTCACAACAAGAAATATAACAAATCAGGAAATGTGGGGGGATGGAGAGAGATGGTAGACTACACATGTATTTTGCTACATAAATGTGTAGTCCAACGTGTTTTTGAATTTATCACTGAGGGACAGCACATTGATGAGAAATATGAGGGCCAAGGACAGACGCTTGCAGGACAGAACAAAGAGAACAGGAAAAGAAGACATTGGAAGAGATTTTCTAGCTATCACTAAACAGATAGACAAGAGCAATCCACTGAGCTGGATTAATTTGCAGGATCTTGGTATTGAAGGTAAGATCAATATTTATTGCTCATCCTTAATTACCCTTGAGGTGGTGGTGCTGAGATGCCTTCTTGAATCTCTGCAGTCCTTCTGGTGAAGGTTCTTCACCAATGCCCAATATAATTGCAGCAAGATACCTTTACTCTTGT
The DNA here is from genome assembly GCF_009764475.1 of Pristis pectinata. NCBI lineage: Eukaryota > Metazoa > Chordata > Chondrichthyes > Rhinopristiformes > Pristidae > Pristis > Pristis pectinata. The sequence goes on along the minus strand of NC_067408.1, from coordinate 69,447,583 downwards.
ATTCAATTCTTCTACCAATGAAGGCCAACATACTGTTGAAAGGTCCTGATGAAGGGTCTCAACCCGAAATGTCAACTGTTTATTTCCCTCCATAGATGCTGCCTGACCTGCTGAATTCCTCCAACATTTTGTGCGTTGCTCCAGATCCCAGCATCTGCAGAATCTCTTGCGTCTCCAACATACCGTTTGCCTTCTTAACTGCCTGCTGTACTTTTACATTGTATTTCAATTAGTTATGTACAAGGACATCCAGGTTCCTTTGAACATCAACATTTCCCAGTCTCCCACCATTTAAGATACTCATTAAACCCCAGTTTACTTTTGTTGAAATGAATCATCTGACACTTTTCAACATTCTGCTCCATCTGCCATTCATTCACTCATTCAGTCGACTGCATCCTCTTTACATCCTCATCATTATTCACATTCCCACTTACTTTTATGTCATCAGCAAACTTGAAAACACTACGTTTGGTTTCCTCAGAAAAAAATGTCCATATATATATATATATATATATATATATATATATATATATATATATATAGTGAACAGTTATTGTCCAACAAAGTTGAATTCCCAAAACAAAAAAAAGCAGGGTTAAATAATTTGTTGGAGATAAAAAGAGGGATACATTGGATTAAAAGAAACAATTTAGATATAAACAAAAGATCTAATATAATCAGAAAAATATATTTTACTTTTTGTTATTTTGGTTGAATTAATGCTCTCAGTATAAAAATAACTACTAGCTTTATTTAAGCGGGTATTCACGAGTTTAAATAACATTGTTGTTAAGTTTAGAAAACTGTTGAAAGCAATGCTTTTGAAAAATACCTCAAACTGCAAACTATCTAACCACAAATCATTCGTCTTTATTGTTTTAATTTATCAGGCGCCTCCATTTCCCTGTTGCATGTTAAAGATCAAGAGTCCAGCACTACGTCTATCCGAGTCATCTCTTGCTATTAGAAGTGAAACGTGCAAATTGTTAACAGCAACTGGCCTGCAGTGGAAGCGGCAGGTAAAGGCATGACGTAGTTATTTAAAAATATTAATGGCCCCAAACGTTATGAGACTTTACGGAAGAAATGTGTGAACTGGAGACTGATAGGAATTTGCACCGATCCTCTCTGCACCCAGTCCTGTAGGGTCTACGCAGGGCAGTGTACTTCTAGTAAAACCACGATTGGTAACGTGATTCCGACGTGTGAGGGCTGTGCCCAGCATGGAGGGAGTTCCAGTGCAGTCCAGCATGGGCGGGGATGAGATGTGATGCGGCGGGGCGGGGCGTGCGCAGCTTGTCGCTACGCCTCGGTTAGCGATGCGGCTCCAGGTCGGAGAACGGCCGCGGATCACAAGGCATTTGTACCTTGACAGCCCGAACACCGCCTACCCCTAAAACCGGAGGTTAAAAGAGAGCCGCTCTTATCACCCACCGTGCCGAGCAAGAGAAGGACATGTGACCAGAGGAAACTCATACACAAGCGAAGCCTCCGCTGTGTATGCATATTGGACACTTCGCTGTCTCCTTGAACGCCAGCAATGAATGACAACAACAAGGTGAGTGTGGAAATAACACCCAACATCCTCCAAGGGAACCCTTTATGAAACATTAAAAATGAGTCCGTGTCATCAAATATTCAGCAGCACTCTGACACTGATACATTGTCACCAGTCCCAAAGGCCAGGCTGCGGCCGGGGAATGGAAGCTCGGGGCTGTCTTGATCCTTATGTTTGTGTGAGAATGTATTTATTTTTTTAAAAAATCATATCTTGCATTTCGAGCTCTCACGGTCGAAATTCTCCCGCTCCCCTAACCCTCTCGGTTTATTCCGCCGCAGTTGTTCCTGAGGTTGGAAAAAATGCGGTTTTTATTCTTTTGTTGAACTGCGTTGGGTAAATAGACTCGCAGTCCTGTGAAAATCAAGGTCTCCCTCTCTGCTGCTTGCGTAAACCTACGCATTGATTTTACGAAACTCGTAAATGCGGCCACATTAATTATGTCCTATCCATTTTTGTTTTTCTCTATAAAAAAAATTAAAGGCAGTAATCAGATTTATGCCGTCATCCCATCAGAACATCGGCAGATGCAGAAAGTGCGCCTGTTTGGTTATCAGTCCGCCTTTTATTTTTTTAAATTTGCTGAAATAATAAAAGCAATTTATTGAACGCTGTCAACGATTGCTTCCCACCATCACACCTTTATGCAAATGTGGAGGATTACGCATCAAAACCCCTCCCTCACACACACGAGGATGTGCGGTGCCGTTTCTTACCGCTGACGGCATCCAGAATTGGTCTGTGTGTTGAGGTGAGGAGTAGGGCCCGCCGCTGGAGGTCTCTCTGGCTGACAGCCCCATCAGAGGCTGTAGCTGGCCGCACCGTGGCTCTTCTGCTGGTGTCTGGACCCGGCCAGCTGGAGAGGTGCGCCTGTCAGAGTTTACACTGCAACATGACAACCTGCCGTTGGTTGTCGGCGCCCCATTGATGGACGCCTGTTCCGAACGTCACCACCAACGTGCTGTTCATAAGATAAATCGGCCGTCGATATTTGGATTGGTTGTCCTTCGTTTAAACCGCCATAGTTTCGGGTGCGTGTGAGATCGGAGGAAAATTATGCGTATGTTTATTTTTTTTACTAACGCAGTATCAGGGATAATAATAGAAAACTAAAGTTGGTGAGTGTTAATTTCTGTGGTGAAGGAACTGTCGATCTGAGGGAAATGTTTGGGGCCACCTGGTGTTTGAAACCTCCGCGCGAAATGTCCCGCGTCGCTGCTCGCATTGAGCGAGCTTCCTCGGGTGTTTATTCATATTTTGTGTGAGATGCACGCATTTGCAGCAGTTATTGCATTTATTAATTCATTCCCGATTGAGCACTGATGAAGGGTCTCGACCCGAAACGTCGACTCTTTATTTCCCTCCATAGATGCTGCCTGACCTGTTGAGTTCCTCCAGCATTTTGTGTGTTTTGCTGATTATTTTAAGTGAAGTTTTGGTTGAGGGGGGCGAGGACACTAGCTTTAACTGTGCGGTTATTGGGGGAAAAATAAGAAATGGGAGTAGGATTTGACTCTATGGTCTCTGAAGCCTCCTCCAATATTAACTCAGACTTTGCCTTCATCTCTACTTTCCCACCTGGTCCCTCTAATCTCGATTTCTTCGAAAATCTGAAATTTATCGTGGATTTATTAATCAAAGACAAGGCTGATCTTTGAACTGTGAGAAGAATGGATCACAAAACCGAGCCTTCGGGCAATGTAGAGGACATATTGTAAGAACCCTATAGAACATGTTACACTTCTTGTTTCATTATTCAACAGGCATATGTGCTCTGCCTTCACAGAGCACCTTGTCAAATGTTAATCTGATAAATTTTTCTGAACTCTGCCCAGGTCATCCAATCTGGTGTTTCATTGACCTCGGACTCACCCACGTGGTTGACCCTGAACTACCTTCAAAGTTCAGGGGAAATTAGGAATGGGCAATAAATGCTGTAACTAGCAATATCGAGTCACATGAGCACATCTTTAAAGTTCATGTTTATTCATTATATAAATTAGCTGAATTGTACAAGTTCAATGGAATGAAGGTAAATGGCTGGCCCAGTTTGCAAAAAAAAACTTACACAGCTAATGAATTATTGGTGGCTTTCTTCAACTTTAAGAGAATGGAATTTGGTGGTTTGGGCAGACCTTGTTGACTTTGTTTTATCAACTCCCCAAATAGGAGGAATGTCTACAAAGATCTTAGAAGAGGTGCTGAAATGATGAAGAAATACGAGTAAAGAGGTTACAGGAGGAAGGCACAATAGTGATAGTCCTCTGTTTTAGCTGTCATTCCTTTGAAGCTTGGAAAAGCTATCAGCACCAGGTCCTTGAGCTGGCATAAATTTTTTTTAAAAAGGCAAATGGAGTTAATCTTCAGCATGGACTAAGTAAAGCTGTATTCTTTTCAACAGCAATTGCTGACCAATGTGCAAGGAAATGTGGGCTTGTGAACTAAGAATTCCCAACTGGGGTTCTTTAAATTTCTGGGTTGCCCACAGAAGTAGCTCCCAGGTGAACAGATTGTGTACACTTATCAGGTGCCAGGGAATCCTGAAGGAATTGTGCAGTCGTGTGGAATATCCAGTATATTTAGATGCACACTAAGGGAATAAATGCAGCTGTGTCTTTGTTTTCAGACAACATGGGTTGATCCATTACTTTGTAATTTATAACTAGAACACAGAGCAGAGGACAACATAGATGGAAAGGTTGTTGAACCCAGAATCTACACTGACAACTGTTAGAGGTATCTGAATAGAGTGATTGTATATGCAGTGTATTTCAGAAGTCCATTATTCCAATGATTCATTTCTTGATGGTCTCCTATCTCTGAAAACTATCTTGTTTTTCTTCAAAATATTCCACAGAAAATTCTGATTCTGGAAGTGTAAACTAGAAAATGCTGAAAATACTCAGCAGGTCAGGCGGCATCTCAGTTTGATGACCTTTTGAGTGTCAAGTATTTACAGAATTTGCTGCTTTTGCTTTATTAAAATATATGCAAAGTTATGGTGATTTGATGGTAGACAGTAGCAGGTGATATAGAAAATCGTAATGCAAACAGGCAGAATCAGCATATGAAATGGAAAACTGTGCTGGACAAATTTATTGGAGCTTCGAGGATGCAATAGGCAGGAAGGATAAAGGTGATCCAGTACATGTGGATTTGACCAAAACTAAACATTTTTCACTAAAGTATCACAAAAGGTTACTGCACAAGTTATGAGCTTCTCGAGTTGGGGGTAATATGTTTGCAATGCATGGAGCATTGGTTAACTCACAGAAAACAAGTGGGTTAAATGAGTCATTGTCAAGTTGGCACACTGTAAATATTGAGGTGCCATTGGGATCAGTGCTGGGCCTCAATTATTTACTATCTATGCAAGGGATCAATGTATTGTAGCCTAATTCTCATTATACAAAGATGTGTGGGAAAGCTAATTATGAAGAGGACACAAAGTCTGCAAAAAGTATGGATAAGATCAGGGAGTGGGAGAAAGTATGGCCTTGGAAGTTTAAAGAGGAGAAATGTGTTGTTCTCCACATTGATAGGAAGAATAGAGAAACAGAATATTGTTTGCTAGGGGAGAGATTATGGAATGCTGCTGTACAGGGGGATCTAGGTGTCCTTGTTGGCACAAGGTAAGCATACAGATACAGCAAGAATTTGGGAAGGTAAATGGAATGTTGGCCTTTAATGCAAAGTGGGTGGAACATATAAAAGCAGGGAAATTTTGTTGCAGCTGTACAGAGTGTCAGTGCGACCATGCCTGAGGTACAGTGTAAAGTTTTGGTATTTGTCTCAGAAAGCTGTGGTGGTTGAGTCATTGAATGAGATAGATGTTTGCACCACAGGGGAATCGAGGATTATGGAGAATAGACAGGAAGGTGCATCAGCCAAGTTATTGAATGGGGCAGGTTCAATGGACCATATGGCCTACTCTTATTTTTCTTTCTTATGATTTTTAAAAACAATTATCAATCACTGTTACTAGCAGCAAAGAGCATTAGAATTTGAATTAGAGATCTAAGTTTTGGTGTGTGTGCAGATATAAATGTTCTTGCTCATTGTGTTTATCTACTGTTAACTAATTTATGCAAATTATATGCAATACTTGAATTACACAGATGTGACATTCAAATAGTTTAATTGTTTTGAATAACTTTATAAAATACTCTAAATAATTGAATTAAAGCCACACTTGGGACAACACAGGAAACTAGGTTAATCCATAACCTAAACAGAAGCTGTGTACTCAGCAGAGTGTGAGATACCTGTCAGGATTGTTTCCTGAAGATGTAGTAATTGGTTTGTATGAAGTTTTTTTCACCTAATGGAATCAGCATCATGATAATAGATAATAGGCTGAGGTTGGTGTTTTGTGATGGGAGCAATATTGGAACTTGAACAGGCATTCTTAGAATAGAAATTTTAATTACATCTGGACTGCCACAGAATAAATTACTTGCAGAACATTGGGGACAATTTTATTATAGCTTTAAGTGAAAGCTGAAGTACCATTTGGATATAGATATGCCTCATTTTCTATTGTAACAAACCATCTGCTGGAGGAACTTAGCCGGTTGAGCAGCATCTAGGAGAGGAAAGGAAAGGAAATATCAATGTTTCAGGTGGAAACCCTGCATGAGGACTGAGACTAAAGAGGTGAGGTGGTCAATATGAAGAAGGAAGGGGAGTGGTGAAACAGGAGCCTGAAGTTATTGGTGGACTGAGGAGGGGTTTAAGATGACGGGCAGGTGGTGCCAGGTATGGGAGGGGAGTGGGGATGAAATTGGGAGGCAGTTTGGTCTCCTGTTTCACCACTCCCCTTCCTTCTTCATATTGACCACCTCACCTCTTTAGTCTCAGTCCTCATACAGGGTTTCCACCTGAAACATTGATATTTCCTTTCCTCTCCTACATGCTGCTCGACTGGCTAAACAGGAGACCAAACTGCCTCCTAACTTCATCCCCACTCCACTCCCCCTCTTTACACTGGCCACCTTGCCTCTCCCCTCTTGGTTCTGCTGCAGGGTTTCGACCCAAACCGATGACAACTCCTTTCCTCCCACTGATGCTGCTCGACCCGCTGAGTTTCTCCCGGCAGACTGTATGTTGCTCCAGATGCCAGCATCTGCAGTCTCTTGTGTCTTCACTTTCTGTTGTATTATTTTTGAATTATGACTATTTTTGTTGCAATAACAATATTAGTGGATTACAAAGTAAGTTCTTAAAAAAAAATCGGATGTTTTGATCAGAGTGTCTTCGCTCATCCTTTTATATTTCTTTTCCCAAATGGAGCATGTTGGAATAATGGTCATTGTACCAGAAAGTAAACCATAGCTTGTCAAATGTAATGTGTGTTGTTAAGCCTATCAGTCATGCAGGACTGTATTGAACAGTTTTCTGTGGTCAAGGAAGTGGAGTGATTTGCTGATTACAGCCTAACCTTTAGTCCTGATTTTCCTTTTAGTATACTGAACTACAGCAGGCTGGCTGACTGCAATTTGAAGAGGATCGCCTCATTTGAATAATTAACATGAGCTCCCAGTTGTTATATCTAGATGAGTGACTGGTTGTTACAGCAAATGTCTTTTATGCTCATGGTGGGTTTGAAACATTTTACAGGTTTGTTTCTGGAATTGGGTGAAGGGTGGAAAACCTGGGTTTGACTTGGTTGGGTGGGGGGGGGGGGGGTGGAGGTGGGGATTGAGTCTGGGTTTGAGTGAGGCAATGCATTGAAGGGGGAAATGCAGGTCTGGTTGCAGATTAAAGGGGTAAGTGCAAATTTGGTTAAGAATGTGTGTGAAGTGCAGTTTTGCAGGGGATTAGCAGTACAGAAGGGGTTAGCAAAACTCTTTATCAAAGGAAACCCTATATGAAGCACAATGGAGAATCTCTGGTTATATGACAATGATGTAACCCTCACTCCATCTCAGTTTAACTATAGAAGGGAAGTTTGCAATGGGAGGTGAGGGTGGGTGATGCCTTGGCCTAAAATTAAACTTTCTGGGTCCCTTGCTGCTATGGAACACCCATGCATGAATGTAAATTTTCATTACCAGGAGATGCTGGCTCCACCACAATAAGTTGGTTATTGAATGAAATGGGCATGAGAAAATTTTCCCTGTTTAGCATTCCAGATAACCTCTCCAGGGACAACCCTGTTCATTGTGTTGCAAGACTCCTTTCTTGGAAAAGGAATAAGCCCTTTTCAATATTTTTTTGAAAAAAAGCAAAAGGTAGTACATTGAACACCTGAATGTGTTACATTAAAGCCATTGAAGACTAAAGCCTCTGTTAAAATGTGCAGCTTTTAAGGGTAGGTTATTCAGACAGTTAAAGATCTATTTTATATGGGCTATTATATCTCTAAGAAAAGAGGTTCCTACCACATTTATAGACAATAGGAGCAGAAGTAGACCATTCGGCCCTTCAAGTCTGCACCGCCATTTTGAGATCATGGCTGATCCTCAACAATCAATATCCTGTTCCTGCCTTGTCCCCATATCCCTTGATTCCCCTATCTATAAGAACCCTATCTAGCTCCTTCTTGAAAGTGCCCAGAGAATTGGCCTCCACTGCCCTCTGAGGCAGTGCATTCCACAAATTCACAACCCTCTGGGAGAAGAAGTTTTTCCTCACCTCTGTCCTAAATGGCCTAGCCCTTATTCTTAAATCATGCCCCCTGGTCCTGGACTTCCCCAACATCTGGAACATATTTCCTGTCTCTATCTTGTCCAATCCCTTAATAATCCTGTATGTTTCAATCAGATCCCCTCTCAATCTTCTCAATTCCAGCGTGTACAATCCCAGTCTCTCCAACCTCTCAGCATAAGACAGTCCCGACATCCCTGGAATTAACCTCGTAAACCTACGCTGCACGCCCTTTATAGCCAGGATATCCTTCCTTAACCATGGAGACCAAAACTATACACAATCCTCCAGGAGTGGTCTCACCAGGGCCCTGTACAAATGCAAAAGAATCTCTTTACTTTTGTACTCAATTCCCCTTGTAATACACGCCAACATTCCATTAGCCTTCATCACTGCCTGCTGCACTTGCTCATTCACTTTCAGTGACTGATGAACAAGGACTCCTAGATCCCTTTGTACTTCCCCCTTACCTAACTCCACACCATTCAGATAATAATCCGCCTTCCTGTTCCTGCTCCCAAAGTGGATAACCTCACACTTCATCTGCCAAGTATCTGGCCACTTACCCAACCTATCCAAATCACCTTGAATTCTCCTAACTTCCTCTACACATGTCGCACTGCCACCCAACTTTGTATCATCAGCAAACTTGTTAATGTTATTCACAATTATTAACATTCAATTTGACCAGATAATGAATGCTACATTATTTCAACTACATTTGTTATTTAATCTTTGAAAGTTGTAGCGCAAACCACACAAAATTGGCCCGGTGTATAAGCAGTGATGTGATATTTAAATGCAGATCTTGTGTTAGTTTAGAATACTTCAGTTTATTTTTTTATCATTTTTGGTCTAAGTGTTTTGACAACAGACATTTTGTTCTACTGCAGCATTAAAGATAACAGCTATGCAGCCAAACAATAGCAAGTTGCTGGCTAATTTCATTTGGAATTACAGGCCATGGTAAAATTAATTTTAAAACTCTGTGCTTCTGCTATTGAATGATAAAGGCCTGCATTAATTGATAAACGTTAAAGTCCCACATTTAAATTGATATTTGTGGTGAGACTTGTAATGACCTGAGGTATGTGGAATTTGTACCTCCTGATAAATATTTTGAGAAATTTACATAAACAGATTTTTCAAGAAATGTAGAAAAGGAGCTGTAATTATCATTAGCTGTGTGGGATCTTGAACATGCTGTACTCACAATATCTCTAATCTTCAAGAATTATTGTGATGCCATAGAATATAAAGGCTATGCTCTTGCTCTACCATGTGTTTAAGATAACTATTTTGAATGCCAAAAACTATTTGTATTTTTATAGGATTTGAATTGGGCTTATTTCCAACCAATAAAACCCATGGAAAAATAAGAAAACAATAATAGCTCTCGGTGTCCATTTATTCTATCCAATGGCTGGTTGCTGATGCATAACCATATACTGATTAGAGGTGACCTTGTGAGGTAATTCTGTGACTTATAGCTTTAGTATTTTTTATTTCATTGGAAAATTAATGTTGTATTTTGGCTATTCCATGCTTGAGTTTTGTTAGCTTTATAAATCTGTCACTATGTGAAGTTGGGATAGTTGTAATGTAGCATTTGTTATGGATTATATTCTCAGGTTTGACAGTTTCTAAGTTCTGTGGCAAATAAAGGTTGTGTAACATATTACTTTTATTACCAAGATCAACTCGTTCTTGGGGTTGGCATCTGTTAAGTGTGACACTGTGACAGCTGAATTCAGTCAATCAGAAAGTGAGAGCCTCAAAGTAAACTACTTTTCATCTGAGACACTTTGTCAGATAATACCCTCATTTTAATTTAAAAAAACACCAAAAGATGTCAAAGCACACAAAAATAAGTGGTGTGAATAACTAATTCCACACACCTGTCCTTCCCCCATCTCATCTGTTTGCTAAGTTGCTGCTTTAGGAGTTGTGCAGGTTTTGTTAAATACTAATTAGCCTGATTAGTTAGCCACAAGTAATTTTCAAAATGTTAGTGGCTGTTATTTTTTGACTGTTATTGACATATTCAACACAAAAAAATTATTGAAATGAAGAATATATTTAAGCTTGCTTTAAAGTTGCCAGATGGAGCTGCATCCATTTTCCTTTAGTTAGTTCACCTATAAGCCTATTTGAATTGCTGAAGAAAAAGATTATTAATCCATTTATGCACATTTTTCTCCCATGCATTAATGATTGGTATTGGTTTATTACTGTCACTTGTACCGAGGTACAGTGGAAAAACTTGTCTTGCATACCGTTCATACAGATCAATTCATTACACAGTGCAGATACATGGAGTTAGTGCAGAGTGCATTGATGTAGTACAATTACAATAATAAAAACAATTACAGAGTAAAGTGTCACACCTACAGGGAAGTGTATTGCAGGTAGACGATAAGCTGCAAGGTCACAACAAAGTGGATTGTGAGGTCAAGTGTCCATCTCAATGTATAAGGGAACTGTTCAATAGTCTTATCACAGTGGGATAGAAGCTGTCCTTGAGTCTGATGGTATGTGCCCTTGGGCTCCTGTATCTTCTGCCTGATAGGAGAGAAGAGAGAATGACCTGGGTGGGTGGGGTCTTTGATTAGGCTGGCTGCTTCACCAAGGCAATGAGAGGTAAAGACCGAGTCCATGGAGGGGAGGCTGGTTTTCATGACTTGCTGGGCTTTGTCCACAACTCTGCAGTTTCTTGCGGTCCTAGGCAGAGCAGTTGCCATACCAAGCCATGATGCATCCAGATAGGATGCTTTCTGTGGTGCATCAATAAAAGTTGGTGAGTGCTTTAGGGGACAAACCAAACTCCTTTAGCCTCCTGAGGAAGTAGAGGTGCTGGTGAGCTTTCTTGACTGTGGCATCTACATGGTTGGACCAGGACAGGCTATTGGTGATGTTCACTGCCTGGAACTTGAAGCTCTCAACCCTCTCAACCTCAGCACAGTTGATGTAGACAGGTGCATGTACATCGCCCCCTTTCCTGAAGTCAATAACCAGCTTTTTTGTTTTGCTGACATTGAGGGAAAGGTTGTTGTCATGACACCATTCCTCTAAGCTCTCTATCTCCTTCCTGTACTCCGACTCAATGTTATTTGAGATACGGCCTATTATGGTGGTATCATCTGCAAACTTATAGATGGAGTTAGAGCAGAAACTTGCCATGCAGTCATGAGTCTAAAGGGAGTAGAGGGCTGATGACGCAGCCTTGTGGGGCACCAGTGTTGAAAGTAATCGTGCTGGAGGTATTGCTGCCTATCCTTACTGATTGCGGTCTGTTGGTCAGAAAGTCAAGGATCCAGTTACAGAGGGAGGTGTTGAGTCCTAGGTGTCAGAGTTTGGTGATGAGTTTGCTTGGAATTATAGTATTGATGATGGAGCTATAGTCAATAAACAAAAGTCTAACGTCCAGACGCTTCAGAGCTAAGTGTAGGGCCAGGGAGATGGCACCTGCCGTAGACCTGTTACGGCAGTAGGCGAATTGCAGTGGGTAGGGGTTGTCTGGGAGGCTGGAGATGATGCGTACCATGACCAGCCTCTCAAAGCACTTCATGATGGTGGATGTCAGAGCCACTGGTCAGTAGTCATTAAGGCATGTTACCTTGCTTATCTTTGGTGCCAGGATGATAGTCTTAAAACAGGTGGGAACCTGAGATTGAAGCAGGGAGAGGTTAAATATGTCTGCAAATACTCCCGTCAGCTAATCAGCACAAGATCTGAGTACTCGGCTAGGGACACCATCTGGGCCAGATGCTTTCCTCGGGTTCACTCTCTTTGGAAGACTGATCTTGTGTCCTCGACGGTGACCACAGGTTCAGTTGCATTGGAGGCTATAAGGGTGGGTGGTGACAATCCACTTCCCTTCTGTTCAAAACATGCATAGAATATGTTAAGCTCATCAGGAAGGGATGCGCTATTGTTAACTATGCAGCCCGACTTTGTCTTGTAGCCCGTTTACAGCATGAGAGCCCTGCCATAACTGACGACTGGTCTGGGACTCTATTTTGAACCAGTATTGTCTCGTGGCATTCCTGATAGCTTTCCTGAGGTCATATCTCGTACAGATCAGGATCACCAGATTTGTGTGCAGCAGTCCTCTCCTTCAGTAGGGAGTGGATCTCCTGGTTCATCCATGGTTTCTGGTTTGGGAACACCCGTATTGTCCTCTTTGGTACACAGTCCTCAACACACTTGCTGATAAGGTCTGTGATGGTGGTGACGTACTGGCAGCTGAGTCTTTGAACATGGACCAGTCCACTGACTCAAAGCAGTTGTGTAGAAGCTCATCTGTATCCTCAGACCAGCACTGCATGACTCTCTCTACTGGATCCTCCTGTTTCAGTTTCTGTTTGGGTGTAGGGAGGAGGAGCACAGCCTGGTGGTCTGATTTACCAAAGTGAGGATGAGGTGTGAGTTGGAAGGCATCGTTGATGGCTGTATAGCAATGGTCAAGGGTTTTAGAACCCCTGGTAGGACAGGAGATGTGCTGGTAGTACTTTGGTAACACGCTCTTGAGGTTGGCCTGGTTGAAGCCACCTGCAATGAAGAAGAGGGCCTCGGTATCCTGTCTCAAGGTTGTTGATCACTGAGTATAGCTCATTGAGTGTGGGCTTCATGTCGTTCTGGGGTGGGATGTAGACTTCCATCAGGATACCTGAAGTGAACTCCCGTGGCAGGTAGAATGGTCGACACTTCACCATTGGATATGACTCTGGAGACTTCAAAGTATGCTGTAAAAGCAGAGAGCATGTCCTCCTGAGTAACACCCTTCTAAAGTTGCAGATAAACTTGTTGAAAAGTAATACTTGCTTCCTATTAATTGGTGTAATTTGCAAAGTTCAGTAGAGAGGGAAGCCATAGATCCTGATGGGAGTGCTGGTGATCTTCCAAAATGCTGTACCAAACATTTGAGCCCATTGCACTCGAGGCCTGTAAGATCTGCAATTTTCATAACATCTCTGTTTAAATAGGACACTACTCCTGGAGTGATCTAAAGAACTTTCATCAACCTAAAGGGTTAGCTCCATGTTCCTCTGTTCAGCTGCTGCCTGAACTGCTTGTGTGTTTTGGTTTTATTGAAAATATTTATTTTAATTATATGAAACCAACACAGCAATTCCTTGATTTATGAAAAGTCGCTTTCCGGGAAAACATTTTATAAAGCAATTTTGTAAATCAAGAAGTCTATTCCTGTTAGTTTAATGCTTAAATTAATAATTACATTTTGAATGAAGTTTTAAAAATATTAAATTATGCCTCTTTTCCTGGGGCTACTCACCAAGTGGTAAGGTTGGCTTTTGATGTTGAGGTGACATTGTGGGGGGGGGGGGGGGGAGCGAAATGTGGGAAGCTGGGTAGCGTTGGTGAGAGGCAGAAGGGTTACTGGTGTTTGGATGATGGTGTACCTAGGCTTGATGGAGTTTGTGATGTTGGTGACAAGGATTTTTGTAACATCTGGGCTTCTGGATGGCTGATGAACAAGGCTTAAAGAGTCATCAGTAGAAGTCTGGACAATCCTTGTTTTCATTTGATGTATTTCTAGAGACAAAAGACATCAATGGGGGTGGGGAAGCAAGAGAATATGGGGTTGAGATGGAAGATCCACTATGTATTTAGTGACAGAACAAGCTCAAATGGTCTACTCCTGCTCCATTGGTATATTTTTCTATGATGATGCTCCATGTACCAAAGCATCATAACAAATCTTGCATCACAGAGCCACCTTTAAAACTGCTCTCCACACCAGGGTCACTATCACTTGTTTGATGTGAGGAGAAATACTTCAGTAGGCTTTTTGTAGGGAGTTGTTTTGGTGGTGATACTGTGTTGACGGCTTGTTCTTCTTCTTCTTGTAACCTCTTAATCAAGCTCTAACAGATCCTTGTATGTAAGCTCTTCAACATGAAACTTCGATAACTCTTCCATATCATACTGCTCTACTTCAGCAAACCCACCCACATTTGTCAGCTTGGCAAGTTTTTTTTTCCTGAGATTTTCAAGTATGTAAACCTGCAGGATTCATGAGCAAACACTGGTCATAATTTCACCCAAAAACCATTCATTGTTGCACAGGTTACATCATCTCAGGAGGCACTGATGTAGTCCTTGGCTATCTTGATATTGTGCATCTAATTTTCCAGAATGGTTGTTTTGTGAATCCAGTTTGGTTCCAAAATGGCAAGCCTCATTATTCATTAACAGTAGTTCAGTCTTTAATATAATGGAAGCACCCTTATCATGGGTTACAATAGTAAAGTGGGGGCAAAAACACTACATGGTTGTCAGCCTCATCTTTGATGGTAACTGGATATCCAAAGGTATTGTCAACAAAGAGCACAGCTCATTTCTCACATGATGTTGTTCAATGTAGCAGGAGAGAAAGGATGTGATATAATCTTGGAAGAACAGCACCGTTATCTGGCTTTTTCTTATTAGATTGCCACACCACTGGAAGATTGGCCTTTTGAATATTCCTTTAGAGCACTCAGGTTCTCTGAGTAGAACACTAAAAGGGGCTTAAGCTCAGAGGCACTCTCAGCATTGCCCCTGAGCAGAAGAGTAAAGTATCTTTGGCTGTTTAAAGCCTGGAAGTGTTTTCTCAGCTCTCGAAATGAATGAATGTGAGGGCATCCTCTGCCAAAAGGCCCCATCTCATTTACTGTATATTAAACACTTGTTTGGGACAGTGGCCACCTTCCTTAATGATTCGCTTCTCTTTTGGGAAATTTGCTGCCTGCTTGCCACAAGCAGAGTATTATGCAATTTGCATGCATCTTGAAGCATTCAAAGCAGCAATGACTAGACTTGGAACATATTGGCACTTTCAGAAGATGAATCATCCTCGTATTCATTCAAGTCCTGGCATAATGACTTCACTTTATTACTATTATCATCAAACTCAGGAACACACTTTTGGCTGTGATCTTCAAACTACGCACTTGGCCCTTTTTCCATTCTTTTCATTGTAACATCTCTGCCCTTTGTCAGGTGTAGTGCATAGAGTAGCATTTTGGACACCTTAATTTTAAGGCTTGTTTGCACTGTTGGGACTGCAAGATCTAATGAATGGCAAATGTTCATCTTTCTATACTTTTGTTAATTGTATTCAACTTGTTATAAATAGCTATAGCTTGCTATGATTTCTTAGCAGAAATACATGCTTTACAACTCCTCCTAGGGTGTTTTGAAGCTAATATAAAGGATGTATAAAATAAATTGTGATGTTATGAAAACAAGTTTGACGCTATAAACACAATGACTTGGGAAATTCTGCAAAGTGTATTGTGGGTGGAGAGTGGTGCACCATTTGTTTATGGTGAAAAATATCTTTCTAAATGGAATAGACATACCTCCCAAGTGGTGGTATAGTGCAAAATTTTAAATCCTACATTTGCAAATTTGAGAAATTGCTCTTTTGTGTGCAAGTTATGAGATTGAAGTGTTACCAGGGGATTAAATGTTGCACAGGTGAACTCGGTTTAGCTCATGTTACTTTGAGTGGCTCCTTATCAACTTTGCTGGGAAAATGCATAAGAAATTTTTGGTTTGTGCAGTCAACTCTTTCCTAAAGTTTGACCTAAATCAGTGAAATGAGTCATGTTCTCTCATTTTCATGTGACAAGCTAAAAACAAAATCAGTCATTTGTACTTGAAAGCAATACCTTGCTGTTTTGAGATTAAGAACAACTATTACATGTGAAATTACAAATGATTGTTGGTAAATCCTATTCGTTTATGGGACACTTGTGCAAAAACATATTACCAAGGGATTCTTTGTACATAAACCTACCTAGAAGTAACCACAACGGAACTATCTGCTTGTCCCAACCACAGAGTTAAACCTGCCATGTGAACATTAGTCCCCATCCCATGTTTCTCTTGTTACCATATCCCTTCACTTGTCTTCTTTCCCAGCCACCAATTTAACCTATTATAATTTATCTCCTCATCGTCCATTTATTTTGTACTTCCAAATGTGTTGCCTCTTTATTGTTGGGAAGTGAGGGTCAGCCTACTGTACAGATTTATATTGATAATTGCATTTAATTAATCTCTTGTGTAAGCAAAGTAAAACTGCACAATTTACACACTATGAAAATCAGAGCTGGACTGAACTTGTGGCATTTCAGAATCTCAGACTGAAATGTGTATTTTTGCACAAAGTAAAATACAGTAGATGTTGAAGATACTTGGGTCAGGTGACATTTGGACAGAGAAACTGGCTAAAGTTTCAGACCTCTGATCTATCATGTATTTACAGTTTTGTAAACAATTAAACCACATAGCCACGCTCTCATAAGATATTTCAAGTTAGTGTATCACAGAAACCTGGCAGAAGTTTATCAAAGTAATTGTGACTGTTGCAAGCCAGAAAAACATGCAAGGGCATTTTCTCAGCTTGGGTTGACTTCAGATATGCAACCAAGAACATAATTCTGAAGTGCCTACAACAGTCACTGTACTTGTGCAAACTTTATTGCCTACAAATTTGAGTTGCAGTGGGACAACGACTGTGTTTTTGTTGTCCCATCAAACTTCAGTTATGACTGAGGCCCAGTATTGGTCAGGTACTTGCTGGCACTTTGGGAACTGTCTTCCATTGGGAAGGCAGGGATTTGGCCTGGTGTGTGAGGTGAGAGGGTTGCAATGTTGGAGGAGGGATGGGATTGCCTTGGTGCCTGTGGTGGGAAGTGTGGTGTGAGATCCAGTCACCATGTTGCAGATGGGTGGAGTTACAGAAGTTGAGAGGAATCGGCCCAGCACATGATGGGGAGGGTGCAAGTTTGGAAGCTAACATTGTCTGGCGAGGAGATTGGGAGCAGAGCTGGCATACGGTATTGAAGTGGGATGGGCAGTTAAATAGCAGCAGAGGGATTACAGGAATGGGATGATACTTTTGAGTTCAGGGAGTGAGCTGAAATCCAGGGGAAGTAGAAAAGGGCTTGTGTATATCGGCTCCCAGGTCAGCACTGCAGGATTAAGACCACGGGAGGGCCCAATGCTGTGGCATCTCAAGGGTGGGGGGGGGGGGTCACTTTGTAAATTGGGAGCAATACCATGATTTGACTGGAAATGTAGGTAAAGTTAATTTTCAAATGCGTAGCACTGAAAAATTCATCATTGTGCGATCTAACTTCTGGCCACGTGGTATTGGTTTATTATTGTCACTTGTACCAAGGTAGAGTGAAAACCTTGTCTTACAAGCCGATCGTACAGGTCAATTCATTACACAGTGCAGTTACATTGAGTTAGTACAGAGTGCATTAATGTAGTACAGGTAAGAACAATAACAGTACAGAGTAAAGTGTCACAGCTACAGAGAGAGTGCAGTGCAATAAGGTGCGAGGTCACAACAAGATAGATCGTGAGGTCATAGTCCATCTCATTTGTATAAGGGAACCATTCAATAGTCTTATCACAGTGGGGTAGAAGCTGTCCTTAGGTCTGGTGGTACGTGCTCTCAGGCTCCTGTATCTTTTTCCCGATGGAAGAGGAGAGAAGAAAGAATGTCCCAGGTGGGTGGCGTCTTTGATTATGCTGGCTGCTTCACCAAGACAACGAGAGGTAAAGACAGAGTCCAAGGAGGGGAGGCTGGTGTCCATGATGCACTGGGCTATGTCCACAACTCTCTGCAGTTTCTTGTGGTCCTGGGCAGAGCAGTTGACGTACCAAGCTGTGATACATCCAGATAGGATGCTTCCTATGGTGCATTGGTAAAAGTTGGTGAGAGTCAAAGGAGACAAACCAAATTTCTTCAGCCTCCTGAGGAAGTAGAGGCACTGGTGAGCTTTCTTGGCCACGGCATCTACGTGATTTGACCAAGACGGGCTGTTGGTGATGTTCACTCCCAGGAACTTGAAGCTCTCAATCCTCTCGACCTCAGCACCATTGATGTAGACAGGTGCACGTACACTGCCCCTTTTCCTGAAGTCAGTGACCAGCTCTTTTGTTGACATTGAGGGAAAGGTTGTTGTCATGACACCATTCCACTAAGCTGTCTATCTCCTTCCTGTACTCTGACTCAACACTGTTTGAGATATGGCCTACAACGGTGGTATCATCTGCAAACTTGTAGATGGAGTTAGAGCAGAATCTGGCCAGACAGTCATGAGTGTATGAGGAGTAGAGTAGAGGGCTAAGGACACAGCCTTGTGGGGCACCAGTGTCGAGAATAATTGTGGATTTACTGAGCTTCTGTTCCATCATGTGTTCATTATATATCTAGTCTAATTTGTTAGCCAAGTAGGCAGAGCTAGGAGTCTGCTCTCGAATATTGCCAATGGTCCCCTTGTATCTAACCGCGAAGAGATGCCAAAGGTTCCAGAAGCTGCTGAGCTGTGTCTTTTCTGCACTCCTGCCAGGAGAGGTTGCATCTTCTGAGCAGCACAAACAAGATGAGCAGTTAAATGGAGCGGCAACCAGCCAGTGCCCATTCTCACTCTGCAGTGTCATAGGCTACTGTCTTAGCCCCTTTGTCTTCGATCTTCAAAGGATGGATGCGCACTGTTGTATCCTGGTGTCAGCTGGAACTTGGATCCTGATTTCAAATGCAAAGATAGAAAGGTGATGTGAAGGACAAATGATTGTATTAATTCCACTCATTCAAATCTCGTTCAATAACAGCTGAGAATGACTGTAGTCTGCCAAGAATAGTGACAAAAAAGCAATAAAATCCATCTTGGCAACAAATGTTGGCCACTATGCCTTCATATGTAAAAGATGGCAATTACATAACACAACTGAAGTATTGATTGATATAATGAAATGTTTGCCTGCCAGGCACCTTCCCTTCTGCCAGCAGTATAATGTAATTCTGATCCTGTAGAGGAACACAACGTAATTGTAATGATCTCGGTTGCAATTTGAAATGTGACCTGTTGGAATATAACACGAGAATTTACAGGCAAACTGGTGTGAAGGATGCCCATAAAACATTTTGGGTTTTCTTTTAAAACAAAAAGTCAGTTGAATTTCTGGAGGTTCAATGGAGTAAATTGCAATTCTGTCTTTTGATTGTCTTATCACTTAAAATCCAGGCAATCATTGATGTATACAGAATGAATGAAACTTTGAATTGTTTCTTTGAATTGCAGTATAAATCATAAGTCCCACAGTGTCTGCTTGTGGATTGAAATTCACTTCATTGATCTTGCTCTGCAGGATTTTCTTTTCCCCTCTCGTATGACATATCTGTATTTTTAACTGCAACAATCAGTTCTGTGGTCTACATTTTTTTCAAATGTGGATTTCAACCAATGGGATTTCTTTTAAACTCCAAATTGTGCTTAAGCTTTATATCTATAAATATACAACTCATTTCACTATTCATTATTATTAAAACATACAGAACTTCATACCAAAATCTAATTGACTTTATGAAGGGTAATATCTGTGAATGATGGTAACTTCTAAAAAAATAAAGATAAAAATGGAAGCTATGAATTAGAGGCTGAAAGGACTGGATGCTGGAATCTGGAGCAACAAACAATCTGCTGGAGGAAGGAGGAGCTCAGTGGGTCGAGCAACATCTTTGGTGGTTGGAAGGGGGGGGAGGAATTGTTGATGTTTCGGGTTGAAACCCTGCTTCAGGACTGTAAATTTAAACTCTGGGAAGTTGTCACATTAGATTCTTCACACCAACTGAGATGTATAGTATGCAAGGGGAAACGGATGAATTTACCAATGTGGATAATTAAATTCGGTAATGTTTTATGCCCCCCACAGCTCCTTTTTATGACAACCAAGTTAGCAGCTCAACCATCCTAAGGGGTTACAGTGAGATTAACTGCTAAATGGGCACAATTTCAGATAAATTTTATTTTTATAGGACTAGAGGTAGGAAATTTTATGGTTTTTGTCAGTATTCCAGCAATGACTTTAAGGCTATGCTATGTTAACAATAACAGCTTCCAGTAAGGCCTAGCTTGTTTTTGGTTTTTGAATGCATGTGTGATGTTTTTCAATCTCACAAAATGGTGCTTGTTTTGAATAAATTTGTATACACTCTAAGCTACTTAGTGTCTATATAAACTGTCATAGACGTTTATGTTCACACTGCTGCATTTTGCTTCTAAGTGGTAAATTATAATGTTAAATTTTGACAGTTAACATGTGCAGTGTAAAATAGTTCTCAATTTTTGTTACAGTATTTTAAATTAAAGAAGGGGACATGACTGCGGGGTGAGTGCTGTAACTGGGATTTCTTCCACTACAGTCAGTGATGATTCATGATGTAGGTGAAGTGTTAAATCTGCTTGTTTTCATTATTTGATTTTTTTCCTGCAACTGTCCATTTTAATATGAAGTGGAGTTCAACATTTTTCAACTTTCTATACCAAGTCTAAATACAGAAAGTAGAAGTAACTAAATTGTGTAATTAAAGCCCAGAAATTACTAAGGGGTGAATCTTCTGTATGGTAATGTAAAATGAAGTTGTCTTGTAACTGCTAGACAAATATAACTGACAGCTTCTGAATTGTGTTGTCTAATATTTGAGCATAGTGACTGTATGAAACAGAAAAGATGCTGATTTTACCCACTTTAAGCATTTTTAATAAAAAAAATCAGTATTGTTATCTTCTGCTTGATATTGCATCTCCCTCTCCATTGGTACAACCACACTGCTTTAATGAGGCATGCAGGCTTTAAGCATTTGCCTACAAGGTAAAGCAGTTCTGTCTGACTTTGAACACCTCCCACTGTATACCATTTTGATTTTCTTACAGCAACTTGTTTCTATATGGGCAAATACTTCTTGATGATTAAACACATTATTCTAAGTCATTGAATGTGGAAACATAAATTGCAGCAATTGCACCGCAGAGAACCATTAGTCCCTGCTTGTACAAGTTGAAATCTTCAGTTATTCAAATCCCATTTTCCTGCTCTTTTGGTTCTTGCCTTTTTTTTTAAATACTCAACAAGCCTTTTAAATGTTGCAGTTTGTCTGTCAGTAGCAAATCTGTGATTTTAAACCATTCCCAGATACAAGTTCATCTTTGGTCATCTGCATTAAATGCCTTCAAAGGTGTTGACTGCCTTTTGTATTCAATTCCTCACATTTGATTCTATTCTGGATCTGTGTTCAAGTCATACTCCAGAGACTCTAACATAAAAATCTTGGTTGAAAATCCAACACTACTGAGTGATACTGCATGGTTGGTGATGTCATTCTTTAGACACGACAATAATCCAAGGCTTTGTCTGCTCTCTTGGGTGAATGTGAAAGGTTACTGGCATTATTCCACCTAAGAACAGGGGAGAAATCCTCCATGTTCTGACCATATTTTTCTCGATCAATATTTTAAAATCTAGATTTTCTGGTCATTATCACATAGCTGTCTCTGGGAACTTGCTGCAAATTGGTTCTCATGTGGCCAATGACAAAACAGACAGACAGTGCTTCAGTATCTGTAAAGTGCCTTGGAACATTCAGTACAGGATGTGAAACACACCATATGTGAAAGACAAATATTTGACTATCAAAGAAGGGAATGAGATTTGCAATATGTTGGGTTACTAATTGGGTAGACTCCAAATCTTGGAAGATAGTAATTAGCCTGTTTAAAGATCATACAGTAACAAGTCGGAATTTAAAACCAGCTCAAGCAAGCCATCAAAACGATGCATTTAAGTAGAAAATTCCATTTTGTTAAATGGAACATAGATTGAAAAGTTAAACCAGTGACAAAATTTGGGTTAGGTTGGACATCTCCAGTAAAATGAGGTCGCCAAATTTAAATAACTTCCAGAATGAATTTATTCAGTACATTACCTTTTTTAAAAAAAATGAACTTGCCTCTCGTGTCGCCTTGGCTTTCCTAATAGCAGGAAAGTGCTCAAGCAAGCTATCTTTATCTTCCACAAGGGCTCAGTCTGATTTTAGCTTCCTGAACCTTGCGTATGCTTTGTTTTACTTCCTGACTAACTTTAGGACCTCCCAGGTCATCCAAGGTTCCCTTACCTTAGCATCCTTGTTCTTACCAGAACATGTCAATCCTGAACTCTGATCAGCTGCTCTCAATCAACACCCCTTAGCTCCTGTATTATCCTGTTGCAATTTGCACCCCCACCCCCAATTTAGTACCTTCCTGCAAGATCCAATTTTATCCTAGCCCATAAATATCTTAAAACACAGTGAGTTGTGGTCACGATTCCCAAAATGTTCACCCACTATCAGGTCTGTCACCTGGCCTGGCTCATTTCCCAAAACCAGGTCCAGTATGTTCTCTCCTCTAGTTGGACTCTCCACATAGTGTTTCAAGAGCCCTTCTTGGTTGCACTGAAGAAATCCTGTCCCATCTAAGCCGCTTGTAATAAGGAAGCTCCAGTCAATACTGGAGAAGTTAAAGTCCCTGGGGACTTTAAAGACAACCCTCATGTTTTTTGCACCTTTTCATAATCTGTCTAGATATCTGTTCCTCCACCTCTCGGTGACTATTGGGGGGGGGCCTATAGTGTAATCCCATCCGAGTAATTGTTTCTGGGCTCCACCCAAATTGCCTCTGTAGATGAGGCCTCCAGTGTGTCCTCTGAGTACTACTGTGACATTCTCCCTTATCAGTAGTGCAACTTCCCTCGTCTTCTTTTTACCCCCTTCTCTATCATGTCTAAAACAATGAAACCTATGAACACTAAGCTGCCGGTCCTGTCCTTCACGCAACCAGGACTCCGTAATGGCAACAACAACATAATTCCATGTACTATGTTCATCCTCCTTACCCATAATACTCCTAGCATTGAAATAAACACATTTCAGCCCATCAGTCCCACTGTGTTTATTAGCCTGTCCCTTGCTGTCCTTCCTTTCAGTCTTGCTTGTCATGCCATCTTTCTTGCCCTCAACCCTAACATCTGTTGCCCTGCTGCTGTGGTTCCCATCCCCCCACCACTCTGGTCTAAACCCTCCCAAGTAACACTAGCAAACCTGTCAGCAAGGATATTGATACCCCACCAGTTCAGATGCAAACAGTCTTGTTTGTACAGGTCCCACCTGCTCTGGAAGAAAGCCCAATGATCCACAAATCTGAAGTCCTCCTTCCTGCACCAGCCCCTTCGCCACGTATTGAACTGCGCTATGTATCTATTTCTCACCTCACTAGCATGTGGCACGGGTAGTAATCTTGAGATTGCAACCCTGGAAGTCCTGCTTTTTAACTTTCTACCTAGCTCCCTAAAGTCCCTTTTGCAGGACACCTCATCCCTACTCCTGCCTGAGTCATTGGTACATATGGACCACAACCTCTGGCTGCTTGCCTTCCCCTCCACCCCCCAGGAGGTTAAAGTACCCTCCAATTAGCCAATAAATGAGACTTGCCTTTTTTTTTTTAACAAGTTCCCACTCTCACTCTCAGCTCCCTGGGTTACCAGGGGTAGTAAGTGGAAGCAGGCAGTTTGGTGGTGTTCATGAGGCTTTAAGATAAACACACAAATATGAAGGGAATGGAGGGATATAGATGATACACAGGAGGAAGATGTTTAGTATAAATTGGCATCAAGATTGGCACAACATCATGGGCTGAATGTCCTGTCTAGTGCTGTACTGTTCCATTAAGGGAATTTAGGCATTTCAGTAGTGCTTTACATATCTTCAGGATATCTCTAAGTATCTTACAGGGAAAGAAGTTGTTTTGAATTGTATTTGCTGGTGTAATATACCTTGTTAAATCCTGTACAGCTTTTCCATTTCCAACAAATCCATCTAGCAGCTCCATCCTTAATATTGTCAGTATTCAGTTTATTTTCTTTCACTTTAAGATAAGATCTCTTTATTAGTCACATGTACATCAAAACACACAGTGAAATGCATCTTTTACGTAGAGTGTTCTGGGGGCAGCCCACAAGTGTCGCCACACTTCCAGCGCCAACATAGCATGTCCACAAGTTCCTAACCTGTACGTCTTTGGAATGTGTGAGGAAACTGGAGCGCCCGGTGGAAACCCACGCAGACACAGGGAGAACTTATAAACTCCTTACAGACAGCGGCGGGAATTGAACCTGGGCTGCTGGCGCTGTAATAGGGTTGCGCTAACCGCTACACTACCATGCCTAAATAAAACGTGATAAGGTAGTATTTTAAAATGTTTCTACATATTATCTAATTTTAATGTAACATGATCTGAAACTGAATAAGTTCATGTGTTGTGAGTGTTCATATATTCATTCCAATTTAAGATAATAGGATTAGAACAAAATTATTACTTGTATGATAAATATTATTAAAAGGATCCTACAACTTAACCTTTTCGATCTGAACTTTAATTCACCCGTGCATTAGTTTATACTACAATATAATTAATAATAAAGTATTTCATCGGCTACAGATGGGTATCAAATGAAGCTTGTGCAAGATGTCTGCGGGTGTATTAAATTGTTTACAGTTACTATTTAGAAACTATATTTGAATATGCAGTCAAATGCATTTGACTGCAATTTGACCAAAATAAATTCCTGCTCTTTTGTTATCATTACAGGCTCATGCTGTGTTGGACTTGAGGTGTTCTGCATGCAATCTATTAACCTGATAATTATGAATTTAATTGCATACAGAACACCCCATGTTTGTGTCCTATTGCACAAATTATGACTGAATATACTGTATTTGGTTTAAGGAAACTTGAAGTTGTTGGTGTGCTTCTGCCAACAAATGAAATATGTTCATTGATCATTATGTTCTTTACAGATGCTTAATAAAATGTTGTTGCTCCATATGATGCTTATAAAAATTTTAATGACTCCAGTAACA
The DNA here is from genome assembly GCF_009764475.1 of Pristis pectinata. Taxonomy (NCBI): domain Eukaryota; kingdom Metazoa; phylum Chordata; class Chondrichthyes; order Rhinopristiformes; family Pristidae; genus Pristis; species Pristis pectinata. The sequence goes on along the minus strand of NC_067408.1, from coordinate 69,422,615 downwards.
AAAGTAATACAGTACAAATGCATGCGGTTTTGGGAAGTGTCAGAAATTAAAGGATCTGGGCTGTACGTGCACAATTTCAGAACCTTATTAAATATTGGGATATGGGCATTGTTTGACAGGTAACATTTCACTGTCCATCCCTAATTACCCTGATGTCATTAAGAATCTATGGTATGAGACAGCAATCAAATGCAAAGCAGACTTGGTCCAGGTGCTTGGTTCCCTTTCCTGAGGGACATTTTATTAAACGGTTGGGCTTTATAAGTTGGAAGGTTTCATCGTCATTTTTTTTTAAGTTCCAAGTTGCCAGATGTATAGAATTCAATTTCATGGGCTGCCATTGTTGGATATTCAACCTCCTAGTTTGATAGTCCTTCACTACACCCATAACAACTAATGCACCTCTTGAATGACCAACATTTTCAGTACTGGTATCACTAGTTTTTCTTAGAAATAGAAATGATATTCTGCAATATTGAACAGACCTTTTTAATAAGTTCTCTGACAAATAATTGTGTTAAGATGTGGTCATTGCTTTGCATTGGTGGAGCAAGTGATACAGATGCTCATCAGTCTGGCCTCATGGACAATTTAAAGTGGAACTTGTGCAGTGTGTAGACCAGCTAGCCAATCCACATGTTGCAATGGGATAAATCAGAGTGGAGTAGATACCCTAGCAAATATTTCTCCCTCAATCAACATCGCAAAGGCACATTATCCAGTTGCTCGGGAGCTTGCTGTGCATATTGCTTGTCTCTTTCTACAGTGACGACTATTTCATTGGCTTTAAACACTTCAGGATGACCTAAAGTTTTAGTGGTCATTTCAGGACAGGAAGCAATAAACTGTTCTCTTGAAATTTTAAATCAAAGAATTGTAGCATAAAAATGAGAACTTGTGTCATCAAAATGCTAATTATTTGAGTTCACTTGGGAGATGTGGTGTATGTTTTTGACTAACCCTGGAGTGGTATTTACTAACATGGCACTGGTCTTGCAAGGTTGAGTAGCTCTGGATGAATGTGGACCTATGAGGATGCTCTTAATGGGTTTTGCATGCACATTAGAAATGTATAGGGTGTTCTTGATGCAATAGGCTGAATTCAGCTGGATTTTACTTGCTTACCTGTGGTCCTTGTCTGCCTGCAGATATGTGGACCAGATGCATATGAACAAGTTGACTCTCTGCATGGGGAGGCTTCTGGTAATGTGTAGTAAGGTCTCGGCAGTGAGAAGGCCTTGGGATGGATGCTGCTGAGCCCCAGATCCCAGAACATCCAGACAGGTTTGATGGAAATTGGAGCATGGGGTAGAGCTTCACCTCCTGTTGAAGCCAGGAAGCTTTGTAATGGGTTATTAAAAGTATCTGATATTGAGATTGGTTTAAAATCTATTAAGAATCCTTTTAAGTAACTTCTGGAGTTCATAACTTTGGAATACTTAACAGCATTAAAATATAAATTCCTCCATTGGACTGGCAGAGACTTTGAGAGGCTGGTTCCCCAGACTAAGGCGAGGAATCCCAGCATGATCAATCCTTGCCATTGGATCAGATTGATCGATGTGCTCGCAGATTCCAGAGCTGAGATGAGTTTGCACAAGTCCATGAATTACTTGGCTGGGAGAATTTGATCACCACAGCTTCACTTTGGAACGCAGGCTTTGACCGGAGCTACTTGGCCCAATCAATAATGCATGTTTTGTATTGGTTGGCAGAGGATTAAGATCTAGGACTCTGGCGGGATGCTTTTGTATTACCAAATGTCTTAAATTGCTTTAGGATTAAGACTTTAATAATCATGACTGGTAGACATTGAATTTTAAATGAAAAATTTACATTCAATTATTGTAAACAGTAATGGAGTCACTAAACTATTGAAACAACATAGATAACAGGAAGAGGAATAAGCCATTTGGTCCTTCAAGCCTGTTCTGCCATCCAATGGCTGATTCTGTCTCAATACCATATTTCTGCTCTCTTACTCATGTCCTTTGCCTTTGTGTCTAAAAATCAGTTTATCTCTGCCTTAAGTGTATTCAATGACTTGGCCTCAACTGCCTTCTGTGGTTTACTGTGTTCTGGGTGGGCGGGGGAAGAAAAATCTCCTTTCAGTCCTAATGTCTTGCCCTTCAGTTTAGATTCCCCAGCCAGGGGAAATGTCCTTTTCACACTCAATCTATCCAGCCCTCTCAGAATGTTATGTTTCAGCTCCCCATGAATACAGACCAAGTCAACCCAATCTCTCATTGTACAACATTCCTTCCATCTCAGGAATCTGTCTGATGAAATTTTACTGCACTTCCCCAATGCAAGTATATTCCTCCTCCTATAAGGAAACTGCGCAATACTCCAGGTGTGGACTTGCCATGGCTCTGCATAATTGTGGTAAGACATTCTTGCCCCTCTAGTCAAAACCTCTTGCTTTGAAGATTGACATATCATTTTGTCTTAACTACTGCATCTTTAAGTTTGCTTTCAGTGACTGATGTACGAGGTGACCCACATCCCTTTTTGTAGCTCAATATTTCTTGGTCTTCCGTCATTTAAATAGTAAGAAAGGCAGAGTACTAAAGTGGATAACCACATTCATTCACATTTTATTCCATCTGCCACTTATTTTCAGCAGCTCAATCAACTTTTCTAAATTTCCTTGAAGCCTCCTTTGCATCTTCCTCACAGTTCAGTCCCACCAGTTTTCATGTCACTGGCAAACTTAGAAATGTAACATTGGGTTCCCTCACCAATATTGATACTGGTTTCAAGCACTGATCCCTGCAGTTGCCCTCAAGAACTATCCACCACCAAGAAAAAGACCCATTTATTCCTAGATAAAAGGACGGCGAAAACAGTTTCGCTAGTAACTTTCAAAGGGCATTAGATGAGCAGTTGATAGAGAGAGAATTTCTGAAGGAAGGGCAGGAGATTGGATCTGATCGCTCTTTGAAAGAGGCAGTACAAGCATGACTTCACCAGAAACCATAAAATATTACATACTAATTTGAATCAGCACCAGGTTTATTATGGCAGCAGTACAGTGCAAGACATTAAAAATTATAAGTTACAAAAATAAATAGTTCAAAAGAGGAATATTGAGGTAGTGTTCATGGACCGTTCAGAAATCTGATGGCGGAGGGGAAGAAGCTGGTTCCTAGAATGTTGAGTGTGGGTTTTCAGGCTCCTGTACCACCTTCCTGATGGTAGTAACACGAAGAAGGCACATCCTGGGTGGTGAGGGTCCTTAATGATGGATGCTGCCGCCGTGAGGCACCGTCTCTTGAAGATGTCCTTGATGGGGCGGTCCTGTTCATTGGAGCCTCCATACTAGAATCCGTATAATCAGTTTTATTAACACTGATGTATGTTGTGAAATTTGTTGTTTTGCAGCAGCAGTACAGTGCTAGACAAAAACATAAAAATTACTATCAGTTACAAAAAATAGTGCGAAAGAGGAATAATAAGGTAGTGTTCGTGCACCATTCAGAAATCTGATGGCAAAAAGGAAGAAGCTGTAATGCTCTCCACCGTACATCTATAGAAATCTGCAAGAGTCTTTGGTGACGTACCAAATCCCCATAAACTCCTAATGAAGTAGAGATGCTGGTGTGCTGCCTTCATAATTGCATCAATGTGTTGGACCCAAGATAGATCCTCTGAGATGTTGACACCTAGAAACTTGAAGCTGATCACGCTTTTGTTACTCCCACGAGTTAAAATTTGAGCTAAGGATTTTGGAATTGGAAGAAATGTTGATGTTTGCACATGCTTGACCAGATGTAATATATTTTCAAAGATTTAAAAATTACATTTTTAATTAGTGTTGATAGCTATTTTTTAATGCTTGGGAGAGCAATTAATACTGTTCACAGAACTGTTATTAGCATATACATTTTAACTTTATATGTGAACAGCTAATATTTAAGTATCAAATTATGCCAGTGAAGTTAGATAAGGGACTGAGTGGCACAAGGGGATCCCTGCAGTTGCGTACCTATACAAATAGATCATGTTGTTCCACTGACTGAAAAATGCATCAAGATGGTCTTGTAATCGTCCAGTCCTTAATCATTGTATATACAATGCAGAACTGTGATTGGCAATAATTTATCATTCAAGTTCAGATGATGGATGTATTTTTTTATATAAAAACAGGCAGTATTTGTACATGTGAATAGAATGCATCTAGGATTGGGATACATTAAAGGTGGTTCACTCTGCTGATCATCAGGACCTTCCTAATATGAGAAAGAGAGCACCTGAAACTGCTGTTATCCTCCTAGCAGTCTGAAGCCAGTAGCCAGGTGAATACAATGTTTAGAGAACTTTCATTAAAAATGAAATATTATTTGAAATAGTGTAATAAATTATTTTGCAACTCTGGACAACAGAATCACATTGGGATTATTTGTGCAAGAAAATTGTCAAGCACAACAGGAAACATGCAGGAAGTAAAATTCCATGTTCTATTTTGAATGTGTGTTAAAAGCTGGTTTTGGTACAGAGCTATAGAATACAAGTTAAATGCATTCAGCAGAGGATCCTGTTTCAAAGTGAATGCAAGTTAATGTATAATGATTTGAGACACTGGCTGCCATTGCAATTTCTTCCTATTAATTAGGAATTATGACTTAATATTGCACCCTTTTAAAAGCACTAATTTTTAAAATCTACTTTTAAAACTGCAAATTCAAAGCAAAAGTAAGCTTTGGAAAGCAATATTATTTTTTTAAAAGTAAAGTTTACTGTAGCTTTGAATTTTGTCAGGATTTTTTTACATTAAGCTTGAATTGACCAGATTATTAAAGGTGAGATGTAAATTATTAGATTAATGTGAGTTTTGCCTTTTTAATAAAAGATTATGGCAAGTTTTAGAATCTCGCCGTTAGGTAGTGTTCTTTATGCTGTAATTCTGCACTGGATCTCACAGTACTAGTGTAGAGTTACAGTATAAAGAACACTACCTACCAGTGAAATTCTAAAACTTGCGAGATCCGGACAAAGAATGGGATGGACAACCACAGGAGCCACAAGAAGCAGCAGGTTGTTAGTGATCTAGTTGTCACTGTACGCAAGAGAAGGGATCATGACACAGGTGTGTGCCAGAGCAGTAGTTTCCTCAGCATATCAGAACCTTTGTGTTTGAGGAGGCACAAGCTGGTCCTAGAGAGGGGCATCCATGTATCTGAGACAAGCCTTGGTGTGACTGCTCTCAACTTGTTTTCTATTTCTTTGTGCAGGTTACGCCTTTAAATTGTATACTTGTCATTGGCTTTAGGGGGTGGAGCTGAAATAGAGTTGTCATTGTGCCTGATCTGTCTAACGTGATAAGTTAATGGAGCAGCTGAGTGGAAGCCACTCCAGTTAAATCAATGCTGAGAATTTTTGAATCCTCCTCCTCCTCCTGCTTCCTTTGACCCTGTAAACTCCTAGCATGCAAAGCAGTTAAATAAGCTAGTCTGTTACAACTGCACAATCTGGTTAACTGTTTTTTAGTTTCAAAGATCAAATTGAAGGGAATAGAGATATGGAAACACGGGGTTAAGGCTACTCATTGTGGACTCCAGAAAAGAGCCACAGCTTAATAGCACTCACTGAAAACAAAATGAAAAGATTACAAGCTGGAATTTGAGACTTGATGGATTAAGTGATTTGGGTAATGTAATGGCAGATTTGATTCTGATGCAAGAATTTGGACCAAAAAATAGAAAGATAAATATGTTTTTTCTTATTGCACTGTTTAGGGACTTTTGAAGCAGTTACCTATTCCAATGGTGTTCAGAGATTTGTAAACATGAGTAAATCGTTCTATATAATTCAGTGTAATTTTAGCCTAGTGACTGCTTGAATCCAGTTCTTCAGTGCTTTAAAGAGACTATTTGATGGCAAAGATTAGGAAGGACAAAAGTAAAAATTGACTGTGACTGGTTCTCGTCTTACTTTTTTGAAAAGTTGTCCAGCAAAGAAATGCGTCAATCCTAGATTTAAACTTTATTACTTCAGGTGGGATATGTTTTTCTTTTGCAGGAGTCCCACAGTTAATTTCCTAACTCCATCCTGACTGGCATAGCTGGGAGTTCAATTTGTAACCCCTTGTCACAGATATCCCTATCAGTGATAAATTGATAAAAGAGATGAACATTTATTCACAACCATAAAAATCTCAGTCAAATATTCCTTTTATATTGCAGGCTACACAAAATACTTCCTCACTTTTTTTTCTCTCTGGTTCATCAGTTATAAAGGATGACACCCTGTTATCCTCTATTTGGATCCCCCAAATCCCTTTGGACTTCCTACTGTTCTTTGTTTTCACAATCTGGTTTCTTTTTTGTGGTCCAGATACTTTCTCATTCCTCAGCATTGAAATTAACATTTCACTATGTCACCCACTCAGCTTGTGTATCAATGTCCATCGATTTATCCCAGTCAGTTATGATAAAGACACTGGAGACACAAGAGACCACAGATGCGGGAACAAAAAACAAATTGCGGGAGGAACTCTGGTCAGACAGCGTCTGTGGAGGGAAATGGAACTTGACATTTTGGGTTGAGACCCTTGAGTAGCATTAGTGTTTTGACATCAAAGATGTATTCAAAGGCGAGTGCAATTTGCTGCTACTGTACAATGTGTTTAGCACTTAACAATTGGGGATGAATTTCTAGGCACAGATTTTGGTAATGTTGTGCTACCATCGTTCTTACTTACTGTGCCATCATCATCTTGTCATTGACAAATGTGAATAATGTGTTCTTCAAGTTCATAAGTAACATGATGAATATTTGAGCCCCAGACTTCTGACACAATCACTTCCTTCCAATTTATGCCCATTATTCATACTTATATCTACCACTTGACCTATTTGGTAACATTTGCCTTTTAATTGCACAGGTTTTAATTTTAGTTCATGGTCTCCTTTTGCATAACCTTATTAAAGCCCATAAAAAGATGTTCTACAGATTCTTTCATCTACTTTAGTTTCTTAACCAAAAATTTCAGTAAGGTTTTTTGGACACATCCAAATTGGTTCTTGTCATTCCACTCAAATTTCTCTAATTCCTTAACTATAGATAACAAAACATGTCAACTATCTTATCTTACCAAAACTTGTCAATGATATATTCATAATTTTCTGCTTTTTATTTTCTTTTGTCTTGCCTTCTGAATGAAGTGGAGTTTCATTTTTATTGTTCAAATCCAATGGTCAGTCACTGAACTGAGAACTTTGAAAGATTGTGACTAAAGCATTTACTTATTTAAAACCCCCAAGATGGAACCATCTGGTCCTGGGAGTTAGATATATTACCATTACTTTTTCTAATATACTTTTTTTGCTTGAGTTAACCGTGCTATTTTGTGGTCCTTGATCCCTTTTAATGGCTGACATTAAATAATTCTTTAAGTTTGCCATGTCTTTACTTTCAATGGTAATATTACCCTTGTCTTTTCTTAGTGACATCACCACTCCTGTTCTTGTACAATTGTGAAAACTTTTGTTAATCTTTGTCATTGAAGTTTCTTCACTTATTTCCAACTTTGTTTATTATATTGTTCCTTCATCCTTGAACTTTTGTATAGTATTTTCATTGAAATTTTTAACATTGCTGTTTTTGGTAAGTAGAGCTTTTATTACATATATGGTTCAACATGATTTTTTTTGGTATATGCTAGAAGTTTATTAAGGTACGATATTTATTAAACCCTTCTGTGGTGCATTTACAGTTTTACATGATGATCAAGCATTTCGGTGTGATCAGCCCCTACTTCATTCTCTTAAAATGAGCCCTATCAAATCCTAGAAATGGAATAACTTAAATTTATATCATGCCTTTCCTGGTCTTGGAACATTGCAATGTATTTTGCAGCTATTTAAATTACTTTGTAATACAGAAAGCATAGCAGGCAGTTTGCGAAAGCAGTGTGCAACAGCAGTGGTAGACTGGACCAACTTGTGCAGCCTCTGGCAGCAGTTCTAAAGAAAACTGCCAGCACTTGGCTGCCCCCCAAGCATGTCCCGCAGGATTGCTGTTAGCACAAGGTAAGCTGGGCCTAGATACCAGTGTGCCTGCCACTCTGGTCCATTGCTGCACCCCACTTTGCCTCTCCCATCCCACAGCCCAAAAGGATCAGAGTCTCCTTCATTTCAAAGATTTTCAGGCTTGAAGACAAATATTTTTTTTACTTCGTGTTTTTAATTATTTCTTGATCTCTTAATCATTTTAAATGATTTTTTTGTGATTAAAACTTGTAGTAGTTTTAATTAAATATCTTTTGATAAACAGACATCTGAAAAACCGTTTAAGAAAACCCTCACAGGCTCTGACAGGAGACGAAGCTCTGCCCTCCCCCAGCTTTGCTTCTGTCAAAGGCAGTCCAGGCATTCTGCAGATGGGGCTTCAGCAGAACACTGGCTGAAGCCTTCTTGTTGCTGAGGCCCTACTACGTCTCAATATTTATCTCTCAAATAACATTGCTAAAAACAGCACGATTCAACTCTGTTTTTAGTGATGTAAGTTGAGAGATAAATATTGGAGAGGATGCCAGAAGAACTCCACTGGTCCTTGAAATAGTTTTGCATGTTCCTTTTGCATTCACCTAAGGGATCGAAGGTTGCAGATTGAAATGCAGCAGCATTAAGAGTGCAGCATTTATTCAATGTTGTACTGACGTGTCAAAATAATTGGCCAAAATGTGCCATCGCATAACATCTTGGGGGGGATCTGTGGTAGTTAGACTTGCCCCTGTATTCTTCCACTTAAAGAAGATAGCACACAAAATTGCTGAAAGTATGAGCTGATAAGAGTATAGCATGGGAACAGGCCACCTGATATTTGAGTAAAAGGAGAAAGCAATAGTGTTTCACTTCTTCAAAATTTAGTAATTGCAAAATCAAGAGGGGGGAGAAAAATGTATTTAGGGGCAAAAAATCAATTTCAACTGGTACAGAAATAATGAAAGAAAGAGACTGGATTATGAAAGAAAGAAAAGACAAAGGAGAAGTAAGAAACAAAAATTGATGTTAAAATTTATCCCAAAGTATTCAAACCCCCAAGGAAAGAGATCTCATATTTAATTGTTAATTTTCAATGACAGGGAGATCATTAAAATGGGTATTGTTAAAAGGATTCTTATAACTAAACCAGTCTAGCATGTTTAATGGGGAAAATACAAAATATTCCCACGAAGTGTCCCAGAAACGATGAAATGATGAGCTATATTTCCAAATCTGTCTTTTATTAATATATATCAAAATAGAGCAGTGGTCTCAATACCTTAAGTCTGTAAAACAGTCATTAACTACTACTTTGTTTTCTGTGTCTTGGCCAACTTTGTATTAACACAGCCAATGTTCCTTAAATTTCATGGGCTTTAGTATTTTCTGTTGGAACAGATACTAGAAGTTACTTGACCTGCAGAATCAGCAATGGAACCTCAAAATGGTAACTCCAGGCTTAATCCTGGTGCAAACAATGAATATGTTTAGATGCTTTCGTGCAAATGATTCCAGCTGTCATTAACTGGTTGCTGCTTCGTAACATGCAAGTAGAATGGTATTTCAAACGTGATTGGAATGAACTGCAAAGTAACCATATCTATTTCTGTAATTTAAAAAAAACTATTCTTAGATGGTTGTTAATAAATATTTCTAACCAATGTTTAAAATGTTTTTTTGGGATATGTTTAAAGTTTTGTAACAGGAGGGAGGTAAGAATAGTTACTTTCATTCCCTAAATCTAGAAGCAGTGCTGAATTAGAGGCAGGACAAGTAGTGGAAATAACAATTCCCTATTTGCCTTAAAAACCCTGCAGCACTTTGCCCATCTCTACTGGATCACCTCTTTTGTTCTTGTAGAAAAAGAAGATCCATTTTCCTTTGTCTAAAGCCTCTTGTTAAGCCTCCACTGTATTCTCTCCATGGTCCTAACTTCCACATTGAAATACTCCAAGCACTGGCTGAGACACAGTGGCAGGATTTTCCATTTATATGAAGCCCTGGAAACCTTTTTGCACTAAAGAGTTTTATGTACCACCCTTGATCCCAGCCAATTTCCTGAGATCAGGGCCATCTGCATTTATAGGCAGGCTGTCTCGTCACCACCTGGGAATAATTTGGAGATGGGCAACAGTAAGACTGATTTGTTGCGTTTGGTGACTGAGACAGTCCTGATTGTCATATTATGGATCTCAAAATTACAAAACCAAAGGGTATGGGGGGAGAGTGGGGAAATTGGAGAGTGGGGTGATTGGCCAATTCCGCTCCTCTTATGTTTTTGCATAAAACTGTGCAACGCATTGCTCACCTCCTTTGCTCTCTGAAAATGGCGAGGTTTCCTCATCAAACAGTATTGCACGACTGCAATTGACAAGAAATATATTCTTGGATGTAATTGCTGTGATTTGTTTGTAATTTAAATTTTAAACAAACACAAGATATTTGAGTGAATGTAATTTTTGTTCATAGGCAGTCCCTTGGGGTGAAGGATGATGGTAGTGAATTTCATCCATAATGTCTGCCTCCATCAAGAGGTGGGTCCTGAGTTATGGAAAGTAGTCAATGTTTTCCGGAGTCTTGCTATGAACCTTTAATGTTGGAGAGCTTTGTGGTGCAGCAGAAGCATGTTGGTGGAGGACCTTTTTGTCTTGCAGATATTGAATGTATCCTCTTGTGTTTCAATGAATGACCCTCTGAAGTCTTAGAGCTTGGCTTCTGAGGATGTGTGAACACAAACTTCATTTACATACTGCCGCTCAAGTTCTCATGTTCAGGTGTGCTTCGTTCTGAAGTGTAGTCGTTATAGATTAAGTTTCCCATTAGTTCTGATGATTACTCCACTTCCTTGTAAAGTTTATTAGATTTGAGATGCAACATTGTGGCAAGAAAGATTGAGAAAAGTATTGGGGTAATGTTGCAACCTTGTTTGACACCAGTTTTCACTATGATTGATGGGTATTATGGCTTGCAAGCCATTGTGGAGCAAATGTAAGATGGAAACAAATTTCTAATGGGCATCTAAATTTTGAAGAGGATATTCCACAGTTTCTCTTCGTTGATGGAGTCAAAGGCTTTTGTGAAGTCAAAGAAGTCTGTGTTTCGTGACTGATCTTCTCCCTCCATTCTCTTGTAGTTTATCATTTGGTGAAGATCATGTCCACTGTGCCTCTTGATGGATGGAATCCACACTGATTCAGGGAACTTGGTCACTGGGAGGAGGTGGTTAAGGATGACCCCATAGTGACTTGCCCTCTGTAGTTATCACAGTCAGATCTTCCATGAAGATGATTATAATTGGGGTATCTCTGAGGTCCCCTAGTTTATCCTCCTCTTCCCAGATGGGGGCTGAGATTGTGGACTTGTGACTAAAGCTCTTCACCACCGAGCTTTGGGACTTTAGCAGAGCTGCATTCTGCTCTGAAGGCCTTGTTATTTTTGAGTTGAAATATGGCCATCACTACTTTCTGAGTTGGGAGTGGCAGCAAGACTGGACTGAATAAGCTCCTGTAGGATGAGTCGAGGATGCTCACTTTAGGACAGTTGCAGTTGAGAAGGTGTTCAAAGTCTTCTTACCAGTGGATGTTGATTGCCTCCATAATCCAAATAATGCCTCATGTGGCAATAACAAATTGGTTGCTGTTCCCAAATTATTTTCTAATTGAGTTCCATCTGGGAGCCAGAGTTACTCCAAGAAGTGGGGTAGGGCATGGATGGATGGAGGGGAATCATGATTAATAATCTAACTGCAGCATTGATACAACTCCTTGTCATTTATTCTGAATATCCTCTCAAGTCATGTGCCAATAAAATGAAGGCACACTGTTTATGGGTTTTCTTCTCTTTTGAACTGTTATCACAATCAAAACTGGTTGAAGCACCCAAGTTGTAATGTGTATAAGTGTGTTGGCAATATTTCTCAGTTGCTATTTTTAGTAATGTTGTAATAGCCCAGAACTATTCTTATTATCTTCTTATTATCTGTGCTTTACCCATAGCAAAATACTGGCTTCATTCAAATTAATGATGCTCCGTGCATGAGAATTCCACTAAACGTGAATAATTTCTACCAATGTGAAATGACTGGCACTTGTACCCATATATAGTAGTGTTAAAATCCTGGTTGGTCATATTTATATATAGGAGCATGACATCATTGATGATCCCTATTGCTTACTTTAACATTAGCCTCCATGCATTAATCCACATGTAGTGAATTGTGGACACCATGTTGGCCTCTCATATTACTGCTTACCAGACATTCAGTGGACTCTGTTTAGACTAGATTTTCCCTTATGACTCGTAGATGGCACTTGCCTGTTTCTTTTTTCATGTGATCCATAATAATGTGAAGGATCTATAACTAGCAAACTGGGTCTTTCTACATATGTTCATCAAAGCTCTTGCACATCTGAATCAAGGGAGGGGTTATTATACCTTCTTGGCTTCCATGTGCCTTCTGTCATATTGCCAAATTTATTTTGATCTAGATCTTAATTGTGTGCTGGTGTAATATGTTCAACTCAAAGAATACATTATTCTTAAATCTGTGTGCTAGTGTTAGCTTACTTTAACAATACTGGGAAAGAAACACAGTTTTAACATGCATTCCACATTTTTAAAAGCATGTTGAAGATCTATATCTCAAACTGCCTCAAAGAACACAGTAATCATTTGGAATGGAATTCCTTCTTATTAAACTGAGCCACTACATTAAAATCTGTTTTAACATATTCAATACATTGAGGAAAAGCTCCTGGCATTGTTAAGCAATTAGGATAAAGACATTTCGTGGGAATTGAGAATGCAATCCTTTCAAAACTAAAAGGCATGAGAGAAGCTAGTGGATGACAATGCATTGCTTTAGGCCCAACAGAGGCAGGCTAGTATTTCTTCAGGAGTGGCACTGGCACATGAAAATGATTGGGTTTCCATCAGTGTCGCAACTAGTGTTGACTTTTGTATGCCGTGTGATTTGGAATTATGACTGAGGTTCTTTAATAATATAACTACTGCAAATTAGCAATTCAGAGTGTCTGTAGCACAGTCCAAATCAATGGGTGGGAAACAGGCAGCTTCCCCATCAAGTCTGGAGTCAAGCAGGGCTGGCCTCTCTCCCCTGTCTTGTTCGTGTGCTGTATAGAACCCTTTGCCAAGTCCATCAGGAAGGACGAGAGCATCAGAGGGGTGACGTTGCCAGGCAGTGAGGTCACCCAGGTGAAAACCTCCCTGTACATGGACGATGTCGCCGTCTTCTGCTTGGACCCGAGGTCAGTTCGCAGATTGATCAGCATCTGTGACCAGTTTGAGTTGGCATCAGGGACCAGAGTCAATCGCGTGAAGAGCGAGGCCATGCTCTTCAGCAACTGGCCTGACCGATCCATCGTCCCCTTCACCATCAGGCCTGACTATCTGAAGGTGCTGGGGATCTGGTTCGGAGGGGCTGGGCGTGCAACAAAAATTGGCGGGAGTGGATTAGGAAGGTGAAGCGGAGACTGGGACTGTGAGAACGGCGCTCCCTGTCTATAACTGGGAAGAACTTGGTCATCAGGTGTGAGGCGCTCTCAGGGCTGCTGTACTTGGCGCAGGTGTGGCCTGTTCCTCGCTCCTCTGGCTTGGGAATCACCCGCGCCGTCTTCCAGTTCATCTGGGGATCCAAGATGGAGCGGGTCCGACGGGCCACCATGCACAAGTCCCTGGATAATGGGGGTAAAGGCGTCCCCAATGTCGCCCTCCTCCTGATGACCACCTTTGTCTGTGGCTGCATCAGGCTGTGCGTGGAACCCAAGTATGTGGGCACCAAGTGTCACTACGTACCAGGGTTCTACCTGTCCCTGCTGTTGTGAAGGATAAGCCTGGCCTCATGGCCACACGGCGTCCCAGTCAGCTGGACGCTGCCGCGCTACCTGTCCTTTGTGGAAATGTCCTTCCAGACCAATACCTTTGACCACAAGTCCATCAGGCAATGGTAGTATGGAACATCCTGCAGGCACTGCAGGAGAAGGACTCAATGGATACTGTGGGGTGGTTCCCTGAGCAGACTGTCCAGACCATCTGGTAGAATGTCTCATCGCCAGAACTCACCAACAAGCACCAAGACCTCGCTTGGCTGGCGGTGAGATGGGCCCTCCCAGTTAGATCCTTGTATGGTTGGAACCTCACTCCCAGCACGCGCTGCCCCCAGGAGGACTGCGCGGGGGACGAGACAGTCACCCACCTCTTTGCGGGCTGTAGGTTTGCGAGGAGGGTGTGGCAAAAGGTGCAAGGGTCCTTGTCACGGTTCATCCCCAGCAGCAGCGTAACAGAGGATTCTCTGATCTATGGGCTGTTCTCGGGGACACACACAGAGATGGACATCAACTGCTGCTGGAAGGTCATCAACTCGGTGAAAGACACTCTTTGGTCTGCCCGAAACTTGTTGGTCTTCCAGCACTGCAAGATGTCCGTAGGGGAATGCTGCCGGCTGGCACATTCCAGGCTGCAGGAGTACGTGCTGAGGGATGCACTGAAGCTGGGCACAGCCAGCGCAAAGGCTCGGTGGGGAAGGACTACAGTTTAGGGTTCTTCGGCCACTGGAGAGGGAGGGGCGGGGACAAGCGAGAAATCCCCTAAAACTTGTAAATACAGGACCGGGTAGCTTCCAGGGAGCCACACGTGTGGCATCGGTGCTGTTTTCTATATAAAAAGGTAACACTAATGAATAATCTGTACAAGAATGTAAAGGTTTGCACTGTTTTGTAATTGTATATGGTTTGTCTTTTATTATGAATAAAGTTTATTTTGTATATAAAAAAAAATTCAGAGCAAACAACACCACTTGTCACTTTCTAGTTTGTGTTTTACATTAATTGTGAGACTGGAGCCTGCAAGGACTGAGTACTATCTGGGAGCAATCTGCACCTGTCCACCAAAACTAAAAACTTCACTATTTAATTTGGTTTAAATGCTGAAGATGTGGATGAAGGAGCTATTTAATGGCAGAAGCAAACTTAAAGGGGCAGATCAGAGCCCTGTATAAGTCTCAAGGATTTTGAAATAAGTATGTATTGACCTGGATTGCAGAGCCCCACCAGCACCACCATGTTCACCTCTTGTGGGATGCCTGTTGTCGTTTTTGTTTTGTCTTTTGTAGGCTCCCAACTCCTTTGGCTGTTTCGTAATCAGATCAGCCCTTGGGTGATGAATAAGTTGCAGGTAGCAGAAACTAATTCCTTGCCTGCAGTCTGCCCTGAAGAATGCCTGACCTCTGGTGATGTCAAAGGCTTTTTCTGTGGTTTCTAAATATCTCTGTCAAGAGACAGTTGAAAAATGTTTCAATTAAAATTTGTTACTTAAATATAAATTCATTTTAAGCCCACAGGCAACTTGTGTCAATTGTAACATTAATATTTAAAGTTTTGTTTTGGGGGGAAAAGAAGACTTGCCCTCACTAAGCTTTCCAGTGCAGGTTGGTGACCCACATAAGGCAGAGCTAGATCCACTAGTGGGGACTGGCATGAAGTTAAGTCCCTGGATGTGGTGCATCTGGCCCCTTACTGCATTATGGAATGTCTTTGGACTTGTATGTTGGATTTGGGAGATCAGGTGCATTGATCATTACATTCTCATTGCAACAAGCTGGCCATTCTGACCAGGACTTTCTACTGGATAGTTTCTAAAGTTTTTAATTATGCCAACTAACGCAGTATCAGTGGTCTTCACTTTAATTTGCTATATACAGCATGTCTGGCACTCGAACAACAATCTGAATGTCTGCATTATCTACGGGTGGTGGCTGGTAAGTGGGCATTGTTGTGCCATGCATTAGGAGGAAGGGCAACAAATGTGGGTATTAGCTGAGAGCTGTCAGATTGGAAGCTAGTCACTTGCAAGTGTTCGGGTACATGTGTGAATCTCAGATGCTTGCAGTGCATTATTTTTGCTTGTGGGTGTAATGTAACTGAATTATAAATCTTCATTAAAACTAAATGTATCAGATAAAGCTTTTGTGCCACAAAAATAAAATTTCAATGCAGAGGATAAGTTCTCTGCTTGTTTGAAGGCAATTATATTTTGGAAAATATAAAATAATAATAATGAATATTTACTGATCCTTCACAAATCTCCAGGGTCAAAGTAAATTTTTCCACATTAAAAAAACAGCATTTGATTTGGAAGTCCTTTCTGATACTGCCTTATCTGTAGTAATGATTTTAAAGATTTGTGTATGCTGTTTTGCCTAGTTTCAACACCGCAGTATAACATTTTATCTCATGATTATCTTTGCAGAAGTATATTGGGATTCCATTGGTGCTTGCAACCACAATTGGATAACTGGAGGTTAAACTGTAGGAACTTTACACTGGTTTTAATGAAAATGTGAAGGAGTTGGAATAATTTTCTCCCACAAATGCTATAGAATCATATAACACAGAGGCTATTTGCTCCCGTGTAAGTGTGTTAGCTCTGAAAGACCAATGGAGTTACATGTTATTGTATTGTGTTTAGAGCACAGAAAAAGGCAGTTTTGTCCATTGGGCTCTGTTAGTTTTGTTTTTCCTGCTCTTTCTCCAGAAATCTCCAAAGCTGATGTATCCGATCATTTGACTGCTGTTATCAAATCTGCATGCATCACTTTTCAGGCAGAGTGCTTCAGATTGCTACAGCTTCCTGTATTAAAAATAAATGTTCATCTGATGCCAGGTTATTTTGTCAATTATCTTGAATTTGTGCACTGTGATAATCCTCCTATCATATAAACAGATTACTGACACAAAATTAAACATAGTTTGCTTTATTCAGATTTACTAAATTAAGAAGACATGAGGCATGAGCTGGCTATGGTAGAATGGGAAATTACATGAAAAGCAATGGATACTATCTAAAGAATTAACCTGTAGCTTGTGTGTGTGTGCCCAGCAGTAGTTATCAAGAGAAGTGATGGACAGAATTAGAACAAACAAAGTGTATAAAGTTGCCAAAATTAAAGTCAGTTTATTGTTGGATGCACAAATACATGTATGCACAGGTACAATGAAAAACTTGCAGCGGGAAAATATCAGAAGGACCAAGGTATTGATGAGGAAATGGAAAGTCAACTACAAGAAAACACAAAAATTCTCCATAGGAGATGCTACAGATGTGTAAAAATGAACAGATCAAGCCAAAGTTAATATGGGTCCCTTTTGGAATTATGGTGGGGAATAAAGAAGGCAGAAAAATGAAACAAATATTTTGTTTTCACGGAGGAAGATGCAGAAACCCTTTGGGAAATAGAGCTGCAAGTCCAAGTGAGTGAGGGGTCAAAGTATTGGAGAAATTAAAAGGACAAAGGTGATAAATCACTAGGATGTGATGACCTACTTCCTTGAGTTTTGAATTAGGTGGCTTTGGAGATGTAAAATATCAACCAGTGCATCTACCAAAATAATGTAGATTCCAGTACCGTTGAAGGTGGCAAAACTGGGGAACTGTAGACTAGTTAGCCTGACATCAGTAGTAGGAAAATGGCTGGTATCTATTAAGAAAGTGGTAACTGGGCACTTAGGAAAATAACAAGATTGGGCACTGTCGATGTGGATTAGGGTAACGTGCTGGTGTGGAGTGAGAACTGTCTCAGGCTCTTCTGTATTTTATGGCTCCAGGGACCTGGGATCATTTCTGGACTTTCAGAGCCACAGGAGTGCACCCCATATGGGCTCTGCATATTTTGGTTAGAGCCTGAAAGATATCAGGGTTAACTCCTTGCAAATATTTTTTTTAAATGTGTCTAAATTTTGGCACAATACTCCATCAGGGGCTTAACAATCTGCCTTACATTATAGTACTGTATGCCTCTTATTTATTAAGCAAAGTGTTCCATGTGTTTGATAAGATCCTATCAATTGATGTTTGTTGTTTTTATTCTGTGAAAAGAGAACAGGATGATTTTTCTTTGTCCACCAAAAATACAAAAAGAAATTAATTCTATGAAAGGCACTTTAAATCAGTTTTACAAATTGCTTCTGAGTTGATTCTTTTAAAAGTCGTTTTTAGTTCCTGGGAGCTCATTTACAGGAGGATTCTCTGATGAAAGTGCATTGTGTTGATAGTCTTTATTACTGACAAAAACATAGTTTGGTTCACAGTCTGAACTCCTTTCATAAAGGTATTTATTACTGGTACATTCAGTACATGTGTAAAATTTTGTTTTTTTTATTTTGCTGTTGCAGTCAAAAATTAAGATTTGGAAGCTCTGTTTTATAAGAATCAAAGCACTTTATCACTGTTACATTGTTTTTGTTGTCTAGAAGAAATTTTGCTGTACCAAATATCTGAAATATTCACAATAAGTGTAGTTTTGAGATTCAAACATATTACCAGATATCAGCAGAGACTGTTACACTTTGGAGATTATTATCAAGATCAAAGCAAGACCAATTAAGTAGATTTTCTTAAACTCAGTCATTCATTAGAAGAACTGCATTGTCCTTATATAATAATAGAATTTTTACTTTGTCATGGACCAGAATCTATTAATGTTATGAGTCCTGACGCAGGGTTTCAACATGAAACAACATCAACAATTCCATTCCTCCCACAGATGCTGCTCAACCTGTTGAGTTCCTCCAGCAAATTTTGTTACTCTAGATTCCAGCATCTGTAGTCTCTTGTCTCTATTAACATCATTTGTTGACTAAAACATTCATTTTGGGACTAGGGATTAGTCCTCTATTGTATTAACTGAACATGTGGTGCAGTAACTTTGTATGCACTGGAGTCACTTCTGAATTGCAGTTCCACTGGAATTTAAGGTGTTAACATCACTATATTGGGTCTTGACAGTAGTAATAGAGGGTATGTTGATACCCGTAATAGTTCAAAGTCTATTTAGGCAGAAGGGTGTCACTTATGAGGATACAAGTTAGTTTGTCATTGCTGAATCTACAATCACTTGGGTTGTTAGAATAGTAGTGACACTACTATTTTGGAAAAATATCAAAAGGGTACTTATATCAAGGAATAGACATAGAAAATGCTTTCAAACGTTTAAATGATCACAAAATCAACTTTTTGTCTTTTTGCATTTAACAGCACATTGGCTTTGGACTTTGTCCTCCATAGCACCAGTGCAGCTCTCATGACAGGTGGGAGTTGTGCATTGATGTAGTTTTCATTAGACACTAGAAAGGAAGAAAAAAAGTTAAATGATATTTAAGCTTTGATTTCTTTTTAGTGACCAGTTTTTCATGTACATGTTAATACAAACGTTACTCCTAAAATGTTTTATTTTCCAAAATGTATGTTTCCACAGTGAATTGGAAATGAATCTGACTTTTGGTGGGGTTGGGGCACAGAGAGGGAGGACAAAGCAGTGCCTTAATGTCCATTACACTGAGATGAAAGTGAACAGTTTTTGTCCTCAAGACTTGTAGAATGGGGAGGGAGGCTGGGAGCAGAGTGGTAGAAATCCTCCATTTGCCCCTGTGGGTGGGGAGGACAAATACAAAGTTCTTAGTAACATTAAGGCTAAAGTTTAGATGACTTGTGTCCAATTGAAGATTGAGGCCACTGGAGATTACAATAAATGTCAGAAATCATGAATTTTTTCCAGTCATCTTGTACTAAGTTCCACAAATGCACTAATAAACAGTTGACACTCAGGATAACTTAACTTATTATGATGCAGGAGGAGATTCCACACTAGCTCCTAGCAGAAGAGTTTCATCTGTTTCATTTGTCCTTGTTTTATTTAACCCTGCAATTTATTCTCTCCATTATCTATACTCCTTTTTGAGTTTTTGTCACTAAGCTACACCTGGGGCAATTTGCAGTAGCCAGTTAACCTACCAGTACATGTTTGGGATGTGGGAGAAAACAGGAGGATCCACATGGTCATGGGAAGAATGTGCAAACACCACACAGACAGCATTTGATGTTCGGATTGAACCCAGATCACTGGAGCTGTGAGATGAATTATTTTTGTTTTCCTTTAAATTAATAATTTCAACACTACAGCAAAAATTCATTGCTACAAAAGCTTAATTTCAGGAAAGACTTCCTGATTTATTTGCAACAGATTGCCACCTTTATTCATTTTTCATTGACACAGCAATCATCATTGTGTAGATTTCCTGAACTCTGGTGTCTACCAAAAGGCTTTGTGCACAGGAATAGGTTTCTCCAAAAGGGGCTCTGGAGCATGTTGCTACAGATTCCATTGATTATAATTTTCCCTTTTGAAATGGTTTCCTTTTCCTCCAGATATAGTCTGCTGCTGGAGATTTCTAAAATGTCATTTTCATCTTTGAACTAAGATGAAATCTCCGTACCTGATCAAACTGGGGCTGTCTGTCACCTGACCTGAGATTTTTCTTTCCATTAAACTGTCTTGCATAGGTTCAGTAAGACTGTAATGATCCCCTTCAAGTTGTAGCAACCTTTAAACCTACGAGAGCAGCTCGTATTTCCTGCCACCCAGTCAGAGGCATTCTGATGCATGGAGATCATACAGAAGTCTTAAATTAACCTGGCCCAGGAGGTGCTGTGAATTTGGTGCCCATTCTGCCAGACACCCACCCTTCAATCCTGCTTCCAGTCAAAACCGCACCTGATCAGAAAGTCTGATGAATAAATAATAAAAACAGAAAATACCAGAAACGCTCAGCATGTCAGGCAGCATCTGAGAAAGGAGAAAAGTTAATCTTTTATGTCAAAGACCCCAAATCAGAACCACCAGCTTTCACATTTTATTTTAGATTTCCATTGTCTGCAGTTTTGATTATTATTTTCATGATTAAAATAAAATTGTAAATTATAGGTAGAATTAGAGTTATTTGTGAAATTACAGTTAAGTTCATATCAAAAATCTTAAAAGAACATCATTGTTTTGGAATTGGAATATTTTTCAGAACTTAAAGGATCTGCTGTAACTGTTTAGCTTTGATTATATTTGCCTGAGAATATTCCTATTATTGTTTTTACTGACTCTTGATTTTTTTTTGTTTTGTTTTAAATGCCTTGTTGCCATGCCCCTGGTTCTCCTATCCTCCTTTTAGTTGCTATCCTATTCCTACCCCCTGGCTAATGTTCACCTTCAGGTTTGTGATTAGCTTCGGACATTAGCTGTTTGAAAATATATCAACTTAAAATGCATGCCATGACTGGTTCGTAACCCACATCCCTGAGAGGTAAATCATAAACTCTTAAAGCCATTAACCTATTTTAAAAAAGAAGTGTTTAATCTTGCCTCTTAACTATTGCCAAGTGCCATTAAATCCAGATTGCACATGTGCCAACTGTTAATCAATAAAACTGCAATATAACAATAAATTAAGTAATAAACTTTTACAGAGTAGTAATTTTCCTCAATTGTGTTCTATGGTAATGATTAGTCATTGTAACTGAGTTTCAGAAGCAGAATACAGTGTACAGCTACTACCATATGTTGTGTGTTTAGTGCACAATTTATGCTGTTTTAAGAACCATAGAAAATAGGAGTAGGAGTGGCCCATTCCACCCCTGGAGTTTGCTCCTCCATTCAATAAGACAATGGCTAATCTTCTACCTCAACACCATTTTCCTGCCCTATCTCCCTATCCCTTGATTCCTCTAATATCCAGATATTGAACAAAATCAGTGACTGAGGCTCTGCAGTCCTCTGGGGCAGATAATTCCAAGGATGCAATTTTCCATTTTCAAATGGAAATTAGGTTGACATTTTGAGTCAAACTCTTCATCAGCACATGAGCCAGTGATGACCTCTTTCTTCCTTTTTCAGATAGTGATCAATTTCTAGCATTCATGATTTTACTTTCAGCAAAACAAATTTTAAATAAGATACTTTACAACATTTGGTCACTGCTAATTTTGTCCCAATCTCATGTACATTTTAAACAGCTACTAGATTAATCACAAAATTAAGATTTGATTCTCTTGATTCGTTTACTTACAATTAAAATGGAATTATTTATGGTGCATAGAGCTTGTTAACTGTTAGTTTGTGGTCTGTTCTCAAAAGAATTTGAAAATCAATTCCTCTCTCTTGAGCTGTTCATGGATAATTTTCAACATTGACATTGCAGATGTTTTTCCATTTTTATTCCACATATTCAAGCAATGTACTTTTCAGTAATTGACATTTCTACTCATTTTTTGTAATCCTATATTGTTAGTGAACATACAAAATGCATGTGCCTGAAGCTGAATTTTGCAGATCGTTCCCTAAGCCATGGGAATGAAATGCAATTCATCTATAGTGAATAATTCTTCATCACTTACCACACAATATACTTAAATCCAAATAGGTGGGTGGTTTACTGCTAGCTACTGTAACATCTGCTTCTATAGACAAGATCATAATGAAGAATCTTTCATTCAAATGTACATGTTGTCCTTTGATAATATGCACTTTATTTTTCCATTTGTTCATTCCAATAGACATGCTCAACAATAAAGTGACCAAAGCCACCCTGGACAAGTCACAAAGATTTTAGGATATTTTGCTTAGCACCACTCCAGGCTATTGATTTGACCTGTTTGCTCCTTAGCTGCTTGTCAATGTTGATGCAGTAGCTAATGAGTGGGTGTATGCGCCAAAATGACTCTGGCTGAAATGTAGAGTTAACAGCTGATGAAGGCATTTATTTTTCAGGTTGTGGATGCCACTGGCAAGGACAGCATTTTTCCCACCCCTAACTGTCCTTTATTAGGTGGTTGTGAGCTGCTGCCTTGAACCACTGCAGTCCTTGCAGTGAAGGAACTCCTATGGTGCTGTTGGGTGGGGAGTTCCAGGATTTAGACCCAGCAATGAAGAAGGAACAATGATATATTCCAAAGTCAGGATGGTGTGTAACCTGTGGGGTAATCTTCAGGTGGCAGTCTTCACATGCACCTTCTAGGTGATACAAGTGATTGTTTATTGGAATAGATTTAGGTGAGTAAATGCAGTGCCTTTTATAGATGCTACACACTACAGCCACAGTGTGCTGGTGGTGGCGGGAATAAATGTTTACAGTGGCAATTGGGATGCTATTCAAGCTGGCTGCTTTTCCTGGATGGTGTTGGAGCTGTATTCATCCAGGCAAGCGTGCCTGACTTGTGCCTTGTAGTTGGTGGAAAGGGGTGGCACAGCAAGTAGTGTCACTGTCTCATAGATTGCCCCAAGCTTCAATCCTGACCTCCTGGTGCCATTTCCAAGGAGTTTGAATGTTCTCCCTATGCTCATGTGGGATTCTCTTGGGTGCTGCTGTTATCTCGTACGTACCAAAATTGTGTTCTTTGGTAGGTTAATTGGTTACTCTACATTGCCTCTAGTGAAGATAAGAGAATGAAGGTGTAGAATAGGTTATAGGGTAATAGGTTGACATTCGGGATCATTGGGGATACTCTAAAAGCAAACAGGCTTGATGGGCTGAATAGCCTCCATCTACGTTGTGAGAAACTATGATTAAATATGAGGAAAAACTTTGAGATGGTGAGTCATTCACCACAGGAGATCCAGCCTCTGACCTGCTCTTGTAGCCATAGTACTTATGTGGCTGCTCAGGGCTGACCTCCCAGGATGGTGATGGGGAACTTGCTCATAATGCCATTGAATATCAATGAAAGGTTTTTGGACTCTTATTGGAGGTAGCCATTGCCTGGTACTCTTGTGGCACAGATGCTTTTGCCACTTAAACACAGCAAGAGTAAAATAATATTCAGGGATAGGTTGATGAGAGGCATAGATAGGGTAGATAGCCAGTGTCTGCTTCCCATGGTAGCAGTGGCTAAAACTGGAGGGCATAGGTTTGAGGTGATAGCCAGTGTCTGCTTCCCATGGTAGCAGTGGCTAAAACTGGAGGGCATAGGTTTGAGGTGAAAGGAAGGTTTAATAGGGACCTGAGAGAAATTTTTCACACAGTGTAGTTGGTATCTGGAATGAGGCGCCAGAGAAGGTGGTGGAGACAGGAACAGTAACAACTTTCAAGAGGCATCTGGATAGGTACTTGAATGAGGAAGGTATAGAGGGATATGGAATCAAAGCAGTTAAGTTTTATTAGTACAGATGGGCACGATGATTTGCAATAGACGCAGTGGGCTGAAGGGCTTATTTCTACACTGTACAATGCTAACTCATTTGAGGCATGGACTGCTTAATTTGCTGAGGAATTGCAAATGAACTTGAACATTGCACAATCATCTGTTCACATTCCCATGTATGACCTTGTTATGGTAGGAAGGTCATTGCTGAAGCAGCTGAAGATGGTTGGGCTGAGGACACTACCCTGAGGAACTCCTGTGTTGGGGATGATTTACTTCCAACAACTACAACGGTTTTCCTTTGACTTCATTGTCCTGTAGTGTTGCAGACCTTTATTTGTGTTAGTTTGATTGTTTATTGTCAACATAAAAGTATACTATGAATTTTACTTGTGTATTTGTCCATTTTCCAAAAACATTATTTTGTATCTTTAATTCTCAAATAAGCTCTGAGGTAACAGTTACAAATACCAGAATATATCCTTTATGAAGTTGCTGTCTAGATGCCTCTTAAATGTTGTTATTCCTGCCTCCACCACCTTCTCCGGGAGCTCATTCCAGATACCATCTACTCTGTGTGAAGTCAGGAAAAAATCAAAAACTTGCCTTTGGTCACACTGGAAGGTTTGGAGTTCAGATGCTCCAATGAAGTACAAAATACCAAATACTTTAGGCAACAAATTTTGAAAAGATCCAAAAATATAAAAATGTTTGGTAAATTCTTTGGCATGATGTTTGAAATGGCTAATTGAAGGTGAAATTACCATGAGAAATCTGCTCATGAATTATGCTTTTCTCTCCATCTACCCTGTGAGTGAAAATGGAAATGAGACAGTAGACTTCAGAGACAAAGACGTTCTATTAATGGTGACAGCCTTGGTTTGGTGGTAGCCCTCTCTTGTCTCTGATTCAGAGGCCAGTGAATTCAGGCCCCATTCAAATCTGGTTGGCATTTCATTGTGGTAACTGAAGGAGTGCAGCACTGTTGCAGATGTTATCTTTTGGTTGAGATATTGAACCATTTTGGGTGAATATAAAAGATCCCATGCACTACTTGAATAAGAGAAGGGAAGTTGTCCCTTTTGCACTGGCCAGATATTTGTTTACTTGATGATTTGTGCTGGCTTTCTGCGTGTAGCTGCCATATTTTCTCAGTTATGTGGACACTGTCAAAAGTATCTCTTTGGTTGTCAAGTGATTTTGCAGTTTCCTGAGGTAATGCAAAGTATTCAAGAAATGTGCATTAATCTTTTGCTGTTCCTCCCTGAATATTATCCACATTGTCCTCTCAATCAAGAGGACATACCTTGGCCATCCTTAAACTCCAATCCATGCTGCAAACCTGTACTGTTAGAATTGTTACAACGTCTGTCCATTTGCCCACTATATTAACACAATGGCAAATTTATGTATTGATTTCAGTGTGTTAACGCTCTGTGTAAATAGTGTGTTAATCACTTTGCAAACAAGAAAAAAGGCATTAGAATGTTCAAAAAGTAATGTCTCATATAATTTTTGCAGGTTGCATTGGATGTCACCACAGCCTCCCTGATATTCCTGCTGAGGCCGTGGGGGTGGTGGGGAGAGAGATTGATGCTCTAAATGCACAAAGCCTGGACTCTGCTGCTTTCATTGAAAGCTGGGATTCTGTTTGATTTTCTGCCTGCTGTCCAGCAAATACATTACTTCAAATGCTGAAAGGTTAAACTTGCTGGTTACCTGAACTTGTTTGGATATGTTGTGTCTTGGTTTCATTAATTCTGCCTTTTGAGTTGCTTGAGATAGCTGAGAAACAACTTTAGCAGGTTTGCCTTGCTATCAGCTATTGGCTACAGCTGGCCATTTATTACCTAGCACAATTGTGGAAAGGTTCCAGTTCAGGTTGTCTCACTTCACTGATAGATGGGGGAAAAAAAACATTACTCCTCCAGTACCCGAGGTACAGACTCTGTTAAAATTATTGTAGTCCTAATTCTATTATTTTAATTTGTTTCAAGTTTCTTTTTAATAGTTGCCAAACACATCAATTGAAAAATGAGAGACTTGTGTTTTCAAGAGATATTAAAACATATATTGGCTTGGAGGCGAACTTGTTAACTATATTGAGCTCTGCTGATAATGATCTGATACTTGGGCACATAGGGCAATGTGACATAGGTCTCTTAACTGTTTCAAGTTGCAGCAGAACGAATGGTGCAGAAAGGGAAAGTATAGGACAGTAAAGGGGTATAATAGCCAATATACTTGAGTTTTTTTACGTGGAGGGTGGAAATCTGTACTCCAAAAATCACAAAATGAAAATGAATGGTTACGCCCACAAAATCTTAATGCCTTCGGTAGGTGGCACTTATTTTAATGGAAAATTTTTATAATGCATGTTATGTTTTAATTTGTGTTTTTAGTTTAAGACAAAATTCTGTGACCTTTAATTAGTACATTCAATGAACAGACTTCTTTATTCTGACTGAGTTTATCCATTAGAATGAATGTGACAATATTTATCAATATCATCGATACTAATTTAAAGATTTTAAAAAATGTATAAATTGAGCAAAGAGCGTCAAGAAACAAGTATAAACTGCCTTTAAAACCTGTATTTTTTTTTCGGTCCTCCCTATGATTCTATATGTTCTCATGAGACTACATACCTGTTGATGCAAACTACCAACGTTATTTCCACAAACTTTACTTCAATATACATCTTTTTGTGGTTGTACTTTCTTTCACAATTTGCCCTTGTTGCAATGTCAACAGAAACAAGAAGAAGATGCTGGAAACACCTAACAGATCAGGCAGCATGTGCGGAAAGGGAAACTGAGTTAACATTTCGGGTCAAAGATGCTTTCATCGGTACTGGGAAAATGCGTACAAGTTAGTGGGGGCTGGATAACACAAAAAGAAATCTTTGGGGCAAGGCCAGGGTTGCTTAGACAAGTCTAGTAGTTACAGAGCTATCTGCATAAAGAGATTCAGTGACGACAATTTAAAAAGAGAAAACAAAGGGGTGTTTTAATGCTGTGAAACATAGGTCACAGTTGTTGATGAACATGAAACCAAAAGAATACTGGAACTTCCCAGCACATTGGGTGATGCCTGTGGAGAGAGAAAAACCTGGTTAATATTACAGGTGGATATTAGAGTTGATCTGGCCAGTTCTGATACAAACAGAAAAACAAGTTAACTGAAATTACTGAATTCAATATTGAATCCTGAAGGCTGCAACACACCAAGACAGAGGTGCTGTTTCTCAAGCTTGCATTGGATTTCATCAGAACAGTGCAGGAGACCATGAATGATTGATTAATGGGAATGGGATGAGAATTAAAGTGACTGGCATGTGGAAGAGCCGAGCTGCCTATGCAGAAATGGGTGGTGCTCTGCCACATGGTCACCCAATCCACATCTGAGTAGGGCTGAAGCAAGGATTCTTCCACCCATCCTACAAAGAGATTCGTAGCTTGAGCTCATGCGAGTTCCCATCACTACACCTTATGATCTGCAGACTGAGCAGAAATGAAGAAGTTATTCAATGTAAGAATGAGTTCAGTTCAGTGAATGAGTGTGTTGGTCAAAGGGAACTGGTTGGGCTTCCAAGTAAGCAGAGGGCCCTCAAACCATCCTGGTATGGGATGGAGGTGTAGAGGGCTTGTTTGTCTGTGGAGAACGCAAACCATTTGGGACCAGGAAACTGGAATCTGTCAACGTGGCAAAGGTGACCACATGTATTTCAGGTGTAAGTGTGAAGGGAAGAAAGGATGGACTCAAGTTTGGGGAAAAAAAAATTTGGTGAGACGAGTGGGCTGAAACCATGGAGATTCCTGCTTGTGGATCTCTGGGAAGGAGGTAGACATGGGCTATGCGAGGTTGGAGTATGACAAGGTTAGGGGCTTTGAAGGGAAGATATCTTGAGGAAATGAGTTCGGTGCCCGGTTGAGAGATTTGAGATATTGGTGGAGAACTGTGAGTAGATGATTTGTCCTATCTTTTGGGTAAGTTAGTGCACTGAACCAGTGGACCAAGATAGGAAGGAATTTTTAAAAAAAAGTCATTGACTAATACAGCATGGAAACAGCCCAACAAGTCCATGCCGACTACGTTGTCCACAAAGCTAGTCCCAATTTCCTGCGTTTGGCCCATATCCCTCCAGGCCCCTCCCCTCTATGTACCTATCCAAGTGCTTCTTAAGTGCTTCTTAAATGCTACTACTGTACCTGCCTCAACCACTTCCTCTGGCAGTTCATTCCATATACTCACCAACCTCTGTATGGAAAAAGTTGCCCCTCGGGTCCCTTTTTTTTTAAAAATCTTTTCCCTCCCTCTAAATCTATGCCCCTAGTTTTGGACTCCCTTACCCTGGGGAAAAGACTGTTACCGTCCACCTTTATCTATGCCCCTCAACTTTAAACCATAAGGTCACCCCTCATTCTCCTACGTTCTGAGCAATAAAGACCTAGCCTGGCCAGGCCCTCCTAGACCTGGCAACATTCTTGTAAATTTTTTCTGCACTTTTTCCAGTTTAACCACATCTTTCCTATAACAGGGTGACAAACTGTACACAGCACTCCAAGTATGGCCTCACCAACAACTTGTACAACTGCAACATAATGTCCCAATTCCCTATACTCAATGCCCTGACTGATGAAGGCCAGCGAGCAAAATGCCTTTTTCACCAGTCTACCTGTGACGCTGCTTTCAATGAACCATGTACTTGTACTCCTAGTTCCCTCTGTTCCATTACGTTGCCTAGTGCCCTACCATTAACAGTACAAGTCCTACATTGGTTTGACATTCCAAAATGCACCACCTAACATTTTTCTGTATTGAAATCCATTTGCCACTCCTCGGCCCACTTCCCTAACTGATCAAGATTCTCCTGTAATCTACAATAACCTTCACTATCAACAACAACACCTGAATTTCATGTCATCTGCAAACTTACTAATCAAGCCTTGTGCATTCACATCCAAATCATTTATATAAATAACGAATAATGAGGGTCTCAATACCAACCCCTGCAGCATACCACTAGTCACTAGTCACCAGTCACCATTCTGGGAAGCAACCTTCAATCACCACCCTCTGCTTCCTACCTCCGGCCAATTTTGAACCCACCTAACTAGCTCTCCCTGGATTCCATGGGACCTAACCTTCAAGACCAGCCTGCTATGTGGAACCCAGTCGAAGGCCTTGCTAAAGTCCAAATGGACAACATCCACTGCCCTACCCTCATCTACACTTTTGGTTACCTCTTCAAAGAATTCCAGAAGATTTGTCAAACATGACTTCCCATGCACAAAGCCATGCTGACTCCTCCTAAGCAGACTGACTATCCAAATGCTGGTAGGTGCTGTCCCTCAGAATTCCCTCCAGTAACTTCACTGATGTCAGGCTGACTGGTCTGTAGTTCCCTGGCTTGTCCTCGCTACCCTTTTTAAACCACAGAATAATGTTAGCCACCTTCCAGTCTTCTGGGAATTCTCCAGTGGCTAACTATGAAACAAACATCTCCACAAGGGCCTCTGCAATTTCTTTCCCAGCTTCCCACTAAGTCTGAAGATGTACTCTGTCAGGCCCTGGGGACTTATCCACCTTAATGCACTATATGGCTGCAAATAACTCCTCCCTCGTAAGATGAATGTTCTCCACAACATTTCCACTTGTTTCCCTTATCTCAAACAACTGTTATTTTCTCCTCAGTAAACACCAAGGAGAAATATTTGTTAAAAATCCCACCCATCTCCTGCGGCTCCAGACATAGGTGGCCCTGCTGATCTCTAAAAGGATCTAGTCTCTCCCTAGCCACCCTTTTAATATATCTATAGAACCTCTTGGGATTTTCCTTAACTGTTACCTGCCAGATCCATCTTGTACACTCTGTCCTCCTGATTTTCCTCGTGTGTTCTTCTTATAGTTATTCAGGGATTCACTCATCCCTGCCCTCCTAAACCTAATGTATGCTTTTTTTTGTCTTGACCAGAGCCTGAATATCTCTTGTCAGCCAGGGTTCCCTAAACTTGCCAGGGTTCCCTAAACTTGCCAGGTTTACCCCTTCGTCCTTACAGAACATTCTGCTCCTGGACTCTCGATATCACACTCTTAAAAGCCTCCCACTTGCCGTTTGTTCCCTTCCTTTCAAACAGGCTCACCCAAGTGACCTCTGCTAGATCCTGCCTAATTCCCTCAAAATTAGCCCTGCTCCAGTTTAAGACCCTAACCTGTGGACCTGCCCTATCCTTTTCCATCACTATCTTAAAACTAATAGAATTATGGTCACTAGAGGCAAAGTGCTCCCTGACTGCCACCTCAGTTACTTGCCCTGCCTTGTTCCCCAAGAGAAGGTCCAGTTTTGCACCCTACTGAGTATGTCCCTCTGTATATTGACTCAAAAATTTCCTGGACACATGTCACAAACTCCACCCTGTCCAGGCCCTTAACACTCTGTGGGCCAGTCAGTACTGGGGAAATTGAAACCTCCCACTAATACAACCCTGTTATTCTTACAGCTATGAGCAATTTCCCTGCACACCTGCCCCTCAAGTTCCTTCTAACTATTGGTGGGTGGGGGGGGCAGGAGGTCCATAATACAGCCTCCCCCAGAGTGACACTCTCCTTGTTCATAAGTTCTACCCATATGGCCTCACTGGATGATCCTCCAAGAATATCATCTCTAAGCACTGCTGTTACGTCCTTCCTTATCAAAAAGGCAACACCCCCTCCTCGCTTACTTGTACCTCTGTCAAACCTGTAACATCTGTATCCTGGAACATTGAGCTTCTAGTCCTGCCCTTCTCTCAGCCATGTCTCTGTTATGACTATAACATTCCCAGTCTTCCAAACTAATCCATGCTGAGTTCATCTGCCTTACCTGTTGATTCTCGTGCATTGAAATAAATGCAGAATGAGTATTCCTTTCCCTGCCTTTACTGTGCCCCTGGCTGTCCTGATTACTAAACTTGCTCTGATGAAAAACACTCTGGTGCTGGAGGAACTCAGCAGGCCTGACAGTATCCGTGGAGAAAAGCAGGCGGTGAACGTTTCAGGCCAGGACCCTTCTTCAGGACTGAAGATAGGAAAAGGGGAAGCCCAATATATAGGAGGGAAAAGCAGAGCAGTGATAGGTGGACAGCAGAGGGGAGGCGGGGTGGGCACAGGGTGGTGATAGGTAGATGCAGGTAAGAGATAGTGATAGGTAGGTGCGCGGGAGAGTAGATCCACCGGGGGATGGGTCAAAGGTAAGGAGAGAAAGGGAAAAAAGGGGGTAGAAAAAAAGAGAGGGGCAAGGAAAGGGAAGAGGAGAAGAAGCATGGTGGGGGGGCGGGTTTGTGGGGTAGGTCAGGTGGGGATTACTTAAAGTGAGAGGCATGAACATTGAATTCTCCCACTTTAAGTAATCCCCAACCCCCCTACCATGCTTCCCTTTCCTTGCTCCTCTTTTTTTTGTTCTACCCCCTTTTTTTCCTTTCTCTCCTCATCTTTTGACCCATCCCCCTGGTGGATCTGCTCTCCCCCCTCCTCCCCCACACCAGCCTATCACTATCTCTTGCCTGTATCTACCTATCACCACCTTGTGCCCACCCCACCTCCCCTCTGCTGTCCACCTATCGCTGCTCTGCTTTCCCCTCCTATATATTGGGCTTCCCCTCTTCCTATCTTCAGTCCTGAAGAAGGGTCCTGATCTGAAACATTGACCGCCTGCTTTTCGCCACAGATGCTGCCTGGCTGGCTGAGTTCCTCCAGCATCATAGTGTTTTTCATCTAGATTCCAGCATCTGCAGTCCCTTGTTTCTCTACTAAACTTGCTCTTGCAGGCTACTGCTTTATTCCATGACTTGCTTCTGCTCAGAGCGCACCCCCCCCCCCCCCCCGCCAATCTAGTTTAAATTCTCCTGGGTAGCGCTAGCAAACTTCCCTGCAAGGATATTGGTCCCTCTCTGGTTAAAGTGCAACCTGTCCCTCTTATACAGGTCACCTCTACCCCAGAAGAGATCCCAATGGTCCAAGAACCTGAATCCCTGCCCCCTGCACCAGCTCCTCAGCTACGAATTCATCTGGCCCATCCTTCTATTTCTGACCTTGCTGGCACACTGCACCGGGAGTAATCAGGAGATCACTACCCTCTGTCCTGCTTCTTAACTTCTTACCTAACTCCCCATTCTCATTCTGCAGGATATCATCCCTTGTTTTACCTATGTCATTTGTACTATCATGTACAACGGCCCCTGACTGTTCGCCCTCTCCCTCGAGAATGTCCTGCACCCACTCAGAGACTACCTTGGCGCTGGCACCAAGGAGGCAACACATCACCCTGGCATCTCTTCTGTGGCCATAGAATCTCCTGTCTGTCCACCTAACTATTGAGTCTTGATCATTATCACCCTATCTGACTGCACCCTTTCCCTCTGTGCCAGTCACAGTTCCAGAGACCTGACTGCTGCTAGCTCCTGAAAGATCATCCCCTCAACAGTATCCAAAGAGGTATACCTGTTAGTGAGGGGAATGGCCACAGGAATCCTGCACTGCCTGCCTACTCCCCTTGCTTTTCCTGGTGGTCACCCATCTATCTGAAACCTGTACCTTGGGTATGACCACCTCAGTAAAGGTCTCGTCTGTGATATCCTCAGACTCCTGGATGATCCTGAGTACATCCAACTCCAGCTTCAGTTCGTAGACCTGGTCTGTCAGGAGCTGCAGCTGGAATCACTTCCCACAGATGTAATCAGGGAGACCATGAGGTTCCCTGACTCCCCACATCTTGCGGGAGCAGCATTCCACTGCCCTAACTACCATCCTGCCTGCACCGAGTCCAGTGCTAAGGATGAATAAGAAATTTTAAAAAAACCTTACCTGTTCCTCGCTGTAGCCTCTCTAGCCAAAGCCTCAAGTCTCCACTTTTACACTGGCCCACTCTCACAATGGCCGCTGCACTTAACCTCACCTTCATTTTATTGGTTAAAGTGCCCTCCTATTAGCCAGTCAATGAGACTTGACTTTTCCAAGTTCCTGATCTCATTCTCAGCTCCTGATTCCTGCTAAAAGTGAAACTAACTAGATTGATAAAATGCTTGTTTAAAATAACTTGCAGCATTCTAACGTGGCTTGAGTACATTATCTTCGGTTATTGAGAATTTAGTATTAGATTTTTACAACTTCTTTTATCCCAGCATTGTGGGTGAAGAAACCTAAAAGGCCCTGGTCACTAATAGATTTTTCCATTTCACTTGCAGGCCTGTGATTGGTGTAAGCACATTCACCACACCAAAGACAATGTGGACCCCAGTGACAGTGAGAGCAAGATTCAGTTCTGTAGCATGAAATGCTTAAACCAGTACAAGATGGATCGATTTTACAAAGAGGCTCAGTCTAACCTGCCGATGGATGTTACAGACTCTCCATCCCCTACAATAACAAACAATAAACTGGAGAATGGAGTGACTCAGCTCATCACAGCAGAAGCTTGGAATATCAATCCTACAGGTATCATGAAAAAAGCACTTTCCCCTTTAGTTGCAGTTCCAGCTTCTTCTATAATGACACCGCAAACTGACCCACCAAGTGGGGTATCACTTAAACTGGCTGCTACTGTGCTGCAACCAATTTGTTTAGGAGATAATCCTATGGTCCTACCTATCCACTTGCAGGTGGCTGGTAGTTCAACACCACAGGTATCTCCTAGTAGTAATGCACCATGGGTAATGACTAATCAAGGTGCGGTGCCACTGTCTGTGTTACTGGAGCAGCATTTGATTCAGCATTTAAATTCTCCATTACTGTTGGCTTCACCTACCCCAAGTCCTGTGAACTCTGTCCAGAACCACATTCAAGGCGCTGCTGGTTCTTGCATTCAGTCCCAACCACTGGGCCAGAAATCTTCAAATCAAATGCCAGAGTATGACTTGCCACCACCCCTTCAGATCCCTGGTTTTCCTACAGTTCTGCAGGACTTTTTTCCTTCACACACCATGCCATCAGTACCAAATGTTCAATTGGGCCCTGAGAATATGTCCACAGGTTTCTCCTCACTTCCTCAACAGAACCTTGGTGGTCTGCTTTCTCCATTAGTTCCTCCTGCCACTCTTCTTGTTCCATATCCAGTGATAGTTCCTCTTCCAGTCCCAATACCAATTCCCATCCCTATTCCTATTCCCATGGCCAAGGATTCGGACCCTAACAAATCAACAGACATGCAGAGAAAAACTACTTTCAGTAGCAGCACCACAAACAGAGGAACCCAGACGTCAACTGAAAAAGAACAAAAAATCTTGGAGTGCATCCAACACCGGGGAGTACAAGATTATCAACACACCAATTGTAAGTTCAATACTGAAGCAGAGGCTCTTGATCTTTCAATGAAAAGAACATCTGTAGTAAAGAAAAATGAGTTTTTTTATCAACAGATTGAACAGGATGGTGTCTTGGATTTATCAATTACAACCCCCAAGAAATTGAAAGAAAGTCAGAACATATCAGGTAATACATCTTCTAATCTGTCAGCTAATTTGTTGAATGAACCTCTGTCTCATTCTAGTGAATCCTGGTCCAATGCAGCGCCACTGATAAGTGCACAAAAAGTGGAAGGAGTGTTACACGCCACGTCTAATAGCTGCGAGTTTTCTAGCCAGCATAAGTGGGTAGTGGATCAAAACTACAATAGAATTAGGGATGACTCACGAACTGGCAATAATACCGACACCTTGAGCGGCACTGATACTGCAAAAGTCATTGTGTCTGTAAAGGACGCTGGCCCAGCTATTCTCTGTGGTAAAATAAAAACTGTTGTCGGAGTATCTACAAAAAACTTTTCTTACAAGACAGATTTATCGCAGGAGTCTGTTTTACAGTGTTATGATGTCAAATCTCAACTTGAGCTCAGAGACGGCAAAAAAAGCAGTAAAAATAGAGGCATAAAATTAAAGAAAATGAGCTCGCAAGATTTCCATGTCCTCCCAATAAAAAAACAACGATTAGCTGCCTTTTTTGCAAGGAAGTAACATTTGCTATTTTACAGTACTTCAGGAAGTAAATCCAGTAAAAAGGAAACCCATAGAACAAACTGGAATATGGATTAGGTCGGAGTATCTGTCTTGAAATTAATTCCTGTGGTAATGAAGTTTTATGGAATATTTATTAAATAAGCTTTTGTTTGAATCTTGCTGACAGCTTGTATTGAAACTAAATCAGAATAATTTTCAGTATCCCTCCTCCTCACACTGGAGCTTGAGTAAAACAGCCAGTAGTTATAAATGCAATTATAATTTCAAGGTGTATTGTTTCATATCCTGAAATATTTCCTGTTGAACCCCTGACTCTACAGGTGCTAAATCTCTCTTCTGCCTTGGTTTAAGTGCTTATACAAAAGTAGATTCACTTCATCATTAACCTACAATGTTCAAGCCAAATGCCATGTGATTGGGAACACCGCAGATCAGCCCACATTAAAAATTAATGAACAGTTGTTTCTTCGATCTTTCAGTGGTTAATTTTGTTTGAGTAGTATTTGTAGAAATTTATTTAAAACACAATTCATGGGACAACTGCCTTGTCTGAACCCATTCAGTGTATTGTAAGTGCTGTACTTAATTTTATTACACAATGTCACATGTACCTAATTTAACATGGTATAATTTACAAGAATGATAAATACTTTGCTTTCCACCTGGTCACTTACTATTGTTGGGATTGGTTTAAACAGTTGAAAGGAATTGATACTAAGTTATTTGCACATTGTTATTGCTACAGTCTAACTACAGAAGTCTCCCAATTGTGCTTTAACAGCTCAAACACCCAATAAATTGGTATCTTGTATATTGTTCTGAAATTCTGACTCTGCAGTAGTCTGAAGTAAACTTGGAAGAAAACAAGTTTATGACAAATCTGAAACTGCCACAAAAGTAAAATTGGCCAGAAGGCAACAGAACTGTGCCAGTGTAAATGTATGTTTGTCTCCACAACTTTGTGTGCCTCACTAAATGAGATAACGTCTGCCCAATGCTGACCTTCCATCTCCTATGATTACTATTCCAACATAGTGATTTCGATCATTTTCCAAAAATGCATCGGGGAGCTTCAAGCTGATTCTGTCATCAGTCACTGGGTTTAGTTTTCTTTGAAGGTCTCTTGAGGATTCCACCACTCATACTAAAGTACACTCTCATTCTACCTAAGCCAATCGTTTGTTTCATGTAACACACACACTCACACTCACAAGCAAGCAATATAGTGTTGGAAACTTTCTGCATCTCATGTGAAAGTATGTACTTTAATGAGCACCATGTAAAGATTAACTAAGATTGAATGAAAGTCACGTTCACATTAACACAAACCCAGACATAGTGGTTTCTGCAGTACTCATATGAGGGTATTTATTTGGGCATATGTTTAATAATTCTATTAAATGAGCATTTTGTACATTAGTGCAAGTGGTCACTTGTCTCTGTCATCATTCCAAATATGGGGCACACTGGTCACTAAAGCTCACTGTAGAAAGCTGATATTATTTCCTGTGTGTGAACGAGAATGTATTTATTTTGTACAGGTCTTTCAAGACGGCTCAGATCATCAGTAACAAATTCAATCTGAATTAGGATTAAGGTTAAAGTTTTAAAGTTACTGCAACATCATCGGTATTCTCTATTCAGGCAATATAACAAGGCTACAAAAAATGCAACTCCTTACTTGGTTAGGAGAGTGAAGTTTATTGAATTTATTTGGTGGAAATAATTTAGTGTGATGAGTATATTAAGTTTGCTGTTTATTCAGAATATTTTAAAACCTTTTGACTATAGTACTTTGAAAATTGGCATATAACAAGACTTGCAATTAAACCTTCTTTCAAGAATCCTGAATTTGAATTGCTTATAGTGCTAAAGAGATTACTAAACTGTATTCATCAAAACTAGGTGATTTTTCTTTGAAAAATATGATCGTGTAATGTTCGAAAATTCAATAAAACAAAAATGTAAGGGTAAAAAATAAAAACTTTTATTGTTTGTCATGTTGCCAAAATACCAAAATTTAATTTGCTTCAAAAACTAAGGACTTTTAAGCTTCTTAATTTTGTATTGTTTGAAATGACAGGCTGGACCACTGACTTTACCATTTTCTTTGATTTCAAATTGTGCAGTAGTTTTGGAAATATGTACATAAAAGTTTTGGACAAAAATGGTAATATGCATCCAACAAGATATGAGATATTACTTTCAATTGATAACCACACACAGTCCATCAAAAGTAATTCTTTTTACACTCTTGTGGCAAGAATCGACCATGGCTTGAAAAATGCATACACTTCACTTAATTTTGAAATCATTATGATGACATTAAAGAGATGTTTAACTACTTTATATGTATATCTTTAAACTGAAATATACAAATATTGGAGCCTAGTTTTGTGGTTTCAGTTGCTCGTTAGGTGGGATCATTCCAGTTTGATTTCTCCATGACTATGAATGGGATGTGATCATCCTATAATAAAAATACCCTTTTTAAGGCTTATTAATTGTGCAAACTAATCCTTCAATAGAAACCATTTGCAAGAGCAATTTTACAGAAATAAAAGCAATGCATCAAATTCTTCATGCTTTCTAGTTCTGTATTTGCTGCATTTAACCAGTTATTTAATCCTACCCATGTAAAAGATTGTACACAAATAATCTGCCATTTATCTTGCAAATAAAAGCACACTGTTATCAACCATAATTCTCCATGGGTATTCCTGGATATACAATTAAATAACTTCTACTTTGTATGACCCTGATGAAAATCTGCCTTCTCCATTGAATTTTGGTCTTTTAATGTGACCTCTGCTTTGGGCAATACTCTTTATATTCTCCACCTCATCCTACAGCCTCCATTTTCTGCTTTTCTATTGTTTAAGCTAATGGTCAACTTAAGGTGGTTCCAAACTTTTCTTCTATCCATCCACTCACTCCCTATGTGTGCTGGCTCCATGTTCTTCAATGGACAGGCTGCTCATTCTTACTACTGCATTCAATCTCCTGTGCTCTCTACCTCCATTTTGCTATTACCACATTTGCAGTGACTCTGTGGATTTGCCTTTTCCCCTTTTCTGGGTGATCTGGACTTCACTGTTCTTTAGTTCCTGGGTTTCATTCCTGTCTTGCCTGCTAGATCACAGGTTCCAACATAAGTGTCTGCAAGGCACCTTCCAGTTAGATTCCTGGATCACTGTAAACTGTCCATTCTTCCTCAGTTGTTTGTTTTTCCCCTAAGTAACCTCAAGAGGCAGCTGAGACTCTGCTCCAAGTCTTGGGTTCCTTTCTTTTCTATTTGCATGCACATTTTGGTTGCTACTCAACACCTAGATTATATCTGTCTTTCCTTTTCATCACAAGATCTTCTCTCCTTGTATCTTTCTGTCATGATACTTTGTGTTTCTCCTTTCTTGCGTACTTTCCTTCCCACTACCACCTCCACTCTGCATTTTGTCACGCCCTGCCTTCGTCTCCTGCTTGCATTTCAGACATAAAACTGGCTTTGATAAATCTACAGCAACTCTGTGCCTCTTCCTTCATTTCCCAAGGATTCCAGCAAGGCATGTATGCTGCTGTCTCACAAGCAAAAACTTTAACTGCTCCATTTTCTTCTCATTATTTTCCTGTTCAGCATACTTGCAGGTAGCTAACTTTCCCCTGGCCCCATCTCCATACTACTCCCCAACCACCCCCTTCCTGTTCTTCATCCACCCTCTGGGCCCATAAATTTCACTGACAATCACCCTCCCCTCCACACACGATGTGTCAGAATGACAATTCATATGACCACTTAGTGGGATGGAAAATTTCAAGTGCATTCATGTTTTGTTCCAGCAATTCCAGGTTGGCAAGCTTTTGTTAGCTGTAAATATTCTTTCTAAAAAGAGCTTGAGCATCTTGGATTTAGTTGAAACTGGTCATGGATCCAAAAACAGCCTGTTATTTGGCAGTAAGTTGACAATATTATTCAAGGACTGGCTCTTGTGAGAATTGTAAAAATGTCACATTGGTGCAAATGTAATGATTTTATGACTGGAGATAACTGCACCTAAGCATGTGGTACCTGATTTGGGAGTAATATGGAAATGGTACATTGTTATGGATGGTGCAGTGGTTTACAGAGACTATGCTTCTTAAAGTTTGTTTAGAATATATTATAACTTATGAAAGTGCCAGGTCTATGTTGCACTTGAAGAAAATGATTTTTGATAGATTATATGAAATGTGGCTAAGCAAGTGTTGTGTTTAAGGTCCATATAGGGACCAGGTAACTTTTGTGCTGTGTTGATTTTGGTTGCCATTCTGGCTTTGCCTTATTCTTTCCCCAGTGATAATAGTATAAAATATGCACAATGAGCTGTTTAAATCTGCCTTAAATAACAGAATGAGTGATAGTAAGATAAATTTGCTTACCAAAATGGAATAATGGTGTTTAAAAAATGTTATTTATGGCAAATTTTTTAAATGTAATTTGTATTTTATTGTTAAACATTGAGAGAAATCTATATATTCTAAATTAATCTTGA
Organism: Pristis pectinata; assembly: GCF_009764475.1. NCBI lineage: Eukaryota > Metazoa > Chordata > Chondrichthyes > Rhinopristiformes > Pristidae > Pristis > Pristis pectinata. The sequence continues at coordinate 69,383,132 of NC_067408.1, read as the reverse complement.
CAATATTAGTTTTTTTCCCCACAAGATGGCCAAATGAATTAGCATACAGTTTGTTATTTAGCATCATTGTAAGTGTGGTTGTGTTCTTTACTTTAATAAATTATTATATATAGTTGTCAAACAGCAGTCCTATTATTGACCAAAACAGAGGATTAAATTATTACAATATGCTATCATTTTCTAGGTATGATAAATGGGCATGGAAATCTTTACATGTTTCCTGCCACACCACACACTTTATCTTTGCTATTTTATCTGCCAGTCAACAATACTTAATTATGTGAGAGAATAGCAAAATCTCTAAATCAGTATAACTCGCTATACTGTAAGTCCACACAGAACTATTCCATGATTGTGTTGAGGTACATCGTGCTATGTTGGTTCCCACAGGCAACACCTCACTATTTCCACCCAAACTAAACAAAAGGACAAGAACTGTAAAATTCAATACCACTTTTCTTCTGCTAATTTCTGGATTTGAGCTGTATTTTTGTGGGCTTTTTTGTATGCCTGTGGTTAATTCCCAGATGCTAACCTGGATGATATGAAACTGAAGTCTCCCAGTGTGGAAAACAATTAAACGAAAGTTTGTGCCATGGCACATAGTCATTTTGCTTTGTTCAAACATTGATCATGTGGATGAAAGAGTAAAAGATTTAGAATGTCATTTGAATAGCATCGGCCAAATTACTATGAAATTATGTGTAAGCCTAATCTTGTCTTGCACAACTTTATCAGAATACCAGGTACATTAGTTTTGCAGGTTAAGAATATTGGAGTCACACATTCCATTGTGGCATTATTAACCACTAAGTTTCAGCCACTACGGAGTAGCATTTAATCTTACTTTTTGTTCCCACACATAAACAGATTTTTAGAAGTTTAAATCTTGCATTGGTTATTGCAGATAAATTTAAAATAGTCTGAAACATTAAACTACTTGGATCATAAACTGTTCCAAATTTTTCCTTTTAACACTATTGTTACAACCAATGTTGAGATTGTTTTTACAAGCCTGCAGCACAGTATTGGTAATACTGCAAACAAAATCCCCTAATGTTTTAACCATATTACACACCCCTTCAAATTTAAAGTTTTAATTCTCCTGGTACATTCCACGTATGTATTGTCCATTTGTTGCCTTGTTTAAATGCTACAGCTGATTTATTTTTTTCAAGCTACAATTTATGGGTTGAATGACTATCCAAAACTGTATTTGTCAAGCAACTGACTTTGTATGAAGGTGCAAATCTTATGGCTGTCAGGTGATTTTCCTCGTGTTTCTTTAAGTGGATGGGGTTAATTATTCCTTGGTCTTTATTTCAATGGTATTAGGCAATGGTACCAAATCAATAATTACTTGGAGATCATTGTTCCTACCATAGTATTTTAAAATTAAATCCATCATCAATGTCACAGTTGTGAAATATTTGTGTAATGCTGACAAAGTTGGGGGGGGGGGGGGGCAAGACACAAGTGTTGTGTTCTTTACATTGTCCTTTACATATACTGTCCTTTACATATGCTATAGCAGAATGAATGACAGTATTTTCAAACCAACAGATGTTCTTTTTGAGCCATCTGTGAAGTAGCCTTGCAGGCATTGAATCAACGCAAAGGAAATTTCATGAATGATCCATGTGCCAGGCCTGGTCCATGGATGATATAGACTATGAATGACAGATAAATAGCATTTATTTTAATAATACATAAAGCTCGCAGTATAAATCATTTCAAGATTTGTTGGACTGAACCATTTTGTCACTAATTCCCTTTTTTTATGTCAATTCTTGATTGTTGAAAAACCTAGCATTAAGACTTGAGCTAATTTAAGAAAAATATTGAGATGTGTGCAGTATATTCATTTCATTGAAGATGTTACTTTTCATAGTGTACCAGGTAGAATGCAACATTTTCTAGAAAGTTTTTTGCACTATGTAGTACTATATATTTCTGTATTTTCTTAAATCTATTAGCTGTAATTTTAATGATTTAGTACATGCATACAGCTCACTATTGACGTCTTGTGTACATGTTTATAACTAACTGATTTTAACAGATTAATCCTATCGTTGAATTTTACTTCATTTAAAAATTCAGATTAAAAAGAACAGATCAATTTGCAATTCAGAAATCGAGTATTTTTTAAAGCCTGTGTTTATTACATCAGGAGGGTACTGTAATATCCAATTTCACATCAAATTGTACTAACAACACAGCATGAAAATCTGATTAGTTTGATTTTATTTGTATCTAAAACAATTATGCCAGTTAACATGTATAGAAATGTCATCTTTACATTTGAACCAATTTAAGTAGTCTTTTCATTTACTTAATATGGAACAGTACATTTTATGCCTATGTTGAATTTATTGCAAGAACACTATTTTCTAATGGATGTTTTAATAATGCTGTGCAGTACTTTATTGATGCATTACAAAATTGTTTGAGGTGTTTTTATGGAAATAACAAATGAATTTATGCTCCAAATACAGTGGGGAATAGTTTTCGCAGAAGATGGTAAAAACTGTTATAATGTGAATTTCATTCAAAAGTTACTAAAAAAAACCATAGAACCATACAGCACAAAACAGGCCCTTCGGCCCACCATGTTGTGCCGTCCATCAAACCACCCTCACACTATCTAACCCTTTCCTCCCACGTATCCCTCTATCTCACATTCGTCCATATGCCTATCCAACAAGCTCTTGAACCTGTTCAATGTATCTGCCTTCACCACCACCTCAGGCAGTGCATTCCATGCACCAACCACTCTCTGGGTGAAAAACCTCCCCCTGACATCTCCCCTGAACCTCCCACCCATAACCTTAAAGCCATGCCCTCTTGAGCATTGGTGCCCTGGGAAGGAGGTGCTGACTGTCTACTCTATCTATTCCTCTCAATATTTTATATACCTCTATCATGTCTCCTCTCATCCTCCTCCTTTCCAGTGAATAAAGCCCTAGCACCTTAAGCCTCTCCTCATATTCCATACACTCTAATCCAGGCAGCATCCTGGTAAATCTCCTCTGCACCCTCTCCAATGCCTCCACATCCTTCCTATAATGAGGCGACCAGAACTGAACACAGTACTCTAAGTGTGGTCTAACTAGAGTTTTGTAAAGCTGCATCATCACTTCGCGGCTCTTAAACTCAATCCCACGACTTATGAAAGCTAACATCCCATAGGCCTTCTTAACTGCTCTATCCACCTGTGAGGCAACTTTCAGTGAACTGTGAATATGAACCCCCAGATCCCTCTGCTCCTCTACACTGCCAAGTACCTTGCCATTTACCTTGTACTCTGCCCTGGAGTTTGTCCTTCCTAAGTGTACCACCTCACACTTCTCCAGATTGAACTCCATCTGCCACTTGTCAGCCCAGCTCTGCATCCTATCGATATCCCTCTGTAAGCTCCGACAGCCCTCCACACTATCCACAACACCACCGATCTTTGTGTCGTCCGCAAACTTACTAACCCAGCCTTCCACCCCTTCATCTAAGTCATTAATAAATATCACAAAAAGTACAGGTCCCAGAACCGATCCCTGCAGGACACCACTAGTCACTGCCCTCCAATCCGAGGGCACTCCCTCCACCACAACCCTCTGCTTTCTACAGGCAAGCCAATTCCTAATCCACACAGCCAAGCTTCCCTGGATCCCTTGGCCTCTGACCTTCTGAAGAAGCCTACCATGAGGAACCTTATCAAACGCCTTACTAAAATCCATACAGACCACGTCCACTGCACTACCCTCATCAATCTTCCTCATCACCTCCTCAAAGAACTCTATCAGGCTTGCGAGGCAAGATCTTCCCTTCACAAAGCCATGCTGGCTGTCCCTAATCAGTCCATGATTCTCTAGGTGTTCATAGATCCTTTCCTTTCGAATCCTTTCTAACAGCTTACCCACCACAGAGGTGAGACTCACCAGTCTGTAATTTCCTGGACTATCCCTACCACCTTTTTTGAACAAGGGGACAACATTCGCCACCCTCCAATCCTCCGGCACCATCCCCGTGGACAACGAGGACTCAAAGATCCTTACCAGCGGTTCAACAATCTCCTCCCTTGCCTCTCGAAGCAGCCTGGGGAATATCCTGTCAGGCCCCGGAGATTTATCTGTCTTGATATTATTTAACAACTTTAACACATCCTCTCTCTTGATATCTACAACCTCGAGAACATTACCCTTACCAGCACTCCCTTCCGCGTCATCAAGATCCCTCTCCTTGGTGAATACCGAAGAGAAGTATTCATTGAGAACTTCTCCCACCTTTGTCTTTAATCGGACCTACCTTTACCCTAGCCATCCTCCTACCCTTCACGTACGTGAAAAAGGCCTTGGGATTTTCCTTAACCCTACTAGCCAATGCCTTTTCATGTCCCCTTCTAGCTCTCCTCAGCCCTTTCTTAAGTTCCTTCCTCGCTACTCTATATTCCTCACGGGCCCTGTCTGAACCTTACTGCTTATACCTTCTTCTCCCTAACTAGTTGTTTCACCTCTCTCTTCACCCACGGTTCCTTCACCTTGCCATTCCTTCTCTGCCTCACCAGGACATATTTATCCCTAACATCCTGCATAAGATCCCTGAACATCGACCACATCTCCATAGTACATTTCCCTTCAAAAAGGACATCCCAATTTACACTCCCAAGTTCTCTCCTTATAGCCTCATAGTTCGCCCTTCCCCAATTAAATATCTTCTTGTTCTCTCTGCACCTGTCCCTGTCCATGACAATTTTAAAGGTTATGGAGCAATGGTCACTGTCCCCCAAATGCTCACCCACCAATAGATCCTTCACCTGTCCCGGTTCATTTCCTAAAACTAGATCTAGCATGGCATTCCCTCTAGTCGGCCTGTCAACATACTGCATCAGGAATCCCTCCTGGACACATTTAACAAATTCCATCCCATCTAAACCTTTGGCACAAAGCAGGTTCCAGTCTATATTTGGGAAGTTGAAGTCTCCCATTATAACAACCCTGTTATTTTTGCTTCTCTCTGAACACTGCCTGTCAATCTGCTCCTCTACATCTCTACTGCTACTGGCAGGGGGGCCTATAAGAATACTCCTAGTAGAGTAACTGCTCCTTTCTTGTTCCTTACTTCCACCCATACGGACTCTAGAGATGATCCTTCTACAACATCCATCCTTTCCGCAGCTGTAACAGTGTCCCTGACCAGTATCGCCACCCCTCCTCCTCTTCTCCCCCCTTCCGTATCCCTCTTAAATCACCAAAAACCAGGAATATTCAATATCCACTCCTGCCCTGACGTCAGCCATGTCTCAGTAATAGCCACAATATCATAGTCCCCCATACTTATCCAAGCCCTCAGTTCATCTCCCTTATTCCTGACGCTTCTTGCATTTAAGTAAACATACTTCAGTCCATCTACCTTACTACTTTTATAGCCTGTATTCTGCTTCTCCTTCCCCAAAGCCTCTCTACCTGTTTGATCTAACTTTTTCCCCATCCCCTTCTTCCTCTGACCTACTCCTCCGGTTCCCTTCCCCCTCACAAACTAGTTTAAACCCTCCCAAACCACCCTAGCAAACCTAGCCGCAAGGATATTGGCCCCCTTCTGGTTCGGGTGTAACCCGTCCTCTCTGTACAGGTCCCACCTTCCCGAGAAGAGATCCCAATGATCCAGAAATCTAAAACCCTCACTCCTGCACCAACTTCTCAGCCACGCATTTATCTGCATTCACTATCGCGTGGCACCGGCAGCAATCCCGAGATTGCTACCCTTGAGGTCCTGTTCCTCAGTCTTCTGCCTAGCTCCCTGAACTCGCTCTTCAGGACCTCATCCCCCTTCCTACCATCCCCCTTACTGTATAGGAAGCATTTTAAAATATGCCAATGGTTACTTGTTACTGTACCCTTCTAATTCTGGTCTCTTATGCAGCCTAGATTTTTTAAACTGTCCAATATTAGTGGTGTGATTGCAGCTGCCTAGACATGAAGCTCGAGATTCAATAACTTCACCTTCCTACCCCCCTCACATCCTCTGGTCTTTAAATCAGACCTGATCAAAATTTTTAGTCACAAGACCTCATATCCTGACATTCACTCCTGTAAAATGTCTTTCAGCACTTACTTTGTCTTAGAGACACAATATTAAAGTTGTAATCGCTGTCCTTTAAAGATTTTCAATTAAACCTATGGTGAATTGACACTCTCCATAATATTCTTACTAATAAATACTTTCTCTCTCTACCCTCTGAATTAATGTAATTTGCAAGAGCAGATCCCAACAATTGTAAGAAATAACTTAAAAAGTATTTCATTCACTGTGAAGCATTTTAAATGGCTTGAGGAATTAAAGTAAAACACAAAGTACTAGAGTCACCACCCCCACTAGATCAATACAAAAGTTAATGTTTTGGCTTGACAGCTTTGGACCTTAAATCACTCCTAGATTCCCTTAGATTGTGGGTGCTAATAAGATCTAGGCCAGAGCGAATGAGAATGGATTTATCAAAAATTATTTCTTGGGTTGGGAATCTACCCAATCATAGAAGCTGTTGCCTTTATCAGATCTTCCATGTTTCCCTATTGCCTCAATGCTACTTAATTATGTGGCCTCAAAGCCCATCGCTGCTTTTGTCCAATTACTACCACCCTTTTTCCTGCAGCTTTTTGTTCTTTAAATCTTACTGCACAGATCTCACTTTCCTTGCTAAGTATGTCTCTGTCAAATACTTTGGAAGTACACTCACTTAAAATGATAGGAAATGGAGCAGGAAAATCTCGGCATAGTACAGTGATGTAATTACCCAGATTATTGGTTTTGTCTGGCAGATTTTATTGAGAAGAGCCAGAGTTGAGATACTGAATAGAGCAAGTTAAAATCCAGATACAACATGGAGTGATGGAAGCAGATTCAGTGGAAATATTCAAAAGGGAATGGGATACAAGTAATTGGAATCAAGACTTGAAACAAAAAATCTGCTGAATGGACTTCCATGCAAGATGATGTGCTTCTATGGAGAAGGAAATTATTCCAAAACCACTATATTCATAAAGCATACACAGGTCTAACAGTTTGAACCTTGGTTATGCAGTGTGATCCAATTGTATTTTTAAGTCTGCTAACAGTGGAATCTCAATAAGTGGCTGAATAGATACTGAGATAAAACGTCACTTCGTTATTTGTGAAGCAAGCCAAGCAAAATATCCATTCATTTGCAATATTCCTACTTCTGAGAGTATCAAAAAGCACTTCCTGATCAAAGCTGCTTAAACATTCTAGTTCAAATTCCTGATGCTCCGTTTAAGCAACCTTTTTTCATTGTCAAATTTGTCTGTGGGGTGGGGGGGAAAACTGGTGGGTGGGGGAAATTTCCCCTCTATCATCTGTAATGAAGTTTTTAAAAAATATAAAAATGAGAGTGACTATTCATTGTTGTTTATGCTCATGACTGTAAGGAATCACAGTAATTGATATTGTTTGTAACATTTGGAATTTGCTTTTATGGGGGAGGGTAAAGTGAGGCATTGTAGATTTCTTTTTCCAAACAATACAGATTTTTATGCACAACATGTATCCAAATTGTATTTAAGGTGCAAAGCTAAGCAGAATTGTTTGATGAAAAGGTAAGGACATAACATTTAGTTTGTTTATTATGTATTGACAAAATTATCAAAAAATTCCTTCCCTCCTTAGAGGAAATGTTTAATACCAGAAAGTATTTAGAACTTTATAATAACTGCTAGACTTCAAAATACAAAAGTTTGTTTAATAAACAGCTTTGACCCTTTTTAAGTGTCAACTAGAGCCATAACTATAGTTAGGTGCTATGCTGCGTTCCCAGTTTTGAATCATTCCTCCAAAACCATAATCTACGTTGACTCTCCTATATGCTCCAATGCTAGTCTTTTACTGCAAGACATGCTATTTCTTATACAAGCTGTTAAATCAAGTATCATTCCGATGTATGTAAAGTTCCCACTTCATTGCCTGGGGTAAGTTCCCTGATGATGTTTATCTTCAGTCAACATAGATTGTGGTTATCACTTTTAATGTAGTACTTCACATTTCTGAGTATTCAATTTCAAATGTCACCTAGCCACTCAGTCCACCAGCCTGCCTCTATCACCTTGGATAACTATTCTCCTCACAGTTCATGACACTTCCATGTTTTGTCAACTACAGGTTTGGAAATTATGTGCCCAAGTTCAATCCATTAATATATTTTAATTGATCCTAGTACTGACTCCTGGGGAACTTCACTACATACTTTCCTCCCCCACTTTTTTATTATTTAGTTAATTTTCTGTCTTTGCTGCAATAGCTTCTTTTTTCTAATGGCCTTTAAACTTGATGGTGAGCCCATATGTAGCACCTTATCAAATGACTTTTGCAACATGAGGAGGAGGAGGAGGTTATTTGGTCCTTCTGACCTGCTCCACTGTTCAACAAGATTATGGCTGATCATCTTTATCAGAGCCATTTTCCTGCACTAATCCCATTAATCACAGAAATAGAGAAAGTACAAGTCAGAGATTCTGCCCTTCAGGCCTATTCTGCCATTCAATATAGTCGTGGCTTATCATCCAGATTGAAAGCACCCTGTTGCTGCTTTCTTTCTTGCTCTCTTTAGCCATTAGAACTTAATGTAACTCCATCTTAAATAGATTTAATGAGAGAGAGAATTTCACAGGTTCACCACTTTTTGGGTGAAGAAATGTCTCATTTGCGACCTAAATGGCTTTCCCTGTTTCCTTGGGCTAAGACCCCCTCGGTCAGGACATCTGCACAATCAGGAAATCCTTCCTACATTTAATCTGTCTGATCTCATCAGGATTTTAAGTTTTAATGAAGTCTCCTCGCATTCGTCTAAAACTCTAGCAAAAAAAGCCCAGGCATTTCAGGAACCAGTGTGGTGAACTTTCATTCCATAGCAAGAATATGCCTCCTCAAGGAGGCCAAAACAAAACTCTCTAGGAGTGGTCTTACCAAAGCCCTGTACATTTGTAGTAAGCCATTCCTGCTCACATCTATCCACGTTATACTGCATCTCCATATATTTGCCACTCACTTATCCCCTCCGAATCATACTGGAGCCTCTCTACATCCACCTCACATTCCCACCCAGCTTTGTGTGGTTCATAAATTTGGAGATACTGTAATTAGATAAGGGAATTAAATACATCATGAATAGCTAGTGTCCAAGTATTGGACACTGCATTACCCCACTCATCACACCCTGCCAGTAGGGAAAGGACAGATTTATTCCTAACCTTAGTTTGTCTGCCAACCAGTGTATCACTACATTTCCCCTAATCCCATCTGCTTTAATTTTGAAAACTAATGTTGAAACCGAAAGTTTAAATACATCACATCTAAGGGTTTTCCATCATTCACTCTACTAGTTACATTAAAAACAAAAACTCCAGTAAATTTGTTGAGCATTATTTCCCTTTCAAAAATCTATGTTGACTTGTTGGCCTTAAATCCCAGCAATTTTATTAACACCATTTCCTTAAGTTTCTCCTTCTCACTAGACCTGAGATTCCTTAACATTTCTGGCAGGATACTTGTGTCCTCCTTTGTGAAGACGGAATGAAACTTCTTCAATTGCTCTGTATTTCTTTGTTCCCCATTTGTAGCAGTTAGCATAACACTATTACAGCACCGACGACCCAGGTTCAATTCCACTGCTGTCTGGAAGGAGTTTGTACGCTCTCCCCATGTCTGCGTGGGTTTCCTCCGGCTGCTCCGGTTTCATCCCACATTCCAAAGACTTACAGGTTAGGAGCTGTGGGCATGCTATGTCGGCACCTGAAGAGTGGCGACACTTGCGGGCTGCCCCCAGCATATTCTTGGTAACGCCAGAAGATGCATTTCACTGTGTATTTCAATGTACATGTGACTAACAAAAATAACTTTAAAATATCTATTTTTAAATTACCCAGTAACTGTGAGGGTCCTATGTACATTTTCACAAATCTTTTTCTTTTCACTTATATAGATAAGCTTTAACAGTCAGTTATTCTTTCCTGCAAACTTATACTCATGCTCTATTTTCCCAACTCTTAATTAACCATTTGGTCCTTCTTTGCTGAATTCTAAACTGTTTGCATTCCTCAGATTTGTTGCATTTTCTGGCCAATTTGTATCTCTTTTCCTTGGATCTAATAATGTCTCAAATTTCCCTTGTTAATCACTGTTGAGCCACCCTCATTTTTGTACCAGACAGGAATAATTCATTCACATGCTCCTTAAATGTTTGTCATTGCCAATCCAAAATCATCCCCTTAAATTTCCAAATCTATCTTTGCCAACTCTTGCTCACACCACTCAGGGCCCTGATCTCTCAATCAGTTACATCACTCTCCAGCTTAATGAAAAATGTTATCTTATGGTCACTGCTTCCCCAAGAAGCCTTGCATAACAAGATCGGTTTCTCATTACACTCAGGGAATTCATCTTCCACAATAATTTTCCTAATCTGTGTGTAATTACTCACCCATTATTAAAGTTGTACTCTTATTGCATATGCCTCTAATTTCCTGTTTAATGTCATCCCCAACATCACTAGTACTGTTTGGGGATCTGTATATAACTCCCACTAACTTTTTCTGCCCCTTGGTATCTCTTATCCATAATGATTTCACATTGTATGTGCTAATACCCATCCTTGCTATTGCATTAAACTTTTTAACCAAAGTTGCCAGCCCACCTCCTTTTCCTTTTTTCCTGTCCTTTCTAAATACCAAGTACCTCTGTATTCAGTTTCCATCATTAGTCTCCCTGCAGGCATGTCTCTGTAATCTCAGTTACATGTTTATGCAATTAATTCTTCCACAAAAGTTCATCTTTTTACATTACTTCACACTATGTCTGTTTTGCATTATGTCCTTTTCTCTACCTTCCCCTTTTTGTCTTTTGTCTCTATCCTTGTTTCCCCTTCTTGTGTCCATGTGTTTAATGTGTTTATCCTGCTATTTTAGTTCAAACCCTCCTGAAAAGCATTATCAAACAATCCCCTTGAACATCCATTAACATTCAAAAATTTATCCAACTTTTAAATGAACTCGTGAACTGAACCCCACAGCTCTTGAAGGTAGAGAATTCCAAAGATTTACTGCCATTTGAAGTGAAGACATTTCTCCTTACCTCAGTCTGCAATGGCTTACCCCTTATTCAGAATGTGTGATTTGCAGGTTCTGAACTCCTCAGCTAGTGGAAACCATTCTACCTGCATCTATCCTGTTGAAAACTGTAAGTTTTGTACATTTTAATAAGATCACCTCTCATTCTTTTAGAGATTGCAGGCCTAGTCTATTCAATCTCTCTTTGTACAGCAAATCTGCAATTCCAGGAACTAGCTGGTGAATCTGCACTGGACTCCTGTATGGCAAGTACATTCATTTTTAGGTAAGACAACCACAATTGTCCACAATACTTCAAGTATGGTCTCACCAATGCCGTATAAAATTCTAGGAAGATATCTTTTACTCCTTGACTCAAATTCTCTTATAATAAGATCAACATATTAGTTGTGTGAAGTCTATACACACCAACCACATCATCAATCCCCTCTTACTTCATAATAAAACTCTATCATCAATTTGTTTACACAAAATTGGACTGACAAATCGATGCTTGTTTTCATTATCAATCCACATTTGTCCAAGTGACTGCTAATTTTGTGCCTGATTATTGTTACTAGAACTTGCCACTGAGTTTAAACAGATTGATCTGTAATTTTTGGGTTTATGAAACAAATAACATAGACAAAATTTCAGTTCTCAGGCACTATCTATAGAGTTTCAAAAGATATTTGGAAGACATCTACAATTTCCTCCTTTTACTTTGCCACCTCATGCATCTACTTCAAGTGCAGCTAGCCTTTCTAGTACCTCCCTTTTATCAATTTTCGGCCCAATCCAGATTCTCAATTACATCTTCCATTGCTGAGACAGCAAAAGCATCATCTTGAAGAATGAAGTACTTGCATAGGACCTCAGCATGCTCAATATGAGCAAGATATCTTTCGTTGTTTGATTGGTCCTACTACTACTCCTACAACCATCTTCCCATTCAAACACTGATAAAATATTGTTGGGTTCTCTTTTATGCTTACTCCCAGTTTCTTCTCTTGCCCTCCCAATTCCTTTTTTTTTTGCTTCACTTTCTGTAATCAGCATGGTCGTTGAATGTTAACAACCTGGCATGTTGTATGAATTTTTTTTTGCCCTATTTGGTCATTTAATGAATTTTGGTTTTAATTATCCACAATATTCCAAGTATGGTCTCACCAAGGCCCTATAAAATTGTAGGAAGCTATCTTTACTTGGTAGAACTAGAGCAATCTGCCAATACATAGAGCAGCTGCTGCCTGCCCTCAGCGATGACCCACACACACTGCACTGGCCAGGATATCAGGCCTGCATCATGCATGTGTTGAGCTGCTGTGTTGTTTGCCCAATACCAGCCCTCACAGCTTGGCTGCCCACACCAAGCAGTGCTGTAATAGCACCAATGGAAGGCAGGGTTTTGCCCCAAATTCCTGGTGCAGCAGCACACAACTGAGTGGATGTCTTTTTTAAAGTACAAGTTTACTTACCCATCAATATTCAGCAATGCTAAAATGAAGATCCCTGAGGGTGAAAATTCATAAAGTCAAGAACACAATTAAGAAAATAAGTGGGAATTTCAGCTATGTAGGTTGAAACATTGGGTACAAAAATAAAGTTGTGCCAAATCCTTACAAACCCCAGGTTAGATCTCAACTGAAATAGTATGGTTCCCTTAATTGTGTATATTAAGAACAATGTCAAGGTCCCTGGATTGGGTACAGAGGTGACCAGGATGGAGTTTGATTATGTGGAGAGATCAGAGATAATGATGTTCTTCCCCTCAGAGCATGGGAGCTGAAGGGAGATTGAACAGAGGTCTTAAATAATGGAGTGTTTTGATCAATGAAGTAGGGAAAGTAATTATTTTCTCTGGAAATTGGGTTAGTAACATGGTTTGATATTTGCCAAAAAAAAAGGAAAAAGTAATTTTAAAAATTTTTCATACATGTTTAAGATATAGAAGATACTACCTGAAATGATGTTGAGGGTGGGAAAAGTTGGGGTTACTGTTCTAAACGTTGCAGTCTCTTCATGTCAGTATAATTGGGATGGGCTGAATGGATCCCATGCTTTAAGATTCTGCAATATGAATAAAATTTAAAATAAAGGAGGAAAATACAAATAGTTAACTTTTCTTCTGGATCACGTCAAGGACTTTGAGGTTATTCCGGTGGGTTGTGTAGCCCGTTGTGGGGGGAAAAAAAGTGCCTGACTTGATCCTTTTGTTTGGTCAGTGAGCCAGTTTTGACTGTACTATTCAAAAGAATGTTTCGATTAACCTCGTTGCCTGTGGAAGAACACTTCTGATCAGACAGTGTAACTGGGACATTTGGAAAATAACGAATTTGGCAGAGCCAACATAAATTTATGCAAGGGAAGTCATGTTTGATAAATCTGTGAGAGGTTTCTTGAAGGAGAATAGATTTGGAAAAATCAGTGGATGTAGTGTACACCAAGTCCTCATTATTTGAGAGGGTTGGGGCCACAGACTTACCATTGATAACATGAGGTCAGGGTCGAACCTGGATCTGTGGCACAGTGGTGCAGCTTGTTGAGCCACTGCCTCACAGTGCCAGAGACCCAGATTCAGTCCTAACCTTGGATGCTACCCACATGGAGTTCTCCCTCTGACTGTGCGGGTTTCGTTTGGGTGTTGTGGTTTCCTCACACAGATGATCACCTATGAAGTCACCTATGGTTAATCAAGTACACCATCGTACTCAAATGAAGCCACTAACAACTATAAACTCATAGAAATAAAATTTCTGAACCAACATGTCCCTAAATGGCAGCACCACTGTTTTGGGAAAAGGTTTGGAGAATCTTAACACTGATGCAGCAGTGGAGGAGACTATTTGCCCATTCTACTTGTGTCAACTTTTTGATGACCCTATCCAATTAATCCCACTTCTTTGCTCTTTCCCAGTAGCCCTGCAATTTTTTTTCTGTTTAATTATTCATGCAAATATCTTTTGGACATTTCCATTGTTCCTGGTTCTACCTACTTTTAGGCACAGACAACTCCCTGCATAAAATGCATTTCTTTAAGTTGCCTTTTCTTTTAGTTTAAGAAATCTGCATGCTCTGCTTACTGACTATTCTGCCACAGGAAGTTTATCTTTATTTATTCAAAACCATCACTGAAGTACCAACAGAAAATAATGCAAATACTCAGCAGTTCAGGTATCATCTGTGAAGAAAGAGAAAGTTAATTTTTTAGCTCAGTGATCCTCCATCGGAGTTCAACAGCTACTGATTCCCCACTGTGCTCCACAGATGTCTAGATATGGCCTTTAGGACTGTCACATTAAACATGGCACTGATACCAACCTTAGTAGATATGCTACCAGAAATAGTGAAACACAAAATAGAAAACTGATCAAAATCATTTATTTCTTGCCAAGATGCTGTATTATGTACAGTGCTTTAACTATTGCTTATTAGAACTGCAATAGAGAAATGTTCAGTTAAAACCAAAAACTGAACTGTTCATAAACAATGACAAAGACTATATTTAAATTATAACATGACTACACTTACACAAGTTACACAAGTTTATATAACTACAAAATGTTTATTATGCATAAAGCATTTTTTCCATAAGTATGTCATTACCTATGCAAAAAATATTTTGCTTTTATGTTACTAAAAGGGAATTACCTTGTATAAAAAGGCAACCAGCAACAAAATAAACTATTTTCACAGACTACATACTTGTGTAAAATAGTTATTTCTTCCAATTAATTTACTCATTATGAAATACATTCAAAGTGTTACTGGCTAAGAAATTTTACATTCTTGTCCCTGATTTAATTTAACTTCACAGGCACAGATAGTAAAATAGATTACTATCAATATTTTAGATCTCACAGTGTATAAAAAACATGGCTAGTTGACTAACCCATATAGTCAACAAATTATATAAAAATTGAGGGTAAGAACATCCTAGAAATGTATTAAGGTCTAAATGTAACCTTCCAAAACATTGTGCTGGTCTAGTTTTCAATTACTGCATAACAGTGTAAACCACTGTCTGACCCCTTCAAGGGTGACAGTATTAGCCTGGTTGATCATATGATAAAAATCATATGGTACAAGACTGATTGCTCCACTGGAGCATAGGAAGAGCTAGGTAAGAATAGTCACAGGATTTGCTACCAAGGCAAGAACACCTGATCATTCAAAAATCCTTCTAGTAATCTAGAAGCTTTGCATAAACATTTTAGTACAGTAAAATCCTGATGTAGATATCCTTTGGATTTTAGCTATTTTGGTAACAGGAAACTAACTGTAGCTAGGGATTATCGGAAACTTGAAAATATTGTAACACCACTGCATTTTAAATCCAGGAAGATACAAATGAAAGGTATGTAAACAGTATTTAACTGCAGACTGAACTGTGACAAAAGAATTAACAAATTTACATAAAAAGTATAAATGCATAATATTTAGCATTTCGGCACCCTTGTTTGAAATACCAAAGCAACAATGAAACTTGCACAAATATTTTTTGACAATGACTAAAACAAGGGCCATTTCAAATACTACATTGCAGGATGAAACTGTACATTTTTCTCGGTTTAGAAGTCTCATTTAACAGCAAAGCAGCCACTCCTCCAAGAGAAATCTGAAAATTATTTCACACAATAGAGGATTTCGGTGGCTTTCGGGATCAAAATTTCCATCAGGCTGATGAAAAAGAAATGTTATCTTCTGTTAGTATTTCCCATGCTTCAATCTTTCAATATGATAACAAAGCTTCAAAGCTGGGCCCAACTTCAGCCCCATGTATTTCATTATCATGTCACTTCGCAGTAAGAGTAGTGCCTTCCCATCAATTTCCTGCAATACCATAACACATGTTAAAACATGTTAAGACAACAAATCCTGCCACAGGTGCAATGCTTACAAAGAGTGGAGTTAAAGAAAAGTACTTCTGATAGCTCTGAAAAATACTTGCATGTTTTCTGAAGAGATCTGCATGTGGTGCCAACGCCAGGGGATCTGCATCCTTAACAAACTTCATGACTTCCTCAATAGACCAAGTTGAGGGATCTTTGCTATTTGTTCTTGGAGACTCTCGTTCTGACGTATGAAGGTCGGGTCCAGTAGTAGAACTTGCAGCTACATCAAAAAGTGTAAAATGAAAACAAGCCAAACATTGAAAAGCTCTATGTAAAGTTGATAATTCTGTAATCATTCCTGTAAAATCTGCAAAATTGCTTTCAACTTCATTTATTGATGTGCTCAGTACAAATGTAATTACCTTTTACTGATTTTTGGGTAACCACAGCACTTGAAATGTTGTAAATTTACTGTTCAATTCACTTTAGTAAAATGTTATTTCAGGAATATCCAGTTTGTGAATTGTAAAATTTGAAAGTACAAGCAAAAAGAAATTTCCTGAGAGTCCACAAATGAACTGAGAATGGAAGCCAAAAAATAATTTGATTTGTTATCTCTCACATAACTGCCATGCATAGGTTTTAAATTTGTTACAATTCAAACTTCTTGCTTTGCTCCCAGCTGCAAAGCCTGTGAAAGTCAGTACTGTCCCATTGACTCCATGAGTTCACTGGAGCAACTGTTGCAGTCTGGAAGATGCTCATGATTTTAAAACATTAATTACTGGTTTTGTATGAAGTAATTTCATACATTACCAGTATTTACTGTTATAAAATGTTGTGTTTTCCCAGTTGTAGCAGCCAGAGCAGCAGAGGGGAAGAGTCAGCAGCTTTTAACAACTTTTAAAAGTTGTTTTTATTGGCTAAGTGTGTGGTAACTCAGTTAATAAAAGGAAGGTGAGGTCAAGTGGAGTGGCAATTGTGAAAGTGGGCCTGGGTAGGAGTGGGGAGCTAAGGCTTTGGCTCAAGAGGCTACAGTGAGGAGGAACTAAGAACCAAGCAAGGATTTTATTTTCCTGTTAATCTGTGACCTTTGACTCTGTGTGGACAAAATGGCAGTCAGGGCAGTGGAATGCTCCTCCTGCAAGATGTGGGTAGTCAGGGAACCTCATGGTCTCCCTGATGACTGCATCGGTGGGAATTGCACCCAGCTGTAGCTCCTGATAGACTGGGTCAAGGAACTGGAGGTGCAGTTGGATGTACTCAGGATCATCCAGTATGCTGAGGACATCACAGATGAGCTTCGGTGTCATCTATGGTGCAGGCTACAGATAGATGGGTGACCACCAGAAGAAGTAAAGGGAGGAGGCAGACAATGCAGGATTCCCCTGTGGCCATTCCCCTCAAGAGCAGGTATATGCAGGTATACCTCTCCGGATACTGTTATGTGGGGTTGGGGGGGGGGGGGGGGCGGTGGTGGTGGAATGACCTTTTGGGGGCCAGCAGCGGTAGCTGAGTGCTGGGTCAGTAGCACTGTGCCTGGCTCTGAGGCAAAAAAGGGAAGTGAGAAGTCAGGCAGAGTGGTTGTGATAGGGGACTCAATAGTAAGGGGCGCAGACAGGCATTTCTGTGGCCACAATTAAGACTCTAGGATGGCGTGTTGACTCCCAGGTGCCAGGGTCAAGGACGTCTTTCAATGGGTACAGGACATTCTCAAAGGGAAGGGTGAGCAGCTAAGAGGTTGTAGTCCATATAGGGACCAATGACATGGGCAGGCGCAGGGATGAGGTCCTGCAAAGGACTTTAGGGAGCTAGGTAGAAAGTTAAAAAGCAGGACTTCCAGGGTTGTGATCTCAGGATTACTACCTGTGCCTCATGCTAGTGAGGTGAGAAATAGATACATAGTGCAGTTCAATACATGGCTAAGGAGCTAGTGCAGGAGGGAGGGCTTCAGATTTATGGATCATTTGGCTCTCTTCCAGGGCAGGTGGGACCTGCACAAACAAAACTGTTTGCATCTGAACTGGAGGGGAACCAATATCCTTGCTGGGAGGTTTGCTACTTGGGAGGGTTTAAAATAGAGTGGCAGGGAGATGGGAACCACAGCATTAGGGCAACAGGTGGTAGGGTTGAGGGCAAGAAAGATGGTATGACAAGTGAGACTGAAAGGAAGGACAGCAAGGGACAGGCTAATAAACACAGTGGGACTGATGGGCTGAAATGTGTTTATTTCAATGCTAGGAGTATTATGGGTAAGGAGGATGAACTTAGTACATGGAATTACAATGTTGTTGTCATTACAGAGACCTGCTTGCGTGAGGGACAGGACTGGCAGCTCAATGTCCCTGGATTTTGTTGCTTTAGACAGGATGGGGGGTAAAAGAGGTTGCACTACTGATAAGGGAGAATGTCACAGCAGTACTCAGAGGAGATACTGGAGGGCTTATCCACAGAGGCAAATTGGGTGGTGCTCAGAAATAAATTGCAATTACGCTGATGGGATTATACTATAGGCCACCCAATAGCCACCGAGAGGTGGAGGAACAAATATGTAGACAGATTATGAAAAGGTGCAGAAACAACAGGGTTATCATAGTGGGGGACTTTAACTTCTCCAGTATTGATTGGAACTTCCTTAATACAAGACGCTTAGATGGGGCAGGATTTCTTCAGTGCATCCAAGAGAGGTTCTTGAAACACTATGTGGAGAGTCCAACTAGAGGGGAGAACATACTGGACCTGGTTTTGGGAAATGAGCCAGGCCAGGTGACAGACCTGATAGTGAGTGAACATTTTGGGAATGGTGACCACAATTTTAAAACAGTGAAATGAGTAAGGATATAATTGAATCTGTGGGAAGGTACTAAATTGGGGGAGGGCAAATTATGACAGGATAAGACAGGAGCCAAGGGGTGTTGATTGGGAGCAGCTGCAGTCGGACAAGTCCATGTCTGACATGTGGGAAATGTTTAAAGACCAGCTGATCAGAGTTCAGGATTGGCATGTCCCACTAAGGACAAGGATGATAAAGTAAGGGAACCTTGGATGGCCCGAGAGGTCCTAAATTTAGTCAGGAAGAAAAAGGAAGCATACGTAAGGTTCAGGAAGCTAAAATCAGACTGGGCCCTTGTGGAATATAAAGATAGCAGGAAAGTGCTCAAGCAGGCGATTAGGAAGGTCAAAAGGGGCCAGGAAATGTCCTTAGCGAGCAGGGTCAAGGATAATCCCAAGGCATTTTATACTTGTATTAAGAAAAAGAGGATAACTCAGGAGAGGGTAGGGCCACTCAAGGATAAAAGAGGGACTTTGTGCTCGGAATCACAGCAAGTGGCTGAAGTACTATATGAATACTTTGTGTTGGTATTTAGTGAGGAGAAGGATTTGGAGGATAGTGAAAATGAAAACAGAGTGAGGCATGCAAATATGCTGGGACGTTTTGAGAATGAGTACGTAGTGCTGGGTCTTCTGAAAAGCATTAAGGTAGATAAGTCCCCAGGGCCTGATGGCATATATACCAGAATATTGAAAGAAGCAAGTGAGGACTTTGTTCAAGAAGGGAAATGGGGATAATCTAAGTAATTATAGGCCAGTGAACCTCATGTCAGTGGTTTGTGAATAATTCTGCTAGTCCCATTTAGTCTCTCAAAACCAAACCTTGTTTCTTTACCAATCTTTCACCTTGCACTATTATTCATTTCGCCATTTAATCTCTACATTCTACCCTATCACAGATCTTCCTTTTGGTTCTCTCTTCCCCTTCCTTCTCTCTGTAACTTAAGAACGTGCTTATTTCTAATTTTTTTCCCTAATTCTCAAAAGGTCAATCTAAAGCATTAATTGATTCTCTCTCCCAAAGACATGCAGGTTAGTAGGTTAGTTGGCCACTGTAAATTGCCCACAGGATGTAGGTGAATGGTAGAATATGGGGACAGTTGATAGGAATGTATTGAGAACAAAATGTAGGATCAGTGAAAGTGCGTGCTTTAAGATTGGCAAGGACTGGGTGGGCCAAAGGGACTGTGTCCATGCTGTGTGATTCTATGGCTCCATGTCTTGAATCAAAGATAAAAGGAAATGAATTAAGTACTTAAAGATGCACACGATACCATATAAAACCAGAACACAGTCTTCAAAAAAGAAACCACTTATGTAGTTAATCAACAATGGCAGGAGAGATAATGGACAACATCATACTAAAGTTTTAAACATACACAGAACTGCAAAGACAGTAGACTGAGAGGGTTCAATAGAAAAGTATTGAGAAAGAAAAAGTATAAGCATAAACTGATAGGAAATATCAGTAGTAATTAAAAATGTTTAAAGGCATATAAGTGCATGATAAAGCAAACAGATAGAAGCGGGCAAGACTGGTATTGGCAAGTTTGTTAAACAAATAACCCCTTTTACGGTAGAGAAAGTAACAATATTCTACTGCTATAATCATTTTCAATGTGTGGAAGGTAGCAAGATCTACTGGTGCAAAGGAAACCAGAAGTATAGTCACAGCAAAGAACTTTGTGAAATTATTGCATGTAAAACAAAACAGAAATGGAGATGACAATGGTTCGTAAGAGAGACAACTTTACTGTTGGTACTTTCTACCCCATAGTTCAAAAAGAAATTGTAGATGCACAATCTATAATTTTCCAAATTCCTCAGAGTCAGGAAATATGCTCTAGGAATAGAAGCATGTAAAGGGTAAGGGATCACAAGTGTGATGAATAGGGAAAAGACCACATGGATTCCAGAAGATATTTGATCTGGTATGGCATTGAATTAAGGGAAATGGAGCTCAATGTGGTTATCAATATAGGAAAGAAAGACTGATTTTCTTGATGGAGATATACTGGGAACAGTCAAAGAGGAAAGAAATAAGTATCCATGTACAGAAAGCTTTAAAACTAATGTACAGGAATAAAGGTGTTCAAAAAAAACTGAATGTTGTATTTTAACTACCTTAAGATAGAAACTAAGTGCAAGGAAGTTAAACTTCAGTTATGCAGAGTTTAATCAGACCAAAACTGCAGTACTGCATATAATTTAGACACTGAACCCAAGTGAATGCATCATTCTTGTATTGATAGAATGCAGATTCACCAGAATACCAGAGTTCCAAGGCCTAAAGCTGGAGAACAGGAGTTGCCGATTTGAATTCACAGACTGAAGGATTTTTAAAATAATAAAAAGGTCTGTAAATGTAGATGGAGAGAAACTATTTTCTCTGGCACCGTTATTTTCCACCAATCTCAAAATTAGAGTGGGCCTATCATGAGAGTGGTACTTGGAAGCAGCTTTTCACACAAATAGTAGTGGAAATCTGGAAAACTTCCAAAGAAACTGCTGTTTCTGGGGCAATTGAAATTTTCAATAAAGACAGATTAATGAGAGATATCGAGGACCATAGATCAAAAAGAACAGAGGCACATGAGTCACAATCTAATTCAGGTGCTTAGGAGAGTGGGTCTGAGAGATGGAATGACCTACTTTCTTCCTTTTGCACAGATAAGCACAAAATTATGGGCAATGTGTGTCTGGTCAGTGCTGTCAAAGGAGTCAGTATTATGTACCATCACATAGTGTTCGACAGCCAAATTATTTATTCTGTACGACTCATATAGCATAGCCTTTCTCAGCAACTCAAACAAAATGTCTCTCTGGTTTCTGGTTTCTCACCCAACTAATTAATCAAATGGAGTAGTTGGGGGGAGGGTGGGGGAAGAATGCAACTAAAAAGGGATTCACTTACATTGAAGAAGTATTCTCTATAATTAAAGTAACCAGTTTAGGTTTCCTTTCCAATTAGATCATAACTTAAATGGTCTTTTATTGCACCTCTGGAATTAAAACACACAGATTTGGAAATTTGTGATTAGCAGTGTGTTTCCTTGGCTCCAGACAGGCTCCAAGTTTCCATTTACAGTTATGACTTGGGCCCTGGTTCATTATAAATGGTTGGATTGTATATTCTGCTTTCCTTTGAATTAAATCTTGTTTAGTTTAAGACATATAATACAAAAGTTAGGTTTTATTTAAATAATTTTAGATTACTTGCTTAAAATTAACTAATGTTAATTAGATTAATTAAATTAACTAATATTAATCTTAATATCAAATTAATTTTCTTCATCTGCTGTATTAAGTTTTCTCCCTGAACAAAATTACTGATCCACTTAACTCTCTGCAGTTAATGGTTACGCTCTCAACTGCCTAGGCATGATTCTATAGAAATTTTTCCTTAAATCTCTTTGCTTTTTAAAATCTACCTTTCTGTCAAGCTTTAGAACACCTGTCCTAATGTATCCTTATGCAGCTCAGTGCAAATTTTGGTTGATAACACAAAAGCAATTGAAAAGCAAAAATTGACCATGTTGATAATCTGAAATTTGAACAGAAAATACTAGATATATTCAGCACTTCAGTTAGTATCTGAAGAGGGAGACATGGAATTAATGTTTCAATCGATTTGTTTCTCTCTCCACAAATGCTGCCTGATCTGATGTTTCCAGCATTTTGTGTTCTTATTCTATATAAATGCAAGTAGTTCTGTGTAATATTCATCCCTCTATTAATACATCTAAATTTATTCAGATTCTAAGATTACTGGCAGGCAATCCACTGAACTGAGGAGTACTAATTCTTTTTAAATGCTTCTACACTGCGCCAATGACTGCAAGAACTAGAACAGTTTGAGTGTAGGTAAACAATTACTTTAAATTACAATCTGGAAGTATGCACTCATCTCTTCATATGTTCATTTCATTCCTGTAACTATGTGATCCTTACATCATGAAGAATATGCTCGATCAATAGATGACAAAAACACTGTGACAAAAAAACATGTTGTAGTAACTAATTCCTTACCTTCTATTCTTCTTTGCATTCTGGCTCTATTGACATCGTAGTAACCATTATTTGTTGCTGAGTTTGAAACCATCCTTCGTAAAGTAGATGCAGAGTTTGAGGTAGAACAGGATGGTACAACTGAATTTCTGAAACCAAGTTTATTTCCTGAGTTACGATATTCACTTGAATTTCGTTGTGAGGGGCTGGGTGGTTTAGCAGAATTCAGAGCAGAATCCAAGGACTCTGAATATTTGTGTTCCTTTGGTGTAACATTATCTTCTGCAGGCAATATCTCTGCTGAAGGTCAAAATGAAAAGGTGAGAACCTGCTGTCTGTTAAAATAACTACATTTAACCCTACCCTGACTTGTGCTTTAAAACTATGCCCTTTTAAATGACCATTTTTCATAAGCAGCACATGTAACCGTGTATATTTGTGTACGTAATAATCAGTCTTTACCGATTTTCTTCAAACAAAATTTGCCTTTTATTTTCCCATATTGACTCATACATAGAATAATAGTTGCATATTACAAATAATTTTCTCATGTTTTAAGCAATGCATTTATAAGCAAGTATTAATTTTTCAATTGCAGAAACATCATTTATCTGTCAACTTCATCCATTGCCTCTCTTTTGAAGGCAATGAGTTAATTCTGAGATTTAGTCCAACTGAGAACAAGTTAGCAGAAATTATCTGGAGCATGGGTTATTCTATAATGAGTCAAGTTAAACAAAGCCTAGTATATCATTTTTAAAAAGAAAATTGCATAGAGATTTGTATGACTCAGCAACCCACAATAAATAACAAAAACATATTTCACCTTCAATACTTACAGCAATTAATGCCTTGTATCTTCTGTTTGGAATCTGGATTCTAAATGGAATCCATGTTTACAGGCCACCTAATAACTTAAGTTTTCATTTAAGCTTTTAAATATAAATTAATCAATTACAGGTTACGCAAAAATAACTAATTACTACATATATTCTACCTTAACCTTGTAAACTGTTATATTTCTAATTCAATCAGCGTCAACAACTGATTTTCATTTTGCCAAACCAAGCAGGACTAAAATTAAACAGCAAGCAGAAATATGCATACTTTGAGTCACAAATTATAACTGCTTGATTTCCTCTCCATTAATGGGCTTAATGTGAATTCCTGCACCTTTCATCTCAGGGAAACCAATATTGGAAGGACATGAGTTAAGTTGATTCCTTTGCAACTCAGACACAGTAAATCAAGAGATAAACTGAATTAATGTTAACTTCAGCTTCCTCCTCTCTGTTTATAAATTATTACATATTCATGATGAGAAAACAAATGAATCACATGCGATGCTACCAATTGGAGAAAATGGATGCAATATGAGAAGAATTCTAACTCAAGTTATGCTCTTGTGGGTACCTCTTTAGGATTCCACAAGGGCAACTCTCATTATGATACTGAGCAAAAACGGCACAAAACGTGGGAAGAATATTCATCAGGGTAAATATTATTTTGTATTCAAGTTGAACTTTAAATATAATTCACATTTGGTATTCAATAAACTGTACAGTACCTTCTGAAGGATGAGATTCTGCTCTAGGAAGTTTTGGGGAGAGAGGAGCAGTGTATGGTGGAGATTCCTGCGGAAATCGTTTTAATCCCCTGCTTAGTGTAGCTGGATCTGATAGCTCTTCTTTGGCTAAGGGGAAGAGTTGCAGTATTGTCATGAATACATTAGAGCAGTCATACCATTATCTTCAACAGAATAGTAAATCTCAGTCTGATTAAGTGTGGAATTTAGAATATCATTTTGATGAGTAACCTATTTTTGCTTCAGAGCTACCTTGGTTATTTAGCACTATCTACCCAGAAGGAGAAAAAAAAACAAGAATTAATCCAGTTCCTATTTAAAAGCTTTAACTGAGCATGTATCCGCTTTTCTAAATTGCAGTTCACTCCATAAACTGACAATTGAGAAGTTCAGTCTTTTTAACTCTAGTTCCAATTTAAGAGCCTTACTCCATAGTAATATTAATTGGCAGGAGAGGCATAATGGAAGGTGTGGCATGATTGATGATCGTTATTGAATCTCCACACTGCACCTCTGGTTAGTTTAACTAACCAAATTGAGCTTGGATTAGAATTTCAAAAAAGTATCCTTGTGCAAAAATAATATTTCCCCCTAGAGGGCTCTCTTTTGTAATCAATATCAATTGAACAATGGATGGGTGGGGACAGGAGATGGTTTAAAAATGGTACTAATTCTATGTTTTTTCCGCATCAAAACATATTTCCACATTATGTTAAAAATCAGAAGTTAATACATTCAATCATTTTCAAATGAACAAATTTAACTTCTATGTAAATACTTTGTAACACAGTGATATGAAACTGAGAAGCACAGGATAAGTTTAAATTCACATTGCTTTTTAAATACAATGACTGTGACTTAATATTTTCTGTATATACACACTATTTCATTGATACAATTACATCAACCCATTACAAAACTTCCCATGTCTCAGCAGTTCATTGATTTTCCATACACTAATGCAGTTTCTACAGACCCAATGCTGCAGTTTAAAATTAATTTACAAAACTGACAGCAGCTTTGAGATTTCCTTGTGCATCTGAATATTGGGGAAAAAAAAGTGCAAGTGATATCACTGTCAAGTGATAGTTGAGTCTGCAGGCTGTGCTTTAATGCTAAACTCATAAGCTGAGCTATCTTGCTACTATGTATGGAGCAAGGGGTGCTTCCTTCAAAGGAAGTGTTGGTTAATTTCAAAACTTTTCCATGAATTATGATGCTTCAAATCTTCCTTAAAATCGCTTGTTAAATCCAGAATTTTTAATATGTTTAAGGTCATTTGAGCTTTTTTGCAGATCTCAAACACATTCATGGATCAATTTAAATATTACAATGTGTAGTCGTTATGCCCATGTTCAGCAGCACACCTCAGCCCCAGAGTCGACGACCAGTGGCAGTTTGTGTGTCTTACAATGCTGATCTTGGCTCTTCGATGCTGTAATAGTTCAATAAGCACAATGGATCAAAGTTCTGAAATTAATACATGTAACCTAATTCAGGAACAGCTTCTTCCCCTCTACCATCAGATTTCTGAATAGTCCATGCACACTACCTCATTATTACTTTTTTTTCTTGTACTATTTATTTTTGTAATTTATAGATTTTTGTCTTTGCACTGTATTGCTGCCGCAAAACAACAAATTTCACGTCATGTATCAGTGATAATAAGTCTGATTCTGATACATCTGAAGTGGTGTAACAGTTTCCAGTTCTTTAAGGATATGAGGTTCTGCAGGTTTGATGGGTCTGGCTTGCTGAATTCTTCTCATGTGCCTTGTGCATCGGTGGTGCTGTATTAGTTTAAGCAAACTTGAGGCTGAGGTCCTATAAATTTAGTTGCATTTTATGGGTCTGGAGACGTTTATTGTTTTGAGGTGTTTTAAGGGCTCATTGTACCGAATGTTTTATTGATCCGAGATGCTGCATTAGCTTGTGTAGACTTGTGCATTTCAAGTGCTCTTTTAGTTTGATATCCTTATGGTTTGAATTGCTGTGAATATTTCAGTTGTTCTGTGCACTTAAGGTACTCTGTTATTTTGATGTACCTTCAATGTAAGTAGTGCATGCATAATCTAATACTGTACAATACCTTGTTGTACAGTATTAGATTATGCATGCACTACTGTATGACTTGTGTTTCTGAAATGTTGCATTTTTGGGGTGCTTTAAGATTCTGAGGTGCTATATTAATTTAATTTATCAGAAGCATAAAGCATATTGCATTACTTTAAATCATGGGCCCGTAGTGTTCTATTAATTTGAGGTAGTTCATAGTCCTGCACTGTTGTTGCAGTATGAGGGACACAATGGGTCTGAAGAGCTGTATTACTTCAAGCTGCTTTATGGATGAGGTTTAAAATACTTTTGACTCTGATGTCATGTATTTACTAAGGTTGCAAGATGCAGTATGGATCTGTGGCAGTGTCACAGTTTGAAGGGCTTTTTTGGTACTTGGGTTCTTAAATTGTTAAAGCACCTCTAACAGTCTGAGGTTACATAATTGAGATGCTTTATGGGTCCATGGTGCTGCATTAATTTCTGCTTTTAGAGGTTATGTATTTTTAATAGTTTCAAATGCTTTAAGGATCTGAGGTTCCATAATGATTTCATAGGTTTATGGATGAGATGTGATATAGATGGATTTGAGGTTTTATGCATCTGTTGTGCTCTAATAGCTTGAGGTAGTTTATAGGTCTGTGATGCTCCATTCACTTGCTGTCCCTTGCAGGCGTATTGACTTGAACTGCACTCTGGTCTATCGTTCTATAAATTTAGTGTCGTTTTATAGTTCCGATGAGATGTGTGGCTTTAAGAGTCTGATCCACTGAATAAGAGGTGATTGATGAATGTGAAATGATGTAGTTTGAGGTGCTGAAATGATACGAATGCTGCATTAGTTTGAGATGTTTTGTGTGTTTGAGGTGTTGTAGTACTTTGACATGCCTTGAGAGATTGATGAAGGACAAGGAGCTCCAGAGCAAGCAAGAGAGCAATGAAAGGTAGGTTTGTGACTGAGATTGTCACAACAATAGTGATTTATATATCTGTACAAGGAAATTAGCATATGTAAAACCTCCATGACCATCAGTAAACGTGCACTGAATTATAAATCAACATCTGTGATTCAGTCCTACTATTTAATTACTGAAATCAGTGTTGAAATACAGAATCAGGTTTATGGTCACTGACATATGTTGTGTAATTTGTTGTTTTGCGGCAACAGTACAGTGCAAGACAAAGACAAAATTACTGTAAGTTACAAAAATAAATAAATAGTGCAAAGAGGAATAATGAGGTAGTGTTCATGGACCATTCAAAAATCTGATGGCAGACGGGAAGAAGATGTCCCTGTAACATTGAGTGTGGGTCTTCAGGCTCCTGTACCTCCTCCCTGATGGTAGTAATGTGAAGAGGGCATGTCCTGGGTGGTTAAGGTCCTTAATGATGGATGCTGCCTTCTTGAGGTACTGCCTCTGGAAGATGTCCTCGATGGCGGGGTGGGTTGTGCCCGTGATGTAGCTGGCTAAGTCTACAAACCCTCTGCAGCCTCTTTCGAGCCTGTACATTGGAACCTCCATACCAGGCAGTGATGCAACCAGTCAGAATGCTCTCCACCGTATATCTGTAGAAATTTGCAAGAGTCTTTAGTGACATACCGAACCTCCTCAAATTCCTAATGATATAGAGCCACTGGCGTGCCTTCTTCATGATTGCATCAATGTGTTGGACAAGATAGATCCTCTGAGATGTTGATGCCCAGGAACTTGAAGCTGCTCACCACTTCCACAGCTGACCCCTCAATGAGGACTCGTGTGTGTTCTCCTGACTTCCCCTTCCTGAAGTCCACAATCAATTCCTTGGTCTTGCTAATGTTGAGCGCAAGGTTGTTGTTGCAACACCACTCAACCAGCCGATCCATCTCACTCCTGTACGCCTCCTCGTTGCCATCTGAGATTCTGCCAACAACAGTGGTGTCATCAGCAAATTTATAGATGGTGCTTGAGCTGTGTCTAGCCACACGGTCATGAGTATAGAGAGAGTAGAGAAGTGGGCATCCTTGAGGTGCGCCTGTGTTGATTGTCAGCGAGGAGGAGATATTATTACTGATCCACACTGACTGTGGTCTCCCAATAAGGAAGTCGAGGATCCAGTTGCAGAGGGAGATACAGAGGCCCAGGTTTTGAAGCTTGTTGAATAGTACTGAACTTGGGAGCTGTTTTTGACACAAATTGGAAAAATATGGCTCTTCTTGGATTGCCAACTCTCAAATCTAGCATATCAGACTTTTTCCTAATTTACTGCAGAGCTAAATTTAGGCTGCCTCATGCGATGCTCCTCTTGGCTGCAGGATAAAACAACAAGTTCAGCCACATCACAGTGAAACCTCCTTGTGCTTGTGGAATGAGTGAATGCATATGTGTATTTTTCATTAAGATCAGCACCATTAAAAATATAATTTCCCTCTGCCTTTAAGCCCCTGGATGTGACATCATTTATGTTCTGAATCTTTGGCTATTTACCAATCATCCATATTGATCTTATTAATCCAATTACTGATATGTGAACATGGATCTTGTGCTAAATGATGGTAGAAAAATGCAGTCCCTTGAAGAGCCATACTCAGTTCTCAAAATATATTCTATTTTTACTATTTCAATAATCTTCCTTCGGGGTAAATGATTCTACTGAACCACATATGTATAATCTTTACGCTAACCAGGAAGACTTGTTGCCAGAAAAAAACTGGTAATTTAATGTGTTGCGTTTGTATCATTTTCAATTTGCAATTGCTTCCTTTCAGCAGGGAAATCTACAATTATATTTTGCTGATTCATCTTTAGGGGTTATTAGAAGCAATATATGGATAAATTTTAGCATTTGGTATTCATGGCATAAAATGTCTCACAATAGAAAAAGGCAGATGTCAAAACACTTGAAGTTATTGGAGAATAAATTTAAACTTTGGAGGGGTAGGAAAGAAATCAAGCTACACTATTGCTGCAAAAAGATTTTAATCAGACTCTGTGCTTTGCTGTTTCACTTGATCCCAGGATGCTGTTTTGAGAACCTTAATTAAAAGCAAATAATTCCAGATTTTACAAGTTAAAGATGGAGGAAGATGTTCATTTTCTTTGAAAACAGTAATCCAAAGCCAACACAAAATTAACAAGCAGGAAAGGAGGACAGATGAGACATCTTCACCCAGAGGCCTATTTAAATCAACTTCTTGTACACCAGCCATTTAGGTCCACTGAAAGTGTTGGAAATTGACATAGACGACTGGAAGTTCAGGATCATGCTTCAGAAATTAATGTGGGTCTTCTCTGTACTCAGTCACCAATGTTGTCCTGATTTAAAAATTATAATCTTCTAAGCTATTTCCACATTTTTGGATCATTACCACTTTTTCAGACAGCAGAGGCTAATAATGATTCGACAGTATTCCAAATGCTACTCTTCCAGACCCATTCCTACTGTCTTTAGTTGCTTAAGTGGCATTCCCTTTTTCTCCTTACACCATCATCCCTTTGGTTGAATGATTCCAGTCTTCCATTCTATTGCCCTTATACTCTTTTCTCCACCTCTCATTTTTCTTATATACATTACATTTGTAGCATTTTCTATTTTGAAATAGTAATCACTTCTCTCCAAAGATGTTACCTGATCTATTTAATATTTCATTTTCATAGGAACAGGAACATATTGCCTTATTTCAAAAAGTCACTCAGATTGACAGCAAGAACAATATTCCAAAATATTCATATAAAGGATATGAGAGAATTGGATATACTTAAATACTAAATCTTTCAGCCAAGTTAAGTGAGATTCAAACAATATTTGTTGAAAATGGGACTTAGTGACAATATTTCCTTCAGTAATTCCGGTAGCCACCAATGCATCCCCTCATCTTTTTCCACAATAACTGCAGCATTACTGTCTATTAATGCAGCAGATTTTGTGTTTGGTCATATTTCGTGCTGCTTGATTTCACTACTAATGGGTTGTTAACTCTGAGGGGAATGGCACAATACAGAGTGAGAATATAAACTAAAAGAGAAATCGTGAACCTAAATTCCCTCAGAATGGTAGTGTCACCAGGCCACTCTTGGTGATGGCCATTGAAGCCCACATGCAGAGTATATTGTGTCCTTGCAACTTTCAGTGTTGCAGGTGTTGCTCAACATGAAGGGACACTGATTCATTAAGAAGGATGGAAGGTGGAATCAATAGCTTTCTTTGCCCATGGTTGACCCAATGCCAAGAGACTTCATGGGGTCTAGAGTCAATATTAAGGACCCTTCTGCTTGTATACCACCATACTGCCAATTCTGATGTCCTACTGGTAGGATTGTCCTTCAGGGATTGTGATGGGGGTACCTGGCACTTTATATGTATGTTATGTTTCTGTGACTATAACTATGTCAGATAGTTACTGGTTAAGTCTATGGTTCACGTTCCCAATTTTGACATCAGTCCTCACATGTGCTCCAGTTTCCTCCCACATTCCAAAGTCATACAGGTTAGGAGCTGTGGGATTTCTATGTTAGCGCCGGAAGAATGGTGACACTTTCAGGCTACCCCCAGCACATTCTCAGTAACGCAAGAAGACCCAATTCCTCTAAATTTTTCCTATCTAAGTACCTGTCTAAATGACTTTTAAACATTGCAATTGTACACACCTTTACGGTTTCCTCTGGCAGCTCGTTCCGTTTACCAACAAACCCTATGTGTGGAAAAAGTTGCCCCTCCAGGTCCCTTTTAAATCTTTTCTCTCTCACCTTAAACCAATGCACTCTAGTTTTAGACTCACCTATCCTAGGAAAAAGACTGACCATTCACCTTATCTATGCCCCTCATGATTTTATATACCTTGATAAAGTCACCCTTCAGCCTCCTAAGCTCCAGGGAAAAAGGTCCCAGTCTATCCAGCTTTACTTATAACTAAAGCCTGTAAACATCCTCGTGAATCTTTTCTGCACCCTTTCCAGTTTAATGACATCTTTGCTATACCCAAGTGACCAGAACTGCACACAATATTCCAAGTGTGGTTTCACCAACGACTTGTACAGATGCAACATGACATCCTAACTCCTGTAGTCAATGCCCTGATCGATGAAGGCGGCATTTTGGCATGCTTGCCTTATCCACCCTGTCTACCTGTGTCTCCAGTTTCAAGGAACTCTATATCTGTACCCCTAGATCTCTCTGTTCTACAACACTCTCCAGTCCTGCCCTAGCTTAACTTACCAAAATGCAACACCTCACACCAGTCAGAGTTCACTTCCATCTGACAATCCTTGGCCCAGACTCCCAGTTAATTTAGGTCCTGCTGTAATCTTAGATAGCCCTCTTCACTGTCTACTATACCACCAATTTTGATGTCATCTGCAAACTTACTAAACATGCCAACTACATTCTCATCCAAATTATTAATATAGATGACAAACAACAAGGGATCTAGCATCAAACCCTACGGCACACCACTGGTCACAGGCCTCCAATCTGAAAAACCACCGTCTACTACCACCCTCTGCCTCCTTCCGCCAAGCCAATTTTGCATCCAATTGGCTTGTTCAGCCTGGATCCCATGTGATCTAATCTTCTGGACTCACCTACCATCCAGGACCTTGTCAAAGGCCTTGCTAAAGAATGATTCCAGTACCAGAAACATAGTGTGTTCTGGTAATCCTCTAACATTGGCAATCCACTTATGATCAAACTAAACAGGATTAGGTACATTTCCAGTTGCATCTGGTTACAGTATCTTCACCAGATGTTCCCCTTGGAATGCTTTTTTTTACAGCAAACTTCAAGTAGAGTAGTTTTTCACACGAGTTTGCAAGACCCTTTCTTCTATGCTAATCACAGGGGCTTGTGGAAGCTGACAAACTAGAGGAATTTATTTTTTCCAGTATGCCATTGCTAGACTAAGGAAACATGAAATTTTCAACCAATTGAACTCTGACCTCCAACACTAATTCATACAATCTGATCTGCATTTATCCAGCCGAATTAAAGCTGCAACTTCATACTATCAATATGTGGCTGGGCAAGGAAAAGCAAAACCTTTGCAGGAACAGTGTACAATCCTTGATTTGTCAGATGCGCAGCATCTGTTCTTGCTAAATCTTTTGTGGCAGTATAAAACCATAGTATTTTAGAAATATTATTACACTATTAACACAATAATATATTAGTACAGTACAGCATTTTTAAGCTGTTCACAACAGTCAGAAATTGACCCAAAGTTTGTTGACAAGTATAGTCTATAATCAAAATGAGTGCTCATGGTCAACTTTCAATGATTACACAGGAGCCACTTATGACCAAACTAGGCAGCACTTTTTCCAGAAAATCAGCACCATTAGGACTGGCAAGATTTCTTAAAAAAAAAATTCATCAAGTTCATCTCCAAATTTTTATCTTGGGTTCCAAATTGCATATTAGTTTTAACAGTTTAATACTGAAATTACATTCTTGTCAATACCATTTCCCAAAACCATATACTATTGTGACGAGAGAGATGAGAAGAGGAAACAGATGAAGATAGTTATTGAAGTATTGCCTTGTCTTCCTAGATCACTGAGCTCATGAAGCAAAAATTAAGATCCAATTGTCCTTATTTCCAACTATTGTTGAAGATGAAATGAAATTTAGCTCCTAAAGATGGTCAGTTCATGACTATTAGTAAATTTGATTCAATTTCCTGATCCAGATTTCACTCTATATTTAATATTTTACTTCCCTAAAACCCCAATTAAGGAAAGTGCCAGATGTATTATTTTGCAAATTTGTAATATTAAAATCTACAACTTTGATTTAAAATCACAACGGTGTACTTACTTTTAGAACAAAAATTGAAATTGAATGCTCTTTACCTGATTTTACTCTCTCATATTCTGTAGGACTATGTGCATTTCCTATATACGGGCTGAAAGGTTGGCTGCTAAAGAGGTTCTCACACTGCAGACTGTAACAGAGTTTTTCCAGAAATCGTAATACAAATGAGACACTATTTACAGATGGAAGTTTCACTGTGTGCTTCTCTCCATCAAATGAGGCTACAAAGACAAAAAGAAAATAAAAATAAAGTGTGCCTTAAGCGTTCCATACAAAATATTATAGTATATACCAATAAGGAAATGAGGTCTTAAAAATAAAATAAATGCAGAATCTTATTAAATTATTTCAGTCTATTTCAGTGAATGGCCCTTGCAGTCCAAGATTTTGTGCATTTTTAAGATCTACTTGCTTATGCAAGTTTCTAAATGATATGGAACAGCTACCAAAGACATCCTGCAATAAGATGGAATTAAAAATGGGTCAATATTTGACAAATTTGGGAAAAAAAAGGTAGAGCAGAACTCCAATAGATAATATTGAACAGAATATGTACCAAGTTAAAAATTAGGAGAGAAGAACTGCTGAAGTGCTTTTTACCCCATATTAAGTTGAGCTTCAGAAACATTTGACCTTCACCATAAAACATTCTTGCACAAAAAGTATCCCCGCAAAGAGTATATTTTCAAAATATTAATTTGTTTGGTGCTTTTTAACATCCCAAAACATCTATATGCTGCTAGCCATAAAATGATAACTTCGACCTGAATAGAAGAGTCAATAATGATAAGCAGTAACACCATTTCATTTTGTAACCATAAAATAGCTTAAGATAGCAAACTCAATTGCTAAACATTTAAAAAAATATTTAGATTGAATTCTTGTGGTTTGGGATAAATGTGAACCTGTCCACTTGTAGGCCTTACATTAGAGATTCCTTGAAATATCCTTCATAACCACATCTATAAAGCACTCATATAAAACGATGAACAAAACATGTTCAAAATTTCTTTTTATCAGCTCCTCAATCTTTCTTAAAAAGCATTGTGGATTTTCTGCCAAACTACTTTTACCTTCACAGAGCAATTGACATTTTAACAAAAACTTTTATATATTCTTTCAACTTCTTCACGACTAATCACATTCCATGACAATTTTTACTGATCTAAGCTAAACATGAAAATCTGCTAAATCTGTAGGATATGAATGTAAAGGATTTCCAGTACATAGGAAATAATGACTTTCTCAAATCAAAGGGAGTGGTCATTCAGCCCTTTGAGTCTGTGCCAGATCTCAGAGCAATCCCATCCCTCCACTTATTTCCCTGTTTCCTATTCTCTCTCATATGCCCATCAACTCCATCCCAATTCTCCTGCCACCCACCTACATTAGGGGTAATTTACAGTTGCTAATTCAACAACCAGTACCTTTTTGGGATGTGATAGGAAACCGAAACACCCTGGGGAAACCCATGTGATTACAGGGAGAATGTGCAAACTCCAGATAGACAGCACTGGAGGTCAGGAACTATGAGGCAGTCACACTTCCTGATGTGCCATTTCAGGGAAAAAAACGATACAGACTTCAGATGATTTAAGATAAAAGTTAATTATAGCATTGTGCAAAACCTCTGCTCGGCGTCATGCCTATAGAGCTACAGAATCAGGAAATTGAAGTTGACAATGCAAAAATAATTTTACAATTTATTTAAAACAGATGTGTGCGAATCTGTAATCTAATGGCAATACATTAACGAGCATTTAAATGACACTGTCAGAAACTCTTTTGGCTTTCATTTGCTCAAAGCATATTCCCTTTTGTGTTGGAACCCAAAGCGAACATGCACCTCCTCATTCATTACTGCCAAACTGTCAAAGTAGGAGGCTACAAATTAAAATTTTATCTTACATATTCAAGCATTTAATTGAACTAGAATGCAAGTCTCAGTGATGCAAAAGGATTAATTGACAAAGCCTTTAATTCCATATTGAGCTTTGATTTGGTAAAATGCACACAAAAGTGAAGGGTTTGGTTGACAGTTTTTTACGAATGGGTAGTTGTTTCCAGTGGGCGTAATGCTTGCCCCCTTGCTTTTTGTAATAAAATAAACAATGACTTGAACCTAAATGTAGTGGACATCTTTGAGAAATTTACAAATTACACAAAAATTGGTGGTGTGGTCAAGAGTGGAGTAAAAAGCGGGGTTGACTCCAATAGGGTAGACATTAGACTGGTCATAGTGAGTAGAACAGTGACACATGGAAGTTAACCTTTAGGAATGTTTTTTTTTGGGATAAACAAGGCAAGGGAATACACAACTAATGCTAGGATTCTGAGAGGTGCATGTCCACAGACTGTGAGGTTAGTTGACAAATTTAAGTAGGCAAAATGATTACTCTTCTTTGTTAGTTAAGACGTAATACAAGAGCAAGGAGATACTATTAATGTATAAAATATTGGTCAGGCAGAATGGAGCTCAGCACCACAGTAGAGGGGTACATAAGAGAATTACATGCACACCTACAGGCATGGAGAGTTTTAGCCATGACAAAAGATTGGGTGCACTGTGTTGTTTTCCTGGAACTGAGGATGCTGCGGGAATATTTACGCATTTATAATTATAATGGATCTTGATGTGTAGATAATTTAGTAGAGAAGTGAGTAACCATAAGTATAAATTTAAAGTAACTGGCAGAAGAATTAAAAGTCAATTATTCTTTTCCAAAGGATAGTGGGTTGAAAACGTAGTCGAGGCTGAAACACTGATCACATATAATGTGTTTGGATCAGCTGGCAAAATGGGATTACACTGGATCCTACTTCTTCAGCTGGCACAGGCAAGTAGGCTGAATAACCTGTATAATTAATTTCTGATTCTATAATAACAATTTATTGAAAACATCCATCTTTTTTTTACAACATTTCAAAGCCTATCCAAGGCATCACCTTCATCAATTCAATGAGTTAAAAGAATAAGCAGTAAAAATGTATAGAAAAAACAGTAAGCACATAAAATACAGAATTTAAATCTGGTCTTTCTTCTGAATTCTTTTGATTTAATCACAGTTAAAGGATTGTTCCTGACTGCTGTAGAGAATGAGTACCTTAGGCCAAACCTGTTTGGCTAATTTTGCCAGATGGACTTTTGATTTTTTTTTAGCAGTTTATACGCCTATCATGTCTCTATGTCTATAATGGGTCATTAACATTTGGCATTCCTTGCCCAGCTACCTACATTGAAAAAACCCACCACCTTTTAACTTCAGATACCTACAAATGCTTCCATTTTGGGAATGCTAAAAAAGTCACAAGGTATGGTACAAGGGATTGTTATTTTCAGTTAAAGTAAGCTTGCAATAGCCTACCTATATTTTGACTACAGTTCAAAAGTACCACATTGGGTGTAGTGTGTTCTAAGCTTGTTAAAGGGCAATCTAAACCATGAAAATGTGAGACAGAAATCCATCTGGGTAAACTGTCTGAATTTTTTCCAAATATACCAGAATCTTTGTGTTCCTTGATAAAATCACTTAAAAAATTAAACATTTATAACCTCTCTTTACCAGCATCTTTAAATTATTGCAATGAAAGGACAAAGGTAGCTGTATTCTCTCTCACCAGTTATTGTCTCTCCTCCGTGATGTCCAGACTTCAGAAATGAGAAGACTGTTTTAGCCTGGTAAGCACAATCAACACAGCCCTGTACAGCCTGTTGAAGCACTGCTGGCACAGGGCCAGGCCCAAAGTGATCTGGAAGCTGCTGAACTTTTTTTCTATTCAGATGTGGTCCACAGTTTCCATGTTTGTTAACGTACACACAAACTGTAATAAAACAGCTGCTATTAAATATAAAGACTTAAAACTTAAATGAGTTCTTAACAACTAAATAATTTGTGATTGTTTCCATTATATGTAACGATGCCCTGGGTAAACATTACTCTCAAAGATGAGGAAGAACAATAGATTAGTGCACTTCTCTGCTCTTTTATATAACAAGGAACCCTTAGAAGAGTGACCTGATTTAGAATTAAGCACAGAATTATGAAATGATTATCGTTCAAAGACTGGAAGTCAGCCAGGTATTAAACTTGCAATACTCCAATATTTGTAAGTCACTCAGTCCAAACATTTCTTTTAAAGTAAATAGAACACCAAATCTAACAAAAAAATCTATAACTTAGTTTTTCCTTCTTGGGGTTTGAATTGAGCAACTTACTAGATTTCAGTTATTAAAATGATCAAGTCACATCTTCATTGTGCATCACGCAACTTTATGGAATTCACTTAATTGGAATTATGTAACTTTTATGAATTTAAAGAGTAAAGTGCATTTTTAATATATGAGGAATCAGAACATTATAATGTGGCCTGTCTTGCTACACAATCAGCAATTGATAAGACCCTTTAGTCCCCTCTTTTATTTGATTATTTATTAGAAATGCACAGAGATGTTTACCTGTAGACAAAACTGATGGAGTTGTTTTGGGAATACTGACAGCATCTTGAGGTCCTTGGGCACTGCTAACGTCAGTTTCAGGGGTTGTTGTGGTGGGCGGAGGAGGATGTGAGCTCTGTACGGTTCGGGTCTTTCTCTGAAGTACAAAAATAAAAGTAATCTTACAACTTTCCTCAATGCATGTAAAGGAATGCAAAAGGAATATACTTTTGTTTATATCTGAATAATGTGAACTTAAAACAAAATAATTGCACATTTCATCTTGGAATATTGTCTTTGAGAGTGCTTTTGTTCCTGCTACATGGACCACTCATTTGCATTTCTCAACAGTCTGCTTTATTAAACTCTGTATAAACTCAAGGTCATCCAAAACTCCACTGTCCACACCCTCACACCAAGCTTAGTTCACCATAATATCAGAATCAGGTTTATTATCACTGATACATTTCATGGAATTTGTCATTTTGCGGCAGCAGTAGATGGTAAGAAATAAAAATTACTATAAGTCACAGAAATAAATAAATAAACAATGCAAAAGAGGAATAATGAGGTAGTGTTTATGGGTTCATGGACCATTCAGAAATCTGATGGTGGAATGGAAGAAGCTGTTCCTGAAATGTTGAGTGTGGGTCTTCAGGCTCCTGTACCTCCTCCCTGATGGTAGTAACATTAAGAGGGCATGTCCCGAATGGTGAAGATCCTTAATGATGGATGCCGCCTTCCTGAGGCACCATCGCTTGAGTAGGTCCTGAACAGCGGGGAGGGTTGTGCCTGTGATGGAGCTGGCTGAGTCTACAACCCTCTGCAGCCTCTTTCAATCCTGTACATTGAAGCTTCCATACCAGGCAGTGATGCAACCAGTCAGAATGCTCTCCACCGTATATATGTAGAAATTTGCAAGAGTCTTTGGTGACATACCAAATCTCCTCAAACTCCTAATGAAGTAGAGCTGCAGGTGTGCCTTCCTTGTGATTGGATCAATGTGATGGGACCAAGATAGGTCCTCTGAGATGTTGACATCCGGGAACTTGAAGCTGCTTACCCTTTCCACCGCTGACCCTTCAATGAGGACTGGTGTGTGTTCTTCCAACTTCCCCTTCCTGAAGTCCATAATCAATTCCTTGGTCTTGCTAATGTTGAGTGTGAGGTTGTTGTTGCAACATCACTCAACCAGCCGATCTATCTCACTCCTGTACGCCTCATCACCATCTGAGATTCTGCCAATAATAGTGGTGCCATAGGCGAATTTATAGATGGCGTTTGAGCTGCCTAGCCACATGGTCATGAGTGTAGAGAGTAGAGCAGTGGGCTAAGGATGCAACCTTGAGGTGCGCCTGTGTTGATTGTCAGCGAGGAGATGTTATTGCCGATCCATGCTGACTGCAGTCAAGGATCCATTTGCAGACGGAGCTACAGAGGCCCAGGTTTTGAAGCTAGTTGATTAGTACCGAGGGGATGATGGTGTTGAATGCCAAGCTGTAATCGTTAAGCAGCAGCCTGACGTATATTTTGCTGTTGTCTAGGTCCTCCAAAGCCAAGTGGAGAGCCTCAGCTAATACTGTGTTTGATGAGCTGCAATACCTCAATTTTCAAATTCTCTTCTGTTTTCAAATGCATCTGCAGTTTCCTGCTTCTCCTCATTTTTGTAATATCTTGCTGCCCAATAATTTTCCAAGATAACTACATTTTTCTAATTCTGGCATCTTTCTCATCTTTAAATATAATGACCTCCTTCATCAGCTAAATAAATGAATGGTCCAGCCTAAATTAGTTTATTATTGTCACATGTACTGAGGTACAGTGAAAAACCTTGTTTTACATGCTATCCATACAGATTACTTCATTACAACAGTGCATTGAGGTAGTACAAGGGAAAACAATAAAAGAATGCAAAATAAAGTCTTACAGCTACAGAGAAACTGCAGTGCAGACAGACAACAAGGTGCAAGGCCATAATGAGGGAGATTGTGAGATCAAGAGTCCATCTTATCGTACCTAGGGAACCGTTCAGTAGTCTTATAACAGTGGGATAAAAGCTGTCCTTGAGCCTGGTGGTATGTGTTTTCAGGCTTTTGTATCTTCTGCCCGAGGGGAGGGGAGGGGAGGGGAGGGGAGGGGAGGGGAGGGGAGGGGAGGGGAGGGGAGGGGGGAGGGGAGGGGAGGGGAGGGGAGGGGAGGGGGGAGGGGAGGGGAGGGGAGGGGAGGGGGAGGGGAGAGGAGAGGAGAGGAGAGGAGAGGAGAGGAGAGGAGAGAAATGTCTTGGGTGGGTGGGGTCTTTGATTATGTTGGCTGGTTTACTGTGGCAGCAATGTAGACAGAGTGCATGGAGGGAAGGCTGGTTTCTGTGCTGTGCTGAGCTGTGTCCACAACTCTCTGCAGTTTCTTGTGGTCTCAGGCAGACCAGTTGCCATACCAAGCCATGATGCATCCACATAGGATGCTTTCTATGGTGCACTGATAAAAATTGGTGAGGGTCAAAGGGGACATACCAAATTTCTTTAGCCTCCTGAGGAAGTAGCAGTACTGGTGCGCTTTCATTGGCCATAGCATCTACGTGGTTGGACCAGGACAAGCTACTGGTGATGTTCACTCCTAGGAACTTCTTTCAACCCTCTCAACCTCAGCACTGTTGATGTAAACAGGAGCATGTACACTGCCCCACCGTTCCTGAAGTCAATGTCCAGCTCTTTTGTTTTGCTGACATTGAGGGAAAGGTTGTTGTTATGACACCATGCCACTACTCTCTCTGCCTCCTTCCTGTACTCCAACTCATTGTTATTTGAGAGTCAGCCCACTACGGTGGTGTCATCTGCAAACTTGTAGATCGAGTTAAAGCAGAATCTGGCCATGCAGTCGTGAGTGTATAGGGAATAAAGCAGGGGGCTGAGGAAAGAGCTATGTGGGGCACCAGTGTTGAGGATAATCATGGTGGAGGTATTGCTGCCTATCCTTGCTGATTGTGGTCTGTTGGTCAGAAAGTCAAGGATCCAGTTGCAAATGGAGGTGCCGAGTTGCAGGTCTAGGAGTTTGGAGATGAGTTTGCTTGGAATTATAGTATCGAAGGTGGAGGTGTAGTCAATAAACAAATGCCTTTACTGTCCAGATGCTCCAGAGATGAGTGTAGGCCCACGGAGATGGTGTGCACCATGGACCTGTTTCAGCAGTAGGTGAATTGCATTGGGTTGAGGTTGTCTGGGAGGCTGGAGTTGATGTGTGCCATGACCAGTCAAGAAGGAGCAAAGGCACTCCCACATTATTCATTTCTGTTTGATAACATTCCTGTTAAGTGCTTTGGGATGTTTTGCTGTTATATTGATCATTATTGAAGGAAGTATGCAGATTAATCACATGGGTATCAGTCAAAACTAAAGCAATGCTCTTCCAACCAGTTCCTTTCTGAACAATTCTGCCATACAACTGGGACTGAGAGCAAATTATCTGCTTGCTCTCTTACCAACAGAATGGTATATGAAGAATGGAATTTTATTAAATAAATTTGAAGAGCAAAATGATTAGACCTGTAATGTTTATTTAAAACTGAATTGATTGAGTAATAAAGGAAATAATGGCAGCTTTTGTAAGTAATTTCAATATAACTGGCCAGATATTGAGACTTGAATAACAGAGGATAGTAATGCTCATTATTATGGTACAAGTCAGACAGTGGCATCCAGTTTGATTTTTAAATATATCAGTTTACAGGATTGTGAATGTCACTAGTATGGTCACTGTTTACTGTCCCTCCCAAAGTGGCCTTGAGAAGATGGTAGTAAACTTAGTTAAACCACTGTGATCTTTCTGGTTGAGCAAACCCACAGATAAATGCAGAAATTAGGATGTTATCATCAGAGATACTCTGCACCTCCACTAACTTTGCTACATTAGGGTATCATTGGCAGACAGCATGAAAATATGAAAAGTCTTGACTTCATTGCTCTTACCAAACAATTACTCACCGAATGATATATACACACACACATATACAGGCAAATGAATTTATAATGGTGTGATCAATTTTAATTACTGGCAAACCTTGTCTCTGGTACTGAAGAAATTAATTGTACAAATATGAAATATCATTCCTTCCAATCCATTTAGCAAAATAAGTTTTATAAAATCCAAATAAATTATTCACAATCCTGTACAGCCATGTACCAAATAACTATGAATGCACAAAAGAACTTTCTGTCTCTTACAACATACTTTGGATTTTGTGTATTACATTTATAAATATTTGAGGAATATAAGTAGAGGTGTTTGGACAAACCTTCAGTCCAGGCTTTGCTCCTCTTTTAGCTGGTTTGATTGGATCAGCACTGGAAACAGATTTAGGTGAATTAATTTGTAATGGTATGGCCTTTTTTGAAGCTGACTGCCCAGGTCGTTTTCCTCTTATGCTTTTACGGCCTTTCTGTTGTGGCACTTCATCAGGGTTCTGTGGTGACTGCATAGTCCTTTTAGTCAATCTGGAAGGAGTTGATGGAGTTGCAGGAATACTCTTTGGAATAGAAACTGTGAATAAGCAGAACACTTAAAATGCAGAATACCTTAACTTGTCAAAAACACTTGTCCATAAGAAACAAATCAGTCCATATTTTTCCTTCACAATCTTGCAAGATCATTCATTTCATCCTTTTTTTGAATGCTATTGTCAGCCTGACCTCACCTCCTAGTCAGAAGTCATGGGTTCAAACTTCATCCAGAGATACAAGTATAATCTAGACTGACATTTTAATGTTGCACAGCTGGATATAAAAGATCTTAAGAACAGGGGATTTCTGGTATTTTGGAAAAAGTTTATACCTCAACCACAGCAATGCAACAGAGTATCAGAAATAGTCATTAAAATTCAATAAAACATTTCTCATTGTTGCTTGTAGAATCTTGTGCATGAGCATAATGCCCTCTATCTATACTGTGGCTGTTTTTTTAAAAATTAGTTAATTGGTTGCTCAGCATATTCAGACATCCCAAAGTCAGAAAAGGGAAGTTATTTCATAATTAGGAAATAAAATGGGACCTGAAGGACCTTTCAACTGCCATTTTCGTTAAGTAAGGTAACTGCAGGCAATCTATGCAAACCTAATTCAATATTTGTTTTAGAGTTCATACCACAGCCTCACACAGGGATGCCAATTTTAATCTTATTTGATTGATCTAATTGAATTCTCAGTTCAATCATTCCTAATGAATAATATTACATGAACAAAAATTAACTTACATCAAATTCCATTTACTTATTTTATACAAAAGCAAATTCCTTTTTGGTACTAACAGCTCAATTTAAACTGATGTTAAATTGTTAAAAGCCAACCTATCCTTGTTCACTATTGAATAAGACAATTTCCATTCATAATTTTATTTCATAACTTTATTTCAGAAGAAATCATCTTCTAGGGTCTGATAACCTCATTCACTGATGGTCACTTCACTCATTATCAAGACTACAGCCTTTATGATCTTTCATGCCCACATCATTGATGTGGCATGATGATACTGCTGACAAAGGCAGTAAATGCTGGCAAGAGTCAGGTGGTCAAATTTGCTCAGAGGGGATTAAGTTAATCTGAAATATTAACCATATCTTCTTCCCTGTGCAAAGCTGCCTAGCCCAAGTGTTTTCAGCAATTTATCTCTAATATTATAATCAAAGAACTTTACAACCATTAGGAGGGCATTTTGAAATGACCCAGAAAGACCTGCCCAACTATGATCACCTCTGCTGTTCCCAATGACTCTGCAATAGTTTCCCATTGAAGCATATAGCCACTTTCCTCTTGAAAATTACTTGTAGAATTTACTCCTTCTGCACTTTCAGGCAGAACATGCTAAAACATAACTCACTGTGCAAGATCATTGTTAATCATCTCCCTTCTTCTCATAGAACAATACAGCACAATACAGGCCCTTCCACCCACCATGTTGTGCCACCCTTCAAACCACACCTAAGACTATCTAACCCCATCCTCCCACATATCCCTCTATCTTAAATTCCTCCATATGCTTATCTAACAATCTCTTGAACTTGTCCAATGTATCAGCCTCCACCACCACCCCAGGCAGCGCATTCCATGTACCAACCACTCTCTGGGTAAAAAACCTCCCTCTGACGTCTCCCTTGAACTTCCCACCCATTACCTTAGATCCACGTCCTCCTGTTTTGAGCACTGAGGCCCTGGGAAAGAGGCACTGGCTGTCCAGTCTATCTATTCCTCTCAATATTTTGTATACCTCTATCATGTCTCCCCTCATCCTCCTTCTCTCCAATGAGTAAAGCCCTAGCTCCTTTAGTCCCTCCTCATAATCCATACTCTCTAATCCAGGCAGCATCCTGGTAAATCTCCTCTGCACCCTTTCCAACGCCTCCACATCCCTCCTATAATGAGGCAAACAGAACTGGACACAGTACTCTAAGTGTGGCCTAACCAGAGTTTTGTAAAGCTGCGTCATCACTTCGCAGCTCTTAAACTCAATCCCCTGATTTATGAAAGCTAACATCCCATAAGCTTTCTTAACTACCCTATCTACCTGTGAGGTGACTTTCGGCGATCTGTGGATATGAACCCCCAGATCCCTCTGCTCCTCCACACTG
The DNA here is from genome assembly GCF_009764475.1 of Pristis pectinata. Lineage (NCBI taxonomy): Eukaryota > Metazoa > Chordata > Chondrichthyes > Rhinopristiformes > Pristidae > Pristis > Pristis pectinata. The sequence continues at coordinate 69,338,878 of NC_067408.1, read as the reverse complement.
CCCAGAATCCTGCCATTTACCTTGTACTCCGCCTTGGAGTTTGTCCTTCCAAAGTGTACTACCTCACACTTCTCTGGATTGAACTCCATCTGCCACTTGTCAGCCCAGCTCTGCATCCTATCAATATCCCTCTGCAAGCCTCGACAGCCCTCTACACTATCCACAACACCACCAAACTTTGTGTCATCTGCAAACTTGCTAACCCAGCCTTCCACCCCCTCATCTAAGTCGTTAATAAATATCACAAAAAGTAGAGGTCCCAGAACTGATCCCTGTGGGACACCACTAGTCACAGCCCTCCAATCCGAATGCACTCCCTCCACCACAACCCTCTGCTTTCTACTGCACTACCCTCATCAATCTTCCTGGTCACTTCCTCAAAGAACCCTATCAGGCTTGTGAGGCAAGATCTTCCCTTCACAAAGCCATGCTGGCTGTCCCTAATCAGTCCATGATTCTCTAAATGCTCGTAGATCCTATCTCATAGAATCCTTTCTAACAGCTTACCCACCACAGACGCAAGGCTCACCGGCGTGTAATTCCCTTGACTATCCGTACTACCTTTTTCGAATAAGGGGACAACGTTCGCCACCCTCCAATCCTCCGGTACCATCCCCGTGGACAATGAGGACTCAAAGATCCTAACCAACGGTTCAGCGGTCTCCTCCCTCGCCTCACGAAGCAGCCTGGGGAATGTTCCGTCAGGACCCGGGGAGTTATCTGTCCTAATATTTTCTAACAAGTCCAACACATCCTCTCTCTTAATATCTACATACTCTAGAACATGACCCTCACCAACACTGTCCTCAGCATCATCAAGACCCCTCTCCTTGGTGAATACTGAAGAGAAGTATTCATTGAGAACCTCACCCACTTCCACAGCTTCCAGGCACATCCTCCCACCTTTGTCTTTAATTGGACCTACCTTTACCCTAGCCATCCTTCTGCTCTTTACGTACGAGAAAAAAGCCTTGGGATTCTATTTAACCCTACTCGCCAAAGCCTTTTCATGTCCCCTTCTCGCTTTCCTCAGCCCTTTCTTAAGTTCTTTCCTTGCTACTCTATATTCCTCACGTGCCCTGTCCAATCCTTGCTGCTTACACCTTAAGTATGCTCCCTTCTTCTTCCCAACTAGTTGTTCCACCTCTCTCGTCACCCACGGTTCCTTCACCCTACCATTCCTCCTCTGCCTCACTGGGACAAATTTATTCCTAACACCCTGTGAAAGATCCCTGAACATCGACCACATCTCCATAGTACATTTCCCTTCAAAAATGTCATCCCAATTTACACTCCCAAGTTCTCGCCTTATAGTCTCATAATTCGCCTTTCCCCAATGCCCGTCCTCTTTGCTCCTATCCTTGTCTATGACAATTCTAAAGGTTATGGAGCAATGGTCACTGTCCCCCAAATGCTCACCCACTGATAGATCTGTCACCTGTCCCGGTTCATTACCTAAAACTAGATCTAGTATAGCATTCCCTCTAGTCGGCCTGTCAACATACTATGTCAGTAATCCGTTCTGGCCACACTTAAAAAACTGCACCCCGTCTAAACCCTTGGCACTAAGTAGGTGCCAATCAATATTTGGAAAGTTGAAGTCTCCCATTACAATAACCCTGTTATTTTCGCATCTTTCCAAAAACTGCCTCCCAATCTGCTCCTCAGTATCCCTACTGCTACCGGGGGGCCTATAGAATACTCCCAGGAGGGTAACTGCCCCTTTCTTCTTCCTAACTTCCACCCATATTGACTATAGAGAGGATCCTTCTACATTATCTACCCGTTTTGCAGCTGTAACAGTGTCCCTGACCAGTACCGCCACCCCTCCTCCTCTTCTCCCCCCCCCCCTCCATGCCTCTTAAAACACTGAAAACCAGGAATATTCAATATCCATTCCTGCCCTGATGTTGGCCATGTCTCTGTAATAGCCACAATATCATAGTCCCATGTACTTATCCAAGCTCTCAGTTCATCTCCCTTATTCCTGATGCTTCTCGCATTTAAGTAAATGCACTTTAGCCCATCTACCTTACTACTTTTATAGCCTGTATTCTGCTTCTCCTTCCTCAAAGCCTCGCTACCTGTCAGATCTGACTTTTCCCCATCCCCTTCTTCCTCTGACCTACTCCTCCGGTTCCCTTCCCCCTCGCAATCTAGTTTAAACCCTCCTGAACCACCCTAGCAAACCTGGCCGCAAGGATATTGGCCCCCCTCAGGTTTGGGTGTATTTGTTAACATATTTGTTAAATCACAATACAAAATTGCTTTTAAAGATACTATGGAGTTTGCCTTTTTCCATGTCTTATATGTGTGAAACCAAAAATTTCAGCCAGTGGTACTTTGCTTTTTGAGCTATCCTCTTCTTCAATGATTTGTAATAAAGCTGGACTTCCTCAGGTGTATGCAATTTTGTGATCAAGTTAGGGTTCAACTCCACAATATTTATTAGGTAACAGCTACCAACCTAAGCAATGGGACAAAAATCCTTAAAGGTATGGAATGCATAAACAAACAATAAACTTGAAGAATGCAGAGTACAATGGTGGAGTACTTCATTATATGATTGGCTATCCTTTCATCTTTGGAAGAGCCACTCTCCCATAAATTTTCCGTAAAATAGCTTTGTAGATGGTATAGCAATCCAATATCATCCTTATGAAGCAGAGATTACAATGACAGGACTCCTTTTACATGCCTTTGTAGGAATTGCAAGTTCAGGCTTAAAAATGCCATAACACTTACGTTATGTTCATTTTTTCAACCTTCAAGAGCTGACTTCTCGCATTTAAATTGCATACAGTTAAAATTCACAAGGAACTCTCAAATCAATATGATTTGCTGAAGTTCAATTGCAGCAGCAATGACAAGCCCTATCCTGAATCACATAATATGGGTTGATACTTCAGTGCATTACTGAGATAATGGAGTATACTGGAAATACGGTAATACAAGAGGAGAAAAAAATCTGGTTTAACAGAGTCCAAAGTAACAAAAACTAAAGCTATATGAAAAAGGAATATATATTATTTTTCCTACAATAGGAATTGTGTCAACGTTTCACATATAAATCTAACTTTGAACACCAAGTTCAGTAAGCCAGGTCCACAAATAAGCCAAGTACAATTTTATGAAATAAATGCTGGAGAGAATTCTTAGTAAGAATACTTATCAAGATCAATCTACTGACTCTAGGTCTTCAGGCAACGATAAATTTGAGGTGGATGGAATTTTGTGAAGGGTATCAAGGGAAGACAATCATGTGGAATTAGATCATAGATCAAACATGTTCTCATTCAGTGGTGGAACAGGTTCAAAAAGCTAAATGGCCTACGCCTTCAAAGTAATATATTTTATTGTTTGTATCAATCCAATTTATGAACCCATCTCTAACAAGACTGAGCCACCAGTAAAGCTTTGAAATTTCAGGATTTTAAAGCTAACTATTAATTACGTGTCAAACCCAAGAAATGTGCATTACAATGAATCCCTTTGAAATTTCATCAGTAGTCCCTATACGCAAAAGGTGAATGTTGATTATTTAAATGGCATGCTACACAAGTGCAAAAACATGGGAAAAAAATTGAGGTTCTGACCTTCCAGAAACTGGAATCAAACAGTTCATTCAGCATGAAATACTTTGAAGGAGTTTGTAAATTTTCTCCCTAGTCTAGATGTAATTACCTTGCACTTGAGAATCAGCTTTTCAATATCCATTTATACACTATACCCTGAAACTGATATACAGACATTGGACAAACTATGCTATACTGTCCATCCTGGTGTCCATTGCTATATATTAATAAAATATAGATGGTGAATCTCACTTAAAATATCCTTAAAACTTATAAACTTGGAATTTTTTTTTTACAAGATATTCCCAGCATTTAACAAATGCAATAAAATACACCAGGAACACACTGCAGAATGGAAGAATCACCAAGGTGAGGAGTTTCATCAAAAACATTCTTTTGTAGCGGCCCGTACTTACAGAACTCGAACCATCATCGGCGGCTGCGGGCGGATGCGCGATAGCACGTCACGAGCTAACTGTGGGGTGGGCCTTCCAGCAGGATCCTGATGTCACGTCCACCGGCGAGGCTCTCTGGTATCTTTATGCATGCTCGCGTTTTGCTTCACACAGTGAAGTGTTCTCCGATTCAGCCACAGCATCTCCGAGTTTTCCTTTTGGGAACGCGTCATGTTCGGCTACATTTGGTGACCCCAACGCTTCCAGACAGGATCTGGAACCCACGACATGAATTCCAACGACTCGCACAACGCAGTCTCGCTCAAGCTCCCGACTTTCTGGGCTGCTCAGCCCCACGTCTGGTTTGAGCAGGCTGAGGCCCAGTTCAGCATCAGAGGCATTACAGCCAACGCCACACGGTATCACTACGTGGTCAGCACACTCGACCAAGACACAGCAGGCCAGATCATCGACTTCCTGCACCAACCACCAACGGAGGACAGGTACGCTAGCATCAAGGCGCTCCTAATCCGTACTTTCGGACTCTCTCGCCGCGAGCGACCCGCGCAGACTTGAACCCAGAGCGGACATACTGTAGCAGAGTAAGCAGCGGGGAGTGGCTTCCCATCTACCTAACCACGACCGCGCAGCCCAAGGCCAAAACCCCACAACCGAAGCCACCGAGACCTGCAGGGGACAAGGATGAAGGTTCGGACCGATGGTGCTTTTACCATCAGAGATGGGGGTCAAACGCACACCGCTGCCACCCACCATGTGCCTTCCCAGGAAACGCTAGGGCCAGCCGTCGCTAGTGGCTTCGATGGCTGGCCATCGAGACAGCCTCCTATTCCTCTGGGACCGACGCTCCGGGCGACGTTTCCTGGTGGACACCGGGGCCGAAATCAGCATTCTTCGCCCCTCCAACATGGACACCCGTGACGCGGCCCCAGGCCCTGACCTCACCACCGCAAATGGCACCACCATCTGAACATACGGCACGCGCACCACCCCACTGCGTTTCAGACCCAGCTCCTTCATCTGGACCTTCACAGTAGCAGCGATATCGTGGCCGTTACTAGGGGCAGATTTCCTACGGGCCAACAGCCTCCCGGTCGACCTGAAGAGCTGGCGTTTGGTCCACGCCAAGACCTTCCAGCTCGGAGAAGCCCACTTCCCGGCCCTCCACCTGGACTCAGTCACACTTTCGGGCGATGAGTTCGCCAGGGTGCTGGAGGATTTCCCCTCCATCATCACCCCGCAGTTCTCCACTACCGCTCCCAAGCACAGCATGCAACACCATGTTCCCACACAGGGACCACCGCTGCATGCCCGAGCCCGTAAGCTCCCACCCGACAAGCTCCACCTCGCCAAGAAGGAGTTTCGGAAGATGGAGGAGATGGGGATCATCCGTCGCTTGGACAGCCCGTGGGCATCTCCGCTACACATGGTACCCAAGTCCGCAGGAGAGTGGAGACCCTGCGGGGACTACAGGAGACTCAATGAAGCCACAACTGCCGACCAGTACCCGGTGCCTCACATCCAAGATTTCACGGCAAACCTGCACGGAGCAGCCATCTTTTCGAAAATCAACCTGGTCCGGGGGTATATCAGATCCCTGTACACCCCAACGATGTGCCCAAGACAACCCTCATCACCCCCTTCGGGTTGTTCGAATTCCTAAGGATGCCTTTCAGCCTCAAGAACGCCGCCCAGACTTTCCAGAGGCTTATGGACTCCGTAGGGCGAGGCCTGGATTTCGTCTTCATCTACCTAGTTTATATCCTGGTGGCCAGCAAGTCACGCCAAGAGCACGTGGCACATTTGCGCCAACTCTGCCGGCACCTGAGTGACCACGGACTGGCAATCAACCCAGCAAAGTGCCAATTCGGGCTGACGGAAATCGACTTCTTGGGCCACAGGGTCAGCCAGCATGGTGCCGCCCCACTACCGGACAAAGTCCAGGCCATCCTCCAGTTCCCCAGACCCAGCACAGTCAAGGGCCTGCAAGAATTTGTGGGGATGGTAAATTTCTATCATGGGTTCGTGCCGGCGGCGGCGCGCACCATGAGGCCTTTGTTCGGTTTGATGGCCGGCAAAGCCAAAGAGGTGGCACGGGACGCAGAGTCCACGGAGGCTTTTGAGCGGACTAAAGAAGTGTTGGCGAAAGCGACCCTCCTGGTACACCCGAGAATCGACATGCCCATGGCGCTCATAGTCGACGCTTCCGACACAGCGGTCGGCGGAGTCCTGGAGCAGCTCGTCGAGGGCCAGTGGCGACCGCTCGCCTTTTTCAGCTGGCACCTGCGACCACCGGAGGTTAAGTACAGCGCTTTCGATGGAGTTGCTAGTGCTCCACCTGGCTATTCTGCACTTCCGGTATTTCCTCGAAGGAAGGAATTTCACCATATATACAGACCACAAGCCCCTCACCTTCGCCCTTGCAAAAGTATCGGACCCATGGTCGGCTCGGCAGCAGGGGCACCTCTCCTTTATTTTGGAGTTTACCACGGATGCCCACCACATCGCAGGGAAGAACAACGTGGTCACCGACACGCTGTCCCACCCCCACATCCACTCAGTGACCACCTCATCCCCAGGGGTCGACTACACAGCGCTGGCACAGGTGCAACAGGCGGACACAAAGATCCCGGCCTACCGCACCGCCGTTTCGGGACTCCAGTTGGAGGACGTTCCCTTTGGCCCAACTGCGGTTCGGCTCCTGTGCAACACATCTACCAGCAGACCCTGTGGTACCAGCAGCATGGAGGCGACGAGTTTTCGACACGCTACATGGCCTGGCCCACCCATCCATCTATCAAATTGGTAGCGGACAAATTCGTTTGGCACAGTTTGCGCTAGCAGGTTGGACACTGGGCCAGGACCTGCATACACTGCCAGACCGCCAAAGTCCAGCGGCACATGAAGGCCCCCCTCCAGCAGTTCCAGCCGACGCTCGGGAGGTTTCAGCACATCGACGTGGACATCGTCGGCCCCCTGCCCATCTCCCAGGGTGCCAGTATATCTTTACCATGGTCGACAGGTTCACCAGACGGCCGGAGGCCGTGCTACTAACAGACACGTCCACCGAATCCTGCGCCAGGACGCTCATCACAAACTGGATCGCCAGGTTCGGACTCCCAGTGGACATCACCTCTAACAGGGGCACAGTTCACGTCAGGCCTGTGGATAGCACTGGCGTAGCTCTTGGGCACCCGGTTACATCACACCATGGCGTACCATCCCCAGTCTAACGGTTTGGTAGAGTGGTTCCACAGGCATCTCAAATCAGCCCTGATGACGCGCCTCAGGGGGCCCAATTGGACAGACGAGCTCCCCTGGGTTTTACTGGGCATCCGCACAGCCCCCGAGGAGGACCTAGGCACCTCCTCAGCGGAGTTAGTCTACAGCACTCCCCTGACGGTCCCAGGTGAGTTCGTGCCAGAGGTCCAAGGTCCAGCAGGGACAACAGAAGTGCTGACGAGGCTACAGGATAAGGTAGGGACCTTGGCACCGGTTCCCATCTCCAGACATGGCACTACACTGTCTTTTATCCCTAAGGACCTCCGGGACTGTGAGTACGTTTTCATCCGCAGGGGCATGCACGTCACTGCTGCAGAGGCTGTACAAGGGACCCTTCAGGGTGCTCTGACACAATGGATCTACGTGTGTCGTGGAGGTAGGTGGCCGCGAAGAGACCTTTACGGTGGCCCACCTCAAACCGGCGCATTTGGACATTGAACAGCCGGTGAAGGTACCCTCACCATGCCGATGGGGCAGGCCACCCAAGAGGGACACACAAACTGGGGGTCCCACACCCCCGATGGACACTTCTTGGTGGGGGGGGGGGGGGGGGGTGCGGTGTAGCGGCCTGTACTTATGGGACTAGAACCGCCATCGGCGGACGCACTGCAGTGCGTTGTGAGCTAACCGCAGGGCGGGCCTTCCAGTGGGATCCTGACATCACGTCCGCCGGAGAGGCTCTCGGGTATCTTTGTGTGTGTGTGCGCGTTTTGCTTCACACAGTGAAGTGTGCTCCGATTCAGCCACAACGTCTCTGAGTCTTTCAGGAACGCGTCGCATTCGGCTACACTTTATTATATCTGCCTGCACAAAGTGCAATGGCAAAAGTGGTTTTAAGCATCCTCTACCATGCAGTTTCACCTCATCACCTGTGCATGACAGATGAAACGGAATGCATTCTTTCTATCAATATGGCATAATGAAATATACTATTCTTAATAAACAAGAGTAAGGTGGAATTGGTACAAATGAACTATGAGAACAAAGAGATTAATTGGTAGCACTAAGTCTAGCTTTTGAATTCATCTGTCTGCTTGGGAGATGGTGAAAGTGGGAGAAGAAAGGGTGGAAAGAAGGAATTATTAGTTTTAGTTCAGTTTTATTGGAAAACGGGTTTATGTCAGACCTATTACTGACGAGAGTGAAAAAATATAATGCAAGGTTCTGCTAAACTTCAAGAAAACTCAACTGTTATTCATTGTTACTTGAATAATTAGGAAGAAAAATGAGAAAGGCTTGCAAAATGAAACTGATGCAATCCACATGGTCCTTAGACCTGTTGTAAGTTTCCAATTGAGCTAGATGCCTACCACTGGGACTTTTGATTGAATAATCTCTAAGGAGAAAACCTTAATTTACGAATGCAGAGGACAAGATGAGCAATTAGAACCATAGAAAAACAACAGCACAGAAAACAGGCCATTCTGCCCTTCTAGTCTGTGCCGAAACATTATTCGGCTAGGCCCATTTACCTGCCCCCAACCGATACCCCTCCACACCTCTCTCATCCATGTATCTATCCAATTTACTCTTAAAAGTTAAGGGTGAGCCCACATTTACCACATCAGATGGCAGCCCATTCCACACTCCCACCACTCTTTGAGTGAAGAAGTTCCCTCTGATGTTCCCCCTAAACCTTTCCCCTTTCACCTAATTGGCAATTGTTTATTTGGGTTGCACAGCCACCTAGCAGGTAGGGCTGTTGCCTCACACCTCCAGAGATTTGGGTTCAATTCAGACCTTGGATGCTGTTGACAAGTTGTTGTGTGGAGCTCACATGCTCTCCCTGTGACCACATGGGCTTCTCCCAGATGTGTCAGTTTTCTTCCATATCATAAAGAAACAACTAGCTACAGTAAACTACCCCTAATAAGGGTGGGTGGTAGGAGGAAGTGATGGGTCAGTGAGGAAGAATAGGCTACAGGGAAATAAGGGGGCAGTGGGACTGATGGGTGTGCTCTGAGAGCCAGCATTGACACACTGCGCCAAATTGTCTCCTGTGCTAAAAGGAAGGATATTTGCATGCACCAGTCTGCATTAAGCATTTGGTCTTTTATGAGTGAAAGACAATGAAAATGGTAAGGAATCCCAGTATTCATATGGATTTACATAGCAAAGCAGCTTTCCATAAATATTTTATAAACATTCAATATAAAATAATTGAAATGTGTTCATAATTTTACATCATACACAAAAGAACAGTTTTTCTTGAAGAGACCCCAAAAGCTACATTGCTAAAATGCAGGGGAAAAAAAAGATCTTTTACATTTCATGACTTTTCATACTCAATTAAAGTTAAGAAAATTTTGCATTTCAAGCCAAATAAGCTATGGGAATAATTGCAAAATTACTATAAAACCTGGAGCCTTTACCTTACTTGAGACCAACTCAATGGCATGCAAAGTTGGACATGAACTGCTATTAGACAACTTTCAGGTTCCACCTTTATTTTGATGTTAGACTTTACATTAATAAGCCTTACAGCTTATCCAGGCAGAATTTCCCTATTTTTAAAAGAGATATGGAAGATTGTTCCAAAATCCAGTATGTGAATTTGTTCCTCCTCACGTTTTAAGCAGAAGAATCCACACAATGAATCAAGACATAAGGCAGTTAATTTTGAGTATGCTGAAATGGTAACATCATAAAGCAAGAAAGAATCTTTAAATCTTTTGGAGATGTATTCCAGTTTTGACCTGAACCCTCTGCTTATCAAGGAGATAAAAAGTGTCAAAGAAAATGTGACATCTTTGTCAACATAGCATTCTTAGTCTAGCACTCAATTATCTAGTTTATGCGTTGTTATCCACAAGATGATTTAAGCTCTGACTCTCTAATAAAGGCTACCGGGTTATCAGACAGATACATATACTCTTGGTAATCTTCCACACAAAAAACGTTTTTTGCAAGATTTATTGGACAGTGGAAGAGCTGAAAATGACAGGTTATCTGGAGTGATTTAGGCAGATACAACTGCACAAAACAGTTCATTATTCACCTTTGCAACTACAACAAGTAGTATTCCTATTATTGAATCTGTCTGCAGGTCAGGTTGGAGCAGCTGACTGAACTCTAAAATTCTCTGCTGTGAAGTAGAGATATTGAAACCAGGTCAGTAGAGATGCCTGGAGAGATCTTTCATGCTTCCTAAATTAAGGTCCTGGAGTATCAGATATTTAGGAAATCTCTTGGGTGTAATTGCAACCATTTTTCTTCCACCAGAAGCAGCATTGCAAGACTTCTGGCAACCCATTCTTTTCCTGCAACTATCTTAGATTACAACAATCTGTCTTGAGGCACAAATCCCACTGGGGATTCCAACTATGAAATATTGCACTGGTGCCAAGAAACCTCACTGGTCACAAACCATCCTCCTCAGAACTTGCAATAAAGTAAATTAATTACTTCTTTACTGAAATAAACCCATGATTTACTCAATTTCCTCAAAGATCATTTTTATATAAAGTATTTTGAGTCAGGTTTATTTCTTAGTGCTAAGATATTTAAAAACTTGAATGTATGCACAGATATAACTGTCCCAATTGTTATGAAAATCATTCTTAAATAATAGCTTATAAATGACAAAAGAGAAACTAATTGGAATATTTGGATGCATACATTCAAACATGGCTGCTACAGTACAGGACTTGTAAATTGATTGTCCTGGATTAATAATCTGGAGATATGAAACCCATCTGTTTCACCAATACCTTTCAAAAGCAGGAAATATGCTGAATTTATCTGGCGTTACCTATAAGCAATTCCAAGCCCACGTGGTTGACTTAACAGCCTTCTGAATTATTCTAGCAATACACAAATACAGTAAAACTCCAATAATCCGCTATCCAATTGTTAGAAATCCCAATAGTTAAAAACATCTGGCTCACCATGGTCCTCTCCCCATAGTCACTTTAAACTCACTGGGGCCTGTTCCCACACTCACTTTAAACATGCCAGGCCCCATTCCCTGTTAGTACAAATATCAAAATTTATGACTGCCATCTGTCCAGTTATATACAGTAAAACTCTGATAATCCAGTACCCTTGGTTGTGCCAGATTTAGTAGACCCACCATCTCACCTGGTTCACAGGAACATTTATTATTCGCTTTTAATATATATAAAAAAATAGCTCATTAAAAGTGTGTTGATGTACAAGTAGGCATAATATGCAACAGTCTGAAAGATCTTCCAGTCTAGCACTACCAAGGGTGATGGATTATCAGAGCTTTACTGTATATAACTGGACAGATGTCAGACATCAATCTTGGTATTTGTACAAACAGAGGCATGCCCAGCTAAACCTGTAGGGTCCTCTATGTTCAGAGACCTATAAGAATAAAAGAGCTGATTCAAACACTATTTAAACTTGATAAAGGTCATCACAATCATAGCTTTTAGCCATTATCCCACCAGGCAATTCCATTGTGAAGTGTTCGGCCCCACCGGGATGACACAGAAGTCATGGAATGAAGTCAGGTGCAGCGGTCTTGTAAGTCCTCAAACTGTATTCCAGTTTTATGCCATGACAGATTTGTGGCCAGCTAGACTCCTCCCACAATTCCACCACATCTAAAATATCATAAGACCAGATCTCTCTCACTCTACCACTGTCAGGAAATCAAGTGAGATTCAATTTGGCGTAGAAGACCAGAAGGAACACCAATCAGGCATAAAAATGAAATTCTACTCAGTGTAGCCTCAAAGCAGGATAAGATGCATGCTAAACAGTAATAGGAGCATACTGAGTGAAGGAACAACACAGGATTATATTAAACTCTGCATATCCAGTAATCAGTGATAAAGATCAACCAAAATAATAACAGGAGAGTTTATGAACATCCACATGCCTAAAGAAAGGTCCAGCAAACGAGTGCCATACAAGATGAACACCTAGAGCATGGGATCAGGCCATCGGCCTATCACATCCAAGCTGATCCATCCATATTAATTCCATCTTCCAGCACCTGGTCCATAGCCCTCCATGCTTGGGCAATTCAAGTGCTCATCTAGATACCTCTTAAAAGCTGTCAGCAACTCTGCTTGAACCAGTGTGTGCCAGGAACTCACCATCCTCTAGGTGAAAAAGCTCCCCCTCAATAGATCCCCTCTAAATCTCTTAGTCCTTACCCTATATCTATGCCCTCCAGTTTTATCTACCTCTGATATTAGGGAAAAGTTTCTTGCAGTCTACCGTATCTATACCCTCGATTATATATACCTCAATCATGATCCTCTTAGCTTCCTCTGTTCCAGGGAAAACAGACCTAGCCTCTCCAGTCTCTTCTCAAAAATGAAACACACTACCCCAGACAACATCCAAGTGAATCTTTGCTGCACCCTCTCCAGCACTAACTGATTTTCTGATAGTGCGGTGATGACATTGCACGCAGTACTGAAGCTGAGGTCTGACCAATGTTTTATAAAGTTGAAGCGTAATCTTCCAGCCCTCGTATTCAATGCCCTAACTAATGTTGACTTTGACTTTAAAGAATGCAAGTATCCCATACACACTTTTAACCATATTTTCTACCTGCACTACCTCCTTCAAGGCTCTTTGGACTTGTACACCAAGATCCCTCTGTTCCTCAACACTCCCAAAGACCCATGGTGTATGTTCTAGACTCATTGGTATGCCCAAAATGCATCACATCACATTTGGTCAGGCAGTATCCATGGAAAGAAAGGGACAGTCAATGCTTTGGGTCGAGAACCTTCATCTGAACTGAAGGGCCAGATGAAGGGTCTTGACTTGAAACATCGACTGTCCATTTCCTTCCACAGATGCTGCCTTACCCACTTAGTTCCTCCAGCTTTTTGGTTGTTGCTCCAGATTCCAGCATCTGCAGTTTCTCATGTTTCCTGCTATCAGCACATCATATTTATCTGGATTACACTGCATTTGCCATTCCTCAACCCATTTCACCAAGACATTGATATTACCCTGCAGCCCAAAACTACCCTCCACACTATCAATACCACCCTGTGAACTTACTGATCATGCCTTCTACATCCACATTTGAATCATTTATAGAGTCACAGAGTCACTCAACACAGAGACAAACCCTTCAGCTTATATCGACCATGCGACCCAAGTTGTCTACTTGAGCTAGTTCTATTTCCCTGCATTTGGCCCATATCCCTCTAAACCTTTGCTTTCCATGTACCTGTCCAAATGTCTTTTAAACATTGTAATTGTACCCTCCTCCACATCTGGCAGCTCGTTCCATATACGCACCAACCTGTGTGTGAAAAAGTCACCCCTCAGATTCCTTTTAAATCTTTCTCCTCTCACCTTAAACCTATGTTTGAGATTTCCCCACCCTTGAAAAAAGACCATTCACTTTATCTATGCCCCTCATGATTTTATAACCTCTATAAGTTCACCCCTCAGCCTACTACGCTCCAGGGAGAGAAGTCCTAGTCTATCCAGCCTCTCCTTATAGCTCAAGCACTCCAGTCCTGGTAACACCCCTGTGAACCTTTCTGCACCCTTTCCAGCTTAATGATTTGCTTCCTATACCCAGCAATCAGGACAGCATAAAGTATTCCAAGTGTGATCTCACCAATGTCTTGTACAGCTGTAACATGACATCCCAACTCTTATACTCAATGCCCTGACCGATGAAGGCAAGCGTGCCAAACGCCTTCTTCACCACCCTATCTTCCTGTGTCTCCACTTTCAGGGAAGTATGTAGCTGTAACCCTAGGTCCTTCTGTTCTACAACACCTTCCAGTGCCCTACATTTACTGTGCAAGCCCTGTCCTGATTTAACTTACCAAAGTGCAACATTTTGCACTTGTCCGAGTTAAATTCCATTTGCCATTCTTTGGCCCACTTCCCAAATTGGTCTAGATCCCCTTGCAAACTTAGACAGCCTGCCCTCCATTGACTCTATAAGCACTTCCCGCTGCCTCAGGAAAGCAGCCAACATAATCAAAAGTCCCTTCCCACCCCAGTCATTCTCTCTTCACCCCCCCACTTCCATCGGGCAGAAGATATGAAAACATGCAACACCAGGTTCAAGGGCGGCTTCTATTCCGCTGTTATAAGAATCTTGAACAGACCTATTGTATCATAAAGACGAACTCTTGATTTCACAATCTACCTCGTCATGGCCTTTGCACCTTATTGTCTACCTGCACTACACTTTCTCTGTAACTGTAAGTGTAATACTATATTCTACATTCCATTATTGCTTTTCCCTTTCTAATTCCTCGATATACTTGCGTTTTGAAATGATCTGAATAGATGCCATGCAAAACAAAGTTTTCACTGTATCTCAGTATATCTGACAATAACAATCAATTACCAATTAGCCTCTTCACTGTCCACTGCACCACCAAATTTGGTGTTGACCACAAAATTAATAACCATGTTAACAATATTGTCATCTAAATTGTTAATATAGATGACAAACAACATTGGACCCAGCACCAATCCCTGTGGCAACCACTAGTCACAATCCTCCAATCTGAAAAAGAACCTTCCTCCACCACCCTCTGCTTCCTTCCACCAAGCCAATTTGGAATCCAATTGGCTAGCTCACCCTGGATTCCATGTGATCTAACTTTCCAGATCAGCTTACCATGCAGGACCTTGTCAAAAGCCTTGCTAAAATCCATGTAGACCATGTCTACTGCCCTGCCCCTCAGAATTTTTTTCAAAAACTTTCCTACTATTGATGTTAGGCTCACAGGTCTCTAATTACCAGGCTTTTCTCTGCTGCCTTTCTTGAAAAGAGGGACCACATTTGTCGTCCTCCAGCCATCTGGTACCTCACTTGTGGTCACCAAATCTCAGCTAAAGCAACAGCAATCTCTTCCCTTGCCTTCCTAAGGCATTGAGTACCTCTCCTTTATTTATGAAGACTTGCATGAGAATTTCACCTTCCCCTTTGTGGAATCTTGCCACGATAAAGTCTGTTTCCTTTGTGCATAGTGATGAAAAGTATTCATTTAGGATCTCATCTACGCCCTCTGGTTCCATGCTCAGATTGCCCCTGTTGTCCCTAACGAATCCTACCTTTCCTCTGGTTATTCTTTTGCCCTTGATATACTTACAAATCACATTTGGATTTAACTTAATCCTGTCCATCCATGGTATTTTGTAACCTCCTCTTTGCCTTCCTAATTTCCTTTTTAAGTGCCTCCCTACACTTCTCATACTCTTGACAGACCTCCCCCATATTTAGTTCTCTACAGTCATCTGCTTCCTTTTCCCTCTTTATCCAACCCTCAATATCCAGGGTTGCCTGTGTATGTTACCCTTAGCTTTCACCCTTACAGGGACACATTGGTTCTGAACTCTCGCTATTTATCCTTTGAATGCTTTCCACTTTGCAGATGTAGACTTACCTGCAAGTAGATGCTCCTGGTCTACCTCTGCCAGGTCTTGATCTTATTTTAATGAAATTAGCCTTCCTCCAATTTCAGACCATAATTCTTTGTCCCTCCTTATCTTTTCCATAACCACTTTGAAATATAGTTATGATCACTTTCTCCAAAATGGTCCCCCACTGACAATCCCTCCATTTGACCAACTACACTCCCCAGATTAGGTCCAGTAATGCTTCTACCCTGAGCAACAAACAATCTGGTGGAGGAACTCAACAGATCGAGCAGCATCTGTGGGAGGAAAGGAATTGTCAATGTTTTGGGTTGAAACACTGTATCAAGACTTTGATCAGGAAGAAGCATGTGTCTCCACGCTTCTTCCCTCATTGGTCCATTTACATACTGTGTCAATAAGCTCTCCAGGACTTGCATCAAAAATTCCAACTGCTCTGAGTTTTTTTTTACAGTAAGTCCCAGTGAATATTCAGGAAATTGAAATATCTTAGAACTATGACCTATTTTCATTACATCTTTCTACCACTTGTCTATACATCTGTTCCCCTATCTCTTGTTCATGTTAGGAAGTCTGTAATACAGCCCCAACGAAGTGACAACACTCTTTGTTCCTAACCTCTATGATGAGGCTCTAAGGTATCCTCCCTCAATGCTTTCCTTGATTACAGTGCACTGCCATCTCCCTTTACGACCCCCCCCCCACCTCAAAATTCTGTACCCTGGGATACTGAGTTGCCATTCCTGCCCAAAAATATCATAGTCCCAAGTATTAATTAAAGCTTTGAACTCATCCACCTTACTAGTTAGATGAAATTTAGCTCTGTATTCCCCTCATGTGCTTTTAACCCCCTGTTCTGCTTACTGGACTGACTTTTTCTCTTCTAAGTCAATGTACTTCCCCATCTGAACATCTACTCTGAACCCCATGCTCCTGCCAACTTAGTTTAAATCTTCCCCAACAGCACTAGCCTACCTCCCTGCAAGGATGTTGGTCCTGTTCCGGTTTCTGTGCAACCTGTTTCACTTGTACTGGCCCCATGTTCCCCAAGGATCCAGGACTCTGAAGCCTATCAATTGCACCATCCTTTCAGCCACACATTCACCTAACTTATCCTTCTGTACCTATACACACTAGCTCATGGCACAGAAAGCAATCCAGAGATTACAACCTTTGAGGTCCTACTCTTTAAAAAGGATACCTAGTTCCATAAACTCATGTTGAGGGACCTCACGCCTACTCCTACTATGTCATTGGAACCAACATTTACCACGTCCATTAGTTGTTAACCCTTCCCTTTCAGAATGTCCTGCAGTGGCTCTGAGACATCCTTGACCATAACATCAAAGAGAGAATATTCCATCTTGGAGTATCGTTTGCAGCCACAGAAATGCCTGTTTTCCCTCCTTATCATAAAAACCTCTAACACTATCACTCTCCCAGTCTTATTCCTCCTCCTCGATACAGCAAAACCTTCCACGATGCCACAAACTGGGATATATTCCTGGGAGGCCATTCTTTCTCTCCCCCCAACAATATCCACATGGTATACCTGTTTGAGAGGGGAACGTCCACAGGGAACTCCTGCGCTACCTGCCTGCTCTTCGTGCCCTTCCTTGTGGAGTGGTCATTCATCTCCTCACTTTCTGTACCTGTGGTGTAAACAACTTGCTACTGCCATCTACCACATATTCCACATCCTGGATACTCCATAGGAAGTCCAATCACAGCTCTATCTGCTTTATGAGGTCTGCCAGGGGTTGCAGTTGGACACACTTCTCTTGGTATAACTTCAGGTGCAGGTTCCCACCATAAGTAAAGCCATTTTGAACTAGTTCCATGAATTATCAAGACGTATGAATGAAGCAGCTGTAGTACCAAAAAGCAATGCTAGAGTCAGGATGTTCCAGTCCGGCTACAAAATTGGCATCTACCCAACAATGTGGAAAATTACTAAATATAATTTTGGCTCAACAAAATAGGCCAAATCTAAACCATCCAATTACCTCTCAAACAATCAAAATTGTCGAAAATGTCATTAACTATGCTATTAGATAGCACACTTGGCAATAACTTGCCCAGTGTTGCTGAGTTTGGTTCTGCTAAGACCAGCTAGTTCCAAACGTTATTATAGCTGTGGTTAAAATATGGACAAAAGTGCTAAGCAGCAGAGATCAGGTGAATGCGACTGCACCTCAATTTCAATACATATTTGGATTTTACCAAAGAACCATAGCAAAGTTCAAGTCAATGGAAATCAAGGGAAAAAGTACAGTAAATGGAATCATTGTATTACAAAGGAACACGGCTATGACTGTCAGCGGCATATCCTCTCAGCTGCCGGTTCTCTCTGCACTAATTCCTTTGGACACTGCTTTGGTAAAACCATCTTTAAAAGCTTCAGCAATAACCTCCCCACTAATTCAAGTTTAGAAATAGTGATGCATCACTTGCTGGATAAGTGTTTTGTTTTTTTTTTGCAACTCAGATAATGAAACTGTTCATGCCTGCATGTAGCATGAATTGGGCAATATTTAGGCTTCAGCTGATGAGTGGCAAGTAACATTCACACAATGTATCAGGCAATGATTTTCAACAAGAGAACATCAAACTACTTCCCAACAATAATAGCATTACCATCACTGATATCCCACCATTCTATTGTTCACAGTGGAGCAGAAATTTAACTAGACCAGGCACTTAAACAGTGTAACTACAAGGATATCTTTGTGAAAGAATATTCTGTGGCAGGTAAACTATCTCCCAATGTGTCCAAAGCCTTTCCATCATTTTCCATGCACAAGTTGGCAGTGTGTTATGCTACTCTATACTGACCTGGAAGAGCATACTTTTGAAATATTCAAGAAGCTGAACACTATCTGGACACAGCAGATTATCTGTCACCTATCTGCATTACTGGCACATCATGGCTGCAGTGTGTACCGTCTAACAAATGCTCTACAGTGACCTACCAAGGATTCTGTGACAGTATCTCTCTTACAGGTCACATTTACTACTAGAAAGAAAGCTTTTACCAAAGAACCCTAGCAAAGTTTAAGTCGATGGAAATCAAGGGTAAAAAGGACACCAGCTGGAATCACTGTAGCACAAAGGAAAACGGCTGTGATTGTCACGGCAAGGAAGGAATACAATATTTATCATCCTTGGTACCTGCGTTACATGCACCTTCACGGTTCAAAATGGCAGCACATTGCCCCTGCCTCAAATCTCATTTGTGTTGGGCAATAGATGGTTGCTTGCCAGCAGTCTCTTACTGCATGAATGAATTAACAAAGTCTCTCAGTAGCTACCAAGAGGGATGTGAGATTATTCATGGAAGTACTGTGAACAGGCAGATTGTAGCAACCATACTTTTCCCAATGGAGTTTATGGTCTGACCCGAACAGCTTCATAAATCAGATGCATTGCCTCTAAATAATTATGCATGGATAACTTAAGAATAGTAAGGGGAAAAAAAGTGGCAAAATATATTAATTTGTTGAATTTTTAAGCAATGCCACAGCACCAATTTTTTTTTTAGAAACCACAAGTAGGATCTTGGTAAGCAGTAGCAAAAATTCAATTTGTAAAATTTCTTATGTTGTTTCCTTTAATGGTATGTTGTTTTTTTTTCTGTCCTTTCTGTCTGAAATGACAAAAACAATTATTTCACAATTGACATGAGGCAGCTGGTCACCATAAAGAGTATTAAATGATGTATGAAACATTATTTCACAAATCAATATTCCAAACACACCATTACTGCTCCAATCAAACATTTACTTAAGAACACAGCAGCAAAAAGAAAACTGTTTTGCAATCCACACTAAAGAATAATTCACCCTTCCCCCAATCAGTAACATTTTTTTTATTAAATAATAATTTTAACAATGAAAATCAAAACATTTGTTAACATGTTACAATCTTAGACCCAATTAAACATTAGCAAAATAGATGTGGTCTTGTCTCAAAACAATTTAGAAAAATCTACTGAGAAACAATTGAATCTTACAAATCTTTCAATAAGCTAAATTCTTTAACAATAAGTTACAGGCTTGGAAGTGTTTGATACTAAGGTTATACTACAACTAATAAATCATTATGCCTTTATAATTATGAATACCACAATACTCAATGTTTCACCAATTGCATTAGAATATATATCAATTTTTGATCGCCATTCCTAGCTCTAAATCTATTAGCACATCAATTTATTGCACATTTGGATTCGAGCAGTCTTATCAAACAAAAGCTACCCAGGCAAACAATAACAAAGACAACGGAGCTTTTCAATTTAACAGAATCAAAATAAACAAAAAATATTTTCATGCTTCAGTAATGTTTACCGTGATTTGATTTTAGATTTATCTTTTTCTGAGACCAACTCCTATCAGCTTAAGCACCCTGCATTTCCCTTCTAAATTTCCTCTGTCGACTGCACTTTTTTGCCCACCAACCCATCAACAAAGCCCATGCTGACTGAAGCTTGATTGCCAAATAGCACGTTGACGATATTTGCATTAGTTTGGGGATCTGGGGGGATGCGGGGGAAGGGTAGAAAAGTATTGCATTTTAAACTAATGTGTATACTGAGTGCAGGCTGAAGTGACAGTGCTCATCAGTCACCTGCTCCCGCTATCTTCACCCCTGCTTTTGCACAAGTCTAAAAGGTTAAAATGGGTCACAGATCCACAAAAGGCAGAAACTCAAATTGGTCATTTGCATTTGTAGACAAAGGTAGCCATTCTAAATCATGCAATAAAACCAGAAACACTTGCATCAAATTCTCATGCATTGGTAGTTTAACACTCAATAATACAAGTTTTGTCAATTACAGAAATATCTGATTATGGTACCAAATAGGGAAACAGGCAACATTCATTTCACAATGACCTCTGTCATATTGAACACACTATTTTCGTAGCAACTTAAAATTTAAAACCCAAATATGCAATAGCTAATCTCCATACAAATGCTGTATGGTCAAATAATGGGGAAAAGTTCATCAATTATTTTCATCTTCTGTTTTTTTAGTCATGATCACATTTTACTAGGCCCCATGAATATTAAACAAAATTATCTTTTTAACTTAA
The DNA here is from genome assembly GCF_009764475.1 of Pristis pectinata. Lineage (NCBI taxonomy): Eukaryota > Metazoa > Chordata > Chondrichthyes > Rhinopristiformes > Pristidae > Pristis > Pristis pectinata. The sequence continues at coordinate 69,318,166 of NC_067408.1, read as the reverse complement.
TTATCTAAAACAAACTTGCATGGCCACAACAAGAGGAAGCTCTAAATCAGGACATTATTGCACAGGAGTAGTTTACAGATTAGACTCTAAATCTTCACATTAAAGGAAGATTAGATGTGAAGTTATAGGGCTGGAAATTTGCATGCAACTATCTACCTAGGTAATTTACAGCATGCAAAAATTCACATTCATACATTAATTTGAATATTTCATCTACACAAGGCTAAACTTAAGCACAGAGCCACTTCCAAGTATCTTAGCAAAACTTAAAATTTTAAACTGAAATTGAACTATTATTCATCTGCTATATTTAACAAAAGATCAGCTGCTACCTTTAAAAATATTAACTTGAATTCAAATGGTAAATTCTAAGATTTATCAGTCAATACCACAGCTAAATAAATGTTTTAACAATCTCAAGTAAACAAAGAAAGAATTATTATCTACAACACTGAGTGTTTACATTTTGTTGAGTCGATCTGACCAACAGGAAGGGTAAAAAAAATACATAAAAGCTGTTTAGTTAGAAGGACAAATCAATAGTTCAGACCTTTTCAGAAAATGTCATTCTGCTGCCTGCCAGTAAAGGTTTAATTGCTCACTGCAGGCATTCCACACTCTGCCTCCATGTTGTTACCAGATTCCCTTGAAAACAAAGAGCCTCTGTCTTATTGGCTGAGATTTGAATGATGTGTCTTCCCTCCCTTTCACATTCAAAGTGTTTGTGTGCAACTATAATGACTCCTGAGTACCATTTCAAAATGCAGTTCAATTAAACATGATCTGATCCTCACCAGTTCTGCCAAAACAAAATGACAACTAATCAGAACCAACCATGTGTCAAAATGTTATGAACTAAATCTTTCAATTTATTCATAATTTTTTGCAACATTTGTGTATTTCCAAAACCAACCTTTTGTTTTACAAGTTATTAACAATTTTTTTTGATCGTCAAAATTAATTTCTGGAATGAAGCAAATGTTATTCCTCAAGTTTTTTTAAATGCTAGATTTTAAAAAAGGAAAATGCAACACAATGTAAACATTCTGACAATCTGGCTTTATTGAAGACTCACTTAGTGGGCACTGTGTTATATGGGAAGAGTCTTACGGCATTTTCCAATCTAACCTATAGAGCAAATGAAATGACAGAAAACTGGCAGCAATTCAGTTAGCTAATACAACAAATACATGAATGGTAATACATTCAGCATCCGACAAGCTACAATGTGGCTCCCAAACCAAAAAGGATTCCCACCTAACACAAAACTGCTCCCCGTCTCGCCCCCTCATTTTTCCTTTCTCTCTCCTCCTGATCCAACTGACTCCCATCACCCTATGTCTTTCCCCTCCCCCACCCTCTCCCCATCACTCACACACTCTTCCCACTGGTTCCCCTCCTCACCTCCCTCCCTTTATTCCATGCTCCACCATCCTCCTCTATCAGATTCCATCACCTTCAGCCCTTTGTCACTTCCACCTATCACCCTCCAGCTTCTGACATCATTCCCACTCTCCCCCCCTCATCTGCCTATCACCCCCCTCACCTGGATCCACCTGACATCTCTTGCTCCACCCCTTCCCTCCACCTTTTTATACTAGCTATCTCTCCTCTTTCTTTGCAGTCCAGATGAAGGGGCTCAACCCAAAACGTTGACTGTCCACTTCCCTCCATAGATGCTGCCTCCAGCGCTTTGTTGCTCCAGATTCCAGCATCTGCAGTTTCATGTCTAACGTAAAACCTTGATTCTCTATCCAACAAACAAATAATTGTACCTTTCTAATTTACTTCCACCTTTTTCCCCCTTTCACATGTTAAAAACACTCAGCAAATATTAGAATAACTCTACATACAATGCGGAAGACTCAAATAGGTCAATTATCCACTGTAAAAATGATTTTTGAAGCAATGTAACATGCAGTTTCCATTACACTGGGCTATTTTTCAGTACATTTTCTTCTAAAATTCATCAAACCAATGCAAAATAAGGAATATCAACTGCAGATTACACTCCGCACAAATATAACTTCATGCCACCTTAAAAAAGAATTGCTTGAAGTTTGCTCTGCTCACAAGATCAGCCACAGCCCAAGATCAAATTAATCACCAACATGACTTCCTACTCGTTACATCCATTTTAAGAGACTCTTTGAAGCTCACAATTAAAAAGATTTTAAATGAATATGTAACTACAGGTAAATGGCTCTGTTCAGTTTTTAAATATCTTTTTAAGTTACTTAAAACTGGCGACCAAAAACCTAACCAACAATGTTTTTTGTGATAAACCCAGTGTTACCTGTATTAATAAAACCTGTTAATATTCAAGCAAAACACTCACCCAGTTACCATTTCTAAACATATCATGGATATTTTTAATGCAAAGTCTACTTTCAAAGATGTTGATCAAAAGAACTTGCTTAGAGAAGATTTTACATTCAATGTAACACAAATGAGTTTGAACAGAAATGTATAGTAAAGAACACTCCTTAAAACAAGTTGTACCCAGATCATCAGTTACACCAACCAACCATCTTAGCCTCTGCACTCAACAATGCATGAAAAATACCTTTTAACTTTGGGCAGATAGACTACTTTTAGTTGAAGCACATTGACCTGTATTCCACAACTGCCCTGTCAAAAAATCTATCAACATTCACCATTGTGAAACTATGAATCAGACAAACTTCAGAATTTGAATTCAAGGGAAATCAGCTAAAGTGATGTAAAGCCCTGCGAATTGATATCAGTATAAAATAACCTGAAAATGTTATTCTTTGTTTCAAATTTTTATCAAAGACTGACACCATCCAAACTTGGAAATCAATTTCCACTTCTGTATCATCAATGGGGAAAAATCTTACAATTTTTTATTTATCAGAACTGACTACAATGTTCAATGCTCATCATCAGCTCCTCAAGGCAAACTAAGAGTAACCAGTAAATACAGGGTTGGTTATTGGCTCCCATAGCCAGAAAAAACAACACATTTTCAAGAAGTTAATCTACAGCTAAATGTCAATAAAGTGAAAATTTCAGCTATGTAATAACTGACAATAGTTAAAAGTTTAAATTAAATTTAAAAATAACTTACATTTCTATAGCAAACCATGACTTCAGGACATCCTATTGAATCATAAGCATTAAGATTACAGGCAATTCTCTTGGCATCATAACAAGAATTAAGGATGATCTTGTGAAATATTGGTTAAAGTATAGAAATTGGCCAGGTGACCAAATGATCATTCATTACAATAATATAAATCTTAGTTAAATATACCAAAATTCATGTTCACCACAAAATTTCAGATTAAACAAAATTCATTTCAAAAACTTACCCCTATTTCCAGGTGGCTGGAGACCATCTCCTGTCATACCACACCACCCCACTGGAAAAATATCACGAGAGTCATATTTGCACCAGTAGTCGAATGCACCTCTCCAACCATCAAATGTTATAAAAATGTCATCTCCTTTCACTTCACTAATAGTTGCCGGACAAATCAGATGAGGGTTTTTCCGATCCACAGCTTCCAGTTTCATCCCAACTTTGAAATGATTATGCTGTGGACTAGGAGGTTCCTCCAAGAAAAGAAAAATATGATTTATTTTAAAGTGTATGCATTCATTTAAAACTTATAAGCAGTATTACAATTTTAATTTAAAATGAACTCGTAATACAGGCTTGGGCAATAACATTAAGTGTTTTTGAATGCATAATTAAATATTTTTCCAATCGAGTATATCTGCAGACTGAAATATTGTTTTGTTTTTGAAAGGAACATGAAAGACAATAGGAAAGCACTTAGGTTTAAGAGCAGGTTCACTAATTGAGCAATTTTCGTCCAAGTTTCACAATTATAACATTCCATATCTGTCCATGGCAATATTATCCCACAAATACATAAAGCACACCCAGCTCTCTCTCACCACTGCCTCTTTCAAACCCTTTTCTCTCTCTAAAATATCAGCCAATTCATTTTAATTGCAGTACCAGATAAGCAGAAATTTCCTGCAACTAACGGAAAGACCAATACTATCATCTCTGATATCCACTACAACTTCATCTACAGTGGCATGCAAAAGTTTAGGCACCCCTGGTCAAAATTTCTGTTACTGTGAATAGCTAAGCAAGTAATAGATGACTTGATTTCCAAAAGGCATAAAGTTAAAGATGACACATTTCTTTAACATTTTAAGCAAGATTACTTTTTTATTTCCATCTTTTACAGTTTCAAAATAACAAAAAAGGAATAGGGCCCAAAGCAAAAGTTTGGGCACCCTGCATGGTCAGTTCTTAGTAACACCCCCTTTGGCAAGCATCATAGCTTGTAAACTCTTTCTGTAGCTAGCTAAGAGTCTTTCAATTCTTGTTTGAGGGATTTTCGCCCATTCTTCCTTGCAAAAGGCTTCTAGTTCTGTGAGATTCCTGGGTGGTCTTGCATGCACTGCTCTTTTGAGGTCTATGCACAGATTTTCGATGATGTTTAGGTCGGGGGACTGTGAGGGCCATGGCAAAACCTTCAGCTTGTGCCTCTTGAGGTAGTCCATTGTGGATTTTGAGGTGTGTTTAGGATTGTTATCCTGTTGTAGAAGCCATTCTCTTTTCATCTTCAGCTTTTTTTTTTACAGATGGTGTGGTGTTTGCTTCCAGAACTTGCTGGTATTTAATTGAATTCATTCTTCCCTCTACCAGTGAAATGTTCCCCGTGCCACTGGCTGCAACACAAGCCCAAAGCATGATCGATCCACCCCTGTGCTTAACAGTTGGAGAGGTGTTCTTTTCATGAAATTCTGCACCCTTTTTTCTCCAAACTTTCCTGCGTCCTCACCACAAAATTCAGCGTCAGAAGTTTGCAAAGGAACATCTAAACAAGCCTGATGCATTTTGGAAACAAGTCCTGTGGACTGATGAAGTTAAAGTAGAACTTTCTGGCCGCAATGAACAAAGGTATGTTTGGAGAAAAAAGGGTGCAGAATTTCATGAAAAGAACACCTCTCCAACTGTTAAGCACGGGGGTGGATCGATCATGCTTTGGGCTTGTGTTGCAGCCAGTGGCAAGGGGAACATTTCACTGCTAGAGGGAAGAATGAATTCCAGCAAATTCTGGAAGCAAACAACTCACCGTCTGTAAAAAAAAAGCTGAAGATGAAAAGAGGATGGCTTCTACAACAGGATAACGATCCTAAACACACCTCAAAACCCACAATGGATTACCTCAAGAGGTACAAGCTGAAGGTTTTGCCATGGCCCTCACAGTCCAATGACCTAAACATCATCGAAAATCTGTGGATAGACCTCAAATGAGCAGTGCATGCAAGACGGCCCAAGAATCTCACAGAACTAGAAGCCTTTTGAAAGGAAGAATGAGCAGATATCCCCCAAACAAGAATTGAAAGACTCTTAGCTGGCTACAGAAAGCATTTACAAGCTGCGATACTTGCCAAAGGGGGTGTTACTAAGTACTGACCATGCAGGGTGCCCAAACTTTTGCTTCGGGCCCTTTTCCCTTTCTGTTATTTTGAAACTGTAAAAGATGGAAATAAAAAAGTAATCTTGATTAAAATATTAAAGAAATGTGTCATCTTTACCTTTATGCCTTTTGGAAATCAGGTCACCTTTTACTCGCTTAGCTATTCACAGTAACAGAAATTTTGACCAGGGGTGCCCAAACTTTTGTGTGCCACTGTATATTTCCAGTAATTGTCTAAATGAACTAATTATTCACAATTTTATCATATCTAACTGGAGTTGAACTCAGTTTACATATACATCATATCACCAAGGCCAACTACCTCCAATTCTGTAGTAATATTCAAATTCAACCCTATCTCAGCTTATCAGTTGTTGAAATCCTCATCCATGCCCAAGGTACTGCAAGACAACAATTCCAATGCAGATATGCCAGTCTCCCGTGTATCATCCTGCTGAAACCAGTGTAACATGGGATAGGTTATAAGTATCCTTGTTGCTTGTAATCTATCCCACATTAAATCCTGCTCACCTGTACTTGCCATGTTAAGCAATGTTCCAGTATTAAAATTTTTACTTTTGTTTTCAAATCCTTCCATAGCTTCCCTTCTCCCAAACTCAGCCATCTCCTCTAGCCCCACAATTCTCAGACATCTCCTAATTCTGGCCTGTTATGATTTAGAAATGTCATTATTCCACCATTGGCACCTATGCCATTTAGTTGCTGAAAGACTAAGCTCTGGACAAGCTTCCCTGAACTTCTTCACTTTTCAATGTCCTTTTTCCTTTTAGGCCCTTCTTAAAACCTGGCACTTTGCCCTCTGCAGCTTGATCTGGCTAAGTACCTTGGTATAATTTACTTTAAAAGGAAGATATAATAATGAGATCTTCAATTCATTTTCATAGCTAGAAATCAAAAATAATGGCTAAGGACCACACCAATTTACCCACTTAATGGCTAGATTAATTTGGAAAAGGGAAAGAGTATTGGAAAGAGCACTGGAAGGAGCAGTTTAAATTATAACCTAGGATAGAAAGTTTCTTTTAAATCTTGCACTGTAGCTTAAAATTATCCTGGATTGGCAGCATAGTCAATTAGCAGTACAGCAGGGACTGAATTTAGGAGACAAAAATCATAGCTGCCATTTAAAAAAACTCTACTGAAAGAGTATAGCCAAGTAACAGCTGGCATTAACAGCTAATATTAAGTGACATTTTACCACTCCCTCCCCAACTCACGACTTCAGTTTCTGGATTCAGCTGCTGAGTTGATCATTTGTGCTAGAGATTTGGATGGTTTTCCCAGTTATCGTGCTTCCAGGGTCACTTAGTCAGTCATCAAACATTATTTTCTGAATTTAAAGGATTTGTGTCGTAAAGCATTAATATTCTCAGTGAAAATATCTAACAATGTACAAAATGAATTCCACAAACTGAAAATAAGAGTGCTCCCAGCATCCTACGTTGAATGAAAATTTTGCTTTACTTAAGGAAGTGCTCTCTTCCAAGGTATAAATATCATTCTGCTTACTGTTAAATTGGATGAAGTTGTTTATGATCCTGTGTTTACAGTGTAAGTTTATTCACAAGTGAAAATACAAGCAAAGTATATCATTCCTACAAAACATCTTGTAAATGTTTGAATACATCTTCTCATTAATACAGATGGTGGTATTATTTCCTACAGATCAATAATTGCATTTAAATAATGCTTCATTATATTCTGAATTGTTTCAGAAAGAATGCATTCCTTTTCAAGTGCTGTCACTGTTACCTAGGTAAATGTGGGAAGTCTCTGGAGATGCCACAAATGGATTATGACCAGATCCATTATTCTGGTGATGCTAGTTGAGGGACGAATTTTTGCCAGGCCACCAGGGGGACCTCCTTGCAAAGAAATTTCATGTCCATATCAATATGCCAAATTTAAAGTTCCTTCTAAGAAAGTATTTAGAAAAATGCAATGCTGTCTTAATACTGCACTGAAAAGTCAAACCAGATTTGTGCGCACAAGTTAAAAAGTTTCAATACGATTTAAAGGACTTTCTCAATTGTCTTTTCAATATCCTGCAGTTTGTTATAAACCTTTTACAGTAATATTAGTTTATATTTTGAGAGAAGACATCACAAGGAGTTTCAAATCTAACATTACTCTACGACAAACATCCTTGTATTATTCACAAGGACTGGTGACACCCTCACATGGGAAAGCAATGTCTTAAGACCAGCGTTGCCTAACAATAAAATATTAAATTCAATGATTATTTAAGGGTTGGGAGGGTAGTGTTGGTGAAATGCACATCAATAAAAATTCAACAGAGAACAAGGCACTGGATAAAATGGCAACAGCTTTTTGTGCATTCTTTGAAAAGAACATTTCTTACCTTTTTAAATATAGATGCTGGGGCCATTTCAGCTCCATTTAGTGTTCTCAGCAGAAACATTGGCCAGGAGGAAGCATTCATTCTGAATCCTGTCCACTCATGCAAAACAAACATGAGTTAGGCTTCAAACAGTACTGAAAACCGAAGATGCCATATGGAAAAGAAAAACCAATTCCAAGTTACACAATATGCTCATTATAGCAACTGGGATTTTCCACCTCAAGTGGCTGAATAGTACCTTATTAAAAAAAAAAGGCCTTTTTATTTTAAAGTGCTGTTTTTATGTAATTTCTGGTCTCATTGAATGCTGGTAGGTAAATCCTTATGTTTACCACTTTGCAGGCAACAAAATTATGTAACATATTAAGCTACGTTATATCACAAATGAACTAAGTTAAGGTCCAATACCAGTTATCACCACCTTTTGTGAAGACAACTCTCAGCTTTTCACATTGGACACACAATGAACTAGAACTATAGATCTTAAAAAAGCAAAGCTCAAAACAGTTCAAAAACTTTATGGCAAAAGGCTTTTATGTCACAAGTGGATATATGCACTTGTCTGACTTTTATCAGCCTTGAGACAAAGTCAATCCTTATTTCAAAAACAAATTAATATAAACATTGAAAATGTTAAAAATACACAACTATTAGGAAGACAAATGGTACATTGCCCTTTATTGCAAGAGGATTTGAGTATAAAAGTAGATGTCTTGCTCCAATGATGCAATAGGTAGATAGCATCTGGAATATTGTTCACGGAAGGAGATAGCTGTGATAGAGTGAGAGCAGCAAAGGTTCCCGAGATCGATTCCTAGGGGGACAGATTAAGCAGATTGTACCTAGATTCTCCAGTTCAGTAAAATGAGAGGCGATTTCCTTGAAATGTACAAAATTCTTAGCAGGCTTGGCAGGGTAGATATGGAAATATCTAGCATGCTTGAGGTGTCTAGAATAAGGGATCTCAGTCTCAAAAAAAGGCATCTGCCATTCAGGACAGGGATGAAATTTCTACACCCAGAGGGTAGTAAAGCTTTGGAATTTATGACCCCAAGGTGGCTATGGAAGCTAAACTGATGAGTGTATTCAAGATAATTTTTTTAAGCTATTAAGGAAAATGGGGTTAGTGTAGGAAAGTAGAAGAGGTATAAGATCCATGATCTAACTGAATGGTGCAGCAGGAACAAAGGGCTGAATGGCTTATTCCTGCTTTTATTACTTATGGTTTAGGTTTAGTTTTAGGTTCTAGAGAGTGAAAAGGCAGGTTATGGTTTTTGGTTTAACTTCTGATAAAGACAAGCCCAAAATATAAATCTGCTTTTACTCTTTATGTATGCTGACTGATATATCAATTCCCGACATTTTCTTGCATCTTGAAAGCTCTTTAAATAACTTGCTCTCAAGCTAAAATGGCAAATAGAAATAAAGGATCAAGAGGAAAATAGTTTTCATGGTAAAAATTCCAGGTTCCTGGTCCTGTTACAATTTACATGAAACAAAAAATTTGAAACTTTCTAACCTGAAACAGATGGATCCCTGTTTTCAGGGTTCTAAAAAAACATTATAAAGCTCGTCTGTTGGCCTTCTCCTTTCAATTTTCCCACACATTATTCTCATAGAAAAGCAGTTAGCCTTTATTCACAGCCACTCCTAATGAGATTGTAAACCATAGAGAAATGAACATCAGAAACAGAAAATAAAAGCTAGCCGATCCATGATACTCCATACAAAACAAAGTTACTCTGGATCCCCCAATCTCCAGTAGAACGATTCATGGATCCCATATTTAAGAATAATTAAGGTTCTGTTACAGTTTATCTATAAATTAAAGAACAGCACAAATATCTCAAATCTTTTAACTTCCCTTTTCAATAGCCCGACTTAAAAACCTCTATGAAGATTATTCCACAGAGATTTAACAGTTAGTAGCAGGTGGATTGGTGTCTCAGGTAGCAAAAAATAGAGTGAAGAGAAAGGAAAGGGAAAGAGAATCAGAAGTTTTTTCATGACTAACTAACTCAATATCAATTAGTGAGCTTGTGCCTCATAGATTAGGCTCATGCTACCAGAGGGTCTACATATTACCCTGATTCTGACTTTTGCCAACATTTTACAATATCCATCCACATCAAAACTGACCTGTCAACACTGACGCAATTGATTCAAGTCCAAGCTAATAAACGTCACCAATAATGCAATTATTGTGCTTCAAAGAATAAAATAACTTAAATTGAAGAGGTGCCAATCAAGCCGACATGTAAATGGGTCATATATCAAGCTTATATTTGGTTTCTGGGGCTTCATTTCTTCCTCAAGTGAATCACTTTGGAATACAAAGTCATAATTAAAGTGCATCAAATCAAAGTCAGCCATAATTTCTACTAATTTTAAATAATTCACTTAGGGGTAAATATCAAGCTGGTTTAAACAAAAAAAGTATCTCATTACAGTTATCCACTAATTTAGCTCCGTTCTAAAATAGTTCCATATTTGTGAAGTATGACCTAGCATTTTCAGAAGCGCCTACAGCAATTTGGATTTGACAGCTTTTGAAGTGATATGTTTAACAGAGGCATTTTTGTTTTAAACAGATCAACATGTGCTTGTATTGGTAATGTACTTAATGATTACCTGACAGAAGAGGTGGTGTTATCTTACCCTCCATAAGCAGTTTCTCTATTGACCCCTTTATAATTTGAAGATGTATTCATTCAGGTGCACTATACTTGTGCAGGAACTTTAAGGATTAGCAACGTAATAGAAAAGAAAATGAAAGAATAAAAGATAGGACGCTCTTCTCAGTGAGGCAGGATGGAATCTGGTACAAATAAAACAAGGGTGAAAATTTTGCAAACTGGACGGTGAATTAGCAACAGGAAAGCTTTCAGTTATTAAATAGACTGAGCAAAAATAAAGGTAAGGGGATAAGGAATAAAACAAATTATGGGAGTTTTGTGGCCAATGGTAAAACTAAGGCTCACACTATTAAATAAAATACAAGAAATTCAAAGTATTAAAAGGCAAGTGAAAAGAAAGGCCAAAAATAAACTGAAGAGCAAAAAGGAGAAAAGAATATCCATTTCCATTTTTTGCAATAATAATGGAAGTAAAATATTGTTGACTAGAAGATTAAATGCAATTGTTTATAGATAACCATAGAAAAGGAATTGGTTCTAAAAAAAAATGTAAAACTCAAGCTGGATAATTGAACTGCACCTCAGAATACTGAAGGTTGTGAACAGTATTAGTAATTTTTCAAGCACTTCTTATCGAAGCAAAGTACAGGTAAGAGATAGTCGAGTTCAAAAAGAATAAACCAGTTATGAAATACCAGTTTCACCCATTTGTGTTAATTGAATCAGATCATTCCCAGATGATCCCAGGATTCGACTGGACTACTTTTTTATCCTCGCTTATTCAAGCTCATTGGCTTCCTGATGAACTTGCAACCAATGGGGTCAGCTACATTTGATATAATTCGTATTTTGCAGGGAACTAGGCCAATGTTATCCAAGGGCAGGTACACAAAAATAATAGTAAAACTAGAGAAGCAGAGCTTCCAACAAACTGGTTGTCACTTAGACTCGAGAAAAGTAACCCTACTACCTACTGCATCAAAACTGTCTTGATTCATTTCTGAAAAGAAGATGATGCAAGCCTCTAAGATTGGCCGGGATCAGGGGCATGATTTGCTCTTTTTCCATCTTCCAAGACCAGAAATGTGTCTCACATTTAAGTAAGAGGAAGAAAGCCTCAGCCACTATTTGCAGGTACACTACTTGAATGGACACAGACTACTGCAATATGACACTTGATCACTCATTCAATAACAAATGCAGTGCCTCTGCAACACAAAGTTATGGATGAACCAGAACCACCAACTGTTTATGAAGAAAGCCAACAGAATAATCTGCAAATACTCAGAAGGTTAGGCAACAAATATGAAGATGAGGCCCATTGACATCTTAAACCTTGTACTGCTAATCCTTTTATCATTTAATCTCTTTTTTTCTACCTTGCCACAGACTGTTCCTTTTTATCTCCCCTCTCACTGCACATGCTCAGGGTTTCATGCAGTTGTATAACTTTTTGCAGTTCTGACCAAAAAATTATGACCTAAAATGTTAACTGTTTTTCTCTCCTCAACAGCGCTCTGACTTAGAGTATTTATATTCACTTCATTCAAAGTTTGTGTGGAGTGCTAAGTATATTGATAAAAGATGCTTTCATTCCAGGCTTTGCTCCAAGAGAAAGCAATTTTATGATGAATAAATTCCAGAATGAAATTTGAATGCATTGTCATTTAACTTGCAAGACATTTATAACTCTTTAGAGATGTCTGGATCCAGCTATTGTTAAGATTCCATTTCCAAATATCATATAATGTTGAATGAAATTCACTCTACACAAATCCTAATGTCTAAAACTCCATTCTTCACATCTTGCTCTTGCTAAACTGTGCTTACCCATTAAAGCATATGCATTCAACTCTACTAATTCTCTTCCCTTCTACTTTTATTTTAAACTGTCTGTCCTACTTGAAGCACTTTGGAAGTAGAAGCGGAGGTATTATACAAAATATTCCTGCTGAACACTAAAAAAAACATTAAAAACACTATTTTAACATTAGTAATGAGAAATGCAAGCAGCTGAAGGTTGTCCTGAAATCCATGCTCACTGTGGAATGTAGGTCATGTTGACAATCTCTTTCTTTTCTATGGTTTATGGTTTAATCTCAACCCCAGAAACTTTAATTTGCATGTTATATACAGAAGCACATCACTGTTCAATAATCTTGCAAGGGTGATGACAATACCCATGATTATAAATATAGCATTGATGAAACACATCCTGGCACAGTAGTTCATACTTGTCACTGGTAAATCATGAATCAATGAGATTATCTTTAAATAACTTCACAGTGAAATGGTTATACACATAATGTTTCAGAATTTTTGATTGGCTTAAGAGGAATACCAGCTAACTTTATAAAAGGTGCTTTTCATTAGGTTAAATTTAGCTAACAAGGTATTAAGTCATAAAACCCATACAATATTTGGAAATACAACCCAAAGGCTAGATCCAGATGTTTTTGAACACAATTACATGCCTTGCATGTCAAGTTTATTAATAAATTCCAGAATGGAATTTGGATATAATCTTAAAATTGCCTCATCACTGAGTAAGCCATGGGGGGACTTTCTGGAACTTGTATAGATCCAATTCTAAAAAGGGACATTTGAGCAATGTTCTATATATTTTGAAAAGGTAAATGTATTTTGTACATCAGGTTGTGCTGAAGGGAGAAAATTATGTCCTTTTCCTTTTAGTTTACGTTTTCTACAGAATTAATTCAAAGTCAGTGAGAGCATTAACAGGACATGTTTTTTTCCCTCAATGTCCTGCTACTTTAAACAAAAAAAACCTGTTAATTTGATCTATTTTATCCACTTAATCTCCAAACCATAATAAGAGGATGGGTAAGCCCAACTCCACCTTGGCTTACTATTCAATAAAATAGTGGACGACCTTCTGTATCGAATCTACTTTCATAACTTTTCCGTGTCACTCAGATCTCTCACAGCCCAAAATTAATGAGCTTTTGTATATTCAATGATGAACCATCCTCAGATCCTCCTCAGCTCTCTGCAAGAATTGTAATCCTTTTAGTGAAGGCATTTCTCCTTAGTACAATCACAAAAATTTGACAGCATTCTTTGGGAAGGGCCCACTATGAAAATGTTGGAGGATTTTCTTTTAGAAAAATGTTACAGAAAGATTTTGTGGGACAAACGATACAAACACAACTTTTAGAATCATAACTTCATTCTCCCCAACCATAATTATCAATCAAGAACAAATAATCAGATTTTTACATCTGTTTTTCTATAAATTAGTTCAGCATAATTAATTAACATTTTATCACTTTAGTAGCAAATTTGTTATGCAGGAAGTGAATAGCATTTACATTTATATAGAGATGGTATGTACACCATCAATTCAAACAAAGATGTTCTTACCGAGTGGAGGCTGCAGCATTCCGCTGTTCTTCTCACATGTCCCAATAGGTTGTATGTCAGATGAGTCAACTAGTCGCCAAAAGTCATTCTTGTTGTCACTCCCATCAAGACGTAATCGTAGCCTTGCTCCCGTTATTCCAACCACAGTAGCTATACAAATTGAGGTAACATTTCTTGGATCCTGAGCCTCAAGCTTCATGTTAATTTTGAACTCATTGCTGGGTGGAATTCTCGGCTGAAGTGAAGATACAATGAAAATACAGGTTTTCGGTGAAAATCCTTGTCTATATTTTCATAAAAAGACGATGTATATTTTAAACACAGTTCTATCTGGAAATACAGTCAAAGCAACTAACCACTTCAGGATGCCTGAATCAGAATGCAAGGCCTTGAGATGCTCTCTCTCCGCCCCCCCCCCCCCCCCCACCAAGACTATATGATCCCTTATGCCTATTCTGATGTTCCCTGAGAATACTGCATTGAGTCTAAATGCTAACCTCTTCGATCCTGAAGGGGAAGTAATTCAGGCAGTACTTTGTACAAATGGGCAATATTAATGTTTCAGATGTCATCTTGAAGCAAGGCAAATGGTAAAAGCTGCCAAGTCCCTCAAAGCCAAACCAAAGTAATGTTAGGCACTTTTTCCAAGTTTGTTATACAATAATCTCAAAAATGTTTTCAATTTTCTCTTGAAATAGAGATATATGATGTAGATGACAAGTACACATTCGGTGTGAGAAGAAAACATATCTGACATCTTGAGTTACTTCTCAAAGACAGGCAACACTGCTAATCATAACTACAGATGAAAACATTTAAACCTTTGAAGTTAAAGAATATGTTAATGTTAATTATCACTTATATATTAATATCTATACCTATCTGTATTGGGATTAAATGAACAGGTCTGCAAAGGAGCCAGTATGTGTTGACAATTACTGTGAAAAGTTAACAGCAAGTACTTTAACTGTGACAACAGTGAATGCTGAATAATAATGAACTAAATAAATACACCTCTATGAATAGGAAAAATAATGTCATTTATCACCAATGCAACTTGGACAAACAAGCCGGGGGCAGGTGGGGGGGGGGGCCTCTGTGAACAAAGGAACTTCTGCAACTGAAACCATGAACTTTATATTGTGTCAGAACATTAATAACACGTGAATGAAGATGGAGGAAAGTTAGCTTACTTAGCTAACTCAATTCAGCAGTTTGATCTTGTCATTAAACGAATCATGGTCCCTGCGTCACAAACCTAATTGACAATGATAATGTGCAATATTATGCAATTTTGAATTCAGCTTCTGTAGTTACATACCTGTCTAAAACAATGTGGGGGAGCTGGAACTTCTCCACTTTCTTTTAAGTAATCATCCCAGTTAAAATGTTCTGTAAACAACAAGAACAATTTTGTATAATGGAGTGTTATACAAGTTCTGTTCTTGATGGGTGTTTTTGCCATTGTAACCAAAATGTATTTAGGACAAAAATAGTAGATTAAGGAAAATTTTATTATGACATTTGTACTAAGTAGCTTGAAGTTTTAGAATTTCATGAGTGATAAAAGAATTTTGTGACTATGAATGTGCTTTTGTTGGAACAATACAAAAGTTGCTAATAAATTAACAATAGTTACTTCATTTTCTGCACAAGAATATCTTATAAAGTTGTATTTACTGAGCAAGAAGTGGAAAAAATATTCATGGTATCACATTTTAATTATTTTCACAGTTCCAAATTAATTATTCTCTGCATCCATTCAATATGCCTTGTTCAGAAGTTCAATCAAATGAAGCTGAACATGTCATCAAAGTTGTAATAAATTTAAATATATAAGACCATAAGAAAACCCACTCAAGAATAGTAATCACATTAAGTCATATGTATAAGCAATGAGAGGTACTTATAAATTCTGCAGAGCAGCAATAATATGCAGTGATAGTCATGGATTGGGCCTCCTAATTTTATGTTGAGTGACTTTCTCTATTTCCTAAAAATCTGTATTCTTCAGCTAAATAAGAATGTCAAGGATTAATTACACCCCAACCATCACACAATTATGGAGAAAGATAGAAAATAGCCAAGAACAATCATCAAAGAAAATAAAATGAGCATCTGTACAGCTATTCAGAGAACTCTATGACCTTTACTGCAGAGGAAAGTGCACATCAGACTGCTGGAAAATTTCAAATAATACTCTTAATTAGTTCTATGGTGGGTTGGAGTTTAGACTTTTGACAGTTAACCTGGTCTAGGGCAGATCTTTGCTCTAACAGCTTCAAAAATGCTAAGATTCAAAATGGAGAAATTGTAAAAAGGGCATCATAAGCAGCCAGAAAGCTGAGAACATTGAACTGATAAACTTTCCATGATACTTGCAAATAGTGGCCTGGATGTCATTACAGTTTGGTTCTCCAGCTTTGAGTCAATTTCCCCAATGGGATTTGAAGTTAATATTTTATTGCACACTTTAACGCCAGGAAACAATGTGAACATCTACCATTTCTGTCACGTGGACATTGGTACTTTCGAAATGAATACAAAAGTCTACAAAGAGCATTCTGTTTTAACAATTAAAAAAAAAATTCTGTAATCTTTAATTTGGAACCCTTTCATGATGGCTCAATATCTAATATTTATGACAGGTTACTAGGAATGAGTAAGGTGCCACTAGATAAAATTAAAAACGCTTAGGAACAAGATTTGCAGATGTCAATTTCTGAGGAAACTTGGAATGAAATTTTCAAATTGGTTAATACTTCCTCATTACGTGCCCATCATTCTCTCCTTCAATTTAAAGTGGTCCATAGAGCTCACTTGTCTGAAGATAAACTATCCCGTTTTTATTCCGATACATCTCCTTACTGTGACAAATGCAATAATGGAGTGGCTTCTCTAATTCACATGTTCTGGGCGTGTCAGAGTCTTAAAAATATTGGACAGGTCTTTCAAACTTTTTCTGTACTTTTCAAAATAAATTTTAAACTTAATCCTTTGACTACATTATTTGGGATCGTTGGAGAAAAAGATATAACTTTGAAGGCTTCTGATTTACACATTCTGGCTTTTATTTCTCTTATAGCCAGGAGAGCTGTATTACTTAAATAGAAGGAAGTTAGTCCACCTACTCATGCTCAATGGTTACGGGAATGTTATGTCACACCTGAATCTAGAGAAGATTAGTTGTGCAGTTTTTGAATCTTAGACTTCCAAACCTTGTGGGGACTTTTTTGAATTATTTTCAAAATCTCTGATTTGGTGACTAAAATACAGATATTGGCTGACATTGTTACGTTTTAAGGGTTTTTCCTTGTTTTTTTCCATCAAACAACTTTGGTTTTTGGTAGTGGGAGTAGATTTTTTTTATAATAAAATATTTCAATTTTTTTCCTTTATTAACTATTACATGTGATTATTAATTTAGAGTATTGTGATCTGAAGTATGATTTAACACAACATATTTAGTATTTTTACTTTCTTTCTTGATGCATGTACTCTATTTTTTTTCATGGATTTAATAAAAATATTGTAAAAGAAGAAAAAAATTCCAATGCACATTTTTTGACAAAATCTGCAAAAATCTGGGTCCAGGATTGGTTGACATGAGCAAGGCTTGAAGTGACCTATGCATTGACCACCTGTGAATTTCAAACATTATTCTAGTAAACTGTATCTCATCTTCCTCCTTCTCTCCCACCTATTTCCCACATCCACTGGACCCACTCTATCAATATGCCAATACTTAAACTTAGGCAATGACATTATTATAAACTAGTTAGCCTGACATTACTGGCATAAATGCAAGAATCCATCATTGGATATAATCACTGAACACTTGGAAAATTATACAATGCTGACCTTATGATATCATAACACAAACACATTAGATTTATGAAAAAGAAATGTTTGACAAATCAGTTACTTTTTCTTTTGAGGTTGCAACTCAGACAGTTGTTAAAGGAAGAAGCCAGTGAGTGAGGTGTATTTGCACTTTTAAAAAAACATTCAATGATACCACACAAGTGGTTACTACACAAAATTATGGTTCAGTAATGAAATATAATAGAGCTTTGATACATGTACAGGAAACAGACAAAAGGAACAGGTTGGCAGGCTGTAACTAGAAGTACTCGATGCGTGGGTCCAGATAATCTACAGCAATTACGTAAAAGTGGGGAACCAAGTATAATTGCCCACATTTTGCTCTAAATGGTTAAGTTCTGGTGCCACTAACTTCAAAGTAAGCTGCCCATTAAGATCCTGTAATATCAGTAGCATGGATTTCTTCCTTCTGATCATAAATTTTATTTTGGCATCAGTAATGCCATCAAGCATGTTGAGAAACAACTAAGTGGTCTTTGTCTATATTCCCTTGAGTTTAGAAGAACGAAAGGTAATCTCAGTGAAACATTATACTTTCAAGGATATCACAGGGTAGACCATGGGAGATGTCATCTCCACACACTCTGGGAGGTCTGGAACTAGAGATCAAGTCTCAGGGTGAGATAAAAGATTTCTTCACTCAAAAAGTTTGTGAATATTTCACTTGTGACTTGACTAAAATCCTGTAAATTTACCCCAATAAATCCTCAATAGAAGCAAGATTGAAACCAAAACAGGAATTCAAAGCTTTGATAATCATGGCAGGCAGCAAAATTCAGGCAGAAAATCAGCCTGAGTGATAGTGAAGCATATTTAACCTTCAACCAGCATGACCAAAATGTCATTATCTAGTAATTATCAGACTGCTTAGTGAGAGCTGGCTGTGTACAAATCAACTGCCAGATTTCAAACATTACATTCATGCCAATACTGAGCTGTATTGGCTGTAAATGTCCTGTAAGACAATATATGATATTCAAGAACCATTCCAAATGAAAATCTAATAAATAGAGAAAAAGTTCTAATTTGGAAAGGAAGATTTTGCATTTATGCAATGACTTTAACAAATTAAATGGATCCCTGGGTCTTACCAGGAGAAATTTCTGACAACATTTAGATTGGTAGACTGGTTTTATTGTTGATACATCTACCAAGGTATAGCGAAAAACTTTGTTTTACAGCTTTGGAAGAAAATATAAAGGAACGAAAGGTATATTTTAAGGTATGCTAAGCTGAGGCAATCAATTAGTGATCAAAACAGAAACATCTTGCCAAAGGAAATTGGAAGGAGTCCACCTACATTATTCAAGTACACACAAACCAGTTGACTCTATACCAGGCCTAGATGTTTTCTAGCTAGCCCTATTGCCTTCAGTTCCAATGAAATGATGCCTTAGATATACTGCACCACTGCCCATTTCTACACAGAAGTCAGATTCCAGGAATTATAAAATCTCATTTAATTACCCCCAAATTTTTACTTAGCTTTTCTATGGATCCAAAAGCCTTCCTCTAAATGGGGTTAAATAATCCCATAATATTCATTAAATGCTTTAATATCTGAGGAGGGATTAAAACATTCATTCTAATGACATGCCTCAGTATGTTTCATTTTAATTTACTTGTTTTAATATCTAAAGATGGCATCATGTGGCTATCTTAGAAAATGAGCATATTAATCTGTTTTGAAGTTAACTTCTATAATGTAGGCTAAGCACCTGTAGAAACAGACACTGAAACAGTCAAAGCCATTCTTAATCCAATTTACATAACTATAGAAAAACTAGAGAAACAAGGGACTGCAGATGTTGGAATCTAGACGAAAAACACTATGATGCTGGAGGAACTCAGCAGGCCAGGCAGCGTCCATGGAGTAAATCAGGCAGTCAACGTTTCAGGTCAGGACCCTTCCTCAGAACTGAAGATAGGAAGAGGGGAAGCCCAATATATAGGAGGGAAAAGCAGAGCAGTCATAGGTGGACAAAAGAGGGGAGGCGGGGTGGGTACAAAGTGGTGATAAGTAGATGCAGTAAGAGATAGTGATAGGCAGGTGCAGGGGAAGTGGGGAGAGCAGATCCACCAGGGGATGGGTCAAAGGTAAGGAGAAATAAAAAGGGGGGTAGAAAAGAGAGAGAGAGGCTAGGAAAGGGAAAAAAAGGAAGCATGGTTTGGGGGGGGGGAACCATTTCGCAGAACACCTGCACTCTGTCCATAACCACGAGCTGCATCTCCCCATTGCCAGTCACTTCAACTCCTCCTCCCACACTATCATAGATATGACAGTCCTTGGCCTCCTCCACTGCCAGGAGAATTCCAAGCGCAAACTGGAGGAACAGCACCTCATTTTCTGTCTTGGAACCTTGCAGCCTAACAGCATGAACACTGAATTCTCCCACTTTAAGTAACACCCACACTTCCTAAGCCACAAAGCTCAAATCATCTGAAGACTTGTTCTATTGTTTTCGATCTTTCATTCAGATTAGTAAGATTGTGCAAGGCAATGCTAAGGGTTAGCTATGTGATTAAACCAAGTTGCTACAGGTTAAGATTTTTAAGAAAAGTTTATTTTATGCAGTGTTTTACATTTTATCAAGACGTTGAAACATTAGCACGTTTTTATTGAGTAGGTGAATTACCCACATTAGGTAGGGAGAATTATACTGTTCCATTTTATGCATTCGAGTGAGCAAACTGGGTACAGCTAAACAAATCAAAATACTTTACCTTTTCATTGTATTTGAATAACTACATGACACAATTCATCCCAAACTAGAAAACTACTATGAGTTAAGTAATGATAGTGACAACAATTTCAACTAAAAAGACAATTTCCAATACAATCAAAATACCTAAGCCGATCTATGGACACCAATATAACATGCAATTGTGGCAGTTATAGAGAAAAAATATAGACCCTTGACAACATTAGTATTTTCCCATACATTTTACAACCAACCCAGTACTTTTGGAGATATTGCCATTACTATAACATCAGAAAAGTTGCGGCCAATTGGAACAAACTTCTGATCTGATACAGATTAGCAATCCCAAATTAAATCTAATGTTTGACACTTTAGAAAAATGGAAAAGATCTACGAGAAAATGCAAAATGAAATTTCTGCAATGGTGCTTGAAATGAGGGATTTCCTGGAGGGAACAGAGAAACTGGGATTATTCATACAGGGATACAACATTATAAAGAGATTTCATTAAGGTGGTTCAAAATTATGAAGGCTTTAGATCAAGTTTAAAAAAAAGCAGAAACCAGTTTCATTGGCCAGAGGGTTGGTCATCAGGGAGCACCAATTTAAAAATTGCCAAAGATTCAGAGAGAGATTAAGGTGAGACAATTTCTCCTTAATCAGTCATGATCTGGAATGAATTGAAAGAATGGCAGCGATAGATTCAAATTTCATTTTCAAAAGGAAACTTTCAGAGGACAAGAGGTAAGAACAAAAGAATAGAACATCTTTTAAAGGCCAAACATGAAGGGCAGAAAAACCTTGTGTGATATTAATCTTGCATAATTTCATGCACTTGTATATTGTACAAGTGTCAGCTCTCATTCACTGATAGCAGCTGTGAGTAGTGTGGTTCAGAGCTCAAATCTAACTCAAGATCCAAGCACTTTGGTGTATAGTGGCTCCACAGTTAGAAAACATGTTAAATCAGGTCCTCGTCTGCCCTCCTAAGTGGATATATAAAAAAGATTACATGGCAACACCCTAAAAGTGCAGAGGAGCTTTCCCAAGATCCTGGCCAATCAATCAAAGAACACCCAAAAGAGATGATCCTGTAATTTACTTAGTTAATGCTTGTGGAACTTGGTGCAAACCAATTGCCTGTATTCCTAAATGACAACAGTGACTATATTTCATAAGTACCTCACTGGCTGTAAAGCAGTTTGTAATGTCTTGAGGCTGTAAAAGACTTTACATAAATGTAACTTACCAAAGGCTCATCAGTTGCTAGATTGTCAGAGGGTCTTTGTATTTAGTTTCCGGCTCAGGCCAGAATTTCAGTTGTCAGCACAACTACTGCCTATTCCATAACTAAATATAATTATTTAACAGCAGAAAGTACTATCTAATATAAACACACAATCATAGATATATACAGCCCATTGTGTTTGAGTTAACAAGAAAAACCTCAGTGGTAGCTTCCAGTCCCTCAATATTTGGCTTTCTCAATAATGGCATTAAGATGCTTTAAAAAGTACTTTTAAATACAAGTTTTTTGGTCACTATTATCCTGCCATGCAGAGTTCCAGAACCTAACCCACCTGTGTGCAAAAGTATCCTCTACTCTCTCGCATTTCAAGAAGTCATCAAGGGCAAAGCACTCTGGTAGTTGGAGTCATACCTCACACAAAGGAATATGGTTCAATTTGTTGAAGATCAATCATCCCAGCCCTAAGACATGAGAAGTTCCTCAGGGTAGTGTCCTAGGTCTAATCATCTTCAATTGCTTCATCAATTACCTGTGCTCATCAAAGGTCAGAAATAGAGATGTTTGCTGATCATCGCACAATGTTCATTCAATTCCATTAACAACATCTCACCAAATGAAGCACTGCAGCAAGATCTAAACAACATACAGGCATGTGGCACGTAACATTTGCGCCAAGTACCACTCAGTAACTTTCCCCAACAAGAGAGACTCTAATCAAATACCCTCAACATTCAAGGGGATTATAGTTCATGAATCCTCCACCATTAACATTCTGGGGATCCCCATAAACTCAATTGAACCAGCCACATAAATACTGTGGCTATAAGAGCAGGTGAGAGACTGGATATCCTGACTCACCTTCTGACATGCCAAAGGTTTCCGCTATCTACAAATTTCCTGACAGTAGCGTGAAAGAATACTCTGTTTGCTTGAATGAATACACCTCCGACAATATTCAAGAAGCTATTCACAGTCCAAGACAAAACAGCTTGCTTGATTAGTACCTCATCTACTACCTGAAGAGCACATTCCCTCCACCACCAAATCACTGTGGCTGCAATGTGTACCAAATACAACATACACTGCAGTTACTCCCCAAGAATACTTTTACTTCACCTCCAAAACCACAGTGATCAAGAATAGAAGCAGGCACATGGGAACATTACCCTCCAAAGTTCACTCTGCCCTGATTTGGAAATACCTCACTATTTCCTTCACCATTGCTGGGTCAAACTCCTGGTACTCTCTTCACAAGGCCTTGTGACAATACCTTGACCAGAGGGACTGCAGTGTTTCAAGAAGGTACCTCTCCAGTGCCTTGTCAAGGGCAACGAGGAATAAACAACAAATGCTGGTCTTGCCAGTGATGCTCACATTCTGCGCTCCCCCCCCAAAAAAAATTTTTTTTTCCACATCCTGAGTTATCAGCTGAGAGGAAATAGGTCCTTTCTAACCAGGTACTTCAATTTTATACAGATTAATTAAATATCCCTTCAGCCTCATTTAATCATTTCCAGCCTATCCATTCTTATCCTCTCTAGTGTGACATTCAAGATTTTCAATAAAAAATTGTATATTATGAAATAATTACAACTAAAAGGTTTTAAATATTAAATTAAGCACTAAATACATAAAAAAGGACTTAAAGCTATTCAAAACATTTGGCTTAACTCATCACAAAAAAAATAAATATCCCAAAAAATTGGCCATCTCCTTCAGAGCAATTCCTCTTTACTGGATTTTTGGAGTCACTGAGCCTGTGCAACATTTTAAAGAGGCAGACATTCTGTAGGCTGGCAAATATAGGCAGCTGGCATTCTACTACTAGACCCCCATTACGAATTCAATGCAATAGTATAATCAAAATGACATCACCAAAGACTTGGAGAAAATTCAAGGCTTTAGTGTTCGTATGAGAGGTCCTCTGAAGTGTTTCAGATTGCCATTTAGCTCTCCCTGTTAAAATTGTGCACTTTTGTACAGTACAAACTCAGAACCCGCAAAATGCATCCATCGGCTTCCTTTAATTCCAACACTTGTGCACAGCAACCATCACACAAATTCCACTGGTATGCATTTTCATTGGGCCAGAACAAAAATAATAATGAAAGTATCCCATTGGAGGGCACTAGAGTTCTTTTAACTGACAAAACTTTCCTGCAGAAAAATCATAATTTATCCAAGTCTCAAATGCACCAGTTACATATTTGGGAAAGTTAGTGCAGAAACCAACTTCATCTCAAAATTTTTAGCCCAAAATAATTTTAAATGCTTTCTAAAAATTAAACCAACCACATTCAAAGTTTAAAATTTAATTTTAAACATAGTTTAATAAAAATTGCGTAATATAGAGAAGAATGTCCAGTGATCAAGTGATTTATAGAGACAAAAATAAATACCGAATCTATGGCTTGGTTAAAAGCTGTAAGTACATAAGGGATTCTTCTTTATTTCTTTGTATTCAGTTCAGCTTTTTGAAGCAAACTTGTTTGTGGATGGAAATGTAACCATAATACGCCCTTGGATAATTGTGCATTTTTGCAAAATGAAGCGAGTTGGTGAGCATTACAATTTGTACCAACGAAGGAGAAAATTAGCTAACAAAAAATTCCATTCTTCTCATCCTATTACAATAATCATATAGTGAAACAAAGACAAATTATATCTTCAAAAAGCAGTTACATGTCATCTCTGCTTGACAGCTGTAGATTTTTTAACCTGATCAATTAGCATCGCTTAAGCACTGATATAAATACTCAAATCCCCTAAGATTACCTGCTAACTTCATAGCTCATGAAATACATCTCCTTATATATAACTGGGAATGTTTCTGTGATTTTCTTCCCCGTCAAAACATGCTTTCAAAGTTCAAAGATTATTGCATCAGCTAAGAGTTGAATTAGCAGAGGGATCCCACAGGAATTAGTGCTGGGCCTTAACTATTTATAATCTATAGTCTTGACTTGGGTGGAGGAATCAAGGGCATTGTAACCAGATTTAATGAAGATACAAAGATAGTTAGGAAAACAAATTGTGAGGAGGATTCAAAGAATCTACAAGAATACAGATAGGTTAAACAAGCGGAGAAAAATTTGGCTGATCAAGTTTAATTAACAAGGAAATATGAGGTTACTGTATTGGTAGGAAGAATTGAAAAAGAGAACAGTGTTTAAATGAATAAAGAGTATAGAGGGATCTGGGTGTCCTCACATATTTAACATAGACAGTTAGCATTATTAGGAAGAGAAATAGAAAAATAGCTTTTCTTGCCAAGGCAGTGGCATATAAAAGTCTTGTTTCAACTTCCAGGACATCGGCAATGCAAAAACCTATAATATTGAATACAATTTCTGTCTCCTTAGTGAAGAAAGTATATTCCTGCATCACAGGCAGTTCAGAGAAAATGCATCAGGTTGAATCCTGGGACAAAGAGGTTGTCTAATGAGAAAAGATTGAACAGGTTGGGAACAGTGCTCACCTGTAGTTGATAAGAATGAGTGATCGTATTGAAACATGAGGGGGCTTGATAAAGAATGTTTCTCCATGACACCTACAGCATCATACATGAAAGTTACTAGTATACATGTGTTGATGTTTACTAATATCTAATCCTAGAAGAATGCATTTTAGAGAAAGCACTTCTAAATCATATCCTGTCCACCATAGTCACTGACAAAAATAAGCACCAGCAGGACACCATAAACAAGACTTGATCTGAGCCTTCAGAAGAATCGAGAAGCCAACTTTTTGGCAAATGAGAACAAAAGCATTATATTTTAAAATCAAACAAGGTAACTAAAGCTAGTAAAGAGCGTACTGGCACAAAGATATCATGGATTTAACCCATATTTCACTCAGAAATTTATTTCTTGCTGCTAGAATTTCAGAAGAGTCACACATACTGTGACAAAGAATCAAGAGAACCTTGGCAGACATACAGAATACATAGAAACACAACCATTTTTCATCCTTTATCACCTATTTTTAATGTACTATAAAGTGAACAATTTCGCTGTCAAAAGCAAGCCTGAAAGACAGAAACAATGAAGTCTCAAATTAGGCTATATACATGACATTAGTGAATACATAATGCATACAAGTTTTGCATTTAATATTAAAGCAGTTGCAAAAGACAATAAATATGCATCCTTAACATTTTATTTACTAAGTGAACTCAATCTTCATCAAAATAATTTGGACGATGAAGCACTACAGTGAATTTGTGTTCAACTCTCAGATGTTGCAACAACCTTTTTCTGTTTCTGAAGACAGTTCTTACAAAAGAACATAAGCCAAATCCATTGGCTCGAAAAAAAATTTCCATATTTCAAAGCATGGGTTTAAAAATCCTAACTCTCTATACACTACTAAACAGTCACTCATTTAGAAGAGTTAATTTTGCAGTGTTACAATCCTTCATATAAACATAATATCACTATTCAAAATTGCCACATGAAGTAAATTAAAAATTGATTGATAAATAACTAGTGATCCATTGCCAATTCAAAGGTCTCAAGGAAAAAAAAACACACTAAAAACCAAGCATTATTTGGGTGTTTTACATAAATTCTACACAAGCTTCTTTGTTTAGCTTTCCTTTTCTCACCAATGAAAAGCAATTTCAAAAATCCTCCTTATTCAAAATAATTATTGATGAAAACCCTCCTCATAAGATGTGTAATTTTAGCAACTTTACAGTAAGATTTGACAGTAAGGTCACATGTCTTCTTCACACCAAGAGGAGCAAAGAAAACTAAAACTCAACCACACAAGCCCAGTGTAACTGTGCAGCTCTGTCCAAACTACACAAAAATCAAAAACCCCAAATGGTGAACATCAGACCAAAAATCAAAACTGCAAATTCTGAAAAACCAAACAAAAACTGAAAGTTCTGGAACAACACAACAAATCACGAATCAACTTTGCAGTGAGCAAAGTATTTCACATACAGACCTAACATGAGACTAGGACAAGTACCAATTAGCATTTTTAAAAATTGGAAATAAAGAAATGGGAAGAAAAACAAATGCATACATGTACATACTTGCACAGGGTGAAATTAGAAGGGCCTGTGAGCTCTTAAAACAGAAAATAATTAAAAAGGCTGGTGTGATAGTAACACATGACAATATAAAGCATAAAAAAGCTTTAATACTTCTTTCAGAACCCCTGAATATCCCGTAGTGATTTACAGCCAAATGAAGTACTTTTCATGTGTGGTCACTGTTATGACGTAGGAAAAGCAACAGCCAATTTGTGCAAAAAAAAGCTCCTAAAAACAGCAATGCAATAATGACCAATAAAACAAGTAGAAATGGCCAAAGAGAAAGCTAGCAATGCAGAACAGGCTCAGGAAAAGCAAAGCAAAATAGCATGCCAGAGAGACACAAAGGTGCAGACGGCCCCACCAGTTCAGTGTTCTGACAGAGGACCCCCACCTCAAACACCAACTCACCTCCCCGAAATGCCAGCATCTCCTGCCATAGAGAAAGTGTGATTTTAAGTTTAGTCAGAAATTAGTGGTCAGTATTAATTCCAGAGGTTAAACAAATCTAAAGTTTGGAAACAGTAATAACTTACACGCAAAGCTCTGTTTAATATTTTTGAGTAATTTATATTTTCCCAAACTGATTTTCAACCGATTTACAATCACAGCAAATACCCTTAAGTAAAAGATAGAAAGTAACTAATTGCTCTATGAGCTACTGATATCATTAAATCAGTCATCAAATACAAACTCATTCACCATATCCTCTGAAGATACAAAAGTATGCTTACTTAATTTTCAATTACTTTAACTGGAATATAATGACAGCTTTTGTACTGTAAAGTTGAGACAATCTGACAAATGCATTCTTTCCAATAGTACTGGTCAAGTCAAAGGCATCTAGTGTTGTGAAGTGCCACCAAGTTTATCACAAACTCAATCTCTTCCAGAAATTCTGTAAATACTTAGACATTCATTTGAAGTAAACACTCAAACAACATATTTAATAAAGAATTCAGAAATTTTATTTCGACAAATTTTATTTGTTTGCATGCATAATACAGAATAATAACACTTGAAAAAAGTTACAACATTGAATATACAATAGTATTTTTAAGACAAGCCACAAAAAATGAAGAACACTAATGCAAAAGGGAAAAAAGCTTTTTAATCAAATTATGTATTTTAACATAATAACACAATCTTAAGCAGTGCAAAAGAATAAATCAGATATTCTCAGGACAAGATTTCATACTCTGCTTTCCTTAATATAAGCACTTACCATTGCTCTTAAGAGAATTGTTTGGCAGATGGGTCTTCCCAGATTTTTCTTTACGGCCTTCCTTTGAATCTAAAAAAAGTACAAATATGCTGCTTTAAATACATAATATTTACAGAAGAATAAGCCCTTTATTTGATGAATAAATTAAGTACAAATGATTTGTTTACCCCTTTTGAAAGATGGTCTGACCAGAAACTGGGAGCAGAATCCAAAATTAATTCCTCATTCCACTTTGTGAACTAATGATTTTGCCATGAGTAAAAAATAAGCTGCTGGCAGAAGTCAATGGGTCAAACAGCACCTGTGGAGGCAAATGGATGGTCAACATTTTGACCAGTCGTGATTCAGGGTCTCGACCCAAAACAGACCACCCCTTTGCGTTTACAGATGCTGCTTGACTTACTGAGTTCCTCCAGCTGCTTGTTTTTTGCTCCAGATTCGAGCATCTGTAGATTCTTGAGTCTCCAATGATTTTGTCACAATGGGCTACCTACAAGAAGTCTTTATCTAGCTTTTAGTAGGTCACAACTACATGGTCAAAGGAGGAACTATGTATATAAAATAAAGCATTTTACTAAATCAGATATAATACCAATGTTTATTTTCAAGTCTCACTTTCAGAAACCAAGATTCCAAATTGTCTTTACAAAGGGATTGCCTCTGGCTATACAAAACAAATTTGATTCAACAAGCTTGTCAAACAAAATACTTAAATAACCTATTACATTATGCAGAAGCAAACCTGTATAGCACTAGTCAAGCCTTAGAATAACACATCCAACTCTGGGCACAACACTTGCCATGAAAAGTCCTTGGCAAATAGGATTAAAGAGAATCCCAAGGCATTCTATACATACAACAAGAGCAAGAGGATAACTATGGAGAGGGTAGGACCACTCAAAGAGGGAATATGTGCTTGGAGGCAGAGGATGTGGGTGAGGTCCTAAATGAGTACTTTGTGTCGGTATTTACCAAGGAGAAGGACGTAGAGGATAGCAAGATCGGTGTGGAGCATGCTAATATGCTAGGACAATTCAAGATAAAGAAAGAGGTCGTGTTGGGTCTTAAAGAACATTAATGTGGATAAGTCCCCAGGGCCTGATGGGATATACTCCAGGTTATTGAGAGAGGCAAGAGATGAGATTGCTGGGGCCTTGACCAAGATCTTCGTGTCCTCTCTAGCCACAGGCTAGAGGTCTGGGGAATAGCTAATGTTGTTCCGTTATTCAAGAAGGGAAATAGGGATAATCCTGGAAACTATAGACCAATGAGTCTCATGTCAATGGTAGAGAAGTTTTTGGAGAAGATTCTTAGGGATAGGATTTATGAGCATTTGGAAAACTATGCCCTAATTAGGGACAGTCAGCATGACTTTGTGTGGGGCAAGTCACGTCTTACTAACTTGATTGAACTTTTCAAGGTGGTGACGAAAGTGACTGAGGAAGGTAGAGCTGTGGATATTGTCTACATGGATTTTAGTAAGGCATTTGACAAGATTCCTCACGGTAGTTTCATCCAGAAGATTAAGATGCATGGGATCCACGGTGACTTGGCCGTTTGGATTCAGAAATAGAATACAAAGGGTAGTGGTCGATAGGACTTATTCTGGCTGGATGTCCACAGGGATCCATACTGGGACCTCTGCTGTTTGTGATATATATGTAAATAACCTGGATGAAAATATGAATGGGTGGGTTAGTAAGTTCACAGATGATACAAAGATCGGTTGCATTGTGGATAGTGTAGAAGATTGTCAAAGGATACAGCAGGATATAGATCAGTTGCAGGTATGGGCGGAGAAATGGCAGATGGAGTTTAATCCAGCCAAATAAGAGGTGTTGCATTTTGGGAGATCAAATGTAAAGGGACAGGACATTGTTAACAGCAAGATCCTTAAAAGTGTTGATGTACAGAGGGATATTGGGTTATATAGTCACTGCACAGGTTGATAGGGCGGTAAAGGCGGCATACAGCATGCTTGACCTTATTAGTCAAGGCATTGAGTTCAAGAGTCAGGTGGCTATGTTGCTAAAACACTGGTTAGGCCGCACCTGGAATATTGCATTCAATTCTGATCACTCCATTTATAGGAAGGATGTGGAGGCTTCGAAGAGGGTGTAGAAGAGGTTTACTAGGATGCTGCCTGGATTAGAGGGTTTGTGCTACAAGGAGAGGTGGGACAAACTTGAGTTGTTTTCTCCGGAGTGGCAGAGGCTGAGGGGAAACCTGACAGAAATTTCTAAGATTATGAGAGGCATAAATAGACTAGACAGCCAATACCTCCCCCCAACCACCACCCCCCCCAGAGTTGAAATGTGTAATACTAGAGGGTATACATTTAAGGTGAGGGGGTGAGTTTAAAGGAGGCATGCGGGGCAAATTTTTTTTTTTAAACACCAAGTGGTGGGTGCCTGGAATGCACAGCCAGGGGTGGTAGCAAAGGCAAATACAATAGAGGTGTTTAAAGGGCTCTTAGCTAGGCATACGAATGTGCAGAGAATAGAGGGATATGGACAATGTGTAGGCAGAGGAGATTAGTTTAGTTAGGCATTTAATTACTAGTTTAATTAGTTTGGCACAACATCGTGGGCTGAAGGGTCTGCTCCTGTGCTCTACTGTTCTAACACTTCTGGAATTATGTCAATGTCCTTGAGAAGATGTGAGGAGGTTAAATAGAATGGCACCAAGAATATTGTGTTTCAGTTACATGGAAAAACTAAAGACACTGGGCTTTTCTTCTGAGAGCAGAGAAAACGAAAAGGCAGATTTTACTGAGCCGATCAAAATTTTAAGGGTTTTCATTCAGTAAATTATGAAAAAAAATGTTATCAATTGATATGAAGTTGGTAACTGTAGGACACAGATTTAACATAATTGGTAACAAAGGCAAAGAAAATGCAGATAAACGTGTTTAGTTTTGGCTTGGAATCCACAATCTATAGAAAAAGAATTTGCAGGGGCATTGAGAAAGAACGGAATAAACTGGATAATTGTAAGAACCAACATAGCACGGTCTTAATGTAGGTTGTAGATTTCTGTGACAGAAAGGGGTTCAAAGATTAAACTGAAGTAAAATAATTTAAGAACACTTACCTTATCCAGGCCCAGAACCCCCACTGAAGTGAATAGTATTTCTGACCCTATGTCAAGTATGACTGGCACAAGATTAGAGAGGCAGACCCACTCTAACTCAGTGATGGACGTCACTCTAAGTAGTGGAATTGAAGCTGGCCCACACAAGTCTGGAACGTATTTGCATGGGAACATGTAATCATAAAGAGCTTTTATGACATAAGTGGAGACTACTTGTCTCATTGAGACTCTGCAGGCTTCTAGTTGAGCAATCAGTCCCATTTATCCACTCTTTCCAGAATGGCCTGCAATTTTTTTCTCCCTCCAGTGTCAAGCCAATTCCTTTTACCAGTTAGGCACAGAGCACCTGGAAGAAAAATCGTAGACCATGCAACTCCATTCTACTCTGTTTCTTCAACAGTACTTCATGATTCTAAAAGCACCATATGGTTTCAGTTATAGAAACACAGACTACACCACCTATTTATTATTCCCAAAAGACTTAAAAAGGAAATGGGACATCATTCTGAAGGTATTAAATTCCTTGCACTGTTGACATTACAAAGTCTTAAATTTATACAACTTCATTATTCAAAATACTTGTAAGAATTTTTAAGTAATCAACTAAAATTCCTTCTATCACTTCACAATATATAACTCTCAATATTACCTAAACAAAATTTAAGATTTGGAAAAAGAAAATTTGATACAATTGCATAACTGGTGTTTTGCAGTGTTCAAGTACAGATATCACTGTACTACAACATAATTGACATTCATGTTCCTTTTCATACACTTTGCTCTGGATACACACGAACTTAAATAGTTAAAATTTTGCAAAGCTCGTGACATCTAGTATCCACAGGGAAGCACCCTTTAAATGATTATTTCATAGTTACGTCCCATCAGGTTTATAACTATAAAATTTGTTGGTAATATATAAAAATAAATGAAATTATGTTCAGGACAAGGCAGACGACAAATTTCTTTTGCAAGTTATTCATCAACTTTTACCAAATACAATTATTTTTGTGGTATTGTTGATGACGATTCACATTTTCACTTCTTTCCTACTGCAAAGTGAACATATCTTTTTGACTCTGAAGGAATACTTGCAATCAAACTGAAAGCTGATTTAATGAGAGTGAAGAATATCATTGCTAAGAAAGCGCAGCTGCATATTGTTCAAAGTACCAAGATGGGTAACTAACTATGAACTGGCATGCTGCTTCTGATGCAACTCGTAGCACCATAAAAATTAAAGTTATTGCTTAGAGATCAACAATGCTATTCTTCATCAACCTAAAACAAACCTAAATTCCAAGCTCAGTGTCTTCTATCTGTTCAATTTAGAACAGCACCAGTCTCACTAATTGCATAAATTCAGATTACATCAGAATACCCTGCACCTCACACTCTTAGTAGAATCACAATGTGATGAGAAGTCAGTACTTGTGATAACATATGGAAGCATGCAAATTCAAAATGGGGGAGTGGTGAGTGGAAACCTTTGCACTAGCCTCTGTTACTCTAGTACTAAGTACCCTACCCCATGTAAGAACACAATTCACAAACAAAAATAAAATTAACATTGTGTTGGACAGCTGCAAAATAATCATCGGCTGCCTCAAGTGAACAAATGTCATCTTTCATGGAACAGCACCATTGACCCTCAGATGTGACAAGGGATGAAAAAAAGTAGCAAACAGGGGATGCCAGACACCCTCTAAATGGTCATGTTGCTGCAAAAAAAATATGAAATCACTCACCACAGCACAAATAACCAGCATACCCCAACAACCACCCAAGAGCTGTGACAGGGACAACCAGCAAATCTTAACAGTGAAATCATTGTGAACACTGGGGCAACTAAAATGTTTCTTCTGGAGGCAGAGGAAAAAGGTACCACGTGGTAGGCCCGAAGCCCAAGTTGACCATGGTAAAATGGGCTACTGAGAACTGCAACTTCAGTCAGAGACAAACTATTAGACATCTTTTCATCTACCCACTGCTCAGACAGAGTCATGTATGGTACAGAATTTTGCTAGCAATAGAAAAATTGATGATTTTGGATTAATGGACACACTATGAGAAGGAAAAATAAGGAAAAAGAAGCAGTGAAGATGAAGGAATCAAGAATAAATGTATTTCTTGCACTTTTAGTTCACTGGACAAAATTGTTAATTTTGCTTTTTTCACAAATCTGTTTCTTACGTCTAGTTTAATACTGACTTTTTGGACAGCTTCCCATTTGTGATAGTTGTGCACATATACCTTTTGTAACAAATCTCATTTTTGAAAATACTCATATTAAGTGATTCATTTTCCCAGAACCAAAACATATACTAGTTAATTCCCTCTACCATTTGTTTTTTTTTCCCATTTTAAGAACTGAAACTGCGAATCTTCAATGTGCTTTAACTTTATAGGTTAGGTAGCATATCCAGTATATGGTTTGAGCTGGTCAGACTTACCTTTTGTTGCTGAAATCCTCCCCATAATAATTGTTTCTGTGTAAAATGTTCCAAACAACACAAAAGCTTCCTTCTTTTAAAAGAATGATTTCCTGCAAAGAATTATAAAACATTATCCAGATTACAAGACGGTGTAATTAGTTATAAAAATAGAAACAGCTGGAAATAGTTAGCAGGTCAGGCAGCATCTGTGACAAAAGAGACCGTACAATATGTTGTCTGTATAGAAAACATGAAGTTTTTCCAATGAACCCAGTACATTGCACCCTACTCTTTTTTTGACATTGTACTCTTTGAAGTTTTACCATTTTCCAGGAAATCAGGCAATCTTAAGACAGTTAACTTTCTTGCTTATATCTTGGATTAAGATAACCATCTCATTTTGTACATATAAACCATTCCAACATACAGACTAATATAAGAATGTTACTAGACAAAGTCATTGAAACATTGAATTCTTCCACTTTAAGTAATCCCCACCCCCCTTCACCACACCTCCCCCACCACCATGCGTCTTCTCTTATTCCCTCTCCTAGCCTCTCTCTTTTCTCTTCCCTTTTTTTCCCCTTTCTCTCCTCACTTTTGACCCATCCCCCAGTGAATCTGCTCTCCCCTCCTCCCCCCCACCTGCCTATCATCATCTTTTACCTGCACCTATCACCACCATGTGCCCACCCCACCTCTTTCGTCCACCTATCACTGCTCTGCTTTTCCCTCCTATATATTGGGCTTCCCTTTTCCTATCTTCAGTCCTGAAGAAGAGTCCTAACCCAAAATGTTGACCGCCTACTTTTCTCCACGGATGCTGCCTGGCCTGCTGAGTTCCTCCAGCATCATAGTGTTTTTCATAAGAATGTTACTCCTTACTTTCTATTGAAACTAACTCGTGAAAGGATGCAGAGTGTCATTGTGCATCTGTGAATAACTGATAAAGAATAACCGCATGAGTGACAGCACTATAGATCTACTTGGGAACGATAGTAAAAACTGACCCAACCATGTCAACTGCAACCAAGAGCATGTATGATTTATTTCATATGCAACAATCATCATAAAAATAATAATCTCAAACTATTCATTAATCTTTTTGAAGATCAAATATTGATCAAGAACAGAGAACATCTGCAGCAATACTGATATAAAGTGACATGACACAAAAAGTTTTACTGAAATATGCACATAACCCAAACCTGACACAATCAGGTCTCATCAGACTTTGGTCCTGTTGGTAAGCTCTTCATAGCTCTCTAACTGACACACAACACATGCAGAGACAATCGGCACCATTTTAGTGGAGAAAAAAAAATGGCATTATGCAGCTACTGGCAATTTCTTTACAAATTAATTTTTTGGGATCTGGGTGTTGTCATAAACACCATCATTTGTTACTCATTGCTAATTTGTTGCTAATCCCTAATTGCTCTTGAACTGCTGCAGTTCTTCTGGTGAAGGTGCTCCCACAGAGCTGCAGGGTAAAGAGCACCAGGATTAACATCTGCCAACAGTGAAGGAATGGAGATATATTTCCAAGACAGGATGACGTGCAACTTCAGGGAAACCCATACATAGTGACATCTCCCTGCACGTGCTGCCCTTGTTCTTCTTGATAGGAATGCCATACATGTTAGAATATCCTCGGAGAAATAGTCTCACTGTATTTTGTAGATGGTACATTTTGCGGAAATGCTGTGTTGGAGGCAGAGGGAGTTAATTTTTAGGATGTTGGATGGGTAACCAATCAAGCAGGCTGCTTTATTCTGATTGGAATGAAGCTTCCTGGGAAATTGTTGGAGCTGCACTTAACCAGGCAGAGGAAAGTATTTCAACATACTCCTTACTTTGCCTTGTAGAAGATAGAAGGACTTTTGGCATGAAAGAAGATGAATCATTTGCCACAGAATATTCACCCTCTGACCTGCTCTTGTGGCCAGTGTATTTACGTGGCTGGTTAAGTTGAGCTTGTGTCAATAGTGATGATGGGGGACTCTGTAATGGTAATGCCATTGAATATGAAAGACAGGTAGTTGGAAGAACAGCACTTCATATTCCACCTGGGTAGTCTACAACCTGACGGCATGAACATTAACTTCTCCCATTTCAGGTAACTTGCTTCCCCTTTATCCCTTTTCTCTCTTCTCTGGATCTACCCAGTTCCTCTTATATCTACCCCATCAATCACTGCTTCTTTCCCCTCCTCCACCCACTCCATTTGCCCATCAACCACACACTCTTGCCACTGGGTTCCCTCCCCCTATGGTTTTCAACTGCCCACCCTACCTCCCTTATTTGGTTTCATGCTCCACATTCCTTTCCTATCAGATTTCATCATTTGCAGCCCTTTGTTGCTTCCACCCCCCAGCCTCTATGTCAATATTTTGACTCTTCCCTCCTTCATCTCACCCCTTCTCCTCTGGATCCACCTATCGCTTGCCAGCTGTTGCTTCACCCTTTCCCTCACCTCTTTATACTGGCTATCTCCCCTCTATCATTCAGTCTAGATGAAGGGTCTCGACCTGAAACGATGACTGTCCATCCCCCCTCCCCCACAGATTCTGCCTGACCCACTGAGTTCCTCCAGCAGTTTCTTTTCTGCTGCAGTTAGACTCCCTTGTTGGAGATGATTATTGCCCAGCACTTTACCAGCCCAAGCCTGAATGTTGTCTAGGTGCATGCAGTTGTGGACTGCTTTTTTTTTGTTGAGGTGGTGCAAAAGGAATCAAACAAGGAAAATGATTTGGCAAATAAAGATCATTTTAAAAACTATTTTTCAGGATCTCTCTGATGAAAGTTTTCGTACAAAACAGTTAACTTTTTTTTAAGCACAAGAGATTCAAGTCCAGGAAACATGGAGTAGAAATTACAAGCCAACTTATTAAAAATAATTTCAAATATTGGTAATCAGGTCATTTCTAGTCACAGCAAATGTCTACATTTTAATTATGAGCATTCCACTGTTCAGTGCTCACTGTTCTACATCTAAAAGAATGGGTTGGCTTCAATTTGCAAATGGATGATATTTAGCTCATAACTATGCCATGTTAGAAGATACAAAAGACAAACTACAGATGAAGCATAGTACTCAAAGAACTGCAAATACAAGTATGCTTAAAACAAACTTAAGTTGGTTGTTTTTGTTTTAAAACCTTTATCACGTGGTCAGCCATAGAACAGTGCCATGACAATAATTTATAAAGAAATC
The DNA here is from genome assembly GCF_009764475.1 of Pristis pectinata. Classification (NCBI taxonomy): domain Eukaryota; kingdom Metazoa; phylum Chordata; class Chondrichthyes; order Rhinopristiformes; family Pristidae; genus Pristis; species Pristis pectinata. The sequence goes on along the minus strand of NC_067408.1, from coordinate 69,281,442 downwards.
AAACGAAGCATTCTCTTCTTTAACCCAAGCTCAGGTAACAGCCTAATTATTAATACACTTGCTATTAAACTCAAAAGCTTTTGGTAGGTTCCAGTTTTAAACTGGACTAGGTGCAATTATTTTCAATTATTTCGGAGTCCATCTTAATAATTTAAAAGAAACTAGAGATACTAGAAGTGATACTAACTTATATAGCTGCACTACAGAATCAACTAATGACACTGACGAAAGATCACTCATGAACTATCAAGAGGGACATTTATAAGTTTTAATTTTACACTATGATTTTTAAATATAAGCTTCAATCTAAGGATTCAAAATTTATGACTGAAAATTGAATTTGTGAATTGACAATGCAAACCTTTAAAGCCACAAAAAGAATTTTATTTTTTTTATTGTTACGTATGTGCAAAAGGAAATTAAGTTTTGATTTTAGTATTAAAATTAAAACAGTATTGAAATTTTATGCATTGTAAGCTAACACACAAATATACTAGAATTCTTCTATACAATAATACTAATGTGCTGTGTTTTTCTAAATCATTTTCCCCCAATACAGTCAGTAAAATACATCTAAGACTACATACTCAGTGTGATCATTCTCATCAACCACCTGCTATCAAGAATACACAAAGTGCTGGAGGAACTCAGCAGGTCTGGCAACAGTTATGGAAAGTCAATGTTTCAGATCAAGACCCTTCATTTGGACTCAAGGAATGCTATCAAGAACAACTGTACAGAGTTAGACAATTAGCAATTATCCAGTTAAAAGAAGATCTAGAAAAAGAACCTTCAAGTGACTGAACAGGTACCGGAGTTTCTCAGCAATTCATGCTGTCTTCTTGAGGTGTGAAGGAAAATACTTAAGAATTTCCAGGAATTCTTTTTGTTTTCCATAAACCAACATCTTTATAATGATAGTCAGCACTACATGGCTTATGTGAAAACTTGTTCTGCACCAGTCTTGATTGCTGTTTTGTTTGACCTCTGTGGTAATGTGAAATTTCAAGTATTAATTTGGGGTCACATTGTAAAATAATTTGGAAAGCTCTGTCTTCATCTCTAAAATCATGCTCATAGTTACAAAATTCCTCTTAGTTATGGAACAATGACTAAGTATGTCATGTTTAAATCTTTATCCCCAAGCATTCTCCTTTGTTTATGTCACATTGTAATTTGACATCCACTTGACAATGTGGAAGATTGCCCAGCTAGATCATATTCAAAAAGGAAATTCCAATCTGCCTAATTATCACCAAATCAGTCTATTCTCAATCATTAGCCAAGTGACTGAAGCTGCCATTGACAATCAATTGGTACTTGCTCTCCAAAAATCTAATCACTGATGCCCATCTTGGGTTTTGCCAGAATCTCACACCTCCATACTTCATTGCAGCTTTAATCAAAACATGGACCAAAAAGTTGAATTGCAGAGATGAGGTTACAGTCACGACCCCTGACAAGGCAGCATTTGACTGAATGTGGCATCAAGGTGTCCTGGGAAATGAGCATCAAAGGAAAAAAAACTCCAAATGTCATCTCAAAGGAAGATGCTTCTGGCTGTTGGAGATCAATTATCTGTGCTCAAGGGTATAACTGAAGGAGGTTTACAGAGCAGTGTCCAAGACCAAACCACCTTCAACTGCTTTATCAATGATCTTCCTTTCATCCTTATGTGAGAAGTGGAACCGTTTGCTGACGATTGCACAATGTTCAATTCTGATAGCAATTCCTCAACAAATAAATTAACCCATGTCTGTAGACAGGCAGGGGCTGTAGGTGCCAAGAAACAAGTGCCATGCCATGATCATATCCAGCACAACAGTCAACCCACCTATTTGACAGTCAATGGTATTACCATCAGCAACCATCAATATCCTGTGGGGCCATCATTCACCAGATACTTAACTGGAACAGCCAAATAAATAGTATGGCTTACACCAGCAGGTCAAAGGGTGGGTGCCCTGCGGTGAGCAGGCACGGTAGTGTAGCAGTTAGCATAACGCTATTACAGCGCCAGTAACCTGGGTTCAATTCTGGCCGCTGTCTATAAGGAGTTTGTACATTCTCCGTGTCTGTGTGGGTTTCCTCTGGGTGCTCTGGTTTCCTCCCACATTCCAAAGAAGTTGTGGACATGCAGCGTTGGCACCGAAGGCATGGCGACACTTGCGGGCTGCCCCCAGAACACTTTATGCAAAAGATGCATTTCACTGTGTATTTCGATGTACATATGACTAATAAAGACATCTTATCTTAGTGAATGGTTAGTCACAAATTAGGATCATGATGCAATACTCTCCATTTGCCTGGATAAGTGCCATTCCATCAATTCTCAGAAAGCTTGATCCATCCAGGACAAAGCAGTCCAATTGATTAACACCCCATCAACATTCATTCTTTTCACTGTCAATGTAGTGGTTGCTCTGTGCACCACCTACAAAGTAGACCAAAGTCTACTCCGCAAAAAACTCCCAAACCACAACCTCTACCAGCAAGAACAAAGGTAACATATGCACGGGAACGTCACTATCTGTAGGTCCTCCCCTACCACCCCACCCACTGAAGCTGTGCACTATCTTGATCTGAAAATATACTACCAGCCCCTTCATCCTCACTAGATCCAAATCCGAGAGCTCCGTGCCTAACTGCACTGTAGGGCTATCTCCACCAGAAAGACTGTAGCAATTCAAGAAGGTAGCTAGCTTCTCAAGGGCAATTAGAGGTGGACAATAAATGATGGCTTTACCAGCAAAGCCCAGATCTCAAAAATGAGTAAAATTGCAATCAAAGTCTTAACTAAAATTTGTTTTACCTAGACCATCACCATTCCAATCTAGGAAACTTAATTTGTATTGCAATGTATTGCAATACTTCTTACTGGTATTAAAAGTTTAAAAAAAACATGAGCTGCAAGAGCAACAATGGCATCACTGTGAAGTGTAAAAAATCAAACCTAAATATCTGTAAAGCAACCTGTAACCAGAGAGCCTAATTCAGAGATAGAGGGAGGAATGAAGGAGAGGGAAAACAAACAAGAAAATCTCCCCAGTTTGCTCTTGTGCACTCCTCAAGGCATCCAATCACAAGCTTCCCACCAAGTGTGCATGCTGGGTTAAAAATAATGCAAGCCCACTGTTCCCATTCAAATAAATACAAGAAAGAGGAGGAGATGGATTGGGGAGGTGGGGGAAGGGGATAGCAGGAAAGCAGGGCAAGAGGAAGACAGGAAGGTGGAGAAGGAAAGAAGAAAGAGGATGAAAAGGAATACAGCAAATGTGGAAGGAAAAAGGAAGATTGATTGATTGCCAGTCATACAATGCTTTAATCTCCCTTTTTGTCTCCTAACCACTGTGCTCCTTCCCAGTGATTGCAGAGCACCAAATCAGAGCCAAGTACCATTGCCTGCAGTCACAGGCTCTCCTATGCCAATCAGGTGGCACCAACATGGAGCCGAACATCAGTACTTGTAGAACTGAACATCAGCAATTGGCCTACCCCTTCTTCTAACTCCTGGTTCTAGACTCCTCAGCCAGGTGAAAGCATCCTTCCTGTACTCCCCCCCACCCCCACTTGAGCCTGAGAGGAATGTTATATCAATGCAACCTCCTAGAGATCTCAACTTGTAGGGCAAATCTACCACCCCTGGAACCAGTCTAGTGAATTTTCACAGCAACTCCTCAATGACAAATATATACTTTTTAGGAAAGGAGACCAAAAATGCGCATGATACTCCATGTACTGCCTCACCAAGGCCCTACATACTTTCACTAAGACCTTTTCATTCCTATGCTCAAGTCCTCTTGTAATAGAGGCCAACATATAGTTGGCCTTGATTGCTTGCTGCACTTGCATATTGGCTTTCACTCTTGTGTACAAGGATACCCAGGCCCTTTTGAACATCAACATTTCACAATCTCTCACCTTTAAAAAAAATGCTCTACCTTTTGGTTTTATGCACAGGTGGATAATTTCTCATTTTTAATATCATATTGCACTCTGATAGTATTGCCCACTCACTTGGCTTGCCTATATTCCTTTGAAATCTGTTTATATTCTCCTCCCTACTCACAATCCCACATACTTTTGCACCATCAGCAAACTTGCAAGTATAGCACTTGGTGCCTCAGCCAAATCATTAGGACAGATTGTGAATGGCTGTGGCCTAACACCAATCTCAAAACCTAATGGAAATGATGGAAGGAGTACACCGTCTCACAACCTAGTTGCCTGCCTTTCTGCTCATGCACCTTCAGTCCAATCTGTGGTATTCCACTAGTCAATACCTGCCAGTCCAAGGGAGATTGGTCGCTTTCAGCCTGAAAACCAATTCTCAATCTATGCCAATACAGGCCGTCCCCAGGTTACAAATGCCTGACTTATGGACACCCATAGATACAAACAAGCTCCCATAATTTTATTAAATTCAAAAGTCCAACGTACATAGAAAAGTTCGTTCCTACAAATGGCAGAACTAGTTTCCCCTCTCCCTTTAGTCCTTGTTCTTTCTTATCAGTCTTATATGTTTCGATGCCATTCATTACAATACTGTGGGCGTATGGTCACCAGATCAAGTGATTTTTGTATATTTTCTGACCTATGGACAAAATTGACTCGAGATCATTTATAAAAACAGAACCCATCCATTACCTGTGATGGCCTGCATATTACCCCAACTCAGTATGCTCTAACCTCCTGGATCACCGTCCTATGTGGGACCTTCTCGATTGCTTTCTGAAAATCCAAACACAGCATATCTACTGGTTCCCTCTCATCTTTTCTCAAAATCCAGTAGATTAATTGAGTGTGATTTTCTTTTCAATTGTCCATCCATTAAACTTGCTGTTCCAAATTTGATGGATGTTTCAGGTTAAAATCCATTAAATGACTATTGCACTGTTAGAATTGCAACCTTTTGGATAAAATATTAAATGATGCCGTATCTATCCTCAGACTGATATAAAAATTCTTCATTACCATTTCAAGAAAAGCAGTGGAATTGTTCTTGGTTAATATTTATGCATAATCAGTCTCAGTGAAGCAAATTAACTGGCTACCGCATTCTTCTTGGGGTTAAGGATGACTTAAAACAATTCCAAGATCAGGCAGAAGGTGCCTGACGAGACAGGTGGTCAGGTAGCTTGTGAGATGGTGTACACCTTTCATCCATTCCATTTGGTTTTTGTGTCCTTCCCATGCATTGACTTGAGGCATTCAGTGCCAGACTCAATGCTTATTCTCCATTTTGAATAGTCATGGGCCTCGGATTCCTCGGAGTCAATAGGGATATTGCACACTTTCAAGAGGGTTGTGAGAACATACTTAAATATTTTCTTTTTTCTGCCCAGTAATCTCTCTCACGCCACAGTTCTGAATCAAATGTACATTTCAGAAGCCAGGTGGTGGGAATGCAAATGAAGGAATCTGCCCAATGGAGCCCATAGTATAATTAGAGCCTTAATGCAGAGGCTATTGGTCTGGTAGATGTTCCTGATGTTGCTTGTTTATGCTCCCAATAGATTTGGAAAACCCTGCAGAAGTGATTCCTACATTTGGGAGCCATCTTTCAACAAAGGCAGATGTCAATAACGAAATTCACCATTGGCTGTAGCGCACCAGCATCAATCTTTGGTTGACTGACAAAAAGAATGTTTGAAGATCATAAACTGGCACAAAATTCACGGCCTACCAGGTAGCAGTGATCCCTGTCTTCCCATACACATCCCAAGACATTGTTTACTTTCACGATTGTTTGAGAGATCTTGGTGCAACTTAACTGCAACAGCGACAACACCACTACATTGTACTTTATTGATTGTGAAATGCTTTGGGATGTCACAAAAAGTGAAAAGGGTATTTTAATGCATTTTATTTGCAACATAACCGAAGAAGAAAAGCATACAGGGAAAAGAGGTGATTGAATGAGCTCAAGCTAAAGAAAACTGGAGTTCAGGCTCCAGAAGATAATAGACTAGGAATGAGGTCATGATGTGTACGAGCTTTAGGAGAGAAGTGTTTGGGGATCAAGCGCCAATTTAGGTCAGTGAGCATAGAGACTTCAGTGAAGAAGAGATTTAAAAAAATATGTATTAATTTCACAGAACTTGGGCAATGACCAGCAAAGTCACCATTTATTGCTCTTGTAAGCCACCTTCATGAACCACTGCAGCAATTTCTGGTGAACATATCACACAGTATTGTTGAGTAGGGAATTTCAGGATTTAGGCTCAGTGATGAAGGAATCTTTCCAAGAAAGTGGAACCTGCAGATTGTGATGTTACCACACCTGCTACCCTTGTCCTACTTGATGATAGTAGTCACAACTTTGACAGGTGCTATCTGAGTGGTTTAGATAAGTAACAGCAGTGAATTTTGTAGATGGTAAACAGTGTGCCTGTAGTGGAGGGAGTGAATGTTAATGGCAGTGGCTGAATTGTCTTCCAAGCAAATCGATGTGTACTAAATGGTATGGAGCTTCTAAATATTGTTGGAACTGTACTCATCTAAGCAAATGGAGAGTATTTCATCACATTACTGACTTGTACCTTTAGATGGTGGAAGGGGTACATGTTGTCAGTTGGGACATGATATTCAGCCTCTGACCTGCTCTTTGCCACAACAGCTTTGTAGCTGGTCCAGTTCAGTTTTTGGAGAACGTCAGTCCTACGATGTTCATGAAGGGGAAATCCACAACGGAGTAAATCAATAGGTGGGTAGGTGGTTTGATTGCTTCTTGGTGGAGATGATCATTGCTTGGTAATGTGTAGCTCAAGTGTAACTTGCCACTTATCAGGCCACACCCAAATGCTGTCTAGATCTTACTGCATGCTTTATGTGCTGATGAGTTCCATAATATTCGATTCCATTCACAATCAGGAAACATCCTCACTTATGATCTTATTATGCAATAAAGGTCATTGAAGCAGCAACTGAAGATGGTTAGGTTTAGGACACCTAATTTGAACTCTTACAGCCATCTTCTGAACTGAAAAGACTGACCTCCAACAAGCACAATCACCTTCCTTTGTGCTTGGCCTGACTCTGACCAGAGGATATTTCCTATATGCTACATGGCTTCAAATTTATCAGAGCTTCTTGATGTTCCATTCAATCAAATGTTGCCTTGATGTCAAAGGCAGTCACTCTCATCCCATATTTGGATGGGAGCTCTCTAATCCATGTTTGGATCAAGACTCCCGAGTTCTGGAGCTAAGTGATCGTAGCAAAACCCAAACTGAGCATCAGTGAGCAAATCATTGGCAACTTCATGCCTCCTGACATCACTCTCTATGACAACCTCACGTGACTCTGCTGATAGAAAGTTGGCCGATTAGGCATAATTAGCTGGACTGGATTTGTACTGCCTTTTGGGCACAAGACACATTGCAAATATAGCAGCGTATAGATCAGAACTTAACTAGAGGAAGTTAGCCTTGAACTACAAATCTTCAAAGTTATAGTTGGGATGCAGTACAGTTAGGACAGTCACTGCCTCAGTGCCAGAGATCCAGGTTCAATCTTGTGTCAGTTTGCATGATCTCTCTGTGACATATGGGTTTCTTCTCAGTGCTCCAGATTTCTCCCATATCTCAAAAGAGGAAGGTTGGCAAGTTAATTGGCCACCATAAATTGCATGTAGGTGTAGAATTCATAGGGAACTGATGGTAATGCTGGGAGAATAAAATTGGGATTAGTGCAAGATTGGTTTAAGTGGATGCTTGATGGTTGGCATAGACGCAGTAGGCCAAGGACCCAGTCCAACAGCATGGAAATATCATCTGATGCCATAGCCTTTGCTGAATTCAATGCCTTAATACCCTGTGCCATGAATCAAATTGACAGAAGACTCCACTATCAATAAAAATGGTGATGTTTTGGAACTTCATCCTCTTCTTTGGTATTACAGCACTGCATATATTTGGATATTGAGAGCTATTATGGTAAATCTGGATTTATGGAAAGTGGAAAACAGATCTGAAAGAAACAAAAGCATGAAACACAATGAAGAGATACTTCCAGGTAGTACTGAAGGAATGCTGAATTCAGAAGTGCTTTTTGGCAAGAGTTTTCCCAAATGAAGACCATCTTAAAGTGGATGTAAAATCTTTAACAGTACGTAAAACAGAATGTTTTCATATGCCTTGGTACATATTTCACTCTATTCAGGACATCCAAAACAGATGTATGGTCACTTGTTTGTGTAATCTCTTCCTTCAATTAAAATCTGAAAGCCCAATGCTTCAAATCAAGCTTTTCTTTTTAAATTGTCCTCTGCAACTAAATGTTCATTTTTACACCCAGTGTTGTGTTTTCAATGGTGCCTCTGAAGCATCTTGCGGTCCCTTAAGATGTTAATTTACAATACCTACCTATACCATTAGAAGTTGAAATTTTCACCATATTGCACTTTCAGGAAATAGAACAAACCTGTATTTTACAAACAAAGTGCTGGAAGCATTCAGCAGATCACGATAAGAGAAATAAAGTCATTAGATCGAATATTATTCATTGGGAGTCTTTGCCTTCGGCCTGAAACATCAACCGTTTCTTTTTCTACAGATGCTGCCTGAGCTACTGTTTCTCAAACATTTTCTGATTTTAATTTCAGAATTCCAGTATCTGCAGTATTTTCATGTATTTTACAAATATTCTTCAATCACTTCAATATGGTGCAGTACTTATCTATTGTTGTAAATATTTTCAGTAGATGAAATCAATTACAAACACAGAACTATTATGCAATTGGAACTATTTTATTTAACCAGCTCAGAATTGCTATTACTGTATGGAAAAGGAACATCACCTTCAGCTCAAGAAGTCAGTCAAGAAAAATTCTAATAGACTTTTAATAAAGGAGACCATAATACAAATAAGTGTGTGTGCATATTTTAAATAGACCCAGGGGATCTTACAAAAACAATGTGTTTTTGATTATTTCATATTTTTAGCACCTGCTATAATTTGCTTAAGGTATAATTCAGCTCAGATGAGAAGATTCCTCTCTGTTAACCAAAGTAAAACTCAGTTAAAATGGAGCAAGTCAGAGAGATACACACTATCCTGTAAATAAACTTCAGAAGTGGTGCTGTATTCAATATTTCTCTAATGATATGAGGCAAACTGGAAACATCTTGCGCCATTGGATGCAATTCTTTTCTCAGGGTTCTTGTGGAATACTTAACCATCAAGATAAACCTTTTCTCACATTTGCCTCAAGACTGTTGTTGAGCACAAAACAAATAATATACCCTTGTATCAAATGTAACAGAAGTTGGCCCCAGTGAACTATTTAATTTGGCCAATCTTAAACAAAGCCTGGCACCTCCAAGTAATCATGCATGAAACCACAAGTGATATTCATTTATAGCAACATCAATACTGATCTAAAGCAGAGGTTTTCCAATGATTCCAAACAACTAAGTTTCATTTAACAAATTTGGGTCAGCCATATTTTAGCTTCTTCATAACATGGCAGCTTTTACTAGAGATTTTTTTTTCCCTGAACAAATTAATTACTGGTCTATTACACAATGTGTTTTATTTATTACTAACTGTATTCAAAACAATAACAAATTGCTACTTTTGAAAAGTAAAATTTCCTTACATGAGGTGTGGGCACTTTGGCAGGCAAAAAAAAACTACAAGTCCAAGAATCTGGCATGCTCAGCTCCCTGTGGACAATATTCTTTTTTTCCCTATGTTATATTGCACAGTAAATTTCCCAGTAAACCATCTAAGTTGAACTGGAGTGCGGGAAGCAGGGCCCCAGCAAGTGGAGGGAACATGGCAAACATCACCTTGTGAACCAGATGCCAAACAATCAGGATTTCCAAATAGTTGGACAGCAGATTATTGGTGCTTTACTGTATGAGAAATTTTCAAATCACATGTTGATATTCCAATCACTAGTTAGCAAATCAAGAGACAATGTCCTTAAGAGATCCCAAATGTGTTAAGGAAATGTGTGCTGAGAAAATTCGTATTACATCGTCCATTCTAAGTTATCTAATGAAATATAACAAACAGACCACTTCTCAAGGGTACCCATTATAAAGGCTCTAAAAATTTTGTGTTGACCTTGAATTTACAGGGGTCAAGTTCAAATCACAATTTGAGAGGTGTCAGAAATTGGAAGTTGTGATGGAGGTATGCAAAAATTTATGCTTATTCATGTTTGAGGATCACTGCAGTCTCTTTCACAATAAATCTTGCAGCAAACTTTAAAATTCACACCCAACAAGCCTTGAAGAGCTCATTGAAAGTATACAGTGTCTCAAGCATGTAATCTTGTTGCAGGGGTACTTTGACCCAACTTCAGAGTTAAGAACTTTCAAACAAATTGGCCCTAATTCAGGAATTTCCAAATAATTCATGACTTCTGAAGAGGTTGCCAACCGAAGGCCAGATTTAGCCTCTCATTACCTGGGACATCTGAATGCTCCCCCTTTACCATAGGGACTGTTGGATGGGAACTGCATGGAGTGTTATGAAACATAATGAAGTATTCGGGCTAAAGACCATAAGCCAAGAAATTGCATTTTTAGGAAAATCTTCAAAGGTTATAGCCATGTAAGGATTTGAAATAAAGGACAACTTTTAAAACTTGGGCATTGCTTTACCAGGTCAAAGACATCAGCAAGCACAGGAGATGTGGTCCAACCCAAGATGCAGAAGAGTAAAGTTTCAGATGACATCAAATTTTGGGAAGATTTAGTATAGAGGAGACTGGCCAGGGATGTTTTGCAATTGTCAAGTATAGGAGATAACTGAGGCATGAATGAAGGTTTTAGTTGATGAAATGAAGCAGGAATAGAGTCATGCAATGCAGCTAAGTCCAGGTGATTTCAGCAATGACATAGAACTTTGATTAAAAATGGCACTTAATTTGTGAATGCTTTTCACTTTCAGACATAACTCAGGGAGAAGGATTGGAAGAAGCACCAGAGGAAGGACTTTGAGATTCAATTTACAATAGCAGTTGGAGAAAATTTCTGTTTGTACTGTGCTGTGTGTTGGATGGTGTGACAACTTAGAAACAGCGGTGGGATCAGGACAGATGATGGTGAGCTAGACCTGAATATCAGTGTACATACTCTACCTTCAGACAATGTTGACAAGCAGCAGCATAAAGGCCATCAACAACAAATGGCAAGGCTAGTGCCCACAGGTGGAATACAAAAATGCCACTGAAGGTAACTCCTTAGCTGCACCTGGAAAGATAAGATTGGAAGCAGGCAATTGCAGTATGTTCAACAGTTGGGAATGGACAACAGTTGAGAAATATGTGACTACTACTGGTCAACCATATCAGAGGCTGCAGACAGGTCAGAAACACTGCTAAGGTATAGATTACCTTTGTCACATTGTTCCAAATCCTGTAGGCCCAGGCCCACCTGCCATACTCTGCCCATGCCCGTACTTAACTGCTCCAAATGCCAAGAGCCTATCTCGCTAGGCCAAAGTGTCCATGACTAGTAATGTGCATAAGCAGTGAAAGTGTCTTCCGTGACCTGCATGAGAAAGCTCCATCCTTAAAACTTTTAAAACCATTAAAGTCCCAACTTTATCAGCTGTCAGAAATGAGGGTCATTGAATATTTTTAAGAAGTCTCACATCAGACACATTCAAAACCTAGTGAACGAATGAGATAGATCTTCTGCTGTCTGCATTTTCTGGTCCTCTGCACTATGAACAACTGTTTTTCTTCCAGGATAGTCCTGGCACAATCTTCCACTAGAAAGCCAGCTCCCAGTGTATCAGTTCTCTTGGTACAAGCAATCAGGTGTACTGACAAGAAAAATATTGACAATGGTGAGCTCTGTGCCCAGGCTTATTACCTGTTACACCTGCAAGTTAAATTCAATGCCTGATCATGTCTTTGACATTCAAGTATTCAGAAATCACTTAGAACCTAAAAGTTAAAAAGATTAATAGTTAAGCAAATCAGACACACACACACACACACACACAAACGTGCTTAAAAAAACAATGAAAGCATTTAAACAAACTTCACTGAAGCAAACAAGTATATTACTTATCTCCCATCCAGCAGATCTCTCATATTTGATTGAACTTGGTGTAGATTCAGCAGGTGGATTTCTCAGCCTGAGAGCTGGGAAATTTGCAGGTTTATGTTACCATATATGACTTCATGAGAAACCCAACTACACAGATCAAAGACCCTATGGCCGATATTCTACTAAGGACAGATCTTCACTATGGTACTCACTGAGAAATTGCCCATTTACAGCCATATCCCCCAGCTGATCCAATGCAGATTTCTGTGGAAGATTTACTCCAATAAAATGAGATGAAAAGTAAATTTTAGTTAAAATACATCTAATTAACACATAATTAGAAACATTAAACTGAATTGAAATTAAAAGCACAATTTTCCTTCTTCCATGAAAATCCAAAAACCCTGAAGATGCTAGAAATCTGAAAAAAAAACAACAAAATGCTGGAAGAACTCAGCAAATTAGGCAGCATCTATGGAAAGAGAAACAGTCAATGTTTTGGGTCTGTGACTCTTCATCAGAACTGGGAAAGACAGATGCATGTAGGTTTTCAATGGGAGGGAAAATAAGAGAAGGATTTGTGGAACAAAGTGAATATCTGTGATTGGATGAATCAAAATGGCTGAATGGCGATAGTTATCAAAACATTAAGTTGCTTGGCCTATGCACCGATCCTCCCCAGGTCCCGAGAACCTCTCATAACCTGAACAGTTCGTAAGTTGGAAATACAGCGGTGATTAGAGTTCCCATATGGCAGAAGATGCCTGCAGAGATGGGTTATCCTCTAGGAACATATAGTCTGGAGAAGTACTTTTAATCTCATTTTGCCATTCTTAATAACAAAGTCAATAGTAACAAATTTAGCCTGAGCCTATATTGGTCTAATAATTTCTTTTAAAAAAAGGTTTTACTATAAATAGAACATTACTGCTGGCCTGGATGGCGTCTCTCTCAATAGGATCCACAAATTGGACATCACCACGTTAACTAGAATGTATTCTTCTCGGGTTCAATTTGGCAAAATTCCAGCTAGTCTCAAGAACAATTGCCTGCAACCAGCAAATCCATCCCGCTGGTCTCCCAAATGCTCATTCATATGTAGGGGTTGACGTAAGTTGGGTGTTTATCTGCTGAGGAGGAACTCTAATGAAAAGATGGTGGGATTTACCCAGCAGGTTAGACTTACGTAGGATTAGTCAGAGGAATGTAGCACAGAAACAGGCCCTTCTGCCCAACTCATCCATTCCTAATCATGTCATCTGCATTCTCATCCAAATCATTAATATAAATGACAAACAGTGAACCCAGCACTGATCCCCACAGCATACCACTGGTCACAGGCCTCTAGTCTGAAAAACAACCCTCCACCATAACAGTCTATCTCCTACCATCAAGCCAATTTTGTATCCAATTGGCTAGCTCACTCTGGATCCCATGTGATCTAACTTTCCAGACAAGTCTACCATGTGGTTCCTTGTCAAAGGCCTTGCTGAAGTCCATGTAGACAATGTTTACTGCTCTTCCCTCGTCTTCTTGATCAGCTCTTCAAAAAATGCAACTCAAATTCAAACAAAAAGCAAAATGGAAAATGCTGGAAAAACTAAGTCAGGCAGCTACTGTGGAAAGAGAAACCGTTAATGTTTCAGATGAGGGACCTTCCCACAAGCCTTAATTCCCATTCAACTCAATGATGGTTCAGATCCTGCATGTCTGATCTAGCACGGGATGTGAAAGGTGATTTCCTGGCATGAATGCTCAGGAATCTGAGCAAGTTGGAACTCTACTGTTGTACATCAGCAGTCATTCAACAAATCTGAGCCTTCCACATAGTGACAAGTATGTGAAGCCCTAGACTTACTGCCACTTTACTAGCTATATACCAGTAGTTCAATTTGGAAACATGGGCATTTGCCAGGAAAATCTAACTGAAATTTACATTGTCATTAATGAATTTCACAAGCCATTTCTGTAAAGTGGTATAAAAAACGTGATTTGACAGATTCAAACAAAGAGTTCCACAAAAGACATGCATAAATTTTGGGGGGATTCAAATGTGTTCAAGGACTTTCAAGATGAAAGTGAGTTTGGAAATGGAACGATTGTGTAACAAATGCAATACATTGTCAATTCCATAACTAGAACTATAGCAATTCTCTTGGTGGCACTATATGGAGTAGGTCGCATCTTGGCACTGCTCCACTGCCTTTTTAATTTTTTTCCACCACCCTTTTACTACCTACGTTAAAGTATTAATAATACTTTTATATGCTTGGACTTTGATCTTTAACTGCTGGAAATGACTACCAGAGGCCAAAAAGCAGCAGCTGAAAGCAAGGGGTCTGGTGAATCTCAACTCACTTTGGAAGCTATATCCAAACTCCTGGATGAAAAATTCGATCAAAGATTTTCCACTTTGGATGTGTTGTTAAGGGAGACTGAAGGCAGATTAACAGCACTTAAACAGGAAAATGTAAAGCAACAGAAACTAATTTCTGAACTGGATGAAGTTGGCAGACAGAGGGATCGTAGATTGGACTTGGAAAAGAAATTAACTTCGACCACTCAAGCACTTGAACAGTACAGACAGAAGATTAGTGACTTAGAAAGTCGAAGTTGGAGAAAAAACCTGCTGATGATTGGTCTCGGTGAAAACATTGAAACTGGTAATCCTATTGAACTCTTTTCCAAATTTTTGATGGATGTGTTTGGCTCTTAAGTTTTTTCTGCCCGCCCTATACTCGACTGTGCTCATTGAGCTTTAAGACCCAAACCTCCCGAAGAGCAAAAACCACAACCAGTAATATTGCGATTCCACTACGTGAATACTAAAGAGCATTTAATTCAAATTGCTCGTCGTAAAGGATTTATCCAATACAAAGATCTTAAGTTTCATCTGGTTGAAGATTACAGTCCAGAAATTACGAGAGAGAAGTTGCTTTTTAAACCGATCATATCCCAGCTCTATCAAAGGAAATTTCAACCTGCACTGCTATTTCCAGCTCGCTTAAGGGTTGTTCTCCCTGACAAATCACCTAAATGGTTTAGATCCGTGGACGAAGCTGAGAAGTTTCTTGACAATCAACTTTCGACTTGAGATGGCCAATAAATGTACTATTCTTTTATTTTTTTATATCTATTTGGTCTACAAGTCAATAACTAGTTCATGGATCTGAACATTTTAAGTCTGGAGGTTTTTTGCCCTTTGTTAACACTATCGTGTCTGGCTCTGGAATATGGATATTTATCATGCTTCTATATTATAATTCTTTTTTTCCTTTTATTATTTTACTTTATTATTTTTAATTGTTTATTTTTGAAATAATTAAGAATCTGATTTGGTGACTTTTTTTTCTTTGAAATATTAGTAAGACTATTTTTCAAACTGTCACCTTTCAGAATTTCTAACTGTGTAGAATTTTCCAGTAAGTTGTTTTTTCTCTATATGTTTATATGCCTGGAACGTTTTTGGCACTTTTATCTCAATGTTTTGACTAATGGTGGTGTTTTGCATTCCTTTTAATTTGGAGATTTGCCATCAAGAGAGATGGGGTTAAGGGAATTTGTAGTTAGCTTTCTGGCTGCCTATTGGCCAATTTTCGGGCTTTTGTGGGTGGGGGGGTGGGGGTATTCTTAGTTTAGTTTTTTCTTTCTGAGCTGATCTAAAACTACAAACATGTCTGAATTGTCGTAACATCCGGCTCCCCTTTGAACTTTTTTCCCTCTTCCTGATCAATGAGTCTCCTGTGCAGCAAGGTTAACCCTTTAAATACCATATGTTTTATTCAAGTAAAATGGATAATATTATTAACTTTGTTTCATGGAATACGAATGGCTTAAATCATCCGATTAAACAGAAGAAGATTTTTAAAGTTTCCCCTAGATTGAACGCTCAGATTATTTTTGCTCAGGAGACTCATATTAGGAAGGAGAATAATCAGTGTTTAAGGTTTTGGAAAGGTCAACAATTCCACTCTAATTCACAAGCTAAGGTGAAAGGAGTTTCTATTTTTATAGACTTCTCGATTTCATTTGTTCATTACAAAACAATTTCAGACCTGAACGGTAGATTTTTTATTAATTACTGGTTTACTTCATAACAAAAAAGTTGTTATGGTTAATGTTTTATGCACCTAATACCGACTATCCTGAGTTCGTTAAACATTTATTTGCATCTCTTCCTAATTTAAACGAATGTACGTTGACTATGGGTGGAGATTTCAACTGTTGTTTGAACCCTTCAATGGACAGGTCTGCGTCTAATCAGGTACTTCCAAACAAATCCGCTATCTTTATCAATTCCTTTTTAGTTGATTCCGGAGTTTTAGACCCCAACGATAGAGTTTTCATTCTTTTCTCATGTTTATCACAGTTACTCTAGAATTGATTATTTCTTTATCGACTCTCGATTAGCTCCATCTGTTATTGACTACAAGTATGATGCAATTGCCGTTTCCGATCATGCGCCCTTGAAACTATCAAGTTAGCTGACGTAATTTCTGGTGCCAGGCAATGGCAGTTCAATTCTTCTCTGCTTCAGGATTTAAACTTTGTTAATTTTATTAAAGAACAGATTGCCCTTTTCTTTTCAACTAACTCTATGGAAGAAATTTCCAGTGGGATATTATGGGATACCTTTAAAGCTTATATCCATGGTCAAATTATTTCATACTCTGCTGGACTGAAATAAACTAATAATGAAATACGTATATTGGTTGATTAAAGAAATTGATAAAAAATACTCTATTGCTCCTAATTTTAAGCTTTATAAAAAGAGAATTGACTTCAATTGCAACACAGTTTGTTATTAACATCCCCAATTGAAAATCAATTACTCAAAACTAAGAGTCAGTTTTATATACATGGTGATAAATCTGGTAAATTATTGGCCAACCAACTAAAAGCTGCTTTGGCTAAACGTCAGATTATTAAAGTTCGTAAATGAGATGGAAATTTGACGGTTGACCATGATCAAATTAATAAACCTTTTCAAGAATTTTATACTTCTTTATATCAATAAGAATTTCCTGAGGATTCCACCTTAATGCACGAATTTTTAAGGAAATTGAATATTCCAAAATTACCACTTAACAAACGTTTAACATTAGATGCACCTATTTTGGAGGAAGAAATAAAGAAAGCAATCTCTTCGATGAATTCTGGTAAAGCACCTGGTCTCCATGGGTATACAGTAGAACTTTTAAAATCTTTTTCTGATCTTCTTTTTCCTTGGTTATGTAAAATTTTTAAAGATGTCTTATCTGTAGGTAAACTACCACAATCCTTTTATGAAGCATCTATTTCTTTAATTTCTAAAAAAATGATAAAGATCCTACTGAATGTGAATCATACCGACCTATTTCCTTATTGAATGTGGACTCCAAAGTTTTTTCCAAAATATTGGCTACTAGACTGGAAAGCGTACTTCAACAAATTATTTCTGACGACTAGACAGGATTTATTAAAAATCAGTATTTGCATTTTAATATTCAGAGGCTAATGAATATTGCATATACCCCTTCATCTAAAATTCCAGAATGTGTTATTTCGCTTGATGCTGAAAAGGCGTTTGATAGAGTCGAATAGGAATATTTATCTAACATGCTTGAGAAATTTAAGTTTAGCCCAAATTTTATATCCGCGATTAAATTGATATATCATACACCTTTTGGCTTCTGTATTTACTAATAATCAGAGATCCCCCTTTTTCAGGCTTTTTTGAGGTACTAAACAGGGCTGCCCTTTAAGTCCTTTACTATTTGATATTGCCTTGGAACCCTTCGCAATTGCTCTTCGTGACTCTTCCAACATATCTGGCATTATTCGTGGAGATGGGACGCATAAGGTATCATTATATGCAGATGTCCTGTTACTTTATATCTCTAACCCTGGGAAATCCATCCCTGCAGTATTATCACTGCTCGCTCAGTTTAGTGGTTTTTCTGGCTATAAATTAAATCTTAAGAGTGAGCTTTTCCCATTAAATATGCAAGTTCCAATCTACAGGCAATCACCATTCAGATTAGTGGCTGATTATTTTACTTACTTGGGTGTTAAAATTAACAAGAAGCATAAGGACTTAATTAAAGTTAACTTTTTACCCTTAATTGATCATGTTAAACAATTGCTTACTAAATGGTCCCCATTGTCCCTATCACTGATTGGTCGAATCAATGCGGTTAGGATGACTATTTTACCTAAACTTTTGTATCTATTTCAGGCAGTTCCAATCTTTATTCCTAAATCCTTTTTTGATATTATTGATTCTAAAATTCTTTCATGTATATGGCAGAATAAAAACCCAAGGTTAAGTGAGAAATATTTACAGAAATTAAAAAAGGATGGCGGTATGGCTTTGCCTAACTTTAGATTTTACTATTGGGCAATTAATATTCAATATTTCATTTTTTTGGACACAAGATTTAGATGTAATTCAACGTCCACGATGGGTGAATCTCGAGCGTGAGTCAGTGCAAGGGTTTTCGTTGGCTTCTATTTTAGGGAACTCACTCCCCTTTGCACTTACTAAATTGAATAAACAAATGATTAATCCAATAACTAAGCACACAATACGAATATGGTTTCAATTTCGTAAATTTTTTGGATTGAATAAATTTATCTTAAGTCCTATTCAATTTTTTCTTTCAACCATCTAGAATTGATTTAGCTTTTTCTTTATGGAAAACGAAGGGAATAACATGTTTTCGTGATCAATTCGTTGATAACTGTTTCTTGTCTTTTAAACAGTTGTCTAATACAATTTGCCTAGATCACATTTTTTTTAGACATTTACAGATTAGAAACTTTTTAAATGTTACTTTACCTACTTTTCCGATACCACATCAAATTGAAATTACAGAAAAAATTTTAGGTTTTAACCCTTATCAGAAGGGCTTGATAGCAATAATTTATGATCTGATTATGAAAATACATCTAGGGATATCTGATAAAATTAAGCATGAATGGGAAAGAGAACTTCAAGGTATTGGGTGGGAAGTTCAACGGTGATGTCAGAGGGAGGTTCTTCACCCAGAGAGTGGTTGGTGCCTGGGGTGGTGGTGGAGGCTGATATATTGGACAAGTTCAAGAGATTGTTCGATAAGCATATGGAGGAATTTAAGTTAGAGGGATATGTGGGAGGAAGGGGTTAGATAGTCTTAGGTGTGGTTTGAAGAGCAGCACAACATGGTGGGCCAAAGGGCCTGTATTGTGCCGTATTGTTCTATGGTTCAGATATTTTTACCTATAGAGACATGGAAGAAAATTCTCCAATTAGTTAATACCTCTTCAATGTGTGCTAGACACTCTTTGATACAGTTTAAGGCGGTTCATAGGACCCATATGTCTAAGGATAAGTTAGCTTGTTTTTATAACCATATAAATCCTATCTGTGACAAATGTAGTTCTGAGGTGGCTTCCCTGACACATGTTTTGGTCCTGCCCTCTTTTGGAAAAATATTGGAAAGACATTTTTAATATTATTTCAGTGATATTGAGTATTGATTTACAACCTCATCCTATTACTGCAATTTTTGGGTTACCAATGATGGATTCTGGCCATTTATCTGCTTCAGCTTGTCGTATGATTGCATTTGTTACATTAATAGCCAGGAGATCCATTCTATTTAAATGAAAAGATCCTAAACTTCCTACTACATTCCAATGGTTTTCTCAAACTATGTTTAAACTTAGAAAAAATTAGGAGTGGTACTATTGATCCTTCGTTTAAATTTGAAGAAACTTGGAGCCCATTTATTCAGCATTTTCATATGATGTAAGTTGACCTTTTCTGAATCCTTTTCGATAACTTTCTATTCAAATATAGAGGAGCGGAGTTAATGACATAATAATGCTTTTAACCGAAGAAATACGACAGCCCAGCTTTTGCTTAGTTCTTGGTTAGTTTTTGTTTATTATTACTTTTTTTTTGTTTTGTTACTGTTTTAAATTTTGTTTTTTTTCCCCCCCATATAATCAAATTTCTTTTTAAACCTTTCTCATGTTTAATTATCAAGAGATTGGGAGGTTCAGGTTATATATCTTACTCTTTGTGTCTGTATATGTTAACTGTTATTATTGTAATCCTGATCTCTTTGTATCATGTGTATAATTACTATTATGTTCATTAATTTGAAATTTAATAAAAAGATTGAAAAAGGAAAAAAAAACTATAGCAACTTTCCTCAAAACAATGAATCATAGCAAACAATGTTTCAAAAACCAGATTCTGTGGATTTCACAAAACAAAGGAAATTTACCAGTTCAAGAAAATCTGCAGTTTGATGAATATTTTGAGTATCATCTCGTGTGGCTTATTGGACAGCCTCTGATACATTTGCTGCAAATGGAAGCAGTGGGCTGAAGTGGTGCAAAATTTGCTGACCTTTACTCTCTCTAGCTCTCAGACAAGCTTTATCTTGCCTATTGCAATACCCTCCTAAATTGTTAACCTTTGGAGACCCCAATAATCACTGTGCATCTCCTTGTTGTCTGCATCAAGGTTCACCATATTCATATCTCACTTACTGTTTTAGGTATCCCACAATTTACAATCATTCAAGATATAAATTTATCTTGTAATACCAATGACTGTTTAGAATAGCTGTCCTCTAGTTACAAAACCTTGCTTGCCATAAAAAAGACCATCTCAACCATAATTCAATTTTGACTTTGTTAATGTCATTATGCTTTATTACTGAGATTCAGATTTTATTCTGTGTATCCTTCAAGATGGTTTCAAAGCGTACCAGTGGTTCTGAGGTTTACAAGCTCCAAAAAAAAGTACTAAGCTGGATGCAATTAATAGAAGTGAAAAAGGTGGGCATCTGGTGGATGTCAGCTCTTATTTAAATCTTGCAACAATTTGTAACAATGTTGACAAAAATGCTTGTGTTATCCAGGAAGGACATCATGCACTACAAAGGGCAAAGATATTGTAATGGAAAGAATGGGAAGTTGGTTCAGCTTGTGGTTGAAAGATCAGAATGGCATATGCCTGAATTGATAATGATCCACGTAAAAGCCAAGATCATTATGTTAAAAAATTTGGAAGAATGTAAGGAGGGTGACTGAGCCTCAAAGTGCCAGCATATTGTAATTATGATTGCATCTGTGCGCTGGGCTCAGGACAGGTCATCTGATATGTTCACAACCAGGAATTTAAAGCTGCTGACCCTCTCCACCGCTGATCCCCTAATATAGACTTGTGCATGTTTGCCCTCTTTCCCCTTCCTGGTCAGTTCTTTAGTCTTACTGACACTGAATGAGAGGTTACTGTTACAGCACCACTCAACCAAGTATGTCATCTCACTCCTGTACGCTGACACATCACCACTTACAATTCGTCCAACAACAGTGGTGTTGTTGGTGAATTTGCATATGGCATTGGAACTGTGCTTAGCCACACACTCGTGTGTATACGGAGTAGAGCAGGGGGCTAAGCACGCAGCCTTGAGATGCACTTGTGTTGCTAGTCAAGGAGATGTTGTTATCAATCCTCACTGATTGAGATCTGCCGATGAGGAAATCGAGAACCTAGTTATAGAGGGAGGTACAGAGACCCAGGTCTTGAAGCTTGATGATAAGTTTGCATGAGATAATTGTGTTGAATGCCAAGCTGTGGTCAATGAACAGTAGCCTGACATACGTGTTCCTGTTGTCCAGATGGTCCAGAGCAAAGTGAAGAGCCAGAGGAATCACATCTGCTGTTGACCTGTTGTGATGGTAGGCAAATTGAAGTGGATCCAGGACATCTGAGGCAGGAGTTGATTCATGCCAAAACCAACCTCTCAAAGCACTTCATCAAGGCAGGTCACAGTGCACCTCTTAGGCACTGGTACAATTGATGTCTCTTTGAAGCAGGTGGGAACCTCAGATTATGAGAGGTTGAATATGTCTGCAATACTCAAGCCAGTTGGCCCGCATAGATCTTTAGTACTTGGCCAAGTATACGGTTTAGACCAGACACCTTTCATGGGTTCAACCTCTTGAAGGATGCCCAGACATCAGCCTCAGAGACTGAGATTGCAGGGTCATCCGGCAATGTGGGGGCTTGTGTGGATGTGTCATAGTGCACCCCATAAAAGTGTGTATAAAAAGGCATTGAACTCATCCTGGAATGATGGGTTGTTGCCACTTATGCTAATCGATCTCACCTTGTAAGTAGTAATATTGTGCAGGCTCTGCCACAGCTGCCAAGCATCTGTCTGTGATTCCAGGTTAGTCTGAAATTGTCACTTTGCACTTGCAATTCTGGAAATCATACCTGGACTTCTTATATGACTCTGGGTTGCCAGCCCTAAATGCTACTGATCTAACCCTCAGCAGATTGCCAATCTCCTGGTTCATCCAGGGCTTCTGGTTGGGGAAGACCCAGAATGTTTTTGTGGGTATACACTCGTCCATGCATGTCCTTATGAGGTTGGTGTCGATTGTGGCATACTCGTTTAGGTCTGCTGAGGAATCCTTGAACATGGCCCAGTCCACTGACTTGAAGCAATCCCGAATTTGTTCCTCTGCCTCTCCCGTCCAGCTCTTCATAGTCCTCTTCATAAGTGCCACACTCTTCAGTCTGTACAGCAGCAGAAGCAGCACAGCCAGGTGTTCAGATTTACCAAAATGCAGGTGAGGGATGGACCAACATGACAAGGGTCAGAAATTTATGCAGAGCATAGCACTGAATGACAGAAATTGCTGTGGTTTGCTGCAAGGAGCTTTATGACATGAGAAAGGAAGATAGCAGCCTAGATTTCCACCAACACTTTCTTTGTACATCAGCCATTCAGAAACAATCACACAAAAAAAATCCCTGCCATCAACACTGCAAACTTCTTCAAGCCTATATTCAATGCAACTACCACCATCTAAACATTGACAACTCTGCTTCTAACATCCCCAACCACTACCACCACTTACAAAATTACAAATATACAAATTAGAAGTTGGAGTATACAAACTCAGCACAGAGCCTCCTCTGACATTCAATAAGTTCATATGTGATCTGACTGCAACCACAACTCTGCACCCGTCTCTAAGCAGAAACCTTTCACTCGCTTGTTTTTCAAGTAGCTACCCATCTCAGCCTCACTAATAGTACTTAAAGGACTCTGCTTCCACTGCACTTTGGGGAGTTCCAAATAAATTCGCTTCGTATTTTGTCACGATTGATGGTGAGCTCATTCACACCATCCAGTTTATTCCAGCTCTCAGAGTAATCTCATTTCCCCAATTTATTTCCATCTGACCTATTCTCCCTCAAATGCCTATCAACTCCCCCCTTATTCTCCTGCCACCCACTTACACCATGGGCAATTGACTGTAGCCAATTAACCTACCAAGCAGCATATGTTTATAATGTAGGAGGAAATCTAAGCACTTGGAGGAAACACAGGAGATTACAGGGGAATCATGCAGACTCTACAAAGAACAGAACCTGGAGGGTTCCTGGAGCTATAAAGCAGCAGCAGTTCCAAAAATGCTACTGTGCACCCATCTCAGTCTTAAAATGGTAAGCCCTCAGTTTGAGACAGTGACCCCCTCCCACAAGAGGATGCTCCACTCTGTCAAAACCCCTCAGACTTACTGTTGCACTTGGTGCATAATATGTTTTTATTATCTTAATTTAAGATACAATTCTTAATAACATTTTATATCAGATACATTTGTTGAAGTAATTTTGAGTAATTTTAGTTTTTTTTGACAGATCTTAAGCTCTGAATTGCAAGAGAAATTTCTTCATTCAGAGGGTGGTAAACCTTGGAAACTGTGGAGGCCAAATTATTGTGCTCATTCAAAAACAGATCTATAGGTTTCTGGACATTAAGGAACTCAAAGATTATGGGAAAGTGTTTGAAAACAGCACTGAGGTAGAAAGTCAGTCATGACTCAAGGAATGACAGAGCAGGTTGAAAAGGCCTGGTGGTCTATCCCTGCTATTCATGTTCTTAATGATGAACTTGGGTGGAATGGCATCACGACTTTAAGCTCTACCCATAGCAAGTCGATGGTTTTACTAAGCTCCACCCTGATATCATTACCTTGCTCTTTCCTGATAAGACTCCCTATGATGCCAATATTTGTCCTGAGTCGAATACGAGAGAGTCCAATCCACCAATTACAATCATCTCTTCCTTTGTTTTCAATGGACCTCATTTCATTGCTGTTGAGCCCATTTCCTTCTTGGTACCATTATACATATGCCTAGCATTCTGTGTCAGAGGATAATGGGACAAAAGAACTGTATCCCTTGTCATTGCTAAATCCAAAATGCAAAAGACTGCTGCAAACAAGACTGGTCCACTGCCTAGATGATTTTGGACTTTACTCCAAGCTGCTCTTAATGCATTCAGATTCTTTTTATTAATGTCTCCTTTGAAGTTGATGAGGGCAGATTGCTTGGCTTCAAAAACAAGTATCATTACAATGAATATTTATCCATAACGAGCAACAGTTTTTGCTCTTCTTCTGCATGACTTAAAAGCTTGGTATTTTATATGGTGCCAGCCAGAATTATACTTGAATTCAATTTTGCATTTAGCGTGGGAATAGTGAAAAGCACTCATCAACAGAATCCAAGAATGGTAGATTCTTAGACAGTTTAGTTGACATTGACATGGGGACAGCTTTTCTCCTTTGAACAGAAAAGCTTCAGGGATACATCCTGTTTTAAATACACAACATGTGATCTGTCAATGACAGCACTGTGAAGGCTGTGTGTTAAGGATACTGTTAGAAGAGATGTCTACTTGTGTCCAGATGCAGCTGTCACTTATGTCCGACCGTCAATATCTCTTGGACACCCATTGCTTAGTTTGTTCAAAAAAAGTATGTTACTCATTGGTCATGACAACAGTATAGCTAAAGTCTCTGTCTACTTCCATTTACACTTCCCTTGCTGTGACATCCAAAGTGGGCCTGCCTCTTGCCTCACCTTCACTTTTCTACTTAAGTCTCACAGTTGGTTGAAGTACTCTGTCTTTGAGGTTTCATTGATGGCAGTGTCAAGCCCATCAATGAAATAATATTTTGTCCATGAAACAATATTGGGAGCATGGACAATCAGGAGAGGCAGATAAAAAAAACATTGAGTCATTTATTGGGGGTTCTATCATCAAGAAAATCCCTCACTGAAGTTTACACATTACTCACACATTTCACAAGATCACAAGACAAGGGAGCAGAAGCAGGCCATTCGGCCCATCGAGTCTGCTCCAAGGAAAAGGGAAAAAAAGATATGAGAAATGGGGAATGGGGGGGAAAGAGAAAAAAAACCTATTCTAATCCCAATTTCCGGCCTTATTCCCATATCCCTTGATACCCTGACTATTTAGATATCTATCTATCTCCTCCTTGAACGCCCCCACTGCTGTACGTGGCAAGGAGTTCCACAGATTCACCACCCTCTGGCTAAAGAAATTTCTCCTCATCTCTGTTTTGAAACTGTTCCCTCTAATTCTAAGATTGTGCCCTCTGGTCCTGGACTCACCCACCAAGGGAAACAGCCTAGCCACATCTACTCTGTCCTTTCCTATCAACATTTTAAATGTCTCTATGAGGTCCCCTCTCATTCTTCTGTACTCCAGTGAGTACAGTCCAAGAGCCAACAAATGCTCATCATACGTAAGCCCTTTCATTCCTGGAATCATCCTCATAAATCTCCTCTGAACCCTCTCCAACGTCAGCACATCCTTCCTAAGATGTGGGGCCCAAAACTGCGCACAGTATTCCAAATGAGGCCTCACTAGTGCCCCATAGAGCCTCATCAACACTTCCTTACTTTTATACACTATACCTCTTGAAATGAATGCCAACATAGCATTCGCTTTCTTTACCACCGATCCGACCTGGTGGTTAACCTTTAAGGTATCCTGCACGAGTACCCCCAAGTCCCTTTGTACTTCCGTACTTTGAATTTTCTCTCCTTCAAGATAATAATCTGCCCGCTTATTTCTGCTTCCAAAGTGTACAACTGCACATTTCCCTACATTGAATCTCATCTGCCATTTCCTTGCCCATTCTCCTAAACTGTCTAGGTCCCCCCCCCCCCCCCCCCCCCCCCCCCCCCCCCCCCCCCCCCCCCCCCCCCCCCCCACCCCACTCCTCTGCAACCTTCCTATCTCCTCAATACTCCCTACTCCTCCACCTATCTTGGTGTCATCCGCAAACTTAGCCACAAAACCATTTATTCCATCATCCAAATCGTTAACGTACAAGGTAAAAAGGAGCGGCCCCAACACCAACCCCTGCGGCACACCACTAGTAACCGGTAGCCAACCAGAACTAGATCCTTTTATTTCCACTCTTTGCTTCCTGCCAACCAGCCAATGCTCCACCCATTCTGTTATCCTACCTGTAATTCCATGACCTCTCATCTTATTAATCAGTCTCTTATGAGGCACCTTATCAAAGGCCTTTTGAAAGTCTAAATACACAACATCTACCGCTTCTCCCTTATCCACCCTACCTGAGATTTCTTCAAAAAACTCCAATAGGTTGGTCAGGCAGGATCTTCCCTTCACAAAACCATGTTGGCTAGGACCTATCTTGCCTTGCGCCTCTAGGTATTCCGTAACCCCATCCTTGAGGATAGATTCCAATAACTTTCCCACCACTTGACGTCAGACTAATAGGTCTGTAATTTCCTTTATGCTGCCTCCCTCCTTTCTTATACAGCAGAACTACATTTGCGACCCTCCAGTCCTCCGGAACCATGCCGGAATCTAACGATTCCTGGAAAATTATCACCAATGCCTCCGCTATCTCTAAAGCCACCTCCTTCAGAACCCGGGGATGCACCTCATCCGGTCCGGGAGACTTATCAGTCTTTAACCCATTTAGTTTTCCTAGCACCTTCTCCCTAGTAATCTTAATTGAACTCAGTTCCATTTCGTGAGACTCCTAACTGGCACATTGCTGATGTCCTCCATGGTGAAGACCAATGCAAAATATTCATTCAATTCCTCTGCCATCTCTCTATCGTCCATTATAATATCTCCTGCACCGTTATCAATTGGTCCTATATCAACCCGTGTCTCTCTTTTACTCCTTATGTATTTAAAAAAAACTCTTAGTATCCTTTCGAATGTTATCCGCCAACTTCCTTTCATAATTCATCTTTTCTTTCCTAATGACCTTCCTAGTTTCTCCCTGCAGGTTTTTAAAAGCTTCCCAGTCTTCTGTTTTTCCACTAATTTTTGCTTCTTTGTACACTGCCCCTTTTGCTTTTATTTTAGCCTTCACCTCTCTCATTATCCACATTTGTGCCTTTTTTCCATTCAAAACCTTCTTTTTTCTTGGAATATATCTATCCTGCATTTTCCCTATTTCCTGTAGAAATTCCTTCCATTTCTCCTCCGCCGTCCCTCCAGCTAGCTTACTCTTCCAATCAATTTGGGCCAACTCTTCTCTCATACCATTGTAATTTCCTTTGTTCCACGGAAATATCGATACACCAGTTATCAGTTTCTTCTTCTCAAACTTGAAACTGAACTCAATCATATTGTGATCACTGGTTCCCAGTGGTTCCTTTACCTTTAGTTCCCTAATCACCTCTGGTTCATTACACAGCACCCAATCCAACACAGCCGATCCCCTGGTGGGCTCATCAACAAGTTGCTCCAGAAAAACGTCCCTTAGACATTCCACAAACTCACTCTCCTGAGTTCTACCGCCTTGCTGGATTTCCCAGTCCACCTTCATGTTAAAATCCCCCAAATTATCTTCACATTGTCACTCTGGCATGCTTTTTCTATCTCAAACTGCAACTTATCATCCACTTCCTGACTGCTATTAGGGGGCCTATATATGACTGCTACTATTGTCCTTTTACCCTTGCTATTTCTTAGCTCCACCCATAAGGATTCCACCTCCTCTGACCCAATGTCCTTCCTTTCTATTGATTTTATATCGCTACTAACCATCATGGCCACACCTCCCCCTCTGCCTACCCGCCTATCCTTCCTATACACTGCGTACCCCTGGACATTCAGTTCCCAATCACATCCATCATGAAGCCACGACTCGGTGATTGCCACAATGTTGTATTTATTAACCTATAGTTGTGCCACTAGGTCATCTACTTTATTCCTAATGCTACGTGCATTTAAATATAGTACGTTTAGTCTGGTATCTGCTATTGATTTTGTTGTACTTCTATTGTTCAGCAGATTATCCTGACTTTTCACCTGTCTATCCTTCTTACCATCTTCACTACATACTATTTCCTCTGAACTCTTCCCCTACCAGATGAAAATATTAAATTACTTTCAATAATCCACTCTCAGCAAGTATTATATCTTGTAAGGAGGCTATGTCAATATTCAGCCCAATTTTCATGTCAATTACAACAGTCTTGCAGGTTCAGTCAACCACTGACGGGTCATGTGTCAGACCTCTGCATGTGATTCTAACATTCTAGCTTGCCAAAGAGTAGGCATCTTCTTCATATTTGCCTAGTTTGATCCACTTGTTGAATAAAAACTCAATTCTAAGCAGCAATTCTAGCAAGTGGACCATACTGGATCAGCACCTCCCAAGTCAGGAGCTGTCTGTCTTTAAGTGGAATGCAATGGTTCCTCCTAATGCCAGAGTCAGCCTATCAGATCAAGCCTGGACAGAACTTTTGGAGACCCTGGCTGACCAAATACCAGGTGTCCCCTCAACCTCCCTGATCAGGGAAAAAGTAATGCACATTAATAAACCAATTATACAATCAGCAATGCCACAAAATATCACTTACTTTTCATGCCACTACAAGTTCAAAACATTAGGTTTATGATCAAGCTTTATCCACAATAAATGCCTCACCATAACTGTTTTGCCCTGATATGTTGCATAAAAATATATTCATTAATGCTCGATAGAGCAATGAAAATGCCAATAATTACTCCAATGAATAGCCCATTTTGTTCATCCCAGAGGGTAGGAAAAAAAAACTCATTACAATCACCTACAAAATACAAGTATTATCTGGATGGTCAGTCTTATGATTACATCCTTATTCTTTATGTAATTAGGACAAAAATATGAATACAATAAATTTAACTTTTCCATCCACATAATAATGACAATTTACAGAATGCTTTAGCACCACCCATCTGTGCATCACTCGTCAGACATTCCTTTAAAGAACAGAAACATCACATGCTGAACATGTTGAAACATTTGTCGTAATGACATGTAACAAGTACCCAACATCAAAATAAAACAATGTGCCCAATTGTTATTTGAGAAAAATATATTTCTCCTTGAAACAAGTTTTCCAAAGACAATTGAAAAGGGACTATAGACATTGATTTGGGAAATACACGAACATGAATAAAGCTCTGGTAAAGGACATAAAACTGGAGGATTAAATGTCATTTTGAAGTTGCAAGACCGTTGCTAGCTGGGCCGCAACTCTTCACAACTCCTATCAATGACCTAGATGAAGAGAGAACGTGTAATGCATCAAAGTTCACTGATGATATAGGGTACATTGGGAAAATAAACTGAGGAGAATGCAAAAGAACTGCTATGGGATATTAGCAGATTCAATGAACGGCCAAGAAAGTAACATAGGGGAATGTTATCTGGGGAAAATTATGTATTCATTTGAATAGAAAGAATACAAAACAATACTCTTTAAAAATGCTGGAGGAACTCAGCAGATCAGGCAGCATCTATGGAGGGAAATACAGTTGACGTTTCGGGTTGAGACCCTTCATCAGGACTGGAAAGGATGAGAGCAGAAGCCAGAATAAAAATGTAGGGGGAGGGGGAGAAGCACAACTGGCAGGTGATAGGTGAATCCAGGTGAGGGGGGCGGGGTAAGGGGGATGAAAGGAAATGATGTAAGAAGCTGAGAGGTGATAGGTGGAAAAGGCAAGGGGCTGAAGAAGACAGTAGACCATGGAATAAAGAAACGAGGTGGGGAATAGGAGGGAGGTAGTGGGCAGGTCATGAGGGCAGGGGAGGGGAAAGAGAAGGGTTGGGGGGGGGGCCCAGGAATGAAGGAAAACAAAGGGGGGGGGGGGAAGAAAACAGAGGGGAGGAGTTACTGGAAGTTAGAAAAATTGATGTTATCAGATTGGAGTCCACCAAGGCAGAATATGAGATGTTGCTCCTCCAATTTGCATCTGGCCTCAATGTGGCAATACAGGAGGCCATGGATAGACACGTCGGTATGAGAATGGGAAGTGGAATTAAAGTGGCTGGTCACCGGGAGATTCTAAATCTCCTAAATTACAATGCAGGAATAAGTAATTAGGAAGGCAAATAGTACATTGCCCCTAATTGCAAGAGGGATTGAGTACAAGAGCAAGAAAACCTTGTTTGCAAATGAGATTTTTCTGAACTCACACCTGGGATAGTGTGTGCAGGTTTGGTCTCCAGATATTAGTCTTATAGGCAGAACAACAAAGTTTTAACAAACCTAATACTTGGATGAAGGACTGTGTCAATATATTGAGCAGGATGTAGTTTAGCTCTCTCATGTTTCTGAAGAAAGGAGAGGATCTCACTGGATGGCATAACAGTGCAGCAATTAGTGCTCCTGTCTCAGTTTGAGGGGCCTGGGTTTAATCCAGACTTAAATGTAGCCAGTGTGGAATGCGCACATTCTTCTCATTGTAGCATAGGATTCTGTTTTGTGCTCATTTCTTCACACATCCAAAAGATGTGCTGATAGGTTAAGTGGTTACCGTAAACTACTCCTTAGTGCAGGTCAATGGCTAAAAGAACCAATAAGGATGTAGATGGGGATGTGAGTGGAAATAAATTGCAGGGGGAAGGGGAATAGCTCTGATGAAATAGCTCCACTGGAAGGGGGCTTGGACCCAAATATTTACTTATTACAGCACTGGAGACTAATCAAATTTAATAGCACCTTTCCCTTAGTTAGAGTGTCGAGCACAACTCAAGGAGCCTTTCAACCAATTAGTTATGTTCTTACCTACTAATCCATCTCAATTTCTCATTACTGTTTTGTTACCTCCCAAATCTGTGATGACCTTTCCCATAATCTGATGTTTGAATACCCACAATTTATCTTCCAATTTATCTGGATAATTTATCTTCCAATTTATCTTCCACAATTTATCTGGAAACAGTCCTGATTGAAGTCACAAAAGGCATTCTGCTATTGTACTCTAGTAAACGATCATCCCTTATCTTTCTCAAACTACCTTCATCCTTTTCCAGTGACATCCCTTCATTCCCCAGCTGAATTAAAGCTGCTCCTCCATTTTCATTGGTCAAGCCATTACTAAACAATCAACTACATTGGCCTCTTTTCCTTCTTCTGCACCATTATCTCTCAAGTACTAGAAGTTTCTATTCTTGCCACTATTTCTCATTTACATGTGATCCTTCAGCCATATCATTAAAAACCACTGCAACTATCTATTTCCACCTCGACAGCATCACAAACCAGAGTCTTGGGCCACGTGCTGTTCAAATCTCATCCATATTCTCACTAAACTCTCTGGTTAGCCCTCCCTCTTCCACCCAAATAAGTTCAAATGCATCCAAAACCAATGCTCATACAGCAGTTGCTCATACATTTGTTGTGCATGAGCTTACCAACCTAAACTGGTTGCAGCTCAAACAATATTTGAATAGGCTCATCATTGCTTGAATCCCTCTATGGTTTTACCTACCCCCACATACTTTTTCAACCTCCAAGCCTTCCAAATTGCTGCATTCCTCAAATTCTTGTTCCTTGCACATGTTTGATTTTTAATTGCACCTTCTTGAGTGGGAAGCTTTGTGTTGTCTCTGTGCAAAGTTTGAATTTTCTGCCTAAACCATTAAGATGCTAGAGTCCTTCATCAAATCTTTAGTTATGGGTTCTTATACTTAACTCTCTAGCTGTGCGTCAGATTTTTATTATTTTTTATGATAACTCCTTAGAATGGTTCAATATTTTGAAGGAAAGTACTAAATAATAAGATTCCTATTAAACAATATTTGATTAATTTTGAATTAAAAAATATGCATGCTTTCCTGCATATCAGCTGTACATTAATATAGCAAAAAATATGAATGAATTAAAAGTGGGCAATGCTTTTGACCTCTTCATCTGATAAAGGACAGGCAGCTGCTCACAAACTATAACTGCCTTATGATTTCCCAAGAATTGTCCATGAACACAATAATAACAAACATCTTTTTTTTGGAAGATATTTGGAGCAAAACAAAAAAAATTCATCTGGCAAGTTAACTTATTTGGCATTCATCCTAGACTTAGAAGACTTTTACACAACCCAGTCTCAACTAGAAACATTATATTAACTTTCCGAGGAGAACTGAACAAGTTGCCCTTATATCTGCATCTTTCCCGAGGGTGTCGAGACATGGATCAATTCCACTTATAAAAGATGCACAATGAATTTTAACAAGGTATTACTCCTGGCAAAAGCCATGTCACTTGAAAATATGAATATATTCACTAGAGTAAAACGCACTGCAAAGTAAAAGTTCGTTCAATTTGGGGCCATACACACCTGTTTTGGAGAATTATAGATTGAAATTTTAAAAAATATATCATTTTAGCAAACGAATAAATTTGAATATAATACCACCACGCCTATAAATCCGCTGCCATGGCAGCAAAAAAAGCTGCGAAAAAACATCAAAGGGCCACGTTTTTGTCCGCAGCCTAAAGATGTACACATTCGCGAATCGCACACCTGTAACTCAAGAGGTAGAAAAAGAGTTGCAGAACTTTCAGGCTTTTGTCACCATTGCGACCAAGCTACCCACAGTGCGTGTATAAAAAGACAGGAACATTTTGGGAAGAGAAGCAAAAACTGAAAGAGAGGCGGCAGGTGCGGAAGGGAGCGATGTTTCTGGAGGGAAATAAATCCAGGAAAGCAAACCAACTGCGGTGGCACAAGGGAGCAACTGGCAACTTGGATCAGTAAATAAGTAAGTAGTCCCCACGCCGAAGCCCACCCAGGGCAGCCCCTCGGTTCGCATCCTGCAGCCGCTGCCGCAGTGCTGCTGAGTGCAACCCGTGCCCGGGGGCTCCTGCGAGATCCGGTCGAACGAGCCGACAGGTGAGCCGAGGGCGCGAGGTTGCGCGTTGTCCCCGCGAGGAGGGGCGCGAGTCTGAGGCTCGGGCTGGGGCTGCGCTGCTCCCGCTCCCGGCCAGGGCGCGAGCCACGGCGGTTGGGAGCTCGCGATGTGAAGTCGGGACATGAGGCTCCTCGCGCGCAGCCCGTCGCCAAACTGGCCGTTCCGACCGGCTTCACCTGACCCCCTCGCCCGCCCACAGAACCAACGGCCAGCCGAACTGATACCCAAATCGAGATCACTCACCCGCAGTGTAAAGCGCTGAGAGCTGCTCAGCTCCACAGTCGCACCTTCTACTGAGCCGCCATGTTCCGCTGCGTAACCGCGACGTCAGGGTCATCGCACACACGCACTTGCTCACGCAGCTGGGCGGCTCGCGGTGGCAGGGCACGTGCCGCGGAGACAGCGCGCTCCCGAACCGCCAATTCACCTTGGGCGCTGAGGGGCGCTGAATTCCCTGAGATAGGTTTGCATTCCTTTAACCGCAATAATTTTTATTACACACGGTTAGAATATTACTGTGGATGTTGTAATCCTCAGGAAGTGCATAGCGAATAAATACGTTATGTCCAGTCAATTAGCAAACAAAATCTCTCGTTTGAATCATTTTTTTTATTCAGGTCTGGGACCCTTCGTTAAAATTTATTTTTACTGCGTTGTCTCTGAATAGATTAAGTCTTCTGTTTTCAGATCCAGAAGCTGCGTCTTTCTGCTCTGCTCTTACAAATATCTGAAGTTGTGCAAGTTACCCTTCTACCAGTAATCTGTTTTCTGGGTTTAACTTGGTTTCGTATTACACTATTAAACATCATCACAACGACTGTAAATTGGCAGACACCCTTCATGAAAGGCTAAATTTTGTTGTCAATGGACTTAAGTTTTAAAAATGCACTCCAAATTGTGTTTGATTTTAAACCTCTGCATTAACACATTAAGAACTTTAAAAATCCATTCTGAACAACAGCTTTTCCTTCTGACAAACATTTTGTTAATTCTGAAGGGTATAGCTTTAAAATACTTTAATGTTTGCTTATGAATGCTATAATAATTCCAATAATTGTATACAGGCAATGACTTGAATGTAATAAAACACATCAGCCATTTTACACAAGTGTTTGCAAATAAAAATTGTCTCTAAATCACATAAAGAGATGTTAATTTAGATAACAAAAAGCTTGGTCAAAATTGTGGATTTCAATGAGTGCCTTAAAAGAGGAAATAGGTTGGTGAAGCAGAAAGGTGTAGGGAGAGAAAGCTAGAAATTAGGACTTTGATAACTAAAGGCAAGGCTACCACTTATTTAAGAGTTAAAATGGTTGATCAAGATTCCAGAATAGGTGACACATGGATGCCCTGGAAGACAAGCACTAAGGCAAAGGGAGATGGAAGGCCAAGGAAGGACTCGGAAATAAGGATGAGAATTTCAACAGGCACCTCAGGCACTGCAAATGTATCACTAATACCACTGCAATATCCTAGAAATTCACTGGAAGGATAAATAAAACAGCATGCTTATGTCTCCTAGGCTAACATCACTAACATTTAGTTACACTCAGTCCACTATATTGGGCAGGACACATAATTCACATGCTCCACCCTGGAACAGATACTGTGTTCTGTGTTCTGTTAGAGGAGGAGATTACCAGGCAGACAGAGAAAAAGATTCAAGGATGTGCACAAAGCCGCCTTGAAGAAATGCAACATCCTCAGAGCATTCAGGATGAGTCCACGCATTGTGACTACGAAGAAGCCTTGCATAAGCAGTAGAAGAAACACTCCACTGGATAAACTATCCATCCTCCTGCCCCATCTGTGGACAAGCCTGCAGCTTTCATATTGGCCTCCTCAGCTGCCTCAGAACCCACACAACAAGAATGGAAGTAAGAAGACAAAGGAGACTGCAGATGTTTGCCTCAACTTCTCTGTCCATTCCATGTTCACTCTGAAGAAAAATCTTTTGATTTCAGACCTTTTTAAAACTCATTGACAACTGAGGTGCAATAGAAATTTTTCTCAGAGTAGTGAATCTCTGGAATTCTCTGCTCCTGAGGGGGTGGTGGCCAGATCATTAGTGACCTTTGACATTAGAGATTAACCTTGTGTCTTTTCTCTGCACTGATGACACTTGCCTGTTACTTTTGTAATTCAGCAACCAGAAATGGATGTAAGTTGACCACAGTATATTGCAATTCCACAAAATTTCTACTAACTTAATCTTTTAAATCTGAATATAGTTTTGATTTTGTTGATTGGTGCTTTGCACTTGTAGATCAGGTGAGCATCAAGTCTACCATGACTCATTAATATTCATCTTTGTACTTGATTATTTCCTGGAGTACTCTGTCCACTTAGGGTTTATTCCTTTGTAATGTATTTTATACTTATCTCCACTAACTTTCATCTGATGTTGGTCTAACCATATATATATTTTATCTAATTTGGAATTATGGCCCAATTTAAATTGCGATATTGCAGATTCTGCAATATTAGGCCAATCCCACAATAGGCTGGATGGTGCAACCCACACCTTGTAGAGTTTCTAGCCTCCCTTACAAAGACTGCAGAGTCTCTGGCTTCCACTCAGCCACTCTTGGAGGTCTCTAGCCTCCCTCTTAGCAGCTCCTAGGATTGTACTCCATCTCAGCCACTTCCAGTAAACTTTATTCACAGGAGAGACCATGCGCCAAACCAGTTATTTCCCTCGATTGATGCAGTGAATTGCAGTGCATGAAGCGATGTGTATTGAGGGAATAATAATGAGATTTAATCAAGTAGAGCATACCACAGATATAATTTGAATGAATGAATAATTTCATTAGGATTTTGGACTGAACAGTTTGCATCCATTTTGTGAGTTGCAACACATTAGCTCCCTGCTTATTTACAGTAGTTATTGTACATTGCAGTTACGGTGCACAAAGTGTTGTGAAACAGCAAAAAATGCTACATATGTCAGTGCATTGGAATGCACAAGGCAATATCCCAAAGAAAAACTAGCTGATGGAGGAATATTTGTTATACCTCTGCAATGTGCAGTTAAACCATACTTGTAAGTGTTGTGTTGATGTTTGTTTAAGTTAATCACCATTTATATTGTCAGACTTGAGTTGACAGCAATTGTATATCGATGTTTCATTGCAGCACTGTGAAGTCTGATGCCCAAAGTGTGGCACAATTGAACTTGCCAAAGATTTCTCAAGTGCAAACATAACTTCTGGAGAATCTGGGTAATACAGTGTTAAAGAAATACATTCATAAATTGGTTCTTAACATAGGTGCTCTTTCTTCCACAAGGAGAGTTTGTCAGGATTGTTTACCCATGGTGCTTGAAGTAGACAGAGAGGGTCTGACAGACCAAATGAAAAACATTGATTCTGAATACATTGTGTTTGACAAGTCAACAGATGACAAAGATAACCATGTACTGAATATTGTTTCTGTCCCTCAGATGTGTGGCTTGGAAAAGCTGCAGACAGTGCCATTCTTGGGAGCTGTGAATTATTCAAAACATTGCTACATACTGCCATTAAATGCCTGATAAGTTTTGAAATGGAATTTGACAAGGTATGTGGAATAGTGACAGACCCTGCCACATAGTGAAATCCACTGTACAATGCAGTTCCAAATAGTCTGACTAATAATTTGGTGCAGATAACATACAGTGCACAAACACCAAGTCTGACTGGCAGTCAGTGGTGGATTCATTTCTCTGAAGTTAACAAATTCAAAAATATTTGTTAACTTCAGCTCACAAATTGAATTTCAAAGCTTTCCACGCAGAGAAACAACAGATTGATCCTGGTAACATGGCTCTATGTCCATAACTATTATTGACAAGATATGAATGATACAAGATATTCATGGTTTATAGTAGTTCCTATTATGCTGTGCATGTCAATAGCTACCCACAGAGGCAGCAGGGGCCAGGGCCCGAGACCCTAGACCCGACCTGACGTGAGGCCCGGCCTGTGGGGATGCCTGACACCAGGGCCCCTCCAGATTCAGAAGCCTAATCTTACGCAGCACCTGGGGCCACGTCCCGACGCCGAGGCTGCCCTAGACGCCCCCACTTGCCTGCTGGGGTAGCCCACTCCTTTTCAGGGCCTTCAGACCTGTCTGGGAACAACAGCTGACCTCACAGGCCAGCTGAATCCACTCCAGGTCTTCCAGGTCTGTTCTTAAGCGGTCACTTACCTTTCCATCCAGGTGGCTCCACACCAGGACTGACCAGAACATAGCTACTTACCTCAGAAGTGTGGTAAGAGGGCTGGGATGCAGGTGAGACAGAAAACAGCATGGGTTCAAGATCCCACCTGCCCCCACCACCCAGCATACTACTAGCTAACATCCTGGCCATTGAGAACAAAATTGATGAACTAAGGGCAAGACTGACCTACCAAAGAGAACTGAGGGACTTCTGTATGCTATGTCTCACTGAAACATGGCTTACACCTGCTTCACCTGACTGTGCCATACAACCTGAGGGCTTCTAATTCACCGAATGGACTGTACAGCATCCTCTGGCAAAGTTAGAGGCGGAGGGGTCTGCTTCTTAATCAATAACTTGTGGCGCTCAGGCGTGATGGTCCTGGCGTGTTCCTGCTCACCCAGCTAGGAATATCTAATGGTGAAGTGTCACCCATACTACCTGCCACGGGAGTTCACTTCAGCTATCCTGACGGCTGTTTACATCCCACCCGAGACGGACGTGAAGCCTGAACTCAGTGAATTTTTATCTGTGGTCAACAGCCTTGAAACAGGATACCCTGAGGCTCTCTTCATCATTGCCGGTGACTTCAACCGGGCCAACTTCAAGAGTGTGCTACCAAAATACCAGCACATCTCCTGTCCACCAGGGGCCCAAACACCTTCGACCATTGTTAAACAACCATCAAAGATGCCTGCTGAGCCGCCCCCTGTCCTTAGTTGGGTAAATCAGACCACCAGGCTGTACTCCTTCTCCCTCTATACAAACAGAAGCTGAAACAGGAGAATCCAGTACAGTGCTGGTCTGAAGAAATAGATGAGCTTCTACATGACTGCTTTGAGTCGATAGACTGGTCAATGTTCAAAGAATCAGCTGCCAGCCTAGATGAGTATGTCACCGCAATCACGGACTTTATCAGCAAGTGTGTTGAGGACTGTGTACCAAAGAATACGATCTGGGTGTTCCCAAACCAGAAACCATGGATAAACTGGGAGATCCCCTCCCGACTGAAGTCTAGGACTTCAGCATCAAATCAGGTGACCCTGACCTTTACAAGAAATCGAGATACGACCTCGATGCTAACGGATAATATCAGTCCAAAATGGAGTCCCAGACCAGCTGTCACTTGTGGCAGGGTTTACATGCTATATCGGGCTACAAAACGAAGTCAGACAGCATCGCCGCCAACAGTGTATCCCCTCCTGGTGAGCTTAACACATTCTTTGCACGTTTTGAACAGAAGAGAATGGAATGTCACCACCCACCCCAACAGCCTCCAATGCACCTGGACCCATAGTCACTATTGAGGACATAAGATCAGTCTTCCAGAGAGTGAACCCGCAGAACATAGAGTCATAGAGAACTACAGCACAGAAACAGGCCCTTCAGCCCATCTAGTCCATGCCAGCCTGGTTTTCTGCATAGTCCCATCTGCCTGCACCCTGACCATAGCCCTCCATACTTTTCTCATTCATGTACCTATCCAAACTTCTCAGAAATATTACAATTGAACCTGCATCCACCACTTATGCTGGCAGCTCATTCCACACTTGCACCCTTTAGCTGTTTCACCTTTCACCCCAAACCTATCACCTCCAGTTCTAGTCTCACCCAACCTGAGGGGAAGAAGCCTGCATGCATTCACCCTCATAACCCTCATAATTTTTTATACTTCTGTAAGATCTCCTCTCATTCTCCTGTGCTCCAGGGAATAAAGTCCTAACCTATTCAACCTATCCCTGTAACTCAGGTCCTCAAGTCCCGGCTACATCCATGTAAATTTTCTCTGCGCTCTTTCAAGCTTATTGATATCTTTCTTGTAGGTAGGTGACCAGAACTGCACACAATACTCTTAAATTTGGCCTCACCAACGTCTTACACAACTTCAGTGTAACATCCCAACTCCTGCACTCAATGCCCTGATTTATGAAGGCCAAAGTGCCAAAAACTCTCTTTACAACCCTATCTACCTGTGATGCCACTTTCAAGGAATTATGGATCTGTATTCCCAGGTCCCTTTGTTCTATCGCACACCTCAGTGCCCTACCATTCACTGTGTAAGTCTTGCCTTGGTTTATCCTCCCAAACTGCATCACCTCACATGTGTCTGCATTAAATTCCATCTGGCATTTTTCAGCCCATTTTCCCAGCTGGTCCAGATTACTTTGCAGGATTTGATAGCCTTCCTCGCCGTCTACTACGCTCCCAATCTTGGTGTCATCTGCAAATTTGCTGATCCAGTTTACCACATTATTATCTAGATCATTAATATAGATAATAAACAACAATGGACCCAGCACCGATCCCTGCAGCACACCACTAGTCACAGGCCTCCAATCAGAGAGACAACCATCTACTACCACTCTCTGGCTTCTCCTGCTAAGCCAACATTGAATCCAATTGACTA
This sequence comes from Pristis pectinata, assembly GCF_009764475.1. Classification (NCBI taxonomy): domain Eukaryota; kingdom Metazoa; phylum Chordata; class Chondrichthyes; order Rhinopristiformes; family Pristidae; genus Pristis; species Pristis pectinata. Next base: position 69,241,766 of record NC_067408.1, on the reverse strand, counting down.
CTTTCTGGACTTAACCTTCTGGAGCAGCCTCCCATGCAGGACTTTGTCAAAGGCCTTGCTAAAGTCCATGTAGAGAACATCCACCACCTTCCCTTCATCAACCTTCCTGGTAACCTCCTTGAAAAATTCTATTAGATTGGTTAGACATGACCTGCCACACACAAAGCCATGTTGACTATCCCTAATCAGGCCCTGTCTATCCAAATAATTATATATCCTGTCCCTCAGAATACCTTCCTATAATTTACCCACAACTGACGTTAGGCTCACCGGCCTATAATTTCCTGGCTTATTCTTAGAGCCTTTCTTGAACAACATTAGCTATCCTCCAGTCCTCCGGCACCTCACCCGTGGAGAAGGAGTTTTAAATATCTCTGCTAGGGCCCTGCAATTTCTGCACTACCCTCCCACAAAGTCTGAGGGGACACCTCGTCAGGCCCTGGGGATTTAACCACCCTAATTCGCCTCAAGACAGCCGGCACCACCTCTTCTGTAATCCGGATACAGTCCATGACCTCGCTACTCTTTTTCCTCAGTTCAATAGACTCTGTGTCTGTCTCCTGAGTAAGTAAACACAGATGTAAAAAATCCATTTAAAATCTCCCCCATCTCTTTCGGCTCCACACATAGATGAGCACGCTGATCTTCAAGAGGACCAATTTTGTCCCTTGTTATCCTTTTGTTCTTAATATAGCTGTAGAAACCCTTTGGATTCTCTTTCACCTTGACTGCCTGAACAACCTCATGTCCTCTTTTAGCCCTCCTGATTTCTCTCTTAAGTGTTCGCTTGCATTTCTTGTACTCCTCAGGTGCTTCATTTGATCCTAACTGCCTATACCTGATATGCACCCCCTTTTTCTTTACCAGGGCCTCAATATCCCTTGATAACCAAGGTTCCCTAAACCTGTTAGCCTTGCCTTCTATCCTAACAGGAACATACAGGTTCTGTACTCTCAGTATTTTACTCTTGAAGTCTTCCCACTTGCCAAGCATCTCTTTGCCAGAAAACAGCCTATCCCAATCCACGCCTGCCAGATCCCTTCTGATGCTATCAAAGTTGGCCTTCCTCCAGTTTAGAATCCTAACCCTAGGACCAGTCCTATCCTTTTCCATAATTATCTTGAAACTAATGAAATTATGATCACTAGATCCAAAGTGTTCCCCTACATTCACTTCTGTCACCTGCCCTGTCTCATTCCCTAAGAGGAGATCCAGTATCGCATTCTCTCTATTTGGGACCTCTGCATATTGATTAAAGAAACTTTCCTGAACACATTTGACAAACTCGATCCCATCCAGTCCTTTTGCATTATGGAAGTCCTAGTCATTATGTGGAAAGTTAAAATCACCTACTATCACATTTATATTTCCTGTGACTGTCTGCTATCTCTCTACAAATTTGCTCCTCTAAATCCTGCTGACTATTGGGAGGTCTATAATATAGTCCCATTAATGTGGTCGTCCTATTTTTATTCCTCGGTTACACCCAAATTGTCTTAGTCGAGCCTTCCAGTATGTCCTCTCTGAGCAATGCCATGACATTTTCCCTGCTCAGTAATGCCACCCCTCCCCCTTTAATACCTCCCCCTCTATCATGTCTAAAACAATGGAACCCTGGAACTTTGAGCTGCCAATACTGCCCCTCCTGCAACCAAGTCTCACTAATGGCTACAACATCATAATTCCACGTACGGATCCACGCTCTAAGTTCATCTGCCTTACCTACAATATTTCTTGCATTGAAATAGATGCAACTCAGAACATTAGTCCCACCACGCTCAACCTTTCAGTTTCCATCTTTGCTTGTAGTCTTAACATCTACTTTTCCAACAGCCTCTCCACTTGCTGTGCTGCCACTCTGGTTCCCACCCCCCTGCAACTCTAGCTTAAACCCCCTCCCCCCCACCCCCTGAGCAGCACTAGCAAACCTCCCTGCAAGGATATTGGTCCCCCTCCAGTTCAAGTGCAAACCGTCCTGTTTGTACAGATCCCACCTGCCCTGGAAGAGAGCCCAATGATCTAAAAATCTGAAGCCCTCCCTCCTACACCATCTGCTTAACCACGTGTTAAACTGCACTATCTTCCTATTTCTTGCCTCACTAGCACGTGGCACGGGTAGCAATCCTAAGATCACCACCCTGGAGGTCCTGTCTTTTAACTTAGCACCTAACTCCCTGAATTCACTGTGTAGGACCTCATCTGGCCTGGATGGTGTCCCTGGCTGTATTTCAGATCCTGTGCAGATCAGCTAGCAAGGGTATTTGTAACCTCTCCCTGCTTCAATCTGAGGTTCCACCTGCTTTAAGAAGACCACTAGCATCCCAGTATCCAAGAAAAACAAGGTAATGTGCCTTAATGACTACCCCGCTGGCTCTGACATCCATCGTCATGAAGTGCTTTGAGAGGTTGCTCATGGCACGCCTTAACTCCAGCCTCCCAGGAATCATCACCCTGGCCCTACACTCATCTCTGAAGCATCTGACAGTAAAGACACCCACGTTAGGCTACTGTTTATTGACTGCAGCTCTGCCTTCAATACTATAATTCCAAGCAAACTCATCACCAAACTCTGAGTCCTGGGACTCAACACCTCCCTCTGCAACTGGTTTCCTGACTTCCTGACCAACAAACCGCAATCAATAAGTATAGGCAGTAGCACCTCTGGCATGATTATTCTCAACACTGATGCCCTACAAGGCTGTGTCCTCAGCCCCCTACTCTACTCCTTATACACTCATGACTGCGTGGCCAGCTTCTGCTCTGATGCCATCTACAAGTTTGCACATAATACCACCATTGTGGGCTGGATCTCAAATAACGATGAGTTGAAGTACAAGAAGGAGATAGGGAGCTTAGTGACGTGGTGTCATGACAGCAACCTTTCCCTCAATGTCAGCAAAACAAAAGAGCTGGTCATTGACTTCAGGAAGGGGGCAGTGCACATGCTCCTGCCTACATCAACAGTGCTGTGGTCAAGAGGTTTGAGAGCTTCAAGTTCCTAGGAGTGAACATTACCAATAGCCTGTACTGGTCCAACCACGTAGGCACCACGGCTAAGAAAGCTCACGGCACCTTTACTTCCTCAGGAGGCTAAAGAAATTTGGCATGTCTCCTTTGACACTCACCAACTTCTATCGATGCACTATAGAAAGTATCCTATCTGGATGCATCACGGTTTGGTATGGCAACTGTTCTGCCTGTGATGGCAAGAAGCTGCAGAGAGTTGTGGACACAGCTCAGCACATCACAGAAACCAGTCTCCCCTCCGTGGACTCTGTCTATACTCGCTATCTCGGTAAAGCAGCCAGCATAATCAAAGACCCCACCCACCCCAGAAATTCTCTCTTCTCCCGTCTCCCATCGGGCAGAAGATACAAAAGCCTGAAAGCACATACCACCAGGCTCAAGGACAGCTTCTATCCCCCTGTTATAAGATTATTGAATGGTTCCTTCATACAATAAAATGGACTCTTGACCTCACAATCTACCTTGTTATGACCTTGCACCTTATTGTCTACCTGCACTGCACTTTCTCTGCAGCTGTTAAACTTTATTCTGCATTCTGTATTTTACCTTGTACTACTTCGATGCACTGTGTAATGAATTGATCTGTATGAATAGTATGGAAGACATGTTTTTCACTGTACCACAGTACAAGTGACAATAATATTCCAATTCTATTGATAATGAATTGGAGATCTTATTTGATACTCAAGTAATGGACACGTAAATGTCACTAGTAAATTACATAAATCTGACACTTGACATATAGTTCATTGCCGGAATGTCAAAGCATTGATGAAATCTTTCCAGTCTTTTGAGATGTGTTCTGTTCCATTCATCAGTCATATAAAACGTCACTGGATTTGACATTTGAAGCGCAAGACAGTATACACTGTGCACAGTGGAGATGTAGACTGGAATGCAATCTTTCAAGTGGTCAGAAAAACGCTAGACTACACAACCATGGGGAGAGAATTGCAAGGGCAACTCAATGAAAGCCAAAGCTGTATCCAACTTGATAAGTGAAGAGAATCCCATAAACTTCAGAGGTAGGCCTTGTGTATAGTGGAGAGATTTTGTGGAGTCAGGACATGACCATGCACTCTGAAGAGAACTCTTGATTTCAGACCTTTGTGGAGTCGGGACATAACAAATCTGCCATCAGTTCTAGTTGCCAAAGGTGCTTGCAGTTGAGTTTTTGGTCAGTAGTTAACCTTAAGATTTTGATGCCAAAGTAAATGATAACCCCAAGATGCTAACTTCCTGGTGCTTGTGTGAACCATAGAACCATAGAACAATACAGCACAATACAGGCCCTTCAGCCCACCATGTTGTGCCAACCTTCAAACTACGCCTAAGACTATCTAACCCCTTTCTCCCACATATCCCCCTATTTTAAATTCCTCCATATGCTTATCTAGCAATCTTTGAACTTGACCAATGTATCAGCCTCCACCACCACCCCAGGCAGCGCATTCAATGCCCCAACCACTCTCTGGGTGAAAAACCTCCCTCTGACATCTCCCTTGAACTTCCCTCCCATTACCTTAAAGCCTCGCCCTCTTATATTGAGCATTGGTGCCCTGGGAAAGAAGCGCTGTCTGTCTACTCTATCAATTCCTCTTAATATTTTGTATACCTCTATCATGTCTCCTCTCAGGCTTCAATTTTATTTGTTACTTTTCAGCCATATCTGAACAGTAATCCATCCCTGGTGTATGCAGAGTGGTTAATTGTTTGAAAGTCTAAATTATCTGAACACTGTGCAATCTTCAGCATATTGTCCTACTTTTATCCTTGTGATGGAAGAAAAGTCTTTGATGAGGCAATTGAAAATAGTTGGGCATCAAATGCTGCCTTGATAAGTGCTTGCGAAGATAAACTCGGAATGAAATGATTTAGCCCACGAGCAATTTTAACAGCCTTTGTTTGTTACTTCTGTGACTCCAACCACTGGAGAGCTTCTCTTGTATTCCAAGTGGTAAGTCTTACAGTCTGGAAACACTCATCAGGTCAGGCAGTGTCTATGGAAAGAGAAACAGAGTTAACGTTTCAGATCAAAGACTTGATCAGCTGCCTGAGCAGCTGAATGTTCCCAGCATTTTCTGCTTTTATTTCAGATTTCCAGCATCAGCAGTTTTGACCTTAATTTACTATTGAATTCACTGTCTCTTCAAGGAATGCAACATTGAAGTTCAATTGTGGTCTCTGACAGGATTTCTGTCTAGCTCTTTATCCTTGTTCACTTTCATTGGTTTCTGTTTCACTTCGTCTTCAGAAGGGTGCTGACTAAAGCTCTCTTCCATTTCTTTCCCCACACAACCCTGGCCTTACCCTTTCAAAGATTTTCCTTTTGTCCTATCCATTGCAACCTCTCTGCAACTTAAAAGTAACATGTTTTCTCTCTTCCCAGTTCTAGCAAAGGATCTTCCACCTGAAACATCAATGCTGTTTCTCTTTTCCCAAATGCTTCCGGATTTGCTGAGCATTTGCTCAGATTTCCTGGATATGCAGTTGTTTTTAATTTTCCTTTAATTTACTATGGATCCTGGCTGGCACATTTGACCCATGTATTATTGGTGTCAAGATGATCATTATTATCTCATCACTTATAATTATTAGATCATGTGTTTACCTTAGAGTCTTGAAAATGTCCAAACTGAGCAACAGTGAGTTATTGGTGAGTAACATTCGCTTGATAACATTGCTGACAATTCCGTCCAATGAATTGATGATTATTGGACGTAAACTGATGGTGCGGTGTGTGTTCTGTTTTTGTAGAGTGAAAATACATGGAGAATTTTCCACAATGTTGAGTAGGTGGCAATGTGGCAGGTGCATCAGAACAACCTGACTGGTTCTTCAGGATTGTAGCTAGGATCTTGCTGGGCATAGTAGCTTTTGGCCTGTCCACTCAGCCGATTCTTCATGTCATGAAGAGTGAATTAAAATGGCTGAAGACAGGCGTTTGTGAAGATGGAGACCTCATTAAGGACTCACAATGGTTACCAACTCAGTACTTCTGCCTGTAGATGTGCACTACTTAAGCTAATTCTTCTCACTCGTGCAGGGTTTAACAATTCTTGAGAATGGAGATGTTCACAATGATAGGCATACAGGACTAATGGTTGGAGACTTAGTTTAAACAAAGGAAGATGCTTGCAATTGTTGAATGTCAATCATCCAAGCTGAGGGCAACAGTGCTGGTGTTCCTCAGGGCAGAGTCATTCCACCATAAAGTCAGAATTGTATCAAATGTTTACTGTTGATTGCATAATGTCCAATTTCATTTGCAATTTCTCTGCAGATAGCGCAGTCCATGCCTGCAAGCAGCAAGACCCGGACAATATTCAGGCAATGGCAGATAAGAGGCAATTAACATTTGTGTCACAAAAGACAAAGCCATCACTAATGAGATACTCTAACCACCTACCCTGGACATTCAATGGTGTTATTATTGATGAGTCCCCAACGATCAACATCCTGAGGATCACTATGAACTGAAAACTCAATTGGACCATCAACGGAAAAATTGTGCCTTCAGGGTCCAAGACTGAGTATACTGTAGCGAGTAACTTGCCTCCTGACACCCCAAAGCCATTCTGCCATCTACATGGCATGCCCAGAGTGTGATGGAACACTGCACATTCGACTGGATGAATGCAGCTTCAACAATGTTCAAGAAGCTTAAAAGCACTCAGGACAAAGTAGCCCATTTGATTGGCAACCCATCCACAATCCTAAGCAATGGCACTGGGCAGAGTTATGGTGAATTTATGAAATGTACATTTTTTAGGTTGTAAGTGATAGAATGGAAAAGGAGGAAGCCACTGAATTTGGTATATTTGGGCTTTGATAAAATGACATACAAGAAGTTATTAAACTAAATTGGAGCATGTGGATTGGGAGTAATATGGAATAAGGATTGATTAACGGACAAAACAAGATAGGAATAAACCGGCCATTTTCAGATTGGGGCTGTGAATAGTTGGGTTGGTGCTGGGATCAGAATGAAGGCCTGTGCTGTTCACAAGATATAGATATTAATGATTTGGTTGAGAGGGCCAGATGTAATGTGTCCAAGTTTCCTGATACAAAGCTGGATGGCAGCATCAGGTGTGAAGATGGTATAGACAGGCTAAATGACAGACAGGATCAGGATGTAACCCGGGTTGCTGAAGGTGTGATGCTGCAGCTCTACCTGCTGTGTTAACTGTGCTGCCTGGGTGTCTTTGTACATGAATTACTGAAAGTTAATGTGCAGATACAGCAAATAATTAAGAAGACAAACAGTACATTGGCCCTTATTGACAGAGAATTTAAGCACATGATGAAAAGGTCTTACTGCAATTATAGAGACACAAGAGACTGCAGATGCTGGAAATCTAGAGCAACACACAAAATGCTGGAGGAACTCGGCAGGAAGACTCCAGTCCTGTTGAAGGGTCTCGACCTGAAAAGTTAACTGTCCATTTCCCTCCATGGATGCTGCCTGACCCACTGAGTTCCTCCTTCATTTTGTGTGTTCCTTATTGCAATTATATATGGCCAATGCAAGACAGCACCTAGAATACAATGTAAAGGTCTGGTTCAAGAAGGCAGTTCAACATCACCTTCTCAAGGGCAATTAGGGATGGACAATAAATTCTGGTCATGCCAGTGGTGCCCAGTTATCAAAAAGTGAATATGTTAAATAAAGCTTTCTCCTTCCATGTTTGATTCATTTTCTTCCACTATTTCCAGCTAAGTGTGGCAGGCATATAGATCTCTGATTTTACCCACTTTTGTAGAATCACTTAGCTCTTAACTTAGCTCTTAACTTAGCTCTTAAAGAGAGTTGGGAGTTGGAGTGAGATTTGAAGCAGGACACTTGAAAAGAGGTGAGTCTCTGCACCTGAGCTGGTGAGTTTCACCTTGCAAGAGTCTAAACGAGGCACATTTGCAAATAGTTACCTGTTGATTGGCTTATCAACAGCAGCAAATAAAAGTAAGGCAAGTATAAGTGGAGCAGCCATTTTGGGAGTGGCCATTGTGTGAGTGGGGAGCTGAGGCTCTTGTTCAAGAGGCTTCTGTGAGAAGAGGCAAAGGGAAGTCTCCGGTAAGTTTCTTTCTTTAATTTGGTGTTCCCTGTAGTGCAGAGTAGTGAGAATGGCTCTGGGGTCAGTGGTATGTTCAGCTTGTGAGATGTGGGAGTTCTGGGAGACATCCAGTCTCCCTGATAACTACATCTGCACAAGGTGCATCCAGCTGCAGCTCCTTACAAACTGTGGTGGGAACTGGAGCTATAGCTGGATGACCTTCAGTTCCTATGGGATACCAAGGAGTACATAGACAAGACCTATAGGGAGGCAGTCACTCCAATGCTGCAGGAGGCAGGTAGCTGGGTGACTGTCAGGAGAAGGATGGAGAATAAGCAGATAGTGTCAAGTACCCCTGTGGCTGTTCCCTTCAATAACAGGTAGACTGCTTTGGATACTTTTGGGGGGGACGGCCTACCAGAGGAAAGCTGCAGAGACCAGATCTCTGGCACTGAGCCTGGTCGTGTGGTGCAGAAGGGAAGGGGGTAGAAGAGGAGAGCGGTAGTGATGGGGATTCCATAATAAGGGGGGCAGACAGGAGATCCTGTGGACGTGAAAGAGACTTCCAGATGTTATGTTGTATCCCTGGTGCCAGGGTCAGTGATGTCTCAGATCGGGTCCACAGCATTTTGAAGAGGGAGGATGAACAGCCAAAGATCGTGGTACATATTGATACCAGTGACATAGGTAGGAAAAGAGATGAGGTCCTGAAGAGGGAATATAGGGAGTTAGGTGGGAAGCTGAAAAGCAGGACCTCGAGGGTAGTAATCTCAGGATTGCTGCCTGTGTCACGTGCCATTGAGGGTAAGAAAAAGATGATGTGGCAGATGAATGTGTGGCTGAGAAATTGGTGCAGGTGGCAGGGTTTCAGATTTATTGATCATTGGGATCTCTTCTGGGGAAGGTATGACCTGAACAAAAGGGATGGATTACACCTGAACTGGAGGGGGACCAATATTCTTGCGGGCAGGTTTGCTAGAACTGTTGGGGAGGATTTAAACTAGTTTGGTGGGGGATGGAAACCAGAGTGATAGGTCAGAGGTTGGTTCATTTACTGTATGAGTAGATGCAGGGTGTAGAAAGACTGAGGAAGGATAGGCAGTTGAAAGGGCAAAATTGCAGTCAGTTGGATGGGCTGAAGTGTGTCTACTTTAATGCGAGAAGTATCAGGAACAAGGCTGATGAACTTAGATCGTGGTTAAGTATATGGAACTATGACGTGGTGGCCATTACAGAGACTTGGCGGCCATTACAGAGACTTAGCTGTTGCAAGGGCAGGAATGGCTGCTGGATAGTCCAGGGCTTAGATGTTTCAAAACAGGTAAGAGGTTGGGGAGTGGCTTTGCTGATCAGGGACAGTGTCACAGCTGTAGAAAGGGAGGATGTCCTGGAGGAATTGTCCACTGAGTCAGTGTGGGTGGAAGTCAGAAACAGAAAGGGAGTGATCACTCTATTGCGAGTATTCTACAGACCCCCAAATAGCAGTAGAGATGCTGAGGAGCAGAGTGGGAGGCAGATTTTGGAGAGGTGCAGAAATAACAGGGTTGTTGTCATGGGTGATTTCAACTTCCCTAGTATTGATTGGCATCTCCTATTGTAAAGGGGATAGATGGGATGGAGTTTGTTCAGTGTGTACAGGAAGGATTCCTGACACAGTATATGGACAGGCTGACTGGAGGAGAGGCCATACTGGACCTACTACTAGGCAATAAGCCTGATCAGGTTTCAGATCTCTCGGTGGGAGAGCATTTTGGAGATAGTGACCATAACTCCTTGACCTTTACCATAGCCTTGGAGAGGGATAGGAGCAGACAATATGGGAAAGTATTTAACTGGGGGAGGGGGAATTAGGATGCTATTAGGCGGGAACTTGGGAGTGTAAATTGGGAACAGATGTTCCTGGGGAAGTTCACAGCAGAAATGTGGAGGTTGTTTAAGGAATACTTGCATAGGGCTCTGGAAAGATTTGTCCCATTGAGGCAGGGTAAGGATGGTAGAGTGAAGGAACCCTGGTTGACACTATATGTAGAATATCTTGTCGAGGGGGGAAAAAAAGCTTATCAAACGTTTAGAAAGCATGGATCAGACAGGGCTCTGGAGAGTTACAAGGTATCCAGGAGAGAGCTTAAGAATGGACTTAGGAGAGCTAGAAGAGGGCATGAGAAGGCCTTTGAGAGTAGGATCAAGGAAAACCCCAAGACATTCTACATGTATGTGAAGAATAAGAGTGAGGGTAGGACTGACCAGGGATAAAAGAGGAAATGTGCATGGAATCGAAAGAGGTAGGGGAGGTCCTTAATGAATACTTTGCTTCAGTATTCACCAGAGAGAGAGAGAGACCTTAACATTTGTGAGGATGGCGTACGACAGACTGACATGCTAGGGCATGTCGATGTGAGGAAAGAGGATGTGCTGGAACTATTGAAAAACATTAGGATAAATAAGTCACTGGGGCCGGATGGGATATATCCAAGGTTATTACAGGAAGCAAGGGAAGAGATTGCTGCACCTTTGGCAATGATCTTTGCGTCCTCATTGACCACAGGAGTAGTGCCTGATGATTGGAGGGTGGCAAATGTTGTTCCTTTGTTTAAGAAAGGGAGTAGGGATAACCCTGGGAATTACAGACCAGTGAGTCTTACTTCAGTGGTGGGCAAATTACTGGAGAAGATTCTTAGAGACAGGATTTATGGGCATTTGGAGAAGCATAGGTTGATTAGGGACAGTCAACATGGCTTTGTGAGGAGCAGATCGTGCCTCTTGAGCCTGATTGAATTCTTTGAGGATGTGACAAAGCACATTGATGAAGGTAGAGCAGTGGATGTGGTGTACATGGATTTTAGTAAGGCATTTGATAAGGTTCCTCATGGAAGGCTCATTCAGAAAGTCAGGAGGTATGGGATCTAGGGAAACTTGGCTGTGTGGATTCAGAATTGGCTCGCCCCTAGAAGACAGGGTGGTGGTAGATGGAGCGTATTCTGCCTGGAGGTCGGTGACCAGTAGTGTTCCACAGGGATGTGTTCTGGGACTCCTGCTCTTTTTTTTATATATAAATGACTTGGATGAGGATGTGGAAGGGTGGGTTAGTAAGTTTGCTGACAATACAAAGGTTGGTGGTGGTGTGGATAGTGTAGAAGGTTGCTGAAGATGACAACAGGACTTTGATAGAATGCAGAGCTTGGCTGAGAAGTGGCAGATGGAGTTCAACCCAGACAAGTGTGAAGTGATACACTTGGGGAGATCGAATTCGAAGGCAGAGTAAAAGGTTAATGGCAGGACTCTTAGCAGTGTGGAGGAACGGGGATCTTGGGGTCAACATCCATAGATCCCTCAACGTTGCCACGCAGGTCGATAGGGTTGTTAAAAGGCGTATGGAGTGTTGGCCTTTATTAGTCAGGGTATTGAGTTCAAGAGCCGTGAGGTGATGTTGCAGCTCTATAGAACTCTGGTCAGACCACACTTGGAGTATTATGTTCAGTTCTGGTTGCCTCGTAGAAAAGATGTGGAAGCTTTAGAGAGGGTGCAGAGGAGATTTACCAGGATGTTGCCTGGACTGGATAGCATGTCTTATGAGGATAGGTTGATTGAGCTAGGGCTTTTCTCTTTGGAGAGGAGGAGGATAAGAGGTGGCTTGATAGAGGTGTACAAGATGACAAGAGGCATAGATCGAGTGGATAGTCAGAGACTTTTCCCAGTGTGACAATGGCTAACACGAGAGGATGTAATTTTAAGGTGATTGGAGGAAGGTATAAGGCAGATGTCAGGGGTAAGTTTTTTTTTAGCGTGGTAGGTGCGTGGAATGCACTGCCTGTAGAGGTTGTGGGGGCAGATACATTAGGGACATTTAAGAGGCTCTTAGATACATGAATGATAGAAAATCAGGGGGCTATGTGGGAGGGAAGGGTTAGATAGATCTTAGAGCAGGATAAAATGTCAGCACAACATTGTGGGCAGAAGGGCCTGTACTGTGCTGTAGTGTTCTATGTTAACATGATGCTTTCACCGTTTGATGTGCACATATTTGTTCCTGGGTCTGTAACTATTCTGTAACACCTGTTCTGTAGCTTCACCAGACTAACACCTCATTTTCAGTTATGCCCTGTGCTGCTCCTGGTATGCGGTTTGACATTGTTGGGCACATGGTTCAGTGGTAAGGGTAGAATGAGAATTGTACAAGTGTGTGATGAAACAGATTATGGTAGCTTGCAATTTTGCTGCAATCACTATCCCTAAGTACTTTATGGATACAAACATTTTGAGTTGCTGATAGCTTGTGTCATCGTGCTCAATTTGGAATCGGCCAAGATCACTTGGCTCCATACATCATTACAACCATGATGCAAACATGGATGACAACTGAATTCTAGACACAAGATGAAAGTGACTACTGTGAACACAAAGGCAGCATTTGACTGAGTGACATCAAGGAACCTCAATATGGTAAAAATGATTGTGGGAATGACATTGTAACCAAAAATTTCCAAACAAGTTTTTTTATATATACTGTATGCATGACATAATTGCAGTGATAGCATGTGTATTAATCTTTCCTCAAGTGTAAAGAATGGTCTTATTAAATGAAAATAAAATGCTTAAATTACAAAACAGAAAAGCTGCTGACAAACAAGATGGAGGAGTGCGGTGAGAACGTTGCGTTCTTTAAGGAGGGGAAATAATTTCTGAATGGTTCATGAACCCATGAACAATATTTTTTTGCACTTTATTTTGTAATTTATTGTAATAGTATGTCTTTGCACTTCACTGCTACTGCAAACAACACATTTTATGACAAGTCAGTGATAAATCTGATTTTGATATATTAATATGCAAAATCTGATTTCTTGTACTGAAAATGCAATGGCAGTCTCAAGGCAAAGTACATCTACAATTCAAATGTTTATTTCCTTGAATCTTTATGAGGAGCTTCCTCACTTTGTCTATCATGTTCAGATTTAAAAAAATAGCTGGAATTATTCTTTTCAGCTCAAAACCTTAGTTCAGTCATCAAAGGCAATATTGAGGTATTGATCCTGTGTCTGGTTGATTGTGAATTGAAAGGCTACTAGGAGTGATCCCTCAGCAGCAGGGGATCCTGTTTTATAGCTCAAAGCAATTTGGAATTGGGGGTGGGGGAGTGTAAATTCTTAGAGGAAATGTGTTGAAGGAATTGCTGACAATTCCTCAGATTATAGGCATTGTTCTTTTATAACTTTGAAGGAATGGACAGCAGCATTCCTCAAAACTAGTTGGGGGGAGTTAATGTAAATTCACTACCACTGGATATATGTGTGTGTGTGTGTGTGTGTGTATATATATATATATATATATACATATGTAAATTAAAAAAATCAGTCCAATTAATCAGAATGCATGGTGGTCAGACAGGATTCTGGTTTGCAGCTGCCTGTTTATTCATTAAATATCATTTATCAGAAGTGGTATGTTACACAAAAAGAGCAAAAACTTTAATAAATTGGCAAAGTTAACATTTCAAAATAAACTTCAGTTTCCTTTTAAATAACCAATAGCAAAAAATTATTGGGTATAACAGTTAAGCTGTAATATGCCTGACTGAAAGGCATGCTGTTCCACAAACTTGTGTTGAGTACGGTGCTGCTGGGCGATCATCAAGCTGAAATGTAAAAGCTATTTTCTCTTGTATGGATGCTTCCTGCAAGTTTCCAATGTTTACAGTTTTATCTCTGGTGGAGAAACTTTACCAGATACAAAGGTTCTGTAATTTCAATAATAGTTGTTATATTCCTAATTGCATCTTCTCTAGCCCCCTCTTTTGATTATTTGTCTCTTTGGCATCACTTTTTTGCCTTGCACATTCATACCTTTTAAAACTTTCACCTGTTCTTTCTTCCCTTCTCTGCTTTCCCTCCATCTTACAGCTTGTTTTATCCCCAATGTTTTTCCAGTTCTGATGAAAAATGGTTGAATTAAGGGTTAACTGCCTTCTAGAACCAGGTACTTACATTCTATTCCAGGTTCAGTCTTGCCATGGCGATATATAATTGCAGTAAGACTTTTTCATCTTGTGCTCAAATTCTCTATCAATGAAGGCCAATATAGTATTTAGTTTTCCTAATTGCTTGTTGCATCTGCAAATTAACTTTTTGTGATTCATGTACAAGGACACCTGGATGGCATAGTTACATAGCAGGTAGAATTTGTGGAAGTAAATGGTCCAGGAAACTGCAGGCAAATGAGAAGTGTAGATTGGCCCACCCTGTCCATGCCAATCTTTTTGCCTAAAGGCCCTCTCTGTGACTCCATGAATGCTTATTCCAATTCTCTTTTTGATAGATACTGCCTGACTTGCTGGGTATTTCTGGTGTTTCAGATTTAAGGCATCCACAGTATTTTGCATCCTACAAAGTATTTCTTGAAAATATAATGTAGGAAGCATTACAGTTAATCAGCAAACAGCAAGCAACCAAATAATGACTGGCTAATTTGTTTCACTGGCATTGATATATGATGTTGACCAAAAAAATTATCTGGATAAATGAATCTTGTAGCTTAAAACTACATCTGTTTTCACATGGATCTTACTTTAAGAAGTTATCAAAGCGATGGCCTAAACTCTCTGGCTGGCAGGTTGAACATCTGTTTTGGAGTTGCTCAGTGGGTTGAGCAGCATCTGTGGGGGCAAAGGGAAGGTCGATGTTTTGGGTCAAGACTCCATATCAGGACTGAAGGTGTAGAGGGAAGATAGCCAACATATAGAAGTAAGAGGGAGGAGTGAGACAAAAACTGGTGGGTATAGGTGGAACCAGATGGAAGGGGGGGATGATGGGCAGATGGAGCCAAGTTGGGGAGGGTGAGGGGAGAATGTAGAGACAGGAGCTAATGGATGATGGGTAGAAACAAAAGAAAAGGTAGATGGACCCAGGTGGGGGAGGAACGAAAAACGTGAACAGAGACTGTGGATGGTCTGGTGGGAGTGGGAAAGGTACACAGGGAGTATGCTGAAATTGGAAAATTTAATGTTCATACCACTGGGCTGTAGGCTATCCTCACCATGCCAGTGGAGAAGGTCAAGGAGAGAGAGTTTGGTGTGGGAACAAAGGTTGAAATGACATGCAACCTGAAGCTCAAGATGACCATTGTGGACAGAGCATAGGTCCTCTACAAAATTGTTGCCTAGTCTATGGTTGGTCTCGCTCATTGTTCACATTTTACATCCCTGCGACCTCCCCTCCTACCCACCCCCCCCCCCCCCCCCCCCAAAATCATGTTACCTGGACTCAAAAACCCACTCCCAACTGGTTTCATCTGCCCATCATACATACCCATCTACTGGGTTCTTTCTCCCTTGGATCACGTTTCCTACCAGCCTCTGCCTCAGCACATCCCTTTTGCTCCACAGATGCTGCCTGACCCACTGAATTCTTCCAGCAGTTTATTTTTTGCTCCAGATTTCAGCATCTGCAGTCTCTTGTGTCTCTGTTTTGGAACTGTCCCTGCTCCAGCCAAACATTCTGCCTCAAGATCAGTTAAATCCTGGTGATTCTTACATTAGTCTTGCTGAGCCAGGTTTTGCTACATGTCTGGGTATTTACAGCCTCTGAATTGCCATTCATGTGAGCCACAGTTTCCAAACATTTTCAGCAGGCTAATGGAAGGTAACAGCAAAAGTGACCCCTTAAATCCTGGCTACTCCAGAATGACTAAAGATATGGGACTAAGGAATGCCACATGTCTACTGTTCAAAGAATGCAGATGGCAGAAAGCATAGTTTGGGTCACATGACTCAAATATCAATATTTCTTTTGTATGCTCAGATATCTGTTATGACTGACCTTGAGAGACTGAGAAAGTGCAAAGAAACCCAGATGAAGTGAACTATTATTGAGCAATTTCCCAGCACAGTCTCTCCCCAAAGCCACCCAAAACAAAACCCATCAGGATGAAATCAGAATATCTCAGCAGTGTTAGCAATTATTGTAATGTGATCTTAGTTATATCTGTGCTTCAGTGCCAAACTTTCACAGTAAATAGACTATAGAAGGCTGAATTCCCAGCTGTGGTCCAGATCTGCTGACTGTATAGTTGTGTTTTTACATTGCATTAGATCTCATTGGGCCACACTGGTACAGTTCCAGAGATCCTGGATTCAGTCCTGACCCCTGGTGCTGTCTGTGGTGATTGCATGTTCTCCTTGTGACCAGTGCTCTCCACATCCCAAAGATGTGCAGGTTGCTAGATTAATTAGCTACTATGAATTCAATGGTGTGGGTGAGTGGTAGAATCTAGGACAGTGGATGGGAATGTGAGGAGAACAAAACAGGAAGCATGAAAATGGGTGTTTGGTTGTTGTGAAAGACCTGTTTCCATAGTATATGATTCTATGACTGGAGAGTTAAATGCTTGTTTGTGAGTTAGGTCTCTTGGTACCATTGAACCATTTCACCACACAAGGAAGGGGAAAGATTGAGGAGAAAACTTTAAAATTTCAAGAGCAGTTCAAAAATGGTTCTTTGTATTCTGTTTAAGAATACATAAAGGTTATCAAATTTAGAGGTGCCAATTATTGCACATGCATTGGGCATCTGTATAATTGCCAAGTTTAATACTGAAATGCCATCCACAGATTCACTTCCCCTCTTTGCAAACTGAGCAGCTTCACAGGTATTATTTTCTAATGGGCCAGATTGCACTTAAGTTCAGCTGGCAGATCTGTCGGGAACCAGTGGTTATCCTCTGATCACTCTTCAGCTCATCTGTAATTTCCATCCTGTGAGTCAAATATGGAAGTTGGAGAGAGCTGGAGATCAGATACCAGTCCGTCTGAACACCTGCTTTGCTGTTGGGGTCAGCAATGAATTTAGCAGCAGACCACAGAAATACTGAGCAAAGGGCTGGATAAACTTTACATTCAGCCCCTCAATTTTGCAGCAGAGATTTGAATGGGTCTCCAATCCTCTTGTAAAAGACAAGTACAGGTTGGTGGTTTACTTTGTTAATTTAATATTTTTATGTCTATCAGAGACTTTTCAAAATAGTTCAAAGGCTTTTGACAGCAGCTTAGAATTGGTCGTTTATTTAAATTTGTCTTAAAGAAGCACGTGCCTCCTTGAAATTATGCAGTGGAACTTTTTTTAAGTCCAAGTGGAAGGATCCATTGATTTCAGGTTATTGTCTCATCCAAAGTATCTCTGACAGCATCGCAGTACTGGAGAGTCAGCTTAGAATTTTGTGTTCATATTTCTGGAGTGGGATTTTAACCAGCAATTTCTGACTAGAGAACTAAACTGCTATCAACTAAACCACAGCTGACCCTTGAAAGAGGAAACCAGATGATTACATGGAAGGAAAAATAGGTTATATTGAAACAATTAGCTGAAATATGTGGGAGGAGCATTGTGTCAAGCTCAAACACCAGCACCAAATGCTCTGTTTCTGCACTGCACTTTCAAGTACTCTTATCTAACAATTCTCCAGGGTCCATATTGTCCTTGGTGTCTGAGAATTAAAGAACAATCTTTTGGACACTGGAGCAACCCAGGAAGAAACAAAATAGGGGTATCAACAGAAATAAACTGTTACTTAATAATATCAGAGAATGAGGGTGAGCTTGTTTAATCAAGTTGATTCTTTTTTAGAACTGAGATTGTTCCTTGAAGACTTTACAGACAAGTGGTGGAAACACCAGTACTCTGTGAATATGTGTCATTCACAATATTCAGCCCAGCATTTGTGTGCAGTACATGCCAGTGAATGCAAAATAAGAGTTGTGTAGATCAAGGGCAGAATCGTGTCATCTGTTGTGCAGTCTTCAGTTGGGGTGAACCTAGCTGAAATTGAATCACATTTTTCTGCAATTTGACCATTGCGGGGCACTTACAGAGAACCATTTACTGTAGCTGTCCTATTCAAGAACCTACCCAATCACTTTATGCTTATCTCTGTAGTCTGCTGCACTACACTTTGGAGTGCTGTGGCATTCTGAAGGCTATTAAAATCTGTATTTGCAACTTTGAATAAAGTCAACTGCCATTTCTCCACTTTTTCCCCCTCTGCTGCTATTAGTTCTGTGGTGATCCACTGGGTGTGTTGCATAAGTTGGGCCTATTTGATAGGTGTTGGTCTATTGGCAGACATGTCATAGGCGCCTATAGCAGGAGAGGTAAAAGAATTTCTGCCTGTAAACACTCCCCCACTGCGCTCCCCCCCCCCACAGAACCACAGTCTCACCTTCAGACCTTTGAGAAAGAATGTGCCTGGAGGTAATGGTTTTCTCAGTCAGTCAAGCCAGAGGTCTGAGCCAGAGTTCCAGCTATGCAGCTATTCTTGTACAACTTTGCCTCAGACTCTTAAGCTCCAGATCTTTTCAAATGTCAGTGGCTGGCCTATGCCCCAAATCCCAGTTTGCTGCATACTTCATGATCAAGAGGTTCACCAATACTCTCAAGGAACTTGGTCTCTGCACTACCATATAGTTACTTATCCAGGCTTCTTTGACATCACCTTCCAAAACCATGACCTCTACCATCGAGAATTACAAGAGCAGTATATGTGTGGGAACACCACCATCATATGGTTTCCCTCCCAAGTCACACCCTTTTCGAGAAGTCTGTACCAAATGGCACTATGAGAGTAATTTAACCAAGTAAGCTGCAGCAATTCAAAAAGGTGGCTTGTTGCGACCTTCTCAAAGACAATAAGGGATGAGGAATGAAATGCAATTTAAAAAAATTAGAAGGCAGTTCCAATACTAGAAAATTTGTGGAATGAAGTAATTAAAACCATAATTGCTAATAATCAGATAGTAGCAGATAAAATCTATATTAAAATGAAACATCAGTAAATTTGATGCCATTGAGCTGGAAAGAGTGAAGAAAAGATTTACAAGGGTATTGTCAGGACTCAAAGGACTGAGTTATAGAGAGGTTGAGCAGGCTAGGATCTTATTCATTAGAGTGTAGGAGAATGAGGGGTACAGATAGGGTGAATGCATAGTCTTTTTCCCAGGGTTGGGGAATCGAGAACGAGAGGGGAGAGATTTACTAGAAACCTGGGGGGGGGGGGGGGGTCGCAACCTTTTCACCCAGATGGTGGTCCATATACAGAATAAGAGGTCAGAGGATGTGGTTGAGACAGGTACATTAACAACATTTAAAAGACGCTTGGATAAGTCTATGGATAGAAAAGGTTTTCGAGGGATATGGGCCAAATGCGGGCAAATGGGACTAGCTTAGATGGGCATCTTGGTTGGCATAGACTGGTTGGGCTGAAGGGCCTGTTTCTGTGCTGTGTGACTCTAAATGTGCCATTCATGAATTTTATCCCTCTTCCCATTCTGATAATAGGCTCATTTTTTCCTCAGGAAAGAATGAATTCTTTGAGTCATCAGTGTTTGTTGAGTAACTCTACTAATGCTTATGACTCATCAAACCAAAAGGTTGAGAATCTCAACAAAGTAAAACTGCAATTTTAAAAATAAAATGTTTTGTATCTTTGAACAACTCCCAACCTTAGTTGTACAAATGTTGCTAAGCATAATGCTTTAACCAGCCAACAAGATATGACATTTTGATGAGAAGAAAACTAAACATCATTCTCATATTTAATGGTGTTCTTTAATCTCTTCATAAATCCTGTGCTACTGGCAGGAGGAGAGACTCTCAAAAGGTTGTGATACAGCATATAAAAGTGGGAAGGAGTACTCCTGGGATTCCTCAATTTTGACTCCACACTTAGATCAAATTACATCAGCTGAAGCATGGACAAGGAAACCTCCTGCTGTCTTTCCACAGCTGATGAATCAATGTTCCTCCACATTGAACAAAATTAGGAAAAGACACTGAAAATAGCAAGGGCCACCAATGATTGTGCAGATCAAGTCCTGAGGGATATACCTATTGGACAAGTAGTGAGTGAACCCAATACAAGGAATAAACCTACTTACCTGATTCTCATCTGTCTTTTTCTGCCTCTGCCCACAGCAGTGTTGGTGAAAGTGACCACTATGAAGTCCTGCCTTCGTGGTAAAGATACCCTCTGTTACTGCAATCATACTAAATGAATTAGATTTAGAAGAGAGACTGTTCAAAACTAGGCAACCACAAGGCACCATAGACTGTCAATAACAGCAGAATTGTATACCACCACATTTTGCAACCCCACAGCTAGCATATCCCTCACTCTAGAATTACACTGAAGCCAAGGATCAACCCTGATGTAATGAAGAATATTGAAGGGATGCCAAGAGCATCACCAGGCTATCACAAAAACCAGTTTCTCATCCATGGACTCTGTCTATACTTCCCACTGCCTTGGGAAAGCAGCTAACATAATCAAAGACTCCTCCCACCCTGTCGTTCTCTCTTCTCCTCCCATCCCAATGCCCACCACTACTTCTATCAGACAGAAGATACAAAAGCTTTAAAACATGTACCACCAGGCTCAAGAACAGTTTCTATACCACCGTTATAAGACTCTTGAACCAATGTCTTGTACGAGAAAGATGAACTCTTGATCTTGCAATCTACCTCATTGTGGCCTTTGCATCTTCTTTGTCTGCTGCACTGCACTTTCTCTGTAACTAACACTATCTTCTGCATTCTGTGTTTTCCTTTTGTGCTGCCTCAATGTACTTATGTTTGGAATCATCTGTCTGGGTGGCATGCAAAACAAAGCTTTTCACTATCTTGATACATATGACAATAATAAATCAATTTCCAATTACCAGCCTGAAAGTGAGGTGCCATGCTGGTGGAGTTGCAACATAATGGTCCATGCATGATAAGTGGTGAAACCAGCATGCAATAGGTACAGCCAGGCAACCTTGCAACCAACAGTTGAGATCAAAACTCTGCAGATCTACTAAATTTTGTCATCTTTGTCATCCTCATGATCCCAGGGTCCAGCATGTGTGTTTTTATACCAGGCTTCTGTGTCAAGTGGATCATTGATCTTGATTTCCTGCTGAGATCCCCACCATCACAGAAGCCAGTCCTTAGCCAATTACATTCATTCCATGTGAAATCGAGCTGAGAACGCTGGATACAACCAAGGCTTTGGGACCAGACAACATCCCAGTGATAGGACTGAAGATCTGTCCTCCAGAACTAGTTGTCCACAAGGCAAGCTGTTACAACGATGGCATCTACCCAACAATATGGAAGATAACCTTGATTTAATCCTGTTCACAAAAAGCAGGACAAATCCAGTCTGGCTAAATACTGTCCAGTCAACCTAATATCAGTCATAGCACTTATTCTGTAATAAGCTGCTCAACAATGCCCGGTGTTGGTTTTGTCAGGACTACACACTCCAGGCTTTATGATAGCATTGGTCCAAACAGGGACCAAGGAGCTGAATTTTGGAGCTGAATTTTAGATCTGAAGTCAAAGAGGCATACATTTGGCCCACCTTGCCTGTGTTGGCCATCAAGTACCAATCTATGCTAATCACATTTTCCATAGCTTTCTATGTCATGGCCTTTCAAGGGCTCATCTAAATACTTCCTAAGTGTTGTGAGAGTACTGTATCCATCACCCCCTCAGACAGTGTGTTCCCCATTTCAACTACCTCCTGGGTAAATAAAAATCTTCCTCAAGTGCCCTCTAAGTCTTCTACCCTTTACCTCAAACCAATAGCCCCTGGTTATTGACACTTCTGTTATGGGGAAAAGTTTCTCACTATCTACCCTATCTGTACCCCTCCTAATTTTGAGTACCTCGATCAGGACCATCCTCAGCCTTCCACTCTCCAGAGAAAACAAATTCACCCAATTTAGTCTTCCTCATAGCAGAAATGCTTCATCCCAGGCAATATCCTGATGTATCTCTGCTGCACTGCCTTGTGCAATTCCATCATTCCTGTAGTGTGATGACCAGAACTGCACAAAGTATTCCAGCTTTGGCCCAATCAATATTTAAATGGTTGTACCATAGTCTCCCTTCTTTTATAGTCTGTGCCCTGCCTAATAAAGGCAACTATTCTATGTGCCTTCTTGACCTCCTTATCTACCTATGCTGCTACTTTCAGGGATCCTTAGACATGTACACTAAGGTCCCTATCTTCCTCAGTACTTTCTGGAGGTCTGACCATTTATTGTGCATATCCCAACCTTATTAGTCCTTTTCATGATTAAATTCCAACTGCCATTGCTCTGCTCATCTTACCAACTCGTCAATATCATTCTGTGGCTGAAGACTACCCTCCTCACTAACAGCAACACCAACCAAATGTTATATCATCTGCAATCTTACTATTCATATCTCCTACATATACATTTAGATTGTTTATGTATAAAAGAAGCAGCAAGATTTCCCTGTCATACACTACTGGTCACAGACTTATAATTGCAAAAAAAACCTTGACCATCTTTCTCTGCCTCCTGTCCCCAACACAATTTTGGATTCCATAGCGGTCTTACCTTTTGGACCAGTAGGACTTCATCAAAGGCCTTACTGAAGTCCATGTAGACAATATCAACTGCACTACTTTCATCTATGTACATAATTACCTTTTCAAAAAAATTTCATCAAATTAGTCAGACAGGATCTTCACTTAACAAAGCCCTGCTGACCATTCTTGGTCAATCCCTACCTTTCCAAGTGTCAATTAATCATATTCCTCAGGAATTTTCTGATAATTTCCCAGCAACTGACATTAAACTCACCAGCCTGTAATTACCTGGCTTATCCCTTCTGCCATTCTTGATTAAAGGTACTATATTTGTTGTTCTCAAGTCATCTGGTACCTCCACTGTGGCCAGAAAAGTTTTGAAAAAATGTAAGAGCCCATCTGTATCCTCTTCCTTCCATAGAGGTCTGGGATACATCTCATCAGGTTCTGGGACATCTACGTTTAGTCTGCTAAGACATCTAGTACCTTCTCCTTTTCAATGGTAATTTGCCCTTGAATTACACTGTTCCCCTTCATGAGTTCTCATACTGCCATGGAGACAAAAGAGACTGCTGATGCTGGTCTGGAGCAAAAAAATCTGCTGGAGGAATGCAGTGGGTCGTGCAACATCTGTGGGGGGTAAGAATTGCTGATGGTTCTGGTTGAAACCCTGCATCAGGACAGAGTGGAGAGGGAATATAGCCAGTATAAAGAGGTGAGGGGGAGTGGTGAGACGGGCTGGTGTGTGATTCATGGACCAAGGAGGGGTGATGGATAACAGGCAGATCAAGCCAGGTAGGCAGGGGGGAGGGGTGGAGCTGGGAGACAAAGGCTGGTGGGTAGTAGATGGAGCTTGGTATGAGGAGGAAAAGATGAATGTGGAGATGGCTAGGTAAGTAATAAGCAGGAACACAAAGGCTACCAGTGCTGGAATCTGATAAGTAAGAAAGGTGATAATGGGAACCAGTAGGGGAGAGGTGAAAGGCAGGTGGGGAACCAGTGGGCGAAATGTGTGGCTAGTAGGTGGATGGGGAGGTGGGGGTTGGGAAAAGAGTCAAAAATGGGAGGACCAGAGGAAGATTGGAAAGGGAGAGGGTGGGCATACCAAAAGTGAGAGTAACCTGAAATTGGAAAATTCAAAGTTCATACCATTGGGTTGTAGACCACCCAGGTGGTGGTATTCCTCTAGCTTGCATTGGGGCTCACCCTGGCAGTGGAGAATGCTGAGGATGGACATACCAACCTGTAGGTGCTATTTTGTGCCCTTTACATTTTCTGTACTTCTGGGTGGCCTCTCCTGTTTTCACTTCTCTAAACCTGCCACAAGCTACCATTTTCTCTTCATCCAAGTCTCAATTTCCCTTGACACGTAGGGTTTCATAGATGTTGGCCTTACCTTTCATCTTTATGGGAACATGTTGGCCTGAACTCTCTCAATTTCAATTTTGAATGACTGCCACTGGTTGCATGCAAATAATTATTCCCGGTCCAATTTTGCCAGGTCCTGTCTATTCATTTTGATTTGGGTTTCCCCTAGTCTACGATATTAATTTCTGGTCCTTCTCCATAACAATCTTAATATGAGAATGACAGCCCTTGACATCAAGGTAGCATTTAGCTTAGTCTAACATCAAGGGTCCCTAATAAAGGTTAGGTATGTGGACAGCAAAGAGAAAACACTCCAGCAGCTGGAATCATACATAGGAAGGTGGAGGTAAATCATCCCAGCCCCAGTGTAGGAGTTCCAAAGGACAATATCCAAGGCCTAATTGTCTTCAACTGCATCATTAATGATCTTTCTTCCATCTTCAGGTCAGAAGTAGAAATATTCACTGATAATGGCACAAGATTCAGTCTATTCACAGCTCTCAGGAAGTGAAGCAAACTATACTTGCATGCAGTTGTATGAATGTTACTGGTATATTCATACTGTTACACTTGTATGAATATTATTGGCCATGTATCAGTCCATGCCTACGGTAATGTGTAGGCATGGACTGATGCATGGCCAGTAACATTCATACCACAGAAGCATGACTCAATGATCATCTCTAGCAAAAGAGAATGTAACATCTGTATTGCCTTTGAATGAGCCAAACAGAGACAGGATCTGTAGACGTAACAGGTCTTTATTCAGTACAGGTGGACACACAGTAGGAGACCTGTTTGAAAATTTATGTCAAGAATCTGATGGAAAAATCTCACGAAACTCCAAGTACATTGAGCGTTTGTACTCTTTGAGAAAAAAGACAACAGGTAATTGAATACAATTTCTATAGTTACAATTGCTCTACTCTCTCTACACTCATAACTGTGTGGCCAAGCACAGCTCAACTGCCATCTATAAATTCGCTAATGACACTGCTGTCAGTAGAATCTCATGGCGATGAGGAAGCATACAGGAGTGAGATAGATCAGCTGGTTGAGTGGTGTTGCAACAACAGCCTCGCACTCAACACCAGCAAGACCAAGGAATTGATTGTGGGCTTCAGGAAAGGGAAGTTGGGAGAATACACACCAGTCCTCAGTGAGGGGTAAACGGTGGAAAGGGTGAGCAGCTTCAAGTTCTTGGGCATCAACGTTTCAGAGGATCTATTCTGGACCCAACATACTGATGCAATCACGAAGAAGGTGTGCCAGTGGTTCTACTTCATTAGGAGTTTGAGGAAATTTGGTAGGTCACCAAAGACTTACAAATTTGTATAGATGTACAGTGGAGAGCATTCTGATTGGTTGCATCACAGCCTGGTATGGAGGCTCCAAAGCACAAGATCACAGGAGGCTGCAGAAGCTTGTAGACTCAGTCAGCTCCATCATGGGCACAACTCTTCCCACCATTGAGGACATCTTCAAGAGACAGTGCCTCAATCACCAAGGACTTTCACTATCCAGGACATGCCCTCTTCTTGTTACTACCATTAGGGAAGAGGTACAGGAGCCTGAAGACCCACACTCAGCAGTTTAGGAACAGCTTTCTCCCCTCTGCCATCAGATTTCTGAATGGTCCATGAACACCACCTCATTATTTCTTTTTTTGGCACTATTTATTTATTTTGTAATTTATAATAATTTTATGTCTTTGCACTGTACTGCTGCCACAAAACAACAAATTTCATGACATATAAGTCAGTGATAATAAACCTGATTCTGGTTTACTTCAATATTTTGGGTGTAGACAAATGGTTCCATGGAATTATATGTTTACAATGGGAGTACATCTTAACTGACAACACCATCTCTGAATATTCAAATACCTTTGGAGACACAAGAGACTGCAGATGCTGGAATCTGGAGCAACACACAAGATGCTGGAGGAACTCGGTGGAACCCAGCATCTATGGAGGGAAATGGACAGTCAGTGTTTTGGGTCGAGACCCTTCATCTGCACTCAAATACCTTTGTTGGGATAAAATAGTTCACATCAATATTCCAAAAGCTTCTGAGGCCTTTTATTGCCATGTTGTGAAGGCTGACTCTCTGGGTACATAAATGCCCCAGTTATTGGTTGACAGACCATGCTTGATGTGCTAAGTGGCAAAGTAGCCTGTATGGAACCTTTGTTGATCTCTGTCACAATGGTGCAAAATATCTTGGCTCACGATATCTAATGTAGGCCAATAAACAGCCCAGAATGCAATTGAGTTACTTGCCTAAGCTATTCCAGTAGCACCTCACAACCCTCTAACCTGGAATACCAAGTAGACCAAGGGCACCTGCTGCAAGAGTACATCCCCTCGCCCCACCATCACCAAGTTATACACCATCCCAACTTAAACGCAGTTGCTGTTCTTTCATCACTGCTGCCTTGAAATCCTGAAAAGCATAGTGAGAGTACCTTCACCAGAAGAACTGTAGTGATTGAAGAAGGTAGTTCATGACCACTCTCTGAAGGGAAGTTAGGGATGGGAAATAA
The DNA here is from genome assembly GCF_009764475.1 of Pristis pectinata. Classification (NCBI taxonomy): domain Eukaryota; kingdom Metazoa; phylum Chordata; class Chondrichthyes; order Rhinopristiformes; family Pristidae; genus Pristis; species Pristis pectinata. The sequence goes on along the minus strand of NC_067408.1, from coordinate 69,215,405 downwards.
ATGCTAGCCTTACCAGCAATGGTCACTTCCCAAAAGAAAGAATGCTGTAAAAAAAAACTGCTGCACTATGAACAGAAGGTGTAAGTTAAGACTTGGTTCTTTCCATTTTAATATCTACATGTAAGCTTAAGTATCACAAAAATTTAATTGGCTGAATTGTGCAGTTCTCTGGCTGAGAGCAATAGTAAATCTCGTTTCCAAATAGGAAACATGTCAGTGACTTGTAAGATTATCTGGAACTAATTGAGAAGAATCACGCATCCCCTTGATGATGGTCTTATCTCAATCGATAAACCAGTTTGCTGATAAATCATTGATAGACTGCCTGACTCAAGTATCTGATTACCAAGTCTGCTACTGAGAATTAGTTCACTCCAACCTCCTGTAGTCATTGTGTTTGTCTGGAGTTTGTTCAACCCCCTCTTTGCAGGTGGTGAATAGACATTACCAAGAGTTAATTTAGGTTCCAGCCAGACAGTGGGTAACAGGAATTCTTTTAGACCATTACTGTGTATGACACAACACAATTATCTTAATATGTGGTTCCTATTCCTTCCACCAAAACAAACACAACATTTCTGGGTCATTTTGATTTGTGGGATTTAGTAGTATCTCTTCAACTTCCTCAAGGAAGGCAATGAAATGTGCTAATATAAGAAAGGATTTACATATGTGTCCTTCAAATAACCTTTTCTAACAGGTGTCATTCCATTGCTGAGTTTTGTAATCAATCTGTCTGGGTGCAGTCTATGGCACTTACACCCTAGAGTCTTTTCCTGCTTTTTATGTCTATTGGCAATGTAATGCATGTGATCCACCTCCTACAAAGCACTCTGGTAGCTTCAGCAAACTGCAATATATTGGACCATTAAGTGCCTCTTTTACGCTTGTAAAGTGTGATCAAATTTCTAAGCATCAATGTCTGCACACCTGCTGGAAGCAGCAAATGGCCACTTAACTGAGGTATTTGAGAGTTGCTTGTTCTTGAAGAACGTACCTTTGTGACACTCAACATCTTCAAGATGGTAGAAACTAAATAAAATGACCAAAACTTAAATCTTAAGAGTCTTATTACTCATAATATTAAAATCCTACTGTTAAATTACTTGTCATGTGCTGTTGGCGGAAGGGAAATAGAAATTATCAAATGAGAGCCTTTGATACAGATGGCAGGTTTATGGCTGGGGGCAGAGAAGAATTGGATTGACTACAAAGGAGTACTTGCAAGAGAAAAACTAGAAAAGAGACAATGAAAGGCAAGAGACAGAGATAAACAGGCTGATGTTGTCTGCAAACTGTTGAATGTTCTGTTTTCAGCCCCAGGCTTTTTGGTGAATGGAATTTTCCAGGTCTGGTCTGAACTATAATGTATACACATGTCAAAGGCTCAGTAAACACATCCTTAAAGAACAATTCCCAACTTTAGTTTACATTTAGTTAGGCAACTGATTCATGGGAATGATACGAATTTAACTGTTAAACTGCAAGAATCTCTCGTAAAATTACTTAAATCATGATTAAATTAAAAATTTTTTGTCCTTTGTTTATAAAGATGCACCAGATAGTTATTTCAAAATATGAAAACATGATTTGCAATTGTTGTAAGTACTGATTACCATTTCACTTGAATTTAATGGTAAATTTAACAGTTTGATCTCCCAACATGCCCTTCTTAAACAATTATTCCATGAACTTGTGTATTAATTTTAGTGCTTAATTATTATTTAATTTGTTGCATTAATATCTGGCTACATGTGTTGGGTATACATTTGAAAAATAGAATATGATTATTTTTAAATGATTTTGAAGACTGGTGAGAATAAATCAGTAATGCTTAGCATATGAAGGAAATGCTGAAGCATTTGTAGTATCTTGCAGTCAAATAAAATGTTGATCAATTTTGTGTACTAAGTGGGTATTACATTATCTTTCAACAAGTAGCTTGGGGGCATTTGGTACATATGCAACCAAAGACAATTCCTTTTTGTTCATTTCCCATGGCATACCTCATTCACAAGTTTCTGTAACTAATCCAACAAGCTTTTGTTAATGCTTTTCTGCCTGGCTTTTCCCTTGCTCTTTTTTTCAATGTGTTTGTTTCTCTTTCCCCCTTTTGTCATTTCAGAAGCATTCATTATAGCTCTTCCTTATATATTGTATTCTATTCTCTGTTTTGTTTTTCTAATTTCCCAAAGAGAAATGAAGCCAGGCTCAGGATCCCAATCTCTTCATTGCCAGGGAAATTATACTTAACCTATTGTATGCAGAAGAAGAGAGTGTAAAGTGAAAAAAAATGTGGAAAGTATGGCAGGGATGGGTGGTTCATACCCTAAGGAGGCTGGCTATAACTGGGCTGGCTGGGGTCAGGGAGGCCAGTGATTGGAGAATAATGGAAGTGACACTTTGATCCTCATTACCTACATAATTAATAACACAATAATGGTCACTTGGTTAACAAGGACATAAGAACATTTGAAATAGAAGCAGTTTTGCCATTCAGCCCTGATTCCTGCTCCGCCATTCAATAAGATCAGGGCTGGCATTTTATCTCAGTCCCACTTTCTTGAGCTAACCCTAAATCCTTTGATTCCCTCCTCTGCATGCAATAGAGAATAACAAAGATAAATTACCCTCTGGGTGAAGAAATTTCCCACCTCAGTCCTGAATGGCCAACAATTTATTTTGATGCTGTTGCCCATGTTTCTTGATATCTCTGCCAGGGGAAACATCATCCTTGCAAACACCCTGTCAAGACCCCTCAGAACTTCTATATGTTTTAATGAGATTTCCTCTCATTCTTCTAAATGCAAGTGAGTACAGGCTCAGTTTGCTAATCAAAAAATAAATAAAAATTGTATGTTCTGTAAATCTGAAACAAAACAAAAAATGCAAGAAATGCTCAGCAGATCAGGCAGCAAGTGTGAAGAGAAAAACTGAATTAGCATTTCAGTTTGAACTTTTTCCTCCCACAAATGCTGCCTAATCTGTTTAGTATTTCCAGTATTTTCTGTTTATATCCTGTTCTACTTAATCTCTCCTCATAGGATAACCACCTCCCCTCCCCACACCCCAATCCCGGGAACCAATCCGGTAAACTGACATTGCACTCACTCGATTGCCAATATATCCTTCTTAGGGCAGGGAGAACCAGAGCTGTGCACAAAGTTCCATATTCAACTTCAGCAGGGTGCTATATAATTGCAAGACCAATCAGGTGTGGGCAGAAATGGACGCAAACTCCCTCTGGTAGTATTTGTATATGTAAAAATGCACATATGAATAGAGATTTGTTAAATACCAATATTAATGTACTTTCATTTATAAATTCTGCCTCTGGTCTGGGGCCTACCTTTGGGCATCTGGAGAGATCCTTGGATTCAGGGAGAAGCCCATTTAAAATGGAAGTCTAGATTTCCTGGTGTGATTAGGAGACAGACTTCTTGTTTCTGGAGTAAGCTTAACAGAATGCAAGCTTCAACAAGCATAAGGCAGCAGTCTTAGCCAACGCAGTGCCCAGTTTGTAGCTTCCCTTCATTTTTTTTCCGGTCAGTCCTGTTTCAACTTTCCTTTTTCTTGCAAATTAGTTTTCCTTCCTCTCCAAGGACATAGCTTGCCGAGGCCGAGTCATTGATCGAGTGGCAGTTCAAATTCAGTGCGCCATTCAAATTCAGGCTGCAGCCCCCATAGTAATGATGACTTTGCCCTCAAAATGAAGTATTGGATATCCAGAAATGTGTTTCTGATTAGAGTAATTCCACTCTATTGCTTTTTCATTTGGCAAATTAGCTGCTTTTAAGGCTATATATTTTCTATGAAACCTTTTCTCCAGTTTTGCTAATCATATTCCATGATTGTCTAAATCAGCATATATTGCAACCACAATGGTAAAATATGTTCATAAATCCCAGAAGTATATTTATTCTAACTCTGGGCAGGAGCCATGCAAGAAGTGACTGGGGAATTAATGTATCCAAATGAATATAGCACACGGTAATAGGGTGGCACGGTAGTGTAGCGGTTAGCACGACGCTATTACAGCGCCAGTGATCGGGGTTCGATTCCCATCGCTATCTGTAAGGAGTTTGTACGTTCTCCCATGTCTGCGTGGGTTTTCTCTGGGTGCTCCGCTTTCCTCCCACATTGCAAAGACGTACGGGTAGGTTAATTTGGGTTTAAAATGGGCGGCGCAGACTTGTTGGGCCAGAAGGGCCTGTTACCATGCTGTAAATAAAAAAAAATTGATGTTGGAAAACAATTATGTGAAAAGTAAGATCTTGCAAAAAATTATTTGCTCTTCACTTCAAACAAGGCATAATATTAGTTTTCATACATACAGAATCTCCAGTATCTGCATTTGGTCCTCATGCTGGTGAAGAATTTTTGCATTTGCTCTAAATCTGGCAGTGAATATTTGTTATGTAAATTCATAGAACATAGAGCAGTACAGCACTGCACAGGCCATTCAGCCCACAATGTTGTGCTAATCTTTATGCCAATTTATACTAAATGTCCTCCTCCTGTGTATCATCCATATTCATGCATCTATCTAAAAGCCTCTTAAACTCCATCAAACTGCCTGCTTCCACTACTACCCCAATAACCTATTCCAGGCACCTACCAATCTCTGCGTAAAAAAAAAAACTTGTCCCTCACATTACCTTTAAACTTCCCCCCTCTAACCTTAAAAGCATGTCCTCTGGTGTTTGACATTTCTACCCTGGGGAAAAGATTTTGACTGTCTACCCTATTTATACCTCTCATAATTTAAAAAATCTCTATCAGGTCACCCTCAGTCCGATGCTGTAGGGAGAACAATCCAAGTTTGTTCAACCTTTCCTTATAGCTCGTACCCTCTAATCTAGGAAGCATCCTGATAAACCTCTTCTGCATCCTCTCCACAGTTTCCACATTCTTCCTATAATGGGGCAACCAGAACTGCACACAATACTCCAAGTGCGGTCTGACTAAAGTTTCATATAGTTGCAGCATGACTTCCTTACTGTTATATTCAACACCCCTACTGATGAAGGCAAGCATTTCATACGCCTTCTTTACCACCTCATCCACGCGTGGCCACTTTAAGTGAAGTATGGACCTGGACCCCAAGATCTCTCTGTACCTTAATACTTTTAAGGGGCCTACCATTAACTGTATACTTTCTCCTTTCATTTGACCTCCCAAAGTGCAACACTTCACACTTGCCCAGTAAGATTCAAGATTTGCTTTATTGTCATTTCTCTGAGTATTTACATACACAAAAAAACAAAATACTGTTTCTCACCAGCTCATATCAGTGCAACAAAAAGAACAGTGATAAATATCTAAAATAGTCTATAAAAACATCTCTAAAACAAAATTAAAAACATATCAACACCACATATTCATATCTGTTAAAGTGCATTTATGTATTAATAAGTGCTTATTCGGCTCGAGATGAAGTTCAACGTATCGGGTAACTAACTATCAAACTGTTCCTGTATTGATGTGAGTGTGTACGTGTGTGTGGAGGGAGAGCTTGTCGGTGGAAGTGGAAGGGGACACTGTCCATTTATGATCCTGACTGCTTGTGGGAAAAAGCTGTTCAACATGCTACTAGATCTAGAGCAGATGCTCCTATACCTCTTCCCCAACGGCAGGAGGGAAAACAGGTCATGAGAAGGGTGATGAAAGTCCTTAATGATGGCCGTAGCTCTGTGAACACAGCATTGCTGATAGATCTCCATCAAAAAGGGGAGAGGGGCACCAATGATCCTGCTAGCTGTCTTCACCATCCTATTGAGCTGCTGTTGTTCGTAGGCCTTGCAGCTACCAGACCAGGTGAGGCAGTAGGTCAGGATGCTCTCAATGGTGCCTGTGTAAAAAAGTGATGAGGTATGGAATAGGGAGGCCTGCCTTTCTGAGTCTCTGGAGGGGGTAAAGCCACTGCTGGGCTTTTTTAACGATGGCTGCAGTGCTAATAGTGGGGGGGGGGGGGGGGGTCAGATCATCGGCTAAGTGAACCCCCAGGAACTTAATGTTGCTGACCCTCTCCACAGCAGCACCATCAATAGTCAGCGGTGTATGATCATGCTTGCCAGCCCTCCTAAAATCAATCACCATCTCCTTTGTTTTGTCCACATTGAGGGCAAGATTGTGGAATCTACACCACGCTGTTAGCTGCTCCACCTCCATCCTATATGCAGACTCATCATTGTCACTGATGAGATCCACCACTGTTGTGTCATCAGCAAACTTAATGATGTAGTTGGTGCTGAATCTAGCAATGCAGTCGTATGTGAGCAGGCTAAACAATAAAGGGCTCAGGACGTAGCCTTGAGGTGAACCTGTACTCACTGAGATGGTTCCTGATGTATGACTGCCAACTCTAACTATCTGCTACTGCTGCGTCAGGAAATTGAGGACCCAATTGCAAATGCCAGTATCCACCTCTAACAGCCTCAGCTTTTCCATCAGCTGTTGTGGAATGATCGTGTTAAATGCTGAGCTGAAGTCGATGAAGAGGATCCTGGCGTATGTATTCTTCCCCTCCAGATGTGACAGTGTGAGGTGGAACAAAGTGGAGATTGCATCCTCTGTGGTATTGGTATTGGTTTATTATTGTCACTTGTACCGAGGTACAGTGAAAAACTTGTCTTGCATACTGATCGTACAGGTCAATTCATTACACAGTGCAGTTACATTGAGTTAGTACAGAGTCCATTGATGCAGTACAGGTAAAAACAATAACAGTACAGTACACAGTAAAGCGTCACAGTTACAGAGAAAGTGCAGTGCAATAAGGTTCAAGGTCACAACAAGGTAGATCGTGAGGTCATAGTCCATCTCATTGTATAAGGGAACCGTTCAATAGTCTTATCACAGTGGGGTAGAAGCTGTCCTTAAGTCTGGTGGTACGTGCCCTCAGGCTCCTGTATCTTCTACCTGATGGAAGAGGAGAGAAGAGAGAATGTCCCGGGTGGGTGGGGTCTTTGATTATGCTGGCTGCTTCACCAAGACAACGAGAGGTAAAGACAGAGTCCAAGGAGGGGAGGCTGGTGTCCGTGATGCACTGGGCCATGTCCACAACTCTCTGCAGTTTCTTGCAGTCCTGGGCAGAGCAGTTGCCGTACCAAGCCGTGATACATCCAGGTAGGATGCTTTCTATGGTGCATCGGTAAAAGTTGGTGAGAGTCAATGGGGACAAACCGAATTTCTTTAGCCTCCTGAGGAAGTAGAGGCACTAGTGAGCTTTCTTGGCCATGGCATCTACGTGATTTGACCAGGACAGGCTGTTGGTGATGTTCACTTCCAGGAACTTGAAGCTCTCAACCCTCTCAACCTCAGCACCATTGATGTAGACAGGTGCATGTACACCGCCCCTTTTCCTGAAGTCAATGACCAGCTCTTTTGTTTTGTTGACATTGAGGGAAAGGTTGTTGTCATGATATCATTCCACTAAGTTCTCTATCTCCTTCCTGTACTCCGACTCGTCACTGTTTGAGATACGGTCTACAACGGTGGTATCATCTGCAAACTTGTAGATGGAGTTAGAGCAGAATCTGGCCACACAGTCATGAGTGTATAAGGAGTAGAGTAGAGGGCTGAGGACACAGCCTTGTGGGGCACCAGTGTTGAGAATAATTGTGCCAGAGGTATTGCTGCCTACCCTCACTGATTGCTGTCTGTCGGTTAGAAAGTCAAGGATCCATTTACAGAGGGAGGCGTCAAGTCCTAGATCTCGGAGTTTGGTGACAAGCTTGCTTGGGATTATTGTATTGAAGGCAGAGCTGTAGTCAATAAACAATAGTCTAATGTAGGTGTCTACTGTCCAGATGCTCCAGAGCTGAGTGTAGGGCCAGGGAGATGGCATCTGCTGTAGACTTGTTTCGGAGATAGGTGAATTGCAGTGGGTCAAGATTGTCTGGGAGGCTGGAGTTGATGCGTGCCATGACCAATCTCTCAAAGCACTTGTGATGGTGGATGTCAGTACCACTGGTTGGTAGTCATTCAGGCATATTACCTTGCTTTTCTTTGGTACCGTGATGATAATAGTCTTCTTAAAACAGGTGGGAACCTGAGATTGAAGCAGGGAGAGGTTGAATATGTCCGCAAATACTTCTGCCAGCTGATCAGCACAAGATCTGAGCACACGGCCAGGGACACCATCTGGGCCAGGTGCTTTCCTCGTGTTCACTCTCCAGAAGACTGATCTTACGTCCTTAATGGTGATCACACGTTCAGCTGCATTGGAAGCTGTCAGGGTGGATGGTGACAATCCACTTCCCTTCTGTTCAAAACGCACATAGAATGCATTAAGTTCATCAGGAAGGGATGCGCTGTTGTTAACTATGCAGCCCGTCTTTGTCTTGTAGCCTGTTATGGCATGTAAGCCCTGCCATAACTGACGGCTGGTCAGGGACTCTATTTTGAGTCGGTATTGCCCCTTGACATCCCTGATAGCTTCCGAAGGTCATACCTCGATTTCTTGTACAGATCAGGATCACCAGATTTGTGTGCAGCAGTCCTCGCCTTCAGTAGGGAGTGGACCTCCCGGTTCATCCATGGTTTCCTGTTTTGGATTAAACTCCATCTGCCACTTCTCTGCCCATATCTGTAACTAATCTATATCCCACTGTATTCTTTGATAGTCCTTTACACTGTCCACAACTCCACCAATTTTGATGTCATCTGCCAACTTGCTAATCCACCCATCCACATTTTCATCCAAATCATTGATAAATATCACAAACAACAGAGGTTCCAGCACCAGTCCTTGTGGAACACCACTAGTCAATGCCCACCAGCCAGAATAACAGCCTTCCAACACTACCCTGTATCTTCCATGGGCAAGCCAGTTCCGAATCCAAACTTGCAGTTAACCCTGGATCCCATGCATCTTCTGAATCAACATACCATAAGAGACCTTATCAAATGCCTTACTAAAGTCCATGAAGACATTATCCACTGCCTTACCCTCATCAAGCTCCTTTGTCACGTCCTCAAAAAATTCAATCGAGTTTGTAAGGCATGACCTGCCCTGCACAAAGCCGTGCTGACTGTCCGTAAGCAGGTCATGCCTTTCCAAATACGCATAAATCCTATCCTTCAGTATCCTCTCCAATAGCTTCCCTACCACTAACATGAGGCTCACTGGCCTATAATTACCTGGATTATCCCTATTTCCCTTCTTGAACAAAAGCACGTTTGCCTCTGGGACCTCACCTGTTGCTAATGAAGACACAAAGATTTTTGTCAAAGGCCCAGCAATCTCCTCACTTGCTTCTTGCAATATTCTGGGATATATGCCATCAGGCCCTGGGCACTTATCCACCTTAATGCTTTTCAGAAGACCCAGCACTACCTCCTCCTTAATCTCAAAATGTCCCAGCACATTAGCATGCCCCACTCTTCTTTCATTATCCTCTAAATCCTTCTTGGGAAATACAGATGCAGAGTACTCATTTACTACTTGAGCCACTTGCTCTGACTCCAAGCACAAATTCTCTCCTTTATCTTTGAGTGGACCTACCCTCTCCTTAGTTATTCTCTTTTTCTTAATACAAGTATATAATGACTTAGGATTTTCCTTGATCCTGCTCACCAAGGACATTTCATGGCCCCTTTTGGCCTTCCTAATTGCCTACTGAGCACTTTCCTGCTATCTTTATATTGTACAAGGGCCCTGTCTGATTTTATTTTAGCATCTTGTATTCAGGAAATTCCAGACAATATTTAGGAAGTTAAAGTCCCCCACTATGACAACCCTATTGTTTCTGCATTTATCCATAGTCTGTCTACATATCTGTTCCTCCACCTCTCGTTGGCTACTGGGGGTGCCTCTGGTATAATTCTAGCAGCGTAATTGAACCTTTCTTATTTCTGAGCTCCACCCACATTGCATCTGTGGATGAGCCCTCCAGTATGTCATCTGAGTACTGCTGTGACATTCTCCCTTATAAGTAGTGCAACCCCTCCACCTCTTTTATCCCCCTCTCTGTCATGTCTAAAACAATGAAACCCATGAATGTTGTGTTGCCAGTCCTGTCCCTCACGCAATCAGCTTTCTGTAATGGCAAAAACGTTGTAATTCCATGTACTGATCCAGGCTCTAAGTTCATCTTCCTTACCCATAATAGTCCTAGCGTTGAAAAACACATTTCAGCCCATCAGTCCCACCATGTTTATTAGCCTGCTCCTTGTTGTCCTTCCTTTCAGCCTTTCTTATCATACCATCTTTCTTGCCCCCAACCCTACCACCTGTTGCCCCAATGCTGTGGTTCCCATCCCCCTGCCACAGAGAGTGTGGGTTACCTGAAACTGGAAAATCCAGCATTCATACCATTGGGGCATTTGACATCACCCTGCTATGGAGAAGGCTGAGGACTGACAAGTCGGTGTGGGAATGGGAAGTGAAGTTGAAATTGCATGCAAACAGGAGGTTGGGATGGCCATTGTAGACTGAGCGTGGGTATTCTGCAAAACGGTTGCCTAGTCTATGCTTGGTCTTGCTGATATAAAGGAGGCCACATATTTTTCTTGCCCTTAACTGTTTGCGTTGGTATCTCTTTAGAATATTACAGCAAACTTGGAATTATCTTAATTATGACTTTTTTAAAAGTAGAACTTGGGTGACTTCAGGAAAAGTTAGAAAAAATATTATTCCAGTGACCAACATAGCTGGCCTGAACATCTAATATATTTATCTTGCCGGCAAAATTGGGCCTTTGGCAAGAAGCCAAGAAATTCTATTTGTAATTGATTTCTAAAATTCTTTCCCAGTTACATCATTTACTTGAGATTAGGGGTAGTACATCACTGCATTAGTGGTTCTGCAAGCAGTCACAATTAAACCACATCAGTGAGATGTCCTACAACAGTTTTCCCAGCTGCTTTCATTGCTGAAAATTAACTTGTTTTTGACTCACATTTGTTTGTGTTGGACAAGAGCAGTGAAATGCATGTGAAAAATGAAACTGAAAGAGAAAACTCAAGTAGAAAGTGAAAGTACAGGAGGAGGCTAAAGATTAATAGCTATCAGTGCACTCAAATTCCCTTAGTGTTTTGTTATAATTTCCAAAATACATTCCATTTGTCTGCATGAGTCATTTGAACTTGGAAGAATTTAGCCCTTGTTCTTCCATAACAGGTTCACCATGAAACATAAACATATTAGACAGCCTAGGTGCTTATACATAATGGAATTAATGTTCTAATGTTTAGTGCACTGGAGTGACAAGGTTAACCTTGTCCGTGCAAAAGTGTCTCTTGTTTGCAAGAAAAAAAAGAGGTCATAGGGCAGCAACTTTGGGCTTTTCTTAATAGGTCATTCAGTATATCAAGGCTCTTCTGCCATTTAATTAGATGAATTAAAAATATCTCTAAATTGCATTTATTTTCCTTAGCTCTGAACCCCAGAGTCCCCTAATGTAATAAAAATCTTTAAAAATGTTTTTAATGTTTTCAATTCAATTTCTCTCTCTGCACTCAGGAGTTTTTTCTGGGAAAAATTAGTGATTTTCATTCTGCATTTTGTGAGAAGTACTTTCTCATAATCTAATTTTAAGATTACCCCCCCCCCCCCCCCCCCCAAGTTCTTTATCGTGTACCAAAAGAAATCATCTTCCTTTTAGGCAGTACTTCAGAGATCAAAATTACTTAGTTCAACCCTATTTCTGTAGGTTCAAAGGTGGCTGAAGAGTTTGATGCAGGATCTGCAGACTCTGGGACACTTGGTCAGTTGTTTGGGATGTTGTGCACTCCTTATCTTCGCGCATGGCCTCCATTTGCTCTTGTCATAGCTACTTGAAGTGTTTAGTGTTTTTCTGGATACTCTATGTTGACCAATCACAGGACAAGGATTCATGTGAATTGGTGAGGATGCTGCATTTTTTGCAAGGAGGCTTCCTCTAAGTGTTTTCTCTGAACTCCATGAAAACTTCTGACAGAGTTTGCATTAGATCTATTTTGGGAGTTTAGTGCCTGGCATACAATATTATCCACCTATTGGTTATGGTTAAGTGTGATCAGAGCCTTAATGCTGGGAATGTTGTTTTGGAGAAGAAGATGATATTAGTTTATTTATCTTGCTAGTGGATTTGGAGGGTATTATGGAAACATAACTGGAAGTACTTCTCCAGTGCTCTGAGATTCCTGCTGCAAGTTGCCAGTATCGCTGAACCATATAGAATGATGGCACTCAGAGCTGCTTGGTTTGAGGTCTTGATCTACAAACAATTTTTTATGCAGGCAGCTGAATGCCAAACTGGTGAACCAGACGTGGTGGTGAATTTAGTCATTCATGTCTCCCTTCATTGAGAGTTGACTCTTCAAGCATGGAAAGTGAGCCGCATTTTTCAGGGCTTTGACATAGGCCTGCTTCGTTGGGAAGCAGCACTGTGCAACAGTAACAAATAGTAAAGGATTTTTTTTCTTCCAGATATTTAGCACAAGGTATTGTACATTTCATTCAATGATGACTTTGATATTGTTTACACTGGGATTGGATTTGTGGTGGACCCCTTGTTTAAGATTACAGTTTGCATGTAACTATGTAGATGACATAAAATCGTAACAAATTTGAGAGAAGAGCCGAACTTGAGAAGGAACTTTCATAATTGTTGACAAAGTGGAAAACTTTTGTGAGGTTGAAAAAAGCTATGTAGTGCTTGGTATTGCTCCCCCCATTTTTCTTGGGGTTATCACACAGTGAATATCCTATCTTTTGTACCAGTCAATGGATGGAATCTACATTATAATTGTGGGAGAAGCTCTTCAGCCATTGGGAAGATAGGTTTAAGAAGATCCTTGCAGTGACTTGCCCTACACCAGATAGAAGGGGAACCTTTGTAATTAGAGCAATCGGTCATCCTTGTTGAAGATGGTCACAATTACTGGTATTCCTGGTTTGCTCTTCTCTTCCCAGCTAAGGGAGACAAGATCAAAGAAGAGAGATAAATACTACATTGACTTTTACTTATTGAGATCAAAAATACAACTTAAAAATGGATCTGTGAGCTATTAACAGACATAGGTATCTGGAAGTTTCAATAGCAATGATTAATTGAGATGAAAAGCAAAAAAAAAAACTGATGCTAGAAATCTAAAATTAAACAGAAAATGTTGGAAATACTCAGGCATGTCAAGCAGCTTCTGTGGAAAGAGAAACCCAGTTAACATTTCAGGTACAATGTTTCCCTTTCTTCAATTTATGGAGGGATTTATTAAACAAAATATAAAGCAAAGATTATAAAGGAAAGCTAATAATATCATTGTAATTCATTGCTGATTTTTCCATTTTGATACTTCAGTACAAGGAATTCAATTATAGTTGTATCTGAGATGATAGTTGATAAGTTAACAGCTAACCTAACTTGAAAGATTAATGGTGACACAAAAAGGGCAAAATAAAACCCACCCAGATATCCCTGCAGTCCTAACAAACATCTAGGGGCTGGAATCTAAAATGGGAGGTATCTCAGAGTTTCACAAGTCACATGTCTCACAAGTAATATCCACACACAATCAAGCAGTATCACAGAATGGTACTTCACAACAGATGTCTCAAACTCTAATTCCTGTGTATGTATGGACCCAGTGTCAGGATAGAGCCATCAGAAGTGGAGGCAGAATTTAACACTCGTGCAAATTTGTTGGAAGTCCTCAGCATTGACTCCACCTGGTTCCATCAGCCTTTTTTTTCTTTGTCTGCCTACACCCATCATCCACCTGCCTCTGTCTCCCAACTCCACTCTCCCCCTCCCCCACCTGGTTCCATCTGCCAGTCATCCTTCACCCCTTCTCGGTCCACCAATCATGGTGCCTGTCTCACCACTCCCCCTCTCCTCTTTATACAGGCTATCTTCCCTCTCCACACTCAGTCCTGATGCAGGGTCTCCAGAAACATCAAGAAGTCAGTGACTAGAGACATCGCTTACCTGGCACGGGAGAGTCGGTGATCAGTGAGGCCAATCTCCCAGGATAGTTATCACAGAGGCCAATCTCCATGGGCTGATTCATGGCTGATCTCCGTGGACATGCATATTGAAGAAGAAAGACACCGGTGACTCTTCGCAATCAGTTGGCTGCCTGATGACACAGCTTAACCTGCTGACATAGAGGTGGATCCTGATGCTAATTGGGAAACCAATCTAACACCTCTTTCCAGTAACTGACCTGCTATAACCAATCAGCTCCATCAGGATGGCTGCAGCGACAAGCACCTCAGGAGGAGGACAAAGGATTAGCAACACTATCAAGGTGATAGTGAAAGATCTCATCAAGGGGAACCCCTTCACCCAGGACCTCTTCATCAGGAAGGTCCTGCTGGATTGCTGCAAGTCCAAGATGAAGGACATCTACTGTCTCCAGGACTTCCCAGGTAATGGGTTGATGTTACCTTCAAGCACCCATGGGATGGCAGAAAATGCTACAGGACTTTCGGGAGAAGAGGAATGAAACTCCGCTGTCACTGCTGAAGGTGCAGCCACTCTTCACCTTACCCACCCAGAAGGAGCATGTGATAACGGTGCACATGTTTAAACCCACATATGCCCGTTGTGGGTGTCCTCCCTTTCCTGGCTCGTTAAGCCAAGGGTGCAGGAAGCTGTGTGGATGTCAAGGACTTGTTTGAAGTCTGGAGCAGCAACTGCCAGGTGAATGATGAAGGGAGCCATCATCCACCCACCCTCGGCGTTCGCCATTGGAAGAAACCATGAGTACATGGTATATGCAGGACAACCCAGGATGTGTCAAATCTGGACACGTGGCGGCCCAATGGAGTGCAGTCATCTGCAAGAACTGCAAGCAGAAAGGCCACCAGGCCAAGGACTGCAGGGAAAGCAAATGTTGCAATCTGTGCGAGGAGGCAGGCTATCTTTACAAGGCCTGACCAAAATCTGCCTCTACCTATGCACAGGTGATAAGAGGGGGAGTTGGCACCAACAACAACTCCCTGAGGAATGCTGACACACCCCCTACTGTTGCCGAGGATGCAGCAAAGACAGAAACCCGGAAGAGTGAGGAAAGCCCGACCACCCTGAGCTCCCAAACCCCAGTCACAAGCCCCCAGCCCCCTCCCCAAGAGGTGAAGGAAGAGGGGATGGCAGAGGGACAAGAAGGGGAATGGCAGGTGTTGAAGAGGAAGAAGGCTCAGAAGACACCACCCAAGAGCCACTGAGAATAAGAGTACTGGGAAGAAAAGAGTCGTGCAACAAATAGATGCCAGCAACCACTCCTCATCAGAGGATGAAGCAAATACGGGAAACCGACAGCATAGGTCATGGAAGCATCAAATGGAGGGGACAAAGAGGAAGAAGAGAGTCTACAGACAAACATGAGCAAGGGAAGAAGTGAGCCCATCACCTTCCCCTGCCCCCCCCCCCCCCCCCACCCACCCCCAGCTCCAGAAGACCGGGAGCAGCACAGTAGCCATCAGCCTCCAGCACTGGGAGACCAGGAGCAGCGTAGCGTCTGACATACTCCAGCTCTGGGAGACTGGGAGCAGCACAGGCCATTGCCCCCCAACTCCTAGAAATGGAGGGTACAGAACAGTCAGGGGCCGGAACAGGAACACAAACTGATCTCCACCCACGCGCGCCCCCCCCCCCCCCCCCCCCCCCCCCCCCCCCCCCCGTGACACCACCAGCATGGCCACAAAGGACCCCAGTCACTGCAGGAGACCATTCCCTATACCTGAACCTGAAAACGGCTGCAGTTCACCAAAGCTGTGGGCATGAGGTTCAGGCTAATTGACAATGGACTGTGTATTTGTGAACCATGAACTCCAGAATAACCATGGAATTTAAACTGGCATCACTAAACATGCGCAGTGTGAAGAGTACTGCGCGATGTGTTAACAGAGTCAAAGTCAAGTTTATTGCCATACACACAAGTACATGAATGCACAGGTGCAATGAAAATCTTACTTGCAGCAGCATCAGAGGTACATAAGCATCATATAAGGAGCATTTACAAGAAAAACATAAGTTAAGCACCATTTTTACAAGAAAACACAATTAAAACGAAACCACAAAGTTCAATCTAGTGCAAAGTGATCAAAGTGGTCATAGTGTTGCTAACCTGTAGTGCAGTAAATGCCTTGTAATACCTTGCCAAGGTCAAGGCAGATGTGACTTTTCTACATGTGTGTGGGCTGCCACACCTCCGCAACTATCGGAGGTGATCGTGGTGGTGGTCCCATGGATCGTCTATATGGTCAGGGGGCAATGATTGTCGCGCTTCTGGCCTGGGTATTCTGCTGTGAGGAGGCAACTTCGTATTCACTGAAGTCAAAGAGGTGGTTGGTGAGCATCTCCTCATGGCAGATGTAATGTACTGTAACACTCTGCTCTGGCTGATTAACATGTATGCCTTGCCCATGCCAAGCAAGTGGCTAGCTGTCCTCCAGCAGCTCCAACTAGCCGATCATTCTGGCCAGTCACTTCAACTACATCATCAATGCAGCTGGACAATCCGGTAGTGCCGACAGCAGACTGGACAGCAGCTCCAGACTCCTGAGGGAACTGGTAAAAGATGCAAAGTTGTGTGACATCCTTAGCATCCCTGCAGGTGGAGCACAGCTGCAACACACTTGGTCAAGACCAGACGGCTCAGTATGGTCCCAGATAGACTTCCTCTTCATGTCAAAGGCAGTCACGCTGGTGTTCTTCTCCAACTACTACCTCCTTCGGGCTTCCTGTCACCTACAGGAGCACCAAGAAGGCAGGCAGGGGACATGGAAGTTCAACGTCAGGTTACTGACCCTAGAGAATATTGAGGAACTAAAGAGGAATTACACTGGTTGGAGAACTGTGCAGCCCCCCCCTTAACTCTCCAATTCACTGGTGAGAAGCAACCAAAGAGAACATCAAGAGGTTTTCCATCCTCAAAGGTGTTCAGAAAGCAAGATAGAGTCAGAGGGAATTGTGCCAACTCCAGATAGATCTGCAGCAACTTCTCCTTCTGCAGTCAAGAAGATTGGATGTGAGAGAGGAACTTTGAGAGGTGAAGAGCCAATAGACTATGCTCTTTGCCTCGGAATCCTCCAAGATCATCATCAGATCCACTTATTGGAGCAGGATGAGATGTACACATGCTTCTTCTTCCAATAGGTTCATAGGGTGAGCTCTGTGATCCACAGCCAAGGAAGAAGAAGGCTCAGTAACATCCTCACAGACAGACATATTGAGGATCTGTAGATCCTTCTATACCGGTCTGTATGACAGGAAGGCCACAGACAGCATCGTCTCCAGAACTTCCTGTTCTCTACCACAGAGATCTTAAACGACAGCAAGCAGGAGAGAGTGGATTGGTCACTGACCCTGGAGGAGCTGACTGGCTCCATCCGTTCCTTTGGCTAGAATGCAACTCCCAGAAATGACAGACTACCAGCTGAGTTGTACTTGGCTCTGTGGGATTGGATGGTCCTGGATATGCTGGAAATGTACTATGCTTCTGGCTGGCAGCATGTCAGAATCCACGAGGAAGGGCATCATCAACCTCATCAATGAACAGAAGGGGGAGAGGAAGGACATCAGGAATTGGAGACCCATCTCACTGTTGAATGTAGATTACAAGATCCTCTCTAAGGCTATTACCAATTGGGGAAGTCTGCTCTGGGACAGGTGATCCACCTAGATCAAACCTGTGCTGTACCTGGCAGGAAATCTTTGACAGCCTTGCACTGCTCAGGGATGCCATCGCCTACGTGCAGGACAGAGGGGTGGATGCGTGCCTGGTCAGCTGGGACCAGGAGAAGGCCTGATATCTCACATGTACGTGATCACCATGCTCTCCAAAATGGGTTTTAGGGAAGGAATCAGGAAATGGATCCAACTGCTCTACTACAGATATCTGTAGTGCAGTTCAAATCAATGGGTGGGAAACAAAGCTTCCCCATCAAGTCTGGAGTCAGGCAGCATTGTCCACTCTCCTGTCTTGTTTGTGTGTTACATAGAACCATTTGCCGAATCCATCAGCAAGGACGAGAGCACGAGGGGTGACGTTGCCAGGCAGTGGAGGCACCCAGGTCAAAACCTCTCTGTTGATAGACAATGTCACCATCTTCTGCTCCGATCCACAGGCAGTTCAGCACAGATTGATCAACATCTGCAACCAGTTTGAGTTGGCATCAGGGGCCAGAGTTGACCGCTGTAAGAGTGAGGCCATGCTCTTCAGCAACTGGCCCGACTGATCCAACGTCCCCTTCACCTCAGGTCTGACTACCGAAAGATACTGGGGCTCTGGTTCGGAGGGGCCAAGGTGTGTAACCAGAATTGATTGTACGTAGAACATAGAACAGTACAGCACAGTACGGGCCCTTCAGCCCACGATATTGTGCAAACCTATATAAACCTTATCCCCATTCAATCTATCCCCCTCTCTAACTCACCTCCCATAACCCTCTATTTTTCTTTCATCCATGTGCCTACTTAATAGTCTCTTTAATGACCCTGTTCTATCGGCCCCTACCACCACCCCCGGCAATGTATTCCAAGCACCCACCACTCTGTGTAAAAAAAAAAAACCTATCTCTGACATCTCCCATGAACTTTCCTCCACAGACCTTAAGTGGGTGATCTCTAGTATTGGCCATTGCCACCCTGGGGAAAAGATGCTGGCTGTCCACTCTGTCTGTGCCTCTCATAATCTTATATACTTCTATCAAGTCTCCTCTCATCCTCCTTCGCTCCAAAGAGAAAAACCTGAACTCGCTCAATCTCTCCCCATAAGACATGCTCTCCAACCCAGGTGGCATCCTTGTAAATCTCCTCTGCACCCTCTCCAAAGCTTCCACATCCTTCTTATAATGTGGTGACTAGAACTAAACAATATATTCCAGGTGTAGTCTAACCAGAGTCTTATAGAGCTGCAACAATACCTCTCAGCTCTTGAACTCAATCCCCGGCTAATGAAGGCCAGTACATCATACGCCTTCTTAACTGCCCTATCCACTTGTAAGGCAACTTTGAGGGATCTATGTACTTGGACCTTAAGATCTCTCTGTTCCTCCATACTGCTAAGAATCCTGCCATTAACCATGTACTCTGCCTTCAAGTTCATTCTTCCAAAGTATTTCACTTCACATTTCTCCAGATTAAACTCCATCTGCCACTTCTCTGCCCAGCTCTGCATCCTGTCTAAATCCCATTGCAACCCATGACAACCTTCTTCACTATCTACTGCACCACCAACCTTCGTGTCATCTACAAAGTTACCAACCCATCCCTCCACTTGGTCATTCAAATCATTTAAAAAAAATCACAAAGAGCAGGGGTCCCAGAACAGATCCCTGCGGAACACCACTAGTCACCGACCTCCAAGTCGAATACTCCCCTTCTACAACCACCCTTTGCCTTCTGTGGGCAAGCCAATTTCGAATCCACACAGCCAATTTTCCATGGATCCCATACCTCATGACTTTCTGAATGAGCCTACCATGGGGAGCCTTGCTAAAATCCATACATACCACATCCACCGCACTACCTTCTTCAATTTGTCTTGTCACTTCCTCAAAAAACTCTATTAAGCTCGTGAGGCACGACCTGCCCTTCATAAAGCCACGTTGACTATCCCTAATCAGACTATGCTTCTCCAAATGCTCATAAATCCTATCCCTAAGAATCTGCTGTAGCAGATAGGAAATACCAGACAAAAATTGGGACTGTGGAAGCAGCAGTCCCTCTCAATATCTGGGAAGAAGTTGATCATCAGGTGCAATGTGCTTTTGAGGCTGTTGTACTTGGCGCAGATGTGTCCCATCCCCCACTCTTCCACCTTGGAAATCACCCAGGCCGTCTTCAGGTTCATCTGGGGATCCAAGATAGAATGAGTTGATGGGTCATGATGCGCAAGTCCTCAGAGAATGGATGCAAAACTGTACCCAACATTGCCTTAAATCCAGATGACCACCTTTGTGTGTGCTCTATCATGCTGTGCATAGAACCCAAATACAGGGGCACCAAGTATCACTATGTGCTGAGGTTCTAGCTTTCTCTGGTGTTGTGGAAAATAGGTCTGGCCCCATTGCCGCGAACATCCCAGTCAGCTGAACATTGCCACACCACCTGTCCTTTGTGGAAAAGTTCTTCCAAGCAAACATCTTTGACCACAAGTCCATTAGGCAATGGTCAGCATGGAACATCCTGCAGATACTGCGGCAGAGGGACTCTATGGATCCTGTAGGGTGGTTCCCTGAGCAAACTGTCCAAGTCATCTGGCAGAATGCCTCATGGTCGGAACTCACCAACAAACACCAATATCTTGCTTGGCTGGCAGTGAGAGAGTCCCTCCTGGTCAAATCCTTCCTGTACAGTTGAAATATCATCCCCAATGCACCCTGCCCTTGGGACGGCTGTGTAGGGAGGAGATGGTCACCCACCTCTTTGCAGACTGTGGATTTGCTAAGAGGGTGTGGAGAAGGATGCAAGGGTACTTGTCTCGGTTCAACCCAAGCAGTTGCATAACGGAGGACTCTGATCTATGGGCTGTTCCCAGGGACACACACCAAGACAGACCTCAAGTGCTACTGGAAGATCATCAACTTGGTGAAAGATGTTCTTCGGTTTGCCCGAAACTTGTTGGTCTTCCAGCACAGCAAGATGTCTGTAAAGGAATGCTGCCGACTGGCACATTCCAGGCTGCAGGAGTACATGCTTAGGGATGCACTGAGGTTTAGTGCAGCCAATGCAGAGGCTCTGTGGGCAAGGACCACAGTATAGCCTCCTTCGGCTACCAGACATGGAGGCGCTGAGTTGGGTGGGGAAGCCCCTCAAACAGTGAAAGTATGTATCATACCAGGGAGACACATGAGTAGCAATGGTACTATGGTTTAAAATAAGTGTTAACACTACTGAATGTATTGACCAAATGACACTAAGAATGTAAAAAGTTTTGCACCATGTTTTTCGTTTTGTATATATATTTTATAAATAAAGTTTATTTTTGAAATACAAAAATGTCTAGTGGGGAAACCCCTCAAACAACAAGAGGGTCTGTAACCCAGGAGTCCACATGAGTAGCAAAGGTGCTGTGTTAAAAGAAATGTTAATACTACTGAATGTATTGACCAAGTGACACTAAGAATGTAAAGAATTGTGCAGTTTTTTTGTACATATTTTTGTTATGAATAAAGCTTAATTTTTGAATTTAAAAAAAATCCTTTGCTCCCACAGATAGTGTTTGACCTGCTGAGTTCCTCCAGCAGATTGTTGAAATATTAATGTCCAGATTAATGGTTAACACTGTTTCAGAGTTTGTACAACCATTTTCTGATGAATGGTATGGCTGAGTCAAATTCATTCCTGTTCTGGGACAGATAATGTGCTTCAAGAATACTAAGTCAAGAAGTCATTTTGACAGTAGGGGGCTATTTATTCCATCTGAATCCTCAGTTCCAGCTGGCTACCTTTAACTGAACCACAGTATTTAAAAATGAGCATATCTGTCACCTTCTCTAATCTGAAGTACTTGTACAACTAGGTGGCACACCTGTATCAGGCACTAATTGGGTTATTTGGCAACAGTTTAATTTCTTCCCTCGAATCTGGATCCAGAAGGTAGCGTGTACAATTGAGTAAAATTCTCTGCAGCTACTCATTAAAGATCACAATAACTGACAATTCCACTGCATATGTACTAGGCACTTTCCATAAATACATTATCCTAGCCTAACAACTGGCCAATCTGATTGATATATTAAAAAAAATCCCACCTCCTTCTCCGTTAAGTACCTCGAACAAAGATTGGAGACTGCAGCTGCCTTTAAGTCAGTGAAGCCTGAAAATGTCGAGACTGGCTGTCTCCAGTTTACAGCCCACCTTGCCTATCCATCAATCCAATTTGCCATCCTTTTGTGTTTTATACAAATATAAATTGTGTCTCACAGGGAGCCATTGCAAGGGTCCTAGTCTCTTCATAATGCCTTAAAACACTGTCCCAGAAATGCATCATTTGTATACAATCCTTCTTAGTAATGTAGCTTAAAAACCTGTATTTGACCAGCTTTGCATTATAACTATTTCCTAGCTTGTAGCAAAAACTCCACATTGTGTAAACCATCTTACGTTCATTTTTGAGAGCACATTTCAAACTGTTTAAGGGTCTTTTCCCCTCTGAATTTGAAAAAAAAACATGAACAATTTATGGGTTTTCATTTGGATGTCAATGCTCTTCATGAATTTAGATATCTGAAAGAGTTCTTTTTGCCCGCCAATCCAAAACTAATCCTAGAATTCTCAAATCATAGCTGATTGATCTTTGATCAAAGGTCACTTTTTCTATGCGCCTTTGATCCAAGAATGTGATGAGACATGCAAACCTGTATGCAGTGTTTGAAATGGAAAATCTGTAAAAGCATTAGCACTGTTATAGTAGCTTTAATTAAGTGCATAATGATATGAGGCACAGAGAGCAGATTTGTTTAGATCACAGACTTCTCACTGCATGGACTTATATGAAGTAGCCATTAGTCTCCCCTTCTTCATTACAGTACTTCATTATAAAGAATTTTCAATTATAATTGTGTCTGAGATGATAGTTGATAAATTAACAGTTTACCTAACCTGAAAGATTACTGTCCAGATTAATGTTTAAGTGTTGATGGTTAAGACTGTTTCAGAGTTTGTACAACGATCTTTCTTTGTCTAAGTCTTTGTTACCATTAAACTGCATATTTATCTTTTTTCTCTAATGTTTCTAAACATTAGGCTGAATGCCTTTCTGATATTTTAGATAATTAGTTTGCAAATCTTTCCCAATATCTCTAGGCTAAATCGTGATTTATTTAACTACTCTGAGTTTCTGCAAAATGTGTGCTTGTTTATAAATTTAATCACTGGACAATCTACAACTGCTAGGTATTTCCTGAATTTATGCTGATGAGTGCCACACCCAATGATGGAATGTGAGGATGAAGTCAAGTACGTTTAACATTTCTATTTGTTCTCTCATCACCCGTTTTGTGGCTACGAGTTTCAAGACTCATGAGATCAGAGACTGGTGCTGCTATCGAGCCACTCTTCACGGGGTCTGGAGTCAGTGTTGAGGACTTCCAACACAACTCCCCCACAAATTCAGCCTCCACTACTGTTAATTGACTCTAAGTCCATATATACACAGGAATTACAGAGTTTGAATCTGTTGTAAGGTACGATTCTGTGAGACTGATTAATTGTGCCTGAATGCTGCTTGACTAATCTGTAAGACAACTCTTCCATTTTAGATTCCAAACTCTAGATGTTTGTGTTAGGACTGCAGGGTCATCTGGGTGGGTTTTATTTTGCCCTGTTTGCATCTGATACCTAGTGCTGAGAAACCTGTTTGGTTTAGACAGTATCTGGATGGCACAAGCACTGTAATCTGCAACAGAGTTGGCTACAATTTGACAATGGAAAGGAAGTGCTCTAAACTTTGCACAAAGCTGTGTCAAGTTGGCACTGGATTCCCCCATTCTCCTTGAAATAAAAAATTGGCTTTCAAACAAGCTTCCCAATGCACAGGCATTTTATTTGCATATCCAGCAGCCTTCATCTGTAGGCTGACCTAACTGAGTCCTCTGGGGCAGAATTCGCTCAATCTCACCATTCAGTTGATACCCAGATTATCCATTGCCCTGGTTGGAAACCAGTACATCAGATCCCACTTCAATTGTATCCTTATTTTATCTGCAAACACAGCTGGTGATTTCAGAGCTTGAAATTGAGTATGTTGTATTTTCATCATGCATGAGTTTTTAATTCTGTACTGCCTGGCCAGGTTGCATTTCTTGGGTATCTGCTATGAAAAATTTCAAGAGTAATACTGTGGCATGGGGAGAGTGGAAACTTCAGAGCTGCATGCTCACCTTTTCAGTCTACAAGCTATATCCTCCAGAGCTCATGTAGTGCTAATGCTACTGTACCATTCTTGATGGGCACTGAATTGCCCCACCTGGGGTACTCTGTGTGCCCTTGGTACCCAGCATGTTTCTTCCTAGTGACGTAATGTAATAGTTGTGTTACTGGACAAGCAGCCGGAGATTTGAACCATTGGTCCAGGAACATGAGTTTAAATTACATCTTGGAAATTGTAATTCAAGTAGCTAAATAAGTAAACATGTGATTTCAAAAAAAAGACAAATCCCAGTGAAAATACCTGTAAAACTATTGGATTGTCATAAAAATCCATTTGTTTCAGTAATGTCCTTCTGGCAAGGAAATCTGGTGGACTTACCCAGTTCCACCATAGGTAATTCCAGATCCAATGTGGTTGACTCTTAATGTCTCCTCAGTTCAGAAATCAATGTACTTATCCCTTCAATTAATAGATTTCTATGGCCATACCAATTTCTATGGTATTCTATTTTATTTCTACTACCAATATCAGTTGAGCTTCAACTTGAGAGCACCTGCTCCGGTCACAATGAACCTTCTGTCAGAGCAGAATGCTAGCTTTCGTCCACCTTTAACCTTTGCCTACCATTCACAGCTGGACACTGCAATTATTATAATTAACAAACAGCATAAAGATGGAATTTCAGCTGCATTCCACTGAGAGAACATGGGTCAGTTATGCATCCTGATCTCTGTGGCCATAGAAGTGTTTCCATACCAATGCTTGATGTGATGCTTTGAGACTTTATGGGATGCAGAATCAATATTAAGAACTCCCAAAGCCTCTATCTCTTAACTGTTTCATTCATCACACTTGTGATGAATCTATACTATCAATGGAAAAGGAGTGGCAATGTAGGTTTGGGATATAAACCAAATGGAATGATTACACCATGTTTAATATTTTTTGCTCCACTTCTGGCCTTAACTGCACCACTGCGACTTATTAATGGCCAACACCAACAACTTCATGAGGTTTATAACATGCCTTCCCGGGATCTTGCTGCTGCATCTAGTTGTGTGCTACTATACTCTGCAAGAGAGAGGGCAGTGTATCAGTAAATGTTCAATAAATTTGGATAATGTCCTGGCTTAATTGAATAGCTGGGAGGTCTATGCAAGCTGTGCCACTTGTGAAACTTGCAACATTGAACAGTGTGTGAGGATACAGTGAAGCTTGAAATGTTTGGTATCATTACTGATTGACAGAATCAGAATCAAGTTTATTACCACTGACATATGTAGTGAAATTTGTTGTTTTGCGGGAGCAATGCAAAGGAGGAATAATGAGGTAGAGTTCATGGGTTCATGGACCATTCAGAATCTGATGGTGGAGTGCAAGAAGCTGTTCCTGAAATGTTGATTGTGGGTCTTTAAGCTCCTGTACCTCCTCCCTGATGGTAGTAATAAGAAGAGGGCATTTCCCAGATGGTAAGGGCCCTTAATGATGGATGCCGCCTTCTTGAGGCACCGCCTCTTGAAGATGTCCTTGATGGTGGGAGGGTTGTGCCCGTGTTCAAACTGACTGAGTCCACAACTCTTTTTGTAAATTTTTTGTAGGTGAGCAATGGGGATGCAATGCATTGAGGAGTGCCTGCAGCTTGCAATGCAGTTGCCAAGATATGGCATGTGAAGACGATTTTACTGACTTTCTGAGCTTTAAGGCCATAGAGTATCTTGCAGTACTGGATGTACTCTTGAATCTTGATTCTTGCCCCTGACCTCAAGAGCTATCAATTCCCACTGACTTTAAACATCATCTGGACCGTCTTATGATCCTCTGCAGAAAGAGGGTCACTCTCCACCTTTTCTCCCAAGACTTCCTGTGCTGCATCCCAAGGCTATAGATCCTACTTAAATTTTTTGTCGTACCACTTCTCACAGTTGAGCTTCAACTTGAAAGCACCTGCTCCAATCACAATGAACCTTCTGTCAGAGCAGAATGCTAGCTTTAGTCCAGCTTTAACCTTTGCTTACCATTCACAGCTGAACACTGCAATTATTATAATTAACAAACAGCATAAAGATGGAATTTCAGCTCCAATCCACTGAGAGAGCATGGGTCAGTTATGCATCCTGATCTCTGTGCCCATTTTTTGAAGGTTATTGAATTTAATTCCTCAATATGTAAAGAAATACACAGTAAAAATGTATGCTTTAATCTATAATTTTTCTTCAAGCATCCTTACCTTAAACTATCTATACCTTGTGTTTGCTTACTGAACAAGACCTGTATTGTTACTCTATTTAGTTTGTGATTTGATCTTCAGAAAGGTTTCATTCAAAAAAAAGTACACAGAATATTACTGCTTTTCTATCTTCCACCGAGAGCAGGTTGTCAAGATGAGTTTATTGTCATATGCACAACTATGGTGAGGTATAGCTAGACTGAAAAACTTGCTTGCAGCAGTATCATAGACACATAGGTACAGACAACACACAGAATATAACTTATACATAAATTATCCAAGACAGTGAAGAGAGAGAGAGAGAAATAAAGACTGTGCAAAGAAAGCTCTTAATGCAAAACAAGACTCATAGTAGTTCAAGATCTGGTCCGTAGTGTTTCATTGCTGAGGTAGGGTTAGGGTTGTGCAGGTTGGTTCAAGAACCAAATCGTTGGAGGAATGTAGCTGTTACTGAACCCTGTGGTGTGGGACGTAAGGCTGCTGTACCTCCTGCCTGACGGTAGCAGCGAAAAGAGGGCATGATCCGGATGGTGGGGATGCTTGATGATAGTTGCCACCTTCTTGAGGCAGCGCCTCCTGTAGATGCTGTCAGTGGTGGGGAGGGCTGTGCCTGTTATGGATCAGGCTGCGTCTATTACTCTCTGCAGCCTCTTGCTTTCCTGTGTGTTGGAATTGCTGTACCAGGCCATGATGCAACCAGTCAGGATACTTTCACCAGTGCATCTGTAGAAGTTTGTTAGAGTATTTGGTGACATGCCAAACCTCCTTTAGCTTCTAAGAAAGTAGAGGCTCTGGCGTGCCTTCTTCGTGATTGCATCTGTGTGCTGGGCCCAGGATAGCTCATCTGAGATGTTAACACAGAGGAATTTGAAGTTGTTTACTCTCTCCACCTCTGACCCATCAATGAGAACTGGCACGTGGTCTCCCAACTTCCTCTTTCTGAAGTCAACGATTAGCTTCTTGTTTTTGTTGACGTTAAGCATGAGGTTGTTATTGCAGCATCACTCAACCAGATGTTCTATCTCACTCGGGTATGCTGTCCGAATGATTGGCCATTCTAATGTTTTGTGCTGACTATTTGAATTTGCAGCCATTGCCAAGTTGTGCTACTCCAAGTCCAAAGCAGACGCTCAGATCATAGACAGTAAGAATAAACCATTGAAGCAGCAACTGCAAGAGGAGAAGCTGACACACGGAGCTGAGCTGTGAGTGAGCCTGCTCTGAAGATTTCACAGAGTTACTGGTTGATTATTGTCTTGGTTCAGTCAGTGCTGTAGAACTCAGAGGACAATCAGTTACTTGCTTCAACAAGCTGCTCAGCCTGGAGATAATCTTTTGAAGGAAAACTGCACATTCTTGTGGTTTCCCAGCCTAGATTATGTTTCTGAAATACTATATAATGGCTAATCAGCAATATGATGTTTCAGCTTTTAAAGTGGTGATTAAAGTAAGGTCACCACGTGACAACCAGATGTCAGCACGAGAGAACTCGAGTAGAAATTGCAGCTGTGCGTAAAATAACCTTTTCCTCATTTCTGCAACATGTTGCTGAAATTCTATTGATTTCTCTTACACCAATAATTAGAGGGCTTTCAATAAGTTTCAATATGTGTTTTATTCAAGTTCTATTTCATTACATCGGATCTTCTTTGTGAAAGACTGGATATGGGGATGATGGCATCTTAATATAAAACAACTTCAGCCTGTTAGCTTCTGGAAATAATATTTTAATATCTAAAAGATCAGTTTGCTTGCGTCAGGACACAGTGAAAAGAAACAGATTTTTTAAACATCCCAGAATCTAATTGTGCACTTTCCAAAAACTGAAAAATGTGCCTAATGAGAAAAAGGAAAATCATGCTTTGATGTGGCAGCTATACACATTTCTGTCATACAAAAATCATAGAAAAATATGAGGTAGAAGTTGACGATTAGGCCCATTGTGAGCATGCCAGCAACAAAACATTGGTTCAGCTGCAACTAGAATACTGGAATGCAGTTGTGGGCGCGACATTTCAGGAATGATATGAAGGTCTTGAGGAAGTTGCAGAAGAGATTTACCTACATGATTCCAGGGATGATGGACTTTAGGTTTGCGGATAGATTAGAGAAGATGGGTTTGTTAGAACAGAGGAGGTTATAAGAGGATCTGATAAAAGTATTTAAAATCATAATGTTTGGAAAGAATAGATAAAGAGAAACTGCTCCCAATGGAAGTCTGGTTAAGAAGTGGGAGACATAGAATGAAGGCGATGGACAAAATATCCAAAACTGATAATAAGGAAAAAATTATTTACATAAAGAGTAGTTAAGGTCAGGAATGGACCACCAGGGTAGTAGTGGAGGTAGATTCAATTGTAGCATTCAAAGGGATTTGGATAAGTATCTGAAAGAGAAAAAAAAATGCAGGACTATGGGGAGAGGATGTGGGAGTAGGACTAGCTGGATTGCTGGTATGGATTTGACAGGATAAATGGTCTCCATTCATGCCCTACCCATTCAGTGACTTTGCAGTTCAGGCTAACCCATGTTCTAGTTCTCAGTCCGTACAGGTTATGAACTATAAAGTATAGCCACCATTGTGGAGTAGAAAATGTGGTAGACAATTTATGCACAGCAAGATCACAGAAATAAAGTTGAAAATAACCAATCAATTTTTAGTGATATTGCTTGATTGGTAAATAATCTCCAGGAATCTAGGGAGATCTCTCATTCTTTTCTTTGAAATAGTGCCATGAGATTTTTTTTCACTCTCCACCTATGAGAGCAGAGGGGACTTAATGTCTTATGCAAAACCCAGAAGTCTGCACTGGATTTGGTTAGAAATAAGTTCATGAAGTATGTGCCTTCCCTGCTCTACCCCAGATAAATATACATATTTCCATGATGTTCTCAGTCCAGTGGTGCCATAAGAATCAGAAACCTGCCTCTAAGCATAACTTGCGTCAGGTGGCAGATTGGCATCTCTTAAGTAGTAGTTTAATGCTTATGCCAGAGGTAGATGACAATTTACATGTCTGCATTAGTCATAGGTGAGGCTCGAGAGACAAAATAAGCAGCACAGCAATTTCCAATAATATACCAATTTTAATGTGGCATGAACATCCAAATGCACCAGAGAAGTGTTTTAAAACAATAAACTGTACAATCAGCCACATGTGAGAAAAAGTTTGGTGAAAATAATTGATCTTAAGAAATATCTTAAAAGTGGAAAGAAAGGTAGAAAGAAATTTAGGAATGGAATTTCAGAGTTTATGGATTTGGCAGTTTAAGACATAGTCTTCTATAGTACAGAGATTACATTCAGGAATGAATAAGACTCCAGAACTAGAGGAGTGTGAATATCTAATTAGATTATGGGCTGGAGAAGATTACAGAGATTGTGAGGTGTTATTATAAAATACTATCAGGTTTGTCCTGGCACGTGAAGAAATTTTTCAAGATGCATATTATACTCAATTATGAACACGTACTGCTATGGCTCATATTACACTTTTACATTATCAATGTTCATTGAATTATCTAATGTTTCATTACTTGGTATCCAAGTGTTACATTGCTCTCCTCAGACCAAACATACACTTGTTGTAGTTAGAATGTCTACCACTGTGGACTGCCATATAAGGAAGTTATCGTTAACCTTTGTTCCACCTTCTTACATGGAAAACAGGCAAACTTTGATCAATGAAGAATCAGGAAATGCATGAAGTTTCAGGTCAGGAAGTGTGCCTGAGCAAATTCTATATTACTGTTGTTTATTTAGGTCATAGATTTACTTCCTGGAATCAAAGCATGCTGTGTCCTTGGTGGAGGTTCAATTATTGGCACCTGTAGCTCTTTTAAAGAGCAATCTAATCCATCTGACATGCCAGCTTTTCTTATATTTCTCCAATGTTTTATCCTTAATGTATTTTCCAATTTCCTTTTGGAGAATAATATTGAATATATATAATCCTATATACTGTGTGTGTGTGTGTGTGTGTGTGTGTGTGTGTGTGTGTATATATATCTATATCTATCTATCTATAATCCTAACATTGAGAGTTGGCCAAAGTATTTTACAATGTTGAAGTAGCATTTCTGAACACACTAACACAGTTTGTGAAAGTTGCATAAAAAGCAAGAACTTCAATTCACAGGACAATAATAGAAAATGCTGGAAAAACTCGCTTCAGTCCAGGCCAGCTTCACTGACTTGTTTTCTCTTTTTCCCAGTTCTGATGAAGGGTCTTTGACCTGAAATGTTAACAGTTTCTCTTTCCACAGATGCTGCCTTACCTTCTGGGTTTTCCCAGCATTTTCTGTTGTAGCTGCAGATTTTCAGCATCTGCAGTTTTTTTTAATTTTCATATAAGGTAAATAGCATACTGAAATTGACATTATTTGTTCACCATTGTGTTGTCTATTGATGTGTTGCAAGTTCTCACAGTTGTCAGCATGGAGCCTAGCATGGTTTCAGATGAAATGGCATCAGTAAAACCTGCTTGTTGGGGAGTTTTACACTGGACAAAAGTACAAGAGAGAATGAAAATCTGACTGATAATTAAGGAGACACATTTTCTAAGGGCTCGCAAATACCCAAGCATATAGAAAATTTTTCCATTCAAACACAAAATGATTTTCAACAGTAAAATATACTGTTTTTCAGAAATGTGTAAACTAATTTGTAGCCCTTTACCTAGCTTTATATACTTGTGCAGAGAGAGAAAGTTTTTCTATTGAGCTTCAAAACTCTAAGGTAGTAATATAACCATTTACTCCCTCTCGTGTTCTTTGTTTCGGATGAATCATCTTCTTTGGATGTCCCTCAGGATCAGGAATGACTTGCCTCCACTCAGATTCTGGGGGTTTACAAGTGACTGTTGAAGGTAATGTGGGAACCACAGACTTTTCCACAGATGGGGCAGGAAGTGACTGACATTATAAGTAGTTTATGAGGTAGTTCACTCTTTTCGCAGTTTACATCAGGCTTCTGTGTAGTCCTGATGCATGGACATGACGTTCTCAAAATCATCCCGAATGCTCCTTCTCACTTTGAATGGTCTTGGATTTATTGAGGCAGATGAATAGCAGATGGACTGCCACCTTCTATCATAAAGATATCTCGATTGTACTAGCTACTTGTTTCAGAAAGAGATATTTACATATTTTTGAAAAGAAAGTCTACTAATTCACTTAAATATATGCATATCTTTTATCCATTTTTCATAGATGTAACTGGATCTGTTTAGGATGGAGATGGGGACGACAGGACCCATCTAGTAATGTATGATAATAACATTATCTTTCTGCTTGGTAGTTTCACTGTTAAAATTCCTGACCATCTTGATTATTGTGCTAGAATAATTATGGATGATGGTTGCAGAAACATTTTGAAGTTCCTGATTGGATACAAACATGTGGAATAGCCCAAAGATTTTTTCTGTGAT
Organism: Pristis pectinata; assembly: GCF_009764475.1. Classification (NCBI taxonomy): domain Eukaryota; kingdom Metazoa; phylum Chordata; class Chondrichthyes; order Rhinopristiformes; family Pristidae; genus Pristis; species Pristis pectinata. The sequence continues at coordinate 69,183,941 of NC_067408.1, read as the reverse complement.
TTGAATTGAAACAAGTTGCTTGCTGCTAGTTTTCATGGAGTTCATAGCTGGCAACATTAAAGAGCTTTGCAGCAACCAGGCTGTCAGATTTCTTTTGAATGTTGCAGGGGTGTGAGCAACCGAGGAAAGATTCATCAACTCCTAAGCTTCATTAACATAATTGGAGCAGCTCTGTATTTGTTTTTGTGAGAACTTTGTTGTGGTTTCCTTTTAATTAAAGGTCCATATAGTGAGAAAAAGCACAAACCAATTTATGAGGAAGCACAAAATTGGTTCAGCAATCAATCATCCACATTATGCTGATTAAAAAGCAATTCTACCCCACCACCATCTCCTTCAATCCTGCTGCACTCTTCAATATGTTGCACTATTTGTCTGAAGTCCAGTCCTCAGTGAGCAGAGATTTCCTCCAGCATTTAGGAATTAGTTGATAGAAAATGTGAGTCTGTTGAGGAACACTGCTACAGAATTATATTTTCTAGCAACTGAGTCCTGGGCACTGTCTGAGGCTGAACCAGACCAGTCACGTATTGCGGTAGACAAAATCTGTTGATTTTTCAGCATTACACTATCTTACCTATAAGGCAAGACCTAGCAGGCAAGACAGAACTAATTTGTTTTGCGTGATACCAAAGTGAATGAATGAAAGAGTCTTATTGATTGAGATCAGAAGCAAAATAGCTAAGGAAGTCATGTCATAATTATGCTTAATAAAGCTATTCCCAGTCGTCTTTTTCCTGATTTGCAGCCAGGTGCAAGGCTGGGTGAAGTAGTTGCTTAGAAGGTGATCTCATTCCATACAGTGGCCACCTGTGGTTTGATTGCAGGTTGACCTTCAGCCCTGAAAAAAGTAACTTACTGATCGGTAATTTTCTGATTGCTGCTCAACAGGCAGGGTAGGAGGTAGATTAGCAATTTTAAAGACACTTCCCTTCAAGTTATTGGATGGGATTTTAGCTGCACTAAGGAGTTTGTATCAATCTTGTGAAGTGGCTGAGTAATTATCTGGGTGATCCTTTGGAAGTTGTGTTTTAATGGATTGAACTCACAAATGTGCACTGCAGTACCTGTATGTAATTCATGGGATTGCTTTGAAATGTATAAATTGATGGATTGTGTTCACAGTCTGGTGCTGTTAGAGCTATATATAATCTATGTGGCTCCTCCAACAGATACTGTATATATTGATAGATTGTACTCACAAGTATACAACGCCATACCTTTAACTCAATCATGCTGAAGCTTCCTTGCATCCATATAGTGAAACTTTGAATCAAACTTTTCTTGTAACTAGACATTCAGGAAATATTAAGTGCGGAGTCATCCAGGGTTGTTCTGAGTTCTTTTTTATTTAGCATTTTGGCAGCAACATCACATTTCCATAATGCAATTCTTCTTTTAAACATAAAATAATACTTACAAACATTGAAGTTTGAGGATTTGGCTTGAAGGGGTAATTTTACTCTGCATTCTGGGAGCTGCAGATATCTGTAAAAATACCTTAACTGTTTCACATTTACAATTCAGAGCAAGTACAAGTATTACTGGATGAGTTTCCAATTATTCATGGTTTATTAAAAAGAATAAGGGATTTTTTATTTTCTTAATTAATGTACATTAACAAGTGTATTTAAGTTGAAAATTGTGGTATGCAATATCGATAATGAACCATAATTGTTGCTCTAAGCCTGTCAGTCCTTTAAGATTTGTGTCATATCACTAATGGGTTTCTGGGCTGGAATTGTGACCAGAAAGTTCTAGAGGAAGTCTTTGAAAAGTTAATGAAAAAACTGCACACAGCCTTTCTCATGTTCATCAGTCTGTACACTTTGCAATGGACGTAGAAAGTAAGAAGTCATTGAGCACACATACTTTACAATGACGACAGAATCACTGCATAGTACAATCAGTCTCATCTTATGAAGTAATAAAAAAGCTGCAAAACCATTTCAGACTAACATTATCAGAGATAGTGGAGTGTTATAAGCTTGAAACCCATTAAGGAGATTCAGGAGCATTGATTAGCAATTACATAGTTGTTCTGAAAAATCTGTTGTGGCATTGCAACTTCAGAATCTTCTTGGATCATGCACTAAGAGATAAGTTTGTATGTGGATTAACTGTGAGCATGTCCAATGTAAGATACTAAACACGCCAGATCAGTGTTCATACTGACACACAAAATAGCTACCTCTTTGGCAATGGCATCCAAACTGTGCAGGGATTTCACCGAAAAACAGAATAAGAGCAATGACAGGAGCTCTGAAAATTACTCTGAGTTATGTGGCCATCAGTGGTACAAAAATCAGACAGGATAGCTCAATGGCGCAGCAGATAATGTTGCTATCTCACAGGTTCAGTACAGACCTCCAGTGCTGCCTGTGTGGAATTTGCAAATTCTTCCTGTGACTGTGTGGGGTTCTTCTGGATTCTGGATTGCGGTTTCCTCCCACATCCCAAAGACGTGCTGGGAGGTTAATTGGCTATTGTAAATTATCCCTAATGTAGGTAGATGGCAGTAAAATCAGGATGAGAGAGAATAGGCTGCAGGGAAAGAAATGGAGGAATGGGAATGATGGAATAGATCTGTAAGCCAGCAGAGAGTCAGTGGCTGAATGACCTCTCTGTTGTGAGGAAAGCATGAAATAAAATCAGAACATGGCAGTAGGAATCATGCAACAGAAATATTTCATTTCAGAGTAGGAAGATGCTTTCATTGTGGAAAGAAAGCCAAGGTGGTCAAGCAGTGACCTAAAGTAAGGGAAACAATTGCAGAAGAAAACCACAGAATGATGGTTGACATAACATTGGGGAAGAGCAATGCAAGGAGCACATTTCAAGTATTTGTATATGCTACTACAGGTGATTAAAAATTATTTTAAAATTAATTAAGACATTGTCATGAGTCAACAGCTGTGTCATATTCATGCAAAGGGATACAAATGACCAGAGGTTTAGTAAGCTGTCATCAGCAAGGAGCACATTAAATTTGAGAACGCTATGGAAAATATAGCCCTCCATACTGGGCAAAAAGCAACCGTATTAGAGTGACTGATTATGTGAACAAACCAAATTTCCTGTGGAAAGAGATTCACTGGGAGAGTTGAAGACAAATTAGGATGACATACTTAGCATGAGTATATCACATCCAAGTTTAAATGAGCTTCTGGGACAATATGAACATATGTTTTAGGTGTCATACATGGGTATTAATGGGCATCAAGCTCGTATAAGTATATAACCAAATGCTAAAACTACACCCATACCAAATACACTTAAAGTTCAGGTAGAAGAAAAGCTAAATAAACTGGAGTATTAGTGAAAATGGTACAAAGGGATTGGTGCAGATAATTAACACCCATAAACACTTGTACTCAGATAGCATGCTACCATATGGGCTAAAATCATGACCAAATATGGCAACACTAGATAAGATGCTTTAGGGCATCCAGCCCTGCTTATGCAATCAGGATGACATCTTAATTGCAACCGGCACAGAGGAAAACCTTCACATATTTGAGGAAGTGTTTGGGGAATTTCACAAACGTAAGGTCAAACATTAAAATAAAAGCTATTACGCCTTGGTGCAGAAGGAAATGATTCATTTAGGTCTGTAAGTAGGTGAAAATGGCCTGCAGCTGTTAAAGAGAAAGTTCAGGCCATTATCAAAGCTAGAAAACCCTAAAACATTACCGAGCCCCTGTCATTGCTGGGAATGTTCCAGTACTGCACCAGATTTTTGCCCAACCTAAGATAATATTGACTCAATCTCATCAACTACTGAAGATGAACCATAGCTTTTGGGGAAAGATTTGCAAAAGCTGTGTGACCTCAACAAGAAAGCCTTTTCTGGTGCATTAAAACAGCAACAGTGTGGTAAAACCTGCTTGTGATATTTCTAATCACAGAGTTGGTACAATGCTAAGCCACATCATGAAGAGTAGTCATGAGACGCCTCTTACTTATATGTCATGCACACTGACCAAATGTGAAAAACACAATGTTCAGGAAAAGAAGGAGGCATTGGTGATAATATTTGGAATTACAAGATTTCACCAGTTCTGGGTGGGAAGACCATTTCCATTAGTTTCTGACCACAAACCTTTGTTGGCCAGTCTGGGATTGAAGAATGCTATTCCTGTGATTGTGGCATTAGGTATGCAGAGGTGGACCATCCTCTGGCTCAGTATGAATACCATATTGAGCACAGAGATCTAATCAAAATACCGCAGCAGATGCCATGGCTGGCACAGTGGTGCAGCAGTTAGTACTTCAGTTTGATTTCCTCCCATATGTTAGAGAAGTGCTGGTAGGTCATTTGCCACTCTATCTTATTCTTTGGTGTAGCTAAGTGGCAAAAATACTAAAGGGCCGATATGACAGTGAATGTTGAATGGATACAGGGAAATAAAAGGGGGAATGGGACTGATGGGATCACTCTGTTGAGAGCCAGCATGGACTCAATGGGCTGAATGACCTCTTTCTGTGTTGTAGTAAGTAGGACTACCTTATGAAGAAGCCACAATGAACAAAGAAAACAAAATATACCATAGGCACTTTGCAGGCTATTTCCCTGTTACACCAGTGAAAAAATACCTTATTTTAAGTTGGGTGTATGAACACATATTAAGTGATTAGACTGATTTAAGTCCATGTCTGAATAAAGACATAAAGCTTTTCAAAGCAAATGCTTTTAATTCTATATCAATCAATAATGCACAAAATTGAGTGACAAGATAATGTTACCTTAGGTACCACAAAAGAAGGTTGTGGAAAAAATGCAGGACACTTGTGTATAGGGAATATAAAAGCAATAGCTGGAGAATTTATCTATTGGATTGGCATTAGACAAAAATATAGAAGACCTAGTTACAACATATATATTACATCAGGACTGCAGAACACAATATCCTAAAGATGTGGAAGTGGCCAAAAAGATCATTCCAAAGAGAGTGGAGAACTTTTTAGTATTCATTGACAACTATTCAAAGTGGATAAAAGTGAAGGTTATGGGTTACAGAATGCCTGATAGTGAGAGGAACCAACTATGTCACTGTTACGAACCAGCAACAAAAGAAACACTCCGAGTCATGTGATAAGTGTTAAAAACTACTTTATTAATAACTACTTATGATAATAAGAAAAGTAAAAGTAAAAATGTTAGAAGTAAAAAATGTTAAATCTTAAACATTAACCCCAGAAACTAAACTCGTGTGTGTGGCAAACTCCCAAACTCCAAGTCCAGGATTAGTTCTCAAAGTTCAGTTAAGCAAACTGTAAGGGGAAACGTGAGCAAAGGCTTCTTCAACAACCACCGTTGACTGAAGCCAAAACGTAGATGTAGAGAGAAAATAGAGAGTAATTACGAAATCCAAATGTTCCACTTTGGAACCCAAACAACACCTCAGTGTTTACTCAGCAGTGACCACTCCACCGCATCTTCCTCACCCCGAAAGGCATCCGAGATGTGGCCGTCCACACAAATACCTGTTTCCTTCTACAGGTCAACAACAAAGTGAACTTCACTGCTTTGTTCCAAAGTATCTGCCACCCTGAAAGGCATCCAAATCATGGCCGTCCACACAAATACCTGTTTCTCTCTACAGGTTAATGACTAAGTGGACTCCACCGGATTACTCCAAAAATCCATACGTGGATTGTAGTGACGGGCACAGTTATTGTTTCTCATCCATCGATAGAGACTAGCAGGCTGTTGTCTCTCTCTCTCTTCTCTCTCCTCTGACTGATTCCGACTGACTGCTTCATAAACGTCATTATGTCCTTTATCTTCTGTTGTCGTAACCACGCCTACACACACACACATACCACTATGCTCTATCTTAAAGGGACATTCACCAATAGTAACCCAGTCCGTAACACACGTGATCTTTCAGAAGAAATCATAATGGACTATTGTTTAAGTTTGAAACAGGTTATGAAGAGCAGTGGAATATAGCTCCATTTCACTTACCATCCAGCTTCAAATGGAGAAGTGGAAAGGTCAATTGGACAATAAAAGATGCATTGAAGAAACAAATAAAGATAAGTTGATCAAAGATCACCATGAAAGATCAACTTGCAGCACTTCTTCTGAGCTATAGGAATATGTCACACTCCACAATAGAGTACACTCTACAGAAGATTCAGGAAGCGATTGAGTTTTGTTCTGCTCAATTTGGAATGAAAAGTAGAGGAAAGAAAGCTCAAACAGAATACGCATCACAGCTTTAGTGGTAAGAAGAGATTCTGTCTGCATGATAAAATTTGTGCACCGAAACCTCCCGGCAGATCAGAGATGAGAAGGTGGGATATTAGAGGTATATGGCTCTAAACATTACACTGTTGAAGATTGGTAGAAGTTAAACGTTCACACAACACCTTGTGCCTAGTACACAATATATGCAAGAATAATGAAGAAGACTGAGATCAAAAATGTTCCTGAAATAAATCCCACAATTGTTAAAGAAGAACCAACATGCAGTGCTTCTGATAAGAATCAAAATGAGACAACATCATTGAATCAAGAGATGGATGAAATTCCCGTTATATCTGATGAATCTATGAATTCAACAAAAGTAACACTAGACCCAATGGAAAAATCACAGAGTAGAAAAACTACTGACAGAAATTGGTGAATATGCTAAATCAGTTTATTTGTTAAAAAGAAGAAAGCAGTGTAGTCTATTGGTTTTGAATAATAATTGTTGCTTTTAGTCCCTCACCTATTTCAGTATTGTATTGTGACTAACTCTCTCAAAACTGCAACTATGTCTATAAAATAAACTGCACACACTTTATTTGGGCACCTTGTGTCTCGTGTCAGTCTGTAAAATCTGCAGTGGACATCATTGGAGGTTAATAACCGACTGAGCACACATACTTTACTAAAAGTATGAAGACCTAAGGATGAAGAGTGGCCCAAATTCAAGTGCCCAAATTCTGAAGTCATGAATACATCCATCCAGAACGGGTACCTCTACTGCTATTTCATTGATCCAGTTTAGAACTATGAGATAAACAATCAACGATAACATTTCACAAAAATTTACATTTAAAAAATGTCCCAAACACACTTGGGAACTCACCAGATCTGACCCCAAATTCCTAGCAATTTACAAAAATTACTTAGCTTTGGGGACTTCCAAATTAACTTTACACCCAGGGTTCCCTTGCCTTCTCTCAGTTCTCTTAAGCTTTTCTTTTCTCACAGTCAGAAAGTTCCTGAGGGATTTAGGGATACCATGCTTGTATAATGTTCTCAAACTGGCAATGACTCAGCTATTACTCATAGATAATGCTGAACATGCAGAAACCAGGAGAGAGGAGATCTTCTGCATGCAAGTCTGAATATCCTCGTTATCTCTGATGATCAGTGTGTGAGGAAGCTCAAGGTATCAATTCAGGAGGCAGCATATACTTGCGAAGATTGGTGAAAAATTAAGAAACTTCACATAAACCACTTGCTCCACTTTGCATGTAGCTAACTGACCACTCTTCCACATCTTTTCCTCAGAATCCTTCTCAGTCCTATAAGATATATATGCAGGATCTTAGACTTGGCTGCACAGAACTTTATTAGGCAGTTGGCTGATGTCTTGCTACAAGAGCAGGTCAGAGGCTGCTTTCATGTGGTGTGACTTACCTTTGACTCATAACTCATCCACAAGGCACATGTCAGGAGCAGGGTGAAATAATCTCCACCTACCCGGATGAGTGCAACTCCACCAGTGCTTCATCCATCATTCTAAACCCTCTTTTCTGACAAACCATGGCTGCAGTGGGGACCAAATGCAAAATGTACTCCAACAGCACCTCCCAAACCTGAGACTTCGACCAACAAGAAAGACAAGAGAAAAAAGCACAGGGGAACATTGCTACCTGCATGTTCCACTCCAAGCCATGCGCCATCCTGATTTGAAAATATATTGCTGTTCCTTCATTATCACAAGGTCTAAATACTGGACCTCCTTCCCCAACAGCACTGTAGGGGTACGTTCACCAGAGGACTACAGTGGTTCATGCAGGTGTCTTACCACCACCTTCTCAAGGGCACTTCGGGATGGGCTTGTCAGTGATGTCCAGGTACTGAAAAATAAATAAGTAAATAAGACTTCATCAACCAGAAGGCCTTCCACTTTAACAAAGTGCAGTGATCTGTAACTGCATAAAAATCTTTCTGGAGGCATGTGCCATATTCCTGAACAGTTGCTTGGATGATTCCATCCATCTGCAGTCCATATTCCTCCATCTCTTCACTCTCCTAAGCAGACTTACTGGCTGGCTCATCAGTGAGAAGGATACCCCTTTTTGAAAGTGTATAATAAATCCGAGAGAAACCCAAGCAAAGAAGTACAAGGGTCGTGTAATTAAAGACATAACCTGTCACAAGCAATCTGACCGAGTGAGCCTTTAACATTCATTCGATATGCTTCAGTCAGCTTCACAGATCTGAAGGCACCCTTCACCTTACACCAGTAAGGATATCCAGAAAAGAGGCAGACTGATGGGCTCTGCACAAAATTACACAGCAGCTTGTAGTGGAGGAGGATTAGCAGAGCCTCTTCGAATAAAGAGGAGGAAGAAACTTTTAAGAAAAAAAAGTAAATAATGCAAGGATGCCTGGGATATTCTTAAAACTGTTGAGGCTCACATGCCCCAGCAATCCATGCATCTGATACCTTGGTGCCAAACTCTTTTCTCTCTATGTTCATATAAACTAGTCCTGCAAACAGTTATGCACATCTTGCTCAAACTCCAATGCTTAGCATTAATCCACACAGGTTAAAAGGCTACTTACAAATCACTAATCAAAAAAGGTTTAGAATGTCATATCACCAAATAATTTTTACGTGTCACCAAAGAAACTTCATGCTTTAACATTTTCAAAATCAAGTTTATTGTCATATACACATGTACATGTATGCACAGGTGTAATGAAAAACTTACTTGCAGCGGTATCACAGGCACATAGCATTGTACGAGCAGCATTCGCAAGAAAACCATAAATTAAACATAAATTATACACAATTTTTACAAGGAAGAACACAATTCAAACAAAAAAAGACAAAGTCCATTTAGTGCAAAGTGATCAAAGTGGTCATAGTGTTGCTAAACTGTAGTGATTAGGGTTATGCCGGTTAGTTCAAGAACCAAATGGTTGAAGGGAAGTAGCTGTTCTTGAAGCTGGTGGTATGGGACTTAAGGCTTCTGTACCTCCTGCCTGATGGTAGCTGTGAAAAGATGGCATGTCCCAGATGGTGGGGGTCTTTGATGATAGATGTTGCCTTCTTGAGGTAGCACCTCCTGTAGATACAACTGATGGTTGAGAGGGATGTGCCCCCTGATGTATTGGGCTGAGTCCACTACTCTCTGCAGCTTCTCATGTTCCTGTGCATTTGAATTGCCGTAGCAGACCATTTTTTTTTGTTTTTTTTTAATAATAAACATTTATTCACTAAAAGCACTACAAAAGACAACCAGTGTCAATACACCACATCTATTACAGAAAAGAGAAACTACGCAACGACATACTACGGTAGAGAATGCAAACTAATACTAACGAAACACACACGCGACGCTACACCCGTTAACGCGACACGCAACACTTCAAATAAGAATCGCGTTCGTGCCGTAGCAGACCATGAAGCACTCAGTCAGGATACTTTCAACAGTACATCTGTAGAAGTTTGTTAGGGTGTTTGGTGACAAAACCGAACCTCCTCAACTTCCTTAGAATGTAAAGATGATGGGGCATCATCCTTGTGACTGCATCTGTGTGCTGGGCCCACGACAGGTCGTTCAATATGTTACCACCCAGGAATTTAAAGCAGCTGACTCTCTCCACCGCCGATCCCCCCAGTGTAGGCTGGCACATGTTCGCCCTCCTTCCCCTTCCTGAAATCAACAATCAGCTCTTTAGTTTTACAGATATTGAGCGAGAGGTTGTTGTTGCAGCACCACTCAACCAGGTGTCCTATCTCACTCCAGTAAGCGGACTCATCACCACCTGTGATTCATCCAACAACAGTGGTGTCATCGGCGAATTTGTATATGGTATTGGAGCTGTGCTTAGCCACACAGTCGTGTGTGTATAGAGAATAGAGGAGGGGGCTAAGCACACAGCCTTGAAGTGCACCTGTGTTGATGTCAGCGAGGACGAGATGTTGTTACCAATCCTCACTGATTGAGGTCTGCTGATGAGAAAGTTGAGTATCCGGTTGCAGAGGGAGATACAGAGGCCCAGGTCTTGAAACTTGATGAGTTTGCTTGGGATGATTGTGTTGAATGCCGAGCTGTAGTCAATGAACAGCAACCTGACATATAAATTCCTGTTGTCCAGATGGTCTAGAGCAGAGTGAAGAGCCAGAGAAATTGCATTGCTGTTGACCTGTTGTGGCGATAGGCAAATTGAAGCGGATCCAGGTCATCTCTAAGGCAGGAGTTGATTTGCACCTAAACCAACCCCTCGAAGCACTTCATTACAGTTGGTGATAATAGCCATTGGGGCAGGTCACCACACTCTTCTTGGGCACCCATTTAATAATAGATGCCTTTTTGAAGCAGGTGGGAACCTCAGACTGCAGAAGCAAGAGGTTGAATATATCCATAAGTGCTCCAGTCAGTTGGTCCTCACAGGTCTTTAGTATTCAGCCATGTGTGCCATCTGGACCAGGTAGTTTTCGTGGATTCACCCTTTTGAAGGATGCCCGGACGTCAGCTTCAGAGACTGAGATTACACAGTCATCCAGAAATGTGGAGGCTCATGTGGATATATCTTAGTTCTCCCTATCAAAGCGTGCATAAAAGACATTCTCATCCAGGGATGATGGGTCGTTGCCACTTACGCTAACTGATCTCGCCTTGTAGGAAGTAATATTGTGCAAGCCCTGCCACAGCTGTCAAGAATCTATCTATGATTCCAGTTTCATCCAAAATTGCCTCTCTGCCCTCTCAATGACCTTCCAGAGGTCATATCTGGACTTCTTATATGACTCTGGATTGCCAACCCTAAACACAGCAGATCTAGCCCTCAGTAGATTACGAATCTCCTGGTTCATCTAGGGCTTCTGGTTGGGGAAGACTCGGAATGTTTTTATGCAGACACACTCATCCACGCGTGTCCTTATGAAGTCAGTGACCACTGTGGCATGTTCATTTAGGTCTGCTGACAAATCCTTGAACATGGTCCAGTCTACTGACTCAAAGCAATTCCAAATTTGCTCCTCCGCCTCTGCTGTCCAGCCCTTTGTAGTCCTCTTCACCAGTGCTGTGCTCACCAGTCCCTATCCGTACACAGGCAGGAGAAGCAGTCAGGTGGTCAGATTTACCAAAGTGCAGGCAAGGGATGGAGATATAGGCATTCTTGATGGTGGTATAGCAGTGGTTGAGTGCATTGAGTGATGTGTTGATAGTAGTTAGGCAGAGACTTCTTCAAGCTAGCCTGATTAGAGTCTCCCGCCACGATGTGACAGGCATTGGGGTATGCTGCTTTGTTCTTGTTGATTACGGCACTTAGTTCCTCAAGTGCTAGCTTGATGTCTGCCTGAGGTGAGATGTAGACCGCAGTCAGGATGATGGTGGCGAGTTCCCACTGTAGGTAGAATGGTTGGCACTTCACTGCCAGATATTCCAGGTCTGGGGAGTAGGAATTGGGCAGGACAGCCACATCTGTGCACCACAACGAGTTTATCATAAAGCAGACACCACCACCTTTTCCCTTAACTGACACTTTGCTGGTCCAAGTGGTGGACTGAAAACCCCTCAGGCTGGAGCGCTGTCAGGAGAGTTGGGAGTGAGCCATGTCTCTGTGAAACAGAGTACACAGTGGTCCCTCATGTCCTTCTGATAAAGCAATCTTGCTCTGAGGTCCTCAATCTCGCTCTGAGGTCCTCAATCTCGTTTCCTAATGACTGTACATTACCCAGGAGGATGCTAGGGAGGGGGGACCTTAAGACCCTGCCCTTTAGTCTTACCTGAAGTCCTCCCCAGTGGCTTTGTTTTCTGAGAAAATGGAGGCCTTCCTGGTTTTTACGGTTGCTGTGCTTGCCTTCTGGGTGTTCTTTTACATTTTGTAAAATGCCTATTTGCATACTCTTATGCAATGTTAAATCTGGACTCTTCCAATGTGATGTGACCTGTGTAGCTTCAACTTGGGGAGAGGACAGCTACACCGATCTCTGCTGTGATGCTGAGTTGTTCTTATTTACTGTCCTCTCCCCTCAACTTGGAATCAGTGAGTAACTCATTCAGAGCAGGAATCAGCTTCACACTCTTGAAAACATTGAGCCTATAGGAGAGTAAAGTAGTATATTTAAGGTTGTCATTCATATGATCATTTTCACTTACTACCGACTCCAAGTCTACATTAGTGAGTATAGTAAGTAAATCACTTTATCAGAACTGGGAAAGAGAAAACCCAGTTTGAGGATGAATTCACTCACCAAGCAGTATTTGGCACTCACTTCCCACCATCCTATGTACAATGGCCACACAAGGTGGCTGGGGGGCAACTTCTGGTTCAGTGTTTCTCCTTGGTGCTTTGTGACTTTTCATGTGGATACAGAACATTATTAATGATGACTGAGGGAGAGCAATGCAATATGCAAAAGTGAGGTTGAATGCCATTGGTGGCTAAACCAATAGGAATATGATGAAGCACTCAGACAGAGAAGGATTGTGTACTGCCAGAACACAATTTGTTGTTCAGAGTAGATTTAAGAGAGCAAGTTGAGAGTTTTGGTGTAATATGCACATCAGGATGTAGATGAACATGCATGCTCGCCTTCTCTTATGTAAGAGGCACTATGCTTCTTTGAATTTGCTTATAATGTGCTTGTAACTATCCCCATTAATCCATTTGGACTCACCCTATCAGAGATATTTCCTTTGTTCTACCTACCTCTCCCCCAACTTTTCTGCTACTGAAAACTTACTATAAGTTATATTAACATAATGAACCTTGTTACCATCTTACATCAGGAACAATGCATTGTTGTTCTCCTCGGATGGTCCCCTGAACTGTGCAGTATGACAATCATCCTTAAACTAACCTGCAACTAAACACCCATTCTTCCATCAACCTGAAACTCAGGCATCTTACCACAGAATTCGTTTCATACTTTCACTTCAGATTTCCTTTCACTTTGTTTATGTCCAGGACTTCTTGCACCCCTCCCTTGCAAACCACTTGACAAATATTTAAAAGTTACATGGAATCATAAAAATATGTTTGTTCCAGTATGTAGCTACTCATTTTTAATTGTAAGCATTCCTTTAATTTGGACCTGCTGGACAGATTTACTGCTTCCCTTATTAGGTTCACTTCCTGACCAAGGTGAAAGGTGCACAGGCAGCTGCGGGTAATTATTTAAAAGGGCTTGCAGCAGAAGTTGGCCAGTCAATACATTGCTTTGCTTAGTTCTACCATGTGTTGCAAAAACTGCAATTGCATCATTGAAAAGTTTTGTTTAATGAAGTTTTCTCTAAGTGTGGCCTTGCCAATGACTTGTATAGATTTAGTATCATTACTTTGTTTTGCATGGTGCTCCCTTAATTTAAAATATGGTACCCAACAAGTATTTTCTGAATTTTATTCACTTGTCCTAACATATTAAACAGCTTAAGTAAGAATGCAGTGTGTTATTTTGTTGTATTTGTATCTTTTTATAGAGACATACTCCCGACATTGAGAGACTTGATTGTGGAGCTTCAAAACTTACCATGTCTTGAACCTGCACATCAGTCCACCTCACTTGGGACGGGATGCACAATGTGCACCCAGACTCCTGCACCATTATTTCAAACTCCAGACCCAGAGCTGAGCTAGCTGACACAAATATCTGGTCCCTGCTGCTCAATCACCTTCCAAGTCTACAGATTGTGCTTAAACTAACACAAAGTGTTTGTTTTTCACTCCAGCATTTGGCTACTGAGATACTCATGCCATGGATGTCTCAGTGGTGACCCCACTGGTCACTGTTAGCAATCTTCCTAGCTGAGGCATGGCAGGACCTACAGCAGTGCCAGAGCTGCTATATCACTGCGCCATGAAGGATGTTATTTGCTCTAAATGAACTCTAGTTTCTTCAGAGCTCATGTGTTCAGTCACTTATAACGGAAAAAACTAAATTACACAAACACAGAAAAACATTTTTTAAATAAATTCATACACCTTTTGCTGCTTCACTACCTTTCAGGCTTTGTTGCAGTTTCTCCTCTGTAGCTATTGTTTGGTTGCTGGAAGACTGCTTCCTTTCACTTTGAACCTGCACAGATATCCTTGGTGACACTCAAGAAGCTCTTGCCCTAAATGGTTTGGCTTCAGACTGCTGGCTCTGGCCAATTGAAGGAATGGGCATGGCATCCTTCTAAATTGTAAGGAAATATGGATGTCTGGTTCTGGGGCACAGGTGAGCAGGCTACTTGAGATACCATGGGACAAGGTGAACAGGTATCTTTGCCAGGAGTTATGAATGTCTTGAACCCACACATCAGTCCATCACTGTTGGGACCACCCAGACTGTTGCACCATTGTTTCAAACTCCAGACCCTGAGCTGAGCCAGCAGACACAGGTATCTGGTCCCTGCTGTCTTCATTTTTTCCCTTGGTTGGGTCAGATGCACTGACTAAGACAGTGCTCACCTGAAGAGGAGTGTGAGTGGCTGTGGGAGTTAGGGGTTCGCTTCTCTGCTCCTGTAGGAGAGTGATCTGCTCACACATGTCAATTTTATACTCATGCAGGAGAGCAATCATTACAGTAGCTCTGTGTTCATGGAAAAATAGCTGCTCACATAAAGAGCATGGCTTTGCTTTTCTCAAACCATGAGCTGCTCATGGAAAGCAACTCTATGTCCATTAAGACCCGCAATCTGCTCATGAGTGGCAAGTTTCTGCTCAACGAGGACATCAAACTGCTGCCTGGTGGCATGTCATTCTTCCTTCAGGGACCAGGGACCAGGCCTCTTGATGGAACATTGTGAGAGTGCAGAGAAGCAGCAGAATTTCCTGTATCTTCCATCCGTGCGTTCACTGAAGCCTTCACCTGAACCAGATAGGCACCATAATAGGATTGTTACTGATACCTAAGATAGAACATAGAACACTACAGCACAGTACAGGCCCTTCAGCCCACAATGTTGTGCCGACATTTTATCCTGCTCTAAGATCTATCTAACCCTTCCCTCCCACATGGCCCCCTATTTTTCTATCATTAATGTGTCTATCTAAGAGTCTCTTAAATGTCCCTAATGTATCTGCCCCCACAACCTCTACAGGCAGTGCATTCCACGCACCCACCACTCTCTGTGTAAAAAACTTACCCCTGACATCCCCCTTATACCTTCCTCCAATCACTTTAAAATTATGTCCCCTCATGTTAGCCATTATCGCACTGGGAAAAAGTCTCTGACTGTCCACTCGATCTATGCCTCTTATCATCTTGTACACCTCTATCAAATCACCTCTCATCCTCTTTCTCTCCAAAGAGAAAAGCCCTAGCTCAATCAACCTATCCTCATAAGACATGCTCTCCAATCCAGGCAACATCCTGGTAAATCTTCTCTGCACCCTCTCTAAAGCTTCCACATCCTTTCTATAATGAGGCAACCAGAACTGAACACAATACTCCAAGTGTGGTCTGAGCAGAGTTCTATAGAGCTGCAACATCACCTCACAGCTCTTGAACTCAATACCCTGACTAATGAAGCCTAACACTCCATATGCCTTCTTAACAACCCTATCGACCTGCGTGGCAACGTTGAGGGATCTATGGACATGGACCCCAAGATCCCTCTGTTCCTCCACATTGCTAAGTGTCCTGCCATTAACCTTTTATTCTGCCTTCGAATTTGATCTCCCCAAGTGTATCACTTCACACTGATCTGGGTTGAACTCCATCTGCCACTTCTCAGCCAAGCTCTGCATTCTATCAATGTCCTGTTGTCATCTACAGCAACCTTCTACACTATCCACAACACCACCAACCTTTGTATTGTCAGCAAACTTACTAACCCACCCTTCCACATCCTCATCCAAGTCATTTATATAAAAAAAATCACAAAGAGTAGGGGTCCCAGAACACATCCCTGTGGAACACCACTAGTCACTGACCTCCAGGCAGAATACGCTCCATCTACCACCACCCTCTGTCATCTATGGGCAAGCCAATTCTGAATCCA
The DNA here is from genome assembly GCF_009764475.1 of Pristis pectinata. Classification (NCBI taxonomy): domain Eukaryota; kingdom Metazoa; phylum Chordata; class Chondrichthyes; order Rhinopristiformes; family Pristidae; genus Pristis; species Pristis pectinata. The sequence goes on along the minus strand of NC_067408.1, from coordinate 69,167,765 downwards.
CACAGCTAAGTTTCTCTGGATCCCGTGCCTCCTGACTTTCTGAATGAGCCTTCCATGAGGAACCTTATCAAGCGCCTTACTAAAATCCATGTACACCACATCCACTGCTCTACCTTCATCAATGTGCTTTGTCGCATCCTCAAAGAATTCAATCAGGCTCGAGAGGCACGACCTGCTCCTCACAAAGCCATGTTGACTGTCCCTAATCAGCCTATGCTTCTCCAAATGCCCATAAATCCTGTCTCTAAGAATCTTCTCCAGTAATTTGCCCACCACTGAAGTAAGACTCACTGGTCTGTAAATTCCCAGGTTTATCCCTACTCCCTTTCTTAAACAAAGGAACCACATTTGCCACCCTCCAATCATCAGGCACTACTCCTATGGCCAGTGAGGACGCAAAGATCGTCACCAAAGGCGCAGCAATCTCTTCCCTCGCTTCTCGTAATAACCTTGGATATATCCCATCCGGCCCCAGTGACTTATCTATCCTAATGTTTTTCAATAGTTCCAGCACTTCAACATGCCCTAGCATATTAGTCTGTCGTACGCCATCCTCACAAACATCAGGGTCTCTCTCTCTGGTGAATACTGAAGCAAAGTATTTATTAAGGACCTCCCCTACCTCTTCCGACTCCAGGCACGTTTCCTCTTTTATCCCTGATTGGTCCTACCCTCACTCTAGTCATCCTCTTATTCTCCACCTCCGTGTAGAACGCCTTGGGGTTTTCCTTGATCCTACTCGCCAAGGACTTCTCATGCCCCCTTCTAGCTCTCCTAAGCCTACTCTTATGCTCCCTCCTGGCTACTTTGTAACTCTCCAGAGCCCTGTGTGATCCATGCTTTCTAAACCTCAGGTAAGCTTCTTTCTTCCTCTTGACAAGATATTCTACATGTCAACCAGGGTTCCTTCACTCTACCATTCTTACCCTTCCTTAATGGGACAAATCTATCCAGAGCCTCATGCAAGTGTTCCTTAAACAACCTCCACATTTCCGCTGTGGACTTCCCCAAGAACTTCTGTTCCCAATTTATGCTCCCAAGTTCCTGCCTAATAGTATCATAATTCCCCCTCCCCTAGTTAAATACTTTCCCAATTTGTCTGCTCCTATCCCTCCCAAAGGCTATGGTATAGGTCAAGGAGTTATGGTCACTATCTCCAAAATGCTCTCCCACCGAGAGATCTGAAACCTGTTCAGGCTTATTGCCTAGTACCAGGCCCAGTATGGCCTCTCCTCCAGTCGGCCTGTCCATATACTGTGTCAGGAATCCTTCCTGTACACATCTAACAAACTCCGTCCCACCAATCCCATTTACACTAAAGAGGTGCCAATCAATATTAGGGAAGTTGAAATCACCCATGACAACAACCCTGTTATTTTTGCACCTCTCCAAATCTGCCTCCCGATCTGGTCCTCAGCATCTCTGCTGCTGTTGGGGGGTCTGCAGAATACTCCCAATAGAGTGATCTCTCCCTTTCTGTTTCTGACTTCCACCCACACTGACTCAGTGGACGATTCCTCCAGGACATCCTCCCTTTCTACGGCTGTGACACAGTCCCTGATCAGTAAAGCCACTCCCCAACCTCTTTTACCTCCGTCCCTGTCCCTTTTGAAACATCTAAACCCCGGAATATCCAGCAGCCATTCCTGCCCTTGTAACAGCCAAGTCTCTGTAATGGCCACCACGTCATAGTTCCATGTACTTAACCACGCTCTAAGTTCGTCAGTCCTGTTCCTGTTACTTCTCGCATTAAAGTAGACACACTTCAGCCCATCCAACTAACTGCAATTTTGCCCTTTCAACTGTCTATCCTTCCTCACAGTCTTTCTACACTCTGCATCTACTTGTACACTAAATGAACCTGGCTCTGACCTATCACTCTGGTTCCCATCCCCCTGCTAAAGTAGTTTAAGCCCTCTCCAACAGTTCTAGCAAACCTGCCCGCAAGAATATCGGTCCCCCTCCAGTTCAGGTGTAACCCGTCCCTTTTGTACAGGTCATACCTTCCCCAGAAGAGATCCCAATTATCAACAAATCTGAAACCCTGCACCAATTTCTCAGCCACGCATTCATCTGCCTGATGGAAGTGCATATGTACTCCAGGGTGGAAGTCATGGTCTCTTGGCTCTGCAAATACTCCTGCAAGAGCTTGGAGATGGACTCCTGCATGTTCCTTGGTATCTCCTGCATTTGAAAACTGTGTTCTGATTGTCCATATATTTCATGTGAAATAAATATTTTTGATATTATTGTGTTTCTTTTTATTAGAATGTTTTTCAGTTTGCCTTCTGAAAAGATGGAAAAATGCATAAATAGTAACAGGGTAGTCACTATATTATACTGAACCTCTGATCTAATAAAGCTGTTTTTCAGCATGTACCAGACTTGACAAGTGCCAATTAATTAAGTGTGTTGGTTAACCCAGTATTGGCCCAGGCATTTCCTTGGGGTTGTCCTGATGTCAGCCCAAGCATTCCTACTGCATTGTCCCTTCATCAGCCCGTCTGCTCCCTCTGATGTACAAATTATTGGAGTGTGCTAGTTAGTAAAGTGATGGATAACCAATCTTTGATTGTACGAAATAATTTTGGAATTAGATACTAGGCAGCAAAGACAGACTCTGATCATGGGGGGTATGTGATCTACATACAGGAGAGACTCTTTAAATTGATGCCAACAAAGCACCTGTTATTGTTACATAAAATTTGCAATGGTGAACTCTTGATCTTTTAATCTACCTCATCATGGCCCTTGCACTTTATTTGTATACCTGCACTGCAGTTTCTCTGTAACTGTAATACTATATTTTGCATTCTGTGTTTTCCTTTTGTACCACCTCAATGTACTTACGTGTGGAATGATCTGTCTGGATGGCATGCAAACAAAAAGCTTGTTACTATATCTCAGTGCATGTGACAATAATACACCAATTACCAAAAAAGAAGTGCTGGTGAGAGGATTGGAATAGGAAAACATTTAATAGAGTAAAACTTTTGATCAAGATACTAAAATTTCTTGATACTGTCATTCTTGTCAACTATTCCAGCCAATAAATGGCAGGTGTCTGCCAAATACTTTGGAAATGTACTTGAATTGTCATGTTCTTATAATAAAGCCAAAAACTGTACCACACTACCAATTTGCTCACTTTATTGTAACAAGTTGTTTGATGTAACTGTGAGGGAGTTGTCAGACATGGGACATCTTTTGGAGGTTATGGAACAAGGACGGCAGCAGTTAATGCAAGCATGAATCAGTCTTCAAAAAATCTGTTGAAATGTGAAATACAAGCAGTTATCAGTTTTGAAATTAAAAGGACAGCTATGTAAACAAACATATTTTCTGCAGAGCACAGGCTACTGGCCCACAGCAGGAGGCTTACTGCTCAAGAGATATGGTTTGCAAACTGACATGACCATGGGATGTTCTTGTATGCATCAGCCAAACATAAGACAATGGGGCTATGTTAATTGGCCTACATCAAACCAGTCACTAGCTAAGTTATTTTGTCACTTAGCACATAAAACATGGTCATTGGCATATTTTCTCTATCAATAATTGGGATATTTGTGTACTCAGAGTGACAGCCCTCACAAGACTAATTTTGGGCATCTGGGTTCTCTGTGTTCAGAAGCTTTTAAACCATCCATATGAATTACCTTGTTCAAGCAAAGGTGTTTGAATGTTCAGGGTGCCTTGCTCTGGTTTCCTCCCATATTCCAAAGATATACGGGTTAGGAAGTTGTGGGCATGCTATGTTGGCGCCAGAAGCGTGGCGACACTTGTGGGCTTCCCCCAGAACACTCTATGCAAAAGATGTATTTCACTCTGTTTCGATGTACGTGTGACTAATAAAGAAATCTAAATCTAAATCCCACTAAATATGTACTTCAATGGAACCATTTGTCAGACACAAAATATTGAAGTAAACAATGCCATTATAGTTATTGAAATTGTATTGAATCACCTGCTGTTATCTTTGTTCTTAAGAGTATAAAAGCTTGATGTCCTTTGAGTTTGGAGAGATTCTACTGATAGTGTCTCCAAGAGAATGTCTGCTTGTCCTTTTGGTGAAAGACCTTCCAACATCTACCAGTTTCTCCAGTGACTTAGTCACAGCCACAACAGTAACAACATGAGTAGCAATACAAAACTCATAAAAAATCTGTTTTGAGATGCTGGTGAATAATCTGAATAGGTCACATTTTAAAGATCTGAAATAAAGTATGTTAATTAAAAAAAATCTTTCCATCATATAATTAAGCCATTAACAGATTAGCTTCAGAAACATCACTCGGATATTGAGATATAAAATTGTTCTTTTGGCACATGAAAAACTGTACCACAAACTGTAAAACAGAGGGCAACAGAAAATGGCTGGGAGAGTAGCTGACAGCCATCAGTTTCCTGTGAAATCTTTCTAACCAAATACCATTTTTCAAAAGTAACTTTCAGTTCCAGTAACTGGGTTTACAATCAGAAATCCCCTATGATCAGGAATCCATCTTCTCAGTGCTCCTTTTTAACATATTTTGAACAGTAATTAAGTGCTGAAAGTAATGGCATTGAGTACCATCCAGACTATGTGGGCTAAATTTGATAATGGCCAAAAATAGACACTGGATGATTAACCTGTGCCCATTTTGTGCAATATTGGCAGCACCCCAACTTCATGCAGCCTGCCAATTATGTTGACTGTGGCATCCAACCAGCCCTTATAATGTGATTCATTTCATTGTGAATTGCTTGGTGCATTGAACCTGGGAAATTGATGTTGACAGGAATTGAACAACTGAAGGTGATCTGTGAAACTGCAGTGCTACAGGAAAATAAGCAGACTCCATCGTATTTACAGTTGATTCAGCAGGATAAGAGTCATATATTTAGGCTTTTCTTTTAAGATGATATCTTTATTGGTCATATGTACATCGAAACACACAGTGAAATGCATCTTTTGCGTAGAGTGTTCTGGAGGCACCCCGCAAGTGTTGCCACGCTTCTGGTGCCAACATAGCATGCCCACAACTTCCTAACCCATACGTCTTTGGAATGTGGGAGGAAACCCATGCAGACACGGGGAGAATGTACAAACTCCTTACAGACAGCAACAGGAATTGAACCCGGGTCCCTGGTGTTGTAATAGCGTTACGCTAACTGCTACACTTTTCATCAGAGTCAAGATATTTATGACAGGTTAGGAAACATCTTCAGGCAGAGTCCGGTAAAGTTGAAATTCTCCTGGAAAAAGGCACCAGATGATAGCTCAATTAATAAATTTATATATGAAACTGATTGCTATTCTTTGGTATTACAGTATACCGAGCTAAGACAGCTGGTAGGAGTGCTCATGCAGATCACAATGATTTCACTAGAAAGGACAAACTTGAGTGACTTGAGTTAGTTCCAATATTCCTATCACCAAGCTGAAAACTACAACAGACTGAAAGTTATTTACATTCATAGGTAGGATCTACAGTTGAACTTTCACCATATAGGAAGGCAAATCTTTTTGACAACATTGTTATTACAGCAATTTAATTGTACATTTGTTCACATTGTTATAGCCAAGTGCATAATGGCGGTGCTATTCATGAAACTGGAAAGGAATGAGTCTATTGAACAGATCCAATAGAGGGGTAAACTACATTCAGATTCAACAGCAATCAACTAATTTTATTTAGAAGTTTTAGGACTTAAAATTATATCTTATTTGAAATAAACTCTTACCGACATTTATTCATTCTGTGTTGAAGGGCTTTGCAGACAAATAGGTGAAGAGCAATAATATACTCCTGAAGCCAATCTTTTTGCTCTGTGCCATTGACCTTGTCCTAATAGGCAACAACGTTAACTGGTCAGAAGTTTTTTACTCCCCTCAAATAGTCTAAGCCACAAGGATTGTTCAATTGGGCTACTATCACTTCAACTTAAGAGGAATATAGATAAATAATAAGTATAGAAGAAAATTGGAGAAAGCAATGTGTATTTGTTTTCCATTACTGTTGAATTCACATCTTGAGCTTTTGGTTGCCTGACATTTTAATTTACCATCCAGCTCCCACTCTGATCCAACGAACAATCTGCTGGAGGAACTCAGCAGGTCAAGCAGCATCTGCAGGGAGAAAGGAACTGTTGACCTTTTGGGTTGAAACCCTGCACCAGCAATCTCTTGAGTCTCCCATTCTGGTCTCTCTGTCTGTGGCCTCCTGCATAGTTACAACAAGGCCCAACATAAGCTTAAGGAGCAACACCTCATTTTTTGTCTGGGTACATTACAGCCTGCAGGACTCAATAGTGGTATTGGTTTATTATCGTCACGTGTACCAAGATACAGTGAACAACTTCTGCCCGACAGGAGGGGGGAGAAGAGGAAATGACTACGGTGGGTGGGGTCCTTGATTATGTTGGCTGCTTTCTGAAGGCAGTGGGAAGTGTAGATGGAGTCAATGGAGGGGATGCGGGCTTGCATGATGGACTGGGCTGCGCTCACAAGTCTCTGCAAATTCTTGCAGTCTTGGGCAGAGCAGTTGCTATACAAAGCCGTGATGCATCCAGATAGGATGCTTTCTATGGTGCATCTGTAAAAATTGGTAAGAGTCATCGGAGTTGTGCTGAATCTCTTTAGCCTTCTGAGTAAGTAGAAGTGCTTTCTTTGCTGTATCACCAATGTGATTGAATCAGGAGAAATTGTTGGTGATATTTACACAATACACAAAAAGTGCTAGAGGAAGTCAGCAGATCAGACAGCATCCATGGAGGGAAATAAACAGTCGACATTTCAGGCTGAGACCCTTCATCAGGACTGTGAAGGAAGAGGGCAGAAGCCAGAATAAGAAGTTGGGGGGAGGGGGAGGAGCACACACAGGTAGGTGATAGGTGAGTTCAGGTGATAGGCGAGTCCAGGTGAGAGGGGGATATTTACACCTCAGAACTTGAAGCTCTCAACCATCTCCACCTCAGCACGATTGATACAGACAGGGACATGTATTCCACTCTGCTTTCTGAAGTCAATAACCAGCTCCATAACCAGCTATTAAATTCTCCAACTTTAGATTACTTACTCTTTCTTTCTGTTCCGTTTACATCAGGACTGACCGTTGTACATGCTATTCCTTTCCCTTTTTTTAATATTTGCATATACTAGCCTGCTCAGCAGGTCCCAGTAGGCCAGACTATACAATATTACTCAGACTTGACAACATTAGCAACACATTACACAAAGGAGTTTAACTGTCCGTTCAATGACTGTCCATCATTTCAGCCTATTACTGAGATTCCCTTTGTTCCACCCATTGCCCTCCGCAGCTTCTTCATTACTTAGGCTAACTTGCTTTCATTCTTTCTTAGTTCTGATAAGGGTCTTAAAACTGAAACATTAACTGATTTCTCTTTCCACAGATGCTGCTTGACTGATAGTTCTTTCAGCATTTCTGTTTTTGTTTGAGACAATATTATTAGGCCACCCAGAGCAACTATGAGCAGATTGAATTGAACCATTCAAATAACTGACCTGTCACTCTGATGGTCTTAGACTAAAATGGTTAAAATATTCCTGGGAGCCTTATAATTTCCAGTGATCAAGAAGAGCTCTTACATTTTTTTGCCTTGGCAGAATTAGTGTTCTGTAATCTTTTTCAAAACTGAAATTGTATTTCACCACTTTCGGCTATGACAGAAATTGTTTGAATTCTCTTTGAACATTATTATCAAGGCCAGACTTAACCCAGTCCTAAAATGCTCTCTATAATATCAGGAATGCACATGGAAAATTGTATGGTTCAAACCTTTTCCTCTCATTATGTTCTTTCAGAAGACGGTTGCCTCATATTAACACTGGTGGTTTGAATTACTACTCCAGAGGAACATTTGGAGGAAATGAAAACAGACCATCATTGTATCACTGGCTAATTAAAGAAACTTTCAAAGTGATATTCATTCTACAGCAGAGAGTAATAAAACTCAATCATCAGAGTCAACTGGAAAATTAAAACCAGTTACCAGAATCCAAATCATTCCAGAGAACCTCATTTATTTATTGGAAAACACACAAACCATTATTAATATCGTGCAGGCATTTTATTAATGCAGACAAAACTAATATCCTTGTTTCATTTCAGTGGAATAATATGTAGGCTCACACAACTAAGGATAAGAATTGCATGGAGATTTAGTGTCTCATTGAACAATTTTCCTCTGTGTTGGAGTAAAAACAAAATTGAAAATTGTTGACTAAACTTAAAAGCACCATCAAAATTGCACCATTAAAATGATGTAATAAGTGAAGTTTACAGACTATTTTCTATGGTTTTCCAAATATGTCTCTCCATAATAACACATAAATAGAATTACTAGCTTGTTAGAGGACTTCAACATTTTTTAACAGAATTAAATGCGGGGGTCAAAGCAATGATGGATGATGGGAAGTACTTTTCTTTCATATAATAACTGATTTGGTAATTCACAGAATACACCTTGCTTGTACACCTGGTGATATTGAATTTTTAACAAAGCCACAAAGCATTTGGTTATTAGCAAGGAGTTTCAGGGGATGAGTTATTGTTACTCAATTGACATATGGTGATATTCACGATAAATCTTTACTAACTGATGTGGAAGTTTAATCTCAAAACTAGCATTGGTAGTTATTAGAGTTAGGCTATAACTAGAATTGTGGCTTATTACCATGCAAAAAATCTGAAATGTTAACCCTTTTTTATCTCCTAGCCTTTGTGTATTTTCACTGTTCTCTGTTTTGTTTCCCTAAAAATTGATAATTCCATATCTTACATGAGCTGAATATCTACCAGAGTTTTTGGGTGTTTTTCTTTGAAGCCATTTTCTTTATACCTTTTGTCACTCCAGACCTCTATCAATACAATTATAATCCATGAGAAATCTGTGAGAGGAGCTCCATGACAATTCCCCTATGATTTTCCTTTCTTTCCCATGTGAAAGTACTTGATTTCTACTTGGTACAAATCCACAGTGGCAAGACTGGAAAATCAGACACATATTTTTCATTTTTGGCAATCATGTATTGCTACAGAAATGTACTGGATCACCAGACCTGAAAAATACTCTGCATATGACATGTTGTCCTTACTGTTATACACTTTACAATTCTTAAGCCTACCATGTAACATCTTTATATTAAAAATAGAAAATGCTGGAAATACTGGGTAAGTAAGGCAGTACCTGCGGAGAGAATAAAACAAAGTTCTGTGCCTTACATTTGCACAATCAATTTCGAAATGCTTCTCAACTGTTATTAAACATTTGGTTTAGAGTATAGTCATATTATTTGCAGATGTTGCCAAATGCATAACATGTAACCAAGTCTAATAACTGAGTAATTATTAGTAATTTTGCATAGTATTCCCTTTTTAGCATGGGTTGCCAATTACCTTTCCATAAACTGAATTTGTTGTAATCATTTTTTATGCAAGTGTCCTTGTCAGCATGTTCATCTGTAAGTTACTTTTCAACAGTTTTTTGATTTTTCTGGCAATTGCCGGTTAGCGTGACGCTATTACAGCGCCGGCGATCAGGGTTCGATTCCCGTTGCTGTCTGTAAGGAGTTTGTACGTTCTCCCGTGTCTGCATGGGTTTCCGCCGGGTGCTCCGGTTTCCTCCCACATTCTAAAAACGTACGGGTAGGTTAATTTGGGGTTTAAAATGGGCGGCGCGGACTCATTTGGCCGGAAGGGCCTGTTACCACGCTGTAAATAAAATTAAAAAAAATATATAAACTGTGCCCAGTAGGTGTTGCTATGGAGTAAGCTTGTGAAATTTTCTACCCCATCCCCACCTGGTATATCAAAACAAGTTATATTCATTAGCTAATTGTGGATATCATCCTTATACCCGAAATAAATATATTTCCATTGTAATTTATATTAATAAAAGATTTGCATTTAAACGTCTTTGCTTCTAATCTCAGGATTTCCTAAAACCTTTTACAACCAATTAAGTACTTTTGAAGTTTAGTGTCTTTCATAATATGGGAAATGTGGCAGCCAATTTCTACAGTGCAGATTTCCAAAAACAACAATTAACCTCGATATTAAACTGGTCCAGCTTAAACTGCAGTATTATGTTCAATTCTGGTTGCCTCATTATAGTAAGGAATGTGAAAGCATTAAGAGTGGATCCAGAAAAAAAATTATGAGAATGGTTCCTGGCATGAGAGGGATTACAGTTGGAAGGATAGATTGAAGAGGATAGGACTAATTTCTTTAGATAAGAGGGTGAGGATAAAATGATGAGTTTGGACAGACTGGATAGTGGTTGGCTGTTTCCATTGACGGAGGGGTTGGCAACAAGAGGTCACAGGTATAAAGTAAAAATGAAGAAGATTAAAAGTGACATGAGAATAAACTTTTTTGTGCAGATTATGGTTGGAATCTGGAAAGAACTGCCTGAAGATGTGGTGGAGGCAGGTTCCATTGCAGCCTTCAAGAGGGAATTGGATAAACATATGGCATAGAAAAATTTTCAAGGCCATGCCATAGGAGCCAGGGGTTGGGGGAGTAGCGATTTGCTCTGTTAGCAAGCCAGCATGGACGTGATGGGTTGAATGGCAGCCTTCTGTGCCATAACCATTCAATGATTCTATGATGTGGCCAGATCTTTGAAAGTTGGTATTGTATCTTTCTTGTCCAAATGAAGGAGGGCTTCAGGGTCTTATTTTAACAATGTGAGGTAACATCAAGATAGTACTTGACAAGTGTGATTTCAAGAGGCCCTCATAAAACTGTCACTAGTACTCCACAAGAGAAAAAACTGAATGTGTTGGAATTATACCCTGCATAAAGGAAGATGGTTGTGATCCTTGGAATTCAATCATTTTAGCCAAAGGAAAACATTGCAGGAGTTCCTCAGGACCGTGTCCTCAGCCTGACCCATTTTCAGCTGCTTTGTTGATAATTTTCCTTTCTTTCATGTCAAAATTGGGGATGATGATGGCATAATATTTAATTGCTTTGCAAATCCTCAGAAAATAATACAGTCCACACCTGCATACAGTAAGATTGAGACAACACTCAGCGACGGGCTGATAAGTGGTAAATAACATTCATGTCACAAAAGCACCAGGTAATCATAGTCTTCAACAAAAGTATGTCTAACAACCGACTTTTGATGTTGCCATCACTGGGACCCCCATCATCATTCTGGGGGTCACCACTGACTAGCAAAACAAGGGACTCTAAAGCACCCCAGAGCACCATCTACAATGCACAAATCAGGAGATTAACAGCAAACTCTCCAATTACTTGGATGAGTGTAACTCAACAGCAACCAGGACAAAGCAACCCACTTGGCCGGTAGCTGATCCACCCTCCTTAAACATTCATTCATTCCTTCATCACTTACTTAATGTGGGGTCTGCAGTATATACCATCTGCAAAACGTACTGCATTTACTTGCCTCAGCTACTGTGACAACATCCCCAAAACAAAAGCTAGGTGGCAGTGTGGGCTAAGAGAAGGATGCAGAGAAGCACCGGCAGATATAGAAAGGTTAGTGAATGGGCTATGGCATGACAGATGGAATATAAGCAGAAAAATGAGAGGTTGCCCACATTGGCAGTAAACGTAGAAAGGTGGAGTAATTTTTAAATGGTGAGGAACTTAAAGGTGTTGGTATTCAGAGATACCTGGATACCCTTGCACACAGATAACTGAAAGTGTATGTGCAGGTTCAGTAAGCAATATGTAGGTAAGTAGTATGTTAGTCGTTATTACAAGAGAATTTGAATGCAAGAGTAGGGACATCTTGCTCCAACTGAAAAGCCTGCATCTGGAATATTGGGTATAGCTCTGGTCTCACTACCAAAATAAAGTAATAAAGTGCAGCACAGATTCATCAAATTGAATCCTGGTTAGTGGGTGTGTCACTTAAATTGAGATTAAACAGATTTACCCTGTACTTGAATGAGAGGCAATCTCATTGAAATGTATAAAATTCTGAAGGGCCTTAACAGGATAAATACAAAGTTAATGTTTCTGCAGGCTGGGGTGTCTAGAACCAGAGCCACAATCTCAAAATAAGAGATTCAGGACAGAAATGAGAAGAAATTTCTTTATCCAGAAGGTGGCAGATCTTTGGAATTCAAATATTGGTAATATTTTCTCATCGTTAGTAATAAGATGACTACAGTTTAGCAATACGATGATCACTTTGCACTAAAATGGTCTTTGTGTTTTTTGTTCTAATTGTATTTTTCTTGTAAAAATTGTGTATAATTTATGTTTCATTTATGTTTTTCTTGTGAATGCTGCTCACATGATGCTATGTCTGTGATACTGCCACAAGTAAGTTTTTCATTGCACCTGTGCATACATGTACTTGTGCATACGACAATAAACCCGACTTGACTTTTCCTTGTGCTTCTATGGGAATTAGATGAGTGCTATCAAAGAGATACAGGGGAGTACACTTTCAAGTACACACTAAGACCAGTGAGCATGTTGAAAGATTGCTTGACTGATGTTCATGGTTCATAAATGTAAACTGAGCTAGGTGAAGTTTACCAACATTGGTACAGACTCAGAAAATTACGTTTAGCTTTTATGACAATCACAATCTGGAAAGGCTTACTCAAATTATAGGTGAGGTAGTTAATACATCATGGTATTCTACTGCATTTAAGATGCCTTTTATTTTTATATATATTTCATATTTCTCTCATTTTCTTATGACATAGAATTCATTTGGTCCATTGAGTTTGTGCTCATTCTCAGTGCATTCCCATCATTCCCATTCCCCCTATTTCCCTGCAACCGATTCTCTCTCAAACTCCTTCCTAATTCTCCTGCCACCCACCTAGTTGGGGTAATTGGAAGAAACTGCAGCATCCAGGAGAAACACACATGCTCATGGGGAGAATATGCAGTCTTGACACAGCATTTGAAGTCAGGATCAAACTCAGGTCACTACAGCTACACTAACTACTATGCCACAGTGCCAGACTTCATTCATGCATTTTTTGATTAACATATAAAATAATTTGTAAAGAAATTATCTTGGATTCTGATAATGGATCATGCTATCATAGATCAACCAATTTTGGCTGTTCAATTGCTCAGTGCTTTCAAAGTGATCTGTATTTGTTAATATTGTTCCCACATATCTGCTACTTTATGGTTGAGATCATGCATTTACATTAAACATAATGAGGACCAGGCCATTTTGCTCCTTACACCTGTTCTGCTAATCGGAAAATTACTGATCATGGTTGATCCATTACATTAGCATCACTTTCTTGCACTAACCAACATCCCTTGATTTCCTTAACATTTCCTTTTTTCCTAAAGTTGGGGAATCAAGAACTAGAGGGCATAGGTTTAAGGTGAGAGTGGAGAGATTTAATAGAAACCTGAGGGGCAACTTTTTCACCCAAAGGGTGGTCTGTATATGGTTTAGAGGGATATGGGCCAAACTTGGGCAAATGGGATTAGCTTAGATGGGCATCTTGGTTGGTATGGACAAGTTGGGCCGAAGGGCCTGTTTCTGTGATGTATGAATCTATAACATCTAAAACCATTCAAACTCTGTCTTGAATATAATTAGTGACTGCATCCCCACAGCCCTCTTAGGTTGTGAATATTTCCTCATTTAGAAGTTTTTTCATACTTTTCCTTGTGTTTCTGTGGGAATTAGCTGAATAAATATTTACAAATGATTATTGAACAAATATTTAATATGTTGCACAACACTCCTTGGTGCATTAAAATTGTTTTAAATGGGTCAACTTCTGAGTTGAAACAGGGGCCACAGGAATGTCTTATCACAGATTAAATATCAGGATGCCTTTCAGCTAGTTGTACCTGTGTCGCTCTGAAAGATTTATCCATTTAACCCTTTTCATCAGCCATGTAAAAATTTTCCTCTTAGTTAAATAATCTGTTTTCTATAGAAAGTTATAATCAAATCCATTTCCCCACCCCTTTCAGGCAGTGTATTCTTGACAAGACTTGCTGGATAAAATGGTTTCTTCTCATTTTGCCTCAACTCTTTTGTCAATTATCTTAACTCTGTATCCTCTAGTTACTAGTGTTTTTATCACAGGAAGTAGTTTCTTCATTACTTACTATATTAGAATCCTTCCTGAGTTCAAACTTAAATCTCCTCCTATCCAGGCAGGATGAGCTCAGCTTCTCTCATCTCTCCATGTAATTGAAGTATCACATCTGTGGTACTGTTACAGCAAATAGTTATTGCATACTCTCTGAGGCCCAAGTGCAGGGAAGTTGCAACATCCAAGGTCTTCCTACAGTCTCAAATTGACTCAGTTACAGTAAGACTAATAGTCTAAGCGAGAGCAAACTGGAGAAGTTAGTATAGTTCTTGAAAGCCTTGAAATATGATGTTCTTGATGGTTTTGTGCAAGAATATTATGGAACCACATCTTTATTGTACAAGAGGTCCATTCAAGAGTCTTATAACAGAGGGATAGAAACTATTCTACAAGGTTCTGTATCTTCTGCACGATGGAAGGGGGGAGGAGAGAGAATGACTGGAGTGGGGGGGGGGGGTCTTTGATTATATTGGCTGCTTTGCCGAGTTAACGGGAAGTGTAGATGGATTCAATGGAGGGAGGTTGGTTTTCATGATAGACTGTGCTGTGTCCATAATGCTCTGCAATTCCTTGTGGTTTTGTGCAGAGCAGCTGCCATACCAAGGTGCAATGCATTCAGATAGGATCTCTTCTATGGTGCATCTGTAAAAATTGGTGAGGGTCAATGGGAACATGCCAAATTTCCTAAGTCTTCTGAGGAAGTTGAGGCGCTGGTGTGCTTTCTTGGCCATATTGTCTACATGGTTGGACCTGGACAAGCTATAGGTGATATTTACACCTAGGAACTTGAAGTTCTCAACCATCTCCACCTCAACACAATTGATACCTAAAAGGGTGTATACTCTGCCCCACTTCCTAAAGTCAATGACCAGCTCTTTTGTTTTATTGATGTTGAGAGAAAGGTTGTTGTCTATCTCCTTCCTGGACTCCAACTCATCATTGTTTGAGATCTGGCCCACCACAGTGGTGTCATCTGTGAACTTGTTAGATGGAGTTAGAGCAGAACCTGGCCACACAGTCATGAGTGTATAGGGAGCAGAGTAAGGGGCTGAAAACACAGCCATGAGGGGCGCCAGTGTTCAGGATAATTGTGGTGGAAGGGTAAATGGCCAAAGAAGTAAATGAGAATTAATGGGCATATGAGAGGGAATAAATTGCAGGGCTACAGGGAAATAAGAGCAGGAATGGAACTAATGGAATTGCTCTTCTGGGAGCTGGCATGATGGGCCTCCTTCTGTGTCGTAATAAGTAAGGTTTTACTTTTGATATCCTCCAGTTATGATGGGGCCTTAAAGAAATAGGGTAATGTGACAAGAGTTGATAAACCAAGCATGGAATGATCTTGTGGAACATTCAAAGTACTCATCGGTTTTCTCATGGTCTAAGTGCCCATCATCTATGATGGATATTGCTCAATGGTTTGTGGAGGGTGCAATGATTCATAAGTGATTGAGTAATAACTGGAGGCTGTTCATTTATCAGAATGATTGAAGACTACAACCCATCGATGTGCAGTCATATTTTTTCTCTTTATGCCTACATAAGGATCTTATAGCTGTTGTTCCTCTATCTGTAACACCTTGAACGCAGACAAACTTTACCTTTGCAGATAAAGTAAATATTTATAAGTTACTGATTAATTTGAAATGTAATTTCAGCTAAATATCTGCAAATATAATATTATGATAATATTTTCAAGTGTAGCTTTGCAATAGTCTTTATTTTTTTGTCCAGGCATGACGAAACTTGGTCTAAGGTAATGGGATAAGGAATGGTGAAATAGTGGAAGCAGGATGTGTGATGAAGCTACAACTGAGGGCAAGGTGAAGAAATTATGAAGGTATCTTATGTATATTAACTAATCCATTTGTCTCCTCACTTACACTGTGTGAACATGAATGGTGTGGATGTAAGTCACACTTACAGCATTATTTTAGAATTTTAATGAGTTTTCATCCCTCTTACCTTGGCTAAACTGGTGACATCATTAAAATCTTTCCACACCATTATACCATTTGTGTGTGGCTGAGATGGCATTGACTGACTTGCCTCTCTCCATACCACTTGCCCCATTGTCTTTGTAGTTTCCTGCCTTGAATGTCAATGAGTCGTGTCTTGCTCTTACCTTTATCAAAATTACCTCCACTTAAAAGTCTAACAATCTTGGGACTTTAACTTAAAAGACACCCCTGCTGCTCCAACATTTGTGGTCTTCAAGTTTTTTTTTTGGTATCCTTAGGCCTGCTAAGCTGCAGTAATAGCAATGCAAATTCACTGTACATGTTCTTGGATGTGTCGTTAAATTATCTCCTGCCTCCAACAATCCAGTGCCAAATGATCATCTAACATGTCCACTTAGCAGTGCATGGCTTCCAATGCCAGTTGCAAAAAAAACCATTCATTGCCTAATTGATTGATTTTTTATCTGTCAACAACAACAGCTTGTTGTATTGTAGCACCTCAAGTAACAAGGTGTCCCAAGTTACCTAATAGAAGTACTACAAAAGACAAAAAGATATCTCATAGTAAAAGATAGGAGAGCTAGGTGCTTGACCAAAGAAGTAGGCTTAAGGAATGTCTAACGGTAGAGAGAGGGGCAGAGACATGGAGAGTTTGAGGGAGAGAATTCCAGATCTTGAAGCAAATGGTGGAATGATTATAATCAGGAGAGTGTGAGGGGCAGGATGATAGAATAGAAACAGCAGTTTTCCTCTTTTTTTATATATACCCATATGTGTAAGGAAAATTATAGAGAACACCTTTTATTGCCTATGTAATCTTTCTCATAGGTTTTCTGCAGGAAGGTCCTGTAAACTGATCTTTCATTTCTGGAAACCCCCTAAGGCAATCTCAAAGGTTCTGGCACTTCATGTGGTAATATTTCAGCTGCTATGGTGAAACAATATCTTCCGGTGTTATAATACCAGGTAGAAATTTTCTACTTGCAATATACCTGACATACTCCCCAGGTGGAGCAAGAGGAGAAATCAATTAATTAATGGTAACATTTAAATCACATCAACTTTTCAACATAAGAACCTTGTTATTTGCCATCAGATGGGTCCAGTGAAATGCAGTTTCAGAACCCATTGCCCTTTGTTCTGAGAACTGGTGAAAAACATTCCACCTGGAATTAAAACAAGACACTGTTCAAATGTCAATATTGGTTAAAAGTGGGTGTAAAATCTGTTGTACTTCCTTTTGAGGGACCAAACACCCTCATTTTCCTTCCCTTATGTTCCTCCCCTCAATTTCCATCTCCATCTTGGTTCTAAATTGGAGAAAGGCCAATTTTGTGGAAATGAGAAAGGATCTAGGAAGACTGGATTGGGATGAGTTGTTTTCTGGCAAGGATGTGCTCAGTAAGTGGAAGGCCTTCAAAGGCGAAATTTTGAGAGTGCAGAGTTTGCATATTCCTGCCAGGATTAAAGGCAAAGTTACAAGCATAGGGAACCTTGGTTTTCAAGGGATATTGGCAATCTGGTTAAGAAAAAGAGAGAGGTGTATAGCAGGTATAGGCAACTAGGAACAAATGAGGTACTTGAAGAGTATAGAAAAAGTAAGAAAATACTAAAAAAGGAAATCAGGAAGGCAAAAAGAAGACATGAGGTTGCTTTGGCAGATAATGTGAAGGTAAATCCGAAGGGTTTCTACAAGTATATGAAAAATTAAAGGATAGTAAGGGACAAAATTGGTCCCCTAGAAGATCAGAGTGGTCACCTATGTGTGGAGCCTCAGGAGATGGGGGAGATCTTAAACAATTTTTTTGCATCAGTATTTACGCAGGAAATGGGCATAGTGGATATGGAAGGAAGGGAAACAAGCAATAGAGTCAAGGAACATATAGAGATTAAAGAGGAGGAGGTGCTTGCTGCCTTACAGTGAATAAAGGTAGATAAATCCCCTGGGCCAGATAAGATATTTCCTCGGACATTGAGGGAGACTAGTGTAGGAATTGCAGAGGCCCTGGCAGATATATTTAAAATGTCCTTAGCCACGGGTGCCGTGCCAGAGGACTGGAGGGTAGCTCATGTTGTTCCATTGTTTAAAAAAGGATCTAAAAGTAAGCCAGGTAATTAGGTGAGCCTGACATCAGTAATGGGTAAATTATTGGAAGGTGTTCTGAGAGATCAGATATACAAGTATTTGGACAACCAAGGGCTGATTAAGAATAGTCAGCATGGCTTTGTGCGTGGTAGATCATGTTTAATGAATCTTGTAGAGTTTTTCGAGGAGGTTACCAAGAAAATAGATGAAGGAAAGGCTGTGGATGTTGTCTACATGGACTTTAGTAAGGCCTTTGACAAGGTCCCACATGGGAGGTTAGTTCAGAAGGTTCAGTCACTAGGTATCCATGGAGAGGTTGTAAACTGGATTCAAAGTTGGCTGTGTGGGAGAAGACAGAGAGTGGTAGTGGATGATTGTTTCTCAGACTGGAGGCCTGTGACTAGTGGTGTGCCTCAGGGATCTGTGCTGGGGCCATTGTTGTTTGTTGTCTATATCAATGATCTAGATGATAATGTGGTAAATTGGATCAGCAAGTTTGCTGATGACACTAAGATTGGAGGCATTGTGGACAGCGAGGAAGGCTTTCAAAGCTTGCAGAGGGATCTGAAACAAATGGAAGAATGGGCCAGAAAATGGCAGATGGAATTTAATGCAGACAAGTGTGAGGTGTTGCATTTTGGAAGGACAAATCAAGGTAGGACATACACAGTAAATGGTAGGGCACTGAGGAGTGCAGAGGAACAAAGGGATCTGGGAGTTCAGATACATAATTCCCTGAAAGTGGCGTCGCAGGTAGATAGGGTTGTAAAAAGGCTTTTGGCATCCTGGCATTCATAAATCAAAGTATTGAGTGCAGGAGTTGGGACCTCACCATCAGACATTGGTGAGGCCAAATATGGAGTATTGCGTGCAGTTCTGGTCACCTAACTATAGGAAGGATATCAGTAAGATTGAAAGAGTACAGAGGAGATTTACTAGAATGTTGCCGGGTCTTCAGGAGTGGAGTTACAGGGAAAGATTGAACAGGTTAGGACATTATTCTTTGGAACGCAGAAGAATGAGGGGAGATTTGATAGAGGTTTACAAAATTATGAGGGGTATAGACAGAGTTAATGTGAATAGGCTCTTTCTACCTAGATTAGGAGAGATAAGTACGAGAGGACATGGCTTTAGGGTGAAAGGGGAAAGGTTTAGGGGGAACATTAGGGGGAACTTCTTCACTCAAAGAGTGGTGGGAGTATGGAACGGGCTGCCATCTGATGTAGTAAATGCAGGCTCACTCTTGAGTTTTAAGAATAAATTGGATAGATACGTGGACGGGAGAGGTCTGGAGGGTTATGGACTGGGTGCAGGTAAATGGGACTAGCGGAGTAACGTTTCAGCACAGACTAGAAGGGCCGAATGGCCTGTTTTTCTGCGCTGTAGTGTTCTATGGTTCTATCTTCCACCCATCACTTTCTCCCTGTTATATTCCATCCCTCATGTTGAACTGCTCACATACCAACACTCATTCTCCACCCCCTCACTCTCTAAGCCCTCTCATTTCGGTCCTCACTTTCTGGCCCACAATTCTGCTTCACACTTTCAGTCCACAATTTTGGCCCCTCAATTTTGCCCCAAATTCATCCTTCAATTTCCCTCCTCACTTACAGACCCTCACCTTCAGCCCTAAATTTCAGCCCCTCACTTTCTGCTCTTCATTTCAGACCTTCAATTTGGCCCCTCATTTTCAGACCCTCACTTTCAGCCCCTCAATATTGCACTTCATTTCCAAACCCTATTTTCAGCCCCTAAACTTCAGCCCTAAAATTTTGCCCCTCTTTTTCTGCCCCTCACTTCCCACAACTCGCTTTCTACTCATCTACCCCTCATTTTCCACCCCTTTGAGCCCTCATTTGCAGACCCAAACTTCCCCCCACTTTCCGCCCCTCATTTTCAGTCCCTTGCGTCCATCCCCAGTTTCTGTCCCTCAATTTCTACTCCACAATTTCAAACGCTCACCGCAACCCCTCACTTTTCATTTCCCCCTCCCACTTTCTACCCTTAGTTTCTAACCCGCACTTTCTTCCCCACTTTTTACCTCTCACCTTCTGCCCCTGACTTTTTAATCTCTCAATTTCCCCAATCACTATCCAGCAATCTCTTTTCACCTCTCCCGTTCTACCCCTCACTTTCAATCCCCTCCCCTTTCTACCCCTCACTTTCTATCTTTCTCTTTCCATCCCTTATTTTTTACCCCTCACATTCTACACCTTGCCTTTTGCTCCTTAACTTCCTACCCCTCTCTTCCTATAATTCTCACTGATGAGACCGGATGCAGATTAGGGGACCGCTTTGTCAAACACCTTCGCTCTATCTGCCTTGCCAGCTGGGATCTCCCGGTGGCCAGCCATTTCAATTCCACTTCCCATTCCCACAGCAACATGTCTGTCCACGGCCTCCTCCACTGCCAGGTTGCAGCCTAGCGCAAATTAGAGGAATAGCACCTCATATTTTGTCTGGGCAGTCTCAAATCTGGCGGCATGAATATCAAATTCTCAAACAAGTAATCGCTCCACCTCTGTCCCTTTCCCCCCATTTTTCTTTTCTCCTCCTGATCCAACTGGCCCCCATCACCCTATGTCTTTCCCCTCCCCCACCATCTCCCTCTACCCATCACCCACACTCTCCTCCCACCGGTTCCCCTCCCCACCTTCCTTCCTTTATTCCATGCTCCACCATCCTCTACTATCAGATTCCATCATCTTCAGCCCTTTGTCCCTTCCACCTATCACCTCTCAGCTTCTGACATCATTCCCACTCTCCCTCCTCCCTCATCTGCCTATTACCCCCCTCACCTGGATCCACCGACAGCTCTTGCTCCACTACTTCCCTCCACCTTTTTATACTAGCTATTTCCCCTCTTTCTTTCCAACCTAGATGCAGGGTCTCGACCCGAAACGTCGACTGTCCATTTGCCTTCTTAGATGCTGCCTGACCCACTGATTTCCTCCAGTGGTTTGTGTGTTGGTCCAGATTCCAGCATCTGCAGTCGCCTGTGTTTGCACCTGTTCTTTATTTTTACCTGATGGTTGTTTTACCTCAGGACTTGCCTCTTAATTAATCATCATGCTTCCAAATGGACTTTTCCACTTCTCTGCATTCTTACTGTCCTTGAACCAAAACGCTACATATTCTAAATCAGACTCTTTTGGAAAACCCTGGAGCTGGTTATTTAACCCAATCTCTATTTGCTGTTATAATCTTCAGACTTTTAAAGCCAAATGTGGCCTTACTTCTTTACTCTTTTATCTGACATGCTATTATTTTCAGTCTTTGTAGTTTCTTACACATTTGGGCCATTGCCATTCATTTCAGTTTAAAAGAATGTTCTCTCTCTTGGAGAAGGTAGATTTTTTTTAAAAATAGGAAAGGAAAATAGCCATATGTAAAATAAGCATCTCTAATGTATATAGTTGGAAGTATTGCAATCAGCAAATACGTCTACTCAATTAGATCACTGTTTGTTAAAAATTATTGGAAGTTGCTATGGTTTGCAAGCCAATTGGATTGCTTCCTTCCCAGTGTGAAACACCTATTAATACCATATTCAGCCGTTTGTCACCATGAGATCATAGAACATGCATAGGATATTCATTGGTTGCAGGTGTTTCTAAAATTGAGATTATAACAAAAACAGGCACTTGTTAAATTATTCTGCAATGCACAGCTAGTTGCCACCTCACACATGGGGGAGTGGAGGATTAGAGTTTAAATAAAAAACTGAATATCTGACAACAGATTAAAATATTCAGATAAAAACCTATAACTGTAATGCAATTCATTTCTTCAGTGTATGGATGTACAGCTTTTCTTTGAATCTTTGACACAAATCATGCTGTAGATAGAGTTGGCTTTGGAAGAAAAGCTGTGGGAAGCTCTGATGAAGATAGCAGATACACTTCAGATAAGAATAGTTGTGATCTTTTTAACTGGCTTGGTATCGAATTTGCTTTAATAATTCTTCTGTGAACCATCGGGTTACTACTGCTATGTAAATACTAATTGTTGTTGTTGCTGTATATGGAAAGTGCAGAGATAGAAAGCATAAGCAGCCTTAGAAAATGCAACAACAACCATTTGGATAAGGGAAATGGAATTAACTCTTAACTGCAGGATGTCAGCCAAATGGAATCTCAAGAGATTCAAACCAGCATGGAAACATTGCAAAAGCTACCACAGTCAAGTAGAAGCACATTTTCATTTTGATTGGTTGATTAGAAGTCAGTTCATTCATGCCTAGAACAATTACATTAGGACCTTCAAGTATAACCTATCAGAAGACCCCTTGTTAAATCTCTGAGATTTGCTGACTTGGAGCACAACAATTTGTGCCAGTATGTGCACAGCAAGGGGGAAGAAATAATCTCAATCGCATTTAATTTCAATTTTCATGTATATCTGTGAGGACAGAATCTATTTCATCCATGAGGCCCAATTCCAAAATTATCAGTGTAAAGAAGTTAGCCTACCAAGTGCCAGCTAAGGTACATTCCCACTCCAAGTTCAGTCATGAAGTCATAGTTGCACAGCACAGAAATGGGCCCTTCGATTCACCACATCCATGTCAACCTTATTGCCCATCAACACTAATTCCATTTGCCCGCAAGTCCATACTGTTCTATGCCTTGCCTATTTAAGTGCCTGTCTAAATGTCTCTTAAATGTTGTGTTTGTATGACTCCACCACCTCCTCTGGGAGCAAGTTCCAGATATCAAACATTCACTATGTAAAAGTAATTTTCCCCTCAAATTCCCTTTAAAACTCCTCCTTGTCATCTATGCCTTCCTGTTTTTGATACCCATTGCATGACTATCTGTGCCTCTTATAATTTTATACATCTCTATCAGGTCACCATTTAACTTCTTTCACTCCAGAAAAAAACATACTCAGCTTATTCAATCTCTCCTTGTAGCTAAAGTCCTCCAATCAAGGCAACATCCTGGAGAATCTCCTCTACACTCTGTCCAGTGCAACCACATCCTTCCTATACTGTGACCACCAGTTCTGCACACAATACTCCAAGTGGTGTCTAACCAGTGTTTTGCAAAGTTGCAACATAAATGTCCCAACTTCAATATTCTGTGCTTCAACCTATGAAGGCAAGCATGCCATCTGCCTTCTTCAACACCCTAGCTACTGGTGTTGCCACTTTCAGGGAACTATGGACTTGAACCTCAAGATACCTTTGTTCATCAACATTCCTTGGAGCCCTACTGCTTCCTGTATATGTCCTACCCCTATATGACTTCCCAAAACGCATCACCTTGCATTTGTCAGGATTAAGTTCCATCTGCCAACACTTCACCCAACCTTCCATCTGATCTATATCATGCTGGAGCCTTAGACAATCATCCTTGCTATCCACCCCACCAACAACTTCTGTGTCATCACAAACTTACTAAGTATACCTCTTACATTCACATCCACTTCATTAATATATACGACATACAACAAGGGCCCTAGTACCAATCCCTGTGGTACATCACTGGTCACAGACTTCCAGACAGAAAGGCATCCTATCACGGAGCCAATTTTGTGTCCAACTAGCTGGCTTGCCTTGGATCCTATGTGCCTTATCCTTCTGGACTAGGCTCCCATGTGGGACCATGTCAAATGCCTTACTAAAGTCCACATAGACAATGTATATCAACCTACCTTCATCAAATTTCTTAGTTACCTCCTCAAAAAACTCAATCAAACTAGAGACAGGATCTCCCCTGCACAAAGCCACACTGACTGTCCCTGGTCAGCCCTGCCTTTCCAAACATACATAAATATCATTCCTTTGGATTTTCTCCAAAAATTTCCCTGTCACCGATGTAAGACTCACATGGCCAGTGATTACCTGGCTTATCACTGCCATTCTTCTGGAAAGAAAGGAACAACATTAGCTATCCTTCAGTCTTCTGGCACCTCACCTGCGTCTAACGAAGATGCAAAAATCTCTGTTTGAGCCCCAGCTATCTCCCTCCTTGCTTCCCGTAGCAATCTGGTATTGATCTCATCCAGCCCTGGAGATTTATCAATCTTTATGCATCCCTTGACATCTACCACCTTTTTAATACTAACCTGTTCTAGATAATCCACAGACCCCTCCCTGAACTCACTAATTTCCATGTCCTTCTCCTCGGTGAATACAGATGAGAAATATTCATTTAGGACCTCACCCAAATCGGCTGCCTCCAATTAGAGATTATCCCTCTGGTCCTCTAGGGAACCCTGTCTTTTCCTGGCTACTCTCTTGCTCCTGATATAGAATTTTTTGGGATTCATCTTAATCTTACATGCCAAAGATGTTTCATGGCCCCTTTTCACCCTCCTAATTTCTTTCTTTTCTCTCTAACACACTCTATATTCCTCAAGAGACTCCCTTGAATTTAGTTGCCTGTACCTGCCATATATTTCCATTTTTTTTTCCTGATCAACCTTCAGTATCCTGTGTCATCCAAAGTTCCCTAATCTTGCCATTGTTGCCTTTCACCCTTACCGAAACATGCTGGGCCTGAACATCTTCTAACTCTCTTTTAAAAGACTCCTACTTGTCAGCTGTCATTTTATAATTGGCTCACTATTTAAATTTATTTAATTTTACCGTTCTACTGCTGACCTGATCTCTGCTGTCTAAGAGGAATCACAAAGGAGATAATGCACCACCCTGCAGAAAAGTAAGAAACTCGTGCTTAAAATACCCAGTTCTGTTCTTACATATTTTCTGTGGACTAGTTACAAAGCAACATTGATGTTGTACTAAGACCCACCCTCACTGAAGGAATCTAGATGATGTAATGCAGCAATAATGAATGTAGAAAATCACAACATAAAAATGAGTACAATTTTTGTTACAAAGTTATTGCATTTCAACACCAAGAAAAATTGAAGCATAAACCAAATAAGTCTATCCTATCAGTTCAAACCAACAGCTCAAAGTGCACTTGCTTTACCACCCGGGTCTATAAACTATAACCAGAGATCATTGAGTCTCTAACTTTTCTAACCTTTTTTTCTACCACAGACCTTTTAGCCCAATAGTTGCATTCGTAAACAGTGGAAGTCCCACTGAAACTGTAGGCTATTTACAAGCTTTTCAGAGAAAACGTACAAGCTTTAGCAGAAGAATAGACTGCAAGTGAAAGTGCAGCACCTGATATTCTGTACTCACCTATTGATACTTTCACCAAGGGAGGTATCCAGATTTCACTTTTTCAGGGGATTAGTGTTCACTTCTGAAGGGACACTATTACAACAGAGTTGATTGTGCTGTTAAAATATGTGAAGATCCTAATGCTGAAGATTACTCTGGGAAATCAAATAAATCATAGTACTTGATGGCACTAAAGGAGGTCATTAGGTCCACAGTGTCCATTAAGGCCAAAAATTGACTTTAGGTTAATCTGAACCTAAGGGAACACCAATTGCTGTTAGTCATGTTTGAAGAAAGGCACAGAAAACTGATCAACAGCCAACATAACCTGGGTGACTGCCAAGATCAGCAGGTCATGGCACACCTACATGACAACAACTATGTGAAGCTGTTTTCTCAGGCTGAGTGTTATTTGGAGCAAGGATGCCTGCATTAACATGAGCTATCGGCCAAGCACAGCCAGAGTCAGTAACTGTCAGGTTCACGGCTGCCTGTTCTTCCTTCTAGATACACTGCAATGCTAATCCATGTAGATTGTGCCCTTGAGTGAGAAACACCGGCATCCTCTTCCTGGTATATGGCAGGATTTGAACATAATCCCACTCTCTGTTATTGCCACAATGGATGTAAAGAGGTTGTAAAGAGTGCAGTGCTACACTTTGCCACCTTTAGCTCCCTGAACCATTTTGGAACATGGAATAATGACAAAAATAACATTACCATGGTTCTTCCCATGCAGATTATGAGCTACAGGTATCTGCATGAAATTCACTTATTGTGGTGACAGATTAATGGAACAAATAAATGTATTGAGACACAAAAGATTCTGCAGATGCTGGAATCTGGAGCAACACACAAAATGCTGGAGGAACTCAGCAGGTCAGGCAGCATCTATGAAGGGGAATAAACTGTTGATGATTTGGGTCGAGACCCTTCATTAGGACTGGAAAGGAAGAGGGCAGAAGCCAGAATATGAAGGTCAGGGGAGGGGGAAGAGCGCAGGCTGGCAGGTGATAGGTAAGTCCGGGTGAGAGGGGCAAGGTAGGTGGGTGGGAGATGGGGGGGGGGGTGGTGAAAGGGAGTGATGTAAGAAGCTGAGAGATGATAGGTAGAAGAGGCAAAGGGCTGAAGAAGGAATCTGGTAGGAGAGGGCAGTAGACCATGGAATAAAGGGAAGGTGGGGAATAGATGGGCAGGTCATGGGGGCGGGGGAGGGGAAAGAGACAGGGTGAGGGGGCCACGGGGATGAGATAAGACGGGGGGGGGGGTGGAGAGGGGAGGGAGAAATCGATGTTGAGGCCATCAGGTTGGAGATTACCAAGGTGGAATATGAAGTGTTGTTCCTCCAACCCGCATATGGCCTCAACATGACAGTAGCGGAGGCTGTCAAATTAATGTATTGACTTTTTCTGTTTGGAATGCAGGATATAATTTAGATTTGGGCAATGAGGGAGAAAATATCTTTAAAAGCATTGTTTCAAAGGTGGATTAAAATGGTTTAAATCATGCTAATCTAAGAGAAAATCCAAGCATACTGTTCCACTAGAATCAGTGCTGGGGCCTACTTACTGTAGTAAATATTACAAACGATATTTATTAATAATTTGGATGAAAATATAGTTGGTCTGATTAGTAAGTTTTCAAATGACAGAAAAATTGGTGGAGTTGTGTATAGTGAGGAAGATTGTCAAAAGATACTGCAAGATATAGATCAGTTGGAAAGTTGGGCAGAAAAATGGCTGATGGAGTTTAATCTGGACAAGTGTGATGTGATGCATTTTGGGAGGTCCAGTGCAAGGGGAAAATATACAGTAAATTGCAGGACCCTTAAGAACGTTGAGGGATCTTGGGGTGTAAGTCAATTGCTGCCTGAAAATGGTAACACAAGTGGATAGGATGGTAAATAAGGTGGATATTTTCAATAGTTGAGATACAGAGTATAAACATTGGGAAGTCATATTGCAGCTGTATAAAACTTTTGGTCACATTTGGAGTTTTCTGTGCAGTTCTGATCACCATACTATTAGGAAGGATGTAGAGGCTTAGAGAGGGTGCAGAAGTTCGCTTGCATGTTGCTTGGATTGGAGTGTAGTAGCAATGAGAGGTTGGACAAACATGGATTGTTTTCTCTGGAGCATCAGAGGCTAAAGGGGACCTTAGAAGTATATAAAATTACAAGTGGCATAAATAGGGTGGGTAGTCAGAGTCTTTTTCCAAGGTGAAAATGTCAAATATTAGAGGGCATAGGTTTAAGGTGAGAGGGGGAAAGTTTAATGCAGATTTGCAATTCAAGTTTTATGTACACAGAGAATTGTAGGTGCCTGGAACAAGCTGCCTGAGGAGGTGTTAGAAGAGTACAATAGCAACATTTAAGAGGCATTTAGACAGACACATGAACAGGCAGGAAATTGATGGATACAGTGTTACGGACTCAGTGAAAGTCCCTTTAAGATAGAGAGTGTGTGTGTATGTGTGTGTGTGGTGTGCTTACGTCAATAGAAGATAAAGGACGTAATGACGTTGTTGAAGAGGTTAGAAGAAGAAGGAGAGAGAGAGAGAGAGAGAAGGGAGAGACACCAGCCTGCTTGTTTTCTCTATCGATGGATGAGAAACAATAACTGTGTTTGCCACTGAAATCCATGTATGGAAGTTGGAAGTAATCCGGTGGAGTTCACTTTGTTGCTGACCTGTAGAAGGAAACAGGTATTTGTGTGTGGACGATCACGGTTCGGATGCTTTCAGGGTGAGGAAGTCACTACCGAGTAAACACTGAAGTGTCGTTTGGGTTCCATCGTGGAACATTTGGATTTCGTATGTACTCTCTCTATGTTTTTCTACATCTACATCTTATCTTCAGACAACGGTGGTTGTTGAAGAAGCCCTTGCTCATGTTTCACCTTATGGCTTGCGGAACTGAACTTTAAGAACCATTCTGGAACTGGGAGTTTTGGACTTTGTCACACACACACACGACGAGTTTAGTTTTGGGGTTAACGTTCAAGGTTTAACATTTTTGAATTCTAACATACTAACATTTTTACTTTTATTTTACGTATTATCATAAGTAGTGATTAATAAAATAGTTTTTAACACTGAATCATGCTCAGTGTGTTTCTTTTGTTGCTGGTTTGTGACAACAGACCATGTACAGGTAAATGGGATTAGTTTAGATTGGCATCATGGTCAGCACAGATATGGTGGGCCAAAGGCCTGTTCCTATGAAGTACTGCTCGATGTTCTATGTAATTGTAAATATTCTGGAAAATTCAAGAAGAACAAAAGACTCTTGCAATTAACAATTTTTGTAGTCATGAGTTAATACATAGGTTACATTATCTAAGCAGAATGTGAAGCTTGCAGGTAATAAATTATTGTGCAGTTTTTGTTGCTATTTAAAATCAGGAAAGTGAAAGGAGTAACCAGCTAACAAGCAATTCAGGTTTTTGTCATTAAATAAAATGTAATCATTATTAGTTCATGCATTTGTGTAATTAGGACAATTGACACCTAAAAATGAATCTTTACAATAAATTCTGTTTGACGTCAAAAAGGTGGGGAAAAGTGAGATTGAGTATATAAAAAAAATTCTGCTTTTGATACCCAAATGAGAAGGTTGAAAAAAAAACTAGTCTGGAGAAGTGGAATGAAATCTGTGAATACAGTTTATAAAACTGCAATGTGTGAAGAGTGGGAGTTTAAAAGTGTTTAGTCAGATATAAGACAATATTAAATGTATCACCTATGGAACTGCAGAAGTTCAGAACATAGAAGACAATTGACTTATAACATCCTTACTGGAACTTTGCTAGAGCAATCAAAAACTGATCCTTGTCATTTCTTCCCTTGCCATTTCATTGTGATGAAACAGCCTTGGTTGGACAATCTATTGACAATCATTCCTTTAGTGATTTTAAATATCGATCCCGCATACTTGACTCCAACCAGAGAAAACAGCCTTCTACTATGCAATCTTAAAAATCTTCAAAATTAACTAATGGTTTTATTAAATCCCCACTAAATTTAATAATTTAAGTGAAAATACTCCCAATTTCCCCAATCTCCAAGTTTCTCTGTATATCCAGAGATTCCTAACCCAAGCATCATCTGTATGTACTGTATGTGCCTTAAACCTTCAATGGCATCTACAGTATATGATGAACCCAAAAGACCACACTGTAACCTAACCATGATAATAATCTGTGATAGGAATCAGTAACTTGTATAATTTGTATAACTTCACCAATATTTTGTTACTCTTGAACAGCATGTCCCTTTGCTATAATATGTTCTGTTGGACATTTTTATGGTTTTTATTACCTGACCCACAAAATTATTGTCCTAATTCATAATGCTGCTTGTTTCAGTGTTATAAAATTGAAAGTTATTTTCTTCTGGAGTGAAATAGGATAATGACGACTTTTGGGTCAGTTTGTGTCCCTCCAGAAATTCAACTGGGCACTCCCAGGTGTGAGTCACCAATGAGCCACTTCATAGATTTTTTCACCGGGGATGATGTAATTTCTTGTGCAGTACTTCTTTTGGAGAATACTTATCTTTGTCCGCCTCCCAGCCCTTTACAGTTCATCATCCACTTCCTGGTGACCCCCACATTTGCCTGAATCTCAGGCCCCAATTGGTTGTTCTTGACAGCATAATCCTGACCACTGATTTCTGACAGTCCCTCCTCCTCTTGCATTGTTTTTGATTTCTCCCACCCCTAATTCTAAACTGCCAGTTCCTGATTCTTCTTCAGTCAGAATACTGTACCCAGGACTCAAATGTTGGTTCCCCGTCACCTCTTCTCCCATCCAGTCCACCATCAACAAATACCAATCCCCAATTTGTTCTTCCCCACCGTCCCAACATCATAAGTGCTGGTCTTCGATCCATTTCCTACCAACCTCCTTGCATCCCCCAAAACTCAAATGCTGATCCCATTTGCTTGACCCACCACCCCTTCCTACAACATCACAAGTGCTGTTTCCTGATTCTTCGCCCCTTAATCTTACATCCTCCCACACTCAAATGGTGGTCCACAGCTTTTCTCCACGACCCACCCCTGCAACATTACACATGCCAATCCCAATCTAGTCACCCCCTTTTTATAAATTGTAGGGATCCAATGTGCCACCCCTATCACATTAGTCCTGATTTAGCCTGTGGCCACTGGCTAAATCCCTGATCTTGGCCTTGGATAAGTGTACCAGGTGACACATTTCTTGCTTCAAAAATGTGCAGTCTCTTTTCAGGAAGACAGGATTTTTCCTCTGATACTCCGCCAGTGCCCCTGCTGTTGCCTATCAACTAGCCAGCTGGGACTGCTATTACCTATGCTGAGACAGTGCTGTCTGAAGCTGGGCCTTCCAGGCTCAGAGCTGCTGAAAGTTGTCTTGCAAAACCATGTGCACTAAAATGCCTTCTGGAACTCAAGCTTTTGTATATTTTGTGATTATTACAGTCCACTTGGGAAATCACTTAATCGGCAAAGTTAAGGAATTTAGTCAGGCAGGATCTTTCATCCATGTTATTACTATTAATTAAACTGCCATTCAAATAATCTTCAGATTTACTCCTAACAATCAGTTCCATTGTCTGACGTCGGACGGAAGTAAAACTGAAAAACTTGTAGTTGCCTACATCTTATAAAAATGCAATGAGTTGTTTGCAACGATTTCCCTTACATGATCCACACTGCTGTGCTCTGAAGAGTTATTCTTTGTGCAATGTAAAAATATTTCAATTCTTTTTCAATATTAACTAAGTGGCAACAATTTTAATTTTATATTATAAAGGTGTAGGAACTTCATTCCATTTATCAGTAAGATGGTAAAAAGTGAATAGTACTGAATTTTAAATGAAGTAATCCAAATTATGGTATATTTATTAACATTACCCTTGGTGTGTCCAAGGATCATACTTTAATGTTGCAGTTTAATAGATTATCATCTGTGTTCTTGAGCACAAAACTTAATGTCTCAGTGCTGCAAGTTGGTGCCCTTTATCTCTAAGCTATGGGTGATATGTTCTGACCTCAACTTTTCTCCAGATTTAATAATAACTGGATGAACAATATAAACATATATCCAAATTTGCTGAAAGCCCTTAAATTAGGAGGAACTATAGCAGCAAGTTGAAAATGGACATGAACAGATTAAGTGAATGGGCAAATTGGAGTTAAATCCACCTTGGATACAAAATTTATGAATTTAAATATTTTTAAAATGGCAAGAAACTGGGAGCTTTGCAGAGATTTGGGAGAGCAAATACACAGATCATTAAAAACAAAGAGTCAGCTGCAAGAAGATGCCAGAAATAGACCATCTCTATAGATTTGGAATAAAATGAGAGGTAAAATTTGAACAGGTGACAAAGAACTTGTCAAAGAGTTAAACATTAGATTGCTTATTAAAGGAGGATAGTAGAGAGGGTGAGTAGATTAGATGGCAACTGCTATGCCAAAAGCTAGCCCAAAGATTGTAAATTTTTCAATTGTGGATTAATGAGAATCTGCAAGAGGCTGGAGTTGGAGGTGTGTATCAAACTTTGAGCATAGTAGGGAATGGGGGAGGTCACCATGATAGGACAGGATGAGGAAACTTTGGAATTTGAAAACAAGGTAGTGAATTTAAAAAAATGTGCATTGGCAGTGGACCTCCCATCCACCCTCAGTGCCGACAGTGGATCACTGTCCTGTCTCAGCACTGGCAGTAGATCACTGTCTTGTCTCAGCCTTAGCAACTAATCACTGCCCCATCTCAGCAATGGCAATGCATTACTGGCCCACTTTCAGTGCCAACAGTGGACCACAAGTTGATTCTCAGAGCTGGTAGCAGATCAATGCCCCACCCTCGGCCCTGAGTAGATCACCCACACCCTCAGGGCTGACAATGGTTCACCACCTCCCTTTTGGTGCTGACTAGATCATTGCCCTACTCTGGATGCCGACAGTGGATCTCCCCCACTGTCCCGCCGACAGTGGATCACCACTACTCCACTTATGATGCTGACAGTGGATCTCCCCACCCCCCTCTCTGTGTTGACAATGGATCACCACTACCCCACTCTTGCCGCCGACAGTGCATCACCACCACGCCCCGGCGCCAACAGTGGATCACCCCTCCCCCGTGCCGACAGTGGATCACCTCCCCTATCCCCCCCAGGTGCCGACAGTGGATCACCGCCGCTCTCGGTGCCGACAGTGGATCATCACCATCCCAGGTGCCGACAGTGGATCACCGCCGTTCTCGGTGCCGGCAGTGGATCATCACCACCCCAGGTGCCGACAGTGGATCACCACCGCTCTCGGTGCCGACAGTGGATCATCGCCACCCCAGGTGCCGACAGTGGATCACCGCCATCCCAGGTGCCGACAGTGGATCACCCCCACTCTCGGTGCCGACAGTGGATCACCCCCACCCCAGGTGCCGACAGTGGATCACCCCCACTCTCGGTGCCGACAGTGGATCACCCCCACCCCCGGTGCCGACAGTGGATCACCCCCACCCCAGGTGCCGACAGTGGATCACCCCCACCCCCGGTGCCGACAGTGGATCACCCCCACTCTCGGTGCCGACAGTGGATCACCCCCACTCTCGGTGCCGACAGTGGATCACCCCCACCCCAGGTGCCGACAGTGGATCACCCCCACCCCAGGTGCCGACAGTGGATCACCCCCACTCTCGGTGCCGACAGTGGATCACCCCCACTCTCGGTGCCGACAGTGGATCACCCCCACTCTCGGTGCCGACAGTGGATCACCCCCACTCTCGGTGCCGCTGGCATCTCGCTGCTCCGTTTCCGCGCTGTGCAACATGTGGCTCTCCTCCGCGAGCCGCCCAGCGGTGTGAGTCATCCATGCACGCGATGGTCCTGACGTTGCGGTTACGCAGTGGAAGATGGCGGTTTGGTAGAGAGGTGGCTGCTGCGGAGCTGAGCGGTTCCCATTGCGGGTGAGCGAGGGCTAGAGCCGGGGCCGAGCGGTCGGTCGTTTCCTTGATGTACGTTTGCTGTCGGGTCCGGTCCGGTCACCCGGGCTGCGCGCGAGGAGCCTCATGTCCCGACTTCACATCGCGAGCTCCCAACCGCCGTGGCTCGCGCCCTGGCCGGGAGCGGGAGCAGCGCAGCCCCAGCCCGAGCCCGAGCCTCAGACTCGCGCCCCTCCTCGCGGGGGCAACGCGCAACCTCGCGCCCTCGGCTCACCTGTCGGCTCGTTCGCTCCGGATCTCGCAGGAGCCCCCGGGCTCGGGTTGCACTCAGCAGCACTGCGGTTGCAGGATGCGAACCGAGGGGCTGCGGCCGGGTAACCTCAGTAAATTGTATTTTCTTCCCCCCCTCGCTGATTTGCAATAATACAGTTCGATTAATTGATAATACCAACAGTGCCATTGGCAGTCATGTTTTGACTTTTACCCTTTCACCTGTTCACGTGTGTTTGAAGTATATCTATTCCAAATATTCTGCTTTTCAGCTTTTGGGAGGTTTGCCTTTTTAAAAAATTATACTCGCACTTTGTTGCTTGGTCTTATTTTGCTTGATTATGAGCCGTTGCCTTGCATAAACTGTTTTTGTAGTAGGTAATGTAAGACATTTACTGGGAATTTGACCCGTTTTCCAAAACTACTGGAAATCACAGACCTTAATTCGTTAAATAGTAGGTTTAATTTTCTTTTAGTTGAAAAGCTGCCTTCCTTTTATCTAGTTAGGGATCCTGCATAATTGTCATGAAATCATTAACTCATGGATGTATTCTGATAACTTTATTACATGTTAATTATTGCTTGAATTTCAGAATAATGATGGCAAATGATCCCTGCCAATTTTCAGCGAAAATTTGGAATGAAATGGGAATGAAAAATCGTTGTAATCTGGAAAAATAACGTTTAGAAGGATTAGGAGCTTTCCCTTTGAGATATTTTTTGTCACACATTTATTTTATGTAAACTGACACTTAATTACTGATCCACTGCTGTGTCCTATTTATGTAGTGCCATTTAGCTAGTCAGTGCACCAAGACCGGTCAAAATACAAGTGACCTACTTCTATTTCTGTATTTTTTGCTGTGAATCTGGCCAATAGAGAGTCCTTGACCTACAAACAGAACACTGGATCTAGGCAGCAAGTCAGAGTGCACCTCTGTAGAGAGGAGCAAAAATTCACATTTCATGGTGACAACCCTTTCAAAGTGATCTTCAGCAGTAGCATAGACGATTCAGTCCTTTTCGTTTGGAATAAAACATTATAATTCTTTGGCGGGTCTGAATTGGGAACTTGTATAATACCTTACAACTTAGTTATTTTTGATTCAGGAAAGCAAGGAAAAGTTAGCATTTTTTTTCCCCTGAATATGTTGTTCTAATTTAAATGGAATTAACTAGCTGAATAAACCCCCTCATTGAAACAGAAGCCAGAAAGGTAGATGGATGTAGAAGTCTAAATAAATAATTAACGTAGAATGCTGAATTTGCAGCATTGTTTGAAAGAAAGTAGCTGACGTCTCCAGTGATTGTTACAGCTGCACAATTATGACTTCATGTAGTGTTAGGATTTGACAATTGAGAACAGTTGAAGATGGACTTGAAGTTGGTGACCGGTGAAGCCATGCTTCTGATTCATTTGAAAGAAATATGTACAACCAGGTTCAGTTCTTTTATTTCAAAATAAAATCTAACTGTTTTCAAAATTAAAAAAAAATTAGGCTAATAGTTTTCACCATTATTGCACTCTTCCTCCCTTCAAACAAACTATGCAGTTTGTAACCCAGAATATGTGATGCTCCTTTAGCAAATTCCTGAAATATTCACAACCATTTTGAGTACAGATGTGTACCTAATTGTTTAATATTGATAATTTCCAATGAACATTTGACAGGAAAGGATTATAAATACTTGTATTGCAATTGAAGGTGGTTGTAAAATGCTGAGGATTTATAATCTCTTATTGGCTGCCAAGTAACAGTGATTCAAATATGGTGTCACAACTGGGCATGATTGAAATATGTTTTGCATTCAGTTGTTTAATGGAGTGGTTGATTCTGCAATCTGTGAAGGAGACAGAAGCAAAATCATCCATATTGATGGTTGTTGGTTGGGATAGGGCAAGGGGTGGTGGGAAGGAGCTGCAGAGTATGGTACTGTAGTTGCCAGGAAACAGTTGCATTCAACTTGTGAAACTTTATAGTTAAAATAGATGCTGTAGTTACCTGTGACTTCAATTGTTGCTGGAGTGCTTGAAAAAAATTGGCAGATTATCTTTTAATTTATATTCATTGTTTTTTCTTGGCTGAGATATCCTGTGCTGCTTGATAATTCTGTGCAATTAGTAAAATTTTAGTTTTTTTTTCAGTTTGCTTTATCCAGTGCTTGCTTTTCTTCTGACTGGTTGCTATCATATGTGGTTCTTTTTCAATCCTTTTTCAATCCTTCTCACAATGCTTCTTTACATTGTGCAATCTCAGAGATGTTGCCAACATTCATCATAAACCATGTCATCTGCTATTAGGAGTACCAACATTAACATTTTCCAAGGTGTATCACAGAAGCCTAATATAGTAAGGCAAAGGTAGAGATATTAAGACAGATGAAATCAAGGAATCAAGTTTTCAGGGGTGTTAAAGACAAAGAAATTTAAGATGGGAATTCCAGAGTTTCACACTAAGATGACTGAGGTACTGCCATCAATTGTAGGCAAAGGAGTGGAGGATGTGCAAGATATCAAAGTAACAGTAAAATCGAATACTTTGGAAGGTTGTGCAGAGGTGGGGAAGGCAAAAGAGGACGAAGGAATAGAATTGATAGTAGAAGCAAACAACACAATCTCTGTCTTCCCATTATTTATTTGGATGAAATCTCATTCTATCAGGGAATGGTTGTGGGAAGTTGTCTGATGGTACAGACTCTGGAGGCTTTGTGAGAGATGGGAGTGAGGCAGAGCTGGTTATTGTCAGTGTGTAGTGGATTCCAGCATTGTCTTGGATGTTGTTGTGCTGGCAACATGTTGTTGAGAAATGAGTGATCCAAGGTTAGTTTCTTGATTGTAGGGCTATGCCCCAGAGAAATTAATCCTGAAGAGAGGAGAAGCCATTGCAGGATATTCTCTGGTAGGAACTAATTTTGTATGACTGGACAGTAAGATAACAAAGAAGAGGTTTTGGAGGGGGGTGGTATGGTGGACCACCTCAAGATATGCAGAGAAGAGTGAAAAGGATTGTGACCTACAATCACAGTCACATAAGATATTTGTCCCACTTTCCACTAACAATTTTATAAGAAAAAATATGCATCAAAGCAATATCCCACAGACCCTGGCATAATGTTGGAGTTACAGTTTTTGAGCTTGATGAATATGCATTATATATTATGTTGGTTCTATTAGAACACTGAATCATTACTGCTCAGGAATCTGTAGCCAGTCAATCCCATTCACTTGCTCAATCCCTGTAGCCCTGCAAGTTTATTTTCATCAACTGCCAAACCAACTTTCCTCTGAAATCCTTGATCACCTCTGCTTCCACCAGCCCCGTGGACAGTGGATTCCAGGCCACGACCAACCTCTGCATAACATATGTTCTTCCTCGTGCCAATTCTATATCCATTGCTTAAAACATCAAATATGTATTCCATAATCAGTTAATGGAAAGTTTTTTTTGATTACTTTATCTAAACCTGTCTAATCATGTAAACTGTCAGATCTCCCCTTAATCTCCTTTTCTGTCCAAGGAGATCAACCACAGTTATCTCCAAGCTAATTTTGTAGCTAAAAGTCCCTCATCCTTGCAACCGTTCTGGTAAGTCTCTTCTGCATACTTTCTTTCAAAGACCTTCACATCCTTCCTGGTGTAGTGACTAGAACTGAAATATGTATCCATTTCCTCATGGATATCAGTAATAATAGCCTTCACAGATGAAGTAGGAAGTTCATTGTGCAATGCTTTGTTGACTAAGGTCACCAGCTGCATAAGAAATAAAGTAGGCCATTCCAGCCTGTTAATTCCTTTGGATCAAAGATCCTTACTGATATATTGGCTGCATTTGCTCAGCATTGTTCTGTTTCCCCTGCTCTCCTTGCATAACAACAACCTGTTAATCAGAGGGAAAAATTTTAAACAATTTTGGGATTGTTTACTTCAGGAAATCTTAAATTTTAAAATAAAAAAAAGTATTTCTTGAGGTAAATATAAATAACTTCTGTGTGAATATGATTGAAAACTGATGCCACCACTAAAGATTCTACAGAGAACATAACATTGAGAACTGATATTAATTAGCCCAATTCATTTCTTTGTTGCATTAGCCTTTAAAACTAATGTCTTGTTGTGACAATACTTAAACTTCATGTTTGGAATGAAATAGAGACCAGAAAACTATCAAACTTGTTTGTCGTTGCTATGTGTGTGTAAGCGATTTAATTTACTTATCCCCTCAGGCAAGTAACATTGGATACTTAAAAGAATAAGTAGTCTGTTAACATGAATGACATTTTGAGTCCTTCATTTAAAAATAGAATCGGGTAACTAAAGGTTATTTCTCTTAGGTGAGCTTAAATACATCCCTTTGTAAAAGTATTCTGACTTTTTTTCTTAAAAAAAAGATCTAGATTGACCTACATACTATGTGAAGTGTTTATTCTGTCAGCAAAATGAGTGCAGCTCTTCGTTCAGAGCAAGAATATAGCTAAGTTACTGACTATAACTGCTTCTGAGACGGCTATGACCATTTATTCAGTTTTGAGTTGACTGAAAAATGATCTTTAGAGGTAGTTGTCAATCAAATATATTTAAAAAAAAATGTTCTCATTTTTATCACGAAATGGAGGAAATAGAGCTACAATGCAGAGTAAGGACAAGAGATTAGTTTAAATTAGGTAGAGATAAAGTCTAAATTGGAGATTTGGAGCTGCAAGGTAAGATAGAATGACAATTGAAGTGCTGATTTGTTTTATTTACAGTTTTGTGCTGATATTCTATTAACAAAGTTATTTCTGAAGTTATTCCTGATTTTTGAGTATAATCAAGTTATATCCAACATTGAATTAGTATATTGCATTCCTCCTGAATGGTGCAAATGAGAATTGCCCCAAACCTGACAAGGCCCAGCAGTTAGCAGCTGAAGTAGGTTTTTTATTGGTAAACTGGAAATAAACTTAAAATGCAGAAACCACACTTAATGTTCTTGTACACATTGGAAAGAATTCTCTTAGGCAGTCAGGCAGGCTTGAGGCTGAGTTGCTTTCACTACTGTACTGTCAGTTCCGAGATGACTCGTGAATCTGATGAAGAATCTGCAGATTTTGCCTCAGGTGGGGGAAGTCAAATTTGATGAAGAATATGCATGGGTTCTTGCATGCTTCTTCTGCTTGTGCTTGACCTCTTCATTGCTCCTTTTGAGGGACTTGAATTGCTCTGTACCTTCTAACTAGAGTGTTTTGTATCCCATGTGAAATATTTATTCTTCCAGCAAAAAGAGTGCAGCTCTTCATTAGGAGCAAGAATATATCCAAGTTGCTGATTATGACATCTTCTGACACAGCAATGATCATTTATCATTTCTAGTAATCTATAAAGGCTTTTTATTTTCAGTTCCTTAACATGTCCTGAAAAATAATAATTTCTGGACTTTAATCCAGGTAAAAATAGTGATATTTAGGTTTTGCATTTTCAATGTCACTTTGAGTGGTCCTGGGCCAGGGATCCTCTTGAATTAGTGAGGATCTTGTATTTTCTCAAGGAGGTTTTGAGGAAATCTTTAAAGTTTTTCCTCTGCTTATTATGGCAGAACACAGAGTGGAAAACTTGTTTCAGGATTCTGGTGACAGGTATGCCTATTGAGAGCTGGTTCATTGTGGTCAGAACCTCAATGCTGGGGATCTTGGCCAGGGAGAGGGCATTAACACTAGTTTTCCTTTCCCGCTAGTGGATTTGGAGAGACTGCATAGGTAGTAGCTATCCAATGTTTTGATTTAGTCTTTGTAAGTTGCTTATGTCTCCGATCACAGGATACTGGAGATCACTGCTGCTTGGAGACAATGCACTTGGTGCCAGATTTGAAGACTTGGTCTTTGAACCCTCTTCTAAGGATACCAAAAGACTATGCTGCTGCATTGGAGGTAGTGATGGATTTTATTGCTGCTGTCTGCCCTCACTAAGGGGTTTCTCTTTATGGGATCAGTTATCCACTTTGACTATGATCTAGTCATCTCAATGATCGGAGTGTAGTGTTCTGCCAAGGACCTTGGTCTTCCTGATGTTTAGCATGAGGCCCATTCTCTCATAAACTTCATTGAAGGAATCAATGATTGTTTGGAGCTTATCTTTAGTATGTGCACATATGCAGGAGCTCTCTTTGTCTTGTAACTTGATGATTGAAGTTGGTGTGAACTTGATTGTGGAGAAGACTGAACCAAGGTGAAGCAGTTTCCCACATCCTGTAGGTAAGTTGCATTCCAGTGTGCAGATTATTGGAGCTGAAATGAAATATTATTGAGAAGTGGGTTGATGCATTAAGATAGCCTTGCTTGGCCTAGGCCACACAAGGATCGGGTCTTTGTTGGTGAGGATTGTGGTTTGCAAGTCGCAGAGCAGATCAGCACAAGAAAATAGGAGCAGGAGAAGGTCACCTTGCCCTTCAAGCCTGTCCCGGCGTTCAATGTGGTCATGACTGGTCTACACTGGCATCGGCTCCTTGTCTGTGCCAGTTCCCTACAGCCTTCAATTCCTCAATCTTTCAAAATTTTATCTACTCTAGCTTAAATACTTCTAATGATTTACTCTCCACAACCCTCTGGGGTAGAGAATTTCAGGGATTCACTACCTGCTGTGAAAATAAATATCTATGTACAGTTGTTATAAATGACCAGTCCCCTATTTCCTAACCATGTCCTCTTGTTTGAGGCTCTTCCAATAGTGAAAATATCTTAATGTAAAACAATGTTGACTCGGTTTGATTATTTTAAGCTTTTTTAAATGGTTATTTCATCTTTGATTATTGATTCCTGCATCTTGCCAACAATACATGTTAAACTAATGGGCCTATAGTTCTCTGCTTTCGTCTTTCTTCCTTGAACAAGGGAATCATGTTTGCTCTTTTCCAATCCTCTGGTACCCTCCTGGAATTAAGTGAGTTTTGGAAAATTTCAAACTATGGGTTCACTATCTCTGCAGCCACTTCCTTTAAAACCCTTGA
The DNA here is from genome assembly GCF_009764475.1 of Pristis pectinata. Taxonomy (NCBI): domain Eukaryota; kingdom Metazoa; phylum Chordata; class Chondrichthyes; order Rhinopristiformes; family Pristidae; genus Pristis; species Pristis pectinata. Next base: position 69,127,318 of record NC_067408.1, on the reverse strand, counting down.
GTGGGGGCTCTTGGTTCCTGGTGACTTGTCTGACTTTAGTTCTATGAGTTTCTCTCATACTTTGTCCTTTGTGATTGGGATTTTTATAAGTTCATCCATGTTATTTGCAATTAACCCATTTGCTGTCTTTGGGATATTTGCAGTGTCCTCCATGGTGAAGACTGATACAAAAAATTGGTTTAGTGCATCTTGCATATCTTTGTTTCCTGTTATTACATCACTGGCTTTGTTCTCTAGAAGTCCCAGACTTGTCTCTCTCCTTCCTTTTTACATATCCATAGAAAGTCTTACTCTTTATTTTATCAGTACGTGTAAGTTTTCTCTCAAAATTAATTGTTTCCCTTCTTGTGAGTCTTTTGCCTTTTATTATTGATCTATCAATAGCCCTGCCACTTTGTATGCTCTACTTTTCAATTTAACATTACCTTTGACCTCCTTAGTTAACCACGAATGGATCCTCTTTCATATGCAACCCCTCTTTATATTTGGGGTAAATTTCTGTTGAGCATTATGAACCAGCTGTTTGAATATCTCCCACTGCTTATTTACTGACCTATCTCTTCACTTAATTACCCAGTCTACTCTAAACAACTCCAATTTCATACTGCTATAGTTGTCCTTATTTAAGTTGAGGATGCTGGCTTTGGGTCTGCGGTATTCGCCCTCGCATAGAATTCTGTCATGTTGTGGTCGCTACTTTCTCAGAGATCCTTAATCACAAGATCGCTTCATAATTCTTCCCCATTCCACATGACCAAATATAAAAAAAGCCTGTTCCCGAGTAGGTTCTGTTTCACACTGCTCTAAGAAGTAGTGCCTCCACGAGTTCTTCTACGATGCCTTTGCCAGTTTGGTTTGTCCAATCAATCTGCAGGTTAAAATGCCCAATAGTAGCTGCAGTTCCCTTCAAACATGCTTTTGATATTTCATTATTATGAAATTATAAATGAAATTGAAATTCACAGTCATCATCGAACATTCCCACTTGTGATCTTGTGCTGGAAGGAAGGCCATTGATGAAGTAGCTGAAAATGGTGCCTCAGTTGCATTCTGGGGCTGGGATGATTGAGCTTCAACAACCACTCCAACTTCCTTGGTGCAAGGTGTGCTTTCCCTTTGTTGCTTATTCACTTCAGTTTTATCACACTCAGTCAAATGCTGCTATGATGTCACCTCGCCTTGGTCTATTTTTAGATCAAGGTCTTGATAAGGTCAGGATTTGACCAGTCCTGGCAGAACTCCAGACTGGGCATTGGTGAGTAAGTATCACTTAATAGTATTGTTGGCAGTACTAGATTGGATTTGTTATGTTTTTTATGGTCAGGGCATACCTGAGAACCTTCCATTTTTTTTGATGTTGTAATTGTACTGGAGCAGCCTTGCTGGAGGAGCAGCTAGTTCTGCAGTGCTGGTATTATTACTACAGCCAGAGTATGATCTGTTTCTGGCAGTCTTTGCTGGATCTAGTGCTTTCAGCCTTTTTTTTGGGCTATCATTTGAAGTTAATTGAATTGGCTGAAGACTGGCTTCTGTGATGGTGGGGATCTGAAGAGGAAGTTGAGATAGATCATCCATGATACTGTAGTTCTGACTGCTTGTGGTGGAATCTGCCACTGTTGAGGATTGGGATGTTTTTGGACCAGCTGCCTTCTGTTAGCTGTTTAATTTTTCAACACCATGGCAACTCGTCTTGAGGTATTCTTGGAGCTGCTTGCTGCATGACCATCTGTGTTCCTTATTGAACTAGTGTTGATTCCTTGGCTTGAATGTAATGATAGTATGGGATATACAAAACTGTGAGGTTGCATATTGTGGTGGAACACATTTCTGCTGCATCTGATGGTCCTCATTGTCCTGTAGATGCCCATTCTTGAGCTGCCAGATCTGTTTAGACTCTGTCCCATTTAGCATGATGGTAGTGCTAAACAACTTGATGCTGTCTGTCTACTCAGTGTGAAAGCGGATCGTTGTCCCCATGTGCTCCATATAATGGTCATTCCTCCCAGACCTGCCTGTAAGAGGTAGATGCATCTGGAGCATGTGGATCAGTGAGAACTAGATCAAGGAGCTTTATCTCCTGTCTTAGTTTGTTTGCTACCTGCCTCGAACCCAGGCCCCTAGTTGTGTCCTTCAGGACTTTTGCAGCTCATTCAGTGATGGTGTTAATCAAACCAAAGATGGTAATGCACGTGGCAGGTCCATTAATTGAAATATATTCCATGCCCATGCATTCTTGAGGCACAAGAGAATGCAGATGCTTGAACCTGGAGCAAAATAAAACTGCTGGAAGAACTCCATGGGTCAAGCACTATCTGTGTTAGCAAAAGGATGGTCCTGATGCATGGTCTCGACCTGAAACTTTAACAGCCCTTTACCTCCACAGATGCTGCTTGACCAGTTGAATTCTTCCAGTTGTTTATTTTTTGCCCTTGAATTCTTCATTTGTTCCAGGTATTATTCAGCATGAAAGAGCATTGATCCATCAGCCAGAGGGAATGATGGTGATAAGAAGAAAGTTTCCTTGTCTATGTTTGACTTAATGCCAGAAAGATTGATGGGGCCTGTTGTCAATGTTGATGTTTTTCTGAGCTGCCCATCCCTGACTCTTCATCCTTGTCCCAGTAGTGCAGGCAGGTTTTGACCTGGAGGGATTGGCTGTTTTCAGTGTTGTGATAGTTTGGAAATATCTGTAAGGTACAATTCTATGAATATGCCCATGTCAGGCTGTTGCTTGACTAGTCGGTAGGATCGCTGTCCTGATTTAGACCCCAGTCCCCAGGTGTTTGTGAGGAGTCCTTTACAAGATCAACAAATAAGTGAGTGGCTTTGTCATAGGCCAGATAGGGTAAGGATGATAGATTTGCTCCCTGAAAGATATGTTGGTAGATTTGTGGTTACCATTACTCTGTCTATTTTTTTCTATAAGTTCCAAATTATTTAACTGAATTTAAATTCTATAGCTGCTATGGTGGAATTTGAACCTGTGTCTCTGAATTTTGGTCCAGTTTCTGAATTATGACTCTGGTAATCAAACCATTGCATATCTAGCGTGCAGTTCAAAAAATGAAGATTGCTTAAATGTGTTTGCTTGTTTAAAAATATTTGTGTTTTCACCTTTAATTTTTTGAGTTTCTTTATGATTCTTAGTTACTTCATCAACTCTTGTGCAATTGAATTTGAATATTTCTGAAGTTGGAAGCATGCAAAAGTTATTCATACTTCAAATGTTTGACAGCTGGCCAAGCCTGGTTGTGAGTTATCTTCTACTGCTTTATGGATGGGTTTTGTCCTGTACTTTTTATGTGACAACATTACATTTTGCTAATCATTGCTGTTGTGTATGTCCTTGGCAATTTGGATTGTTATAGTTTGGATAAGAAGTTCATTCCAGCTCAACTCACCCAATTCTGCAGATCATAATGATGAACAAACTCCTAATCACCTAATGATTAACAAACCAAGTTGGTTTGCCTTTATCCAGTTTAAGACATGTAAAAAAAAATTGTAAAATATTTTGTAATCAATGTTTTGGAAAGTCTAAGTCAGTTCTTGCTAAGTCAGTCAGCAGCAAGTGTGGGTTGCAGGTGGCCATGTCTGTCCACTAAAATCAAAAAATAGTTATTTAATTAAGGGAAACCAATGATACTCCTAGCAAATCAAATTCTGTAAATATTTTGGGGAATTCTGCTGTTACTTTCATTGACCACTTGGACATTTTCTTGCACTGCAAGTTGATCATATGACTTAATGTTTGAGATTCCCTCAGCTGTCAAGTATAGCCTAGCCAATTCTGCCACTTAGTGGGCCAGGTATCATTTGCTTCTTTTGAAAATGGATTTATAATCATTTGGGTTTGTCTTCAGACAAAGTGTATATAATAACTCACCTTGGCTACACGATCAGATCCTTCCAGACTCATGACCTTTACCACCAAGAAAGACAAGAATGGCAGGTAGATCAAAAATGCCACCAGCTGCAAGTTATCTTCAAAGCATTCATTGTCCTAACTTGAAAATATATTAGCCTTTCTTCATTTTTGCTGGATCTAAATCCAAGAACTTGCCACACAACATTGCTGTTGGAGTACCTTCACCATAAGGGCTGCACCACCACCTTCTCAAAGGTAGTTTGGGATGGAAAGTAAATGTTGGCCTTGTTTGTGATGCTCACATTCTATAAATGATTTTTAAAAAACTTGTTGATAAAGTTGTTGAAGATTGAAGCAAAAGTTGAATGAAAATAACTTCGAGGCAATTTTTGTATTTGAGTACCGATGCCATCAGTTACTAGATGATTTTTGTTTCTGGTCAGGATATTCTGTTGCTCAGCATATTTTCATTTAGTTGCTAAAGATCTGATAATTCGGTTCTTAATACAACTGCATTGTCATAAAGAGTCTACTGTTTTGGGTGGGGGACAGAAAGTGTGATACTTGATTTTTGTTTTATTAAATAATGCTGTCCTTCAGTTCACTGTGTGAGCAAAATTAATTTGTTCACTTTTCTTTTGGCACTGATAAATGGTCATTTTCAAGGTAAAAGAAATGAACGTATTTGCACATGTTTTAAGTTGTAGGTTTTTAATCTGCTTAATTGTCCATTAAAATTGCCATATTGCATGTCTAATCACGACATGAAATTGCAAAGCCAAATGAATTTTAAAAAAAGAACATTTATATTTATTTTTATTTTACACAACCTGTGCAATGTGTGGGGAAATCATTTTTTTCCTAACCATTTTTAAAAAGGAAATTAGGTAGAGGGAGAAGCTAAATCTTGCAACTGTAATTTTGCACATTTTGGGTTTTCTGTGAATTGTGGAATGTTGTGATATTACTTTGTCCAGTTAGTGCTGACTGCTGCCCTGCTCAAATAAGTGGGAAGCTGCAGAGCATTTGTCAGCATTGATTGGGCTACTTTTGTGCAAGCAGCTGTAAAAAAAAAAATTGAGATTATTTATTATGTACTAATGTTTCTTGGCTGAAATGCAAAACTATACCAGATGCTTAAATTTTAAGAAAATACTAAGATATTTTATTTAATAAAATTTGAAGGCTTTGTAAAGTAATCCCAAAGTTTAAGAATTACTTTCTTATATAACCAAAATCTTGAGGTAAATTTCCATGCTTTGTGGTTAGAGAAGTTTATCATATGTAGAAATATTGTCTCGTGAATATTCCCCTGTAACATAAATTGATGTATAGTAAAGATTTATTTTTATTTTCAAAGAGAGAAGCAGAAATGGAAGCTAAATTATTCCTTAATTTTCCCCCAGTTAAATTCCATAATTTTTTTTGAGAATATTCCTTGCAGGCAAGGCCCCATAGCATTCGAACTGTGCATGCAAGAACAAGAAATAATAACAGCTGCAGCATCACAAGCATGTTTTTAGAAATGTTCTACAACATAATTATAAGGGACAGTAGATGGATATAATAGCAGTGATAGAAAAGCAAACTATTAATATTCTTTATCCAAGCAAAACCGTATAGATCTTTTCACACATTGCTGCAACATTTTATGTAGGCCAAGCTGGATATTACACCAAAGGCAACCATGAGCTCTTTAAGGCTTTTACAAATAGCTTTGGTGCTCCAGTATAATATTTTGAGAAACAGATATGGTGGAAAACATACCATGTAGATGACAAGTATTGGACAACAATATTTCCATGCTCCAGGAATATCTTATTGAAAATGTAGCCAATTAATGCTTGTTTTCTCTTTTAATCCTGGGAAATAATATAATTGTAACAAACAAATCTTATGAAATGGGAAAATATATAATGTCATTCCAATAGTAATGGTTCTTGGTTGCCATGTCTTTTCCCCATTCTTGGTTTATTTTGGAAATCCTGTGCTGGATGTTACCGAGTTTCCCAAACTTTATCAGGGAAAGATCCGTGGAATAAATGTCAGTAAAAGCATTGAGTTATGATCAGCTGTATGTTAAATGTCTTTATAGTTTACCAAATGGATCATATTTTACTGCTTTTGTCATTTGAAATGTCATGCTATCTGCAGAAATATTTTTTCATAATGTCATTTTAAAGTCAAATAACGGAAGATATTCATGGGAAGCCATTATGTTGTAGGGAGTAATTCAGATTCAAATGACATTATAAATTTAATGTGAAACATTTGGGGGTTAGTTAGTAAACTTCATTATTCTGGCAATATTTATAAAATGCTATTCACATGCCTTCTTCCATTCCACATACCTTCCTTCCCCTTCACTGCATTCAAAGCCTGGTATACAGCATTTAAACTATTGGATGTTGGTTTATTTTGTTTTGTGTGATGGATATTAGAAATAATCTCTTCTTCATGCAGCACATATTAGAAAAACTGTTAATTACACATAGGGAGCACATCTTCAGTCCAAAATGTAAGATTTTCAGGTAACCTCAGCACTTTGATGTAGATGTCAGATGGAATGGGTATTATTTCCCATTTTGTTTCAATCTTGCAATGTTTATTACGAGTTGCAATATTATCTTGCCTCAGTAGAAGAAGAGTAGCAAAGATAAGCCATCTTCTTCCCAGATAATAGAATTTTGTGTTGAGCAATAGTTTCAGAATTGATAATTATGTTATTTCTTTCAGACGGACAGCATTGTGACTGGACTCAGACAAGTATGAAGGATGTGAAGTTGATTTGTTGGAAGTTCTGCTTCTCTGGACACTGTATGAAACCTGCCTGCATAGTTAATTTTTGTAACTATGATGTGATTTGGGATCACATTTTTCAGAGAAATTTGTCTTCATGAAGATTCCTGACATTGGTGATGTGATGAATAAATTTGAAGTCCTTAGAATTGTAGGTGAAGGTAAGTTTCAGGGTCTGGACTGAACTATAAAAATGTTCATGTTGATATTACATTGCCCAGAATCATCCATTGGTCCAGAATTTGCTGGAAAAATAACAACAAAGTATTTTCTTGTATTTTAACAAAAGAAAAGACCAATTTTTGCCAAGAAGGGGAGATGACATGAGTTGCACATAATGGCTAACTGCAAGATGATTTGTGCAGCTGTGCATAACCCTCCCAAAATCAGGATCTTTATTAACTTTTTCATGTTTCAAGATAACATTGCATTTGTGTTGTGGAACTAAACACCCCACAAGGTACATCAAATGATTTTGGCTAGATTCATCCAATTGCTGTACAAAGTTACTCATTCTCAGAGGCAAAAATAGAGAACAGTGGAGGATGTTGTTGAGTGTCATGTAGGAAGTAAAATAATAAAGTATAGAAGTTTAATAGTTTTATTTATTTATTGCAAAGGGATTGGAGTACAGAAATAAGGAAGTCTTGCTGAATTGATCAGGGCCTTAACAAGACTATGCTTGGACTATTATGTAAAGTTTGTTTTTTGTACGTGAGAAAGGATGTACTGGCCTTGAACTTTGTGCACTGTTCATTTTCATGATTGATTCCTGACATGAGGAGGGTTCTTATTTGAAGATTGATAAATTTTGGCCAAAATTCTTAGGAGATGAGAAAACTCAGGATGATCTCTTCAAGATGTATAAGGTTCTAAAAAGAAAATCAAAATGTCTGCAAAGGCTGGAAATCTGAAATAAAGTCAGAAAATACTAGAAACATTCAGGCAGCATCGGTGGAAAGAGAAACAGAGAATCTGAAATAACAAGTTTTTTTATATGCAAGGAATTTGTAGCTGTGCAGTCATTGAGAAGGCAAGGTAGGTAGACTTGTGGATAATAAGGGTATATGGGGTCAGTAGACCATATTGAGAAAGTAGACTCAAAGCACAGGAACAGCCATTATAGAACGTAGAACAATTACAGCACAATTCAGGCCCTTCGGCCCACAAAGCTGTGCTGAACATGTCCCTACCCTAGAAATTACTAGGCTTACCCATAGCCCTCTATTTTACTCAGCTCCATGTACCTATCTAACAGTCTCTTGAAAGACTCTATCGTATCAGCCTCCACCATCGTTTCCGGCAGCCCATTCCACGCACTCACCACTCTCTGAGTAAAAAAACTTACCCCTGACATCTCCTCTATATCTACTCCCCAGCATCTTAAACCTATGTCCTCTTGTGGCCACTAATTCAGCCCTGGGGAAAAGCCTCTGACTATCTACCCTATCAATACCTCTCATCATCTTAAACACCTCAATCAGGTCCCCCCATCATCCTCCGTCTCTCCAAGGAGAAAAGGCCGAGTTCCCTCAATCTGCTTTCATAAGGCATGCTCCGCATTCCAGGCAGCATCCTTGTAAATCTCCTCTGCACCCTCTCTATGGCTTCCACATCTTTCCTGTAGTGAGGTGACCAGAACTGAGCCCAATACTCCAAGTGGGGTCTGACCAGGGACCTATGTAGCTGCATTATCTTATAGATAATATATATATATATATATAAATGAAAGATAATATAAGATTATAAGATAATATATATATCTTATAATACCTTATATTATCTTATAGAGGAGGAGGCTCGAAGGGCCAAATTTGGTCTCTCTTCTATTTGTTGTTAAATTTTATTTTTTTTTGTTTTGTTTTTCTGTGGTGCTTCTTCACTCAGTCTTAATTTCCCTTCTTTTAATTTATCTATTTCTAATTTGATTCCATCTCACATAATTCCATTCTGTTGTTCCCCTATTATTTTCTTTGCCTTTAAATTTCATTGCTAAGGATATAGATTTTGCTCCAAGGTCTCAGACCACCCTAGCCTTGAGCGTGCTATATTATTAACTGCTTGTAGTTCTAGAAGTTGGATGAGAGAAGATCAAAGCAGTATCGAATAAAAGATGAGATGCTCCATTCCAGCAAATTCTGGGTCATTTTGTCATCAACATTTGAATCCAAGTTTTAATTTGCACTTTTTTTTTATTTTGTTGTGGGTGCAAATGTGTTAGACTTAAAGTATGTGTTTAGATTTAAACCTTTTTTTTAAGAAGTTGTTTATGGTCTACTGAAATTAGATTGTGGGGTTCAACTGACTTATAAGCATATTTTGCACTTGAAGTTTATATAACTGCAAGCATTGGTTGTTATTACTCCAAATCTCAAAATGCTACAAAAAAATTTACTTTGTGTATGGTACCTGTCTAGACAATGGCTGTCCAACTCCATTATTCTCTTAAAATATTTTTCTACTCTGGAAGTTTCCTGGGTTCAGGAACTCACTGATTGTAACTTTGTATTCTGTACATTGATAAAGAATTGGAAAACAATGCAGAAACAATTATTTCTGTTATTATTGAAGGTGTCTTTTAAGCATTTTAGTTTTTTTTTCCCAACACCTGCCTGGAAATTGGGAAGAAAACAGAAAATGCTGGAAATATGCAGTATCTGGAGGGAGATTTTGGGTAGATGACCTTTTATCAGAACTAAGCAAAGTTTGAAAACAGCATGTTTTAAGTTGCAAGGAAGGGGAAGGGTGGAGGGACCATAGAGAATGTCTGAGGATGGAAATCTAGAGAAACTGTGATGCAAATCAGGTTAAGTGCTGGCAGAGGGAGGGTGGTGAAGGTTTGTTAATTGTAAGTGACCTTGTGCCCACCCCGCCTCCCCTCTTTTGTCCACCTACCACTGCTCTGCTTTTCCCTCCTATATATTGGGCTTCCCCTTTTCCTATCTTCAGTCCTGAAGAAGGGTCCTGACCCGAAACATTGACTGTCTGCTTTTCTCCACGGATGCTGCCTGGCCTGCTGAGTTCCTCCAGCATCTTGTTGTTGTTCCATCCATTTTTTTTCTATTCTTATTCTTCCCTTGTGATTTAAATCTCCTCAAGACAGATTATTTGCAATAAACAAGCTTCACCAGACTCTCACCTTTGGATCACAATTTATTTCATGTCTCCATCCAATCACAGATATGCCCTTTGTTCTCTCTACCCTTTCCCCTTATGTGGAACTTAAAACATATGTTTTCTAACTTTGCCTAGTTCTGATGAAAGTTCATCAAACTGAAGTGTTAACTTGTTTGTTCTTCGCTGTACATTGAATGCTCATTTGGGCAAAATGTTGGAACATGATCAATGAAAAGCAATTGTAACCTGGCAACAATTCAGTGTCTTAGAGTGAAGGTAACTGGATAGCAAGGAGGGGAAATAAATAGTTAAGGTAATTTATTTGAATCGTCTGAAGGATGATTGTTTTTCTTCTTTTGCAGGAGCCTATGGGGTGGTACTAAAGTGCAGGCACAAGGTTAGTGAATTGGAGATTTATGCAACTTCTGAACAAAGAAAAGCCCATTAATGGATTTCAAAATTCATCCACTATTTATCTATCCTGTAATGATGTAATCATATTGATTGATACATTCTCTTAATGGACCTGAGTTAGTTCAACTTTGAGTTATCATGGGATTAATATCTCAGATGATCTACAGTATCATACCACATTAACTGAGATTTTGATGCAAAAGAAACAAATTGGACAACAAAATCTGCCAAGTCTTTTATGCTTAGCACTGGAAATGAGGAATTATAGTTTACAGAGAGAAAAGATAAAATATGGACTGGACTAGGACACTAAGAAATCACATCAACACCATTTCCATATGTCACCTATTGTTTTCAATACCACTTTCTTTTGAAATATTTTTCTTGAAAAGTAGCGATTATTTTCACTCTAGGTGGTTCTTTTGAAGGAGGGGTGTATGAACTTAGTGCTGGCAGAATAGGTATACCTTTTCTCTGGGGGAGAAAAGGCATTTCAGCAAAGTACTTAATGAAGACAGGTCCCAACCTGTCATTGTATTGCTACACTATGGGTTGCCTCTTAATTTTTGGTAACTTTTACCTTTAGTTATGGAATTAGTGGCAGGCCCCACTCATGTACTGCTGTTTAGTTCTATTCTCGCTGTAAAGTACCGTGGAATTTGTAGACGTGCCATTTCATGCGCTGTAACACTGGGATGAGAAAGTGGGTTTCTAGTGGTACAGGGGAGGGATCCAAGACTTGGATTGGAGTCATTCTGTTAGTGTATTTGTGCTGCGTTAGTGTTTTGTACCATGATGTAAATGTGTTGAACCTGCTTGATGCCTCTGGCAGGGCTTGGTAGTAGTTCATGAGACTAATGGAAACGACATCTAGTTCTGCCTCTATTTTATTATAAGAGTCATTTATGGTTGTAAATGCTGTTGCTGTGTTAGCCTGCATGTGATACGGCTTGGTAGTATTTGTGAGACTGATGGAAAGGATATCTAGTTCTGCCACTGTTTTGTATTTAAGTTGTTTGTGGTTGCATATGCTGTTGCTGTGTGAGCCTGCTATCAACAGACAATATCTCCCTGATGAGATAGAAGGACCTTTAGCTCTGGTCTATGCAAGATCTTCTGGCCTCCATTCAATAACTTTTTGCATTTTGACTGCTGAGATGTGCAGCATGCTGACCATGGGCAAAGATCCTTGTCTGCAGGAAATGCTGATTGATTTGGAATGGTTTTATGTTTCTCATTGACGAAGATAGAGTTTTGTAGTGCCAACAAAGAATCTACGATAGCTGGAATTCTTAGACAAAAATAAGATAATGCTGCAAATAATTGGGTTAGGCAGTAGCTGTCAAGTGAAGGGAGGTGTTAAAGTATCAGACAAAAAACATGTCAGAGCTGGAAGATACTGCTGGTGAGTGTACTTCACTTTGTTCTCTTCCTTATTAGATATTAGATATTTATTAATTAGTCACATGTACATCGAAACACACAGTGAAATGCATCTTTTTGCGTTACTGAGAATGTGCTGGGGAGCAGCCCGCAAGTGTCACCGCTCTTCCAGCGCCCACATAGCATGTTCACAGCTCCTAACCTGTATGTCTTTGGAATGTGGAAGGAAACTGGAGCACCCAGAGGAAACCAACACATACACAGAGAGTGTACAAACTCCTTACAGACAGTGGCGGGAATTGAACCCGGGTCGCTGGTGCTGTAATAGCGTTACACTAACCACTAAACTAAATGGACAAAGTGCAAAAGAGTTGGACTAGAATAACTTGTAAAGTGATTAAGTGGAGAGCAGGAAATGGTTAAATGGCAGAAATAATGGGCTCGATTATTCTTTTCCTATGGTCACACTTACTTTTATCAGCTCCACAGGAGTGATTGTCCTGCATGTTGAAATGGGCTGTGAGTGGGAACTAGGCTGCAGACATTGGATCCTAAGATCACGGTGTATTTGAATACCTAAAACAAAATAACAGTTATTCAGAAATAAAATAATTGTGTGTCAAAATATCTTAAACTAGAGTTAAACCAATAAAAAACATAGCTGCACTTATCTTTTTAATTGTTAGTGAACCAACTGCAGTGAATGGGGTCAGACTCCTTGGTCCAGCTGTGGACAGTGTAAAACTGAGGGGCTGGATATGAAATGCTTATTGCTCCTCAGCTCAATTACAAATTCTGTAGCAGAACAGTAAGTCACGTGCACTGCATGCACCATTCTGTGTTTCTCTGTGGAGATTTGGATGTCAGATATGAGGTGACCCTTGCACTGCACTCAGCCAGCAGTTCCCTACAGAACCACTGGCTATGGTATTGGTGTATTGGTTTGGTTTATTATTGTCACCTATACCGAGGTACAGTGAAAAACTTGTCTTGCATACCTATCGTACAGGTCAATTCATTACACAGTGCAGTTACATTGAGTTAGTACAGACTGCATTGATGTAGCGCAGGTAAAAACAATAACATTACAGAGTAAAGTGTCACAGCTACAGAGAAAGTGCAGTGCAATAAGGTACAAGGTCACAACAAGGTAGATCGTGAGGTCATAGTTCATCTCATCATGTAAGGGAACCGTTCAGTAGTCTTATCACAGTGGGGTAGAAGCTGTCCTTAAGTCTGGTAGTATGTGCCTTCAGGCTCCTGTATCTTCTACCTGATAGGATTAGTTGGATCTAGCTCAGTTTAAAATAAGGAGTCAAAATAAGTGATCACATCTGTGGGTTTGAGTATTTTAGAAGAGATGAGGTAGAGTGTCAGGTGAATAAAACTGGAGGCTTGAAAGACAGCTGGCAAAGCAGAGCATTCTCAAGTTGGACTTGGGAGAGAAGAATTAATATTTTGACATACTGGGATGCAAACTGCCCCATATGCACGGTCACAATGTAGTTCACAATCCCAAGCACTAACTTGTAGTAATATGCTTTACTGCATCTGCCCCTGATTTGAGCCCTCCCCATTGAGAAAACAAAGGAGGGGGATTGAAGGAAGACCAGAAGTCGTTAAAGTCCATAGAGAGCTGCAGAGATTTCTGTTATCCATTTTGTGCTATAAAGGCTTTTGTTTACTTGGAAATGGAAAAAGAAATAATTTAACAACATAAGCAGTTGAAGTAGGAATAAGCCATTTAGCCCTTTGTCCCTACTTTGCTATTCAGTAAGACTGTGGCTTATCTTTCATTTCTGTGCACTTTCTCTGTACTAAAACCATATCGCTTGATTCCTTTAATATCAAAAAATCTAATTGATCTTGAACTTGAATAGATAGTGATTGAGCCTCCACAGCCCCTTTGGTTGGAGAATTCCAAATGTTTACTGCCCTCTGGATGAAGAAATTTATTCTCATCTCATTCTTGAATTACTGACTCCTTATTTTAAGCTAGATGACATTTAAGAAACTCTTAGACACATGAATGATAGAGAAATGGGGAGCTACAGTGGCATGCAAAAGCTTGGGCACCCGTGGTCAAAATTTCTGTTACTGTGAATAGTTTAGTGAGTAGAAGATGAACTGATCTCCAAAAGTCATAAAGTTAAAGATGAAACATTCTTTTCAACATTTTAAGCAAGATTAGTGTATTTGTTTTGTACAATTTTAGAGTAAAAAAAGGAAAGGAGCACCATGCAAAAGTTTGGGCACCCCAAGAGATTTGAGCTCTCAGATAACTTTTACCAAGGTCTCAGACCTTCATCAGCTCGTTAGGACTATTAGCTTGTTCACAGTCATCGTTAGGAAAGGCCAGGTGATGCAAATTTCAAAGCTTTATGAATACTCTGACTCCTCAAACCTTGTGCCAACAATCAGCAGCCATGGGCTCCTCTAAGCAGCTGCCTAACACTCTGAAAATTAAAATGAATGATGCCCACAAAGCAGGAGAAGGATATAAGAAGATAGCAAAGTGTTTTCAGGTAGCCCTTTCCTCAGTTTGTAATGTAATTAAGAAATGGCAGTTAACAGGAACAGTGGAGGTCAAGTTGAGGTCTGGAAGACCAAGAAAACTTTCCAAGAGAACTGATGGTAGGATTGCTAGAAAGGCAAATCAAAACCCCCGTTTGACTGTAAAAGACCTTCAGGAAGATTTAGCAGACTCTAGAGAGGTGGTGTGCTGTTCTACTGTACAGTGACACCTGCACAAATATGACCTTCATGGAAGAGTCATCAGAAGAAAACCTTTCCTGTGTCCTCACCACAAAAGTCAGCATCAGAAGTTTGCAAGGGAACATCTAAACAAGCCTGATGCATTTTGGAAACAAGTCCAGTGGACTGATGAAGTTAAAATAGAACTTATTGGCTGCAATGAGCAAAGGTATGTTTGGAGAAAAAAGGGTGCAGAATTTCATAAAAAGAACACCTCTCCAACTGTTAAGTACGGGGGTGGATTAATCATGCTTTGGGCTTGTGTTGCAGTCAGTGGCATGGGGAACATTTCACTGTTACAGGGAAGAAATGAATTCAATTAAATACCAGCAAATTCTGGAAGCAAACATCACACCATCTGTTTACAAAAAGAAAGCTGAAGATGAAAAGAGGATGGCTTCTACAACAGGATAACGATCCTAAACACACCTCAAAATCCACAATGGACTACCTCAAGAGGCATAAACTGAAGGTCTTGCCATGGCCCTCGCGTTCCCCCGACCTAAACATCATTGAAAATCTGTGGATAGACCTCTTTTACAATATTTTTATTGAATCCATAAAAAAAATACAGAGTACATGCATCAAGAAAGAAAATAAAAATATTACTGAATATGTTGTATTAAATCGTACTTAGATTACAATACTCTAAATTAATAATCACATATAGTAGTTAATAAAGGAAGAAAAAATTGAAATATTTTATAAAAAAAATCTACTCCCACTACCAAAAACCGAAGCTGTTTGATGGAAAAAAACAAGGAAAAACTTTTAAAAACGTAACCGTGTCAGCCAATATCTGCATTTTAGTCCCCAAATTAGAGATATTGAAAATAATTCAAAAAAGGTCCCCACAGGGTTTGAAAGTCTAGGTTAGGTTCAAAAACTGAACAGCAAATCTTCTCTAGATTCAAGTATGACATAACATCCCGTAACCATTGAGCATGAGTAGGCGAAGTAACTTCCTTCCATTTAAGCAATACAGCTCTCCTGGCTATAAGAGAAATAAAAGCCAGAATATGTAAGGCACAAGCCTTCAACGTTATATCTTTGTCTCCAACGATCCCAAATAATGCAGTCAAAGGATTAAGTTTAAAATTTATTTTGAAAAGTACAGAAAAAGTATGAAAGACCTCCCTCCAATATTTTTTAAGACTCTGACATGTCCAAAACATGTGAATTAAGGAAGCCACTCTGTTATTGCATTTGTCACAGTAAGGAGATGAGTCAGAATAAAAACGGGATAATTTATCTTTAGACAAGTGAACTCTATGGACCACTTTAAATTGAAGGAGAGAATGACGAGCACATAATGACGAAGTATTAATCAACTTGAAAATTTCATTCCAAGTTTCCTCAGAAATTGACATCTGCAAATCGTGTTCCCAAGCGTTTTTAATTTTATCTAGTGGCACCTTACTCATTCCTAGTAATTTGTCATAAATATTAGATATTGAGCCATCCTGAAAGGGTTCCAAATTAAAAATTACATCTAATAAATTCTCGTCAGGACTCAAAGGAAA
Organism: Pristis pectinata; assembly: GCF_009764475.1. Taxonomy (NCBI): domain Eukaryota; kingdom Metazoa; phylum Chordata; class Chondrichthyes; order Rhinopristiformes; family Pristidae; genus Pristis; species Pristis pectinata. The sequence continues at coordinate 69,111,460 of NC_067408.1, read as the reverse complement.
AGAATGTAGTTGAGATCGAAGAAAATCTCTAATTTGTAAATATCTAAAACAAAAATGAGTTATTGGTAAATTATACTTAGTAGACAATTGTTCAAACGAAGAAAAATTTTCTCCAACAAACAGATCTTGAAAACAAGTAATACCTAATTTGTCCCATTCTTTAAAAACTACATCAGTCATAGAAGGTTTAAAAAAGTAATTAAAGAAAATGGGACTGGACAAAGAAAAACTCAATAAATCAAAATATTTTCTAAATTGTAACCAAATCCTCAAAACATGTTTAACTACTAAATTATCTGTTAGCTTATTTAATGATATTGGAAGTGGAGAACAAAACAAAGAGATAATAGAAGATTTTTTAACAGAATTAATTTCTGAAGAGACCCATACTGGACGAGCTTCTTGATTAATGTAATATAACCAAAACGTAAGATTTCGTATATTGACTGCCCAGTAATAAAATCTAAAATTAGGTAAGGCTAAACCTCTGTTCTTTTTAACCTTCTGAAGGTGAACTTTATTTAGTCTAGGATGTTTATTATTCCATATATAGGAAGAAATAATTGACTCGAGAGTCAAAGAAGGATTTAGGAATAAAAACAGGTAAAGCGTGAAATAGATGTATAAATTTAGGTAAAATATTCATTTTAATAACATTAATTTGGCCAATCAATGATATAGAAAGGGGAGACCAACTTGATAAAACCCTTTTCACATAGTGCAGTAAGGTGAAAAAATTTTCTTTAAATAAATGCTTATTTTTTTTTAGTAATTCACACCCCAGATAGGTAAAATGATTTCTTACAATTTTAAAAGGAATGTTAATATCAACTGGTACCAAGTTATTCAGAGGAAAAAGTTCACTCTTGTATAAAGTTCAATTTGTAACCTGAAAAATGACTAAAATGAGAAAGTAAAGAAAGCATAGGAGGTAAGGAGGCTTCAACATTAGATATAAAGAGTAATAAATCATCAGCATATAAAGAAACTTTATGGTTAATACCTCTTCTGGAGATACCAAGGATATCTCTAGATTCTCGGAAGGAAATAGCTAAAGGTTCTAAGGCCAAATCAAAGAACAAAGGGCTCAAAGGACATCCCTGTCTGGTTCCATGTTGAAGTTTAAAAGATTTAGAATTTTGAAAATTAGTGAGAACTCGAACAGAAGGGGATAAATAAAGTAATTTAATCCATTGGATAAAATCGGGCCCAAAATTAAATTTCTCTAAGGTTTTAAATAAGTAATTCCATTCAATCTGATCAAAGGCCTTCTCAGCATCTAGAGATATCACACATTCCGATATTTCCTTAGAGGGAGAATAGATAATATTCAATAAACGACTAATACTAAAATGAGAATATCAATTTTTAATAAAACCAGTCTGATCATCGGATATAATTGAAGGTAAAATATTTTCCAATGTGCGAGCTAGAACTTTAGATAAAATTTTAACATCCACATTAAGTAGCGAAACTGGTCTGTACGAAGCACATTCTGTTGGGTTCTTATTTTTCTTAAGAATAAGTGAAATAGAGGATTCATAAAAAGATTGTGGTAATCTACCCGATTTAAAAGAATCCGAAAAGACAGCACATAAATGAGGTATAAGCAAAGAGGAAAAGGCCTTGTAGAATTCTCCAGGAAATCCGTCAGGACCCGGAGTCTTTCCAGAATGTAAAGATCACACAACCTCGGCGATTTCCTTGTATGTAATAGATTGATCCAACTGTTTTCGATTTTCAGTAGAAAGTATAGGAACATTTAATTGGTCAAAGAAATTATCCATTACTATATTATCTTAAGGAAAATTAGAACTGTAAAGATTAGAATAGAATTCTCTAAAAGTATCATTTATTTCTAAAAGATCAGTTGTCCTCTCGCCATTGACTTCTAGCTCTGGAGATTTTTAATTGGTTAGCCAGTAATTTACCTGTTTTATCTCCATGAATATAAAATTGACTTTTATCTTTTAAAAGTTGACTTTCAATTGGATATGTTAAAAGAAGATCATATTTAGTTTTAATTTCAACTCGCCTTTTATATAAAGCCATATCAGGATCCATAGCATATTTTTGCTCCAATAGTTTCAGTTGATCAACTAGATCAGCTCTTTCTCTGTTAGCCTTTTTTTTTACTGATGCTTACCGCATAAGAAATAATTTGACCTCTAATAAAGGCTTTGAAAATATCCCAAACAATAAGACTAGAAATCTCTTCCGATGAATTCTCTTTCTAAAAAAAAGGGTAATTTGTTTCTCCATAAATTTGAAAAAATTTTTATCAGATAACAAGGTTAGGTTAAAATGCCAAAATCTATTTATCTGAGGGAGCCCAGGGAAACTTAAAGATAGAAACACAGGAGCATGATCTGAAAGAGCAATCTCTTTATAATCACAGGATCGAACTGATGAAATCATTTGATTGATTATCAATAAAAAAGTAATCAATCTTGGAATATGTATGGTGAACATGGGTAGAAAAGGAATATTCCTTATCCTCTGGATGCAAAAAATGCCAGATGTCAATGACCCCAGTTTTCATTAAAAACAATTGAAGAAATAAAGCTGATTTATTAGGAGCAGCTAATTTAGTGGATGACCTATCTAATTTGGGACCTAACCAGAGATCAAAATCTCCTCCCAACACCAAAGAGTAAAAGTTCAGATCTGGTAGGAATGACAAAAATCGTTCAAAATATCCTGGTTCATCCATATTTGGAGCATAAATATTAGCCAATACCATTGGTCTATTATTTATTTTCCCTGATATTATAACAAAGTGACCATTAGTATCAGTTATGGCCTTATGTTGGTCAAATGAAACTGTCTTATCTATAAAAATTGAAACCCCTCTAGATTTGGCTTGAAAAGAAGAATGAAATTGGAGCCCATTCCATCGATTAAAAAAATGTAAAATATCACAGTTGCAAATATGTTTCTTGTAGAAAGATAATAGAGGCTTTAAGTTTTTTAATATAGGCAAAAATCTTTTTCCGCTTCAAAGGATGATTTAAGCCTTTTACATTAAAACTAAGTAAATTAATAACTTGATCCATTATAGTATTATTTAAATATGGGTAAAAAAAAATGAGCAAACCGTTGAAAAGTACCTTTAAAAAGTACTACAGTAAAATTACAGATAAGGTAACTAGGCAGCAGATTTGGCTGACAGCCCAGAACAGCTTCCCAGGAAAACCCCCCACCTCCCTTCCTACACCCAAAGAAAAGAAGCCAACTAAGAAACAGCTGACAGCTAGCTAGAGACAGCATAACCCCAAATTATCTCTGCTCAATAGCTTCAAGGTTAATAAAATTCTAACCCAGACATAACAATGAGATAAACAAAGAAACCACAGTTAACAATTGTGAAAAAACAAGTGTTCTTAGTTCAACACAACTTAAAATGTTTCTTTTTTCTTATTTCAAGCTATATTGGAAAAAAAGATTCAAAAAAAACCAAAAAAGAATAAAAAAAATAATCATCCCAAATATTAGTAAATGGTTACTAGAGAAAAAACAAAAGAAAAAAATAGAAAACAAAGTGTTCATAACGAGGAATATGAAGTCATTCAGTAGGAGTTTCCAGAAAAATCTGGGCTTCTTCCGAGGATCGAAACCATTTTTGTGAGCCGCTTTTATGTATGACCCTAAGTCTTGCTGTGAATCGAAGTGACGGCTTATACCCTTTCTGATACAGATCTGACATGACCTTTCTGAATTTAACCCGTTCCTTCATAACCTCTGGTGAGTAATCTTCAATGATTCTAATTTGACAATCTTGGTAATTAAACGTGCCTCTATGACGTGCCTCCTGAATTAGAAGCTCCTTAGTTTGAAAGTCGTGGAGAGAGATGGTAATTGATCTGGGTTTAACTTGCATAGGAGGTTTGAAAAAAGGTATTTTGTGTGCTTGATCAATCTTAGGCAAAGATCCCAGAATACCAGGGAATAACCGAGCCAAAAACTTTGCAAAGAATTCCATAGGTTGATTACCTTCAGTCTTTTCTGGTAATCCTAGAATACGAAGATTGGATCTTCTGCTCCTGTTTTCTAAGTCAATAATCTTCAGCTTTAATCTTTCGTTGTCTTTGGCTTGTTTTTTTACAAAGGTTCTGTAAGCCATCAATTTTCCCAACCAAAACCAAAAGAGAGGCTTCGTTCACTTCAATTCGTCCTTCATGATCTTCCAGTCTTCTTTGAAAAGAATTGAGTTTAGCATTAATTTGTTGAAGCTGCTTGAAAATAGTTTCCAGAGTTACAGGAGGAACATCTTCCTTAGTGATCTTCATAGTCTTAGCACCCCTTGTATTCATAGTAAAATAAAATCATGTTTAAATTTACTACCAAGGGTGAAAAGGAAGGATTTCAAGTCGGGTTGAAAAGATTAGATATAGTGAGAGCAGCAGCAAATAGCTGTTACTCCATCAACAGCCAGCAGAGACTTCTGGATAGACCTCAAAAGAGCAGTGCATGCAAGACGGCCCAAGAATCTCACAGAACTAGAAGCCTTTTGCAAGGAAGAAGGGCGAAAATCCCCCAAACAAGAATTGAAAGACTCTTAGCTGGTTACAGAAAGTGCTTACAAGCTGTGATACTTGCCAAAGAGGGTGTTACTAAGTACTGACCATGCAGGGTGCCCAGACTTTTGCTTTGGGCCCTTTTCCTTTTCTGTTATTTTGAAACTGTAAAAGATGGAAATAAAAAACTAATCTTGCTTAAAATATTAAAGAAATGTGTCATCTTTAACTTTATGCCTTTTGGAAATCAGGTCATCTTTTACTTGCTTAGCTATTCACAGTAACAGAAATTTTGACCAGGGGTGCCCAAACTTGCATGCCACTGTATGTGGGAGGGAAGGGTTAGATAGATCTTAGAGCAGGATGATAAAGTGTCGGCACAACATTGTGGGCCGAAGTGCCTGTACTGTGCTCTAGTGTTCTATGTTCTATGACATCACCCAGGGGAAACATCATCCCTGTATCTACCTTACAAAGCCCCATGAAAATTTTTTGTTTCTATGAGTTCACCCCTCATTTTCCTAAACTCTGTACTCTAGACCCATTCTGCTTAATCTCTCCTCGTATCATAAATCATCCCATCCCAGGAATATTTCATTTGAATCCCCCCTTTATCGCAAGTATATCCTTCTTTAGGTAGCGAGACCTAATAGTGTGCATTGTAATCCAGCTGTGGAATAAGATATTTTTATTCTTGTACTCAAATCCTTTTGCAATAGAGGCTGACATACTGCTTGCCTTCCTAATTGCTTGCTGTACTTCCATGTCAGCTTTTCATAGAGCCATAGAATACAGCACAGAAACAGGCCATTCAGCCCAACATATCCATGCTGACCAAGGTGTCTTCCTGAGCTTGTCCCATTTGCCTGCATGTGGATAATATCCCTCTGAACCTATTCTATCCATGTATCTGTCCAAATGTCTTTTCAACATTGTAATTGTACCTGCTCTACCACTTCCTCTGGCAGCTCATTCTATATACCCACCACCCTCTGTATGGAAAATCTTACCCTTCAGGTCTCCTTTAAATCGTTCCCTTCTCACCTTAAACATATGACCTCTGTTTTTAGACTCCCCTACCCTGGGAAAAAGACTGTGACAATCCACCATATCCATGCACTTCATAGTTTTATAAACCTCTACAAGGTCACCCTTCAGCCTCCTTTGCTCCAGAGAAACAGTCCCAGTCAGTTTCCCCTTATAACTCAAGCCCTCCAGTCCCAGATTATTGGACAAGGACACACAGGCCTGACCACCAACACATTTTAATCACTCTCCATTTAGAAAAAAACAGTTTTTGTTTCTCCCAGAGCTGATGACCTCAATTTTTTCCACATTACAGTAAAACTCTGATAATGCAGCATCCAATTGTTTGGAATTCCTGATAGCCTGGCATCTGGCCTGCTCATTAGTGCACAATGAAAACCACAAATCCAGAGTGTGATTAGGGTGTGTAGCAGAGCTTGGGAGTCCTGAGTACAGTCAGGACTGGGCTCCGGACTGTGGGCCAGGTGTGTGGCTGGAATCGAGGTTGGGTTTTGGAACACCAGGAATCAGGAACGTGGGTAGGCTTCAGCCCGAGCTGTTGTCGGGAGTGCTTGTATATTTTCTTCTCCCTTTAAACTCACTGGGTTCCCTGGAACACACATTACTGTGTAACCTGTAAAATATCAGAAATAAAAGTGTGTTTGGCTATTAACAGGTATAATATCCAATCATCCAGGAAATCTGCTAGTCCAGCACAGCCAAAGTCACAAGGGAATCTTGTTTACTAAAATGTGATGAGTATTAAACATTGCATAATATTATCAAACTGCAATCTATTTTAGTGTTTTAGCAGACGTTTTAAACAAAAATTAAGTATAAAATTTTTACCTCTCTCGCTCTCTCCAGTTAATTTTGTGCATTACTTGGAAATATCCAAGCTGTCTACAACTGGATAATTCTGAGACAGACAGTGGGTGTCTGATTTGACTAGGAGGTAGATTTGAGATTGGCTGGGAGCTGTCATGATCAGATTTGTTTTCAGTTTTGAATTATTTACTGTGAACACTGATCCAATGTAATGATCCTGTATGAGTGGATAAGAGGAGTATTCTGTGCTGAATAAAATCCTCTGTACATAAAGGCAATATGGCCCACTGCTACTGTTTAAGGCACGCATGTTTTCATCCACCAGTAACTTGTATTAATATCCTTAATGAATTGAAATATTGCAGACAAGTAAGGAGGAGGGAAAGTCAGGAGAATGTGTTTTCAGTTTTTAAAGCTGGGAGAGTTCTAAATGTGGAAGGAGGATGTAAAGGCTCTATTACCAGTGATTTAAGAAGCAGATACAGAAAAATTTGAAATCAAATCTTAGACTATTACTTGCGTTTAATGTTAAAACAATTTATTTGGTGCAGAAATATGTTACTCATGACTCAATTGGTATCATTTTTGCCTCAAAGTTGGTCATAGCTTCAACCCCCACTGCAAAAATTTAGGCTGACACTCTAAAATAACACTGATGGAGTTCTGCAGTGATGAATCCTTAATTTGTAGCTCTGTTGCTCTCTCAGATGGGCATAGAAGATCCTGCATCACCACACTGAAGATGAGAAGGGGAGTTAGCCCAGTGTCCGAGGCAATATTTTTCCATATCAACATTACTAAAAAAGATTATCTGATTGCTATGACATGGCTATTTGTACATTCCAAATTGGCAGCTCTTGTTTTCAATTTTCAGTAACTGATATATTTCAGAACTATTTCATTGGCTTTTAGGATGTTTTGATAATATATCTTTATTAGTTACATGTACATCGAAACACACAGTGAAATGCACCTTTTGCGTAGAGTGTTCTGGGGGCAGCCCACAAGTGTCGCCATGCTTCTGGTGCCAACATAGCATGCCCACAACTTCCTAACCCGTACATCTTTAGAATGTGGGAGGAAACTGGAGCACCCAGAGGAAACCCATGCAGACACGGGGAGAACGTACAAACTCCTTACAGACAGCGGCGAGAATTGAACCCGGATTGTTGCTGCTGTAAAGCGTTACGCTAACCGCTACACTACAGTGCCTGCTTGAGGTTCTTAGTCACTGTATAAATGCAGGTCTTTTGTTGTGTCTTCACTGCTTATCAACAAATATTGGGGTGTTCAAAATTGTTCTTGCCTGAAGAGCATGATTCTGAACATTAGTGCCGAAACGGAGCCAATTGCCCTAGACATATAGCATGTTTGTTGTTGGACTAATTTAACTTTCCACTAACCAGTCTGTTAGTCCAATCAATTTCATCCCAATTATGTATTTTATTATGTATCATGTATTATGTATCACATTCAGTAATAAAGAGAGTTCTGCAGCATTGCTTTTCATAAGAAAACTCCAATCCAAATGATTTTATAGTTGATTTTCTTAGACAAAACAAGTGTCTCTGTAAAGTTTCATTGTTTCAGGTTGAATGTAGTTGAGGATAATCTCTAGTGCTAACCCCTCCCTCAGCTGATTGCTGACACTACACTGGTATAATGTTGAAGGATTATGCTCCAGAGCAAACTATACCCTAGCTGTTACAGTATATCTATGATACCCAGCTTATACCTGTCAATTTAGAAAATCGCCCACATTTGAATTGTTAATAAATAATAGGTTAAATTACATGCAGTTTTGACATGTATAGGTAGGGCAGGTTACCTGAAATTATTGAATTCCAGATTGAATCCCAAGAGATGCAATGCACCAAGATGGAAGACAAAGTGCTGTTCCTTGAGCTTACATTGAATATGGTTAGAATACTGTAGGAGGCTAAAGAATGAGAGGTTTGAATGTGATGAAGAATAAAGGTTTTGGCGACTGGATGATCAGGGTCACTGTTGTGGACTCAGCAGACGATCTCTGCAAAGTGAAGCTGCAGTTTAAGGAAAAGAAAGATCTCCAAGGCTTGGTGTGGAAAGTCATATGATCAAGACAGATGATATGGAGGCAGCAAAGCTAAGAAAATGGAATAAGGTGGGACGAAGTATAATCCAGATAACTGGGAATTTCTAGGCTTGTAATGTAATAGATTCCCCGAGATGGAGATACAGTATTCAAGAAAAGAAGAGGCCGTGAAAGTAAGAGCAGGAAATTAGCAGCAAAACTAATGACATATTTGGGCTTTGTAAAAATGCAGGAAGTTGCACAAATGCTGTCATTGATGTAATAAAGGAGTTGAAGGAAGGATGTGGTACTGATAAAAGGACTGTTCCACATATGTCATGAAGAATCAGGCATAGGCATAGCTGGGGCCCATGCGTGTTTCCTTTGAAATGGAGAAAGTGACTGGAGTTGAATGATAAGCTTTTTAATATTCTGTAATGTGAATGAATTCTGTGGTGTAGGTAACTGATTGGGCCTCTGTTAAATGAAGAAGTAGGGAGGTCTCAATCTGTCCTGGTGAAGGATGTAGAGGGGTTGGATGTCCTGGATGAAGACGAATAGTGTAGATCAAAACAGGTTATGACCATTTGGTAGAGTTCTGTTAGTCAGTGCAGTTATGACCTGTCACGGATGGGGAAAAAAAACTGGCTGAGTTGTCATGTTAAACCTTAATTCTACTTGTTGGTATAGTTTTGAAATAGATTAAGTGCCTTTCATCATGGGATCCAGAAGGTGGTATATTGGCATTAGTTGCTGTGGCTGTGATTCTGAAACAATAAACTATAGTTGCTGTAAATCAGAGACAAAAGCAGAAAAAAATCATCAATCCAAAATGCCAAATCCCACCCCCCCCACCTCACAGACATTGGCTGAGTAGCCAAGCATTCCAGCATTCCCCATTTTTAAATGACTGCAAAGGTTGGTATCTGAAATTGTTAAGGTATGTATTGAGCCCTGAGGGCTACAGCGATGATAGAAGATGAGATGTTGTTCCTCAAGCTTGCATTGGACTTCAATGGAACAGTGAAAGAAGCCCAAGTACGATGGGAGTGGGATAGAGGATTAAAATGAGAGGCAGTTGATAACTGAAATTTGGAATCTCATGCCCGATACCAGCACTATTTAAATAATATCGTTCATGTGACAAACTGCAAGGATGGCAATATCACGCACACCATGACACCATTGCTTAATTTGTTCAGTCTGCATCTGTCTGGCCCCAAAGTGTTTTTACAAGAAAATAAATGTTGACAAAGAGAGGCCTTCATGCTGCAAAGAGAGGACTTTACAGACAATGACTCACAGGCAACCTAATTACTCCCATTGAACAAAAGCTCCAAAGTCTATTGCATCTGGACTGTCCAAGGTCCTCCACTGCTTTGATGAGGATGACTAGGTGCTGCAGGAATTAACGAACTGCAGGTACAGGTCATTCCTGGACTGCAAAAGTCGTCATGCCTCAAAGTTTCATTGGCACCTTAAGGACAATGTCCAATGAAAAATCTGTGACATAAAGAACAGATGGTTACTCAACACCCACCAATTTGCTGATACCATAATCGTGGATTCAGCATTGTCAAGGCCATCTGTGGCCCAAACCCCCAAGAACCCACCTCACTGAAAAGCAAGAATGGAATGGAACTTATCAAGGACAGAGAAGCAATTGGTCCCCAATGGAAGGAACATTTCAAAGAACTCCCTAATTGTGACTCTGTACTGAATTCCATTTAACAGCAAACTATCTAGTCCAACTTTGCTGTCATCCTTGACTGACAAGAAGTTGAAAAAGCCATTTGTTAATTGAAAAATATGGTGTCGGGAGCAGAGAGCATTCCTGCTTATGTACTAATACATGGTGGCGAGGAACTTCAGCCACAAAATCACAATTCCATCTCCCATGTATTTACCAGGGAACTTTAGGGATGTAATCATGACCGTTTTCAAGAATGGAGCGAAATATAACTGCAGTAATTAGAGGTGTCTGCCTGCTGAGTGTTTCTAGAATGTTTTTGTTTCTATTTCAGATTTTCAGCATCTACAGTTTTTAAATTTCCAACCATCATATGCTGTCTTTTTTGACCTCAAAGAAACCTTTGATTCCATCAAGCAAGAAGGATTGTGGAGGAACTTACTCAAATTTGTCTTCATCTTTTGTCAACTCAATGATGGTGTGAAAGCTGTGATCTTAAATAATGGATCCCAAACTCAGAGCAAATACGTGTCAATCAAGGCTGCGTCATCACCCTGACACTGCTCTTTATCTTTCTTGCTCCAATGCTGCAGCTCACCCTCCAACTGGCTTCTTGCTGGAGTGGAGTTGATCTGCAGAACAAATGGGAAAACTCTTCAATCTTCCAGCTGCAGTATGAAAAAAAATGATTGTGAATATGTGTATCTGGGTGCTAAACTCAGTCATTGTGAACTCATTCACTGATGAATACCAGAGAATGGGCCTTGCATTTAACCTTGGCAAAACAAAAGTCTTCTACTGACCTTCCCGTACCTTGGGAACCATCTCTCAGTGAGGGGAGCCATTAATGATAATACATCACCATTGTCTTCATTATGCCAGCATATCTTTTGGCAATCTGAAGAGGAGTGTTTTTGGGATTACATTGGGAACCTTCAATCTATCTGAAAGGAGCACACAGAAGCCCAGTGTAAAAGGCAGAAGGAGCACACCATTTCTAAAACACGAACCCATCTGCCCCAGCTATAGTCACTTATGGGTTCTACCTCAGAAATCACAAAAGTAAATCAAGCTCAATCCTGAGGGACTGCCTAGAGAATGAAGATAATAATTGAGAACAATGGGTGTTTTCTGTGGTTCTTGGCATGCTGACAAGTAGTGACCGAAAAGTATTAATGTTTTTTTCTTGCACACAATAGGGACACGTTGTAAGGCTTTTGTACAGATCATAAAGACTTTTCAGTTATCTGTCCCTTTGAGAGTTTAATTGTGCCATGAAGCTCTCAGGTCCTTTCATATGTATAAACTTCTTGTGGTTATTGTCAGTTTTCCATTGTAATTGGGTCTTATTAATATTGCCACATTGAAGGGAAGAAATCTATTTTCTGGATCTGAGTTGGATTGTTGTTGAATTGATTTTAACCTCTAATATTCTTCCATCTCCTGAACTCTAATTTGGATGCCTGTCATTTGCTACTGTCATCTTGGTGAGTTCTTCCTCTGTCTAGGAAACTGCAGCATGGAATTACATCATCATTCTCAGGGTTTTGAGGGCAATCATTAATTTCTGATGACTTCCACCTCAGAGGCAGAGGAGTCTGCTTCTTAATCAAAAACTCGTGTTCGGATATGATGGCCCTGGCAAGTTCCTACTCACCCAGCCTGGAATATCTAACGGTCAAGTGTCGCGCATACTACCTGCCACGGGAGTTCACTTCAGCTATCCTGACGGCAGTTTACATCCCACCCCAGATGGACATGAAGCCTGCACTCAATGAACTGTGGTCAACAGCCTTGAAACAGGATACCTTGAGGCCCTCCATCATTGCAGGTGACTTCAACCAGGCCAACTTCAAGAGTGTGCTACCAAAATACTACCAGCACATTTCCTGTCCCACCAGAGGCCCAAACACCCTTGACTATTGCTATACAGCCATCAAAGATGTCTACAGAGCCACCCCCCCACCCTCACTTTGGTAAGTCAGAGCACCAGGCTGTGCTCCTTCTCCTCCCTGCATACAAACAGAAGCTGAAACGGGAGGATCCAGTACAGAAAGTTATATAGTTCTGGTCTGAGGGAATAGATGAGCTTCTGTGTGACTGCTTTGGGTCAGTGGACTGGTCCATGTTCAAGGATTTAGTTGCCAGCCTAGAAGAGTATGTCACCACTATCAGGGATTTTATCAGCAAGTGTGTTGAGGACTGTGTACCAAAGAGGACAATACTGGCGTTCTCAAACCGGAAACCGTGGATGAACTGGGAGATCCACTCTTTACTGAAGTCCAGGACTGCAGCATTCAAATCAGGTGACACTGACCCAAACAAGAAATTGAGATAAGACCTCTGTAAAGCTATCAGAGATGCCAAGAGACAATATCGGTCCAAAACAAAGTCCCAGACCAGCTGTCGATTGTGGCAGGGTTTACATGCAATAACGGGCTACAAAACAAAGTTAGACAGCATCATTGACAACAGCGCATCCCTTCCCGATTAATTTAACGCATTCTATGCACGTTTTGAGCAGAAGGGGATTGGTATGTCACCACCCACCCTGACTTCCTCCAATGAATCTGAACCCATGGTCACTGAGGGAGCTCCAGGGAGTGAACCCGCAGAAAGCGTTTGACCTGGATGGTGTCCCTGGCTGTGTCCTCAGATCCTGTGCAGATCAGCCGGCGGGGGTATTTGCAGACATTTTTAATCTCTCCCTGCTTCAATCTGAGGTTCCTACCTGCTTTAAGAAAACCACTATCATCCTGGTACCTAAGAGAAACAAGGTAAAGTGCCTTAATAACTACTGTGCAGTGGCTCTGATCTCCACCATCATGAAGTGCTTTGAGAGGCTGATCATGGCACGCATTAACTCCAGCCTCCCAGGAAACCTTGACCCACTGCAACAAAACAGGTCTACAGCGGAAACCATCTCCCTGGCCCTACACTCCTCTCAGGAGTATCTGGACAGTAAAAACCCCTATGTTAGACCATTGTTTATTGACTATAGCTCCGCCTTCAATACTATAATTCCAAGCCAACCCCACACTGAACTCCGAGACCTAGGATACAACACCTCCAATTGCAACTGGATTCTTGACTTCCTGACCAACAGACCGCAATCAGTAAGTATAGGCAGCAACACCTCCGGCAAGATTATTCTCAATATTGGTGCCCCACAAAGCTGTGCCCTCAGCCCTCTACTCCCTGTACACTCATAACTGCGTGGCCAGATTCTAACGCCATCTACAATTTTGCAGATGATATCACCATAGTGGCTGTATCTCAAATAACAATGGGTCAGTGTACAGGAAGGAGATAGAGAGCTTAGTGACATGATGTCATGACAACAACCTTTCCCTCAATGTCAGCAAAACAAAAGAGCTGGTCATTGACTTCAGGAAGGGGGGGCGGTGCACGTACACCTGTCTACGTCAACGGTGCTGAGGCCGAGAGAGTTGAGAGCTTTATATTCTTAGGAATGAACGTCAGCAATGGCCTGTCCTGGTGCAACCATGTAGACGCCACAGCCATGAATGCTCACCAGCGCCCCTACTTCATCAGGAGGTTAAAGGAGTTTGGCATGTCCCTCTTGACACCAAATTTTATCGATGTGCCACAGAAAGCATCCTATCTGGATGTGTTACGGCTTGGTATGGCAATTGCTGTGCCCAGGACTGCAAGAAACTGCAGAGAGTTGTGGACACAGGTTAGCACATCGTGGAAACCAGCCTCCCCTTCGTGGACTCTGTCTATACTACTTGCTGCCTCGGTAAACCAGCCAGCATAATCAAAGACTCCACCCACCCGAGTCATTCTCACTTCTCCCCTCTCCCAGCAGGTAGAAGATACAAAAGCCTGAAAGCATGTACCACCAGGCTCAAGGACAGCTTCCACCTCGCTGTTTTAAGACTATTGAATGGTTTCCTAATACGATAAAATGGACTCTTAACCTCACAATTCACCTCGTTATGATCTTGCACCTCCTTAGCTACCTGCACTGCGCTTTCTCTGTAGCTGTGACACTTTACTCTGCATTCTGTATTGTTTTACCTTGTACTACTTCAATGCATAGTGTAATAAATTGATGTGTGTGAAAGGTATGCAAGACAAGTTTTCACTGTACCTTGCTACACGTGACAATAATTCCAAAAAAATTCTTCCTCTGCTCCCCTCTGAAACCCCTCTAGTTTGAGATACCTCTATGAGAAGAACTTTTCTCATATCTACCCTTTCTATGCCTCACATAATTTTGTAGATCTCTATCTGGTTGACTGTTATTTGATCCTGTCCATATTCTGTTGAAACCGTTCTGCATCCTCCTCACAACTTGCATAGCCACCCAGCTTTGTATCCTCAGCAATCCTGAATTAAATATCATACTTCATCCCCTCATCCAAATCACCAATCCCTGCAGATGCTGAGTTACAGCCTCCAACCCAAAAATGACCTATTTATTCCAACTGTTTTTCATATCTTAAATGTATAACAATCCCATGTTCTAACTTTGCTTAACGGCCTTGTGTGGCTCCTTATCGAAGGTATCCGGACACACAGGTCTACTGATACATCCTTAGCTATTCTACTTGTGGCAAACTCAAAAGTCTCTCAACAGATCCTAAAAATTGAAATAGCAAGGAAGGACTGAAGGAAACCAGGAAACAGGGACGTGAAACTCGAGGCACAATGTGCCACATATATTGATGGTGAATTTATTGCAGTAATATGATCTGAATTAGAATTGTAAATTGATCTTTGTTCTCTGTTTACTGTCACCTGAAATGCGTGATTGAATTGCATTTCTTTTATTCATCAAAAGAATATAATTTTACCATGTAAGCCAATTATTAACAGGATTTGTAAGTGTGTTGAGGATTTTGTGCTGGGATATTGTATAATGGGGTAAGTGTTAGACTATTGAAAGTTATTTAAACACATTGAGAATTTTAAATTGGGAGGACCATTTGGAGTGACAGTAGAGCTGATGGGTGAGTGGGCAGGACTAGGACAGGATAGAATGGCAATGTTTTGGATGAACTAGAGTTTATGTTGTATGATTGGAGGCCAGCAGGATGATATTGGAATAGCATAGCTTGAAGGCAGCAATACAGGAGTGAAGAGTTTGTGGTATTCCATTATGGTACCAAACTGGTTGCTGAACTATTGATTTATCAAATATTTCACATTATACAATACAAGTGGGAATTTACTGTTTTAAGTTTAAGATTGCTGGTATGAAGAGCTTTGCAGTGGAGTTAACCAAATGTCATATTTTTAAGTTTTCCAGGGACAAGACTGAGAAGTGATGAAGATGTAGAGGCTTCAAGGGGATATACAGGGATCGGTTCTGGGATCTCTACTTTTTGTGATATTTATTAACGACTTAGATGAGGGGGTGGAAGGCTGGGTTAGCAAGTTTGCAGATGACACATAGATTGGTGGTGTTGTGGATAGTGTGGAGGGCTGTCGAAGCTTGCAGAGGGATATCGATAGGATGCAGAGCTGGGCTGACAGGTGGCAGATGGAGTTCGATCCAGAGAAGTGTGTGGTGGTACACTTTGGAAGGACAAACTCCAAGGTGGAGTACAAGGTAAATGGCAGGATTCTGGGCAGTGTGGAGGAGCAGAGGGATCTGGGGGTTCATATCCACAGATCACTGAAAGTCACTTCAGGTAGACAGGGTAGTTAAGAAAGCTTATGGGATGTTAGCTTTCATAAGTTGGGGGATCGAGTTTAAGAGCCACGAAGTGATGATGCAGCTTTACAAAGCTCTAGTTAAACCACACTTAGAGTACTGTGTCCAGTTCTGGTCACCTCATTATAGGAAGGATGTGGAGGTGTTGGAAAGGGTGCAGAGGAGATCTACCAGGATGCTGCCTGGATCAGAGAGTATGGATTATGAGGAGAGACTGAAGGAGTTTGGGCTGTTCTCATTGGAGAGAAGGAGGGTGAGGGGAGACATGATAGAGGTATACAAGATATTGAGAGGAATAGATAGACTGGACAGTCAGTGCCTCTTTCCCAGGGCCCCAGTGCTCAAAGTAAGAGGACGTGGATTTAAGGTAATGGGTGGGAAGTTCAAGGGAGACGTCAGAGGGAGGTTTTTCACCCAGAGAGTGGTTGGTGCTTGGAATGCGCTGCCTGGGGTGGTGGTGGAGGCTGATACGTTGGACAAGTTCAAGAGATTGTTAGATAAGCATATGGAGGAATTTAAGATAGAGGGATATGTGGGAGGAAGGGGTGGTTTGAAGGGTGGCACAACATGGTGGGCGGAAGGGCCTGTATTGTGCTGTATTGTTCTATGGTTCTATGGTTCTAATTCCAATTTTTTCTTTAAAAAAACTGATAAATATCTGGGAGTTATTCCCGGTGGTCTGCCCAACATTGGTCTCTCAATCAACATCACTGATTCAGATTTTCTGCTCATTGTCACAAATGTGTTGTATCCAAATTGGCTGTAGCCCATTTTGTTCAAGAGTGTACCTAACAGGATGGATAATAGGTGGTAGGGAGTCAGAGGGGGTGTGAGGGGCAGGGCATTTAGTAGATTGTGAGTTTTTGGAAGATGTCTCGAGGTTGTTAATCAGAATGGGGGTCATAAGTTGAGATATAGACTGAAGATTGGTTAAAGGACAAAAAAGAAAAATCCTTTTCATGATAGGAGAGAGTAACTAGTCACATGCTGCATTACAACATATCTAGAATATTATGCCAGTGATCTTCATTGATTACCAAGTGTGACATATCCTAATTTGGTGATGCAATAAAACTTGATGGCAAAGTAACCTGTGAGAATGCAAAGTGACTGCAGAGGAATGTGGACCAGTTAAGTGATTAGGCAACAAAGTGGTAGAATCTAAATACTGTGGCAAAATATGAAAGTTCTGCTTTCAAATATCTACTTTCCTATTAGTAGAAATATCTACTTTCCTAGGAAGAATGGAAAAAATAACATTTTTTTCAAGAAAAGTTTAAAAACTAGTAAATGTTATTATTCAGAGGGATTTACCAGTGATACTCAAATTTCAGCAAGTTTATAAACATGTTCTCTAACATTTAGGAAGGCCTTAAAGAGTTGGAGTACATGAATAATGAAATCTTCAAGAAGCAAGAAACTGCAGAGCCTGTAAGAGTGAGATAAAAGCAAATATTGCTGGAAATATTCAGCAGGCCAGGTAGCATCTGTGGAAAGAGAGCAGGTTGATAAAGACTCATAAGAATTTTGGATTCTGATGCATCACAAAAAACTCATTAATCTGAAATGTTATCCCTGTTTCACAGTCCAACAAAGATATTTAATTCTGCCACCTTGTTGATTAATCACTTAACTGGTCCACATTCCTTCGCAGCCTCTGCATTCTCACAGTTTAATTTACCATCAAGATTTGTAGCTCACCAAATTAGGATATGCCACACTTTGTAATCAGGATCACTGGCATAAGATTCTAAATAGATTGTAATGCAATATGTCACCAGTCACTTGCCCCTTCAGAAAAGGGATTCTTACACTGTTTTTTGTCTGTTAACCAATCCTTAATCCACATAAATAAGGCTTTGATGAGACCAGAGCTGGAGTACTGTATATTAATTTGGTCTCCTTATGCAAGGAATAATTCACTTGCCACAGAGGGGAAACAGCAGTGGTTCAGGATATTGATTCCTAGGCTGTGAGGGCTGATGATCACAAGATCACAAGACAAGGGAGCAGAAGTAGGCCATTTGACCCATCGAGTCTGCTCCAAAGAAAAGGGAAAAACGAAAAATACATGAGAAATTGGGGGGGGGGGGGGGGCCAAAAAAAACCACACTATTCTAACCCCAGTTTCCGGCCTTATCCCATATCCCATGATACCCCGACTATTTAGATATCTATCTATCTCTTCCTTAAACACCTCCAAATGATCTGGCCTCCACTGCTGTACGTGGCAAGGAATTCCACAAATTCACCACCCTCTGGCTAAAGAAATTTCTCCTCATCTCTGTTTTAAACCTGTACCCTCTAATTCTAAGATTGTGCCCTCTGGTCCTGGACTCACCCACCAAGGGAAACAGCTTGACCACATCTACTCTGTCCAGTCCTTTCAACATTTTAAATGCCTCTATGAGGTCCCCTCCCATTCTTCTGTACTCCAGTGAGTACAGTCTAAGAGCCAACAAACGCTCATCATACGTAAGCCCTTTCATTTCGGGAATCATCCTCGTGTATCTCCTCTGAACCCTCTCCAACATCAGCACATCTTTCCTAAGATATGGTGCCCAAAACTGTGCACAGTATTCCAAATGAGGCCTCACTAGTGCCCCGTAGAGCCTCATCAACACTTCCTTACTTTTATACACTATACCTCTCGAAATGAATGCCAACATAGCATTCGCTTTCTTTACCACCAATCCGACCTGGTGATTAACCTTTAAGGTATCCTGCACGAGTACCCCCAAGTCCCTTTGTACTTCTGTACTTTGAATTTTCTCTCCTTCTAGATAATAATCTGCCCACTTATTTCTGTTTCCAAAGTGTACAGCTGCACATTTCTCAACATTGAATCTCATCTGTCATTTCCTTGCCCATTCTCCTAAACTATCTCGATCTCTCTGCAACCTTCTTGTCTCCTCAATACTCTCTACTCCTCCACCTATCTTGGTGTCATCCGCAAACCTAGCCACAAAACCATTTACTCCATCATCCAAATCGTTAATGTACAAGGTAAAAAGGAGCGGCCCCAACATCGACCCCTGCGGAACACCACTAGTAACTGGTAGCCAACCAGAACAAGATCCTTTTATTCCTACCCTTTGCCTTCTGCCCACCAGCCAATGCTCCACCCATTCTGTTATCCTACCTGTAATTCCATGACCTCTCATCTTATTAATCAGTCTCTTATGTGGCACCTTGTCGAAGGCCTTTTGAAAGTCTAAATACACAACATCTTCCGCCTCTCCCTTATCCACCCTACCTGTGATTTCTTCGAAAAACTCCAATAGGTTGGTCAGGCAGGATCTTCCCTTCACAAAACCATGTTGGCTAGAACCTATCTTGCTTTGCACATCTAGGTATTCCATAACCTCATCCTTGAGGATCGATTCCAATAACTTTCCCACCACTGATGTCAGACTAATAGGTCTGTAATTTCCTTTATGCTGCCTCCCACCTTTCTTATACAGCGGAACTACATTTACGACCCTCCAGTCCTCCGGAACCATGCTGGAGTCTATCGATTCCTGGAAGATTATCACCAATGCCTCCGCTATCTCTAGAGACACCTCCTTCAGAACCTGGGGATGCACCTCATCCAGTCCGGGAGACTTATCAGTCTTTAGCCCATTTAGTTTTCCTATCACCTTCTCTCTAGTAATCTTAACTGAACACAGTTCGATTCCATGAGACCCCGCCTAACTGGTACATTGCTGAGATGGGCTAAATTGGACAAATTCTATATAGTTTCGAAAAGTGACAAGTTATCTCATTAAAATAATTTTTTTTAAAGGCTTGACAGGTTGTTGTAAGGTTTTCTTTCAGATGAACAGTCCAAAACTGATTTGGGATAAGGGATCTGCTATTTAGCACAGTTAAGTGTCTTTCTAAAGAGGACTGAGAATCTTTTGTGTTCTCTGTCCCACAGAGCAATGAGTGCTCAGTTGATGTGTATGTAAGTAGGCATGTAATATATGAATGTGAGACTGGGATAAACTGTTTTTTGGTACTGAAGTTAATGGAGGAATATAGACATGCAATGAATAATTGAGGCATATACAAAGACTTTAGCCATAATCTTACTGAATGGCAGAGCAGACTTAAGGGACTGTATGACTTGTTTCTCATTTTGTTTCTTATTTTCATAAACATAACTATGTAAACAAATATTGAAACACTTCCAGATAAATCTTGGTTTCTGTTTAATTTGATATCCCAAGAGTAGCTGGCATATTGTCACTGAAGATGTCAGACTCTCTTCATAGTTGGAGGTCGGGTTATTCAATCGGATATTCTCTGTAATACACCACTGCTAATCCTCATCATTGTACTTTTAAATGTACACTTGTGATTATTAATACAGCAGTACTGGTTTTATCTATGCCTGTTTTCTCTCAGATTTAAGTCATTATGCACTTGAAGCTATTGATATGTTGTGTGTGATTTCATATTTTACAGAAAGAATGGGGAGGTTATTGATGAGTATTGCACACAACATTATCACATAGCAAAATTAAATTTATATTTTTAGGAGCAAGAGTTGTCAACTTGTTTGGAAGTCAATGACAAAGATTAGCAGTAGTTAATTACAGAGAATATCCAATTGGATAAGCTGATTTCCAAACTGGAACATGGTTTGACACCTTCATTGCAATCCACCAGATTCATTAAGTCTTGCATGCAAAATGGGTATCACTGTCTTTGCAGTGCTGGAGATCTCTGATACAATTAGTCTTAAAGACAATTATAAAGCAGTGTTGGGCTTTCTTTGATTGCTCATGGGTACATTGTGTGAATGTTAGCCCACAACTACCTGCTGTCACAGAGTTAAAGGTGGATGTTGTAGCTTTGAGACAGTTGAATTTTTATTCTACCTTTTTGTATTTATTTTATTTCTAATAGCAAATTCTTGCTGCAGTAATTAGTAAGCCCGATTTAATTTCCAAACAACGGTGCATAATCTTTGTTCATTAGCATTAAGTAAGGTGTGATTCTTCTCCTTCAGTTTGTTGCTTTCGATCATTCAGGGAAGAAAAATATTTCAAAAGGAATCCATGACACAACATTGTTCATAATATGTTTCAATAATGGACTCATTTATAATCTGCAACAAATTGTTGTGCTGAAGTATATAATAATCCTGAGAATGGGTTCTTTTAAAGCTTTGACATGTTTATTGCCACTGGGGAATTGTCTTGCTCTTTGTCTAGGGTGGTTCCTTGGGCTCGGATGAATTCTACTTCAGTTCTGAGGTAATTAGTGAGACCACTGTGGAACTTTCAGATTTTGCTACAGATGGGATAGGATGTGCTTGAATGGGTTGGTTTGGTGGGTGGGTAGTTTATGAGGTGATGCATTTCTTCCTCTGTTGATATCGGGCATCTGTGTACTGCTGACCTATGGCTTGAGGTGATTAGTGCCATCCTGGATACCCCTTCTCCACTTGAGTGGTCATGGGCCAGAAATTCCCTGGAATCGGTAGAAATTTGAGAACACTCTTGAACCTTTTCCTCCATCCATCTGGTAATCTATTCTCATGATGAATTCTGTTCCAAGCTCTGTTTCATGATCTGGTATTCATCAATGGTGTGCCCTGCCCCGTGGACCTGACTCTGTCTAATTAGGGTCACAATGCTGGGAATGTTGGCCTGGAAGGGGACACTAATTTTGACTTTGGTTTGTGTATCCTGACTATGGATTTGGAGGATTTTGCAGAGACAGAGTTGGATTTATTCTCCAGTCCTTTCCCTGCTTCAGGTGATTCATGTCTCAGAAGCATATATGAGGGCAGGGATCACACACTTGCTAGATCGTGAGTTTTGTGCCAGGCTTGATGGCTTGATCTTCAAACACCCTTTTTCTCAGTACTACACCTCTACAATATGCAGACAGTGCTTGTAAATGTGTGTGTTCAGAGGCTGAATTCCACGTCTTCATTGACTCATTCGATGAAGCATTTGAGAGGATGGAATTGGAATTGGTTTATTATTGTCACTTGTATCGAGGTACAGTGAAAAACTTGTCTTGCATACTGTTCATACGAATCAATTCATTACACGGTGCATTGAGGTAGTACAAGGTAAAACAATACAGAATGCAACCGTTACAGAGAAAGTGCAGGCAGGCAATAAGGTGAAAGGTCTTGTACCATCCTGGATACCCCTTCTCCACTTGAGTGGTCATGGGCCAGAAATTGTGAGGTCAAAAGTCCATCTTATGATACTAGGGAACCGTTCAATAGTCTTATAACAGTGGAATAGAAGCTGTCCTTGAGCCTGGTGGTAGTTGCTTTCAGGCTTTTGTATCTTCTGCCCGATAGGAGGGGGAAGAACAGAGAATGCCTGGGGTTCTTTGATTACGCTGGCTGCTTTACTGAGGCAGCGAGAAGTATAGACATAGTCCATGGAGAGGAGGCTGGTTTCCATGATGTGCCGAGCTGTGTCAACAACCCTGCAGTTTCTTGCAGTCACAGGCAGAACAGTTGCCATACCAAGCTGTGATGCATCAAGATAGATGCATCTATGGTGCATTGATTAAAAACTGGTGAGGGTCAAAGGGGACATGCCAAATTTCTTTAGCCTCCTGAGGAAGTAGAGGTGCTGGTGAAATACACACAAAATGCTGGAGGAACTCAGCAGGTCAGGCAGCATTTATGGAGGGAAATAGTCTGCGTTTCTGGTCGAGACCCTTCATCAGGACTGGAAAGGAAGAGGGCAGAAGCCAGAATAAAAAGGTAATAGGATAGGGAGGAGTACAAGTTGGCGGGCGATAGGTGAGTTCCGGTGAGGAGGGAAGGTAGGTGGGTGGGGACTGATGCAAGAAGCTGAGAGGTGATAGGTGGAAGAGGCAAAGGGCTGAAGGGGAAAGAGAAGGGGTGAGGGGCCACAGGAATGAGGGAAACAAAAGGGATCTGTAGAACCTCTTGTGTCTCTGTGAGGCACTGGTGAGCTTTCTTGGCTATGGCAACTACCTGGTTGTCAATGATCCAAGGGAGAATCTGCCAAAATATATTAATACAATTTTAGTGGTCATTAAAAAAATTAATTAGTGCTTGATCGTCGTTAATGGTTTGTTTCTCAGTGAATAGAGAAAGCCAAGTGATATTTTTGCAGAGTGTTTTTGTGATTTAATTTTGGGTAAAATGAGAGTATATAGATCAGCTAGAAAGCTGGGCAGAGTGATGGCAAATGGAACTTAATCTTGACAAGTGTGAGGTGATACCTTTTGGAAGGGCAAAGACAGGACACACACAGCAAATAGGAGCACCCCAAGAGAGAGGTACCTTTGGTACAAGTCCATAGATCCCTGAATTTTGCAGCATGTTATGGTTAAGAAGGCATATTGGATGCTTGCCTTCATTGGTCTTGGCTTAGAATGTAAGAGCTGGGCCGTCATATTACAATTTTGTTGTATGTGTTCTGGTTGTCATACTATAGGAAGAATGCGATTGCAATGAAGAAGAAACAGAGGAAATTCACTGGGAAGTTGCTTGGATTGGTGCATTTCAGTTAAAAGGAGAAACTGGATAGGCTGAGTTTAACCTGATAGAAGGTTATAAAATTATGAAGTGAGATAGATAGGATAGATAGTTAAAACTTTTTTCCCAGCATGGCTGTGTCCAAGACGAAATGGCAGAGGTTTAGGTGAGAGGTAGGAGGTTGAAAGGAGACCTGAGGGGAATTTTTTTCATACTGAGAGTGGTTGAATCTAGAATGCACTGTTTGAAAAAGGTGGTGGATATTCTCACGACATTTAAGAAGCATCTAGACAAGTATTTGAATTGCCAAGACATAGAAGGATACAGATCTAATGCAGGTAAATGGGATGACTGTAGATAGGTACAATGGGCATTATGGACATTGAGGGATGAAGGCCCTGTTTCCGTGCGATACAACTGACTTTATATGACTCGATGGGAACACTAAAGTTCAATAATAAGTGCATATATTTCTTTTTTTACTCTGAACCAGTAAAATCCTTCAGAGCCAAGAGCACCCCTTACAGGCCAGTTTATGTTATATTAGTAACAGAATTATTTTGACATTGTTCATGGTGAGTCATAAGATATTCTTGGTTGTTTCCTTTCTCAACCTCTATGTCATCTCCAAAGAGAAGCAGTGCAAATATTGTAATAAATATTGTTTTGTGAACCTGAAAGAATAAATATAACGTCCTTCAATCTAAATACTTTTAAGAACACAGCACTCTCCTAGTTTCTCCCTTTTCCCTGAAAAGCTAATTTTTAATGTGAATTAAAATTTCCTCAAGTATTTCAGTATTTCAGTTTTATCTCATGCATGTTGTTCTAATCTTTATTTTGCATTCTGCAAGATGTTTAAAATATAAGTTAATATTTTGTTTTGTTTCCTGCTTGTTTGCTGTCCATGAGAATTCTTTAATGGGATCGGTTGCTTCCCTGGCTAGGTGACATAAGAATTGTTGGATATCAGGGATTCCTGAAATTGATGCCTGACAACAGCCAGTGTTGGAAAAGGAAAAGTCAGTGTAACAAAGAACATAAGTTCTTAGAACTTAGATTCTGAAGAAAGCTGCCCACAAAGAACTTATGTTCTTTGTGGGCAGCTTTCTTCAGAATCTAATAAGGGACATTACTTTGTAGCTAATTGGAAAAAGCAAGCTGTTGTTTGAAGGAAAAGCATATGCACACTAGAAGAATTTTATTTCATTTACCTAGTGGTAACTTTCAATTTGGTATTGGTTTTGTAAAATGCTGCAGTACCAGCTGAGATATTATGTGCAAATACTGTTTCGGGCTGAAGCTGACATAAAAGGAGGAGTAATCCGAATAAAATCAATATAATGCACTGAAGACAAAAGGTGCTGGAATGTGGAACAAAAAACAGAATGATGGAAGAACTCAGTGAGTCAAGCAGTGGAGGCAAAAGGAGTATGACAATATTTCGGGACTGTCTTGATGTAGGACCTCAACCTGAAATGTCGACGTACACCTTCTGCCTCCACAGGTACTGTTTGACCCATGGAGTTCTTCCAACATTCTGCTCTTTGTTCAAGAATATACGCTGCCTTTCTATTTGCACTACTGGACACTCTGATTAACCTTATCTTTTGGAAATATATTATTGACTGTTCAATGTCATGGACTTTGACTAGATTCATAGACAGGATCTTGTGTAAAATTGTAGAATCATAGATTTCTCATGGAAGAGAAGGAAGCCATTTGGCCAATGGAATCTATGCTGGCTCCACAAAAGACCAATCCCATTAGTCTCATAAACCCCATTCTTTAATCATAGCCCTGCATATTTTTCTCTCCATATTGACCTTTCAATATTTTTAGAAAGCCTTGATAGATTGTTTCCATTATTTCTTTTAGCATTGAATTTAATTACTAATTACTGTGCATAAAATAAAAATCTTCACATTACTCTTATCTTTTGCCAAATATTTTAAAGATGTTTCCCCTGCTCCTTGAACCATTTGCTAATTTTACATCTTTCTATGTACCTGCCTAAACTAATCATGATCTTGTACTTCTCTATCGAATCTCCTTTCAATGTTCTTAGAACATAGAACATTACAGCACAGTACAGGCCCTTCGGCTCACAATGTTGTGCCAACATTTTATCCTGCTCTGAGATCTATCTAACCCTTCCCTCCCACATAGTCCTCCATTTTTCTATGATTCATGTGGCTATCTAAGAGTCTCTTAAATGTCCCTAATGTATCTGCCTCCACAACCTCTGCTGGCAGTGCGTTCCACACGCCCACCACTCTCTGTAAAAAAAAAACTTGCCTCGGACATCCCCCCTATACCTTCCTCCAATCACCTTAAAATTATGCCCCCTCATGTTAGTCATTTTCGCCCTGGGAAAAAGTCTCTGACTGTCCACTGGATTTATACCTCTTACTATCTTGTACACCTCTATCAAGTCACCTCTCATCCTCCTCCTCTCCAAAGAGAAAAGCCCTAGCTCACTCAACCTATCCTCATAAGACGCGCTCTCCAGTCCAGGCAACATCCTGGTAAATCTCCTCTGCATCCTCTCTAAAGCTTCCTATAATGAAGCAACCAGAACTGAACACGATACGCCAAGTGTGGTCTGACCAGAGTTCTATAGAGTTGCAACATTACCTTGTGGCTCTTGAACTCAATACCCCGACTAATGAAGGCCAACACACCATACGCCTTCTTAACAACCCTATCAACCTTTGTGACAACCTTGAGGGATCTATGGACTTGAACCCCAAGATCCCTCTGTTCCTCCACACTGCTAAGAGTCCTGCCATTAACCTTGTATTCTGGCTTCAAATTTAATCTTCCGAAGTGTATCACTTCACACTTTTCCGGGTTGAACACCTGCCACTTCTCAGCCCAGGTCAATATCCTATCAATGTCCTGTTGTAACCTACAGCAACCTTCTACATTATCCACAACACCACCAACCTTCATGTCATCTGCAAACTTACTAACCCACCCTTCCACATCCTTATCCAAGTCATTTATAAAAATCACAAAGAGCAGGGGGTCACAGAACAGATCACTGCGGAACACCACTGGTCACCGACCTTCAATCAGAATATGCTCCGTCTACAACCACCCTCTGTCTTCTATGAGTAGCCAATTCTGAATCCACACAGCCAAGTTTCCCTGGATCCCATTACTCCTGACTTTCTGAATGAGCCTTCCATGAAGAACCTTATCAAGCACCTTACTGAAATCCTTGTACACCACATCCACTGCTCGACCTTTCTCCAAGAACAATTCTAGATGTAATTCCCCATCCTTGGAACCATTGTAGTAAGTCTTTTTTGAATCCTTCTGCAGACCTTCACGTAATTGCTAAAATTATATTTAGACACACTACTCCACTTGTGGCTGAGCTATTGCGTTGTATGGGTTCACCATAATTTCCTACTTCTGTACTCTCCGCTTCTGCTAATGGATCCCAAATGCATTAGTAACCACTTGCTCAATATGCCCTGCCACTTTCAAGCAATCTATGCATATAATATGTGCAGGTCTTTCTGTTCCTGCACAACTGTCATAACTGTGTCCCTTGTTCTTTCTTCTATACTTCTGTTTTAAATTTCATCTACCACCTGTCTACCCATTTGGCCATACTATCTATGTCACCTTGCAATCTATTATTTTCCTTGTCACCCTGGTCCTCAGAGGTTCAGGTAGGAGAATTGCTCCATCAAAATGTAGGGTAGATATGATTTGCAGCTGGGTGTCCTCCTGCCTGGCATTTTCCTGTCTTTTCCAGTTTGTTCAGCTCTGTGTACAGTTCTCCCAGTTGCACTGTATTTCATGGGAGTACCTATTAATGTATTCAATCTGGAAACAACAGCTGATTCATGCAGAGGTCTTTTAGTTGGGACAAATTGATTCAGTTCTTGGCATGCTGCTCCTTTCAGACTTTGGCAACTTTAAAGAATCTAGATAGAAAGCATCAAACATTTGTAGAACAATAATAACGGTCAGCTGAACTCCATTGATTACTAACCTGAAAGTAGTTGATGTTTACTTTAAATAGCACTACTTCTGTGAGTAAGAGGATGGTCTTTTTTGCTATAAATGAGTGTGCAGCTAGGAGATGTTAAGAGAAGATTTTAGCTGGAGTATTTGGCTCTAAGGTGGCAGTATAGGAATCAAATAATAGCTGCACACTGATTGCTGTGATGATGTGTCTACTTTGCATACATCTACAAGGTATTAGCTCACAGCATTAATGTATTCTCTGACATGGAGTAGCCATTCATGCGTTGGAACCATTTCTACACCTGTAGCATGTGAATAATACATATTACTGCATCAAATTTTGTGGCACATTTAAAAAAAATACTTCACCTCTTTCCTATCAGAATTTATCACTTCTCCTTTAACTTATTTGCTATTTACATGACCTTTCTGCCACCTTACCCTATATTTTTCCAGTAATCCTTCATATCCGCCCTGAAAAGTTTCAAATTATACTGATTTATATAAATAGTAAGCAACAGTAATCCCATCACCAATCCTTGTGGAACACCACTCATCAACCTCATTCTCCTATTTCTCACTACATAGGAGACCATCCACCCCATCAAGTCTATGCTGGCCCTCAAAGCATTCTCGTCAGTTCCATTCCCCCAATTCTTTTCCCGTAACCTATTCCTTGTCACATGCCAATCAACATCCCCTGATTGTCCTACCACCTACCAACACTAGGGGCAATTTACAGTTGCCAATTAACCTACAACCAGTATGACTTCGGGATGTAGGAGGAAATCGGAATGCCTATGGGAAATCCGTGCACTCACAAGGAGAAATGTACAAACTCCACGTAGACAGCACCGGAGGTCAGGATTGAATCCATGTTGGTGGAGTTTTGAGGCAGTGGCAGTACCTGCTGCACTGCAGTGTTACCCCAAGTCTCCTGCTTGAGTAACTTTTTTCTGTCTGTAACTAACATGTTACCTATTTTGTCATTCAGTTTTGGATTCTACATAATATGATCTTAGTCTGACCATATTTGTATTTTCAAAAGGCCAAAGATGCATTGTGTCTACTATATTACCAAAATCTACACATTCATTTCCTCTTTCAAAAAAGTTTGGTTAAACATGGACTTTATATTTGTAATTTATGATCACTGTTCTTTGTTTACAAGTTTTAAGTTTTTTTTGTCATATCTTTAAGAATTCCATCATCTTTCTCACCCCCAGCGATAAACAAATGCTCAAGCCTCCTTTTTAAAAATTGGAATAACATCAGCTGTTAGTCATGCACCATTCTTGTCTGATGAATTCTTCTATCTGTGTAACTGTGCCTTTGCAGTTTATGGAGGGTGTCCTTGGATGAATGCTTTTGTCTCCTAAGGGGGAAAAAGATACAGGAGGGCAGAAAAGTGGAAATACAGGCATAATTTTCTTAATCTATTAAATTAAGCTGTTATCTTTTTTGGAAGCAGCTTTAGTTTGACCAGGATTCATAGACATTCACATTAAGGTAATTGTAAATACTACAATCCTAGCATCAAAATCATTGTTCATGATAGTTTTATGAGGAAAAGTTAAAGATCTTAATTTTAAATTAAGGTTTTCATAATTAATTTTCTCCTTTTATTTTTCACCATCTTTTGTCCTCTGTAAGCTTTTTGGAAACTTAAAGTTTTATTATTTTTATCACGTAATACAATTAGATGTCATTTAATAATAGTGTGGCTTTATCTGGAATTAACAAGTAATTACCAAATAATCTATATGTATTTATTCTACCACAACAGTTAATCATTCAAATTCTCTTCATTGTTTTAAAAAGATACTATTACCTGAGCTTCTTGATGATCATCAATAATAACTTCTGTAGTTCCACGCCATTTCACTGACCTATTTCTTTACCTACTTTCTCTAGTCCTTGAAATTATTCTTTTAGCTATGGAGCCCATATTCTGCAGTTTTTTTTCCTGGAACAGTTTTCTTTATTTCTTGTACCATTAAATTTTCTTCAGAGCCTTTTGTTTCAGATGTGCATTTGATTCTATTTTTAAATTTGTCATTTGGGCCCAATGCTGTGAGACATTCTTCTATCTGCAGAAAGCACTATAAAGTGTCACTGGCTGTTGTACTTTTATTATACTTATGGCATGCATGGATAGTGCTTACCTTGTACCTCTACCCTTTGGAACATGTATTTCTAGCTTTGAAAACATTTTTGAGTTTTTGTGTATTTTCACATTTACTTACTAAGAAAGTAGCTTGATTTTCTTTGAAAACTTAATCTCAGCATTCCAATATTAAATAAAAGCATAATGCTTTATAAAATATTTATCATGGAATTTTATTTCATGCTAATTTTGATCATTTATTGTAGGAAACCAATGAAATTGTGGCTATCAAGAAATTCAAGGATAGTGAAGGTAAGTAAACGTTGTGAGTGCATTCACAAATTGCTTTGATTTATGATCTTTTAAATTATGTAACTTGCAGTCATACCCTTGTCTATCATGGAAAATATTTTGTACGTAAAATGAATTGCAATGATTTCGATCCTGCTATACTTAAATGCATGACTTCCTCATTGGCAGACCTCAATCAGTCAGGGTTGGTAACACCATCTCCTCCTCGCTGATCGTCAACACAAGTGCACCTCAAGGCTGCATGCCGAGCCCCCTGCTCTACTCTCTATACATACATGGCCGTGTGGCTAAGCACAGCTCCGATGCCACCTTCAAATTCGCCAACGACACTACTGTTGTTGGACAAATCACAGGTGGCGATGAGTCGGCTTACTGGAGTGAGATAAGACACCTGGTTGAGTGGTGCCGCAACAACAACCTCTTGCTCAGTGTCAGCAAAACTAAAGAGCTGATTGTTGGCTTCAGGAAGGGGAAGAAGAGCGAATATGCACCAGTCTACGTTGGGGGATTAGTGGTGGAGAGAGTCAGCAGCTTTAAGTTCCTGGACGTTAATGCATCGGGTGACCTGTCTTGGGCCCAGCACATAGATGCAGTCATAATGAAAGCATGCCAGTGTCTTTACTTTCTTAGGAGGTTAAATAGAATACTCCAACAAACTTCTACAGATGTGCTGTTGAAAGTATCCTGACTGGTGGCATCGTGGTCTGGTACAGCAATTCGAATGCACAGGAACGTAAGAAGCTGCAGAGAGCAGTGGACTCTGCCCAATACATCATTTGTACATCCCTCCACACCATTGATAGTATCCACAGGAGACGCTGCCTCAAGAAGGCAACATGTATCATCAAAGATCCCCACCATCTGGGCCATGCCATCTTTTAGCAGCTGCTATTGGGCAGGAGGTACAAAAGCCTGAAGTCCCATACTACCAGGTTCAAGAACAGCTACTTCCCTTCAACCATTCAGTTCTTGAGCCAACTGATAAATCCCAAATCATTACAGTTTAGCAACACTGTGATCACTATGAACACTTTGCACCAAAATGGACTTTGCTTTTTTTTTGTTCTAATTATGTTCTTTCTTGTAAAAGTTGTGTATAATTTGCGGTTAATTTATGTTTTACTTGTGAATGCTGCTCATGATGCTATGTGCCTGCGATGTTGCTGCAAGCTTTTCATTGCACCTGTGCATACATGTACTTGTGCATATGACAATAGACTCGACTTGACTGTATATTAGTAACCAAGTGGCATTGACCATCACTTAGTTAACAATAATGTCTTGAGCTTGCAGAAACATTTTCCTCCATGTTCCATTATGGTGTGCTCACCTTTCACTGTTTAAAAACACTCCCATTTCAGGCAGTGAATCCTGGGCTATATCTGGCTAACTAGTGGCTCACCAGCATTGTAGTTCCCTTGCATCAATGCATTTTAACATGTACACATGTGACTTGCCTACCATATTGAGGGAAAATTATCCATACCTACAAAATTGCATCATCCGCATGGGCAAAATCTTTTCAGGATATTGAAGTCACTTTGGTCTCTAGCCTATTAACCATGCCTGACTAACTGACTAAACCCCACTAAATTCACTTTCAGCTTTCCAGCTTGAGAACCACCAAGCATAAACCACCTACCTCAGACTGATTTTTGACTACTCCCTGATCCCCACTTTAAGATTTCCTCATAAAGATATGAAAGAGCATCAGCAGCAAGGCAGAATTTGGAGTGTTAAAACTACATTCTTTGGATGTCTGCCATTGGTCTAGTCTAGACCTCAGCTGAATATTGTGCTCGAGTCTGGGCCTCACATGGTCATGCCAAACTCACTGATGCCAAACTCACTGATGCAAAACTGCCCTCAGTAATGAGGATAATCTTTGCAACTTTAAAATTAACTTCGGTTCAGTGTTTACTGATCCTTTCAAATATTGTCCCTTCTTCCATTAGATGGGATGCAGAGAAGCAACTTGTAAAAACATCAACCCAGACCTCCCATTCACAGAGACCTGCAAGATCTCCTAAAACCCCTTTTGAACACACATACGGCACTTACCAATCCACAACATTGAAAATCGTCGAGGAAAGCTTGGAAAGAAAACACCTTTACAAATAAACACTATGCATCCAACTCAATCATTCGGCAGCCATGTTTCAGCTTGCTATGGAGTATGTACACAACCCTAAATAGGATAGTGATTAACCATGCCTGGTCTGGTACAATGATGCACAAATGGCACCATAAAACTTTACCTTGCTATGATCATGAAAACATTGCTCAAACCATGAAATGCATATTAACATCTGTTTCTGAGATGAGCTTCAGAGCAACATTTTGGAGTTGTCTCCCTTTATTCTCTGCAACTTTAAAACTTGTTTTCTCTTTTTCTCAGTTCTGAAGAGGGTTTTTTGGCCAGAAACACTAACTGTTTTTCTTTCCACAGATGCTGTCTGACCTAAAGTATATTTACAGCATTTCTGCTTTTATTACTGTTGGGAGTTGCATTTGCTCTTTGTCAGGGTGTTTTGGGCTTGATAGGGGGCCTGAAATTAAAACTGATGGTTGCTTCTGCTGCTAAAGTTATATAAAAGAAAGATTTCTATATCAGAGGGTTACGTGCAAAACATGAATTGTACTTTTCTTTCTATCAGTTTTGTGTTTAAGAAAGGAAACAGTTACTGTACAGTGCTGTTATTATTAAGAAAGACAACTTGAATTTTTAAGGCACCTTTTAATTTTGTAAAATGTCTTGAGGTGCTTCATAGTAGCGTTAGCTTCCAAAATTTGATTCCAAGCTGCTAAAGATATTGAGACGCATGCACAAGTCTCAGTTGAAAGGAGAGGATTTAAGGAATAAAGAGAAGTTGGGAAATTTGGGAGGAAATTCCAGAGTTTGATGCTGAAGCATCTGAGGCTATTGCAGAGGCTAACAGGATGGAATAATCAAGTCTAGAAGTAGCAAAGACGACATGGATAGAGTTTGGCAGAAGACGAGCTAAGTGTGCAAAATTGGGTAATAGTGTAGGAAGGATGGTTGCGTGTGCAGCAAGAGCTGAAAAAGATTTCTGGTAGCAGTCTTTTCCATGCATGATCCAATTAAATATCAGTAAGTTTGGGTTAATGTTGCATGTTACAATGCAATTCTGGATCTGCTTATCCTTCCACTTTCCTATTCTTGTCATTTCCTTTGTAGCCTGCTATATATTTGGGTTTGGATGATGAATACATTTTTGATATCGTAATCTTCATTTTCTCTTGAACCAGCTCACTTGCATTTGAAAAGAGTCTTGCACAAAAAAGACAGATCCTCAGAGTATTGTTGTATGGGGTAGGACACAGATGCTTTACAAATGACCAGTGAATTTCAGTGAATGGTACAGGTTTAGTTCATAGTAACTTGTCCTGTGATACACTAAGGGCAGATCTTTTATTTCCTTCAATTCTCAAAAGTATATTTTCAATATGTTATTACGAATTATTTAAAATAATGAACTGATGTTATGGTGCAGAGGCAAATAAATTGTTTTTGTTGCAAGGCATTACAGAACAAGAAGGTAATATTTTAAAATTTGAGCTGAGCAGTTTGGGATGTAATCATGAAATTTTCACAAAAATCGTAGAAATCTGGATCTCCCTTTTGAAATAAAAAAAATGAGATGATATACATTTTCGATCTCAAGGAGGTCAATGAAATCAGTTTACAGATCCCCAACAGTGATCTGACTGAATGGTAGAACAAACTTACTGACTTACTCCTGTAAATACATACATCCAAGATTCTGAGCATGTTTCTGTTTGCTCAGTTAACATTGTAAGTGAAAACACAACAGCATTTTGTTTGGCTGTATACCTTTGGGGGTTTGGTTAGATTTGGATCATATTAAGTAAAACGTTCTAAAAAATTGAGTTGTGCTTGATATGGGAGGATTTCTCTGTTATAATAATTGGCCTTCATGGTTGATTTGTGGTAGGGGGTTGAGGAATGAGTCTTCAAGAATGTTGTTTCAGATTTCAGTATATGATAGAGGCAGCAGTAAATCATTTCTGTTATTGACAGAGGCTTCATGGATTTCAGCAGAATTTTGTTGTGGGTGTCAAGTACATAGATTGGTAGATCTTGTACCCTCGTTTGTTTACATGCAGGGATATTCTATGGACAGTCCCCAAGCTGGTGCTATTCATTCTGATGTATGTTTTTCAAACACCTGGAATTAATGTAAAGATCAGGAGAAAAGATGGAGTGGGTTGCAAAGTGGCAATAATTCTGTCTGAACACTAAAGTGGGAATGTTAATGAGTTGAAGTGACTTTGAATTTGATTATGGTTTTTTTTTTGTAAGTATGTCAATAAATGTATATGTTGTGGAAATATAGGCCAAAAGAGAAAGGAGGTGGGGTGGCATTGTTAATCAAGGAAGGTACCAGAGCAGTGCTGAGTTGTAACTTAAAGGCAGTGGATATTGATGTGGAATCAGTTTGGGTTGAAATCACGAACAGTAGGGGAAAGAAGACACAGGTGGGAGTTGACTATAGACCCCCACAATGTGACCTCTCAGTAGGTTCATGTGTAAATGGAGAAATATCAAGGGCAAGTTTGAAGGGAACTGCAATTATCATGGGAGATTTTAATCTACATATTGATTGGATGAACCAAACTGGCAAGGGTGTCATAGAAGAAGAATTCGTCGGATTCTTTTTAGAACAGTACACTGCAGAGCTTGCACGGGAGTGGGTTATCTTGGATTTGGTCATACGTAATGAGGGATGATTAACAAGGGATCTTGTGGGTAAAGATCCCTGGGGGGGGGCATGGAAGGGGAATAATGACCACAATATGATAGAATTCCAAATGCAGTTTGAGGATGAACTCCATAGGTCCATAACCAGTGTCTTCAATTTAAATAAGGGCAATTATATTGGCACAAGGGAAGAGCTGTCCAAGGTGGAAAGGATAAACAAGCTAAGAGACAGGTCGTAGAGGAACTGTGACACGTAGTTAAACAGCCAATCTATAATGTTTAGCAAGATTTGATCCCAATTAGAAAGAGGGATACCATGAGAAATAGGCACAATCTGTGGTTAACAAAAGATGTAAAAGGATGATGTCAAATTGAAAGGTAGGTTATACAAAGTGGTAAGGACTAGTGGTAGACGGGGGACTGGGAAATTTTTTGGATTCAACAGCAGAAGACTGAAGGGCTCGTTAAAAAGAGAGAAAATGAATTTTGAGAGAAAACTTGCATGTAACATCAAACAGTAAAAGTTTACTTGGATATATAAATAGGAAGAGGGTGGCTAAGGTAAGTGTAGGGCATCTAAAGAACAAGGCTGGTGAATTAATAACAGAAAACAAAGAAATGACAGATACGTTCAAAAAATCTTTTGCATCAGTCTTCACTGTGAATACATTGCTAATATCCCTAAGGTATCAGAAGGGCTAATTTCAAATAACATGGTAGAACTTACAGAAATCCCAATTACAAGGGATAACATATTGGAGAAACTTGGGGATAAAGGTGGACAAGTTGCTTGGACGGGATAGACTGCATGCTAGAATTTTAAAGGAAGTGGTTGAAATTTTTCATAACTGGCTAAACCCCACGTGGGTACCAGAAGATTGGAAAACAGCTAATGTGACTCCCTTTTTCAAAAAAAGGAGAAAAGTGGAAGGTAGGGAACTACAAGCCAGTTAGTTTAACTTTTATTGTTGGCAAGAAGCTAGAGTCAATAATCAGAGAGGAAACAGCTCATCATTTAGGAAAGCTGAATATAATTAAACCTAGTTAATATGGTTTTGTGAAAAGTAAATCATGTTTGACAAATTTGCTTGAATTCTTTGAGGATGTAACAGGGAGAGTCAATAGAGGGGAACCTGTAGAAATTTATTTAGGTTTCCAAAAGGCATTTGACAAGGTACCACATAGGGGGCAGGTGCACAAATTAAATACCTATCTTATTGGAGGAAGTGTGTTAGCATGGATTGAAAACTGGCTGTCTCATAGAAAAGAGAGGGTCGGAATAAATGCGTCCTTTTCAGACTGGAAGGAGGTAACTAGTGGAGTACCACAGGGATCAGTTCTTGGTCCACAATTGTTCACTATTTACGTTAATGACCTGGAGGAAGGAACAGCATGTAATGTTTCCAAGTTTGCCAATGATATGAAAATAGATGAAAGAGCATGTTGTGATAAGGATACTATGATACTGCAGAATCAGAATCGGGTTTATTATCACTGACATATGTTGCGAAATCTGTTGTTTTGCGGCAGCAGTACAGTGCAAGACAAAAAAATTACTATAAGTTACAAAAAAATAAATAAATAAAATTGTGCAAAAAAGGAATAACGAGGTAGAGTTCATGGACCGTAAAGACTGTCAAATGGAATTCATTATGGGAATATGTGAGGTCATGCACATAAGTATCTGGAATCAAAAGGCAGTTTATGATCTAAATGAAGAAAGATGGCAAATAAGTGAAGTATAGAAGGATCGAGGTGTTCCAGAGCATGTATGACAAAAAGCTGACTGGGAGATCCAACAAGTCTTTAAGGCAAATGGCATTGTGGCTTTCATTGCAAAGGGGCTGGAGTTTAAAAATAGCAAGATTTTGTTGCAATTGTACAGGGTGTTTGTGAGGCATCACCTGGAATACTGCGTACAGTTATGAACCCCTTATCTAAAAAAATATAGTAACGTTGGAGGCAGTACAAAGGAGAATTACTAGCCTAATTCCTGGAATGAGAGGGTTGTTGAAATAAGAGAGATTAAGTAGTTTAGGCCTGTATTCCTTGGAGTTTAGAAGAATGATGGGTGACCTTATTCAAGCAAACAGGATCCGAATTAGACCTGACAGGATAGAGGTTGGGATGTTTTCACTGGTGGGTGAGTCTTGAACAAGGAGACATAACTACAAGACAAGGGGCTGGTCATTTAAAACTGAGGTACATAAAAACTTCACCACTCACAAAGGGTGATGAAAACTCTGGAATTCTCTGCCCCGGTGGGTGTTAGAAGCTGGATCATCAGAAATAATTAAAGTGGAGGTTTTTAAATATTTTGTAGATTGAGGAGTGCGGAGAAATCGCACAGAAGAGAAGGCCAGCATAGAACAACAATGATCGTGTTAAATAGTGTGGTTGGCTTGAAAGGCCTGATGGCCTACTCTTGCTCCTATTTTCTTTCTTTCTTGTGTTGAGATAGAAATTCTATTCCAAGGACAAGGAGAGTAGCAGGTTGGCCTGTTGAGGTTTTTGATATGGGGATTTAAATTAACTTATTAACTGCTTTAGACAAAATGCTACTTAAAGTCAATAATGTGATGAAGATTGAAAAATTACCTGAATGCATTTTCTGACAATAAATTTAAGTAAATGTAATAGCAAGGCCACAGACAATTAAAGCAAAATTTAAAATTTCGTTAAGCTCTGTAAATTATCAAATCCAGTATCCGATTATTTAGAAGTCCCAATGGTTTGATATATGACCCTCAAGGTGATGTTTTGTGTACTCCCTTCTGACTCACTGAGGCCCTGAATCCTGTGCTCCTATCTGACTCACTAAGGCACTAGGTCCCTTGAAACTTATCAGGTTCATGGAAATATTTATTTTTCTACCATGTAACATTTACCTGTATATGAAACAAAATGTGAATTGAAGGTGTGTTACTGGGAATAACCATCAATAGTCTGGAAAATCTGCTAAATTGGCACCCACCAGATTTTTTTATTATCTTTTAGGAAAAGTCAGCTTCATCTAATGGGGACCACTGATAAAATTTCAAAGGTAGACATGTTATAGACCCTAAAGGTGAACAATTTCTTAGGTGTTGTTTGACAGCTACTTCAGTCAATGCATTTCACTCAACCTTTGCTGTACTCCAGGGTTCATGTGATTCTGGCTGGAAAACAGTTGGAGGAACTAATTTTTTAGTTATATTCAATTGTCACAAATTTGAATTCAGTCAATTACATAGCAGCAAGCTTTGGCAGGAGGAAGAACCCCAGACTTCATGGCTACATGAGGTTTGATCTTTTCATATTGTGGGAAGATTCAAGAAAGCGTATATTAGGCCACTGTGCCATCATTATGGCCCTATTGGGGAAATGGAATTTCTTGCTACTCCTTTTCTCTTTTAAATGAAAGGAATGGAAGTGCAATTTTGAAAGGAAGGAAGGAACAGATTTTTTTGTATACTAGGCAAACAAATGCACATTTATTTAAAGGAAATGGTAAACATTAGGTTTTATTAACATTTTTGAAAAAAAACTAAGTATGCACTATCTAATTATATTTAATGTGTTTATTCCCAGAAAATGAAGAAGTTAAGGAGACGACATTGAGGGAGCTTAAAATGCTCCGTACTCTAAAGCAAGAAAATATTGTTGAACTTAAGGAGGCTTTTCGAAGAAGAGGAAAGCTATATTTAGTCTTTGAATATGTAGAGAAGGTCAGTGATACAAGAACAATTTCTGAGCTAGAGATTTTCTGCCTGACTTCAGAGCTGGCTTCTCCTTCAACACTTGCAATGAAAAAGTTTTCCTCAATTGCTCAATATGTAACTGCATTGTATGACATGGTTGTCAGCTCTGCAAAATGCTGTGGTCCTAGTGTTCAGGTTCTGTCTTTTCTCTACTGGATTAGGAAATGGCATCCAAAGTTCTAACTGATATACTAAAAGAGTCTCTGTTTTCTTGGGGCTGAAATGTAAAAAAGACCTGAATTCCTGTATGTAATCACCACCAGCGAAAATTGCCAGAAATTTGTAGGTGTCCACAGGTAAGAACCGGATGGGTGATACTAATTCATAACTATCACAAGAGTATTTTCAAGCCAAAACCAAAAATACCAAAACTTTGCTAAAAGTGTCAGGTTTTAAATAGTATTGTGGAGATATACAGAGCCTTAAATAGGGAATTCCAGAGTTTTGAGTCTAGGCAGCTGAAGGTAGAACCTCCAGTGGTGGAGCAATTTAAATTTGGGATGTCTAAGAGACTAACTAGAATTAGATCAGCCTTGGTTTTGATGTCAGTCTTCTTTTACTCTGCTGTTGAGGTGAACATAACAAATGGCTTTTCAGCTAAAGTGTTTGAGTTCCATGTGAATGAATGCAGAAGATTACATGTTAGTTTAGAGTAGGTTAAAAAGAGGACAAAAAAATATTTGGAATACGTGATCTTTGAGAAAAATGCTTTAATTTTATTTTGAATGTATGGTCATGTCCTGCAATACTGATGTCACTGTTAAAATAATTTGTTAAATTTAGTGGAAGTATTAATAAAAGGACCTGTGTGCTAATGCCTAATTTTACCATTTTTTTAAAAAAAGGAATTACTATACTATGTTTAATTTTAAAATGCAGGTTTGTGTTTTTATAGAATTTACTCTATTTCTGCAGTGCGAAGTTAAATTCTTCTATGATGGTATAGAATGAACTTATTTTTTGTTTTGGTTTCCAGAATATGCTTGAATTACTTGAAGAAATGCCAAATGGTGTTCAGCCTGACAAAGTGCGGAACTATATCTATCAGCTAATCAAAGCAATTCATTGGTGCCACAAGAATGATATTGTTCATCGAGGTAACCATTCAAATAGTTATAGCTGTGGTGTCTGCTTCAACAACAATAAGTGCATCTTTTTTTTGTTATCATGTTCAATGAAATACATTCTGTAAGGAACATGATTTTGTTCTTATTTGCAGACTTTTGTGCTGGTTGTGAGGGAAAACTCAAAATGGTAACTGATTTTGCCAGTAGCTCATTTTGTTCTCTTTAGTTGAACTTGCAATTACTTTGAATAAATGTAGTGGTGGAACACAACCTATTAAGAGCTGTCTGTCTCAATCCCATATCATTATTATGTAAATTAATGCAGGTTAAAAATGGAATATTTATTTTATATTTAACATTTGTTGACACGGGAGATTTTTGAGTGGTGAATGGTTTTGTAGAGTCAGGGTTTACTGGGGTGCTGATCTTAATTTGAAATGAACTCTTACTGTTTTTTTCATTTTTCACTTTAATATTTCACTCGAGTGGACTGTTGTTGCCTACATAATCTCATACCTTGTGCATGTGGTCATTCTTTGTGTTATTCATGGTAAGAGTTAAACATTTTTTATCTTAGTGTGGGGTTAGAACATAGAACAGTACAGCGCAAGAATAGGTCCTTTGGCTCACCATGTCTCTGCTGGCCATGATGCCAAATTAAACTAATCCTATCTGCCTGTATGTGATCCATATCCTTCCATTCCCAGACATGTGCCTGTCTAAATGCCTCTTAAACACCACTATTGTGTATGTTTCTAGCACCACCCTGGCTATGCATGCAGGCACCTGCCACTGTCCTTGTAAAACAACCTTCCCCCCTCACCTAAAGCTAGTCCCTCTAGTATATGACATTCCTACCTTGGGAAAAAGACTTTGACAATCTATTTATGCCTTCCATAATTTTATAAGCTTCTATCAGGTCTCCCCTCAGCCTCTGATACTCCAGAGAAAACATTCCAAGTTTGTCCAACTTCTCCTTATGGCTAGTACTCTCTAATCCAGGCAGTATCCTGGTGAACCTTTTCTGCATCTTCTCCAAAGTCTCCACATCCTTCCTGTAATGGGGTGACCAGAACTGGACGCAATACTCGACATGACCTAACTAAAGTTTATACAGCTGCAACATGACTTCTTGACTCTTGTACTCAGTACCTTAGCCAATGAAGGCAAGCATGCTATATGCCGCCTTTACCACCCTATCTAATTGTGTTGCCACTTTAAGGGAGCTTTAGACTTGGACCCCAAAGATCCTTCTGTACATCAATACCCTTAAGGGTCCTGTCATTTACTGTGTACATCCCCCTTGCATTTGACCTCCCAAAGTGCAGCACCTCATCCTTGCCCAGATTAAACTCTATCTGCCATTTCGCCACCCATATCTGCAACTGATCTGTATCCTGCCATATTCTTTGACGACATTTTTCACTATCCACAGTTCCACCAATTTTTGTGTTGTCTGCAAACTTACTAATCAGCTCAACTACATTTTTGTCCAAGTCACCTATATATGTCATAAACAACAGAGGTCCCAGCACTGATCCCTGCAGAACACCACTGGTCACAGACCTCCAGTCAAAATAACATGACTAAAGCCATGCTGACTGTCCTTAATAAGTTCATGCTTTTCCAAATGTGAGTGAATCCGATCCCCAGGAATCTTGTCCAATAGTTTCCCTATCACTGAAGTGAGGCTCACCAGCCTATAATTTCCTGGAATTATCCCTATTGCCCTTAAACAAAGAAACAACATTGGATACTCTCCATTCCTGAGTTGCAGAAAATATCATTGCTGAACTTGATTTTGTCCACCTGTGCACAGTCCAGCAGTAATCAAAAGTTATCAATCAAGAGGAAATCCCTGTGTGGTATTTTGCTTCTCTTCCTCCAAAGCCCAGGCTTTAAGGCCTTATAGTGTTCATACTGATGCCTGAATCTGATTATCATACTTGGGACAGATAGGGATTAAATCTGCTACCTTCATAATCTCTTGTTAGTTCCAAGTCAGATATTGAACTGACATTTTGGTGCCAGTGATTGGAGTGTGTTTCTGTAAATATTTCAAACTGAAGTCATTGTAAACTTTGGTTTCATGTCTAAAAGATGTTCCCTTCAATTTTCACTTCTAAACTTCTGCCTGAAATGAGAACAAGGCAGTTTTCAACCATATAGTTACTGCTCCAATAATCATCTACTCAATGTTATGGGTGCCTGAGAGAATAACACAGAGTTTAATCAAAATTATATTTGGTCACCTATTCCTCAGTGTACTCTGTGGACATTTATGAGAGGAAACCAAAGAAACTGCAGATGTTGGAATCTGAAATAAAAACTGAAAATGCTGGAAACACTCAGCAGGTCAGGTAATGTCTGTGGAAAGAAACAGTTAATGTTTCTGATTGAACGTCAACCTTCATCAGATTATTGTTAGCAGTCTTTTTGTCATAGTCTTTAATCTAATGATAGTGTCTCCATTTTGAATGCCATTTTTAAAGTGAAATGCAGGGTTGACAAAATGAAATATATTGCTAAAGCAATTTTTAAAATTTAAAATAAAGAAGCAAATATTCTATGTACATCCTTAGAAGCATTTTTCCAGTTGTCAGTTAAAACCAAAAATTGAGGTCCCAATTATAAATTATTCTATGTGCCAGATTAACTGATATTGACTGAATATGACCAGTCTTTGTAGTCCTGTCTATTTAGGCAATTTGAAACTTAATGATACCAGTCAAAACCTATATCAAAAATCGTAAGAACTGTTGGCACAAGTTTAGCATTTCAGGTGATTGTTTCTGTTCAAGGAGGCTGCCTGATCTGCTGAGTGTTTCCAGCATTTCCAGTTTCTGTGCAAGTTACTTCAATATGCATCCTTCACGCAATAATTACCTATGTACCCTGATTCAAATCAAAAATAATAATTAATTTGGGCTGTATTTTTGATGTATTCAAAATAATGGAGTGCAAATTAATTCCACAATAATCCTGCACAATTTGGTAGGTGCTTTAAAGAAATTTCAGTCAAATGATATCCTTTTTGAAGACCTAGCTAACTAACTGTATTTTGTTCTATTTTAGACATCAAACCAGAAAATCTTCTAATCAGCCACAATGATATGTTGAAGTTATGTGATTTTGGTAAGTCATTTCTAATTTATTCATACAGTGTTTTTCCATATTAAGCTAACACTCTGGTTTAGAGAGTACATGTTCATTAATTTTCAGGTGATGCTATTTTGGATGCTAAATAAACTACAATTTCCATAATGTGTCTAAGGTGGCAAAAGGCACCAAGGCACTTTACAATGCATTAAATAAAAAAAAGTCCAGTTATGTAAGGAGATAATGAACCAGATGACCAAAAGCTTGTTCAAAGAACTTCCTGAACTAGGAATGAGAGAAGGAGAGGTTTAGATCCGATTGCGTGTAATCTATTTGACAGTCTTGAATTTTATCAACTTTGTGCACTGCAGAACTTCAATTCATGGCTAACTTGATTACTTTGTCTGTGAAAGCAAATGTGATCCACTAACCTCACTGTGGAATTTTTAGTCAAAGAAGTTTTAGAAGTTTATATTGAGTGACCTTCTGCATGTTTCTGGATTCAGTAAATTGAACTGATGTACATTAAAATAAGATTTGGGCTTTCACTTTTCTTTAAGAAAAGCTTGAAGACAATTTCGCAATTGAAAGTCAATTTCCAAGAATACTAAGGTGTTTCTTTTAGTTTTTTTTAAAAAACTGAGATTGTGATTTGCATAAATATGCAAATTTTATTGGCATAGTTATTTGTCAATCATTTTTGAATATCTGCACAAGTTATGTCATAGGCACACTTTAATTGTATAAACCCAGAATATGCTGTCAAAATGATCATAGATTAGGGTTTCATGCCCAGTTATAAATACTTGTGGCAAGGTTGCTTTATCATGTGATTTACAAACCGCCAATTATTTGATGATTTATGTCACTCCACTGTTTGCTTTGCTGGCAACCTCCCCTTGAATGTCAACAAATGCTGGATTTGTGCTGTCGAAACAAGTTAAACTTGCTGCTGCAAATCCACTCATTTGTTTTGTGGTTTAAGGATTGCATAGAACATAGAACAGTACAGCACAGGAACAGGCCCTTTGGCCCACAATGTTGTGCTGAACCAATTACATTAGTAATAAAATGCCCAACTAAATGAATCCCTTCTGCCTACACAATGTCCATATCCTACTATTTCCCTCACATTCAAGTGCCTATCTAAGAGCTTCTTGAATGCCCCTATTGTATTTGCCTCCACCACCACCCTAGGCAGCGCATTCCAGGCACCCACCACTTTGCCCCGCAGATCTCCTTTGAACTTACCCCCATCACCTTAAATGCATGCCCTCTGGTATTAGACTTTTCAACCCTGGGGAAAAGATACTGACTGTTTACTCTATGTCTCTCATAATCTTAAACCTCTTTCAGATCTCCCCTCAGCCTCTGCCACTCCAGAGAGAACAACCCAAGTTTGTCCAACCTATCCCCATAGCACATGACCTCTAATCCAGGCAGCATCTTGGTAAACCTCTTCTGCACCCTCTCCAAAGCCTCGACCTCCTTCCTATAATGGGGCGACCAGAACTGAATTCAATACTCCAGATGCAGCCTAACTTAAAGTTTTATAAAGCTGCAGCATAACTTCCTGACTCTTGAACTCAGTCCCTCGACTAATGAAGGCAAGCATGCCATATGCCTTCTCTACAGCCCTATCAACTTGTGTAGCCACTTTCAGGGACCTATGAACTTGGACCCCAAGATCCCTCTGCTCATCAACACTGTTAAGGGTCTTGCCATTAATAGTGTACTATCTCTTTACATTTGATCTTCCAAGGTGCAACACTTCACACTTGGCCGGGTTGAACTCCATCTGCCATTTCTCTGCCCATATCTGCAACTGATCTATATCCTGCTGTATCCTTTGCCAGTCTTCTACACTATCCACAACACCACCAGTCTTTGTATCATCTGCAAACTTACTAACCCACCCATGTACATTTTCATCCAGATCGTTTATATACATCACAAACAGCAGAGGTCCCAGTATGGATCCCTGAGGATTACCACTAGTCACAGACCTCCAGCTAGAATAAGTCCCATCAACCACTACCCTCTGTCTTCTACGGGCAAGCCAGTTCTGAATCCAAACGGCCAATTCACTGTGCATCCCATGCATCTTAATCTTCTGGGTGAACCTCCCATGAGGTACCTTGTCAAACGCCTTACTAAAATCTACGTAGACAACATCCACAGCTCTACCTTCATCAACCACCCTCATCACTTTGTCAAAAAA
Source organism: Pristis pectinata (assembly GCF_009764475.1). Lineage (NCBI taxonomy): Eukaryota > Metazoa > Chordata > Chondrichthyes > Rhinopristiformes > Pristidae > Pristis > Pristis pectinata. The sequence continues at coordinate 69,066,912 of NC_067408.1, read as the reverse complement.
CTCAAGTTAGTAAGGCACGTATTGCCCTGCACAGAGCCCTGCTGACTGTCCCTAATTAGTCTCTGGTTTTCCAATTGCTCACAAATCCTATCCCTAAAAATCCTATCGCTAGGAATCCTCTCCAGTAACTTCCTTACCACTGACTTGAAACTCACCAGTCTATAGTTACCAGGATTATCCCTGTTTCCCTTCTTGAATAATGGAACAACATTAGCTACTTGCCAGTCCTCCGGGACCTTGCGTGTGGCTAGAGAGGACATGAAGATTTTGGTCAAGGCCCTAGCAATCACATCTCTTGCCTCTCTCAATAATCTGGGGTATATCCCATTAGGCCCTGGGGACTTATCCACCTTAATGCTCTTTAAGTTACCAAACACTGCCTCCTCTTATCTCAAAATGCCCTAGCATATTAGCATGCTCCATACTGATCTCCCTATCCTCCACGTCCTTCTCCTTAGTAAATACTGATGCAAAGTACTCATTAAGGACCTCGCCCACATCCTCTGCTTCCAAGCACATGTTCCCTCCTTTATCCTTGAGTGGTCCTACCCTCGCCCTAGTTATCCTCTTGCTCTTGATGTATGTATATAATGCCTTGGGATTCTCTTTAATCTGACTTGCCAAGGATTTTTCATGGCCTCTCCTGGCTTTCCTAATTCCCTTCTTGAGTTCCTTTCTGGCTTCTTTATAATCCTCAAGTGTTCTGTTTGATCTTAGCTTCCTAAGCTTTACATACTTTTCATTTGTCGCCTTGACTAAATTTACTACCTCTCTCGACATCCAAGGTTCTTTTACCTTGCCATCCTTGTCCTTTCTTCTTACTGGAACATACCTGTCTGTACTCTGTGCAGTTGGTCAGTAATGAAGTAGCTTGCATTTCAAATACCATTCCATCTTGAAACCAGGTGGCAAGAAAATAATAATTGTTCTGCATATATCTAGTTCATAACCAAAATTCAAGTTAGAGTTTTGTTAACTGACTGAACTGACGTATTAAATTATTTTTTTCTTGTGAATTCTGATTGGGATTAAAGTCCATGCTAAATAAATTCAACCTTGTCAGAATTTGCAGATACCCTACATACTACCTACAAAGTAGGCAGTCCAATAATTTGTAAATTCTCAGCAACCACCATGTTAATTCTGGATGTGACACTGGAAACTATTTAAATTGGAATCCTTGACAGGAGACTATCTATTCATATGTTTATTTGTTGCTTGAAAAACATAAAAACTTCAGTACTACACATTATCCTGCCTGTTATTCATTGATGAATTTTACTTAACTGAATAGATGTCTAAGTTATCACTTTAGAACATTGTCAACCATTCTAAGATTAAGCTTTATTGATTATATGACTTATTGATCTATTTTTCACCAAGATCCTTGATACCCTGTTGATCCATCATTACACTGATACTGCCAGAAAATTGTGCTGCAGAATAAATTGGAGCTAAGGGACGAAGGAAAAAAATCCACTTGGAGCACTTACATAAGATGTTCAAGCAGTTACAGTTCATAGTTTTCTTATAGATTGTTTTGAATAGGCAAAGTTAAACAAATCCTTTGTGGAGGGAAAGGAAGATTACCAGTACACTTAGTTTTATGTTGCAGTATTTGAATTTAAATAATGTTTTGTATAGTCTCAAACTGTATTCAGCCAAGACTAAATTTATTGAACACTGGCTGGACAAAAGGAAAGTTTGAACATCAAATGATCAAAAAATCAAATTCAGGCATAAATTTCCCACAGATTGTCAGAATGTTCATCCGTCCTATGAGTAAGTGGTGAAGAATCACATGGTTTTAATCTTTTTGGTGAGGGGAAAAGGAAATGTCAAAGAAATATTAATGAATGTAGACAATTGAAGAGAAGACTGCTGTGTCCTTGTACAAAGGGAGAATGAACTAACATGTATATAAAATGCACTTAACATCTTTAGATTCTATTTACTTTTAGCATCAGAAGTTAGGAATAGGGATGGTTATAGTCCATTCAGCCCTTCGAGCATGTTCTAGCATTCAATAAAATCATACCTGATTTGATCTTGACCTTAACTCTACTTTCATGCCTTATCTTCATAACCTATTATTCCTTCGAAGTCTTAAGAACTTCCTCAGCTTTGAATATACTTAATGGCTCAGCCTTCCTAGCTCTTTGAGAATCCCTTCATACCTGGAATCAATCTATGACCCTTCTATGCATTGCCTCCAAGGCAAGTACATCTTGACAAATAAGAATCAGAATCAGGTTTATTATCACTGACTTACTTGACGTGAAATTTATTGTTTTGTGGCAGCAGTACCAAAACCTCATACTGTACTCAGTCCTGTACAGTTGTAACAAAACTTAATTACTTTTTTACTGCTACCCCTTTGCAATAAATGCCTATATCACACATGTCATTCTAATTGCCTGCTGTACCTGCTTGCTAACTTTGTGTTGCTTATTTGAAGATGCTATCTGAACATCAGCACACAATAGTGTCAAACCAATTAAGCACTAGTTTACTTTTCTCTCTTCCTACTAAAATGGATAACCTCACATTTCTCCACTCTACCTGCAGTTGTTTTGTTCACTTAACCTGTGTCCTCCTCACAACTTAATTTTTCAGTGTATCTTTTTATCATCAGCTGTCTTTGCGACATCTGCTTCATTCATGTAAATTATTAACTTAGAATATAAATAGGTGAGGTCCCAGCATTGATTCTTGTGGCAGTTTTCCAATCTGAAGATGGCCTGATTTCTGCCAATTAAGCAATCTGAATGCAAACATATTTCCCTCAATACAAATTTGTGCAAGAACTTTCCATTTGGCATCCTGCTGAATGCCTTCTGGAAATTGAATTCCACAGCATCCGTTTATTCCCCATTGTCTGCCCCACTGGTTACATTCTCAAAGAACACTACTAAATTTGTCAATCCCTTTTATATAGCCGCATTGACTCAACCTAATCCTATTGTGAATTTCCAAATGTCCTGTTAGCACTTCCTTCGTGGACCGCATTTTCCCAACAACAGATATTAGGCTAATTTGGCTGCATTTCCTTCTTTTTGCCTGTTTTCTTTAATAGTGGCATTCGCAGCATTCCAATACACAGGCATCCTTATAGAACCTTGGGAACTTTGGAAGATCACAACCAGTGCATCCTTTATCCTCCCAATTAATTCACTTAGAACTCTAAGGTGCAGGCCATCTGATACAGGGGATTTTTAGCGTTTTGTCCCATTAGTTTGCCTGTAACGGTTTATATGGTGGTAGTGATTATTTTGAGTTCCTACCTTTTGCCACTTAAATTCTTGTTCTTTTTTTGTTTTTCCTTTGTTTCCTGTACTGCAAAGAAAGATACAATATTTATGTAATGTCTCTGTCACTTCCTTGTTGTCCATTATGAAATATCTTAGTGCAGTTATTGATAACACACACACCTGCTTATTTGTGCAATACCTAAACAGAAGGAAGTCATTAAGCCTCTTAAACCTGCTCCATTTATCACCTCATAGTTGATTTTAAAACTCAACTCCATTTATGTGTTGTTCCATCCCGCTGCATACTCATATTTAACAAAAAAAACTATCAGTATTAGTCTTGAGAAATTAATATGACCGCTTTAGCCTTTGGGGAGTGAAGTTCCAGATTTATACCATGTTTGTTTGGAAATGTCCTTCCTGATTTCTCTCCTGAATAGCCTAGCTCTTTTTTTTAATAAAAGGTTATTCCCCCTTGTTCTGGATTTTCCCTTCGAGAAGAAATATTTTCTCTGCTTCTACATTTTCAAATCCCTTTATTATTCTGAATACCACAGTTTGATCATCTTTTAGCCCTTTAACCTCAAGGGAACATAAGCCAAGTTGATCCAACCTTGGTTCATAATTTAATCTTTAAAACCATACATTATACTGAAGAATCTCTGCTGTATTTCATGTATTCGCCACTGCCAACCCACCTCCAGACAAGGCCAATGCACATATATTTCCAGAAGAATTCCAGACAGGTTCTGAAGAAAAATCTATACAATTGAAACTTGTATAATTCACCCCCCCCCCCCCTATATTTTAGCCCCCTTGAATTGAAGCTGAACATTCCATTAACCCTTTAAAATATCTTTGTTTTTTATTCTCTAGATTTTAGTACCTTTTGTGTGCATGGGTACTTTTTTATCTGCATAGTTCAGAGTGTCTTTCCATTAAGAACTTATTCGGACCTGTCTGAGGTTAAAATAGAGGTCGTTCCTTTGAATGGATAAAAATCAAGTAAAGACTGATGCTAACAACAGGCAAAATTGGTGACATAAACAAAAGTATTTGGAAGAAGTCAAATTAACCCATTATAGCTATAATTAAAGATGAATCTATTGGTGGATTCAAAATAAATACACAAATAGAGATTACAGAAAAATTAGGTATAAGATGGCGTCAACAGAACTGTGCGTCAGGGTTAGAGGACTCAAATGGATGATCTCTTAATTCCCATTCTATAATAATTTAGTCCAATCATTTAATCTGCCTATGTCCATTTGCAAGTTTTCTGCTCTCTTCCGTACAATCCATCTAACTCATCTAGACTTTTGTGCACGTTTTTTCTATTAATTCATCCAACTTCTTTGACATGCAAGTAAAGCCCTGGCTCCAGAACTGATCTCCGGGGAATGCAACTTACCACTTCCTGTGAATCAGAGAACACTTCCATGTCCTCTAACCCTGATGCACAGTTCTGTTGACACCATCCTATACCTAATTTTTCTGTAATCTCTATTTGTGTATTTATTTTGAATCCACCAATAGATTCATCTTTAATTATAGCTATAATGGGTTAATTTGACCTCTTCCAAATATTTTTGTTTATGTCACCTATTTTGCCTGTTGTTAGCATCAGTTTTGACTTGATTTTTATCCATTCAAAGGAACAACCTCTATTTTAATCTTTGTATCTTATTTATAAATTCCCACTTTTAAAATATAGTAATTTAATAATCTACAATATTGTTGAGTATTAAATGATGGCTGAATGATTGACACTTGCTCAGTTTTGCTTGGTTTATTTACCATCTCTTCCTCAAATTTACACACCCACCAAATTTCTATTTAAATCACCTTCATTTTGTTCCCACCTTATTCTGTTAAATAATTCACTTTGATCTGCTCTTGACAAAAATTTGGCTGTCACAAGTATCAACCTTCATATACCTTTTAAGCAAAGTCCAATTTCGGCTGCTGCCAACCACGTAGTATCTAATTAGCATCTTCAATTACTAAATTACAGTGGACTGAGAGATATACTTCAGTTTAATTAAACATGATTTTTGCAATGTTTTCTGAAGCTGACACTCAATATTGTTTGTATATCTTGAAACTTGGATCTCATTAACCAAGGGGAGAGAGAGAGAGGATTTCTAAATTTATTAGGAAAATATCACGATGCACCAGGCAGCATGAGTGTAACAGAAATTCGCACAGAGTTGGCACAGAGCAGAGATTGAAGTTAATTTACCAAGTTTTTATCTAAAGCACATTTTTTCCTGGCCGCTGCTCAAAATAATTTAAAATTAGGGAATGTGGAGTCCTTCAAGAAGCCCTTTCCCTGAAGCTTCCTTCTTTGTCAATTTTCTCTCTTTGCTTTCCTTGAAAGAATAGATGTTTTACCAGGGTATCCTCTGTGATTACATTGAATTGATCATGAATTGAACCTCAGGCCACCTTAGGTTTTATTCAGGTATTCGCTTCATTATTTTACAGAGCCAATATGGACTTCAGTCCTTTGTGGTTTAAAGCAAAAGCTCCTCATTGTCTGTTGGAGAATATAATTAACCATTTCAAAATTGACAATGCATGAATTTGTAATTGCAGATAGCCTGTTTCTACTTTTTGGTCCTCCTTTGCTTCGCTTCCCATCCTTTGGCAGCTGATTAACCTGTGGCACTATGCCGTTCTTAGATAGGAGACAGATTTGGTCAGTCTCTTCTGCATTTATTATTGTCACATGTACTGAGGTACAGTGGAAAAACTTTGGTTTGCATGCAATCTGTACAGATCATTTCTTCAGATGAGTACATTGAGGTAGTACAAGGGAAAAGCAATAACAGAATGGAGAATATAGTGTTACAGTTAGACAAAGTGCAGCGCAGACAGACAATAAGGTGCAAGGCCATGATGAGGTAGATTGTGAGGTCAATAGTCCACCTTATCATACAAGAGGTCCATTCAATAGTCTTATTATAGCAGGATAGAAGCTGTCCTTGAGCCTGGTAGTACTTGCTTTCAGACTTTTATATCTTCTGCCGAGGGGAGGGGGGAGAAGAGAGAATGTCCAGGGTGGGAGGGGTCTTTGATTATGTTGGCTACTTTATCAAGGCAGTGAGCATCTCCATAGGCATTGTTGTTGTCATCACAGCTGTTAGTCCTCCTTTGGGTATTCTAATGGTTGCACCCTTCTTAAGAGCTATTATCTTGCAGGTAGTTCATCTGAATTAATTTAATTTTATTTGTTTTGGTATCTTCACTACAAGATCCATGCAATTCCAAGATTATCACATTCTTAAAGAGATTAATTCAATCTCTCTACCTTGAAAAAGAACTTTATATTTTTTTGGATCAGGGGGTTGGATGTACTGACTTCAAATCCCACTTTATGTCTCTGATACAGTAAATTGCATCATGAAAATATGAAACTTCTGTGTATATAAAAAATCAGCAGCCTATGCCTACTTTACTGAAATTGTAATATCTTCATATCCAAAATATTGGGAACATGCAAATAAACATGCTGGTTGTTTTTATTGATCATCATATTAAAAAAATGATTTATATACACAAATTGTAGAATTTACCACAATAACACTTGGAGCCCAGCACATGAAAATGAGATATCCATAGATGTCATGTGTGAGATTCCCAAACATAAGTAAGCAAGACTGCCTTTATTACAATTCTTCTCACCCAGCTTCCAATCCAGTTCCTCTTGTCTATCCCTATCCTGTAGCAAGTTAAGTTTTTGACTAAAATGTTTAACATTTATTGAGAGTAAATGTGAATCTGAGTGAATTTGTCTACAATGAGTTTGTAGGAAAAAAATCCTTTGCACAATTATGTTCTATTGGAATCCTGGTAACAACCCTGAATTCTATTTCGATGAAAGAATTTTTGTATCTTATCTTGAAATTTTACATTGTTAATTATTTATCTTCAGGATCTGAAGACTATGTTGATATGTAACATGCCTACATTTTAGTTTCTTACAATGACAGGATTTGCTCGGAACTTGTCAGAGGGCAGCAATGCAAATTACACAGAATATGTGGCCACTAGGTGGTATCGTTCACCTGAGCTACTGCTTGGGTAAGTTGGGCAGCTGCACAATTATCTATTGCTAGGTTGTTGTCAAATATCAGATAGCTTCATTGGATTTGTTAAAGATAAATGATCAAAAATTGAAATATCGGCAATCCTTTGAGGGGTGTGGTGGATTAGAAAACTTATTGTTTTTGTACCTAAATAGTTATAGAATTCTGCTGATGGACACAGATATTAACATAAGATGAGAAAGGTTTTCACTTGCAGAATATGGTCTGCTTTGCTCTAGCTGATCAGGTACTCAAAGAAAGGAATATGCCATACACAGTTCTCCAAGTAAACTTTGTAATTGGTGTAAAGTTTATTTTTAAAACAATTTTGACAAAAGATGGGAGCAAAATATGATTTTGCAAAGAAATAGTAATATTTTGTACTAGAGCATAGTTACATGATGGGGGTTTTTGACTAGATGAACCTTTAAGGATGGACGATTTGTGATGGTATCCATAATACCCTTCTTCAGCTTGGTTATTTGTTGTTTTCCTTTCGGCTGTTTTCCTGGATGATGTTTGATAGAAAATGAAACCTGACTTTATACCTGGTTAATTGACATATTATGGCAACTGGGTATTAACCCAGGGGGTCTCATACAGACAACAGTAATTTGTGAAATACCTTACCAGATTTTTCAGACCCAGGAAAAGGCGATTGTAAAACAAAGTCTTTCAACAGCTGGCTTATTGAGTCTATAAGTTTAATTTAGAGTTGATACCTTCTGTGAGACACACGTCTACTTATTTTTAAATGTTTATCCTGATACTAAACCCTATGTACAAGTGGGAAGAGAGCTGACTTGCATGTTCATTTCATATTAATACTTAGGAAAAGATTAATCACAAAAAAGAAACTTGCATGAAAGAAAAAAGATAATATCCCTTGATATACTACTGGCTTTGCTTCAACTTGGAGAAATTCTTTTTGCTCAACATAGAGCTGAAGTATGAATATTTGATGAATGACAAAGATATAATGGGATAGTTTTATTTCAGGAAATGATTGCTCATGATGTTATGTATCCTGGATCTAACTAAAACATCAAATTCCTTTAATTGGATATGTTTAATAACAAGATGTGTTATATTTATCCATTCATCTTAGTCAGAGCTGCCAGCCAGTGTTTACAGTGTGAAGTAGCAATGCCTTTGCATGGACCCTTTATGGAAAAGCCTTCATATTATGAATAGAATGAAATTCAGTTCCAAATGGACACATCTTAGGCAGAAACTGAAATGCTTAAATATAAAGTAAAGCCTGTTTCACAGGTATGAGCAATGTGTTAGCTAAGGTAAATTGGAAAAATAGAATAAATGTTTAGAGATAGACAGACAAACAAAACCATTTTAGAAACTATTTCATACTTCTTCACATTCTGTTGAAAGATTGGAATGCTATGGGAAATGTGATCCTTCCATGGCTAACTAAAGAGGTAAAGGATATCATTGGATTAGTGTAAGCGGTATATGACATTGACAGCAATAAACCTGAAGACTGGAAGACTTTTAGGAACCAGCAGAATAATAAAAAGGGTGAAGACAAAATATGAGAGCCAGTGAAAAAGAAGTATAAATGAAAGTTGTAAGTGCCTTTAAAAACATGGCTGTCTGTCTAGAAGGGAATTTAATAGGCATCAAAGAAAATGGGTATGCTGTTTAAAAGAAAAATGATACTGTTAATTCATTGTGAAAGAATCTATAAAAATAGCAGTAAAAATGGATAGCCAATGGTTTAAAAAGAATAAGGAACTTAAATTAATAAACGTTAGTAACAAAAAGACATTTGAGAAATAATCATGAGGGGCATAGATAAGGTGGATGGTCACAGTCTTTTTCCCCAGGGTAGAGTGGTCTAAAATTAGAGGATATAATTTTAAGATGAGAAGGGAAAGATTTAAAAGTGACCTGAGGAGAAAGTATTTCATATAGAGAGTGGTGGGTGTACAGAACAAGCTGCCAGAGGAAGCTGTAGAGGCGGGTACAGTTACAATATTTAAAAGACAGTTAGACAGGTACATGGAACAAAAAGGTTTAAAAGGATATGGGGCAAACACAGGCAAATCAGACCAGCTTGGAAAGACGTCTTGGTTGGCATGGACAAGTTGGGCCGAAGGGTCTTTTTCTGTGCTGTATGACTCTAAATAAAGGGGACTCAAAGCTAACAAATCATTTGGACCAGATTGTCCACATCCTGGAGTTCTAAGAGAGGTGGCTGTCGAAATGACTACGTCAGTTACAATTTTGCAAAATTCCCTTGATTCTAGAATGGTTGCAATAGATTGGAAGATAACAAATGTAACAGCAGTTTTTTGGAAAGGCTAAGAAACAAAATATGGAATTGAAAACCATATCTTGATATTTGTTGTTGGGGAAAAATTGCTGAAATTCTTGCTGAATTTTTTTTTGTTGAGAAGAGTCAACATTATTTTATGGAAGGGAAATCATAGTTGTCATGGATGGATTTTTTTTTAATGAGGATGTATGCAACAGGATAGGTAAGGGGCACCAATGTATTAGGCATATCTGGATTTTCAAAATGTGCAAGTTCCAACCAAATGTAGCATATGAAGTTGATGTAATGTAATAACACATCATGGGGATGAATTAAGGGGCAGAAAAAGAGATCAAGAATAAATGGGTTATTTTAAGATTGACTGACTGTTACTAGTAGAGCACTGCAAATTGATATGAGGCACTTAGCTATTTGTACTCTAATAACTTGTGCGAAAGTAGATAGTGTACTATATTGACAATACAACACTAACGGAAAATAAACTATGGAGCATGCAAAGAACCTGCCAAAGGATATGGTCAGGTTAAGTGACTGGGCGGATAAATGCTAGATGGATCATAATGTGGAAGAGTATGAGGTTATCTTTTTTTGATAGTAAGTATAGAAAAAGAACATGTTAAAAATGGTGATAAATGTGTAAATGGTGTCCAGAGAGTGCTGAAACACAAAGAATGAAGTAAACATGAAGATACAGCAAGCAAATGGGGAAATTAAAAGGTTTATTGCCCTTTCTTGCAAGTGGGTTGCAGAGTCAGGCCGATGTAGACAAAGCTGCATTGGCCACAAACCACATCTGGAATATTGTATTCAGTTTTGCTTTATATACTTGCAATATATTTGCCTTGGAGGTAGTACAATATAGATGCAAGTGATTTGAGTATTAGAGTGGTTGTATAAGGAAGGATCAAGTAGAATGAGCCAATACTCTCTGAAGTTTAAGAGTAGGAGTTAATATTGAAACACAAAATTCTCAAATGTTATACTTTGGTAATTGTCATCATCTTAACAGGCTCTTTCTCCCACCTATTGCTTCATCCCCAAGCCCCACCCCCCACCCCCAAAAGAAGATCAAGGAAAAGCTATGCTTTTGTAATATGACACACAATGTCATTTTGTTATTTTATATTTCCACCCTTCCTTTGCAGAGCTCCATATGGAAAGGCTGTTGACATGTGGTCTGTGGGCTGCATTCTTGGAGAACTAAGTGATGGACAGCCACTTTTTCCAGGAGAGAGTGAAATAGATCAACTTTACACAATTCAGAGAGTTTTGGGACCACTGCCATCTGAGCAGATGAAGCTGTTTTACAGTAATCCTCGTTTTCACGGCCTACGGGTATACTGTTTAAAAATATTGAAATCAAACTAAGATTCAAGATCTAGGAAGAATTCTATGCAAATTACCTTTTTTTAAGGCTAAATGTTAAACTCTTCTAATCAAATACTTTAAGGTGCAGTTTTCTAAATGCAAAGCGGAGAAGATTGGATTATGTTTATTGGTCTTGTTACTTTGAAACTGTAAAATATATATATTTAGATGCAGACATCACTGGAATCACTAATTGTTAGGAGTGCTGATTGATTAAAATAATTGCAATTGAATATTTTTGCTCTATTAATATTGGCTTTAGTTACATACATAATTTACACCATTACTGCACCCATCTCGTTCATGTTTGTTTTAATGCTGATTCCATCATTGTCATCATCAAAAGCATATTCCAAACAAAAATTTGAATTCTTCTCGAAGAGGGCATTATTAACATTTTTTTTATTATTGTTATATCCAGCCACTGCAATTTAGGAAAAACGTTCGCCACCTGTTAAACGTGCAATGTAACCCAAGAATGGTCAGATTTTTATTACAAAAGGAGCCCAATTAAGGCCATCAATTGACATGTCAGGCAAAATATTATGAGTTCACTTCTGTAATCTATTGCCTGCCAATTTACACCACATCAAAAAGAATAAAAAAATGCTTGGTATTAAAGAATGATGTTGCCAATACTAAAACAGTTCTGCTTTGTTTTGTGGGGGGTAGCAGGGTCACAAAGTACAATAAATCATTTTGGCAAATATTTCAGTACTGTAAATCATAACTTAAACAGCTTTCATTCCAAATTACCATTAAATGATCCCAGAATATGTTGTATTACACCTGCCAAAGTTATATTTAACAATATTCTTTCTTATTTTTTCTTTGTAATATTTGTAACAATGTAAACAAAGAGAAGGCAAGTCATTCCTACATAACACAGAAACTAGCCATGTTGTGCAGGCAATGAGTTATGAAACTCACTGACCAAGGCATGCCTTGTTATCTTTAGACAGACACCAGCTACCAGCTTCTATCATGCATGAACAAGCATGCTGTATGTTAACTGAACAATTAAAAATGTATTTTAATCCTGATGAGTTCTAATCATAAATGAAAACTGCCCTGAATTTGGAAAAAATTGGATTTTAAAAGTAAAGCTAGCATTTTGCAGTTTGTGTTTACTGTAAAGTTTTCTTCCTTTGCCCTGACATATATGTTGATGGTAAACATAATTCGATGTTAAAACATCATTTTGGTAGAAGCTACCTTGTCCGTATGGGATATATAGTTGATGAGGGAGGTGGATGTGGAAATGGCCACAGTTTTTGTCTGTCTTAGTTATGGAAGTCCTGACAGAGCAATGGGGTGCAAGTGATTCATCCCAGCTCAGAAAATGCAAGGGGCATAAACCAGGGGACATCAGCCTGGTGGTCTGGAAACCCCTGGAGACCCTAATCAAGGACTAAATTAATTGTTGTTTGTGACAATATGGTAAATAAGAGCAATCACATGGAAGGCAATTTGTGTCCCACAACCTTGATTGAGTTGTATGGTGAACTTAAAACAAAGAATTGAATTTTGTGAGGATTAATAATTTTTTATAAGGACTTGCAAAAGGTGTTTGATTAGTTGTAGCAAAATAAACTTGTTAGCCAAATTTAAAACCATGGGATTCAAAGGCAGTGATAGTGGATTAAATATTGAGAAAGAGATGGAGCAGAGAATAGCAAAGGATAGTTGTTTTTCTGATTTGAAGGCATAGAAGTGCACTCCAGGGCCAGGTGTTAGGGCCACTGCTTATTTTGATGTGTTTTAGTGACCTGGGTGTAATAAAAATGGCTTAGTTTCACTTTTTCACATTCTAGGCCATCCCTCGGTAATGAATGGGTTCCATTTTTAGGGATATCCCTGAATTGATTTTATCCATAAATTAGACAATACACAAAAATCACTCAATGTGATAACCATAGATCCACAGTATTGTAATGAATGGCATCAACAGCATTTAAGACTGAAAAGAAAGAACAATTATTAGAAGTGGAAAGGGAGAGGAAACTAGTTCTGCCATTCGTACGGTGGACTTCTGAATTTAATAATATTATGGGAGCTAGTTCATATGTACGGGTGTCCATATGTCGGGCATTCGTAACGTGGGACAACCTGTATACACAGCTTGGAAATTTAGTAAATGGTGAGGATGATAGTAGTAAACTCGAACATAGACAGCTGAATGGTCAAGAACATGACAGGTGGAATTTAAAACATGGTCATGTGGATTGATGCATTTGGTTAGTAGCGTAAGAATAGTTGCAATAATTAAAAAATTTAAAAAGCCTACGGGATTGGCAACAGCTGGAGTTAACACACACAAATCCTTGAAAGTGGCAGGATAAGTTGGGAAACTATTCAGAAAAAAAAAGAACAAAAAGGATACTTAGTTTTGTATACAGAGGTATAGAACACAAAAGCAAGGGTTATGGTAAACTTTAAATCACTGAAGGGAAGTAATGACCAATTTTGGAAGCATACCAAGGTCTTAGGGATTTACAAGGATCAAGTTTGAGGGACTTCAATTATGCAGAGAATTTGCTGAAGCCAAATTGTCCTTGGATGAAAGTTTAGGAGGTGTTCAAAATTGAGGAATTCTAACAGATGATGGAGAGGAGATCTTTCTGCATGTTGGAGAACTTTTTTAATATAATTGGAAAAATAACCAAGAAAGAGATGGGAATAATTATGTGTACAATATGGAATGTTTGACATGAAAATCTGGTGGAAGTAGATTTACTACAAAATTACAAAGATAGAAATTTGAAAAGAAACAATTTACAAGGCTGTGCCAACTCTTTTAAGGAGCCTACACAGATATGATTGATTAAATGCTACCTCCTTTGCACTGTGATTCTGCAATATTTTAAGTAAAAACTCTGATTATAAGGTATGCTTATTTATCTTTCCCAACACTAGTTTTGCTGTTAAGATGAAAGGATGCTGCATGATGGAAGTTATAGTTTCTTGCTGAAATGTTAATTATATATCTTGAAATCCTAATATAAATCTTGATATTCTGTTAGAAAATTTCAGTAAACTATTTCATAATCCCGCTTGAGGAGAGTAACTTTGCTCATGTGGTCAAGTAAACTTCTGAATTAAACAGTGGTATAACACTGGTAACATAATTCGGAATGCTAAATGATTCTGGAGCAATCACAGCTCCTGTATAAGTGGAACATTTTGACCAGCTGTATAACTATATTTAAGTTTGTTTCTCTATATAAGTTGTGCAGTTATGACTTCTTGAAGCAAAAATTAAAAGAAAATAGTTTAGTACTATTAACTGATAATTTTATTAGTTAATAGACAAGAAGCTTTCTTAATTATTTTAATTCTATGTTGTGTCATTGTATGAATTTTAACAAAGATTTGAAATGCCATGCAATATTTTTAATTAAATATAAATGTGTCTTTTTATGCTTTTCTTGCAAAAATATGATTCGATTAACCCTTTTGCTTATAGTTTCCTGCTGTAAACCACCCTCAAACTCTGGAGAGAAGATACCTTGGTGTTATTAGTGGAGTTATGCTAGACCTCATGAAGGTATGAAACTGTAATGTGGTATTTCTTTTTTTTGCAGTTTGTATAGTTCTGGCCAATCCAAAAGCATTATGGTTCCAAGAAATATGAAACAAGCATTTATCATAATTTCTTTGCATCCTTAATGGATATTCACAAAGATAATCTTCTCTAAGTGGTGTGCATTTTTCAATTCAAATTAAACATCAACTGATATCTCTGGTAATATGTCATGGACAAAAATATTAACTAATTGTGTAGAGCATTCCATGTGGATATACATGTATTGTCAGTTTTGTTTTTTTCCTCAAAGAATTTGCTGAAACTGAATCCATCTGAAAGATACCTAACAGAACAGTGCTTGAACCACACTGCTTTCCAGACCCAGAGACTTTTGGATAGGTCTAGTGGCACTTCCCCTACACGGGTAACTAAAAGGAAACCTCATCATGCAGAAAATAGGTAAAAGTAATACTTTGTTATAAAAATGCAATCTTGCCTCTAATGTGCTGATTTTTTAAAATAATGTTTTGTGGACCATCTCAATGTCGTGCCTTGTTCTCCTTTGATAAAGTTGCTTGTCACTGAAGGATTATTTTAAATATGAAAGATAATAGCTGCTTAACACCCTCTTGCCCCATCTTAATCTAATACCCCTCTGTCCCCCTTACATTGATGATTGTAAACTGTTCCTGAACTACATAGTGTCCCAGACTCTCCAACTTTTTTTCTCAGAAATCTTGCACACTCTTCCTTCTTTGGCATTCAAGCTGTCAGAATCAGTTTTCAACTCTTCCCCACATCTCCTGTACTGCTTTCTTACCTGTTGTCTGACCTTGTATGAAATTTAGTCTTGGATGAGTGACAATTTTTCTTTTGTTAAAGCACTGTGAAGATTAGGAAAAAAATCTGCCTTGACCCACAACTGAAAATTCTTTCAACTGGTCAACTCTCTTTCCCAGCATTGACTGAGTTTGAACCAATTCTTTCCCAACTTAGCCTTCAGTCTCAGGAAGCTGAGTTTCTTTTACATGGTACTTTCTGCCACAAAGTTTGCCTAATTACACTTCCGTAAAATCAGGTGGCCCACCTAATTTCATCTGTGACTGAAGCCATTTTTTATGGTTGTCAGCTACAGATCTGACTTTATTGTGTTTTTTTTCCAGCCAAATTCCCATCATTCAGACTCTGTAAACTTCTCTTGATCCATTGTTTTCTATAATGCATCGTGCCACTCTCTTCTATCAGCTTTGTCCTTTATTGATTCCCAGACTCCAAAACCAAATGAAAAACTTCATTCTTGTAATCTAAGTATCTTCCTGGCTTTGCACCCTTTTGCACATCATCCACTTGCCTCCCTTCCTCAATCGTTGTAAACTTTTCATTAACTACATTCTACTTTTCTTTGTGTATCCTTCCTTCTCTCCATTCTACAATGGAATCATGCCTTTAGCTGTCATTGTCCATTTCTCTGGAATTCTATAAATACCTTGGTCTATCTCATTGCCATTGAGACTAAACTTAAAAGTTTATTTGACCAAGCTACTGGGTAAGTGCCTTCGTATTTTTCAAAAAATTTGGTATTGATCCTATTGACAAGGGAGAACTGATGCAAGGACAATTGTATAAATTTATGTTTTACAGATTTCTGCATTTAATTACAGAACTGATCTCCAGTTTATGAGCTGGAAGCTGTGGTTTTGACAGTTATTCCTTCATCTGTCACTGGTGGGATATGTAGTATTGTAGTTAATACCCAGAGATTGGTCTGTTGATATGGAAATGCTGGTTCAAACCCCACCAGTACAGCTGGGATATCAGTTAATTAAATCTGGCAAAAAAAAATTAGTCTCAGCAAAAATCACTCTGGTTCACCAGTATTCTTCAGGGAAGAAAGTCTGTTGTCATTACCCAGAGCAATGTGATTGATTCTTAACTGGCTTTAATTTATGAGCAGTTAGGTATGGGAAGTAAATGCCAGCCCATAAGTGAATAAGTAAAAAAAAAATTCAAACACTGTAATTCCTTACCTAAAAAATCTTTGCTTCTCTACCTTTTTTCCCCCTAAAATCTGCCTTTTGACCAAAAGCTTATTTTCCTCTTATCCCATTATAACTATGCATCAATTATTTTGTTTAATAGTTCTACCAATAAGGAAAGTTTTGCTGCATAATTCTACCAATAAGGAAAGTTTTGATGCAATAAATAAAAATTGTTTTTGAAGTAGTTCTGTCAAAATTAGATCATGGGCAAGAGCAGATAAAATATTATATAAATTACTATAAAATATTATTTTCTTCAGTAATTGGAAATATGGCTTCTGTTTTTCAGAAATCACAGCAGCAAAAGTACATCACTATCTACTAGATCAGATAGCAGAGATCAGCAGAATCTAGGTGTCAATATTAAGCGAGGTGACGACAGCAATCAACATGATAGCCTTTCCTGTGAAAGTTCTGCCCCACACAGCCCTGCCCTCATTCCTTCACCGGACTATCAACAGACCAAACAGAATCTCTCTGGTAGCAAGGATTTTGCCAATACTAACTTACCACTTCTTCCTAGTCCACGCCTAGCATCCAAGGAAGCACATGCAAAGACTAAAACTGATTTCCAGGCTGATCAGAAGATTGTGGAAGGTCCTGGTGCAAAATATTTAAAACCTAATACAAAATCACAGCAGAATCGGCACTCATTTGTAGAAATGCCACAAAATAAAACTGGAACTCTGCCAATTGAAAAACCCAACCGTCATAGTTACATAGAACCAGTGCAAGGTTCTGTGTCGCAACAATCAAAGAACTCGGCAGCTTTAACACCATCCAAATCATACAGGACATTGAGTGATTCAAGGTCAGTTGGAAACCTTAATGAAATGAAAGTGCATGGGGAGGATCAGTCATCCAGGTATTTTCCTTCAAGCTGCTTGGAACTCACTGCTTCAAACAATACTTTATCAACTGGACCCAATGAGAACAGGCCAGCACAGAATCCTCCAGCTATGAGTAAAGGTCTAGAAACTCGCAAACCATCTACGAGACATTCAACTAATGAAGATGAGCTAAAGGTTCCTGCTAGCCATCTTGAAGGGGGTCATTCACATTCAGCATCTGCTCCACATGAGTCTTTTCCTTTTGATCTAAATTATCCCAGTCCTTATGCCTCCAAATCACGTTCACAGAGACATTCTATGTATATTCCAAGGAAACAAGTATCTGAAATTAGCTCTGGAAGTGTGGGACAGGGAATGCCTACTAGGACAAATAGTTTACAGATGTTATCTCCTCAAATGCAACATGCTCGGACGTCTCTCAATAGAGGTTCTTTGGGCTCTTCTCGTGAGGATTTTGCTGAAACTCCTGGGGTCAGTGTTAACTTTGCTCTGGTGATTTTGAATCAGAATAGTGCTTGTATTGATCTATTTTTAACTGTAAGTAGTGAAACATACAAAACTATTCTGGTTTTTCAGATTCATTATAGTTCTGCACACTAAAGAAGCAAGTGTTATCATTTGGTAAAATAACAATGTTCCTAAATTTTATTGGTGACCTATAGAATTTTTATTTTCAGTGCCAATTCTATGGTATTATTGATTGCTGCTGTGCTTAGACTTGATCAACTATTGTGAATGGTTGAAACAATCTGCTTCTTTTCAAATTCACAAAATGAGTTCTCAGTTTAATGAAATTATTCATAGCTGATGGAAACAATACCCTATAGAAATGTTACTGAATAATAGCTTTGGAAATGTGCATAGACATCAATATATTCTCCAGAGGAAAGGAGACTGCTTGGCAACAAGTTTTTCTGTATAACAGAATGAAATGATGAGGTGAAACAATGGAACATTGATGTTGAGTGTAATGGGATGGGACAATATAGTTCTGATCCTACATCTCTGCTCAATTTCTGGCCTGAACTGGGATGTGTTTAGAATGCAAGCAGAAGTTGTGGTAACTCACTGCTGAAGCAAGTATGAATTTGGATGAGCTAATTTGGCAGTTCCTTTTCCAGCATATGGTCAAGGTGGGCATTAGAGGCAACTTGACTATTTGGACAAGGAGTTATCAAATCTAGGTATATTGTAGAAGTCAGATCTGAACTTAAAAAAAAATTCATTTAGGGTAAAGTAAATTTTAAAATTTTGTCCATGAAGATAATTCATTGATTTAAACAAAATGTCCATTCTAGACTTTGTGATAACTGAGCATTTTTTATTTGGAAAACTGTTTTATTAAATCATTCCATATATACAGCCAACTGTTGTTCTTTCTGATGGGGGATAATTTGTCATGGTGGTGGCAGCAGTGCAGGCAGGCAGGTTCAGGGGACAGTGACCATTTTTGTCACTGGAATTGTACACTTGTGGGCAGTGAGAACAGGCTAAGTTGAAATTGAAATGTTGTAACGTTCATTTATTTGCATGCTTATAATAAAGGCTTTAGTTCATCCCAATTAAGCATGGAACTAAACCAGAAAGTTTCCCTCTTACTTCAGTAAAAACATAGAACAGTACTTCACAGGACAGGCCCTTTGGCCCACACTGTCTGTGCGACCATGATGCCAAATTTAAGTAATTCCAACTGCCTGCACATGATCGTATCTGTATAATTTTCATTGACATTTTAAAAGTGAAATTTGTCACTAAAACCTTTTGGTATATTATGCTCATTCTCAGAGAATAAAGGCACTCTACATGTATTTATGTTCAGATCTAAAATTTCTGAAATTGCTGGTAAATTTTAATCCCAAAACAAATCTTAAGGTATAGAATGTCCAATATGTGAATTATAAACCTTAAAAATTCATACTAAGTCTCTGGAAGTTATAATAAAGCAATACAATTTATTCCAAGAATGATTAATTCAATAGGTATTATCGCAGTCCTGCATGTGGCTGCAATAATGTCTGTTGTGAACATAGCTGGCGGTAGCTTTATTTTACCAGTTTTGGCCAAGCATTGCACATCTTCACAGATGAGATCATCTTCTAGGAGTTCTTTGTTAGGTTATTGACTAATGCCTTAATTTACCTTTTCAAAGATGATTTCAGTGCCTAATCCTATGTTCTGTAGTTTTGGTTTGTGAGCAAGTACCCAATCAATTATTAATTTTTAATGTTTTTTTACTGGTTGTTACTTTGTTTTTTCTCTTACTCAAGGTAAAGCAGAGAAGACAGTATCTTATACCAACATTAGTTGTTGGAAACTTGATTTTCTGCTTCACAGCATTTCTCATTGGTCTGTAACTTAGTAGATGTGATATTTTTGTTTCTTGATTTTGAGGCATACAAAGATTTTGCAAATTTTATGCAGTCGTATAATAACTAATCTCCGCAAAACAGTCAGTTGTCTTCAGATTTTGATGTTATCTTCATATTATACTTCAAAGAAAGATGAAGTAGGCAGCATTTTATAGTTTTGTTTATCTGAACTTGACTGTTTTGTCACCTTCTATTCCAAATGTATAGATATTTCTTTTAGAGAGAGTGTACTTTTTTCTAATGTTGTTGTCTTTGTCTTGGAATGTTTTGTTCTGTTTTTTGTCTCTAGCATGGCATAATCATTCTCAAAATACTAGGTCTTGAGCATTTACTTCCTCTTATTTATCAGCATTCTGTAGTTGACCACTAGCTCAGTTAATAAAGGTAACAAGGCACATTGGTATTTGAATTTCAAACTATTTTATTATATTACCCACATAAAGAAATTGATGGACAAGTCCACCATGTGATGGATTATCTGAAGTCCTTTTTCATATTGGTATTTAGGGCTTTCCACCACCTTTTTCTGCATAAGATATCTCAACCTACCACAGTTCATCCTCCTGTATTTGATGACAGCCCAGTACCTTTGCTGCATTCAAAACACTGTGGGAACCCAGTTGTTGGATATGCAATTAATATTTGTTTTGATGTGGAATCATGGAATTATTTTCATACAGAAAGAGGGTATTCAGTATAACAGATCTATGCCTACTCTTGATGGAGCGATCCCTTCAAACCCATTCCCTAACTCTTCTTCCAGACTTTTGCATGCTCTTCTCTATCAGCACCTATTCAATTGTCTTTTGAAAGCAGCAACTGATTATATTTCGACCACTCCTCCAAGCATTGAATACCAGATAATTATCACACTTTAAAAGAAACTTTTTTATTCACGTCCCCTTTGTATCTTCTGCCCAAAATTTTAAATTTGTACTGCTTGTCTCAGAATCATCATCTGTTAACAGGAGCAACTTTTCTCGATTTTCATTGTTTAAACCAGATGTGTTTTTGTACACTTCAATTGAAATGCTTCTCAGCAATTTTTTTTCCAAGGAGAACAAACATGCCTTCTCCAGTCCAACCTTACAGCTCATTTATGGAACTATTTTAGCTTTTTTTTTCCTGAACCTCTCTAGGATCTGCACATCCTCCTTAAAATGAGATGAACATAATTGTATACATTACTCCCTTATAGGCTAACCAAAGGTGGCTGTACAACCATTGCCTCAGTTTCTCTGCCACATTAAGATTATAAGCCAACAGCTTATGAACTATTTCCTAGTTAACGTGGAAGATCTAACTCCTACAAAGCCTCATGTCCTCAGAGTTGCTGAAGAAGCAGTGATGTCCTTGTACTCCAGGCAGTGTTCAGTTAATCAAAGGTATTGATTGGTAGTCTTGTACAAAACCAACTTGTGCTTTTCATCCTCCCCATCAACATTTTCATTGCTTAGGCATTTCTTGTTTTTCGTCTCAAAATATAATTTGTCTTCAGTGAGAGAAGCCATATGTTAATGCTTTGAACACATCAAAATCTAAAAGTGGTCTCAGGTTCCTTACAAGACACAAACTTATATCCTTTAGTATTCTTGGATAATTTCAGAAAGTAATTTTATTGCTGCATATGAAAGATGTACATATTTTGAAAAACACAAGGTTTTCATTACATTTTTTACATTTTGTATCAGCTGCTCTCTGTGGTACAGACCTATCCCATTCAGTGGTCTTTCAACTGATCTTAGGTTGTCACATGTGTGGATATAGAAGAATAAATGATTGCTGATAAAACATTTTAAAGGTTGGATTGCATTAGGTATGTTAACATTGAAATTTTAAATGAGCATTAAACAATTTTTGGGGATCTCTACTCAGTGTTGAGAACATGAAACAACTGGAAGATGTTAAATAGTTCCAAGGTGACCTGCAGCCCTTTGGTGGATTATCGTCCAACCTTTGTGAATCCAGAGCAACAAAGTTGGAACATTATTTGATTGACACTGGAGCTGATCACATTTGTACCCTATCTTGATTTCTTACAGAATACTTTTCATCTGCTTTTCCTTGTGCTCTCATCTCCATCCACATTGGCATGTAGCTTATCCTACATCCTTTTCCATTCTTTTGTGTCCAAACTACTTTACTAAGAAATACTCTTGGACTAAACGTTAGCTGTTCTTCAGAAAAAGAGTGAGGAACTAGATAATTAGATCAATTATTCAAACACCTTTGGAATTTTTTTTCACTGGGTAATATCCTAAAGAATTCATTTGAGCTATTCTGGAGAATTCCAAAAGTCTTAAATAAAAACAATGCTGGAAGCGCTCAGGAGCCCTGCCAGTGCCTGTGGAAAGGTGAAATGACCAATACCTCAAGTCCTTAACAAAAGTTAAATTAAGAATATAGAAATGGTATAAGTTACCCAAGATAATCAGCTTGCCTTAATCAAAGGCAGATTAGATTTGAAAAGAAATAAAGTTAATGAAATAGTTTTTAAGATTGCATGCAGCTGGCTATATTGCAAGAATCTTTGTAGAAAATATCTGCCATTTGTTATGAGAGGAAGTATGGTAGTATCAGAATCAGATTTATTATCACATGAAATTTATTGTTTTGCGGCAGCAGTACAGTGCAAAGATATAAAATTACAATAAATTACAAAAGTAAATAAAGAGTGCAAAACAAAAAGGAATGATGAGGTAGTGTTCATGGACCATTCAGAAATCTGATGGCGGAGGGAAGAAGTTGTTTCTGAGTCATTGAGTGTGGGTCTTCAGGCTCCAGTACCTCCTTCCCGATGGTAGTAATGAGAAGAGGGCATGTCCTGGATGGTGAGGGTCCTTAGTGATGGATGCTACATTCTTGAATATGGAGATATGGACAAGAAATTAAAAGTTAGAAAAACTGGGTGTTGCTGATATTGGGGAGAGATTAACTGTGGCATTCCCAGAGAGCAACATTTAGTATTGGGTGCTTTGAATCTGGCACAGAGTGTTAATATCAATAAACTTGGTGTAAGTAGTTTGCACAGCCTTTGTATCGCAAAACATTTTAAATACTGCTAAAGGCAACATTTTAAGTATTAAGGTTAAATAATCAAAAAATGAATTCTGAGTTGCTGGTGGATATTGAACTAAAATTTACAATTATAATTCGAATAAGATGTATTGACAGACCCAGATCACTTGGGATTATATATTTATTAATAAATCATTAGTAAATATTACTCTATTACTCTGGCCATATAACAGCATATCGTAAAAATGGAAAGTGGAAGTGTGATTAAATACAAGGGAAATTATCATAAAGGCAATTCCATCATAGATCACAAATGGTGGGCAATATTTTCCTTTTTTTAATCTGGTCTAATTTCTAAATAAGTTTTCTGTGTTATATGAGTCATTATCAGTCATTATGTCATTAAAATGTGTTCAGTTTTTCAGAAACTGAGTGAAGTCAGTTATTCTCTATGCCTTTTATAATTCTATTTTTGCTGTTGAGATAATTTCTGTATCATACTTTCAGATGGAGCAATCCTTAACTGATGGAAAGCACAGCAGACCGCCAATCAAAGATTCTACCAGGGACAATACAGTGTCATTTCATAGCCATCAACATCAGATTGAGGTTAGACCGAATTACTTTTCATTGCTTTTAACCCATAGCTTGGGAGTCGTGCTTTGTTTCAATGAATATCAGTTTTCTGCTTTCTCTGTGAGGCTAAACTATTAGTAATGCCAAGGGAGATCCATTAATCCTTTCAAAAGAAAACTATGTTGAGCCTGAATTTTATGACTTTTTTTTCCATCTCCCAACTTCCCTCACCAAAATGTTAATTAAACTGCAGCATACAACTTAATTTATCACAGGAGGGTTTGCTGTGGAATTATATTGAGCTTAGAAAGTTACATTTGGAGAAAATGTTATTTGCATTCCTTTGAACTTTAAGGGGCAATCTAACTGGTGTACTTAAAATGTTAATAGAATTCTGCTAGGTAGATACAGAGAATCATGTCATGTAAAGGCTAGTTGTAATCTGGATTCTCTGCACTGAATGGCTGCAGATGCTGGTAAAATTGAACATCAAGGCTAAGATGCACATTATTTTGTTAGTTAAAGGTATCAAAGTATAAGGAAGGTAAATGAGAGAATGCATAAAGTTCCCTTCAGCCACTACCTAATGAAATGGTGGAGCAGGCTGGAGAGTCTGAATAGCCTACTCCTGATTCTATGTTCCTATATCACCCAATTTATTATATGTAATACCAATGTAAGTTTGCTGTTTTATGTGTTCAAGCTTTCAATAGTTTTTCATATTATACCTTTTCTACCATTGTTTCTGGTAAACTGAAAATTGAATGCTACAAATGCCCAATGCATCATTAGAATTTGAACAATTTCATTAAATTTTATTTATTTTATTGGATTTTAAGGTTTTTTGTATTTTGGGGATCAAATTCTACAATTTTGTTGTTTTTCAAAACAATTGACCAGTGACTTTGGTAGAATCCTTCATGTGTCTGCATAACACTAATATGACAGCCATCTTTCAAGCTAAGCTATGTTCAAGCAACAAAAATGGTAACTAATTAAATAATAAGTCGCAATGTAGGGATTTACTGTATTAGAAGAGGGCTTTGGTACTGTTGGAACCTAAAGTGTCCTCGACAAAGCTACAAAAGGCCCACAGGTAGTATCAGGAGTGATTGAGGAAAACCTGGTGTAAACTAGGTTTTTTCTTAGCACTCAAGTTAGAATATTTGGATTAGTTTTTTTGAGTTATTCCTGAATCTGATAAGGGGAATGGGGACTTGATGTTACAAAGGTTTGACAAGTCAGAGGTCCTGGAATCATGACTAGAGGTCCCTACAGAATGATAAAACTTAATGTTAATGAGATATCGAACACTATAATGTTCTAGGACTGAGTGTCCTTGAATATGTTTAGACTGAGGGAAGTAATATCCAATATCCTGTTATCTGTGATAATGGATAGGAAAGGACTCTGAATATTAAGATGGTCCCAGGATGTGTCTGCACTAGGACAGAGGCCTAAACTGGTAGGGCCTCACGGTAATAGCACGTACAGAGCTAAAAAATTAACAGTAGGTACTTCGATCACATCCTCAAAGAAAATGGAGCTTTATAAACTGGAATTTTTTCACTGAGCAATATCCTAAAGAATTCATTTGAGATATTCTGGAAAAATCTGGAAAAATCCAAAAATTGTTAAATAACAACAGAGAATGCTGGAAATACAAAGGCAGGCTTGGCAGCACTTGCAAATACAGAAATAGCCAACACCCCAAGTTTGGGACCCTTGCTCTGATGTTTCCAGCATTTTCTCTTTTTATTTCAGTTTTCCAGTATCTGTAGTTTTTTTGACTTCCAAGAATCTTATGTTTATTTTGGTGGCTTTCCAGAGAAACTATTTCAAGCAGTACATTCATGTGAATGGAAAATGGTGATATTATAGGCATAACAACTTCATCTATTGATGTAGGGTGCATCGCATTGTGCTGACATGTTGTTATTTGAAATCTAATAAATGTAGTAATTTAAGCTTGTTGTCTTGCTTTCCACATGACATTTCTGCATTCAAATTGATGTAAAATTTATTATGAATATGATCCACATCAGGAAAATTTATTAATGTAGAAGATGCATGCACACAAGTTGTGAATCATTCCTGCGAAGTGTAGCATAACTTTTGAATAAGGTGATACTTAAATTGCTAAAATGTAAGATTAAAAATAGCTTTGTATGTAATTTTTTTTTAAAAAATGTGTTACCAAAAGCTATTGGCTACATTTTGCTTGTATTTCCATTTAGCATCATAAACAAATCCAGTTCTGTGTTTACATTTTAGCCTGGAGGATATCATGACATACACTTAGAAGATGGTATATCCACAAAAGAAAATAAATATGTATTTTCGGACACAGTGCCCAGGGATAGACGAGTACGAAGTTATTATGAAGGTAAGTTCAGAACTCATTGACCTATGGAAGCTGATAGCAATATGATGAAGCAAATTTTAACATTTATTGTTTGTTTAGATTATTCTTCATTGGAGGGAACATTCAGTGAGAGAGGACCAATTAATGTGCCAATGGCTGGTAACATTCAGTCAAAGCATTCCAAAAGACATACTGCTATGGACCTTTGGTAAGAAAACAGCCACTTTTCTTTATGTTTTCTTGGTTCTTTAAAATAATATCGAAATAAATTTTTAAGGTAGCCAAAAAGCAATAGCAGTCTAAAACCTTGCTTTCTGACTTGAAGTCTTTGGGAGGAGAAATTGTCCACATTTATTCAGTTGACTGTCGATGAATTCAGAATTTAGTTACATCCAGCATTCACTTTCATGTATTGAATTGCCTACAGCGATTGCATTATATGCACTGTGAAATTAATTTTAACTTCTATCTGTTTGGATGTCAGTCAAAAAACTTTCTGTTCCTTCAAAACAAAATTGTCAATAACAATATTCTGATATAAGTTGATTTTTAATCTTAAAAATCTTTTCACCTGATGGGGGTAATGCTTTGTTTACTTTTAGCATATAGGTATGAGTTCAAGTAGATTCGAAATATTGGGAGAAACTTCTGAGGATCTAAGGTCAATTTTTTTAAATGAGCAGAGGATCAGGAGTAGCATTTAACACCTTGAACCTATGCACTATACAGCGAGTTCAAGGGTAACTGTGACCTAGCTCCACTTCTTCTGATTTTCATACCTTTTGTTTAACAAAAAAATTACCTATCTTCGATTTAAATTATTCATTTGACCTTGTATCAATTGCCTTTTATAGAAGTAAGTTCTAAACTTCTACCACTTTCTAGATATAAAAATAGTTTTTCCACATTCATTTGTAGAATCATTACAAAATGAAAGGTGGTCATTCTGACCCTCTGCAGGAAAAATTTAGTCAATCACTTTCTCCCACTGCAGTTGTTTTATTCCCTCAGCCGTCCAGTTCCTTTTTGAAAGTGAAAATGACATTACATTTGGGTACTGAATTCCAGGTCATGACCACTAGTTGCATGAAAAAAGTCTTGCTTGTGTCACCATTGGTTCTATTGTCAATCATTTTAAATCCAGACCCTTTAGTTCTTGACCCTTTCACTGATGGAAACAGTTTTCCTTTTTTCACTCTGTCTTGACCCTTTGCTCCTGGAAAAAATAACTGGTTTTCAAACTGTGCCCCTGAGCCCAAGACTGCCCATCCAATGGAAATAGTTCCTTTGTTTCTACATCAGCAGTTTCTCTGTGCATGTTGAAACTTCAATTAAGTTTAAATTCCAAAGGAATACAATCTTAATTGTAATATTACCTGCAATTCAGTATACCATCCTCTCCCTCTGAATCCTACGTATCCTCTTTAAGATCTGGTCGCCAGAACTGCTCTCAGTATTGTCATAAGTATTTCAAATGTACTTAAATAGTGTCATTAATATAGTGAAGGCATTCTTTGGCACTTCATGGGAATGTTATCAAAAGGTTTGAAAGTAAGGAGATATCAGAGCAGATGCCTGAAAACATGGTTAGAAATGTGGGTTTCAAGGAGAGTTGTATCAGAGGGTAGAGGCAAAAAAGAAATTCCACAGCTTGAGGTCTTTGGAGCTGATGACACTGTTTCCAGTGGTGGAACAAGCAAAATTGGTGATGCTGGAGAAGTGCATATATCTTGAAAAGTTATAGGGCTGGGGGAGATTCACAGATGGGATAGGACAAGGCCAAGAAAGAAATTGAAAAACAAGGACGAGTACTTTAAAACAGTATAAATTCAGAGAGGACATGAGAGTAGATGGGAGAGAAATTAGAGAAAGATGTGAGTTCAGGTTTAGGGAAGGTGAGTATGTTAAAAGAAGGTTTGACCTGGGAGACAAAGTTAAGGGTAGGGGAGAGAGTGTTGGAGATGCAACAGAGACCGCTGATTGGTTTCAAACTCATCCATGAGCTCCTTAGAATTGAAGGTGGAGGAGGTACTGGAGAGGAGTGGAAGAATTTGCAGCAGAGATGAAAAATAGGTTATTCTTCAGTTCAAGGATATTGTCGTGGATGACTGATCAGTTTTGGATGACAAAAATATGGCCTTTTTATACTTTGTGGTCCAGCTAGACCTGGCAGTGAATGGCTAAACAGGTTGCCTTTCATATCTCTTCAAATTTCTATCCTTTGGATGTAACGGAGTATACCAAGAAGAAAGTGGTAATAGTTTTATTCCAAATGAGCCTTTCAAAGTTGGAGGCGAGGGTGTGGTTGAGCAGAATGCTAGCTGTGGTATTGTCAATGTGAATGGTTAGCACCCAGAAATATTTAATCTGACGTCTAGGCATAGAGTTATAGAGTAATACAGCATGGATACAGGCTCTTTGGCCCAACTCATCCACGCTGACCAAGGTGCCCATCTAAGCTAGTCCCATTTGCCTGTGTTTGGCCCATATCCCTCTGAACCTTTCCTATCCATGTATCTCTCCAAGTGTCTTTTAAATGTTGTTTAAAACTTGCCTCAACCACTTCCTCTGGCAACTTGTTCCATATGTGCACTAACTTTCTGCATGAAAAAGTTACCCCTTAGGTCCCTTTTAAATCTTTCTCCTCTCATCTTAATCCCATGCCCTCTAGTTTTTGATTTCCTTTCTTATCTCCTTTAAAGTCAACCACAAAGAAACTGCCATTTGCTAGGATATCCTTGGAAATTTTTGGTTAATTCCTGTAGAACATTTGCCAAGTTGAAAATGTTTATGCATTAATTGGGTGGATGTTCAGTGTATTATATTTTTTCTTAGTCTTTATTATATCTTAACCACATGTGAACTTGGCTGCGGTTTATGTTTATTTGGCACAACTGGATTGTTTTCTCAATTATATGGAGTCAGCATTCAGTTGAGTGAATCATAGAGTCCCAACAACGTACAACACATAAGGCTATTCAGTGCATTCTGCCCATCCCAGCCAAAATATTTTGTAAATTAATCCTACATTTCAGCTCTTGATCTGTATGCCTGCAGGTTATTATTCTGAGTGCTCGAGTATTGTTTTAATAATTATGTCAATTTTATCATGTATACAGTTGTTCAGAATGGATTCCATTGACTGTTCTTGAGTCCTAATCAATTTCATATCATTGTGATAATAAAAATTAAAATTATTCTTCATTTCAGGAAAAGTACAGAAAATCTTAACATAAACCCTCCAGAGCAAACTAAGGAAAAGGGGAAAGGTTTCTTCAGAGCAATAAAAAAGAAAAAGAAGAAATCACAAACTGTAAGTTTTAATTTTGTTTAAGATTCTTTACAATGGATTGTAAAGTTGGGGGAGGGTCAAAGATTGATCTTAAAATATATTCCCAGTGTTTATTTTATGTGGAGTACTTTCTAGATCTAATTGCTTTCTGACAGGTGTGAAAAAGAGGAATTAATTATACAGTCAAAGGGGCAAATTAAATGCAAAGGTTTTTTACCTACAGCACCCACGATAAAGCTGTTAAAGGTAGCGGAACTATCCATTTTGTGCATTTCCCTCAAACTCTCTTCAAATGTATTAGCAGGGAACTTCAGTTTGTAGTCAAATAATTCTATTTGATTACGTTAATATATGTAATCAACGATATGACTTGATTTTAATACCATTAAAATGGTTGTGGCACTGGAATATTTTTCAATTATTTTCAGAATTCCTCTTGGGCAGTATGTTTTGGTAAGGAAATGAATGTATATTTACAGAAGAAAATCTGGTCACAACAATGTTGATATGTCCTTATTTGGGAAATTTCCGATTTTTAGAATTAATACATTTTCTCATCCAAGTAATTATATTGGCGTGAAAATAAAATTTCCCTTGTGAATTGTAATAGCAATGACAAAGTGAAGCTGCTTTTTAGACTGAGTTTGTATAAAAATCATCTAGTTTATCATTGGAAAGGAGGAATTCTCATTTTCATGTGATGCAAAATCTACTTTGTGAGTTGAAGTATTAAATTATGTTTGAAATTCCAGTTCCTTGGAAAGAAATGGAAGGCATTTCTAACATGATGGATTTTTGCTGTGATGCAAGTACCTTGGGTGGCACATGGTTTCATACTCAGTGAAAAGCTCCTCCTTAAAGATTGTGAAACTGCAAACTTGTGTCTTATTTCTGAATGGAGGCTAAATATGAAAAATAATTGTCTTTTCAAATGCTATTTTGTGCTTTCATGTCTTCCTATAGCCAAGAGCTTATAGAAATTACAGAATGGATACAGTATGGAAGGAGCCCCTTTGGCCGAGCAAGTCTGTACTGGCTCAATGCAAGAGTAATCAAGCTAGTCCCACTCCCCATTCTTTCCTCGTAACCCTACAAATTCTTCTTTGGGATACTAATTCAGCTCACTTTTGAACTCAACGATTGAATCTACCTCTACTTCTACTCCTGGCAGTCCATTCAGATGCAAGGCACTCACAAAGCAAAATAATTTTCCCTCATGTCACTGAAGGTACCTTTACCAGTCATCTTTTTTCAATGTTCCTTAATTCTTGAACCCTCTGTAAATGAGAACGCTCTGTTTATCCTGCCTTTATCCTTGTTTCCTTGCAAACAACTTTGTTCTAAGGAGAACAATATCAGCTTCTCCAGTCCAACCACATAACTAAAGACCTTACCTAGATCAGCTCTACCTCTACTTGCAACCACTTTCCTGTTCACATGGATGCATAATGCTTTAGGTTCCCTTTTATATTTGCTGCTAGTCTCTCCTCAGGTTCTTTACCTGCCTTTCACTTTGTTTAGAGTCATAGAGTTGTAGAGTACAAAATGGGCTCTTCAGCCGAACTTGTCCATGCCGACCAAGATGTCTATCAGAGCTAGTCCCATTTGCCTGCATGTGGATCATATCCCTCTGAACCTTTTCTATCCATGTAGCTGTCTGAATGTCTTTTAAGCATTGTGATTACATCTTCCTCTGGCAGGTCACTCCGTATACACAGCATTCTCTGTATGGAAAAAGTTGCTCATTAAATCTATAGTAATACTATTAGTGGTATTAGGACTGTACGAATTAATCTGGTGTGCATGAACTTGCGTAACCATCAGTGGAGTGTTAAATTGCAGTCTAGATAAGAATTTGCTGACAGTGCTTCAGCTAGCCAAGTTGGAAATAATTTGCCAATTTCTTTGTCAGTCAGGCTATGTGACACCCCTGCTGTAAGTGACTTAGATTCATTTTATGCATATATTTTATGAATAACTATTCTTAAGTCACAACATTTTTCTGAAAATCTATTGTAGTTTGTTTCCTCTGAGCTTTGAAATAGGCTGTTTATTGAGTAAGTTGACATTTTGTTGACATTTTGCTGTACAATTCTTTGCTGTGTGGTATACACCTTACCCCACCTACAGTTCATGGCTGACAGTCATGCCAGTAAGTTATCTCTTAGGAAAATAGGTATTGCATTGCATTGTGACAGGGATATAATACAACTTGAGTTTTTTTTTAAACTTTCAATGTTGGTCAGACCTGCATCGAGAATGTGAACTCTGGCTAACTTCCCTTGACCTACTCTCTTTAAACAAGATCATCCAAAACTTTGCTGCCTTGGTCCTTCCACACACATTCATCCAGTGTTTTTGTTTTTTGTGACATACATTGGCTCGCAGCTAATTAATTCCTTAATTTAAAATTCTCACTCTTTCACTTTCGTTTTCCATGGGTTTATCTCTCTCTATCAGTCATCTCCTCTAAGATTTTAATCCTCTACTGACATTCATTGAGTTATACAGCACAGAAATGGGCCCTTTGGCCCAACTCATCCATGCCAACCAAGTTGTCTATCTGAATTAGTCCCATTTGCCTGCATTTGGCCCATATCCTTCTAAACCTTTGCTATCCATGTACCTGTTCAAATGTCTTTTAAGTTTTGTACCTGCTTCTACCATTTCCTCTGGCAGCTCGTTCCACATACTCACCACCCTCTGTGTGAAAAAAGTTACCCCTCATGTCCCTTTTAAATCTTTCCCCTCTGACCTTGGATTTGTGTCTTCTAGTTTTAGACTCCCCTACACTGGGAAAAACACTGCGGCCATTCACCTTATCTGCACTCCTCATTATTTTATATACTTCAATAACGTCATCTCTCAGCCTCCTCTGCTCCAGGGAAAACTGTTCCAGCCTATCCAGTCTCTCCTTGTAATTCAAACCCTCCAGTCCTAGTAACATCCTTGCAAATCTTTTTTTGCACCCTTTCCTGCCTAACGAAGTCCTTCCTATAGCAAGGCAACCAGAATTGCACACAATTCTCCAAATATGATCTCACCAATGTCTTGTATAGTTGAAACATAACATCCAAACTCTTATACTCAATGTGCTGACCAATGAAAGCAAGTGCATCAAACGTCGTCTTCACTGTACCTGTGCCACCACTTTCAGGGAACTATTACTTGTATCCCTAGGTCTCTGTCCTACAATACTCTCCAGGGCCCTACTATTTATCGTGCAAGTCCTGCTCTGGTTTAACTTGCCAAAATGCAACACTTCACACTTGTCCAAGTTAAGTTCCATGTCATTCCTTGACTCAGTTCCCCAGTTCATCTAGATCCTGTTGTAATCTTAGATAAACTTCTTCACTGTCTGTTTTGATGTTATCCGCAAACTTGCTAACCGCGCCAAACTACATTCTCATCCAAATTGTTAATGTAGATGACAAAGTGGCCCAGCACCAATCCACTGGCCACAGGCCTGCAATCTGAAAAACAAATTTCAATTACCACCCTCTGATCCCTTCCACCAAGATAATTTCGTATCCAGTTGGCTAGCTCACCCTGGATCCCATGTGATCTAACCTTTCAGACCAGCCTACTATGCAGGACCTTGCCAAAGGCCTTGCTGAAGTCTGTGTAGATAATGTCTAATGCCTGATCTAATAAATCCTCTTCATCCCTTCTTCAAAAAATGCAATCAAATTTGTGAGACACAAATTTCCATGCACAAAGCCATGCTGACTATCCCTAATGAGTTCCTGCCTTTCCCAAGACAGTAGATACTGTCTCAAATCCCCTCCAGTAACTCTCTTACCGCTGATGTTCGGCTCACTGGCTTGTTGTTCCCTGGCTTGTCCTTACAGCCCTCCTTAAATTAAGGCACAGCATTAGCCACCCTCCAGTCTTCTGGTATCCGAGCTGTGGCTAATGATGATACAAATGTCTCTGCCAGGAGCCCAGTGATCTCTTCCCTGGCTTCTTACAATGTCCTAGGATACACTTGATCAGGCCCTGGGGATTTATCCACCTTTATGCACTTTAAGAATCTCTCTTTGCAGGACTATTGAACGATCTTGTCACTTGAACGATGTTGTGCTGAACTAATTAAACTAGTAATTAAATGCCCAACTACATAACAACGCAAGAACCTATGAAATAGGAGCAGGAGTAGGCCATCTGGCCCATCAAGTCTGCTCCGCCATTCAATAAGATCATAGCTGGTCTGACCATGGACTCAGATCCACCTACCTGCCTTTTCGCCATAATCCTTAATTCCCCTACTATACAAAAAACTAATATCTTCTGCCTATACAATGTCCATATCCCTCCATTCTCTGTACATTCACATGCCTAGCTAAGTGCCTCTTAAACGTCTCTATCTTGTAATCTTCCTCTCATAATCTTATAAACTTCTATTGGATCTCCCGTTAGCCTCTGCCGCTCCAGAGAAGAAAACCCAAGCTTGTCCACTCTCTCTTTATAGCACATGTCTTCTAATCCTGGCAGCATCCTGGTAGACTTCTTTTGCACCCTCTCCAAAGCCATCCTTTCTATAATCGGGCTATCAGAATTTTAGATGTGGCCTTACCGGATTTATATTAAGTTGCAACGTAGACTAGTTTGAACCCTCCTGAGTAGCACTAACAAATCTCCTCTCCAGGTTATTGGTCTCCCTCCAGTTTAGGTCCAATACATCCCTCTTGTACAGGCCATCTCTGCCCTAGAAGAGATCCCAATGGTCCAAGAAGTTGTATCCCTCCTTCCTGCACCAGCTTCTCAGCCACGCATCGTTCTTCCCTATCCTCCTATTTCTACCCTCTTTGGCATATGGCACTGGGAGTAATCCAGAGATTGCAACTCTTGAGGTCCTGCTTTTTAACCTTCTACC
The DNA here is from genome assembly GCF_009764475.1 of Pristis pectinata. Classification (NCBI taxonomy): domain Eukaryota; kingdom Metazoa; phylum Chordata; class Chondrichthyes; order Rhinopristiformes; family Pristidae; genus Pristis; species Pristis pectinata. The sequence goes on along the minus strand of NC_067408.1, from coordinate 69,032,994 downwards.
TATATTCACTCTGCGGGGCCTCATTTCTTTTTCTACTATTTCTAGTCTCTGAAGGCCCTAAGCTCTGGAATTTTCTCCCCAAAAACCCTCTATCCCTGTTCTGCTTTAAGACTCTGCTGTTAGTGTCTATGTGAATCAATGCAACTGGATCCTTCCCTTCCCACTCTTCTCCAGCCCAGAAGAGATGTCCTTAACCCTAGCACCAGGTAGGCAGCACAGCCTTCGTGACTCTTTGAGGCAGATAAGTGCATGTTCCTCTAATTATGCTATTCCCTATAACTTACATTTCTCTTTTCTCCCCCCCACTTGATTGGCTCTCTGTGCCATGGTGCTGTGGACAGTTTGCACATTCTCACTATAGTAGACACCCTTGTCCATACAGGGAGCAAGAATCTCATATCTGTTGGATGAGGACTGAGGCTTCTCTGGAACTATCCTTTGCATTCCTCTAGCTACTTCTGCAATCACACTTTCATTTCCCTGACCATTTGCCAATTTAGAGACAGTTAATCTGAGGGATGTGACTGCCTCTTGAAATACCATGTCTGGGAATTCTCCCCCTTCCTGATGTGTTGCAGTGTTTAGATCTGGGACTCCAGCTTATTGACCCAGAGCTAAAGTTCCTCGAGCAGCCAACCCTTGCTGCATATCTGGTCACTGTTTGCCACACTTGGGTCCAGCAGTTCTCACATGTTGCAACTATAGCATATCGTCTGCCCAGCCATCTGTTCTAATTAATTAGTTGATTTTATTAATTCAATTACTTTATATTGGATTTAACCTCTTTAAACATGCAGGACTTGCTCACACTAATATGCCCTGATTTGAAATACTTGACCAATCAGAATAAACAGAAAGGGAATGAATATAAAATATGTACCCATCGCCTACCTGAGTCCTGTGACCTCACACACAGGCATGCTAGGTATGGTTTTGCTGGTCTAGGATATTCCAGATGTCTGCCTAATCTAATGCACAAGTCTATTTTTAATATGGATTTGTTTTGGTTTGTGGCAATCATACAATGTTTGAAATTTCAGCAATATTATAGCAAAATATCAATGAGTTCCATGTTGTCCTTAATGAATTAGAGGAAGTCACATAACTAAATTGGTAGTTTTGTAATATCACGGTTGGATCTCTTTAAATGAGTGAAAGTGGACACATCTATGATTGGTAGTTTGAAATTGTTAGTTCAAAACCTGCACTAAAAGAAAAATGTCGTGTTTGTACTTGCTAATTGTTTGGGAAAATCAAAACTTTTCAGTCAAAATCACAGAAATATATCAATATGTGTGTTACAGTGTGTGTGTGTGTGTGTGTGCACTTGGTATATTTATATCTTATATTACAGGCAGAAAACAACGATGGAGAAAATCCAAGTATCAGAAAATCCCTCTTTCCTCTTTTTAGTGCAAAGAGCCATTTAAAACATATGTGTTCCTCAAGAGAACTTCCTGTAGTCAATCTTCCCATGGTATTCATTTTACAATACTGTATTCCTAACAAGCTATAATACTTCAACGTAATAACAGCTAGAGCATGCACATACTGAATATATATTTCTTTGAAATGGACTTGAGTTTGGGTCTTCCTCTGTATTCTCATAAATAATAGAGGGAATGCAGATAGGAACTTCACTCTTGAGAGTAACTGGATACTTTCAATTTTTCGGTGAAAAAGAGCTTTCCTTTCTTGCTGCCATTGAACTAACAGCATGTACAAGAATCAGAAGGTTTCAGATTTGGGAAGCAGTAACAAGAAAGACACAGCTGCATGTAATGGGGGAATGCTGAATTATATACATGATTTAACTATGGTGCTTCTTAGAGAAAACAAAATCTGATATTTTTCATGAGGATTAATTAATGACCACTTCAGAGATACACCTGAAACATCAATTCGTAAACTATGCTACATAGAAAGCTGTGCTTTTAACTGTATTCACACTGTTGTAACCTTATGGTTTAGGGGGAAATCAAGTTTGTTTGCACAAGACAGCAGACATGCTGCTGATCTGTCCCTTGTATAAAAGTTCATTCATATCAATAATATTGATTTTCTTGGTTATGCACAATTGGCAGAGTTTTTCCATTGTAATGAACATGAGGCACTTGTTCGCTCTCAACACACTGCAGAGCTGTCAACAGTTTCTGAAGTCTGTGCATTCATGGGTTAAGGCATAATTTCAGATCTCTGTTTTCAGTAATCCATGCTTTTCCAAAGTTTGTGGTTTTGAAGTCCTTATAGATGAAACTTTTCTAAATTACTTTTTGAAATCAACTTTTATGAACCTTGCTTACTATAAAAGCCCTTAAAAATTATCCTTGTTGAATAAATAAGAAACTAACTTTTTAATGACCCAAGCTGAGCCATAATTACTGTGAAAATTACTATGTCCCCAAAATATTAACTTTTAACTGAATTCTGCAAAGAATATTTCAAAATTCAATAATTTTGAAAATTTAAAAATGTTTAACTTTATATTGATTTATTATGGCTTCTACTTTAATCTCACACATGTTCCAATCTTTATTTTGGGCTCTGTAAACTATTTAAAATGTTGATTACTGTTGCTGGACTTCAGAGGCCCCCCATAACTTATGGCAGAATTAACTTAACGTCAGGAAAGGAGAAATTCATGCCATAGAGATCTTTTGGAAAAAGGACCAAAACATCCTATTTACTGACCCATTTTCTCATCCATAACAAAAACTTGCATTTCAGTTTATATCCCCTTGCAAGAACAGAGAAAGTCTCTTTCTAAAATTAATATTTTTGGATGTGCAATTGTAGTAAGCAGCTAAAACAATAAATCTTTGCATAAATATTCTACAAATAACTGTTAATATATTAATCGTCTACTTCCTCCTCTGATAGGCACCATAGAGGAATACTTTTGGACAAAGCTATGTAATCTTTCATTCAGTCTAGTTTTGACATTCCATCTTGACTACCAGCTGCATACATATTTGCATCATTACCAAGATTCTATTCACTCCGTTTCCAGGCTGTGATCGAGCTAAACTCTAAAGAATGCATGTCCTTACCAAAGTTGAAATCCAAGAGCCATAGAATATTATGTACGAGTTCCTGTGGTAATGTAAGCCTCTTCATTTTTAGATGCCTAGTAGTGATGGCCATGATCGCCAGGCATTACAGAAAGCTCTACAATCACGTCAAAACAGAAGCAAGGACTGGCCCACGGACAAAATGGTGGATGATCAGCCTCAGGTATTTTTCCAAAGCATCTTTGACTGTTTCACAGCCAGTGAAATATTTTTTGATGTGCACTCACAATTGTTAAGTGGGGTAATTTGAACAAAATAGAATTAGCTTTTGCAGTAAGTTCTGATGCAAATAATTGCTCTCCTTTTCAAAAGTGGTTTTGTGATGATGTTGCTAATTTTTCCTTTCCTAGGCCATTCCTTGGGATTGAGGATAACTTGCTTCCATGACACTTTGCATGCTCTCCATCACTTCAACAACTTCCAGTTCCCCGGTCCTGACCACCCCATTTTTACCATGAATGTTGATTCTCTGTACACTTTCATCCCCTATCAGGAATGCCTTAAGGCTCTCCATTCCTTTCTCGATAACAGATCCAACCAGTTCCCCTCCACCACTGCCCTTCGTCTGGCGGAACTGGTACTCACCCTTAACATCTTCTCTTTCGGCTCCTCCTACTTTCTCTAAACTAAAGCCATGGGTACTCACATGGGCCCCAGCTATGCCTGCCTCTTTGTTGGCTGTGTGGAACAGTCCATGTTCAAGGCTTTCACCAGTAACGCCCCCCAACTCTTTCTCCGCTATATTGATGACTGCATTAGGGCTGCTTCCTGCACCCGTGCTGAGCTCGTCAATTTCATCAACTTTACCTCCAACTTCCACCCTGCCCTCAGATTCACTTGGTCTATCTCTGACACCTCTCTCCCCTTTCTGGATCTCTCTGTCTCCATCTCCAGAGACAGATTAAATTAACCACAGACATCTTCTACAAACCCACTGACTCCCAGTTACCTTGACGACACCTCTTCCCACCCTGTCACTTGTAAGGACGCCATTCCCTTCTCCCAGTTCCTCCACCTCCACCGCATCTGTTTCCATGATGAGGCCTTCCATTCTAGGACATCAGAGGTGTCCTCCTTTTTCAGTAACCGGGGTTTCACTTCCATCACCACCAATGCTGCCCTTACCCGTACCTCCTCCACTTCCCACACCGCTGCCCTGCCCCCCCCCCCACCCCCAACATCACAGGGGCAGGGTTCCCCTAGTCCTCATGTACCACCCCATGAGCCTCTGCATCCAACACATCATTCTCCGCAACCTCTGCCACCTCCAACGGGATCCCACCACCAGGTACATCTCCATTCCTTCCCACCCCCCCCCACTTTCAACAGGGATCGCTCTCACCACGCCTCCCTTGTCCACTTGTCCCTCCCCACAGATAACCCTCCCAGCATTTATCCCTGCAACTGCACTAAGTTCTACACCCGTACCTACATCTCCTCCCTCACCACCATTCAGGGTCCCAGACAATCCTTCCGGATGAGGCAGCGCTTCACCTGTGAGTCCGAGGGTGTCATTTATTGCATCCGGTGCTCCTGGTGCAGCCTCCTGTACATCGGTAAGACCCGACACAGATTGGGTGACTGCTTTGTCAAGCAACTTTGCTCTGTCTGCTGCAACAGCCAGGCTACCCACTTCAATTCCACATCCCACTCCCATACCTACACGTCTATCCATGGCCTTCTCTACTGCCACGTTGAGGCAAGATGCAGGTTAGAAGAACAACACCTCACATTCCGCCTTGGGATTCTCCAACCTGATAGCCTCAACACCGATTTCTTTAACCTCCGTTAAACCCACCCCTTCCTTTTCTTCCCCCCCAACTCCTTTGTCTTCCCTTATTCCTGTGGCTCCCTTCCCCCACCTTGATGACCTGCCCATCTACTTTCCTCCCCTCCTCCATCCTTTATTCCATGGTCCACTGCCCTGTCCTACTGGATTCCTTCTTCTTCAGCCCTTTGGCTCTTCTACCTATCACCTCTCAACTTATTATTATATCTTCCTCCCCCCCACCTTCCCTCTCTCACCTAGAGTCGCAACTCGCATATTACCTGCCTGCATGTGCTCTTCCCCCTCCCCCCACCACCTTATTCTGGCTTCTGCCCTCTTCCTTTCCAGCCCTGATGAAGGGCCTTGGCCCGAAACATTGACTGTTTATTTCCCTCCATGGATGCTGCCTGACCTGCCAAGTTCCTCCAACAATTTTTGTGTATTGCTCCTGATTCAGTATCTGCAGAATTTCTTTGTCTCCATTCCAGTTGTGTTGGTTCTGAGGTGACAGTAAAGGCCAATGTGGAAATTGCAGACTCTTCCACATTTGGAGCTGGAGGTGACTGACAGGGTGGGGAAGTGGGTGGGTGTTTTGAGATGGTGCACTTCTTCTGCCATTTAAACTGGGCTTCTGTGTGCTCCCAATGCATGGACTCAAAGTTCTCACTACCGCCCCAAATGCTCATTCTCCACTTGGAGTTGTCGTGGACCAGGGATTCCCAGAAGTTAGTGGGCATGCTGCATCTTTTCAAGGTGGCTTTGAGCACATTCTTGAATCTTTTCTTCTGTTACCCAATAATCTCCTTGTGTGACAGAGCTTGGAATAGAGTGTCTATTTCAGGAATCTGGTGTCAGGCATGTGAACAATATAATATGAACAGCTGAACTGATGGGGGTGTTAACTTGGGAGAGAACACTGATGTTGGTTCACTTCTACTTCCAGTGGATGTGCAAGATTTTGAAGAGAAAGTATGGGTTGTCTTGTAAGTATAAAGGAGGGCTGAGATCATTGCTGCCTTGTAGTTTTCTGCTCGGTGTGAAGTCTTGATCTTCAAACACCCTATTCCTTAATTAATTAAAGGCTGTGCTGGTGCATTGAAGGTAATGCAGAATTACACCATCACTGTCTTCCTTCATGGCTCCCAAGATGTGAGATGTGGTCCATGTTTTCTAGGGACTCACTGTAAACCTTCATTTTTGGAGAGTAGTGTTGTACAGTTGGGACAGTTTGATAGAGGACTTTGTCTTGCAGATATTGAGTGCAAGTCCAATCCTCTCAAATAATGTTACCTTCTACAGTGCAGGAGAATTTCAAATAAAAAAAGGCATGTTTTGAGTTGGTTAGTTAATCAAAGTTTTTTAAATCTTCAACAGAAACACCCCTTGAAATCTCTGCGAAAGTTCTTGCAACTCCCTACTTCATTTAGTCACTCTGCTTCATCAGATGTGCGATTTCAAGCTTTGCCAAGCCAGCCAGCCAAATCTACTCACAGTGAGGGGCGCCTCCATGCAACAGGACAGACTCATAACAGCAATATACGACAAGATTCCCAGGCAAAACCTAGGCCAAATTTCCAACTACCTGGCCAAATGGAACCAATCTGGCATGTGCTACCAAGTGGCAGGACTGGAATTGATGGAGCTATGAACTCTGACCAGATAATCTCCAAGTCAAGTCAGAATGGTCATTCTCTACATTTAACCAGAACAGCACGTCCCAGAATGCCAAATTTAAATGATTTAAAGGAAACAGCACTGTAGTTGTAGTTTGTGTTGTTGTTCAGAAAGCTGAACAGTAGTCTTATTTCAGATCAATAACCTGTCATCCATGTAGTAAACATTACTAAAGTAATGTTTTAAGTAAAAAAAAGCACCAGTGATAAGCAGAATTATTTTAAATTGAAAATTTTCAAGAAACCACCGAACAGCCGTGTAGAAATGACATGTATAATGATTTTTAACACAGCTCACAATTCATATGGTGTTGGAATTATTCTGTATCAGTTAAACAGTTTGTAGTTATAGCAAACATTATATTTGTATATTATTGGAGAGAAATTATTGGAGATTGTCATGGGATCCATGTTTTCACAAGAGCACAATGTTATAGTGTACTAATATACAGTTTATTCACAAGCTGCTGATGTTTTCTGGCATTTGGTACACTTTCTTCCTCATAACTATTATAACTTGCATTATATTTAAGCATATGAATAGTGGTATTTCAGCAGATATTCTGGTAATTATATTTGGTGTGCGCGATTAGCAGCTTGTCGAAGTTTGATAAAAGGATTTTATTTTTGGTATGTAATCTATACAAAGTACTTTATGAAAATGATATATAGAATTAACTTAAATTACATAGTTACGAATTGCAGTGTCATTAACTGAAAATGCAACACTAACACCCATTTCAACCAATGATGTTATTAAAAATGATTGAGCCTATTATTTTGCATTTTATGCAGCTGAGATCATATTTTCATTCATTTAGGTAATGGATAATAGGCTTCAATCCAATCATCTGGCTTGAACTAAGTGAATTAAGGTTAAAGGTTTTAATTTCTTCATCTTGTGCTAAACAGTGAATTACATATATATATATATATATATATATACACACACACACACACAGACACATATATATATATATAGTATAGAAAATAAAAATTCACATGCACATGATGATCTGATTAAGTAAGTTGTGAGAGTATAGCTGGAATTGATTTCAAAACATCCAGATCTCTAGTGTTAGATGAAAAAAAAATTTCAGTGAAAAGATTGCAACATTTTTTAAGAAAGGTTTATTTCTGTTCTTTCCCCATATAAATTGTGTAACCCTCATTATCTTCACTTCTGAATTTTGTTGTATTTTGTACTAAACCTGCTTTGGCTCCTCCCATCTTCTAAGATTTGATGCTTGTTTATATACCAGTGCAGTAATACATATATATATATATATATATATATATATATATATATTGTTTCCTCATGTGGATGTAATGACACTATTGTTGCATATTTTGGTTGCTTGAGTGTCACTGTGTTTTGTTGATGGCCTTAGATAATGTTAGTGGGTCATATGTCAGTAACAAAATTACACAACCTTTTCCAGTGGTATGTTTCCCTTAGTTGATTACTGTTAAGGGATAAAACATGGAGTTCTCATCTTCCTTCTTTCCCGTCTGTGCCTATTCATTGGAGTTGATGGGAACAGGATTTCTACAAAGTGTTTCATACCGTGTGGTAGTTTTTCAGCATCATGCTAATTCTGATCTGATGCTTTCTTGCTGGTATGTCCTCTAACTAACTAACTAACACATATATTTATAGTGGCGATGGATTGCTTCACCAGAGTATAAAAATGTCTACTCAAACTGAGGTGCAAGTGAATGACAAGCCCAACAGGCTCAGATCCCCTACCAAAAAAGCTTGTGGCCATACCTGACATGAAAAATATTTATTATAAAAATAGTACATTTTCTAGATTGTAATTGCCCTTTAAATTGATTCAGCTTCAGACTGTGTTCTTTTGTGTTGGAGCATCCAAGTTATTTCTGTGTTAATTTTCATTTTAAGCGCCTAAAACTTTTTTTTTGTGATTCCACAGACAAAAAAAGTGTTTTGGGAGAAAGCAATGGGCAAAAGAAACAGAAGTAAAATTGCATCCTGGAAATCTAAATTAAAACAAAAAATGGTTGATAAAAGCAGCAGATCAGTTCTGATGTTGGCTCATTAATGAGAAATGTTAACATTCTTTTTCTTCCTGGAGACACTGCCTATAAGATGAATATTTTCAGTGTTTCCTGTAAAGAAAATGTTAGCCTTTTGTATTAGCATTATTTTTTAAAAAGAGAAATAGCACCAGAACGTATGTCATCCAAAAATAGCAATTCTGGAGGAAATTACCAAAGCTTTTTTGTGTCATTTTTAATAGACCGCATATAGATCTGAGATAGAATTTAAGAATTTACATTTCACATTTAATTTTCTGTCTAGAACAGTCTGCCTTCTTTTAAATATCAACAGAAGAACAGCCAAAGGTATATGAACAATAGAACAGCACAGGAACAGGCCCTTTGGCCCAACATGTCTGCACCGACCGTGATGCCAATCTAAACTAATCCCATTAGTTTGCTCATGGTCCATATCTCTCTATTCCCTGCCTGTTCATGTATCTGTCTAAATGTCTCTTAAGAGTTGATATTATATCTGTTTCTACAACCTCCCCTGGCAGTACATTCCAGGCACCTATCACTGTCTGTGTTTTTAAAAAAGTCTTTTAAACTCCCCCGCCGCCCCACCTTAAACCTATGTACCCTAGTATTTTACATTTCCACACTAAGAAAAAGACTCTGAATATCTACCCTTGCTATGCCTCTCATAATTTGATATACTTCTATCAGGTCGCCCCTCAGCCTCTGACGCTCCAGAGAATACAATCCAAGTTTGTCCTATGTGTTCTTGTATTTAATACATGCCAAATCCAGGCAATGAACCTCTTTTCACCCTTTCCAAAGTCTCCACATCTTAGTGTGGCAGCCAGAACTGCACACAATGCTCCAAATATGGCGTAACTAAAGTTTTATACAGCTGCAAAATGACTGGCCGTATTTTATACTCAGTGCCCTGACCGATGAAGGAAAGCAGGCCGTACACCTTCTTCACCTCTTATATTGCTCCTAAGGGCCCTGCCATTTACTCTGTACGTTCCTCTTGCATTTGGCCTCCCAAAGTGCAACATCTCACACTTGTCTGGATAAAACACCATCTGCCATTTTTCTGCCCAAATTTCCAGCTGATCTATAATCTGCAATATCCTTTGATGACCCTCCTCGCTATTCACAACTCCACCAATTTTGTGTCAGCTGCAAACTTTTAATTAAACATCCACATTTTCATCCAAATCATTTATATATTATATAATATATATTACAAATAACATGTCCTGGCAATGATCCTCGCAGAACACCACCAGTCAGAGACATCTAGTCAGAAAATAAAATGTCACTAACTGTGTACATATAATTATTCTTCACAGCATCTTTTTTCCTCAAAGTATACATTTTGGGTGAATACCAGCAATAGTAATGCTCAAATTATGTATAGAGCAAAAGTTACGAACTGTTATTGAGCTTATGAACACATTACAGTCACAGTTTCCAGGTACAATTCATTTAAGACCACTGAATCAGAACTGTCACAATATGCTAAAACATTAATTTTCCAGTGGGTCATGGGGTTGGTTAGTTAGCAAACTCAGTAGAGATTTTTTTTAAAACACATCAATGAAATTTTATGATGGGCTGAGTGGAATTTGCCTACCTGAGAGGCCATAGATTTCATTGTTTAGTCATAATGAATAAAAAGATTTCATCACAAGTGATCAAAAAACATTATATAATTTCTGAACTTATCCCTTGGCAAGGAGTGATAATTCATCAATAAACTTAGATATTTACCAGTTTTTAAACAAACAAATGAATATGGATTTCTGTCAAAAGAGGACATTATCATAACCATCTGCATAACTGTCCTATTTAGGAAATTATAAATGGTCATATGCCAATTTAATAGCAATGACAGTTGCAAATGAGACTTGATTTTCAATTTAATTTTGATCTTCTTCTTGCAATGGGTCTTTATCTCAGATTAATTTTTTTTAGCAAGCTGTAAGTAGTTCAGTTTTAAAATGTTTGTATTCCAAACTTCCCAAGACAGCAAAACACTAAATTTGCAGCAAAGCAAATTTGCCCAGATTTCTCCAAGTTTAACTAATGACTTTACACATACACTGTTCCTTGAAAATTGTGCCTTGTTGGTTTACAGTTAAATTTGAACAACGGTGCATTATTTCTTTAATTGGTATCTTGCCTTATTTTTATTTGAAAGATTTCCACAACTTGTAAATCAACATCTTTTCTAGGAAAGACTGATTTGCGATTGTTTTGTGTTTGTCCTCAAATAATATGTGGTGGATCAACATTGTCACATTCATGTTTTTTTCCTAGTCTCCCTCTTAGGATTCCTACATGAAGAATTTTGCATGATCCTTTTAGATAAATTCTCCAGGTTCCTCATTGAGCTTACTTTTCACAATTTCCTTTGTTGTGCAGACTAACTTGACATTTAAGAATATATATTATAAAATAGGATATTCAGTCCAGACAATGTAATACAGGTATTCAATGGCTTCTGCCATGACTGGTGAAAAATTTCTGTTCTTTGTGAACAAGCATTCGTACTAATTCCCATTTTGAAATATGCTTATTTTAAAATGTTCCAGAAACTATCAATTCTTTGAATTGTGATGTTGCGCTTTTCTAAATGTAACTGCATTCAAGCCTCTACTGGCCATTTTCAGTATTAATGAGATCAGTTACAAAACTTCAATATCTCTTAACAGATAAAATGTAAAACTGGCATTTGCTTTGAAACAGGTTGATTTTATATTCTGCAGAATTTTAAGTTTTTAAAAATTTACTGTTATGGTTGCTGTTACATCACATTTTTTTACTTCACTTTTTCATATTAAATGTTATATGGAAAGGTCAGTTTTCAGAACTAAAACTTTAAAAAAAAGTTGTTGCACAAAACAACCAGTATGCAGAAATTTTTATGCCACATTTTTAAAACAGCTTTTATACAATAGTAATTGATGCAGCATTAACCCAGGGTCTAAATAATTCAGCAGAATATAAACCAGCAAGTGTAATTTGTGTTTATGTACATTTTTGTCTGAAAGAATGTGTTTCATGCATGCAGATCCAAGTACTTCTTAACAGATTTGTATGGGTGTACACAAGTGTATTATCTCTTAGGTCTTAATAGTACAGATGTATAGGGGTTAGAAATTGCTACTGGGTTAATATTAATAGGGGAATCTAATAATCGTAAATTGCTATTTAATATTTTTCTGTTAAGATAATATCCCAGATGTACAAAGAATATGGAAACAAAAGTTGTGTTAAGGTGTATATGTAATTCTCTAAAGTGTTTAATGCCTATAGTCACAACTTAAATTATATTTTAGGCAGATTTTTTTTAAATCTGTGCACATGTTTTCAAGAATTCAAGTCCCAGTAAACTCAAAAGTCCTGTTTTTTTGGAATTCTGTAATGGCAGCGTGTATATGTTACATAGTTGCATTCTTGTTTGTTTACGCTGTTGCAGTTATTCCCTTTAAATAATTAATGCAAGATATAAAGCATTTGTAAATTGTTTATATAACATTTATATGTTTGTATATTGAACCTTTATCGTGTGTTTCCCATCTGTATGTACAACTGTTGTAAAATTGAATCATAATGTTGTCACTAAATATTGGCATGAAATTGGTTAATTTTTACTAAGCACAATGTATTTTTGAATGGATCTTGTAAAACACACCTTTATAAAAATGCAAATTTTTGCACTAAAATATCAAGTATTCCTGCTTTCAATACTGTGTGTGTGTATATATATATATATGTTTATAGTGGAAGTGATACATAAAGGCATGGTGGTTTACAGGAAAAATCTGTCTTCTGACAGGGTATGTGATTGAAATAGAGTTAACATGAATACTTTAGTTTCCTTTTATCTTTTATATTTATTTGGTAACCGAAAACTGCAGACATTCATTGATGTTAACTGAAATTCCTTTGTTTCTTCTAGTTGAAATTAAGTTTCTATCTTGACTTGGCGCGAGACTAATTCAGATCAAAAGTGTATTGCTTATGTTATTTTACACATTCTGAATGTTGCAAAATGTATTTAGAGGGTAAAAATTGCATTATAATATTGACGGTGGAAAGAGGAGTGGTGCACGAGGCAAATGCTGTTGTTGATTTGCATATGCCCCATATGATGAAAATCGCTTTTTCATGTTAAAGGCAGAAACTAAATACAGTGGTAAAGTACAGATACATCTTTGAGGTCTATTTTCAACAGGTCCATCATACTTTTCATATGCATGTTACACACTTGATCTACTCCAATGCATAATACACTACTTTGCTTTTCTTGAATTGTTTAAGTTATCCAACCTCAGTAAAATGTAAAACTACATCAGAATACACCAAGTAGGTTATGCAGAGACTGCAGAGAGAACATTGGTGTAGTTTTCGCAAGTGGTTCACACTTTAAAAGGTTAATGGATGGGACCTGAGCTGCTGGGTGTTGTTACTGGGTAGCAAATGTTTTAATCTGCACCATGAATTCAAATCTAGCCCAGACTGACAGTAACATCCACTCTGACTAGAAGTTTAAATTCAGAGAAATGCATAGGAAGATGTGAATGATAAGCACCAAGATTTGCCAAACAATGTTAAGTATAATTTAAATAAAAATGATTTCTTTGTGACTTAAGCCAAGAATAGAAAAAAACAAACTTATTTAGGGAGAGGTGGTGGAGCGAAAGCCTGACCTAAAACCAAGATACTGTAATTGAAATCACTGCCTGGAGAAAGATGCTGTACAGATTGGCTATGTGAAGACTGAAGTAGGGTTGGTAATATTGCTGGTTGTCTCATCACGTGATCTGCCTTTTTTTCCCCATTTACAATAATTTTGTAACTAATAAACTATTCAAAAGATATTGTGAAAACATTTTTGAAAAGCATGCTTCTTTCCTGGATTACTTGCATAATCTGTCATATTAATCTTTTAGTTCTTGGAAGCTCCAAGGCCATCCTAAGGGATAGAAAAAAACAAAGTGCCAGAAGGTGTACGTGCATGAGAAGTTGAAAGAATTAATCAATAAGGACAAAGTTTTTACATTGACTGTTTTGGAAGTCAATAGGGGTCAGCAAGGCCAGAGGTAGCAGGTGAATGGGTATTAATGCAAGATCTTTGGCCTGTCATTTCTGGACTGAATCCAACCTGTTGGACTAGAATGAGATTACTCAGTACCTCTAGAAATTGCTTTTAATTTGATTGTTACAAAAGTATTCCACTAAACATCAAATGAACTTAGTAAATGTAAGCTACACTGGATTAAATTTGATGAATTTCAAGTTATAAGCATAGTTTGCTTTAAAACAAGATTAAATGGAAACCAAGTTAATTTAGTTGTTAATTTTGAGCAAAGCCCATATTTTTCGTAACAGGATATGCTATTTCATCTGTTTTGTGATTGTTGTCACTGACATTTATTGAGGCATTCAAGTAGTTCCATCCTGATAGCAATTCGAACATGCCATCCCAACGGTATAATTCTAATGTATCGAGCTACAATTGGAGGACGCAGGAAATTCTGTACTGATGATGATCTGTCTGAATTTCCATAAAACACCTGTGGGAGGGAAAAATTAATCCTATAAAGGTGAACTAAAACAATAATTTTAACTTAAAGCTTTCCAGCATATAATGAATGTGATATATCTCCCAGGAGAGCTATTTTCTGGCAAACAATGGAAAATATGTAAGCCAAATAAGAGACCATCCAATGGGAGAACCTTGTTTCCCTGTAGTATGTCATTTTAGTACCCCTATGCCATTAAAGGGAGTAACACTATCAGCAGCAGCCACAGCTCCAGTTAAATAATACCTTTAATACAGAAAACATTCCAAAATGTCTCAAAGGAGCATTATCAAAAAAAGTGTCTAAAGAAATTAGAGTTTTGGGGAAGGAATGCCAGAGCTTAGGGTATCTTGGCAGGTATGTAGAGCTGGAGGAGATTACAGAGCTAAGGAGAGGAGAGACCATGGAGAGACTTGATAATGGGTGAGAATTTTAGAGTGAAGATATTGACTAAGTGGGAGACGGTATCTGTCTGCAAACAGGTGAGTGGATCTGGTGTGAGGTAGGACATAGACATATCTCAATGGTATTATTCACAGGTGTTTCCATGAGTACATTTACCAGGCAATTTATTGAACTGCCACAGACCACAGTGAGACCAAACTGTAAGTGTCAAATTGAGCAGAGAAGACTTTGCTGCTTTTTATTTACCCCTTGTCTTATTTTTAGATGGGTTCCAGTACTTACTCGATTGTTTCCTGTCTGATCTTTATAGTAAACCCAGTTAAAGGTTTCATCAGATCTATACTGCACACTGTACTTTGTCATCCATTCATCAGCATCACATCGCCCTTGAGTAATGATCCCAGAAATAACTCTGATTTCCTTCAGGTCAATCTGAAGCCATTGCTGATTGTCTTGGTATCTTGATAGCCATGCACACCTGTACACATTTGGGTGGGGGGGGGGGGGGGTGCGTGGAGAAAGGCAACAATGAAAATATTGGGACAAAAATATGTCTGGAATGATACATACACAGTGGATTTGCAAACATCAGACACTAATGGCCCATAGTGGTGAACTCTCATTGTTCATTTGCCTGTCAAATCAGCTGTCACCTGGAGTGGCTATTTGGATATAAACTTCATTGGCAAATTGGTATTCAGCTGATTGGCCAGGACCAGCGCAACACAAGGCTTTTCTGAGCATCAGCAACAAACGCCATCCCTGGAATTGCTTTAAAAGCCATTTAAACAGAAGCATTCAAACTCTTAAAAATTAAACTTCATATAACGCAAACAAAAAAACTCCCAGAAACAATTTAATATACTTAAATTAACTTATGGTTGTGTTCTCTGTTCAAATTAATGGACTCTGGACTTGGACAAATTTTACTGTGCAAGTGATTGGATCCTTAATAATGCTAACACGGAAAGGAAGTATTCCAAGTTCTGTGCAAAACCGATGCTGCCTCCCATATGCTCCTTGACATTCAATTTGGTAAATGGGTTTATTATTGTCACATGTAAAAAAAACTTTGTTTTGCATGCCATCCATACAGATCAGTTCTTTACAACAGTGTATTGAGGTAGTACAAGGGAAAATAATAACAGAATGCAGAATAAAGTTACAGAGAAAGTACAGGCAGACAATAAGGTGTAAGGCCATAATGCGGTAGATTGTGAGGTCAAGAGTCCATCTTATCATACTAGGGGATAGTTCAATAGTCTTATAACAGCAGGATAGAAGTTGTCCTTGAGCCTGGTGCTACATGCTTTCAGGCTTTTGTATCTTCTGCCTGATGGGAGAGGGGAGAAGAAAGAACGTCTGGGGTGGTTGGGGTCTTTGATTACATTGGACGCTTTACTGAAGCAGCGCGAAGTGTTGACAGACAAAATTTCTCGCCTGCTTCCCAATACACCAAACATTTCATTTAACATGAAGATCAAAGGGACAAGAGCTCTTGGGCCTGAAACGTTAATTGTTTCTCTTTCCAAATGCCACCTCACCTGCTGAGTGTTTCCAGCACTTTCTGTTCTTACTTCATTTTACATGCCTGGTAGCCTTTTATGGACTCTCTCAATTTTAAGTCCTCAACACAGAAACATGTATGTGTGCGATCTAACACTGCTGACACCTGTACTATTTTATATCATAGCCCTGGTGCAAGATTTTCAGGCCCAGGAAT
This sequence comes from Pristis pectinata, assembly GCF_009764475.1. Taxonomy (NCBI): domain Eukaryota; kingdom Metazoa; phylum Chordata; class Chondrichthyes; order Rhinopristiformes; family Pristidae; genus Pristis; species Pristis pectinata. The sequence continues at coordinate 69,016,744 of NC_067408.1, read as the reverse complement.
ACCACATCCAGCTTCCTCTCCTAAGTTGGCCTCTACATTGTAATTGGTGTGAGTATTTGAGCTGGTAGTATGTTAACTTGAGTGAATGCCCCCACCGTATCACACAACTCTCCAACAATAAAGGTTTACTGGCAGCTCCTAAAAAATGTGGACCAAATCCCACGCATCAGGAGCTACCTCTCGCTGCAGACACCAGGCCATAAGATATTGGAGCAGAATTAGGCCTTTCGGCCCACCAAGTCTGCTCTGCCATTCAATCATGGCTGATTTTTGTTTTCAACCCCCATTCTCCTGCCTTCTCCCCATAACCATTAACCCCCTTACCTATCAATCCCTGCCTTAAATATACTGAATGGCTTGGCCTCCACGGCCCTCCGTGGCAATGAATTCCACAGATTTACCACCCTCTGGCTGAAGAAATTCCTCATCTCAGTTTTAAAGGCACGTACCTTTATTTTGAGGCTGTATTTTCAGACCCTAGACTCCTACCAATGGAAACATCCTCATTATGTCCAGTCTGATTTCAGTACATCAGTATTCAATGAGATTACCCCCATCCTTCTGAATTCCATTGAATACAGGTGCAAAGACATCGATGATGAAATTCACCACCACCTTCAATGCGCCTGCACAGATTGAGGAGGAAGGTGTCTTAAGATCAAAACTTCAGACCTGACACAAAACTCATGGTCTACTTGGCACTAGTTATGATCCCTCCCTCCTATATGCTTCAGAGACCTGGACTATTTACAGCAGGCAGTTCAAGGCACCAACACAGTTTCCACAAAAGCACTTGAGTTCACCAGAAGAATAAGTGAACAATGGGAATGTCCTCTTCCAGGCCAAAATCCCCAGCTCTGAGACCCTAGTTATTCTCAGTCAGCTACGTTGGCCAGGTTACGTTGTTCCCAAACTTGACACCAGTCTCCCGAAACAGACACTCAATTCCATATTTTGTCATGGGAGATTCAAAAAGTGCAACATTTTCACCGACTCCTGAGAACCTCTGGCCGATCACTGCTCAAAATGGAGCAGCATTCGGGATTGTATTGGGAACCTCAAGGCCATATGATGAGAACATTCAGAAGCCCTAAGTAAGTGCTGGATGGAGAACACCACCATAAAAACTCACTCCATCTGTCCCATCTGTGGGCAAATTTGCAGTTCCCACATTAGCCACCTCAGAACCCATAAAACCATAGTGGAAGAAAATCATCCTTGATTCCAATGAATTGCCTAAGAAGAAGAAGGTGATCCGAAAGCAGAAAAGCACAAGAAAGGAGGGGAGAGGAAGAGGGTACAGCTTGTAAATAGTGTTACGGACTCAGTGAAAGTCCCTTTAAGATAGAGAGTGTGTGTGTATGTGTGTGTGGGGCGTGCTTACGTCAATAGAAGATAAAGGACATAATGACGTTGTTGAAGAAGGAGAGAGAGAGAGAGAAGGGAGAGAGAGAGAGAGAGAAGGGAGAGAGACACCAGCCTGCTTGTTTTCTCTATCGATGGATGAGAAACAATAACTGTGTTTGCTACCGAAATCCACGTATGGAAGTTGGAAGTAATCCGGTGGAGTTCACTTTGTGGCTGACCTGTAGAAGGAAACAGGTATTTGTGTGTGGACGACCACGATTCGGATGCTTTTCGGGGTGAGGAAGTCACTACCGAGTAAACGCTGAAGTGTCGTTTGGGGTTCCATCGTGGAACATTTGGATTTCGTATTTACTCTCCCTATGTTCTCTACATCTACGTCTTATCTTCTGACAACGGTGGTTGTTGAAGAAGCCCTTGCTCATGTTTCACCTTATGGCTTGCGGAACTGAACTTTAAGAACCATTCCGGAACTTGGAGTTTGGGACTTTGTCACACACACACACGACGAGTTTAGTTTTGGGGTTAACGTTCGAGGTTTAACATTTTTGAATTCTAACATACTAATATTTTTACTTTTATTTTACGTATGGTCATAAGTAGTGATTAATAAAATAGTTTTTAACACTGAATCATGCTCAGTGTGTTTCTTTTGTTGCTGGTTCGTGACAAAATTCTCTATGGTGGAATATCTGCCTTTCTCATAGATTGCTTTACTTCTGTAAGGTTTAACCTTGTAGCAATCTTTATCAGATCATCCTTTTTCGCCACCTCCAATCCCTGTAGGGTTGGTGACTCCAAAAATGCCTTAATATCCATTGCTGCTGGTTTCCACACACACAAGCCAATTAAAAAGAATTTATCAGACCTCCCTCAAAAATCTTTGGATTGAATCCCGAACAAATCTCGTCAATCTGAGGAACGATCCCAGACGACACTCGTTAATCTTTGGATTGGATCCTGGATGAGCCCCCAATTTTGTCACGAACCAGCGTTGTCAGAAGATAAGACGTAGATGTAGAGAACATAGGGAGAGTAAATACGAAATCCAAATGTTCCACGATGGAACCCCAAACGACACTTCAGCGTTTACTCGGTAGTGACTTCCTCACCCCGAAAAGCATCCGAATCGTGGTCGTCCACACACAAATACCTGTTTCCTTCTACAGGTCAGCAACAAAGTGAACTCCACTGGATTACTTCCATACGTGGATTTCAGTAGCAAACAGTTATTGTTTCTCATCCATCGATAGAGAAAACAAGCAGGCTGGTGTCTCTCTCCCTTCTCTCTCTCTCTCTCCTTCTTCTTCAACAACGTCATTACGTCCTTTATCTTCTATTGACGTAAGCACGCCCCACACACACATACACACACACTCTCTATCTTAAAGGGACTTTCACTGAGTCCGTAACAATAGGTAATTTGAAATTACAGTGAAGTGGGATTTGATTGGTTAAGGCAATACTGCCATCCACTATGGTTTCAGCCCTACTGCTGGCCGCAGACTAAGTAATGACTGTTCCAATGAATTGATCTGTACGAACGGTATGCGAGACAAGTTTTTCAATGTACCTTGGTACAAGTGACAATAATAAACTAATACCAATACCAATCATTGGCAAGCATGCCATCCTCAATGGGGTCATTTTGGATGGATAAGGATTAAGATTATCCTGCAGCACCATATTTCACTGGCTGGTTTGCAGCTGCTGCTGTCAAGGAATATGCACTACTTTGTTTTACAAAAGAGAGAGGAATATGCGATAAATTGTGTTGCAAGACAGAGTGGAGCTATGGTTAAATGATAGGCAATGTGGATGTCAGGTCTGAGCATTGATAGAAAATGTTGATGTGTGATAGGGATGTGGTACATTTCAAGGATAATTGAAGCTGATAATTCATTTACTGAGATACAATATTGGAAGACATATTCATTAACTGTACACATTGATGTGAGGTCCCTGATATCTTGTGGCTCAGTTTACCATATTTAAACACATTAAACAAAATGAATGAATCTGATGAGCCGAATTTCTGTGTTTCATGTTTTTCATTTTCTGTTGGAAAATTTCCATTTCACCTCATGATAAATTACAACTAAAATTGCAATTAGAGAGAAATTACCCAAATTTCCAACGGTGTGTTAAAGCAAAGGTTAAATGGGATGATGCATGATTTTGCAATGTGATTACTTACCCAAAACCTTGGCTATTGATTCTTGCTTTGTTTGACATCCACGAAGAGTACCAGCCTGTGTAATGATCTTCATTGGAACAACTTATCTGATCTTTTGTAACAGCTCCAGATTCAAACCCAAGGGCTCGGTGATAAGGACACTCTGTGAAACCAAAACAAAAAATAATAACTTCTGAAAGATTTTCCTGCAAAGCCTTCTTAATGATTAATGTAAATTAATTTCCTTGCAGGTTGTCAACATTTCAACAATAATGTACTGTAGTTATAAACACAATAAAAGGTCAGCAGATACAATATCAGACAAAATTTAATAGCAAGCCAAACATGGAGATATAAAGACAGATGACCAACCAAAAGTTTGGTCAAAGGGGTAGGTATAAAGTAGTACCTTAAGAGGGGATACAGAGACCTGGTGATTTCAAAAGCCTAAGGCCCAAACAACTGAAGGTATGACTATCAATGATAGAATATTGAAAATTGGAAATGCACAAAACCAATCTTGCAGTAGCTCCAAGATTACTGGACAAAAAGAGAAAGCTGGTGGGATGAAGAATAAATAACATTAATTCAGGGTTATCTAGATAACTGTAAAGGTTTCCCATTCTCTTCCAGTCCTTCTCAAAGGCTTCATGAGAATCCAAAGGTGAAAGAGAAGAAGTAATTGAGCAAAAATCATACCAGAATGACTTTAGAAGGAAACTAGAAGGAAACTAGAAGGAAACAGAACTAGAAGAAAAAGAATAAGAACCATTGATGTAGTTTAACCTGAAGAGCTTTGAGAAGAGCAGAACTGAATGTGCTATTCCCACTTCATCACATCACTTTCTTTGGACCTCTTTTTTCACCACTGTTGTTGAGTCTTTTCCTCCTGAAGCAAGTGCCTGTGTTCAAGCTACTAAAAGTCTGAGCCAGTCTTTTTAACTTGGGTTGATTCATGAAGTTCAGTGATATTTCTGGAATGGTTTTCAGAATCACATCCTCCTTGCTTTAAACTTTTATTTCTTTATTCTGTCCCTACCAACCTTCAGCTTGTGACCAGCTAAGCACCTGGATCTGTCTACTTGGTACTGGTCTTAAAGGGACATGCACAGTTTAAAAAATTTATTCTGAAGGTCACCTGTGAGCTGTGCGAGGTAGCTGTTGCTGAAGATTCAGTCACAAATATCTTTTTTGACATTTCTTGGGACAAAAGGGCTCCATTCCATGTAGCAAGTCCTTTGCGCCATTGCATAAAAGTAACTTCCCTTCATTTTTCTGATGCTGCAGGACAGGCTCCAGGACAGACTTTGTGAATTTGAATCACTGAGGACTTTTGTACTTGGATGTCCCAGAGTAACTTGATGTTATCTGGACTGAGTTGCTCTTACTAATTTGTTGAGTCTCTGAAGCTTATTTATTGCGATTGTTGCTGTTTCATTCTTACAGGTGGCAGTGAAATATAACCTATTTAATCTTAAGTGACGATCGGTATGCATCTGAAGATCACATTAAGATAACATTAACTAATGACCTTGTGTACTTTTCCTATCGTTATTACATTCTAATAGTGACCTACAACTTTTGTGGTGTAACAGGCCAACCAAATAATCTATTCAAGTAGTAGGACTTTTTTTTCCAGGAATCAGTATTTAATTTTATTACACTGATGCATTGTGAAACAGGTTGTTTTCAGAGTAAAGTCTGGCTGGATCTTCAAGAATACTTGTCAAAAATTAAACTAAGTTCCTTCTAAAACTATATTAAAATTTTGGTATAGTCATTCTTACCTGGCATACAGTCTAGTATTGTTGGTCCCTGTATCATTCCCCTGGTTCTGTTAGGTCCATCATTGCAATTACATCTGCAAGCCCTGTTACATGACTGATCCTCCTTTTCATCCTGTCATTAATACAGAGAAAGTAGATGAATCTCAGACAGCCCAGAAACCTGTTGGATGACACATGTGGAAAACTTGCTTTGAAGTTGCTGAACATTGTTCCAGTAAAATACACAGACTGCTGCTGCTACAGAATATGAAAATTGAGATTTTGGCAAACAGGGGAATCAGTGAAATGGAGAAAAGAGGTACAACTCTGGTATATTAAAAAAAAACACAGAAGTTTGTGTTGAGAGAGCAGGAAGAAAAATCATAAACTGAGAATAAAGGAGTACCAAAATTGAAATGTGACATCACAGGAAGGTAAGGACATAATTGCAAGAGGTCAAGAGTAAAGGTAGAAGAGCGAAAATAAAAGAGCAAGTAGAAAGAACAAGAGAATGAGAGGAGACAACAGAAGTGGTGGAGCATAAAACATTCAGTAAATAGTGCTGATTGCAAGGTGTCTTTACAAGAAAGTTTTCTGAAGCAATATGTCGATGATCCTACTAGAGAAGGGGCTACACTCACTATCCTCTTAGTAAATTAGGCTGAGCCAGTGGTTTATGTGTCAGTGGGGGGGGCACTTTGGGATCAGTAACCATAAGATAGTTATGGAAAATGGTAGGACTGGTCCTCAAGACAAAGTCCTAAATCGGGTAACGGCAAATTTCAATGGCATCAGACAAGAACTTGCAAAAGTTGATTCAGGGAGGCTGCTTGCATGTAAAGGGACACCTGTCAAGTGGGAGGCTTTCAAAAATGGGATAGGAATAGTTCCTGTTAGCGTGATGGGGAAGGCCAGCAAGATTAGGGAACCTCGGTTGATGGGGGATATTAAGGGTCTGGTCAGGAAAAAGGAGGCACATGATAGGTATAGGCAGCTGTGATGAAGCGAGTCCCTTAAGGAGTATAAGGGATATAGGAATACACATATGAAGGAAATTAGAAGGGCAAAAAGGGGCCATGAGATGTCACTGGCAGACAAGGTAAAGATGAATCCTTAAAAATTCTGTAAGTGCATTAAGAGCAAAAGGGTTGCAAGAGATATTGGGACCCCTTAAGGATCATTGCGGTGATCTATATATGAAACCACAGGAAATGGGCAAGATCTTAAATGAATACCTTGTCTGTATTTACCATAGAGAAGGATATGGAATCTAATGAGTTAGGGGCGGCAACAGTGATATCCTGGAGCATATCAACAAACAAAGGAAAAGGTGTTGGAGGTCTTGAAACACATTAAAGTCGATAAATCCCCAGAGCCTGACAAGATGCATCCAAGCATGTTAAGAGAAGCAAAATAGGAGATTGCCGGGGCCTTGGCAGAGATTTTTGTATCTTCATTAGCCACAAGTGAATTACTGGAAGACTGGAGGAAAGATAATGGTGTGTTTCTGTTTAAGAAGGGCAGCAGAGAAGAGCCAGGGATCTACAGGTTGGTGAGCCTTACACCAGTGGTGGGAAAGTTGTTCGAAGGGATTCTGAGAGACAGGATTTATTTGCATTTAGAAAGGCAAGGACTGATTAGGGATAGTCGGTATGGCTTTGTGTGTGGAAAGTCATGTCTTCAAATACTATTGAGTTTTTTGAACAGATGGTGAAGCGAATTGTTGAGGCAGGGTGGTAGACATTGTCTACATGGACTTTCACAAGGCCTCTGACAAGGTCTGGTGGGCTGGTCCGGAAGATTAAAACATATGGGATCTAGGGTGAGCTAGTTTAGGATTATAACAGGGTCTGGATCTATTGGGAAAGTGGGCAAAGGAATGACAGATGAATTTAACTTGGACAAGTGTGAGATAATGCATTTTGGGAAATTAAACCAGGGCAGAACATGCACAGTGAATAGTAGGGCCCTGGGGAGTGTTGTTCCACAGAGAGACCTTGGGGTATAAGTACATCATTTCCTGAAAATGGGAACACAGGTTAATAAGATGGCGAGGAAGGTGAATGGCGCGCTTGCTTTCATCAGCCAAGACACTCAGTAGGAGAGTTGGGAGTCATATTACAGTTGTACAAAACATTGGGCAGGCTACACTTCGAGTACTGTATGCAGTTCTGGTCACCACACTATAGGTAGGGTGTGATTAAGCTGGAGACGGTGGAGAAAAGATTTACAAGGATGTTATGTGGTTTGGAGGCTTGAGTTATCAAGGGATTGGATAAGCTAGGGCTGTTTTCCTAGGAGTAAAGGATGCTGAGAGGTGACATGATAGAGGTGTTTAAAATTATGAGAGGCATAGATAGGTTAAATAGCCAGTGTCTGTTTCCCATGCTAGGGGTATCTAAAACTAGACAGCATTGGCTTAAAGTGAGAGAAAGGAAGTTTAAAGGGGAAGTGAGGGGTAAATTTTTCACAATGAGTAGTTGGTACCTGGAAGAGCTGCCAGAGAAGGTGGTGGAGGCAGGAACAATATCACATTTAAGAGGCATTTGAATGAGCAGGGCAGAGAGGGATATGGAATTAATGCAGGCAAGTGGGATTAGTATACATTGGCATGATGGTCTGCATATATGCAGTGTGCCGAACAATATATTCTGGCTTCTGTTCAAACAAATAGGGAAAACTCCCAACCAGGAGAATTTGCTTTTGGATTTAGTAATGGGGAATGAACCAGAGTAAATAAGAGAAGTAAGGCAGGGGAACATCCAGACAAGTGGCTATATAATACGCTTTAAGATGATAGTGGATTAGGATATAGGCATGACAACAACCATATTCATAGATTGGAGGAAAGCTGATTATGAGAGACTGAGAACAGAAAATAATAGGGATCAGTACTGGCAAACAACATTATAAATTAGTGGTCAACAAGATGCCTGAAAAAAATTGAATTCCATGATTAAGAAAGAACAAGCTAAACCTTCATGGGACTTCACAGTTCAATAAAGAACAAGGGAATAATTGAGCATAGGATAAAAGAGAAAATGAGGAATTAATCAATGTCAAAAAATAATTAGGATAGCAAAGGGGGGGGGGCTATTAAACTAAGTTAACAAAGAATGTAAAACAAAATATTTTAAGACAATAATAAAATAAAGGTTGGGGTAGAAATAGGGCCAATAAGGGATAGGACAATATAACAGGAAATTGGCAGCTGTACTATATCATTATTTTGCTTCAGTATTTGATAGGGAAATAGAACAGTGGGCATGACATTGGATGATGAGAATAATAATGAGATGAATAATGAAATATTGTGCATTTAAAATAAAACATTGTGGTAAATTAAATAAATAATTAGGTTGAATCAAATTCAAAAAAGATAAAATCGCTGGTCCAGACAGATTGCATCCACACATTGTAAAAGAATCTAGGGGAAAGATAATAGAGGCATTACAACACATATTTGGTAATTTGTTAACAAAAAGGTTCAGTGACAGAGGACAATTGGATATCTAATATAATATGCATTTTAAGAAGGGGAACAAAGCACTTGAGTAAATTTATAGACTAATAGCTTAATATCAGCAGTAGGAAATTAATGGCACACCTATCATAGAACAGAACAGAAAAGTCTAGAAATGAAGAGCATAATAATGAATAGTCACCATGAGGAAGAATTTTGCTTGACCAACCAATTACTTTTTTGAAGAGGTATAGGAGAGAGTAGAAAATGCTAATGAATATATTTAATTTATCTAGGTTTTCGAAAAGCTTTTGATAAGGATCTGCACATTAGACTAATAAATAGTATCAAAGAATACAGTATTAGAGGTAGATAGCAGAATGATTGCTATCTGAATTCAATGTAAAAAGCAGAAAGAGGAGTAAAGGGTAAGGTGGGAAGTGGTGGGCTGTAGTGTTCCACAAGGGTCAATGTTGGGACTACAGTTGTTCACAACTGACATAAACAATTTAGTCTTTGGAACTAAAAACACAATTTCTGTATTTGTGGATGATAAACAAATTGAAAGTTATAGCTAATACTAAGGCACAAATAAATGTACAGGATGGGGAAATAATCAGCAAATGAAGTTCAACACAGATAGATGCAAGGGAATACAAGTGGAAAAGAGAGGTCACTTATTACTTGGATGTTGCAATTCCAGGTTAGCTAGAGAAGCAAGGAGATCTCTGAGTACAAATACACTAAAGGTTGTATCACAGGCTAGCAAGACCATAAAAGAAGCAAAGCAAACACCAGGGTTTCTTTCTAGAGGAACAACTTTGAAAAATAAGGAAACTATGCTAAACCTGTATCAAAGCATATTTAGACACACTTAAGGATTCTGTATACATTTAAGATCCCCCATATCATAATAAGGACATAGAGGCATTTAAGAGGATGAAGAGAAGATATACAGAGAAGATAGCAGGAACAAGAGGAGATACATATCAGGAAAGCATGGATTCAATGGGTCACTTTCAACTTGGAAGAAACGTTGGGAATGTTCTCCTTGTGGGAACAGCAAGAGGCCATCAAATGAGATTGTCACCAAGAAATTCAATAGGAAATTTGGAAGAAACATTACCAAAGAATAGCTGGAATGTGAAACTCACTCCCATAGTGAGTGACTGTGGCAAATGGTATAGAGGTATTTAAGGGAAGGCTGGACAAGCATATGAGGGAGAAGCGAAAAGGACGTTATGTTGATAGATTTGGATGAGGAAAGGTGGAAGGTAGTTCAAGTGGAGCATAAACACTGGCATGGACTGTTTGGGACAATTAGCATGTTTCAATGTAGTATGAAATAATCCAATATAATCCCACCCTAAACAATTCACAAGACTGATTAAACTGATTAATGAAAATGGAGTGTTTTTGTGAGTAACTAAAAGTAAAATTAATCATATTTTAACATGCTTATTTGATAATATGTAAATTATCAGGAGCAGGGTCACGTTTTAATAAGCCTTTATAAAAAATAATTTCTCTGCTTTCTCAAACAACATAATGAATGAATACTTTGGTTTATCTACATGGATTTAACAGTTACAATTACTATTGTTATCAATTCCAAATTAATCCAGTATTTGAAACATCCTCCCTCTAATTTGTATTAAACTATAGAAGACTTAAATCATTTTTAGTGATTATTTAATTAGTCTGTATGTCTTTGGAAATAATAGATAGGGTTTAAACAATGCTTTCTAGGTATTTACCTTCTTCTAAAGGCAAATATTTTACAGAAAGGTCACATCAAAAATGTTTGCCTTGGAAAAACAGCATTTTAACAATACTCTAACATTATACTGAGCCCCATACCTCAGCAGCAGAAAGAGACGAGAAAGCTTTTCCAGGTGGATTTTGAGAAGAATTGAAAAAGATAAATCAAAAGAAGACAAGTATTATGCTCTCAAACAACACAAGTGCAATTAGTTTCATTTATTATTTTTCTAAAATGACAAATCAGAGAGGACATTTAACTAGTCTATTAGTACCACTTTGCAAGGTTCTTCCTCACTAACGGAAACTTGTACATACTTTCAGCAATGAGTCCTGGTATTATATAATCACTGAGATATTATCACACGTCTTGGAAGGAACTCTTAAGAATGTAATGAAACATTTTCATTTAAGTATCAAAGATATACTAAATGGGGAAAAATAATTTACAAATTCTGACATTTTGAACAGTTTTTGATGAACTCTCTTTATCTTAGCAGAAAGTGGTCAACTTACCTTCAGACAAGAACAGAATAGAAAACAGGATGTTTTCTCCCTTCATCTTTCAAAGATTATGCACACAGCAAATTGAAAAACTGCTGTAGATCCAGAAGGATTATCTTAATTCTCCACGTCAGTGTACTTCATAAGGATCTTAACCCTTATCGCTTCTTAACCCCTTGTCCTTATTTCATTATTTACACCTTTCTTTCAAGCCAACAGAAAAGATTAGTGAGAATGAAACATTTAGACAACACTGTAAAAGAAAGGAAAGGACTTACATTTCTTTTGACACAAGAGGTTCTGCAGATGCTGGAATCTGGAGCAACACACACAAAAGTGCTGGAAGAGATCAGCTGGTCAGGAAGCATCTATGGAGGAAAATAAACAGTCGATATTTCGGGCCAAGACCCTTCATCAGGCCTGGAAAGGAAGAGGGCAGAAGCCAGAATAAGAAGGTCAGGGGAGGGGGAGGAGCACAGGCTGGCAGGTGATAGGTGAGTCCAGCTGAGGAGGGAAGGTAGGTGGGTGGGGGAGGGGGGATGAAAGGGAGTGATGTAAGAAGCTGAGAGGTGATGGGTAGAAGAGGCAAAGGGCTGAAAAAGGAATCCAATAGGAGATGACAGTAGACCATGGAATAAAGGGAAGGAGTGGGGAATAGATGGGCAGGTCATGAGGGCGGGGCAGGGGAAAGAGAAGGGGTGAGGGGGCCACAGGAATGAGGAAAAACAAAGGGGTGGGGGAAAGGAGAGGGGTTACCGGAAGTTGGAGAAATCGGTGTTGAGGCCGTGAGGTTGGAGACTACGAAGGTGGAAATACGAGGTGGTGTTCCTCCATTCTGCATCTGGCCTCAATGTGGCAGTAGAGGAGGCCACGGATAGACATGTCAGTACAGAAGTCGGATGTGGAATTGAAGTGGCTAGCCACAGGGAGATCCTTGCTTTTGCGGCAGATGGAGCGTAGGTGCTTGATGAAGTGGTCACCCAATCTGTGTCGGGTTCAGTACCCAAGAATGACTCAAATACTTGACAGCCAACTAAATGTGCTGTAATGAAGCAATGTTATAATACAGGAATCTACAATGTGCCTAAGATAGAAATGAGATAATGACTGGATAATCCATTTTTCATGTTAGTTATGGAATAAATAATGGATGGGCACCTAGGATATCTCTCCTGCACTGTCTGAAATACTGTCATGGAATCGTTGTATCAACTGGGATGGAAAATGGGTCTCAGTTGAACATTTTATATGAACGACAAAACACCCTCAGAATAGTACTCTTGAGTCAGCCTAGATTATGTACTCAATCCTGTATGGTGATACAATGCATTTGTTCTCAAATGATTTCAGTCATTAAAAGACTATTTGATACATTTTTGTTCATACAATTATCTCAGTAACTCCCAAGGTTCCTTTCTTGATTCCACTTTTTCTTTTGTAGATATTAATCATTGGCATAGACTGTGTAGAGTCACACTCTATCTCTCCACTACCACCTTCAACTCCACAAGCACTGCTATATTGTTCTCTAATATCAGAGTGTAAGTGAAACAGCATTTTCTTCAACTAAGCAGTCCCATCTTGTTCAGCTCCTAACCTGACTCACCTGCCTGTCTGCTCAGGATGAATCTAATGTTGCATAACATGGTGTTCTGTTTAACTAAGACTTTTGGTTCCAATTATGTATTGCACCCATCACAGAGACAGCAAATTTCCATAACCGCAACATTCACTATCATTGCATTTAGTCCCACTGCTGCTGAAGCCTTTATGTGTGTTTTTGTTATAAGCCAATCTAAAACTCTGCAATCTCATCCAAAACTCTTAACCCATCCAAAACTCCATTGTCTTTATTATGTTCCAAATTAAGTACCTGAAACTGTTCATTTTCATTTGCTTCATGTCTCTTAGGATCACATAGCAGTCTTATGTTAAAAAATGTAATGGTGCAAGATTCAACAACTGCTTTGGCAAAACATTTCATACTCCTACAAATGATCTCAGCAAAAAAAAAGTTGTCTTTCCTCATTCATGTGGTGGCAATTTAAAATTGATGACCAAAATGCAGACTTGTCAGGCAGCATTAATGGGGAAGAGTTAATATTACAGATCAATTACCAATTATCAGAACTAGTAATAGAGCCAAAAGAAGATCCAGAGGAAGTGTTAAATAGAGAAAAAAAAGGGAACGCCTGTGATATGATAGAATGCAGTAGAGATTACATGACAAAAGGGAAGGCAGAAAAGCACAGAAGAAGATAGTTATGAGACAAGTAAGGAAACAATAAGGGACCTAGGAGTACAAATGCATGGTTCTCTGAAAGTGGCGTCTTAGGTAGACAAGGTGGTGATAAAGGCTTTTGGCATGCTGGCCTTCATCGGTCAGAGCATTTAGGATAGAAGTTGGGATGTTATGTTGCAGTTGTACAAGACTTTGGTGAGGCTGCATTTGCAATATTGTGTTCAGTTTTGGTCACCCTGCTCTGAGAAAGATGCCATAAAGCTGAAAAGAATGCAGAGGGGAAGAGTAGATTTACGAGGATGTTGCTGGGACTCAAGGGACTAAGTTATGGAGAGAGGCTGAGCAGGCCGGGCTTTTATTCATTGGAGCATAGGAGAATGAGAGGTAATATTATAGAGGTGTATAAAATCATGAGGGGCATGGATAGGGTGAATACACACAGTCTTTTTCCCCAAAGTTGGGGAAGCAAGAACTAGAGGACATAGGTTTAGGGTGAGAGGGGAGACATTTAATTGAAACTGAGGGGCAACATTTTCACCCAGGCGGTGGTCCATATGTGAAATGAGCTGCCAGACGAAGTGGTTGTGGCAGGTACATTCACAACATTTAAAAGACACTTGGACAGGTACATCGATAGGAAAGGTTCAGAAGGATATGGGCCAAATGCAGGCAAATTGGACTAGCTTAGATGGGAATCTGGTTCAGCAGAGACCAGTTGGGCCGAAGGGCCTGTTTCTGTGCCATGTAACTCTTTGATTTTAAAAATGGGTCCAAAGAGATGTAAACAGGATTAACAGAAGCATAATCTGAAATGGTTGAACTCAAGCAAAAAACAAACTGCTGGAGGTCGAGAACCTGCGTCAACCAAAATGTCGACTATTCCCTCTGCCTCCACAGATGCCGCCTGACCTGCTGAGTTCTTCCAGCAGTTTGTTTTTTGGTCCAGATTCCAACATCTGCAGTCTCTTCTGGTTTTGAATGAACTCAGTGTTGAGTATGGATGATTAATGCATGCCTACCTATCATTCTGGAAGGTGTACTTGTAAATAAGTATTTTCAAACCCAAAACATTTGGATGACGAGTCCGATCTTGTTCTGCTCCTACTCTAACTCACCCTGCCTGTTTGAATGTTGCATAACATCCTAGTGTGTTTAACTAGGATCTTTGGTCCTAACTATATATTGCACAACCATGAAGACAGCAAATTTCCACATCACAACAGTTACCAGCTGTCACTCTAGCATGTGTAACATTTGGAGAATCCTAGCAGTGAGCATGTCTTGGGGAAAGGGAGCAGCAGCATGACTTAATGTTGCACACCGGTGTAATTTCCTCAAGAGTTTTACCTTACTACTTAAGACTACAAAATTAAAATAGACTCATGAAAAAACAGGGGCAACCTGGAAGTCTTGACATGTACAGTAATGTGCCTAGTCAAAAAAGAGTTAAATTGCCTAATCGAATTTCACAACTCTTGTGGATTATTACACTGTAAATAATCCAAATTCTTTTCAATGAGATGAAGATTTCAGCCTGTACCACCCTCCAGATAGTGAGTTCTCGATCCCCATCATCTTCAATGTGAAGAGATTTCTAAACTCCCCTCCAATTGTTTTAAATCTATCATCCCTGGTTACTAACTTCTTGGCTAACAGAAGTAGGTACCATCCACTTTCTAGGTCCTTCACGATTTTGCATACCTTGGTTAAATCTCCTCCTAGGCTTTTATGTACTGAAGTGAATAATTCCAGCCTAGCCAATCTTTCTTCAAAGTTAAAATATTCCACTCTTGCCACCATCCTCAAAAGTCTCCTCTGCATCCTTTCAAGTCTGATCACATTTTGCAACATAGTGACCATAATTGGACACCGTGCAAAACTGAGTGTTTTGAACAGCACCAAAATAACCAACCTGATCTTATGTTCTATGCCTTGGCTATTAGAAAACATGCCATATGCTTTTTAACAACCTTATCTACCCGTTACTTCTACGGATCTACCTACTTCCAAGATCCCATTATTCCTCTACACTTTTCAGTATCCAACTAATTACATGCCAGCCTGCACAATCTTTAGCTGAATGGTGCACTTTATCAAATCCCTTTTTTGACTCCATAACATTTTACAATTAATAAATTACTTTGGAAGAGAAGTTACCGAAGTAAGAAACATGGCAGTTTATTTGCTCACAACAAACTCCTAGTAACTGCAATCTGTAAATGAAAGGGTTGTTTGGATTTTGAGGTTAGTTGAGGGGTAAATATAGCACATCAGGGATAACAACAAGCCTGCAGGTACAGTAGCAGAATGGCTAAGTAACTAGATTACTATCGAGAAACCTGGACTATTGATTGGGGGCACAAGTTCAAATCACTCACAGTGATTAGATGGTCAGAGCCTTTTTCTCAAAGTAGAAATGTAAAATACTAGAGGGCACAGCTTTAAGGTGAGACAGAGGAAGGCTTAACAGAGATTTACAAACAATTTTTTTTACACACAGAGAGTGGTAGGTTCCTGTAACATGCTGCCAGGGCAAGTGGTGGAGGCAGATACAACAGAAATGTTTAAGAATCATTCAGACAGGCACATGAACAGGCAAGAAATGGAGGGACACAGACCATATGCAGGCAGATGGGATTAGTGTAGTTGGCATCATGGCCAGCACAGACATTGAGGGCTGAAAGGCCTGTTCCTGTGCCCAAATGTTCTATGTTCTATGAACAATAAATGCCAGCCTTTCCGGTAATATGCACACCATGACCAAATTATTAAAAAAAAATGAAAGATTAAAATAAATCTGGTTCAGACTTACATGACCAGCATACGTCACATTCCCTATCCATCAATAAATAGTACTACTGCAGCAGTGACCTGCAGATCAGTACAGATCTGCCTCTGTTTTACTTTAACAAATTCCCTCAAAATTTTGAATATCTCTAATGACATCCTTTACTGATCCAATGATCCATTTTTTCCCAATTTCTGCTTATAGCAATCACTATAATTTTTACACCCTCCCTTTAGGATATACATCCTTCCAAAACTAAGATGGCTAAAATTGGGCACAATATGTTTGTAAAACATTGTGCATTTAAATACTAGTGCCTGATGTTAAAAAGCATTTCAAAGAAGCAAAATAGATCAACAAGCTAAGGCAAACCAAGTGGATTAGGGTGACCAGTAGCTTAATAATGATGTCCTTATTCTGAATAAATTGTTTAGCTTCAGCAATATTTCTTTCGTTTTGCACTCTTATGTCCTATAAAAGACACTTAGGAACTTTTTTCTGAAGATGCCATATCTTCAATCTAAAATACCATTTTGTGTATTTATCCTCTTCATATTCTTCCAGACAATGGCAGCACCTCATCTTTTCTCAGATTTTTTTTATATCTAAGTTCAATCTACCGTCATGAACTCTTTAAGTACCTATTTACAATTAACCATGTTTCCTATTTTTGTGCTATTTGCAAATGTATTCAAATCATATACTTCTGTACTATAGCAACTTCTGATTAAGTGTCTTTCATAAAAGCAGAAGCTGCAGGATGCAATGGTCTTACGGGAAGAATATGCTCTTTGTAACGGGTTTGTTTAAGTGGAGGCAAAAGTTACATCAATCATTTATCACTGCACAGGTTATCATTGCTGATGTGAACAACAATGAGGAAGAGATGTCAGATTGACTGCATTATATTTTGATATTAAAGATGAGAAAAAGAACCATTTATATTGTAAAATTTTAATATAGATACTTTGGAAAGAAGGTGCAATGATTTGTAGAAAGCACTTAGAAATTGGTAGATTAAAAAGATGTGTTTAAATGTTCAAAGTGCATAGATAGAATGAGGAAGTTAAGAACACAGTAACGGAAGTTCACTCAGTAGCATGAGAATTAGAAGCATATTTATTACGACAAATTAAATGTACGCTAGATATTAGCCAGAAGAGAGAAGACAATTGACACCTCAAGTAAGAACTGAAATATATTACTCATTGGAGGAACAATGCACAGCAGAGAGCACAGGCCAATTTCATTAAAGGAAAGCTGCTAGCAGAGCAGAGAGTTCCTATATTTTGTTAACATCTAAATCACAAGTTAAAATGAGAAGCATACGATTGCTAGCTGTTACTCTGCAATATGTGCAATGATCCATGAATGGGTATTGTATTCACATTCTATATTTAACTGAGCTTAGCTGTGACTGGATTGCAAGACTTGAAACCATAGAACCATAGAACCATAGAGCACAAAACAGGCCCTTCGGCCCACCATGTTGTGCCGTCCATCAAACCACCCTCACACTACCTAACCCCTTCCTCCCGCATATCCCCCCATCCCACACTCCTCCATATGCCTATCCAACAAGCTCTTGAACCTGTTCAATGTATCTGCCTCCACCACCACCCCAGGCAGTGCATTCCATGCACCAACCACTCTCTGGGTGAAAAACCTCCCCCTGACATCTCCCCTGAACCTCCCACCCATAACCTTAAAGCCATGCCCTCTCGTCTTGAGCATTGGTGCCCTGGGAAGGAGGCGCTGACTGTCTACTCTATCTATTCCTCTCAGTATTTTATATACCTTTATCATGTCTCCTCTCATCCTCCTCCTTTCCAGTGAATAAAGCCCTAGCACCTTAAGCCTCTCCTCATATTCAATACTCTCTAATCCAGGCAGCATCCTGGTAAATCTCCTCTGCACCGTCTCCAACGCCTCCACATCCTTCCTATAATGAGGCGACCAGAACTGAACACAGTACTCTAAGTGTGGTCTAACTAGAGTTTTGTAAAGCTGTATCATCACCTCACGGCTCTTAAACTCAATCCCGCGACTTATGAAAGCCAACATCCCATTGGCCCTCTTAACTGCTCTTTCCACCTGTGAGGCAACTTTCAATGAACTGTGAATATGAACCCCCAGATCCCTCTGCTCCTCTACACTGCCAAGTACCTTGCCATTTACCCAGTACTCTGCCCTGGAGTTTGTCCTTCCAAAGTGTACCACCTCACACTTCTCCGGATTGAACTCCATCTGCCACTTGTCAGCCCAGCTCTGCATCCTATCGATATCCCTCTGTAAGCTCCGACAGCCCTCCACATTATCCACAACACCGCCTATCTTAGTGTCGTCCGCAAACTTACTAACCCAGCCCTCCACCCCCTCATCTAAGTCATCTATAAATATCACAAAAAGTAGAGGTCCCAGAACTGATCCCTGCGGGACACCACTAGTCACTGCCTTCCAATCCGAGGGCACTCCTTCCACCACAACCCTCTGCTTTCTACATGCAAGCCAATTCCTAATCCACACAGCCAAGCTTCCTTGGATCCCTTGGCCTCTGACCTTCTGAAGAAGCCTACCATGAAGAACCTTATCAAACACCTTACTAAAATCCAAGTAAACCAGTCTTCCTGGTCACCTCCTCAAAGAACTCTATCAGGCTTGTGAGGCAAGATCTTCCCTTCACAAAGCCATGCTGGCTGTCCCTAATCAGTCCATGATTCTCTAGGTGTTCATAAATCCTATCCCTTAGAATCCTTTCTAACAGCTTACCCACCACAGACGTGAGACTCACCGGTCTAGAATTCCCTGGCCTATCCCTATTACCTTTTTTGAACAAGGGGACAACATTCGCAACCCTCCAATCCTCCGGCACCATCCCCGTGGACAACGAGGACTCAAAGATCCTTACCAGCGGTTCAACAATCTCCTCCCTAGCCTCTCGAAGCAGCCTGGGGAAAATCCTGTCAGGGCCCGGAGATTTATCTGTCTTAGTATTATTTAACAACTTCAACATATCCTCTCTCTTGATATCTACAACCTCGAGAACATCACCCCTACCAGCACTCCCTTCCGCGTCATCAAGACCCCTCTCCCTGGTGAATACCGAAGAGAAGTATTCATTGAGAACTTCTCCCACTTCCGCCACCTCCAGGCAAATTCTCCCACCTTTGTCTTTAATCGGACCTACCTTTACCCTAGCCATCCTCCTACCCTTCATGTACTTGAAAAAGGCCTTGGGATTTTCCTTAACCCTACTAGCCAAAGCCTTTTCATGTCCCCTTCTAGCTCTCCTCAGCCCTTTCTTAAGTTCCTTCCTCGCTACCCTATATTCCTCATGGGCCCTGTCTGAACCTTGCTGCTTATACCTCACGTACGCTACCTTCTTCTCCCTAACAAGTCGTTCCACCTCTCTTGTCACCCACGGTTCCATTCCTTCTGCCATTCCTTCTCTGCCTCACTGGGACATATTTATCCCTAACGTCTTGCATAAGATCCCTGAACATCGACTACATCTCCATGGTACATTTTCCTTCAAAAAGGACATCCCAATTTACACTCCCAAGTTCTCTCCTTATAGCCTCATAGTTCGCCCTTCCCCAATTGAAAATCCTCTTGTCCTCTCTGCACCTGTCCCGGTCCATGACAATTAAGTGACAACTAAGTGATAAATTATATCAACTTAAATTGAATCAATCTGATACTGTGTTACATTCTTGAAATGCATTACATTGTTGATGCTGATTATGTTAATTATAACACTCTTATTCTGAAGCGGCAAAATTAAAGATTTAGTATTGGCGAGTCCTTAATAATTCCAAAATGAACTACTTGTTAAAAGCCTATTGTTACTGTGTTATATTCCTGCTGATAGCTGAATTATTGCTTATATTTGACAGTTTATTTCAAATAATTTTAACATAATTGGCATCACAATGATAAACTTTAGACCCAATCATAAATTCTAGGCCAATTTTTCTACAGGATACATTGAGGTGAATAGTAACACCTATAAATTGGCTGAGTTGGTATTGAATAAAGGATTGTAACTTTCAAAAAACTTACTAACCCCAACTTGCCCAGTTTGAATATTAAATAAGGTGGAATAAGGGGAAGTCAGCCCATCTAAAGAAGGGCTAGTTCAAATATTTTACAGCGCCAGCGACGCAGGTTCAATTCTGGCTGCTCTCTGTAAGGAGTTTGTACATTCTCCCCATGTCTGCATGGGTTTCCTCCAGGTGCTCCGGTTTCCTCCCACATTCTAAAGGTGTACGGGTTAGGAAGTTCTGGGCATGCTATGTTGGCGCCGGAAGTGTGACGACACTTGCGGGCTGCCCCCAGGACATTCTACGCAAAGATCATTTCACTGTGTGTTTCGATGTACATCTGACTAATAAAGATATCTTATCTTAAAGATCATTTTAATGAGCCTGACAGCTTTTATTTAATATAAAAGACAAAATATACAGATACTAGAAATGTGAAATAGAAAACACTGGAACTACTCAGCAGGTCAGACAGCACCTGCAAGCTAACAAAAAGGCAACATAAGAAGTAGTAAGTCATTCAGCCCCTGAGCCTCCTCCATTCATCAACATCATGACTGATCTTCCAGCTCAACACCATTTTCCTGCACCACCACCATATCCCTTGGTTCCTTTGATACCTATTGATTGCTCTTCTGAATGCAATCAATGACTGAGCTCTACAGCCCTTTGGGTTCGAGAATTCCAAATTGTGAAGAAATTTTTCCCCACTCCAGTCGTAAATACCTTAGCCCTTATTCTAATACTGTGACATTTGTTTCTGGGCTCCTCAGCCAGGAGTCAACATTCTCTCTGTGGAGCCTTGTAAGAATTTTGTATGTTTCAATGAAGTCACCTCTCATTTTTTTAAACTCTAGAAAATAGAGGCCTAGCTTACTCGATTTCTCTTCACATCATGGAACTGACATGCTAGGACTCAGTGTGCTACACTCCCTGTATATCAATTATATCTTTTTATAGATAAAGAGACCAATACTCCATATAATACCCCAGGTGTGGTCTCAACAAGGCCCAAAATAATTATTGTAAGAAGGATTGCTTTCCACTGGCCTACCAAGGTTCCTCCCCATTAGAACCCTCTCTAAAACAAATTATATCATGTTCACTGGTATCACTTTGCCCTACACTGGGAATTGGAACCCCTTTCTGAAGTTTGAATACTCCAAATCCCTAAATCAGGATTGGTAACTCGCCCAGGTCAAGGTTTAGATTCCCCAGAGTTGTAGATCAGATCTACCTGGTCTTGCAGCCAGCTCCATCTCGTCAAAAGCCAAGCCCATCTATCCAGCTGACATGGAAATGGACAACTTATCAAGGACATTTGAGCCATGCTGTGGGGTCATAGAGGATCTTCTTCATAGGTAGTCCCTTATGATTGAGAATGACTTACTTCCATTTCAACTCTGTAGGTTCTAAGGTGATTGCTGAGGCCAATGTGGAACCTGCACATTTCCTGATGCCACCATGGCTTTAGAACATAGAACAATTACAGCACAATTCAGGCCTTTTGGCCCACAAAGCTGTACCGAACATGTCCCTACCCTAGAAATTACTAGGCTTACCCATAGCCCTCTATTTTACTCAGCTCCATATACCTATCTAACAGTCTCTTGAAAGACCCTATCGTATCAGCCTCCACCACCGTTTCCGGCAGCCCATTCCACGCACTCACCACTCTCTGAGTAAAAAACTTACCCCTGACATCTCCTCTATATCTACTCCCCAGCACCTTAAACCCATGTCCTCTTGTGGCCACCAATTCAGCACTGGGGAAAAGCCTCTGACTATCTACCCTATCGATACCTCTCATCATCTTATACACCTCTATCAGGTCCCCCCTCATCCTCCATCTCTCCAAGGAGAAAAGGCCGAGTTCCCTCAACCTGCTTTCATAGGGCATGCTCCGCATTCCAGGCAGCATCCTTGTAAATCTCCTCTGCACCCTCTCTATGGCTTCCACATCTTTCCTGTAGTGAGGCAACCAGAACTGAGCACAGTACTCCAAGTGGGGTCTGAACAGGGACAATACCTCCCGGCTCCTAAATTCAATTCCCCGATTGATGAAGGACAATACACCATATGCCTTCTTAACCACACAGTCAACTTGCGCCGCCACTTTGAGCGTCCTATGGACTCGGACCCCAAGATCCCTCTGATCCTCCACACTGCCAAGAGTCCTACCATTAAGACTATATTCCGCCAACATATTTGACCTACAGCATATTTGCGGCAAGATAGATGTAGATAAAAGAGTGGATCAGTCCAACTGAGATACAATGCTCAGGGATGGTATAATGCAGATAACTATATGGGATAGTGTGAGGAAAGACAAATACAAAAAAAAATTGAGTGATTTCCTTCTTTTAGAAAAATATAGATTACATGGCAATATGACTGGCTATAAATACAAAATTCAATATAATTGACTTCGAACAGAGATGACATACCTTGGTACACAAACAGTTGTGAAGGCATAAAGTTCTCTTCTAGGATTGGTGTTTGAGTCAGAATCCCTCAATTCTGAAAATTAAAGTAGTTAAATGTTACTTCTAACCCAGAGGGCAATTGCAATGCAGCGTTATAATGGGATGTATCATCCAGAACAGCTTGAATTAAAGAATCCAAAAATAATACCCATCAAAGCTTTATTTAAATATAAATCAATTTCAGGATTGGCTCCACTTTTCATTTTCATTGTGATGGTGTGACAATGCATAATTGTAAAAGTAAGGAAAGGACAATTCCCTGAATCACTTGTCCAGTAACAAAACAACTACAGTATTATTATTCATTACTCTGTGATTGGATTGCTCCAGAATAAATTTCTATATTGTCAGTAGATGTAAGTGTCAAAAGAGGTTTTAAATATTTTAACTATATAGCTGCAAACTAATACCATTGAGCACACCTAATAAAACCAACAAATGAATTATTTTATGCACAACATAGGAAATGCGTTGCAAGAAAAATCTCTATGGGTACAAGTACTACTTCTACACTTGAATAACTCAAGGCTTTGTTAAGCCTACAGAAATGGAGCACTTTTGAAAATGAATCAGGAAAGATTCCAGGGTATCTTTTGAGGCCAACATGAAATACATCCAATAGTCAATTATGATCTTTGTGTATTTTTGCTGAGAGTTTACTGATTGCAGAGTTGCTTCCTGAATTGCAGTCTGATTCTATCTATCTAGAGGCACAGTGGATGTGGTCTTCACTGCACGGTCTTCATAGCCTTTTTTGACCTGATCAAAGCTTTTGACTGCGGAACATTCTCTCCAAATTTGGCTGCTTACAGAAATTTTTCTCCTTTTTACATTTGCTCCATGTCATCAGCAAGCTATCATACCAATGAATGTCTACAACAGAGCCACTCTGAGGAAGGACTGGAGTCAAAAAGGTTACATCATTGGCCTAGCACTTTTCTCAAACTTCCTTGCCACAGTGTGGCACCTCACCCCCAGCAAACATCCTGTGAGACTGCTGTCAGAACTAAAGGGAGATTGTTCAATCTTTGGCAACTACAACAAAAGTCACCCGGATCTTAGTAATCAAACTGCAGTATCCAGATGATGCTTGTGTTTGTATGCTCAACATCTGTAAGACAAAGGTCTTCTCCCAACCTGAACCTACTACATCACACTGCCTTTGAAAATTAAGGTTCACAGTGAAACCCTGAAAAACATGACCACTTTCTATGACTCAGGAGCCACCTTTCGGTGAAGGCATGCATTGATGATGAAATCCACAATTGTTTTCAATGCACCAAGCTGTGGTTGATTGAGGAAAAAGATACTTGAAGATCGATCTCAGAGCTGGTTCTTCTAGTCAGTAGTGATCCCTGCCGTCCTATATGAATCAGAGAAATGAACCACCTACACTAAACACCTCAAGGTAGTGGAAAGATACCATCAATGTTGTCTCTGCAAAATCCACCTTATTCATCAGAGAACCAACGCCAGTGATTCCCTCCCAAACCAACACCCCCAGCTTCGGGCCAAGAAAGCTCACCAGCACCTTTACTTCCTCAGGAGGTTATAGAAATTTGGCATGTCCCCTTTGACCCTCACCAATTTTTATTGATGCACCATAGAAAGCATCCTATCGGATGCATCACGGCTTGGTATAGCAATTGCTCTGCCCGAGACTGCAAGAAACTGCAGAGAGTTGTGGACACAGCTCAACACATCATGGAAACCAGCCTCCCCAGCATGAACTCTGTCTATACTTCTCGCTGTCTCAGTAAAGCAGTCAGCATAATCAAAGACCCCACCCACTCCAGGCATTCTCTCTTCTCCCCTCTCCCATCGGGCAGAAGATACAAAAACCTGAAAGCACGTAGCACCGGGCTCAAGGACAGCTTCTATCCCACTGTTATAAGACTATTGAATGGTTCCCTAGTACGATAAGATGGTCTCTTGACTTCACAATCTACCTTGTTATGACCTTGCGTCTTATTTGTCTACGTGCACTGCACTTTTTCTGTAGCTATTACACTTTATTCTGCATTCTGTTATTGTTTTACCTTGTACTACCTTGATGCATTGTGTAATGAATTGTATGCAAGACAAGTTCTTCACTGTAGCTCGGTATATGTGACAATAATAAACCAATTCCGATTCATTACACTCAGTCAGCCACACTGAGTAGGCCATGCCACTTGCACACCAGGCTCCCAAGGCTGACGTTGTATTCTGAGCTCTGTCATAGGAAGAGATTTCCAGGAGGACAGTGGAAAAGATTCAAGGATACACTAAAAGCCTCCTCAGAAGTCATACAACATCACCACTGACTCCTGGGAATCTCTGGCCCATGACCGCTCAAAGTGGAGAAGGAGCACTTGGGATGACATTGAGAATCCATGTTCATGCACCACAGACACACAGAAGCCCTGCATAAATGATGAAAGGACAAACCACCTCACAAAATGCCACTGGCAGGCTGTTAGATATCTCCTGCTCTATCTGCCTAAGAGTTAGGCATCTCCTGCTCTATTTGTGTATCAGTTCCTACACTGGTCTCATCAGTTTCCTTAGAACAAACAAAACTGGAGTAGAAGCAAATCATCCTCAACTCCAAGGGAATGCCCGAGGAGGAGGAAAAGGAGTGACAGAAATAATCTAATGATAATTTTCTGTATCTATAGATTATTGATTTTTCTTGTACATCAAATCTTTTCAATTTTAAGCTATAATATTGATGCTTCAGGAAATTTGTCAGTTTGACTTCTTGAAGCCTATAATAATAATGTTGGCTAAGTACACTGATGTGTAATTGAAATTTAAATTTGTGGATATCTTTGAATTTAGAGATTAATTATTATTTTTGTAGGCAAGTTTTTTTCTGTGAAGTGGTTATATGCACTTAAGAGAAAATCTGCCTGGTCCAACTTTAGCAGTTGCAATTTTAAGAAAAGTCACTAGGAAAGATATGTGATAGTGTAGTTTTCAAACTGCTGCAAATAACTGCAAAAATAAAGAACTAGGAAGTAACACTTTTGTCTTATTTTGTGTGGTGGAGAATGAAGGAATGCTATAAAAAGCAAAAACCAGCCTAACTGTTCACAGATTAATGATTCAAATAGATTAGAAGATTCTATCATGTAAAGCTTCCTTCATAATCAATGAGCTACTCAAGAGGAAGCACGATATTCAGTGTAGCCTCTATGTAGACATGCTATACATTAATTTGCTCCCTAGACCAGTTGAAATAGAAGTGAGGCAACTAAACAAAGCATCCAATCTGAGAGTGAAAATGGGGGAGGTGGCTCTGAACAATGTATTCCTGTCTTTTCCTTTCACTCTTATTTTGTAGCTTTCCATTTTGTTGTTCAAAAATTGTATTACTCCAATCTGTTTTTGCGAAGTAGAAACGATAATCAGGAACATTTCCACTTTCTACTTCTATGCTGAATTGCCATATTCAAGCCCAGCCTCATAAACATAATCTAGAAAAAAAGAAGGGAATGAACAACTCATTATAAATAATTACATCTTAAAGAAGCAAAACCTAACTTAAATCACCTCCTACGAAGCTAAATTAGATAGCTCCCAAAAATGGGTGCAGAGATTGTGATGCGTGAATTAGCACGCCAATTTCATCTTTCTCTACACCTCCAATTCCATTTCCTTTTGTAAATTTCCTGAGAAAAAAGCTTTGTCCCAATTCAACCATATATACATTTTCAGATTTAACAGATTAGCACTTAGGGCAGTACTTTCCCCAACATTTTGACTAGATTTTTACTTCTACTTTTGATCCTCAAATACTCATTGAAACCATTATTGTTTCCCAAATAACTTGATGCAGTTCTCAGCTCTGCTCCCTTAAGTGCAAGGGGTGTGGCTTTCAACAGATATGACAAATATTGGTTCAGCTATTCACTATCAAATATAGTTTGATCTCATAAAGAACAATAGGGCCCTGTTTTCATATTAGGACTGCAGAGTCACTCTCTGCATTGGACTTCCAATGCCTTTGTGGAATTCTAATCTGTTGCTCTCTTTCAAAACAATGCTGACCATAAGAACATTAGAAACCGAAGCAGGAGTAGGCCACTTGGCCCTTTGTGCCTGCTCCGCCATTCTAATCAGATCATGGTTGATTTTCTACTTTAAAAATACTTTGTGTGGGTATCAAATTTGGAAAGAAGAATTGTTACGGACTCGGTGAAAGTCCCTTTAAGATAGAGTGTGTGTGTGTGTGTGTGTGTGTGTGTGTGTGTGTGTGTGTGTGTGTGTGTGTGTGTGTGTGTGTGTGTGTGTGTGTGTGTGTGTGTGTGTGTGTGTGTGTGTGGCGTGCTTAAGTCAACAGAAAATAACGGATGTAATGACGTTGTTGAAGAGGTCAGTCGAAGTCAAAGAGAGAGAGAGAGAAAAGGGAGAGAGACACCAGCCTGCTAGTTTCTCTATCGATGGATGAGAAACAATAACTGTGTCTGCCACTGAAATCCATGTATGGAAATTGGAAGTAATCCGGTGGAGTTCACTTTGTTGCTGACCTGTAGAAGGAAACAGGTATTTGTGTGGACGACCACGATTCGGATGCTTTTCGGGGTGAGGAAGTCACTACCGAGTCAACACTGAGGTGTTGTTTAGGCTCCATCGTGGAACATTTGGATTTCGTAATTACTCTCCCTATGTTCTCTACATCTATGACTTATCTTCAGACAACGGTGGTTGTTGAAGAAGCCTTTGCTCATGTTTCACCTTATGGCTTGCGGAACTGAACTTTAAGAACCATTCCTGGACTTGGAGTTTGGGACTTTGCCACACACACACACACACACACACACACACAAAGAGTTTA
Organism: Pristis pectinata; assembly: GCF_009764475.1. NCBI lineage: Eukaryota > Metazoa > Chordata > Chondrichthyes > Rhinopristiformes > Pristidae > Pristis > Pristis pectinata. Next base: position 68,989,328 of record NC_067408.1, on the reverse strand, counting down.
GTTTTTGGGGTTAATGTTCAAGGTTTAACATTTTTGAATTCTAACATACTAACATTTTTACTTTTATTTTTCATATTATCATAAGTAGTGATTAATAAAATAGTTTTTAACACTGAATCATGACTCAGTGTGTTTCTTTTGTTGCCAGTTCGTAACAAAATTGGGGGCTCGTCTGGGATCCAACCCAAAGATTAACGAGTATCGTCTGGGATCGTTCCCCAGATTGACGAGATTCGTTCGGGATTCAATCCAAAGATTGTTGAGGGAGGTCTGATAAATTCTTTTCTTTTTAATTGGCTTGTGTGTGTGGAAACCAGCAACAATGGATACATTTTTGAAAAAACCCTCTCCTGGAGGATTGCAGGGGATGAGGAAGCCTGATTTGGTGAAAATTGCTGCAGAGCTACATCTTGAGGCAGTAACGCGATTTATGAGAAAGGCAGATATTCAGAGACTGATAGCTGGCCATTATGTGGAAAAGAAGGTGTTTGAGGAGGAAGTGTTAAAACAGTTTCCTGGCAGTGAACTAGCGATTTCTGAGGCACAGGTGCAGCTGGCAAAGATAGAGGCTGAACGAGAGCAAACCCAGTTAAAGATAGAGGCTGAACGGGAACGAGAGCTAACTCGGGTGAAGTTAGAGGCTGAACGGGAACGGGAACTAATTCGGTTAAAGTTTGAGGCAAAGGAGAAGGAAAAACAGAGGCAGCATGAGTTAAAAATGAAGCGTAAGAGTTTGGAACCTGATTCTGATGATGGGTTTGTAGCCAGCAGGGAGGTTTGATTAGTCCCTCCTTTTGAGGAAGATCAGGTTGATCAGTATTTCCAACATTTTGAAAAGGTTGCTGTGAGTTCAAACTGGCCAAAGGAAGGATGGGCTCTTATGTTACAGAGTGTAATTAAAGGTAAAGCTCAAAAAGCTTATTCTGCTTTGTCTGTTGAGGATGCAGCTGATTATACCAAGGTAAAACAAGCTGTGTTAAAGGCCTATGAATTGGTACCTGAAGCTTATAGACAAAAATTTAGAGACATGAGGAAATCTGCAGATCAAACTTATATGGAATTTGCCAATGGAAAGAGAATATGTTTTGAACGATGGTGCATGGCTAAAAATGTAGATGGGGGTTTTGATAAATTGAAAGAATTGATGTTAGTAGAAGACTTTAAAAGATGTGTTCCAGCTGAATTAACAACATATTTAAATGAAAAGGAGGTGGAAACATTACAAGAAACTGCTAGGTTGGCAGACATTTATGTTTTAACCCATAAATCCAAATGGGGACAGCCTAAAACCTTTCAAAAGAGTTATAGGGACAATCCAAATAAACCGGAGATTAAATTGGGAGGTAATCAAAAAGGGAAGGATGAAAAGAAGCCAGTGCTGGAGAAACCTGTTAAGCGTCCTTGTTATTACTGTAAGAAACCTGGCCATGTGATAGCTAATTGTGCCCTTTTGAAGAAAAGGAAGGAAGCCGTGCCCAATGCTTGCTTTCAGGCAATTAAAAATCAAAAAGGTTTAGGAGATGCTGTTAAAGATCAGTTCTTGCAAGCGGTAAAAGCTGAAAAGTTGGAGGAGGTGAGAAAGGAATTCCGTTCTTATGTATCAGAGGGTTTTGTTTCACTGAATGATGGGTCACCCCAGGTGCCAGTGAAAATTCTTAGAGATACTGGGGCTTGTCAATCTCTCTTGCTGGACAGTGTTTTAAATTTTGGTGAAGAAACTGACACTGGTGAGGTAAATCTAGTGCGAGGCGTTACAGGTGACACCATGTCTGTCCCTTTGCATAAGGTGATTTTAAAGTCAAAGTTTGTAGAAGGACCTGTCGAAATAGGGATAAGACCTAGTTTACCAGTGGAAGGAGTTTCTTTGTTATTGGGCAATGACCTTGCGGATGGAGAATTTGTCCCTGTGGTACGGTTAACGACCAAACCAAGGATTGATGAGTCTGAGAATGATCCAGATGTTTACCCATCATGTGCAGTGACTTGAGCTAGAGCTAAAGAATTAGCCAAGGCCGACAATCCTGTGCAGCCTGATGTAGTTCCCTGTGACAGTCCTAAACAGGAAGAAAATTATGATGCCTTGTCTGAGACTTTTCTGTCTTCACTGGGAGGATCAACATCCTTGTAGTGAGCCTTTGTCTTTGTCGAGGAAGGAATTTATGGTGGAACAGACAAAGGAGCCTGACTTGACAGAATTGAAAGAAAAAGCACTCTCATGTGAGGAGATTGAAAAAGTGCCAATTGGCTACTATGTCAAAAATGGAGTGTTAATGAGGAAATGGAGACCTCCTCATGTCCCTGTTAATGAGGAATGGGAAGTTATTCATCAGGTTGTGGTTCCAAAAGTTTATAGCAATGAAATTTTAAATCTGGCTCATAGTATGCCTTTGGGTGGCCATTTTGGTGTGAATAAAACTGTAGGGAAGATATTGAAACAATTCTATTGGCCTAGTTTGAGAAAAGATGTGGTGATGTTTTGTCGAACCTGTCACACATGTCAGATGGTAGGTAAACCAAATCAAAAACCTCCTGTGGCTCCACTGAAGCCAATTCCTGCTTTTGGTGAACCCTTTTCGAAGGTGATTGTGGACTGTGTTGGCCCATTACCAAAGTCTAAGACTGGAAATCAGTATTTGTTAACCATCATGTGTGCCACTTCTAGATTTCCAGAGGCAATACCCCTTAGAAATATTAAGGCCAAGACGGTGTCAAAGGCTCTTTTAAAATTTTTTACCTTGTTTGGTTTGCCAAAAGAAATCCAATCTGATCAAGGCAGTAATTTTATGTCTAATTTGTTTCAGCAACTAGTCTATGAGCTGGGAGCAAAGCAGATTGTATCATCTGCATATCACCCAGAATCTCAGGGAGCTCTGGAGAGATTTCATTCTACTCTCAAAAATATGCTGAAGACTTATTGCTTTGAAAACACAAAGGATTGGGACAAAGGTGTTCATTGACTTTTGTTTGCCATTAGAGAATCAATCCAGGAGTCATTAGGATTTAGTCCGTTTGAGCTTGTATTTGGACATAAGGTGAGAGGACCTTTGGAATTGTTAAGAGAGCAATGGGTTAATGAAGAAGTGCACTTGAGTCTGTTGGACTATGTCCAAAAATTTAAAACTCGGTTGGAGAGAGTCTGCCAGCTAGTGAGAGAGAATTTGAAAACCAGCCAGATAAGAATGAAGACATGTTTTGACAGACGTGCTTGGCCTAGGACATTTGCAGTGGGACAAAAGGTGTTAGTATTTTTCCCTAGCCAAAATAATCATTGCAATCTCATTTTTCTGGACCCTATGTTATTGAATCCCAAGTGACTGACTTGACATATATAATCAAAACACCAGATAGACGCAAGAAAACACAACTCTGTCATGTAAACATGCTGAAGCCTTATTATGAGAGAGATTCAGTTGTGGCCATGGTGGATGATATGAAGGTTTTTTCTAGAATGCCTGATGTTGATATTGAGGAAGGCCAATTTAGACCAAATATTGTTCCATCGAAACTAAAAAAACAAAATATCCTGGAGAACCTTGAAACGAAGTTGGACCATTTACAAGTTTCACAAAAACAACAGATGAGAGAATTAATTTTAAAATTTAAATATCTGTTCCCAGATGTTCCAAACAGAACGTCGATAATTACCCAGGATGTTGATGTTGGGGATGCAAAACCAATCAAACAACACTCATATCGAATGAATGTGGAAAAAAGTAAACTTGTTGATCAGGAGATAAAATACATGTTGGAAAATGATATTATTAGACATTCTACTTCAAACTGGAGTTCGCCCTGTGTTATTGTGCCTAAACCTGATGGAACTGTTAGATTTTGTACAGATTACAGGAAAATGAATGCTGTAACGAAGTCAGATGCTTACCCTATTCCTAGGCTGGATGATTGCATAGACAGAGTGGGAAAGGCTAAATTTCTTACAAAGATTGACTTATTAAAAGGGTACTGCTGTGTTCCATTAACAGACAGAGGAAGGGAGATTTCTGCCTTTGTAACCCCTTCTGGATTGTATGAATATAATGTTTTGCCATTTGGAATGAAAAATGCTCCGGCAACATTTCAACGAATGATTAATTCAGTGATTCATGGGTTAAAACATACAGATGCCTAAATTGATGACTTAGTGACCGGGAATGATACTTGAGAGGATCACATCTCTGCGTTAGAAAGGTTGTTTGAAAGACTTTCCGAGGCTAACCTTACAGTTAACTTGGCTAAAAGTGAATTTGGCCATGCCACTGTGACGTATCTTGGTTATGTTGTAGGTCAAGGCAAGCAAGCTCCTGTTCAGGCAAAAGTTCAAGCAATATCTGAGTTCCCTATTCCCACAGGTACGAGGACTGTTAGAAGATTTTTGGGAATGGTTGGATATTATCAAAAATTTTGTAAAAATTTTGCTGATATTGCTCTTCCCCTAACTAATCTTCTGAAGAAGGGAGTAAAGTTTGTTTGGACAGATTCTTGTCAAGAAGCATTTGAGAAGCTGAAAGCCATTTTATGCTACCATCAAATCACCTGACGTTGAAAAGCCATTTTCATTAGCAGTAGACGCCAGTGATGAAGCTGCAGGCGCTGTGTTGTTGCAGAAGGGTGACCTTGATGATATTGACCGTCCAGTAGCTTACTTTTCAAAGAAATTTAATGAGCATCAAAAGAATTATTCCACCATAGAGAAAGAATTACTGTCGCTTGTTTTAGCCTTGCAACATTTCAGTGTATATGTTTGCACTGCTCAGAAACCATTGACTGTGTATACAGATCATAACCCATTGGTGTTTCTGAGCCGAGTCAAAAACAAGAACAGAAGGCTGTTAAATTGGAGTTTAATTTTGCAAGAGTTTGATCTCATGATAACTCCCATTAAAGGCAAAGATAATGTGATTGCTGATTGTCTTTCCCGATGTTGAATGGGAAACATATATCTTTACTAATCTGATATTCTGTAATTGTGTAGCATGATAATTATTCACATTACTAACTGTATGCGCGGTTAAATTTTTCTTGGGAAAAATTCTTTTTAGGTGGGAGGTGTTATGGACTCGGTGAAAGTCCCTTTAAGATAGAGAGAGAGTGTGTGTGTGTGTGTGTGTGTGTGTGTGTGTGTGTGTGTGTGTGGCGTGCTTATGTCAACAGAAGATAACGGATGTAATGACGTTGTTGAAGAGGTCAGTCGAAGTCAAAGAGAGAGAGAGAGAAAAGGGAGAGAGACACCAGCCTGCTAGTTTCTCTATCGATGGATGAGAAACAATAACTGTGTCTGCCACTGAAATCCATGTATGGAAATTGGAAGTAATCCGGTGGAGTTCACTTTGTTGTTGACCTGTAGAAGGAAACAGGTATTTGTGTGGACGACCACGATTGGGATGCTTTTCGGGGTGAGGAAGTCACTACTGAGTCAACACTGAGGTGTTGTTTGGGTTCCATCGTGGAACATTTGGATTTTGTAATTACTCTCCCTATGTTCTCTACATCTACGACTTATCTTCAGACAACGGTGGTTGTTGAAAAAGCCTTTGCTCATGTTTCACCTTATGGCTTGCGGAACTGAACTTTAAGAACCATTCCTGGACTTGGAGTTTGGGACTTTGCCACACACACACGAAGAGTTTAGTTTTTGGGGTTAATGTTCAGGTTTAACATTTTTGAATTTTAATATACTAACATTTTTACTTTTATTTTTCGTATTATCATAAGTAGTGATTAATAAAATAGTTTTTAACACTGAATCATGACTCAGTGACTTTCTTTTGTTGCTGGTTCGTAACAGAATGAAAAAGCAAATTATTACATAAGTGGAGTGAGACTACAAAATGTTGTACTACAATGGGGTCTTAGTGCATGAAACTCAAAAGGTTAGCTGTCGGTACACAACTAATTAGGAGAATGAAATGTTGGCCTTTGTAGCAAGGGAAATGGAGTGTAAAAGTAGTAATTTTTTAATGCAGTTTCGTAGTGTACTAGCAAGACTACACCTGGAGTACTGCGCAGAGTTCTGCCCTCCATATTTAAGAAAAAATAATGCATGCTTTGGAGGTGTTGCAGAGAAGGTCATTAAGTTGATTCTGGGATGAAGGGTTGATGTGTGAAGGAAAGTTGAGAAATTTCAGTCTATATTCACTGAAGTTTAGAAAAATGAGAGATGATCTTACTGAAATGTAAGATCCTGAGAGGAATTGACAGGGAGAATGCTGCGAGAATATTTTTTTCCTGGTGGGGTATCCAGAACAAAGGACATTGCTTCAGAATATGGGAGCACCCATTTAAGATAGCTGCACAGACAAATATGGAAATCCAGAAGTTAATTGAAAGTGTTAGCTTGCTCCACTACAAAATGTGCTGTTGTTTTTGTTAATGCAATTAAAATAGAATTGGTGAGGTGAATTTCATTTTTTATACACCATTCTTATTGCAAAAGCAACTGTAAGTATTAACCCTTTTGCAATGTACTAGAATAAAATTATTTTTTGAACAATGTCTCTGGCTCTGAACAGGAAATTTTATATCCACTGGATGTCAGCCCACAAATATGCATACTTATTTTCTTAAAGTTTGACAAGTGCCTCTGCCTTCCTGGCATATAGTTTTGATTTGTCTATTCATCTAACTTTTCTTACATCATTAGTAATGAGAGTCTTCTGGAACATAAAGAAACATAGTTGTGTGTTATTATTACAATTAAGTGGAGAGCTGTAAATATATAGTTTGCACTGGTGATGAGAGTTATTGAATATTCTTTTCATGGTTCTTTAGCACATCAATGGTTAGCAGAATGTGAGAATGGGTAGGCCAGTTGATTCCTTCAACCTGTTCCAATCAACAACCAATATTGATTCCATAATCCTGAATGTCCCTGTGTAACTAAAATGTAGCATAATCTGTTCTGAAATTTTCAATTAATCTAGCCTCAGCAGCTTTTTGCAGAAAGTTCCAGATTTCCACCAACTTTTTTTGGTAAGAAGTGCTTACCATATCCCTGAATGATTTAGCTCTAATTTTAAAAATGATGCCCCCTTGTGTTGAATACCTTCTGCCAGAAGAAATAACTGTAGGAAAGCTGGGGAAAATTACAATGAAGCTCATCTGCCAAAATCATTAGAAATAACTAATGCCCCAAAAATCACCAGCTGAGGTTTGACCAAGGGTTTATAAAACTGAAACATAAACTCCCTACTTCTGTATTCAGTACTTCAACTAATGAAGGCCAGTATCACGTCTGCCTTCCTAACCACATTGTCCACCAATGTTGGCACCTTGAAGGATCTATGAACTTGTACTCTGAGGTCCCTCTGTCCCTCAGCACACCCTAAGACCCTACCATTCACGGTGCATGTTCTAGCCTCATTCAAACCTCCAAAATGGATCACCTCACATTTGGTTGGATCAAACTCGATCTGCTTTTTCTTTCCAGCCCATTCATCAAATATTGATGTTGTCAGTGAGAGCATTAACAAAGTGTTTAGATGAACACTTGACTCGTTCAGGCATAGAGGGTTATGGACCTGGGTGATGGGGTTAATACAAAAGTACAGCAATCAATAGGGAGGAAATAAAGTGGGAAATTGACCTGTGGAAAGAGTTGAATGACAAAAGATCCCCAAGAACTTGATATCTGGAGAAGATTGATGAGTTAAGGTGTGCAATGCCACAGAGAGGTATATGAACACAAATTTGAGAATTTTTAAAATAAAGGCATTGGTGAACTGGGAACCAATATGGATCAGCAAGCACAGCAGAGATGGATCAACTGAACTCAGTGTTGGTTGAGAAAAGGAAAATGAAATTTTGGGCAAGCCTTTTCAGATCAGTGACTAGGCATGGATATGGTGAAATCTGAAATTAAAAACATGATTTCAATTGCAGATTGGCTGAGGAAGGATGGAGACAAGTGATATGACAGATATGGAAGTAAATTATTATAGAATGTTGGATTGAAAGTTCAGCTCAAGGCTACATGTGACACTGAATTTAAAGACATTCTAATGCATCCTGTAACAAAGTCTAGGAAGGACAATGGAATTGATGATTAAGGGACAGTCTATGACAGAAACAAAGACTCTTCTAATCTTTGGTACAAATTTTAGCTCATCTAGGATTGGCTTCAGACAAGTCATCTGACAACACAGGGATAGCAGATAGATAGCAAGAGGTGGTACTGAGGTAGAGCTGGGACTGATCTCCGTACAAGTGGAACCTGAAGGAGTGTTTCTAAATAATATCATTGGGGGGATCATGCAGAAGCAAAAAGAGGAGTCTAAGACAGATCCATATGAGGCTTCAGAGGGGATGACTAAGGTGTGTGCAGTCACTGCATAAGATTCTCTTGTTGTGACTGAAAAGAGTGACCCAGATGTGTGCCATGTGTATTATTTGTAACTAGAACCAGATGTTACCTCATTGTGGTTGATCCTTCACTGTTTCCAATCAACAGTTTTATTTCCTATTTTTGCAAGAAGGTGGTTCTCAATGATTACGGTAACATAGCCAACGATGCCACAATCTCCAGCTCTACATTACTGGGATGTTACTTGGTCCCGTAGCTTTTACTAGATCCAGTGCCCATGGCCATTTCTTGATATCATATGCAGTAAATTGAATTGGCTAAAATTGAATTGAACTAGCTTCACCAGGTCGGTACCTCATTTTTAGGTATAAGAGGTGCTGCTCCCAGCATGCCCTTTTGCACTCCTTATTGAATCACCGTTGAATAAGATTATGGATGAGCTTTTACCTTAATTGTAATAGTAGAATTGAGATATGCCAGGTTTTGAGGTTACATATTCCGCTGCTGCTCCTGATCCACATTACACGGATGCCCAATTTTGAGCTGCCAGATCTGTTCTGAATCTCTCCCATTTAGCATGATTGGAATATTATGCAACATGATGGAAGGTATCTATAATGTAAAGATGGGATATTGTCTTCATAAAAGACTGCATGGTTGGTGGTCACTTCTTTCAAAGCTGTTGTTGACAGATGCATCTGCTGCAGATAAATTGGTGAGAACAAAGGCATAAATGTATATGGTGCTGTTACGCTCACTAACTGCCACTGCTTCGGTTTGACAGCTATGTTATCTGGGATTCCAAGAGTTTGCTCCTATGGGGCTGGACATTAAAGTCTTCAGAGTACATTCTGTACCTTTGCTACTTTCAGTGGTTCTTCCAATGTTGTTCAATATAGAGGAGCACTGATTCATCAGCTGAAGAAGGATATTTGGTAGTTATCAGAAGGTTTTCTTGCCCACGTTTGACCTGATGCCATTAGTCAGTGTTGAGCACTCCAGAGCTTCTCTCTCTCTATCTCTCTCCTGTACACTACTGTACCACTGCCTCAAATGAGTCTGCCCTGCTAACATACAAGGTTGACCCAGGGATTGTGATGGAGAAATCTGGCACATTTTCTCTAAAGTATGACCAAATCAGGCCATTGCTTGACTGATAGCTCTCCAATTTAGATGCCAATCCCTGGATTGTGAGGACTCTCATCTTCTCAAGTGACATTCAGTTGTGGTTCCACATTCGAGTTGCTCAGATGGCAGGCAGAAATTTATATTTTGCCAGGATTATGTTTGGGGCTATTGTTTACTGGTCTTTATAGTGTAAATAGTCATCTGATATCACAAACTCCCACTGATCAATTTGGAACTCTTCTGCAAATAGTAACTGCTATTAGTTCTTGTTAATTTTAATGTGAGATTGCTACATTTTTGTTCACCAAGGTTATTAAGATGTTGGGGAAAAATGTGGGCACATTGAGTTGGATCATTGCCTGATCCTATCATTGAACAGACTTGAAATGTTAAATGGCCTACCATTAAACCAATTGTAGAACGTTGTGGTCATTACCAAGAGAGATTAGGAAATTCGCCTAAGGACCATCTTACCTTGGATATGGAGACATAAGAGACTGCAGATGCTGGAATCTGGATCAACACACGGAAAGCGCTGAAGGAGCTTAGCCAGACAGGCAGCATCTGTGGAGGGAAATGGACAGTCCACGTTTCGAGTCGAGAGCCTTCATCTGGACTATCTTGGACGTGGGTCGTGGCACTCAGGCCACTGCAATCTCCATGACGCCCGCAACGAAAAGCAAATATTTTAAAGACCCTAGGTTTCCCCTTCAGTGCGATGGGCACCGTTGCTTTTCGGGCTGTGGGACAAGCCCAGGCAGCCTCACTAACCGTGGTGACTAACGTCCACCCTCCACCTTGGCATCCAGGTACCAAACAAAATGGCAACCACAACACCGTTCCCGCATGGAAAGCTCGGCAACGGGTCGTCATGGTTACAGCCGAAGTATCGCGATATTCGACTGTCATCAGCCAGCGGTCCCGCCCACTTCCTCCAGGCCTTCCCCCCCCAACCCCCAATCTCCCTCCCTCCTTCCTTCCTTCCCTCCCTCAGCTACCAACACAAATCTGTCTGCCGGTGAGTGCGCTTGCAGCAGCCCGCCACCGGACCACTCGAGTGACTGGCGAACGAAGATGTCCGGAGCAGTGCTGGAGCTGGAGTGAGGTGTCATCAAGCTGAGGGGAGGTGGGCCACTTGAGCTCCAGCGTCTCCTCTTCGTCCAACTCTTCACTCGAGTTCGGGGGGTGATCGGCAGTCGGGGTCCAGACAGGCGACATAAATGGGTGAGTGAGAGAGAGTGTGTGTGACAGAGCGGCGTGCCAGCCGGAGAGTAGACGGCGAGCTTGGGCTGGGCTGGGTGCCTGCGATCTCCCACCCCCACCCCGAACCCGTCCCCGTCCTCGTCCTGCCAGCGCGTGCATTCGCGCGCCCCCGCCTGACACGTTTGCAGCGGTGAGAACCACCGCAGCACCATCCCCACTGCTGTATCTGCATCCTCCCTCTGCCCAACCCTGGTCACTTTTATGGGTATCACCGTGCAACAGGCCGAGATTGTTCACGTCTTTTGCTAATCATTGTTAAGCGAGGAGGTTCACTCGAAACCAATACACTGACATGGCGTGGGCATATCTCCGGAGTGTGTACCAATAAAGAAGGCGAATTTTTGAGATAGTCAAAGCTTTGCAGCAGGCTGCACACAACTGCAAAGTACAATGGAGCGTTTGCACAGCTGAGAAACTCGTCTCCTGTTCGAAAGCATTTTGCATGACATCTTTAATGATTTTACGAACTTATCATCTGTGCAATGTTGTACAGTCATCCAAATATCATAGCAGACCTTCCCCTCCCTACTCTTTTGTTGCTGATTTGGTTTTTTTTCTGCTTGATAAACAGTTTCCTCTTGTAATCTGGAGGAAGCCTTGTTTATAACTATTGGGCGATGTCTCTGTGCCAGTCAGTACTTTGGTTGTAGTACAGCGCAGTGTTGAATAAATTTAATCAAGGCTGTTTTAGTTTATTAATCCTATAGTATACAGTCTCAGTTAAATAATTCAAAGGAAGGAATTGCTAGTGATTAAAATGATTGATGGATCCACGTTTAATATTGTGCATTTGACACATGTTCTTAACCATGGCTCATTTGGTGGATCTTTGTTTCTAAGTCAGCAGGTTGTAAGTTAAAGTTGCAGTCTGGAAATTTGAATGCATTATTCCAGGCTGACATTCCAACAGTGAGAGTCTATCCTCCTTTTTATTTTAGATGATGCATTTTTTAGATAAGATATTAAACCAAGATCCATTCTCCCCTTTCAAACGGACACAAAAGTTCCTAAAGATTTTTGTTTGAAGGCAGCAGAAGAGTTGTTCCCATTATTTGAACAATATTTATCCCATAAAATAGTTCATCAGTAGTAAAGAGTCTTTGAACGTCTAGTGTTTGTGAAAGGAGTTAGTGACGTGAAGGTCATTGTCATGGAGAAAAACAGAAGGGAAGCTGGGCCACTGAGTCCACGCCAATCATCAGCCACCCAATCATACTGAACTACCATTAATCACATATTTTATTCTCCCCACATTCTCTCTGAAACTCTCCCACTCACCTGCATATTATGGGCAATTTACAGTGGCCAATTAACCTATCGACCCACGTGTCTTTGGGAGTTGGAGGAAACAGCACCTGGAGGAAACCCAGGTCTCTGACACTGTGAGGTAGCAAGTCTACTAACTACCATTGTGTTGCCCATTATCCACCTATCTATTTATTAAAAGTCACATGACGAATTACTAGTTTTGTGGAACTGATCAATAATAATTTTTATCTAGCTGTGTGCAAATGGATACACTTTCGTGGCTGTACTCCAATACAGTTAAAATCTTTAGCTTTCATTACTGTGATTTGTGTGGAGATTTTGACATTAATTTTCTAAACTCAAATAGCTAGTTAAGTGACCCCCAACTTGCTCTTTTGGTATCTTGTGAGAACTTGTGTGTTACGCTTTTCTATATTTGTTCGTCATGATATTCCATAACATTTCCCATTTTGTAGTTTGGATTTTGAGTCAAATCTAAACTTGAATTAAAGGAAGTTTCTTAATTGGAAAGAATAGGATCATCCACAAATTCGTTGAAGGGACACTTCTTGCACAGTTTATTCAAGTTGTATAATATTTGCTGTTATGAAGAAAGCAAATATTCCTTTTCTTTTCTATAGTTGGGGTATAAACAATTTTGGGATGTACAATATCTGACAAAAATTGTTTTTCCCTAAAGCAAGAACTTAATATATTTTTAGCTTATTTTCATGATCAGTTATGGTTCATTAGCAAAATTTATTTCGGTAACTATTTTTGTCATGACAACCTGGTAATAAAAAATATTACTGTGGGCTGGTGACTATGTTTGTTTTTTTATTTAACCATGCCACATTTTTACAGTTTGCTTATGCATTAGTCCTGAACATATTGACTCCAGTTTTCCTTCGTAGAGCATCTAGCTTTTCTTAAGTTCGCTTACTTGGAGTTAAACATTTTCTCCTGGACAACCATGAGAAAGTGCTAGCTTTTTTTGCCACTTAAGATGTGCAAAAGTTATTGTTTTGTAGATGATATTGGTGTTTAACAGACAGTTAACCAGCGAAATTATTTTAAAAGCAGCTTTTGCAGAATTTAGGAGTTCAATAGGATTAACTAGTGCAAGGAATTAAAAGGAACTGATGAGGATCAATGAGAAATGGCATGTCTTTGAAGACTTCCTTTGCAATTTAGTTAACAATTTGTGAAATTTTTAATAATTGATGTAATAAAACTGTTTCTATATTTCTGGAAGCCAGCTGATTAATTTCAACATGGTTATTTACAAAATTTGATTTAATGCACAATGGAAGCATGTATAATTTGAACACATTACTTCATATACTGAACTGGGGAATTGTCCCCTTTTATATTCCTACCGTATTTTTCTCATAGTAGATAAGAGTTCACAGGTAATCTATTGGCAAGAAAAGGGGATATCTTGAGTAACAGAAAGTAGAGTTGGGATAAACGGATATTTTTCGGATTTCAATCTGTAAACAGGGAGCAGTGAAGGACCCTCAACAATTTACAATCTATGTTAATAATTTTGATGAAGGAGCCAAGTGTAATGTAGCCAAATTTGCCAGTGATATAAAGATGGATAGGTTAGCAAGTTGTGAGAAGGACATAGAGTGTAAAAAGATGTAGATAGGCTATGTGAGCGTGTAAGAAGTTGTGAAATGTGAAGTATCCACTTTAGGAGGAAGAATCAAAACTCATATTATTTAAATGGAGCAAGATGACAAAATGTTGAATTTTTAGTATTGATCAAGGCTTAATGAGAACCAAAATAAATTGTTGGTGGCACTCTGCCAAGCATGCCAAATGATTGGAAGTTTGGGTAACTAGTTCTGGTCTTGTAATCTAGATTTTTTTCTTAATTGTTGTTTGAGGTGAAATCTAAGCGTACTAAAAAGCAGGAGTATAGACTCCTGAATTCAAAGTGTCTTTTGGGAAGTTGTTACATTGCTTGTCGAAGGATGTCATTACTGTGTCTTTGATTTTGTGATTACTTCTATTTGCTCTGTTCTTGATTAATCTGGCCTTTTTTGCATTGCCTTGATCCACAGCATGCTATCTATTGATGCATCAGAAAAGAAGCTGTAATAGCTATCAGATTTGCAAAGTCACAAGCTAACCTCAGAATGTACCACATAACAGAATTATAAATTTCAAGCCAAGAAATGGAGAGTTGCCTTTTGAATATCTTTTTCAGCTTTTTCGTGCATCCCAATGTTTGTTTATACAACTCTTAAGTACAGTATAACATTTCTAATTTGTGTTTTATGACATGCATGTGCAAACAAGGGGACTCTCTTTTCTTAAGCTTTCCTGTGCCTGACCTGTATTTGGAGAGTAATTTGTGCAGGCTGAAGAGTAAAAGTCAGGCGTCCAGTGGAACATCTGCTGAAGAAATGCTACATATCATACTTTGAATCTTGCAAGGCAAATAGGTTCTAGATGCTTCTGTTTTAATTGTTCCACTGTGGTGCACAACATCTCAGCTGTTTTTCATGCAAAAGGAATCATAGTAATGTACCTTGATGCATAGTGCTTTTAAAATAAAATGTAGTTTCTCAAACAACAAACTCTATGTTGCTACAACAGTGCTTGTCTTTCCTCAAATTCAGATTTGCTCTTCTGGTATTCACAATTTTTTTGCAATTGACTGGTTAAGCCAGTTTTATAGATTTGGATAAAGTGATGAATTTGATACTGAATCATTTTTAGCTCTGTGACCATGGTCTGCTTTTGGAAAGTTTTTTCATTGTAATGCTGCTTACTTCAGAGTACAAAACCTTTTAAGTAAAATTACATTGCATTGTTTTAGTTTGACATTTTGGTATGCAAGTCAGATTACAGTGCTGACTGGGGGATATCTATTTTAGGAGTTTTTTTTCACATCCTGCTTGACTGACTACCTTATCTCCACAATTTTGCCATTGGTCAGCCAACATGACATGACCTTCTTTGCAATGGATTGCTTTCCTTCCAGAATTGGAAAGCAAAACAACTCTGTTGCCCGATTGAATGATTCTTAAAAGTCAAATCAATTTTTTGATCCCCATTGACAATAAATGATGATTAATGTGCTGAAAGGAAACTTATTTAAAAGCTGGAAAGGGTGCAGAAAAGATTCATGGCGATGTTATAGGCTGGGACTTTTTTTCCCTGGAGCAGAGGGAGCAGAGGAAGCTGAGGGGTGACCCTCCAGATGTATATAAAATCATGAGGGGTGCCTATAAGGTGGATGGTTACAGTCTTTTTCTCAGGGTAGGGGACCATGAAACTGGAGTCCATAAGATGAAAAGTCAGAGGGGAAAGATTTAAACTCAGGGTGGTGGGTATATGGGTTGAGCTGCCAGAGAAAGCTGTAGAGGCAGGTACAATTACAATGTTTGAAAGATATTTAGATAGGTACGTGGATAGAAAAGGTTTAGAGGGATATGGACTAGCTTGGATAGACATCTTGGTTGACATGGCGAGCTGGACCGAAGGGTTTATTTTTGTGCTGTTTTACTTTATGACTCTATGGCTCTGACACTATTCATCATCCATGTTTTTTTTTACCCCAACATAACTTGGATGTTCAGGAGACATTTTAGGATAATCCCAAAGGTTGGCAACCACATGCCAAACAGTCTTACAACAAGTTTGTTTTTTTCCCAAGGATTTTGGCACAACTTTACCCAGTGGGATTAATTTAAATATTTTTAGAATGTGTGCACCTTTGACAACCTCCTTTACAGTACATTTACTCTTTAATCATTGGGGGTAGGAGTTCCATATATGCTAAATAGCATTTGAGCCAGCCATTGTCAGTGTCTGACTAGAAACAATGCTGAGGCTATCGGCCTTGGCCCAGAGGCTGCACCTTGTGTTGTGTCAGTCTGGATTGGATTCAATTTGGGGCCCCAGAAGTTTAAAAAGCATAGTTAGCTTAATTACTTTGTTATAACAAGGGAGAGATGTGGCATTTGTTTTATAAGAAGAGTATTTTACGTTGATGTGCAGCTTATTATTCACCTGTATGATTCCGGAGATGAGGGGGTTAGCCTATGTGGATAGATTGAGTCACCTGGGACTATGCTTGCCGGAATTCAGAAGAATGAGAGGGGATCTTAGAGAAACATGTAAAATTATGAAAGGGATAGATAAGATCGAGGCAGGAATGTTGTTTCCACTGGTAGGTGAGACTAGAACTAGAGGACATAGCCCCAAGATTCGGGGGGGGGGGGGTAGATTTAGGAGGGAGATGAGGAGGAACGGCTTTTTCCCAGAGAGTAGTGAATCTGTGGAATCCTCTGCCCAGGGAAGCAGTAGAGACTACCTCATTAAATATATCCAAGACACATAATTTTTTTCATAGTAGGGGAATTAAGGATTATGGGGAAAGGGCAGGTAGGTGGATCTTAGTCCATGGCCAGATCAGCCATGATCTTAATGGCAGAGCAGGCTTGCTGGGTGAGATGGCCTATTCTTGCTCCTATTTCTTCTGTTTTTATGTTCTTAATGATGTAATATCTGATAATTCAGCTGTGCATACAAAAAAGAGTATACATTTTGGTTGATGTTATAGTGTGGTTTTTTTTTGCTTGTGTCCTGTTAATATAGGTTGCTATGAACTGTGTATGTGTGTAGCTACGTGCTATACATGACAATTTTTTTCATAAATTGAGTTTGCAGTATTCAAAAGTCCTTGACCATGACTCATTTTGTTTGCAAACAGTAGGAAAGGAATGACCACTTCTAGAAGAATCCTTATTAATTGTTAATTTTTTAACAATGTTTAATTGACATACAGTTATATTTGTGGCTCTTTGAGGAAGAGTTTGGTAATATTGATTTACACAATAGGATTGAGGGTTTGGCTGGTGAAGTAACATGCTGAAATTTTCTCTCTTTTTAGTGGAAGCAGTTGTTGAGTTTGCTTATAAAGCTCAGCATGATGATGAGCTGACCATCTCTGTGGGAGATATTGTTACTGACATCAAGAAGGAAGATGGAGGATGGTGGGAGGGTGAACTCGATGGTAGAAGAGGTTTGTTCCCTGACAACTTTGTAAGAGTAAGTACCATACATCAGTTACCATCATTATGAAATGTCTAATGTTAGCACAAGTAGAGCATTTTTGCAGAGAAAGTTTGCATGATTCTTATTTGCAGAAATAATTTGGCACAGAGTATTTCAGCAAATTGATCACAATCTCGTGTCAATCAAAATCTTCCATTCCTGCAGTAAAGGCTGGTTGCATCTGCCGCACCTTTGCTTTTCATGCTTATGTGTTTAACAGATGCATCTAAATGCTTCATTAAATTTCTCATCTTTGTTGTGAATATTTTCTTACATAGAAGTTTTTAAGTTTCATGATTTTCTAAATAATCTCAACAGGATATATATAATTACCATTAAGGTCACTTCTATAAGTAGTTAAATGATTTTTGATTTGTGACACCTTTGGGTGGCAGGGTGAAGTAGCTAATAGAGATTTTCAGTAAACTCACATAGAGGTTTTAATTTCTATTTGAGGTGAAATCTCAAGGTCACTCTTATTTGCTACTTTCTCCAAGTTAATAAAATTATTTTTCTCTGGCATTCTTAAATCTTCTGAGTGAAAATAGATTGAATTTTCAAAGCAGTGTTCTTTCAGTACTACACATCCTTAAACTTAAGTTCTTGTGTATGTTGGTGACTTGTGTGGAACACTTTTTTGAACACCAAGAACATCAATTCACTGCCAACATCTGCACTGGTCAAGAAGGCAGGAAGCTGTGGTAAATAATTGCTCTGCTTGATTGATTTCAGCTTTATTGAAAATAAATGAGTTACTGTCAGGGAAATGACGCATTTGCTTTGTAAAGTTCTGTTTCAGCAAGTTGTTGCAAATTGGGTTGCATTATCTTAAATTAGTTAAACATCATTATGTGAAACTTGAAAGTAAACATTTTGCAGCTTTTCTGTTCTAGCACGTGCAGAAATAGTTCATGCATGTAGAGCTTAAATAGTTTTAAAATTTATTCACTCTTGTTTATATACAAAAGAACTGTTGAGCCGTGAAGACTAGAGGGATTTTGTGTACAATTATTGGTTTATGCTAAGCAAACTGATTTCAAATTGGATCAGTGAAAGTACTGAAGCTGGTTTCTGAACTATTATTGCTCATTGTAGGTCGCCCCCAGGTTACAAACACCCGACTTATGGACACCTATACATACACATGAGCTCTCATAATATTATTAAATTCAAAGATCTGATGTACATGTATACATTTATTCTTACAAATGGCAGAGCTAGTTTCTTCTCTCTTCACATTTAGTACTTGTTGTTTCTTATCAGTCATGTGTTTTTAATGCCATATATTACAATACTGTGGAGGTATGGTTACCATATTGGGTGATTTTTGTATAGTTTCTGACTTAATGGACAAAATCATCTAATGGAGGTCTATAAAAATGGAACCCATTCATTACCCAGGGATGGCCTGTAACTGTTCTTTACTATATGTTGAAAAACTTTGTGACAGACAATGAGCTATCTGTCTTCTCCTCAACAACTCCTCACATGGGGGGCATGAAATAGCGAAATGTTCAAAATCTGCACAGATCAACTAGCGGACATATATGCAGACATTTTTAACCTCTCCCTGCTTCAATCTGACGTTCCCACCTGTTTTAAGAAGACGACTATCATCCTGGTAGCTAAGAAAAACAAATTAATGCGCCTTAATGACTACCGCCCGGTGGCTCTGACATCCGCCATTATGAAGTGCTTTGAGAGGCTGGTCATGGCATGCATTAACTCCAGTCTCCCAGACAACCTCGACTCACTGCAATTTGCCTACCACTGAAACAGGTCTACGATGGATGCCATCTCCCTGGCCCTACACTTGTCTCTGGAGCATCTGGACAGTAAAGACCTCTGTCATTGACTACAGCTCCACCTTCAATACTATAGTTCCAAGCAAACTCATCCCCAAACTCTAAGACCTGGGACTCAACGCCTCCCTTTGCAACTGGATCCTTGACTTCCTGACCAACAGACCACAATCAGTAAAGAAGGGCAGCAACACCTCCACCACAATTACTCTCAACACTGGTACCCCACAAGACCATGTCCTCAGTCCCCTATTCTCACAACTGCATGTCCAGATTCTGCTCCAATTCCATCTACAAGTTTGCAGATGATACCACCGTGGTGGGCCATATCTCAAATAACAATGAGTTGAAGGTAGAGGGCTCAGTGACATGGTGTCATAACAACAACCTTTCCCTCAATGTCAGCAGAACAAAAGAGCTGGTCATTGACTTCAGGAAGTGGATGGCGCACATGCTCCTGCCTACGTCAATGGTGCTGAGGTTGAGAGCTTCAAGTTCCTGGGAGTGAACATCACTAGTGGCCTGTCCTGGCCCAACCATGTATACACAATGGCCAAGAAAGCTCACCAGTGCCTCTACTTCCTCAGGAGGCTAAAGAAATTTGGTATGTCCCCTTTAACCCTCACCAATTTTTATTGATGCACCTTAGAAAGCATCCTATCTTGATGCATCAAAGCTTGGTATGGCAACTGCTCTGCCCGAGACTGCAAGAAACTGCAGGGAGTTGTAGACACAGCTCGGCACATCACAGAAACCAACCTCCCCTCCACGGACTCTGTCTACACATCTCACTGCCTTAGTAAAGCAGCCAGCATAATCAAAGACCCCACCCATCCCAGACATTTCTGTCTTCCCTAGTATGATAAGATGGACTCTTGACCTCAAAATCTACCTCGTTATGGCCTTGCACCTTATTGTCTACCTGCACTGCACTTTCTCTGTAACACTACAGTCTGCATTCTGTTATCGTTTTACCTTGTACTACCTCAATGCACAGTTGTAATGCATAGATCTGTATGAACGGTATGCAAGGCAAGTTTTTCACAGTACCCTGGTACATCTGACAATAATAAACCAATTTACCGAAATGAAATGTTTATGAAATTTTAAGCCACTTTCTTTTTCAAAGCTGAATGATTTTAATAATGCTTGTTCTTGATCCTGCTTTATTTCCATTCATTCAAATTATTCTGTTCAATGAGCAGCACAAATGGAGAAAGAAAGTTTTAGTCTTGGGGAAGTTGATACTGAGGGAGACAAATAATGGAATCCACTGTGATTGGAATTCTACAGATTTCTAATTCAGTTTGTTTATAAAATACATGTTGGTAGAACAAATGGAAAAACAAAATAAAAGTTTGATGCACAGCATAGCCTTGCCATAATCTTCAGCTGATTTCATAATGTTTTAATGGAAGAGAGAGCAGAAGGCCAATAAGTGTCATGAGTTTTTACTTTGCCTCAAAATAGCTACTTTGCCTCAAAATTATCTCCTTCATAACAGTGCAAAATCCCTGTGTTTAAGAGAAAATCTGGGAGAGTTTCAAAGTATTGCCCCTGAGCATACTGGCTGAGTTCAGTTTTCTATAATGACAGCAGCTTGTATACAATAATATTCTTGTGCGTTTGAACTCCATTGCTAATTGGAAGTAAATAATTATTCTGGTATTGACATTGGGTTGTCCTTTTTGCAATAAAATCCACTAGGTTTCTGGATGGCTCATTTCAATTTGGGTGACCTGCTTATTTCTCCTTGCCTTCTGTCACTTTAAAGATCTGATGGTACTTTTCTTCCCCATGCTTATCTGTCATCTCTTAGTTTTAAAAAAAATCAATTATTTGAATGATTTTTAATAAATTAGTACAGTAAATTTGAATAATTCTCGCCCTTTTCTACATTCTGTCCTGATTTATCTGTTTGTGGTACTCAATTTGGATGAGTATTTGCAGTACGATTTTTTTTAAACATTTGGCTGATTTAATATATTCTAAAGAATATTTACAAGAAATCAATTTCAGTTTGTTCATTTCCTGAGATGTTAGTTTATCGTGACTTGTTATGGTGTAAAGAACATGAATCCAGTGTGTGGGTGTGCAAATGCACTTTTCTGTGAGGTCATGTGTATCTTGCAGCCAAGAAAGCAGATTTTGTTAACTGTTTTGACTACATTCACTGGTATTTGTCACTTACTTGCAAAGTAGAGTTTTTGAAATAAAAATTAACTTGTTCACTTTAGGATTTAATGTCTTGGGCATGTTTTCTAAAGCTTGTAAACATGCCACGGGCAAGTGTTGCACACAGTTTATAGCTGTCTTTAAACTGAAGATTGTGCAATCTCAATACAGGGTCAGTTCTTGCAGCTGTTTCCCCTTGCAATTGCCTAGCAAAGAGTTCTTGTCAGCCTAGACTATTGGGGAAGTTTGGAGTCAATCAAAATGTCGTCCAAGGGAGGTGTTTACTGATACAATAACAGATGAGGGATAGAATTGCCAGTGATGGTAAACAATTGCATGTTATGTTAGGATCAATGGGGAAGTAGTGCACACTAGAGGCCAAAATAACTTGGATTGTAGGAGGTAATCCTTGTCATAAAGTTCTTAGAGGGAGGCACAAATTTTGTGTTGGTTACTGGCATCTGTATTCTTAGCAAAGATGTTCTTCTGCATTGCCAGCGGCTGTCTTCCATTTTCTTTTGCTTTGAGGTTTTTTCTTTGTACACCACTAGATATTTATCACAGGTCTTGTAGCTCATAAAGCATAAATGCATAATGAAGGTGACTAATGGGTTGTTTGCCAGAGATGTGAGTTACATTGACTCTCATATAGCCACTTAGTTACTCTGGCATTTTATATTTGCTTCTCTGGCTGACTTCTCTTTGGTACAGATGTACAGTGCCATGGATTGCACAAAGGTGGCATGAGATAAAACAAGCCTAGGTGCTGCCCACTTTCTTCAGTTTCTTTCACCTGTGTAATTTCAAATAAACTGCACAACTCTGGGTTAATGCAATGTGTATGTTTGGACCTTCCACCATAGTACTCTTAATGTGTCTGAGACTGGGGACTTGAACTTAGACTGATTAAGTATGATATTGGAAATGTAAGATATTTATGACAAATGTAATTCCACTACAAATCTCTTTGGCTTTTGTGCAGTCGGTTGTCTTATAACTGTGTTATTTTAGTTTATTCCTCTTAGTTATGCTGTGTTTTTTTTTGTAGCATTTGCTTTACAAAGAAAATTATTTACACTTTAAGGACTGTATTTTCATACAAATTTAAATTGGGTACAAAACTTAGGAAGGGTTCCATTCTATGTTCTAAAACCATATATAATGTCTCATATTTGTTACAAATTGCAGAGCATTCTATGAGATCCAGATTTCATTAATGTCCATCTGACAGCAGGTCCTGGATTAACTCCGTAAATGCTTTAACTTAAGTTCCCATTGCCTTTGACTAAGCTATTTTAAATTGATACCTGTAACCAACATTTTATATCTTGTACTGTCATTTATATAATATCTTGCATTAAAGATGATATCTCAAAGCACTTCAGAGGTGTAATTGCAAGAAGAAGGGCTGAGCCAAATGACATGTGATCAAGGAATTGGATTTGAGCCTGATCATAGAGGTTTGGGTGCTTTAAAGTACCAGTGGTTGGGGTAAATGGAAATGTAGTTGGGCTTAGTTAATAGGCAATAAGATGGCTTGCAAGGCTTACATTGACACTTATTGTCAACCAGGAGGTTGGAGATCAAGAATAAGTAAGTCTTGCTTTCATTGTAAAGGTTATAGATCTGGAATGTGCAATTTTAAACTCCATACTGAGGGGGAAAATACACTTCCATTGAAGGAAATTCTGTATAGGTTCTTCAGATTGATTCTAAGGAAAAAGGGATTTTCCACTGAGGGAATATTGAGTTGAACTAGCCAGTGTTAGTGGTATTTAGAAGAATGAGAGTTCTTCAGTTGTGAGGAAATGGGCAAGAAATGAGTTTGAGCCATGCTGTGCCATGACTTAAATGCCAAGACACAAGCTGGTAATATATTTGTGCTTTTAGTTGAAAGGGAATTTCAGAATAACAATGACTATATTACTACTTTATAAAGACACAACACTAAAATGATGATGCTTAGCAGCTAACTTTTTCAAAATCTTGGTTTACTGTTTGGTGTGATGAGGGAGCCTTGTGGATATGATCAGATTACAGATGATTTAAATAAATTTAGTTTTATAATGATTTAGTTGCTCTAAAAATATATAAAAGCATGAGAAAGGGAGCTATATCTCTTGGAGTGTTATCCATCAATGAAAGAAATGGGGGAGTTCTGTTTGTTTATCAGAAAGATTGAAAGATGTCAAGGGGAGCTGTTGTATGGGAGCACTGCCAGTTCCAAATTCTCGATGTTGCACACCATTGTGACTTGGAAATATACTGCCGTTCCTTTGCTGGGTCTGAATCTTGGTATTTGCTCTCTAACAAACTGGGAGTAGCATTACCAGAAAGACTGCATGATTCAAGAAAGGAGCTCATCACCACTTTCTCATGGATAATTAGGAATGGGTGATAAATTAATGATGCCACATACCATCAATAAATCACACAAATATCTCTTTGGATCAAAACTTAGAATATGAAACATAAAAGAGAAATTGAAAGATTATCAACACTTCATTTGTCTCGGTCTAAAGGGTGGGATGTTTGGTGTTCAAATGATCACATCTTTTACCAAATTTAAATGGTGTAAATGATTTGGCTATTTGTGAGAAGTGAGTGCCGGTGTCTGCTTTTGTGTTTGTCAGAGGCAATATCAAACACATCCAGCAATAAAGTGGCAAAGCAGCTATTTTTCACAGAAGGCTTGCAGGTTACTTGGATGCATGTGATTCTATGTGGCTTGCTAAATAACCATGATACCTGGTTAGGTAAAGGCATGATTGCCTTCAATAAACTGGTTTCCGTGGTTTGGTTTTCTAGCCACTAACTTAAGTGTCGTCTGGTTGCTAACGAGAGGTGAGATCCATTGTTATGTCCAAAGTCAATCAAACCCAAGATCTTGTTGATGTCCAAGATGAGATATCTTTATTAGTGTACATTGAAACACACAGTGAAATGCATGTTTTGTGTAGAGTGTTCTGGGGACAGCTCACAAGTGTCGCCACACTTCTGGTGCCAATGTAGCATGCCCACAACTTCCTAACCTGTACATCTTTGTAACGTGGGAGGAAACTGGACCACCCAGAGGAAACCCACACAGACACGGGGAGAACTCCTTACAGACAGTGGCCGGAATTGAACCCAGGTTGCTGATGCTAAGCCAAAAAAAAATTGTTTTCTAGATTTTTGTCATGCATATAACTTTCCATGCAATTAGCTGAACACCACAATGTGGGGAAACAAAAATCTAATGGCCAAGAATCTGTGATCTTTGTCATGGTTACAGATATACACTTCAATCGTTGCCTGTTGTTGGTTATGATAAGACTGTGTTCCGAACATTTTGTCAGGAGGAGGACTTCACTAGAAGTAGTATTCCCTACTTGCTTAATTGTACCTTGTCAGAGGATTTTGTCTTTCCCACCCTGTCATTGTAGTTGCTCAGAAGGATTAGTTTGTCTCCTTTTTGGGATGCAGTCCAAAATTTTTTTTTAAGGGGAAAAAAGTTTCTCTTCCCTCAGAAGAA
The DNA here is from genome assembly GCF_009764475.1 of Pristis pectinata. Taxonomy (NCBI): domain Eukaryota; kingdom Metazoa; phylum Chordata; class Chondrichthyes; order Rhinopristiformes; family Pristidae; genus Pristis; species Pristis pectinata. Next base: position 68,964,826 of record NC_067408.1, on the reverse strand, counting down.
GCCCACCTTGACCACATTCATAAATTCAGGTGGAGTTGCTGAAATACCAGCTTCAGTAATTCATGGCAGATCTCATCCACAAGAATAACATTTGCTCTTCCTGTTCCAGATGAGGGTTTACTAGCTGCCTTGTTCTTTTGAGCTGCCCACTTTCTTCCTGCTGAGTGTCATTTAGGGTGATGACATCAGTGTCAAACCATCTGTGTTGCTGGGCCATGGCAGAAAAGCAATGTTCGGGTCTTTTGCTGTTGGGACTTTTTGTTCCATGTCTTGAACTTCTAGTGAGGAGAAGAAGTTGGTCCATGATGATTTCTGTTAATGTGTGTGTGTAATGACATGACCATTACACAGCAGTTATCACATGCACTTGACAGAGCAAGGTTTTGGTCCAAGATACTGGAGACCAGCTTCTGCTGCACATGTGTGTATAGGTGCTCATCAGCATGCATGCGTGTGTGGACTCAGTTACATATGTACCTGGCTACCTCCCTGCTCTATCCTCCTCTTACACTTTTGCAGAGATAATGTCAACATTGTCTCTCTGACTAGCATCTCCACCATTGAAGCCTTAACTACATTCACTCAGCTCCAATTGGCAGACTACTTTGCAGTCCTGCCTGACACCATATTCCTGAAACAGATGCTGTACTTTAAGCTTGGTTACTTAAGAACTTAAGTACATAAGAATTGGAAGCAGGAGTCAACCTTTCCACCCTTTGTGCAGCATCTGCCATTCAATGGTCATGGCTGATCTTGTACCTTGGCACTGCTTTCTTGTACTAACCCCAGATCCATTGATTTCCTTAATATCTAAAGACATCCATCAGTCTCCAAATTGAATAAACTTGGTGATTAATTACCAGTAGGAAACAATTTATGGATAGGCGACATGGTAGTGTAGCAGTTAGCTTAATGCTGTTACAGCGCCAGCGACCCGGTTTCAATTCCCGCCGCTGTCTTTAAGGAGTTTGTATGTTCTCCCCATATCTGCATGGGTTCCCTTTGGGTGCTCTGGTTTCCTCCCATGTTCCAAAGATGTACAGGTTAGGAGTTGAGGGCATGCTACGTTAGCGCCAGAAGAGTGGCGACACTTGCGGGCTGCCCCCCAGCACATTCTCAGTAATGCAAGAAGACGCATTTCACCGTGTGTTTCGATGTACATGTGACTAATAAATATATATCTAATCTTCTCAAAGCTGCCTTGAAAAGAACAACTTTTGAACCAACCCATGGGAATCTGAAGCAAAAAACAAACTGCTGTAAGAACTCAGCAAGTCCAGCAGCATTGGTAGAGGGGAATGGATAGTCGACGTTTCAGGTCAAGGCCCTTCATCTGGACTCTCCGACTTGTGGGAATCCCTGACCATGACTGCTCAGTGGAGAAGCAGGAGAATTTGGGATGCTATTGAGAACCTCAAGTGCATTTGTTAGGATCACAAAATAGCCCACAAAAAGGAAGTTCCCACCCCAATAATACCTGCCTGCCTTCCCTATGAAGTCCTTTTTGCCCTCTATTAGTCTCATCAGCCACCTCAAAAAAACAAAGAACTGATGAGGAAGTGTCATCCTCAAACCTGAAGGGATTCCTAAGAGAAACAAATACAGACAGTCACTTGAAAATAATTCTAAACATTTCTAAAATTTATTGTGGCATGGTCTTTCGCTGGAATTACAGATATAATAACATGTCTTTTCTAGTGAGATTTTTTAACTTTATGAAATTCTTGTATGTTTTTGATCACAAGATATGCTGATTGACCTGAGCTCTATTAGATTAGTTTCGCTACCTGGAGATCAATCAAAGAAATGCTTTGAATAGTAGATCATGTGCATTGTTGGCTTAAATTTGATCAATTTGCCTTTTCATTATTGAAGAAAATTTAAACATTCATAATCAAGATCACCAAGTTGTACATCAGTACCATCACCCATTTTCTCCTCCTTCAATTTATCCACTGCTAAACCATTATCCATGCCATAGTCACATCCAATCCTGACCATGCATATGCATATTGTGTCAGCCTCCTGTTTTCAGTTTGAAAGAAGCACAAGCTCACCTGGAACACAAGTGACCATGTTCAAAAGTGCACTGTCCTGTTCACTTATTTATTACCCATGTCCTGGCTCATGTGGCCCCCTGTTCCATCAACACTTTGGTTTTAAAAATTTCCATCCTTGTGTTCAAATCCCAGTGTGGATTCATTAATCCTTTATCCCACCAATGGAGGCTGCATCGTCAGTGATGAGGACACTATCTGGAAATCTCCATTAATCTTTCTTTCCATTCTTTCCTCTCCTTTAAGAAGAATCTTCTTGATGTCCTCCTTTGATCAAATTATAAATCCAAGCTTCATTTTCAGTTTGATTTACAACTCACTGATTTGGCTTGGGCCATTTTTGCAAGTTAAGAGCATTATATAAATGCATTAAAGTAACCTTAAAACACAAATGGGTATGAAAATTAATCATGGTCAGCTTTTTTGCAACACTTACTACTTGTAAGCTTTGGTAAGGAAAGAAGGAAATAGATTTTTTTTATTTGTAGTGGAATGAATCACAACATGCACACCTTTTACCTGTGTTTGCATTCATGACATCTTTTGAGATGCCTCCTCGATTATAAACAGAGCTCCATTTTTGAAATTAATGATTAACTTCCTTTTTCTTTATCTTGGAGTTTCCCAGTCTTCCTTCCCTTACACAAGTTAATTTCCTTTCCTTTGTAAATCAAAGGATTTTTAATTTGTTAAAACCACTTTTACTTAATCTGGCTTCAAATTTGCTCCCAAGTATTTTGTAACATGAAAAGTTGAAGAAAATGCTATCTAAATCATAACTAACAGTGATATGCCTCGTACGTAAGAGGTATATCACTGTTAGTTATGTTATTTATGCTAAAAATGAAATGTCCAATAGTTTTCTATTTTAAAAAAATACATATTTTAGGAAAGTGGTAATTGCAAAGTATTATAATTTAAATGTAGAATTAAAAACTATTCACCGTGTTGATCAGCTTTAAGTTGTGAAATTAACTATTCACTAGTGAAGTAACTCTGTGCCAGGCTTATTTGTTGTTTTGCATTTAATGATTCACTGGTGTAATCGTGTAAATCTTATTTGATATTATGGATTTGGGGATATGCTTTTAATGTCACATCTCTGGAGAACTTTGCTAAACTTGTTCATTAGTAAATTTTGCACCCTAGCTGCTATCCAGGTGAAACTGGCAAATTTATGCATGTGCTGCTGCTGTGTGTTTGAGGGCTGGTAGTTTCTGCACAGCACTAGTTACAACACAACACAAAAACAATCTGGCTGTATTATGACAGGAATTTTGTACCAAGCTTTGCCTACAGAACACTGTTGTAAACTAGGGAGGTTACTAATCTTTGCGTTGCTTGTAGGACTTAAGTGGGAAATTTTGGTGTTTTCTCTTGTGGAATGGACTTTACATGCTGAGGAGGAACCTGCAAAAAGGATTGGGGAGGTGAAGTTAAATTATGGGGAAGTTAAGGATGGATATGTGCTATCCCATCACTGATCTTTCTTGCTTTTAAAAGCAAATGCAGAATTGTATTTTATGCACAATAGTTCCTGGTAAAATATGTTTGCATTATAATTTGGTTCTACATTGAGTGTGGTTGAGAGTTGATCATAAAGAAGGTCAGCTCCTGCATTAACGCTGGGATTTTTTTTCCCCCCTTTTTAGATGAATATTTAATCACAGGATAATCTTTTGTTACAGGTGATGTCTTCGCTGAATCCCACATTTTCCTGTTTAATTTTTGTCCTAGTTTACTTTGACTTTTTTCCATTTCCACTTTGTTTTGTCTATATATGGAATCATGAAGAAAAAATGAACAGCAAAACAGAATTTAATGTTTTTCCATTCAATAATATTATGTAATTTATGGAAGATCTTAAACATTAGCATAATTTCGGCATGTGAAATTGGTTGAAAATGTATCTAGTTCTTTGGCAATCCTTTGGTGTCGAGGATGACTAGCTTTCATTCCATTTCTATGGCTAACAAGGTGGCTTGAGCCTTATGTAAAATCTGCAAACTCTGATGCAAGTAGATGAGACAGTGTGTTTTTTGGGAAATTGTGTGCTCCTTTCACAGATTGACAAGAGCACATGGAGGCCACATACACAAATTACAGGTGCTCAGTGCTTTCCAGATGCAGGCACGGGATTCCAATGAACCATTGGGGTTATTAATTTTTCAGAGAGACACTAAGAATGACTTCTGCCCTGATGGAAATCTCTTGTCACAGCAGAACTCTAAATATAGTGCTTGTTTTTGGTATTTGCTGTTGTATATGGGGATGATGTGGCCTGCCTTCTTGAACTGGTTGAGTGTGATCAATCTTGATGCTGGTCATGTTGGCTTGGGAGAGGACACTGAAATTGACTCACTGATCCTGACAATGTATTTGGAGAATTGTGCAATTAAATGATAACCACAACTTGTGTTAATTCTTTAGTGCTGTGCAGTCCATCTGTGTCCCAATGGCTTAGGAAGGAGAGCTTGTCAAAGACAGACAAACCAGCACTTCAGCTGAGACCCTGTCTTTGAAAATGTCTTCATCTCCTCCTCACATAATCTCAGTGCTGTCCCAGCCAGCAAGATGTTGAAATCATCAGCTGACAAACAGCATATCCTCTGGAGTAGACAAAATCCTTTATGTACTAAAATAGAGCAGTGAAGTGCTTCTGGTATGAAATCGTGACCTCGTCGAGAGGGAAAGTCATCATTATGATCCTTCTAAACTGTCTCCTCCCTCATGGGCAAAAAGATGAAGACATCTTTTTGCCCATGTTAAGTGTAAAATTTCCATCTGTTTTCCATTTCTAAGGCATCTAAGGATTTTGTTTAACATTGAAGGTTATAAAATTCACTTTCAGCTGAGTCAGGTTTCAGGTGGTTTGACAGCACGGTGTCAGGTTGAACTTAGGTGCTTTACTAAGGGAGTAGTACTTTGTCAGATATCCCATCTTTCAGTTGGGCCATTAAACCAAGCCACTGTCTAGTCTGTTAGGTTTACATTAAAGATATTGCAGAGTAGGGATTTCTGTCTCTTGGACTACATGTATTCCTTAACCAATGTTATTCAACAAAAATTGTTACCTGCTGTGGTGACAGCACTTGAAAAGTAACTGTCAATCACTGTTCGTTGTGCCAAAAGCCAAATGATCTTTTTTGTTTATGTAACAGTCAATCAAGAGTTGTAAAGATGCTGATTTGGATTATCCTATCCTTTCTCAGTCAGGGAGTTGTGGTTGACTTGAAATGTATGCAGTGTTTAGTGAAAGGGCTCTGTGCATCTGGTAACTTGCAGATATAAGGCAAGTTATTGCTGGGGTATGAATGCTTCTAGGAAGTGCTCTCAGTTTTACCCACACCGCTGGTTAAAGCAAAAAAAAGAATAAGAACAACTCTGTTTTACAGATCATGGTACTGAATTCATATATGGCAAAGCGTAGCTAATGTTATAAATACCTCCTTACAAAGATCTGGGAATGGGGGGGGGGGGGGGTGGAACATCAGGAAAACTGTTCCACAGTTTAGCAATAATCTGTTGTGGTCATAGAATCGTATCTTACAGACTACGTGCCAGATTCCTCCATTACAATCCCCAAGTATGTCCTATCCTACCAGCAGTATGGAATTACCAAAGGGGATGGAACAATGGTCAGGCAAGCAAGAGCAAGTAGCCCTGGAAATCCTCAACGCTAACTCTGGACTTCATGAAACCTCCTGCCATTTGGTCAAACATGGGCAAGGAAACCTTCTTCTCATTACTAATATACTTTTCCCCTCAGCTGATAGATCAGTGCTCCTCCAAGATGAGAAATGCTGAAAGGAGCAAGGGTACAGAATGTATTTTGTGTGAGGGGCTTCAGTGTCCATCAATGATCGTGACTTGGTAGCATCAGCATTGACGAAGTTGGCTGAGTCCTGAAGGACATGCTTGCTGCAAACGCAGTGTGGCAGCTATTGAGTGAACCAACGTGGGATAAACCTACTTGACCTCTTTACAGGAACACAAGAGAATAGGAGCGTGTCTAGGCAGCCTAGTTCTGCAAGCCTGCCCTGCCATTTGATATGATCATGACTGATGTATCCCAGGCTGCCTCCTCCATGCCAGATCCCCATAGCCCTCAATTCCCCAATCTTTCAAAAACTTACCTACCTCCACTTTAAATACTTCTAATAATCTAGCCTCCACAACTTTCTTGGGTGGGGAATTCCAGAGATTCACTAACCTCAGAAGAAATTTCTATGTGCCTCGGTTTTAAATGACCAGGCCTTTATCTTGAAACTATCTCCCTTTGTGTAAACCCCTCATCATCTACCCTGTTATGCACCCTTATGATCTTGTGTTTCAATAAGATCACCTTTTATTCTTCTAAGCTCCAAAGAATACAGATCCAGCCTCCCTTCCTCCCAAGTCTACCAGTAACAGATGCCAACGTTGGTAGAAGTGACCATTAAGTGGTCAGTGTAGAGATGAAGACCTGTCTTTATATAGAGAACACTATTATATGATACTGCAGAAGTGTAGCAGTCTGTCTTCTCCAGTTGCCTTGAGTTCCCTTGCCACTCTATCAAGACCTAGCTTTGTCAAGTACGTGTGCTAGCTGGTGTGCAGTGGCCACTCCATGTTAAATTAAACTGCACACAGGCAATTTCCAGTTCACAAAAAGAAGGAACAGTCTGAAGATTGCCTCAATCAAGACCCTGTCACTTGTGTGAGTACCCTTAACTCCATTCTACAGCAGCTTATTAGGTCCAGCCTTGCTGCTATTCCTGATTTGATAAGAATTTGAAAAGGCCATGTTCCAACTAAAAGATGACTTTGAGAACAGATGGTATTCCTGCTGAAGTTCTGAAACTTGGGGGTGAAAAGCTTTGGTCACTAATCCAGAATCTTAATGTCCACATCTGGGAAGATGAAAATGTACTAGGACAACTCAAATGCTGTAATTGTGACAACCTTCAAGAAAGGAGACAAGCCAGACTGAGATGTATACTACATTATGTTCTTCAGCAACACAAAATGCACCGGAGGAACTCAACGGGTCAGGCAGCATCTATGGAGGGAAATGGACAGTCAATGTTTCGGGTTGAGATCCTTCATCTGGACTGGAAAGAAAGGAGGAGGTAGCCAGTATAAAAAGATGGAAGGAAGGGGTGGAGCAAGAGCTAGCAGGTGATAGGTGGATCAAGGTGAGGGGGTGATTCACAGATGAGGGTGGGAATGATGTCAAAAGCTGTGGAGTGATAGGTGGAATTGATAAGGCTGAAGATGATGGAATATGATAGGAGAGGGTGGTGGAGTACAGAGTAGGGTTCTCCTTGCTCTCTGCCCCAGGGAAAGTCATCGCCAGTGTCCTTTTCAATCATATCTTTCCAGTGGCCAAAGAGCTACTTCCCAAATCATAATGTAGATTCTGTCCATTCAGAGGCACAGGGTACATTAACTCATGGCAAGTCCAAGAGAAATGCATTGAGGAGCACTAACCTTTAATTATGGCCTTCTTGAATCTCATTAAAATCTTTGACTCCATCAGCCGGAGGGGACTTGGAGCATTGGGCTGCCAACAGAAATTTGACCCCATCCTTTGTTTGCTTCAAGCCATCATTGACCCATTTACTGATACATGTGAGAGGATGGATATTGTACTCAACATCTGCAAGACAAAGGCCCTTTGCCAACCTGCCCTTACTGAATAGCACTGTCCTTTGACAATAAAAATTCACAGAGGCACCCTGGAAAATGTGGACCATTTCTTGTATATTGGGAGCCATATCTCAGGAAGGGCAGACATTTGATAAAATTCAACATTATTTTCAATGCACCACCGCAGCCTTTGGCCAATTAAGGAAAACAGTGTTTGAACATCAAGACCTCAGACTTGACATATAACTCAATTGTGCTAGAGCAGGTCTGCATCTCAACTGGCCATCTAGCTAACATATACACTACCACACTCTGTAACCTCCAGCCTTGGTGTGTCACTTACTCTACTGTCAAGGCAGTGGTAAGAAGAATGCAGAAAGGCATGCCTGGAGCATCACTAGATGCACCTAAAAAAAAATTAGATGCCAACCTGGTGAAGCTGCATAATTGCAATAACTATAATGCACATAATTCATGAATTGAACCTTTCTGGGTTGGGAGCCAAATTTATAATTCAAATTATTCTCTGGGTCACTTGCCCGGATTAAGTTCTATTTTAAGTATGTATATTCCAAAATGTGATATTTTTGTTTCTGAAGGCAAAAATTAAAATTTATTAAAATTTTGTTTATCTTAAGATTGCAAGCACACAGCATGGTATTAATATTTTCTATGTGTCCAGGGAAATTTTGGTCCCTTTTATTGTTTGCTTGAAACCTTTTTCAACCTTGATAAATCCCAGAGACTCTAACAGTTGGCGTCTATATCAAAACAGCATCTCATCATTGATTTTAATAATTCATTGCTTCACAAATCCAATTAAACTTTAAATTATTAAAATGGTACAAGTGCCTCCACCCCAACACAACCAACAAAAAGCAGCCTTGCGGATCTTTAATGGTCCCTAACACTTAACCCATTTGTAAACTTAATAGACTATGCTCGGAAAACATAACATGCAAGTTGATAGTAGTAAGACTTTGTCAGAGTTGGAACTTTGTTTGGAGGTGAGATGCATGATATATACTACACATCAGGCAAACAGAAATTTTCCAGGTTTCTGTACTTGAAAACCATGTTTTTTTTGTTGTCAGACTGTTGAGTGGCTAACAAGCAAAATTAATTTTATATTTTGTTTATTTTCCAAGGGACAATCTGATCACAAAAAAAACTATTGTTTCCAAACCACAGTACAGAAATTTGGAGAATTTTTGATGTTTTTTTGGGAAGGTGTGAAATTGCCGATTAAAACTAGTGAGTTCACAATTCCTTTGAATTCCCTTATTATTCCTTTAACTGCAAAATGGGCATATTTATGCACTTCCTGCTCTGTTTTGAAACTGAGAGACAACCCACAGTGTCTCAAAATTTAACTAGTGATGTGTGTCTTCATTTCCTGCTTTGGTCTTCAGAATTCTTTTTTTTAAGCAGTAGTTTGTTGTCAGTAAAGGCACTGTAGAAAAGAGGTTGGTTATTAATAAAGTACAGTGTTCACATACTCCCAGTGCATTACAAGCTGAAATCTAATGTTTTGCCTTTCTAAATATTCTCTTCTTGTTTCATACTTGGTGTTAGTTTTCTTAATGAGCATTCTCCTCCATTAGAGTTGATAATTAAAAATAAAGGCTGTGATACAGAAGTTATTACATTTATCCCTTACTTTCCACAAACCAGGTGTGGTATCTTCTAGAATAAAAATGCATATCAGTATCTTTTTTCTTGGAATAGAATTCTATTGATCATGTATATATGTTAAATATGAACTATAGTTAATTAATTTTAACCACATTTTTAGGAAGTATTTTTTTGCGTAGCCTGTCAGGATATGTACTTTTTAAAATAAGAGACCTGAATGCCAGTTGAACTTTTCAAAATGCACATTGATATATTTTTCTTGAATATCTGTATCAATGGATACACAACCAAGGGTGGGTTTTTGAGCTCCATGTCAGCCTTGTTTTATTGAGTTATAACAAGCTCTAGTCGGTTGCTGTTATAATGCAACTAATATTTTTAAACTAATATGAAAAGTACAAAAAATTACACTACTTTTAGTTATTTTCAGAATTGTCACTTTCACAGAATTGTTTGCATTTATGCTATTGTAGAAATCGTCTGGAGTTGGAGGTAGGAGTGAAAATGGAATTCGGAAGGGTCACTTGTTGAAAGTAGTGAGTGGGAAGAAAAATCCAACAAATCTTTACAACCAACTGAAGAGAAATTGCAGGAAATACTGTTGTCAGTATTTGAAATATCTTTGTCCAATTTGTATCAATGAACAAGTATTGAACTAATTACCCATGATCAAGTGAGATGGGCTTCAGAACAGCTTAGAATATGGCTAGAAACCAGTGGTTCCCAATATGCAGTGTAGCCTTCATGAACAAATGGAACAAGCATGTGTTTTAAATGTGTATTTTTGCTGCAAACATCCTTAAATATGATCAGCTTTCAGATTGCTATCCTGAAGTTAATGTGATATCATTTCTGTTAAAGAATTGATGATAATGAAGCTGTCTTCAGAGGAGCTTTTAAAGGACCATTTCTGCATTAGTTCCTTTTGAATTTTTCTTTTTCATTTATTTTGAATCGTAACGGTATTGGAGGTACTTTTACACGTTTGCTTTGCATAATTCTGGCTAAGTTTCTTGCAACTTTTTGGTTGTTATTTCCTATCCACTCCCCCCCACCCCCCTTTCATATTATGGAATATGTACAGCCCTGCTAATGTGCACTTGGCATAATTACCAAATATCCATGGATTTTGTTGAACGTTCACTGGTATTTTGTGCATTCCCAATTGCTTGGGAGATTTTTGTTTAAAGAGAAATAACATTTGCAACTGCACTCAGAAAGGATGTGGTAAGAAAAAGTCAGCTGCAAGTTGCTAACTGGCGTTTCAGTGCTTGTGTTTACTAGGTTGAAACGAGATGATTTTCTATTTTTAAAAAAAAAAGGTATAGCAGACTGCCAACAGTAGAATTTATTTTAGATATAGTGGCTTACTTATTTTGGGTTTTCATAATTGTTTCTTCAGGAAGGTTGGTCGCCTTTTTTTCCTACCTTTATGAGCCAGACTCTTTCATGGAGCTTCTGAAGATTTCATTGTGTTGGTGGGGGAAAAGCTGGGTAAAGATATTAGTGACTAAAGGGAGTTTCCTTTTAATTCATTTTTGAGATTTGGGCAGTGCTGGCATGGCCAGCATTTATTCTCCATCCCTAAATGTCCTTGAGAATGTGGTAATAAGCTGTTGCTTTAAACTACTGCAGCCTTTCTGGTTAAAGGTGCAGTACTCTAACAGTGCTGTTGGGTAGGTAGTTGTGGAATATAGACCCAGTGACAATGAAGAATTGTCCATATATTTTCAAGTCAAGATGATGTGCCACCTGGGGTTATTGTGCAGTTGGTGGGAGAGGTCATGGAGTTGGGGTGAGCTGTTAGAGTAGCCTAACCGAGTAAATGCAGTATGTCTTGTGGGTGATGCACTGCAGCCACTGTGTGCCAGTGGTGGAGGGAATGAATGCATTGGATAGTTGATAAGGTGCTAGTCAAGCAGACTGCTTTGCTTTGTACTGGTAGGTATCAAGTTCCTTGAGAACTTTTGGTGCTGTATTCATCCACACAAATGGAGACTTTTCCATCACTCTCCTGGCTTGTGCCTTCTAGAAGATGGAAGGACTTTGAATGAAAGGGGGTGAGTCACTTGCTGCAGGATACCCAACCTCTGACCTGCTCTTGAGTTACTGGTCCAGAGTATTGATAGTAGGGGATTTGTCAATGATAATGGATTTGACTGTCAGGTATAGGTGGTTAGGCTCTCTTGTTGGAGATGATCATTGCCCGCCACTTTTCTGGTGCAATTGTAACTTGCTGCTTGTAAGCATGGGCTGCTTCATTTGCTGAGGAGTTGTGCATGGAACTGATGTGCAATCATAAATGAATGTCCTCACTTCAGAACATATGATGGAAGGAAGGTCACTGATGAAGCAGCAGGAGATAGTTAGGTTTAGGATACTGCCTGAGGAACTCCTGCAATGATATCCTGGAGAAAGGATGACTGACTTCCAGTGACCGTAGTCCTCTTCCTTTGTATGAGGTATGACATCAAACACTGCAGATTTTCCCCTTTTGATGTTTATTGACTTCAGAGCGCCTTGGTACCATGCTGCCTTGATATCACTTTTGCCTCACCATTAGAAATTTTTGGTCCAAGTTTGGGCCATGGCTGTGATGAGGGCTGAAGTCAAGTGGTCCTGGTGAAGTCCAAACTGGGTGTTGATGAATAGATTAATATTAAGTGTCACTTGATGACGGTTCCATCATTTTGCTGCTGATTGAGAATAGGCTGTTTGATTGGGTATTAGTAAGACTGTAGTTCTGTTTTTTTTTTATGAACAGGATATACCTAGGCAACTAGAACAAGTAAGTTAGAGACACTGCTAGTTCTGGAGCATGGTTCTTTTTTGCTACCATTAGGATGTTGTAAGCTTCCATTGCCTTTGCTGTATTTAGTGCTCTGTCATTTCTTAATATCACTTGGAGTGACTTGAATTGGCTAGAAACAAGTTTCTGTGATGGTGGGGATCTTGGGAGGAAGTCAATATGGATCAAGCATTCAGCAGTTCAGTTGCCTCTTTAGCACTCATACGCAAGGCCCATTAATGTTGATAGCGGGGACGTTCTTGGAGCCATCTCCTCCCATTGGCTGTCTAGTTATTCCTCCACATTCACAATTAGACGTGGTAGGCCTCCAGAGCTCTCGACTGTGAGATTGTTTGGCTCTGTCTATTGCGTTTCTGTTTTTGCTTTTTGGTGCACATGTAGTTCTCCACCGTAGCTTTTGGGCTGGTGGCTCATCAGTTTTAGGTATTCCTGGTGCTGCTTCCTGCATACCCTCTGCACTTCTCAGTGAACCAATATTGATCCCCTGGCTTGATAGTAATGGTAGAGCAAGGATTATGTAGGGCCATGAGCTTATGCATTGTGATCGTGTATATTTCTGCTGCTAAGGCTGTATGTAGTTGTAATCATCCTGTGCCTATTGACTGTTGTTTTTCTTCTGCATGGTTAGACCAAGAGTTATTGCCATTTTCTATTGTTGATCTGGGTCAAGGCTGAAGTCCTATTAATTTTAGATAAGGAAACTAATGCATATGATGAATGTTTTATTGGATTGTGGATACCAACGTAAGCAGTGGTTGCTCATGGTTTGAGGTCAGGTTCCTTGGAGACACTGGATCGTTATGAATGTTATGTGAAAATTAGCTTTAAAAACACCTGACAGGTTGTTAAGATTCAGTTAAGTTTTCAGGTGTGGGCCAGTGTCAGACATCTTACAAAGCAACAATTAATGTGCATACTGCAAACAAATGGGGTTTGTGGTTAATGGCTGAGCGTTACTATCAATTGTTGCGATGAAATTGAATGTGTTTGGATTCAAAGGAGGGCTAGATGGCTGAAATAGTAATGTATGATAGTAATGGGGAGGCACAGTAGTATAGCAGTTAGTGTGACCCTATTACAGCACCAGTGACCCAGGTTCAATTCTAGCCACTGTCTGTAAGGAGTTTGTACGTTCTCCCCGTGTCTGCCTGTGTTTCCTCTGGGTGCTCCGGTTTCCTCCCACATTCCAAAGGTGTACGGGTTAGGAAGTTGTGGGCATGCTATGTTGGTGCCAGAAGCGTGGCGACACTTGCGGGCTGCCCCAGAACACTCTATTGCAAAAGATGCATATCACTGTATGTTTCGATGTACATGTGGCTAATAAAGATGTCTTATCTTAATCTTAGTAGAGTTGTCAGCCATGGTGCTAGCGTTGAGTTCAAGCAAATTTCCAAGCCCAAAGTCAACAAGTTTTATCTGGTCTTTGCTGAATGAAAATGAATGGTGATTGTCATTGTGTGATTTATCTCCTCAGCACAACAGATAATTTTATGGGGACTCTTTAGTATTAAATATTGGGGACAGTGAATGTTCTATATAGATAGTGCTAAATGGAATTATTAATGGCTTTATTCTACAAATGAGTTCTTTTTCTGCTATTTCTAGTAGAATTCACCAGACGAACTGAAAATGGCTTTGTGCAAAATGCAGCAAGAAATGTGCTTTGCAATTTTGGTTATGTGCATGGTATGTTTCCTGCAAGAATATTGACTCTCATAGAAGGTGGTATGTGGTTGGCAGTTTTCTCCTTAGCACATGTGTGCATCAGAATCGTGCACTTGAACAAAACTATGCAGCTTGTAGCAAGTAATCTGAAAAATACAGTGTGGTTTTGCTTGCCTTTCAGGGCTCCTTATTGATAGTCCTATTTCATTTCAAGTCTGTTGGATTTTGGAGAGTCATAACAGAATCATCCTGAGCATATGTTTCAACATTAACTAGCATGTGAGTGCGATGCTTTTTCAATTTGGTAACCAATTCTTGGATGTCAAAACAATATTTCCTGTTATTAATCACTTGGGCAATTATAAGGTGCTGGTATCGGAATTGGTTTATTATTGTCACTTGTACTGAGGTACAGTGAAAAACGTGTCTTGCATATTGTTCATTACAAATCAATTAATTTCACAATGCATTGAGCTAGTACAAGGTAAAACAAGGAATGCAGAGTAAAGTGTCACAGCTGCAGAGAAATTGCAGTGCAGGTAGACAATAAGGTGCAAGGTCATAACAAGGTAGATTGTGAGGTGTAGAGTCCACCTTATTGTACTAGGGAAGCGCTCAATAGTCTTATAACAGTGGGATAGAAGCTGAACTTGAGCCGAGTGGTACATTGGTATTTGAGGTATGAGTATTGATCTACTGCACTTTGGCCTAAACTGTGGCTTAGTTCTTAAAAGTAGTAATAATATTTTAATGCATCTCTTGAAAAGCATACTATGTTTTTAACCTTTCCCATGCAAGTAGCAAGTGCAATGTTGTATTCTGATTTCAATATCCACTCTGTTTCATTCAAGAACCTAATATGCTATGTAAAATTCAAGATGGGTAGCAGGTTGAGAATTAAAAAAAACCCTCTGAATATCATAAGCATCAAATAAGAAATGTACAAGTTGCCAACAATTGGATCTCACAGCATTAATACTTGTACTATGAAACTCTGCCAATATTCATTTTAATACTCTCAAGTGTGTGATATTCAGTGACCAAAATGCCAACTTTAAATTAGTTTGCATTGTTTTAACATCATTAATACAATTAATACAAATTTAATATTTGGTCTTCAATACAAGTCCAGTTAAACTGTTAAAGATAAACTTGTGTAGCTTGTATTAGTTGTCAGGTGTTCCTTAATTCCTTTGACTACTAGTGAGTGCCTCATTCAGCATATGATCATACCCCCTATTCAACACTAGGCCTTTTCACTTTTATCAGGAACAATGCTATCCTTTCTCCATCGAAGGACACAACACCCCATTGCCCATATATTGCAGTACCTTTTAATGTGGCAAATTATCCTGAGTAGCTTCAAACATAATTTCACACTGAACCATTTGAGACTTTTGGATAGATGGCCATAAGGACAAAGAGGAATGTCCAAAAGTTGGTAAAAGAGAGACAAATTAAGGGAAGATATGTCAGAGATTGGAGGGTAGAGCTGAGGCAGATCAAGGCAGTGCCATAGGAGTGATTTAGTTGGGACAATGTGTGAGGCTGGAAATCAGAAATCACAGAAATCTCAATCTCTGAAGACAAGGCCATGGATGATTTGTAAACAATAATTGTGAATATGTAGGTCATTGTGCACTTGTAATGGATATGTGGAATGTGATACAAAGAGACTATTAGGAGAAATGGTGTGTACGAGATCATAGAGAATGGTAGGTGGACTCTGGCTGGGAACGCACTGGAATAGTCAAGTCTACAGGTATTAAAAGCTTGAATAAGGGTTTCAGTGGCAGATTAGTTGAGGTGGATTAGAGATGTAATGGAGGTAGAAATGGGTCATTTCAGTAAAGTAGTCGATAATGTGATTAGAAGCTAACCTTTGGGTCGCATGGAACATCAAGACTACCAGTGGTCTGGTTTAGCCTCGAACAGTTGACAGGAAGTGGTATGATTTAGTGGCTAGGGAGTAAGGTTTGTGGTGGGCAGTGATAGCAAAGCTGTCAATCTTCCCGATCTTCAGTTGAAATTTCGCTAACCTGAGACTGAGGAGATATGAGCTAAAATGAGAGCCAGAAAGGGAAATTCAGTAATTAGGAATTTGAATAAATTCAAGGGAGCAAGAGTTCTCATGAACAAGATGAACATGGAGCCAATATTAAAGGACCTTAACATTCTGGGTAGTCCATTCAATACCAGAAAAATTTAAAATCTCCCTCTAAGTCTTCCTGTAATTCTGAAAACTATGAGCAATTTCCCTACACACCTGCTCCTCAAGTTCCCGCTGACTATTGGGGGTCTATAATACAGTCCCACCAGACTGACCCTCCCCTTCTTGTTTCTATGTTCTACCCATATGGCCTCTCATTCCCCAGGAATATCATCTCTAAGCACTGCTGTTATGTCCTCCTTTATCAAAAAGGCAACACCCCATCCTTACTTACCTGTACCTCCTGTCATACCTGAAACATCTGTATCCTGGAGTATTGAGCTGTCATTCCTGCCCTTCTCTCAGCCATGTTTCTGTTATGGCTGTAACATCCCAGTCCTCAGAGCCAATTCACGCGCTGAGTTTGTCTGCCTTGTTAAATCTCTTACATTGAATTAAATGCAGTTTAACTGAGTATTCCTTTCCCTGCCTTTATTGTGCCCCTGACTATCCTGATTACTAAACTTGCTCTCACTGGCTACTGCTTTATTGCGTGACTTGCTGCTGCTTGGTGTCCCACCCCCCACTCCCAATCTAGTTTAAACCCTCCCGTATAGCATTATCAAATTTCCCTGCAAGAATATTGGTCTCTTTCTGGTTCAACTGCAAGCTGTCCCTCATGTACAGGTCGCCTCTACCCCAAAAGAGATTCCAATGGTCCAAGAAACTGAATCCCTGCCCCCTGCACCAGCTCCTCAGCCATGAATTCATCTAGACTATCCTTCTATTTCTGACCGCACTAGCACATGGCACTGAGAGTAATCAGGAGATCACTACCCTTGAGGTCCTGCTTCTTAATTTCTTACCTAACTCCCTATACTCATTCTTCAGGACTTCATCCCTTGTTCTGCCCATGTCATTTGTACCAACATGTACAATGACCTCTGGCTGTTCGCCCTCCTGCTCGAGAATTTTCTGCAGCTGCTCAGCGACATCCTTGATCCTGGTACCCGGAGGCAACATATCATCCAGGCATCTCTTCTGCGGCCACAGATTCTCCTGTCTGTCCCCCTCCCTGTCAATTCTCCTATCACTATCGCCCTTGGGGAAAAAAAACATCCCCCTCAACAGTATCCTAAGAAGTACAGGAAGTCCCCGGGTTACGAACGAGTTCAGTTTTTGAGACTGTTCATAACCAGATTTTGTCTGTAACTTGGAACAGTGTCCGTGCATGTGCACTTGGCCCAGGGATCGCGGCCGCGCGTGGTCCCAGTCGCACATGCGCACTTGGTCCGGTGTTGGGCCAAAGAAGGTGTACCGCCGCCGTGGTAGGATCAGGGGCCAGGCCTGCTTACAAACCGAAGGTCGTTAAGACCACGAAGACCCGCTTATGAACCGAAGGTCGTTAAGACCACGGTTCGTATGTACGGGCGTTTGTAAGTCGGGGACTTCCTGTATACCTGTTAGTGAGGGGAACAGCCACAGGGAGCCCTGCACTGACTGCCTACTCACCTTATTTTTTCTGGTAGCCACCCATCTATCTGAAGCCTGTACCTTGGGTGTGACCACCTCAGTAAAAGTCTCGTCTATAATGCTCTCAGCTTCCTGGATGATCCTGAGTAGATCCAAATCCAATTCCAGTTCCTTGACTGTGGAGAGAAGAAAGCCATAGCATTTTTAGTGTCATGTTTTAAGTGACTTGGGGAGTGGTTTTCTTCTAACAAATTGTGTCAAAGTAACTAAACACTTCTTTGCTGAATTCTGTTACTTTTGCTTTGCAGGCTGCATGACCGCACTTCAGTCTGCAGTGGAGCAGCTGTATGGAAAGGATGTTAACCATTGGCTGCTTGCCAGGTTACAACCCTAACCATTTCAGTTCCTAATGTTTTCAGCTGCTGACTGCGTCTTGAATCACAGAGCCAAATCATATGGTAGTTTGCAGAGCATAGACCATTAGAAATCATGAGAGGCAACCAGATATTTAAGAGTGCTCTTTGTTTTTATGGGGTATTATCTTTTCACAGGATAACTTCATATACTTGAACTTTAACCATATGGTAAGTTGTCCCCTCCCCGTACAACAGTCACGCATGCTGGAAATCTCAGCAAAATTTGTGATTAATGAAAAATGCAAGATTTGATAAACACATACTGCAGATTTGATTGAGTTAACCTAACTAGTTTTATCTGTAAATTACTTGACTTTCTCTAGCATTACTTGTGGGGAAGAATATATTTATGTTTGCCAATTTAACTGGTATCCCTTTTTGTTTATTTGTTCATGGTATGTGAATGTTGCTGACAAGACCAGCATTTATTGCCTATCCCTAAATTACTACTTGAAAAGAATACAGGGCATTTCAGAGGGCAATTAAAAGTCAACTACAGTATGCTTTTTCAGGTTTAGATTCGTATATAGGGCAGACTGGATAAGAATGGCATGTTTCTTTCCCTAAAGGATGTAAGTGAGACAAACGAATGTGTTTTCGCAATAATTTGGTAGTCCCATGGTCACCATTACTTGTATTGACTTTTTCTATTCTCCATATATCAAAATGCTGAAAATTAAGGGAGAAAGAATTGTTGTATGCATTTTTTTTCTTGCTGTATCTGAACTATATATGGATTAGTCTGTTGATTTCTGTTCTAAAGTCAATAATTCAGTGGATTTCTGTATAACAATACTTGATTTTTTTTTGTTGTTGAATACTCTTGTAAGATTGAATTATTTTGTCACATTTCTTCAACTGCTATCTCATGGTGCAAGAAAAAATAGCTAACCTAATTCTCCCAAAGTAAAGCAAATCATGAGTGAAACATAGCAGGCTTTCAAGGTTTAATATAATGACTGTTCATGTTATCACTGTTTTTGTTAGTCTTCGTGAGCTTGAGCATTTCAGCCTCCATTGAAGGTCAAATGGATTCTGATTTTAGTCAGTATTATGGAAAATGTCACATCAGGGCAAAAATGGCTTGGTCTTTTGAAATTAGTAAAATATCATCACATTGTTCCACTAGAAGTAGTAATGGGAGATGAACGTCATCCTCATTAGCAAGAGGACCTGATTTTTTTATGTTGAATGCCAATTTTAAATATTCTTGTATTTCTGTTGGCATGGAATTGAAGGTTGGTTGCAATAATCATTCTGCAATATCTTCAGAAACTAGTATTTATATTGGTGGTAGTTATTAGTGGATTAAAGATCAGTTCTCAATTTAAAATGCTTCAAGAGGGAGAAAAGTTTTTCTCTAAGATCGGTAGTGATTTGTTGCAGTTTTTGAAGCACACAAGGAAAATATAAACTGATTATAAGTAAATTGAATAGTTCTCTCCATACATGGTAAGGGAAACTTCCCTTCTACTTACCCATAACTGGAAATTGTTTACTTTACTTTGGAGGAGAGAATTTTGCTCACCACTTCCGTAGTCCCAAATTATCATCAGCATGGTTTAATCAATATCCAGTGTGCACTTCTTGAATTTCCCAAATAATTACTGAGTTAAGTAGGTTTCTCTGAATGTAAGTGCAACTTTTTCATTTTCCAGATCCGTTACCAGCTAAATGACTTAGCAGTTCTTTATATCTACTGTATGTCTTAATACTAATTGAAATCACTTGGTCCATGCCAGCTGTTAATAGAGGAATCCCTTGCATCCCATCCCCCTCTTTCCTCATAGCCTTGCAAATCAAGCACCCATCCAATTGTTAAGGTATCTACTTGGCTTCTAAAATAAAATAATTTTCTCTATATCTACTGTATCTTTTAAATTTGTCTTTGATCCTTGAATCATCCATTAATGGCAACAGCTTTCCTCAGTTTACCTTGCAAAATCAGTTATGGTCTTGTATACCTCTAATGTTTGAATTCACAATTCATGGCCATTTTGTAGCTCTGTAAAATTCTAAATTACATATTCTAAGAGCCATTTCTTGTTACTTCAGCTATCTGCTATGTAGCCAGCTTAAGGTGCATAGCCATAATTCAAAAATATAAAATCCATGAACTATTTATATACTACTTTTCATCATAAAAAGACACCAGAAAAGCACCTGTATTAAACTAATAAGTGAAGTATGCAGATGCTGGCAGTCCTGAAATGTTAAATAGTTACTTTGTAAAACCACCCTCTCAAGTGGCCCTTGTATGATTCCTACTGATGAGAATTGGAAATGTTCACTTTCTTAAGAGGGTTAAAGGGGAAAGAGGAGGAAACGTCAGAGTTCAGCTATTAAAGAAACATTACCTGGTGTTAACTTCAACTGGAGGAAACCACCAACAAATGGAAATGCTAAAACAAAAAAAACCTGTATTTTTGCATCTCCTCTTTTCTCTGCTGTACTGCTAGTATAGACTTCAATATCTGAAAATATGAAGTATATTAACATTGTGGTGTGGATTAAAAGATGATTAAAGATTTTAATGATTTTTAGTTCAGATTTTAAGCCATAACAGTTGATTAACAGATAATGTGGAGTTTTTATTAAACATGTCATTGATTTGCACAAAAACAATTGTAAGTATTTAACTAGTTATCCTTAAAGCATAGGCAGGGTATGTATAGCTATGGGTTTCTCTCACTTTTTTTGTTTTTTTTTTGTGTACTTGTAACTACACAGAAGGAGACCTTTCAGTCCATTTGGTCCATGAGGGGAGGGAAGCATTGGTTAGTCCCATTTCTCCCACCCTTTTGTTTTTCTATACTACTGCAACATACCTGCTCTCTCATGTGCCCATTAACTCCCCTTTGATTCTTTAAGCTGTTAACTTGCATGAAGGAGTAATTTACAGTAGCCAATTACCTACCAACATGTCTTTGGGTTGTGGGTGGAAACCAGAGCTGGGATTGAACCAACTGCTGTTTTGCTGTGCTTGGTTGGTTCACTCGGTAGGAGTGAAGATGAACGAGTCAAAATAGCAATTCCTACATAATATCACCTTTTGCCCCTAAAATGCTCTTGGTTATTTTTCGGAAGTATAAACTAATTCAGGAACTTAAATCCTCAGAGGAGCAAGGTGTTGCATAATGGAATTTTAGCTTGCCATGGGATTTACCATTTAAATTTGCCATTTTCATTTAAATTCCAAAATGCTACACAGTGATCATGAGCTCCACGATTATGGTGATACCATCCTATTATAAAAGAGAACACTTGCATTTGTATCAACAAAAAGTTAAATGTTGATCAACAGTAAATTAGATAAAAGTCTAAACTATTGTCTGGTGTTGGCAAAATGTTCACACTGTCAATCGTTATCCATATTTTGTCAACAGAACTTCTGGAAAACTCCATCAAAGTGTACTTTATTGGTATTGGAAGATGAATGGAAGCTTTCTTCAAGGAACTCCATTATCTGTACAAAATGCATCTGTTGATCTTACTCGAGAAGCTAGGGTTTTTATAAAGTTCCTGTCTCAGAATGCAGAAATTGTCTTGCATTACCATATGGTTGACATCATCTTTCCTTTGAGAGACCCAGTTGTGCAGTGCTCTTTCTCTCTTTCATATCAAGGGTATATGATTCATTATTAATTCTTCGTCCATTATAAGAATTCCAGCAGCAACTAGAGCAGTTTTATTTTGGGACCATGTTTTACACAGTCCAGCAGGACCTCTTCCTGATTTCAGATTGGTTGACTGAACTCTGACCTGAACATATGACTGGACCAATTTTAGCTTTGGATTCAGTAAACTGTACAAAGTACAAGGTCTAATGTAAAATTTCTGCATTTTGCCACACGGGTTAAATTAAAGTTGTTTCTTGATTTCACTTGGGTTGGGCAATGGTCTCATCATTTTATTCACTCACATAGAAGCCAGACCACAAGATGTTGTTTCTAATTACACAGATTACAGAATAATTAGAAAGTCTTGGCAGATATCATTTTCTACAGTGCAAAACCCACACCAAAATCGTGAGTAAACAGCAGATAGTTCAACTGAATATTGAATGTATCGTGCAAAAAGAAATCTGAAATTAAAGTTCCAGAGATAATTAGCAGATCAGGCAGCATGTGTAGGTCAATAACAAACACACAATTCAGGAGCAAGGATAGGCCACTTGTACCCCCAAGCCTGTTTATTTGACAAGATCTTGGTTGATCTGATTGTAATCTCAACTCTAATCTATCCCTGATAATCTTTCACCCCCTTGCTCATCAATAATTTACCTTGGCCTTAAAAGATTTAAAGGTCCTGCTTCCCCTGCCACTCTGAGAAGAGGGTTCCAAAGACTTGTCATGCTTGGAAAAAAAAATTGTCTCATCTGTCTTCTGAAGACCCCTCCAGACTCTTGTGTGTATCTATCAAGTCACCTCTCAGTTCTCTAAAGTCCATGCATATGACCCTGGCCTGTCTGTTTCCTCATAAAACAATCTGCCCATTCCAAGTATTATTCTAGTAAACTTTCCATGAACTTCGTTCAGCATATTTGTATCCTCTTTTTAAATAAGGAGACCAATAGTACAAAGCTTGTGGGGGCACAGGAGAATTTTTCACTGCCCATCAAGCTGCTTGAGTTTTCTGAATGCCTGTCCTTGGAACATCCTGTTCTTTACTGCAGGCTACTGGGTGTGGTCCTTTGCTGGAATGCTGGCTTCCAGCTGATCAGAGACACCTAGCCTGACACAGCCTTTGTGACCACAAGTGGCAGGCTCCATCTCCTAAATTGCCTTTTCAAACAGTGGGGCCATGCTGCAGATCCACTGGTCATCAAAGGTACCATCAGATTTGGATGCTTGATTGTCTACAACCATGATTAAGGCATGAATTAAAAAAAATGTGTGTGTGTGTGTGCACGTGCATGCGCGCGCACACACACACACACAAATATAATATTTTCTCTGCTTGTGTATCTTCAGATTGGCAGTCAGATGAATGGTAGACTAGAAGACTAGATTTGAACTGGTCTGCCAGGCTTCTGCCCATTTAAATGAATAAATTTGAGCAGATTGAATTGCACCTGGTGCCTTTTAAGTGGAAGATTGGGACCATTACCTCAGTTTTCTTCTGCTTGTCTACTTAGTATTTCCATCACTGACTGCACCTTGCATTGCTCCCAAGTATGAGAGAAGAAAGTTGGGTATTGTGTAATGGTTTCCTATTTGTCTTCCAATTGTGGAAGCTGGTAAAGTACATAGAACATTCTCTTTCTTTAGTAAACCTTTTTCTGAATTTAACTGCAGTATACCTCAGCTTGAATGACCAATTCTGGCTATACATTATATCCAAGGATTTGTTTGAATCTTGTGCTCTATTTTGTTGAGTGGGGCTTGAGCATTTGACCATCTGGAATGTAACCAGATAATGCTTTATTGAAGAATTTTTGGATCTACTGATTGAATTGGAGAAAGGAGAGTTTGTTACAGGTTTGAAAAGAGGGAAAGAAAGAGGCTGGCAGGCACCTTGTAAAAATTATTGTTATAAGTGTTTGTAATCTTATCTTTGCCATGATTGGTCTTACTACATGATTATGCTATGAGTACAATTTGAACTTTGAGTTAAAAGAAGAATTTCCTATTTTATATTTCTTACAAATAGGAGATATTCAGCCCATCAAGTTTATGCTGGCTGTTCAACCAATCCCATCAATTCCACTCCCCACTTATTTTACCTTTGATCTGTTCACTCACACATGCTCCTCAACTCCCCGATTCTACTACCACCCATCTACTCAAAAGGTAACTTAAGGTAGCCAATTTATCTACCAACCAGTATGTCTTTGGGATGTGGGAGGGAAGCACACAGTCACAGGGAGAATGTGCAAACAGATCTGGAAGTCTGGATCTAATCAGAGTTGCTGAAGCTGAGAACAGTAGAATCACTGTGCTGCCTTCATTTAGAGAAATCTACTCAAAAGTGACTGTTTGGAATTTGAGAAATTATGTTTGCCTTAAATGAGTTAAGAGGTACTAAAAATGGAAAAAAAAACTTGAATAATATTTTCAGAATAGTCCCATGAGATGATGGTGGCTGATAATAAATTCCAGGTTGTCTGAACATTTAAACATGAATACAGGCAGTTCTGCTATAATACGATAGCTGCTTTCCTAAGAAACCTCGCGTGATAGAAAGCCACATAGCAGAACAGGCTGTAATTGCCTTCAAAGCACAGATTTAAACAGGTTTTCCCAATTGTGATCACGCTGTAGTCAATGTGGCCCATGTAATGCAAATAGTGTTCGCTAATCCATCAATTGCATTATAATCAAATTGTATTATGGAAGCGTGATATAACAGATCTACCTGGACTGCTTTTCAAATTTACATAAAATTGTTACACATGATGTGCACAACAAAAGTACATTTCTTCCATCCCTGAATTCCTGTCACATTGAAGAATTGCTAGAGTAGGAGAGTTTGCTTGGTAAATAAATTAGTAAATTGATTTATAAGGCCTGAGCTTGCTTACTGTTGGACTTAGTTTGTTATCATAATCACAGCTTTTTTTTACCTTTTACATAAGATCCAGTACAACACAAATTTACTTTTTTGTTTCTTTATAGGAAATAAAGAAAGATGCAAAGAAAGAAAACCAACCCAAAAAACCTACAGAGGTGTGTGGAGGCGAGTTCTCCAATGGCAGCCTGGTGTCTTCAAATGAAACTTCTCTTAAAAGTCCTGGAAAAGGTAAATCCGCAATGCACGTAATTCTGAGTAGAGACTGAAGCATTTGCATTGAGTGATTAAACACATCTTGGCTTTCACCTAAGGTTCCCACTGTCGCAGAAAGTCTATTCACCATTTGATTCACTCTACATAGTATATAACAAGGCAGCGGGACCAGACAACATACTGGTTGTAGTGCAGCAGATTTAATCTCCTGAACTAACCATGCCTCCAGCAGGCATCAAGGAGAAAATGTTCCATAATGAGGTCAGAGGGTTGCTCATTGACGATTGCACGATGCTCAATTACTTTTGCCTCTCCTCAGAAGTAGTCTGTATCTATGTGCCTGTAGACAATGTACAGGCATTGACTGATAAGTAGCAAATAGCCAGGCAATAACTAT
Organism: Pristis pectinata; assembly: GCF_009764475.1. Classification (NCBI taxonomy): domain Eukaryota; kingdom Metazoa; phylum Chordata; class Chondrichthyes; order Rhinopristiformes; family Pristidae; genus Pristis; species Pristis pectinata. Next base: position 68,939,868 of record NC_067408.1, on the reverse strand, counting down.
CTCCAACAGGAATGGGTTTAACCACCTACCTGTGATCAGGGCAGTTAACTTCATAAGTACAATTAGGGATGGGCAATAAACGTTGACAGCCAATGATGTATAAAATAAATCAAAATATATGATCAGATCACCTGCCCTATAGATGCTTGGTGAAAAAGATTAGTCCTGAGAATTATTGTACAAGGGAAAAGATAACAATAGTTAAAGGTTGTGTCCCATGGAAGTTCAAGAGGAAAGTAAATTGAAATTTGCTGAATGAATATGCAATGCTACAAAGTGATATAATATTGATAGTTGCTGCAGAGCTGGCTTTTGATGGTTTGCTATGAACTTTGGGATTTTGAAAGTGACAATGAAGTGACACATCAATTAATTGCAGTAAAATGGTAGCAGTCTATAATATATATATATAAAAAAAATGACCATAAGTGTTGGAAATGTTGATCAAAGCTAAAGTATAATGCAAGTCCATTGTGGATAAATCAACATCTGAAAGAAAGTCTTGTTTTTCTGGTGAAATCAATTTCACTGATCTTCTATTTTTATTTCCTGGATTGTATCTTGACTCTGGGTCACTTGACCTGAATTTTCTTTGTGACACCTGGAGCTGTTGCTACAGAGAAGCAATTGCAGTGCTGACATTTACATTGGGCAGTGTAAATGTTTCTGTATTGCTTACATATTAAGTACAGTGGTATTTTTTAATAATACCATTGCATTAAAACTTGAAGTAAAATTTATTTCCAATAAAATATGATGTCATATCTGGACTAATATTTTTACTTGCATAAAGATTTTCTATTTCCTGCAAATTTAAGTTGGTCACAAATCCATAAGGTAACTTGTTTATCTTGTGTCACATCTTTGAAACATACCTATCATTTTTTTTAAAAAACAAGAAATGTTTCCAAACACCTTCAAAGTTATAAAAATTGCAGATGCTGGAATTTGGAGCAACTCGGCAGGTCAGGCAGCAACTGTGCAGGGCAACGGACAGTCAGCATTTTGGGTCAAGACCCTTCACCTGGACTGAAGGATAGAGAGGAGATAGCCAGTATAAAGGTGACGGGAAGGGGTGGAGCAAGAGCTGGCATGCGATTGGAGGATCCAGGTGAGGAGGGGTGATAGGCAAATGGGGGACAGTCAAGTGGAATTAGTGACAGAGGATGGGAGATAATAGATGGAGGCAATAAAGGGCTGCAGATGATGGAATCTGATAGGAAAGGAAGGTGGAGCATGGAACCAAATAAGGGAGGTGGGTTGGGCTGATAGGAACTAAAGCAGGAGGGGACCCAGTGATTTAAAAAGTGCAACTGCTTGTAACTGCAAATATGATTTCAAACATTCCACTGCACCTTGATCAAAAAGAGTTGTAAGATGTTCATTTGCCCTTGAGTGGTCTGGAAGAATTTCCTATGAAACTTCTGAATTGTGCCTGAGAAGTGATTATTCTTGTGAAAATCAAGAGCAAGATACATGTCATAACGTTGCACACTGTGTCTGTCCCCACTGAGTATTTTAAAACTTGCAATGAACGTTGGGAGTACTCTAAATTGGAAAATAAGTTTTTGAATATCATATTGTGGAGCATTTTAATCACCTTGCAAAAAGTGGGACACTACCTTTAACTGTTTTTTTTTACTTTGTAAAGAAGTTCATTGGACGAATCTTTTTCATCAGACTTTTGGTAGCTCCATCTAATTGTTTCTTTAACAGACATATCCTTTCCTGTTCTGTCTGTTTTTTTTTTGTGCATAATCTTTTGGGTGATGGTGATATAGGTTTCTAGCCCTGAAAGGGTGTTAATATTTTTCTATTTTGCTGTATGATTTCATTACAAAATGAAAAGAGAAAACTTAGCCCATTGCAGAGAATTTATATGCATCTCTGAATCATTATATTTTTGAAAGAAAAATCTGAATTTGCTCCGTCAAACTGAAGAAAACTTACAGAATCATTCGTCCCCTTTCCCTGATTGATGGTGACGGAATTCTAAGTTGTTGAGTTAAGCACATTGCTTGATCTCACCATGAAAAAGAGAATCCAAATTTGATGTGGAGCAGTGGTATTTAGCATACTATTTGGATTCTTTTTCCACGGTTGCCTATAGTAATTAGAGTCGTATTGAGAAACAAAATAACCTAGCATTGCTTCATTCAGAATTTTAAACTGGAACAGAAAAACTTTAACAAAAAATTGTTTTCATTTTTAATAAAAGACTGATGCAAGTTACGAGGAAAATTTGGGATTAATTGACTACTTCGAAGATTAGGATTGTAGTGAGTTGAGAAGGAATGGAAATAGGTGAAGAAGTGACAGGATGGGCAATGGGGAGAAAGTTGATGAGGGACATGTTTTCCCTATCATTCCATCCTGTACGGGCTGCAGCTGTTAGTAGCTACATTTCCTCCTCTTCTTGCATGCACCATGGTATCCATACCCCCATTTAAAAGGAAAGAAAACAAAACTGAGGGAAGCTAAGAGGAAAAGTTGGGGAAAGGAGAGAGAATGACATGAGACCAGAAGAAAAAAAACAAAGATGAAAGATATGCAAGAGAGACCACATTCTCCAGGAACTAATGTTCACCTTCAGGCAGCAAATTAACAGTATGGTCTTCCTGTCTATTTTAGAACTTATTTAACATATGTTTACTTAATGGCTAAAATGTAAACAAAAGCCAAGGCACATTCTATAATAGGAAGTGAATATGAAAATCACTTCAGCAGTGCCCTTTGTCCCCCCAACACATCTGCCTGCTGTAGTCCTAACTTTGAGCAGCCGTTGTAGTACTTGTGCCACAATCATTTTATGCTGATTGAAGCCATTCAAAGTGTGTGAAACTTCTGAATTTAGCATGGTGTGGGAAAACACCAAATTTAACTTGAAAACAAATAAAACTGCAGATGCTAGAATTTCAAACGATAACAAATGCTGGAAGAACTCAGCCAGCTGAGCAACAACATCAAGTCATAGAGTTGTACAACAGGAAAGAAAGGGCCCTTTTGATCCACCTCATCCATGCTGACTGTGAGGTCTTTCTACCTCACCTGATTTGCCCCCATTAGGCCTGTAACCCTCTAACTTTCCTATCCAAGTACCTGTGTAAATGCCTTTTAAACATTACAGTAGTATCTGCAACCTCTGGTAGCTCGTTCCAGAAAAACTCACCCCTCAGATCTCCTTTAAATTTCTGCCCCCTCACCTTTATCCTGTGCCCTCTAGTTCTAGACTCCCCTGCACTGGGAAAAAGACTTTATCCAATCTATGTCCCGCCATTATCTTATAAACCTCCAAAATGTCACCATTCGGTCACCTACATTCCAGTGAGAATAAACCCAGCCTGTTCCATCTCTATCTTTTATAGCTACAGTCGTCCATTCCAGGCAACATCCTGGTGAATCTCTTCTGCACTCTTGCTATTGCTACCTTATCCTTCCTGTAGTGCGGTGACCAAAAGAGTACACATACCTGTGAGGGCAGTCTAACAAATGTTTGGTACAACTGCAACATACAGTAACGTTCCAACTCTTGTACTCAATGCCTTGGTCCATGAATGCAAACGTACCAAATGCCTTTTTCATCACCCTATCCACCTGTGTCATTGCTTTTAGGGAGCTATGGACTTGCACTTTGTCTCTTTGTACATCAGCACTCCTAAGGTCCCTGCCATTTACTCTGTCCTTAGCAGAATGTGACCTCTTGAAGTGCATTACCTCATACTTGTCTTGATTAAATTCTGCTACCGCTCCACCCAATTTTCCAGCTGATCTATGTCTCGCTATATCCTTAGAAAACCACCTTTGCTATATTTGTGTTGCATGCAAATTTACTAACCAAATCTCTACATTCTTATCCAAGCCATTTATATAAATTACTAACAACAGTGTCCTAACACCAATCCGAATTTTTATAGGTCTCCAGTCAAAAAAACACCTAGCCATCATTTCTCTCTGCCTTCTGTTACCCAGCCAATTCTGGATCCAGTTTGCCAACATGCCTCGGACCCTCTGTGCCTTAACCTTGTGGACCAGCCTACCACGTGGGTCCTTGTTGAAAGCCTTACTGAAGTCCATGTAAATTGCACCTACTGCTTTTGCCCTCATCAATTTTCCTAGTCACCTTTCCAAAATAAACTCAGATTTGTGAGACATGATCTCCCCTGCACAAAACAATGCTGACTCCTCCTAACTAGTTCCTGCCTTTCCAAGTGAACATAAATCCTGTCCCTCGGAATCTTTTTCTACATCTTCTCTACCACTGATGTAAGGCTCACTGGCCTGTAGTTTCCAGGCTTATCCCGACTGCCCCTTTTGAACAAGAGGACCATGATAGCTATCCTCCAGTCTTCTGGTACCTCACTAATGGCTAACGAAGATGCAAAAATCTGTCAGAGCCCTAGAAATCTTGCTTATTTGCTCCCTTGCTTCCATTAACTTTCTGGGATTGACCCTGGGGATTTAGCCACTCTAATGTATTCCAGTATTTCTAGCACTTCTTCCTTCTGGATACAGATATGCTTCAGAATATCAGCATACCACTTCCTTAACTCTCCAGCTTTCGTGTCCTCCTCCCTGGTGAATACTAATGAGAAGTATTCATTTAGGATCTCACTCCTGTCCGTTGGCACCACACAGATTGCTCCTGTGGTCCCTAAGGAGATCTATTCCTTTTGTAGCTACCCTCTTGCTTCTAATATACTTTTTATAAAATGTTTTGGGGTTCTCTTTAATGTTACTTGCCAAGGTCATTTCATTGCCCCTTTTTGCCCTGCTAATTTCTTTATTTAGTTCTCTCCTATGTTTCTGATAAACTTCATTGGACTCATTCAGTTCTGATTTTCCTATACCTATCATGCACTTCCTCCTTTTCCCTGATCAAACCTTCAATATCCTTCATTAACCAGAATTCCCTAAACTTTGTCTCTTGTGCTAACAGTGATGTACTGACTCTGAACTCTTACTGTTTTGCTTTTAAATGCCTCGTACTTATCAGATGTTGTTTACTGCCCAACAGGTGCTCCCAATATACCTCTCCCATTTCCCTTCCAACACAATTGAAATCCACTGTCCACCAGTTTAGGGCCCAAACTTGAGGACCAACGTTTTCTTTTTCCATGACTACCTAGAAGCTTATTGAACTATGGTCACTGTTCCCAAAGGGTTTCTCCATAGGCACTCCAATCATTTGCCCGAACTCATGCCCAAAGATCAAGTACAGCCCCCTTCCTAGTTGGATTCTCTACATACTGCTTCAGTAAACCACCTTGAATGCATTTTACAAATTCCTCTCCATCTAAGTCCCTTGCACTAAGGCAATTCCAGTCAATTTTGGGAAAATCCCTTGCCACTACTGCTGTCACCCTATTGCTTTTACATTCTTCTGCAATCTGCCTACCTACCTGTTGATCTGTGGAAGGAGAAACCAGTTAATATTTCAGGTCAACCGCCCTTCCTCAGTTTTTCTTTCCACAGATGCTGCTTGACTGGCTGGGTTCTTCCAGCATTTCTGTTTCTAATTTTCAATCTGATTTGAATATAGAAGTGAAAAGCCATTCTCTAATATATTACATCAGTTGTGGTGGATGAAGTATGAGCTTGACCAAGTGGTCTGGTGTGTGACAGGAAATAACCAATAAGGAAAACATAATCCATTCAGTTTGCTGAATGTTATGCTTATTCTAAAGAGAGAAAATTGTATGTTTTATTTGACTTCAGTTTTATTTGACTTCAGTTAAATTAATCTTGGGATGTATTTGCTTCCACATGGTTTGGAACCTTAAGAGGAGATGTGAAAATATTTTGAGATGATATTTCTGGGTATTGTGTGGGAATACTTTGTCTATTTTGCTGAAAACTTATGCAGTTTGAAATAAAAATGTTTGAAGGAACCAGAGATGTTAGCTGTATAATTCTGACGCTCAGTCTTCTAGTTATATTTACTCAGATGATTTTCTGTACTTTTTTGTCCAGTGCAGGTGGACACAAGTGTACTTGCATCATTGTGGTTCATTGTGATGTAATTTTAAGCCTGAATGTCATAGGTTTGAATTCTGCCTCTGGGACTTCAGCTTGGCTAAAACATCATTGCAGAGTTAAGACAGTACTTTTTTTTTGTTTTGAAAACAATCTTTTGGCTGTAAACTTCAAAGTTTTTATGTAGTTATTCAGGTGGACATAAGTTACATAGCACTATTTATTGACAGTTATTGCTGATTAAAAGCTTATTGCAAATGACGTGACAGAGGTCAAGCAGGTTATCAATGTGATAATGCTCAGATAGCTGATTTTAACTGTGTACATTAGCTTTTAATTCCAAATTTCTGATTTAAAGTCCAAAAGTAAAATCCTGCAGATGCTGGAAATAGAAGGTCAGGTTTGTGAGGGGAGAGAAACAGAATCGGGTTGATCTTTTTCAGAACTAATTGCAGAACTAAAAGCTAATTGGGTCTTTATGCCCTATTATAAGAAACTAATGTATTTGTATCTGACTTGGTTAGGGGAATTTCCTTGCAAAGTGATAATATAGAGGATTTTCTTTAGGTTAAATGATTTGATGCTTACAGTAAAGGAACATGCAAAATGTTGGGCCAAATGCAGGCAAATGGGACTAGTTCAGGTAGAAAACTTGGTTGGCATGGATGTGTTGGGCTGAACGGCTGTATAATTCTGACTCTCAATCTTCTAGTTATATTTACTCGGATGATTTTCTGTACTTTTTTTTCCCAGTGTGGGTGGACACAAGTGTACTTGCATCATTGTGGTTCATTTTAATGTAATTTTAAGCCTGAATGTCATAGGTTTGAATTCTGCTCTGGGACTTCAGCTTACTGTCTAGGCTAAAACCTCATTGCAGAGTTAAGACAGTACTTTTTTTTGTTTTGAAAACAATCTTTTGGCTGTAAACTTCAAAGTTTTTATGTAGTTATTCAGGTGGACATAAGTTACATAGCACTATTTAATGGATAGATATGCTGGCTAACCCTGATCCTTCAACAAAACTAAATCCTGGATCCCTGATTATGCAGAGGTTCCATCCCTTAAGTAAATTTATAGAAATTTCCATTCCATAAGTCAGAAATTAACAATTTCCATCTTCCCCCACCCCCTCAAAAAAAAAATCATAATGTGAAATATTTAGCCTCAACGGCCCTTGGGGACTGATTTGCAAAGAGTAGACTGGGCAAGGTCAGTGTAGGTGATAAGGAGTTTTTACCAAATGTTTGAATGCAGCCCAGGTAGAATGACAGGGGGAGGAGGTGATCTGCTAATCAACAAGAAAAGAATCGTCTGCTTAAAAGAAAGTGTGCGCTCACACGAGGCTGCTCGGGGTTTGTAAGGTTTGATCGGTATTGATTTATTATTGTCACTTGTACTGAGGTACAGTGAAAACCTTGTCTTACAAACTGATCGTACAGGTCAATTCATTACACAGTGCAGTTACATTGAGTTAGTACAGAGTGCATTGATGTAGTGCAGGTAAAAACAATAACAGTACAGAGTAAAGTGCCGCAGCTACAGAGAAAGTGCAGTGCAATAAGGTGCGAGGTCACAACAAGGTAGATCGTGAGGTCATAGGCCATCTCATTGTATAAGGGAACCGTTCAATAGTCTTATCACAGTGGGGTAGAAGCTGTCCTTAAGTCTGGTGGTGTGTGCCCTCAGGCTCCTGTATCTTCTACCCGATGGAAGGAGAGAGAAGAGGATGTCTCGGGTGGGTGGGGTCTTTGATTAAGCTGGCTGCTACACCAAGACAACGAGAGGTAAGACAGACTCCAAGGAGGGGAGGCTGATGTCCATGATGCGCTGGGCTGTGTCCACAACTCTCTGCAGCTTCTTGCGGTCTTGGGCAAAGCAGTTGCCGTACCAAGCCATGATACATCCAGATAGGATGCTTTCTATGGTGCATCGGTAAAAGTTGGTGAGAGTCAAAGGGGACAAACCAAATTTCTTTAGCCTCCTGAGGAAGTAGAGGCGCTGGTAAGCTTTCTTGGCTTTTGGCATCTACGTGATTTGACCAGGACAGGCTGTTGGTGATGTTCACTCCCAGGAACTTGAAGCTGTCAACTCTCTTGACCTCAGCACCATTGATGTAGACAGATGCATGTACACTGCCCCCTTTTCTGAAGTCAATGACCAGCTCTTTTGTTTTGTTGACATTGAGGGAAAAGTTGTTGTCATGACACCATCCCACTAAGCTCTCTATCTCCTTCCTTTACTCCGACTCATCACTGTTTGAGATATGACCAACAACAGTGCTGTCATCTGCAAACTTGTAGATGGAGTTAGAGCACAATCTGGCCACACAGTTGTGAGTGTATAGGGAGTAGAGTAGAGGGCTGAGGACGCAGCCTTGTGGGGCACTGGTGTTGAGAATAATCGTGCCGGAGGTATTGCTGCCTATCCTCACTGATTGCGGTCTGTTTGTTAGAAAGTCAAGGATCCAGTTACAGAGGGAAGTGTTGAGTCCTAGGTTTCGGAGTTTGGTGACAAGCTTGCTTGGAATTATTGTATTGAAGGCAGAGCTGTAGTCAATAAACAATAGTCTAACGTATGTGTCTTTACTGTCCAGATGCTCCAGATCTGAGTGTAGGGCAAGGGAGATGGCATCTTCTGTAGACCTGTTTTGCCGATAGGCAAATTGCAATGTCTGGTAGGCTGGAGTTGATGCGTGCCATGACCAACCTCTCAAAGCACTTCATGATGGTGGATGTCAGAGCCACTGGTCGGTAGTCATTGAGGCAAGTTACCTTGCTTTTCTTTGGTACCAGGATGATAGTGGTCTTCTTAAAACAGGAGGGAACCTGAGATTGAAGCAGGGAGAGGTTGAATATGTCCGCAAATACTTCTGCCAGCTGATCAGCACAAGATCTGAGCACACAGCCCGGGGCACCATCTGGGCCAGGTGCCTTCCTCGTGATCACTCTCTGGAAGACTGATCTTACATCCTCCACTGTGATCACCGGTTCAGGTGCATTGGTGGCTGTCAGGGTGGATGGTGACAATCCACTTCCCTTTTGTTCAAAACGTGCATAGAATGCATTAAGTTCATCAGGAAGGGATGCGCTGTTGTTAGCTATGTAGCCCGTCTTCGTCTTGTAGCCTGTTATGGCATGTAAGCCCTGCCATAACTGGTGGCTGGTCAGGGACTCTGTTTTGAGTTGGTATTGCCTCTTGGCATCCCTGATAACTTTTCGAAGGTCATTCGATTTCTTGATCTTACCTGAAGGAGAGTTTGAAGAAGGCGTTGGCTTTTTCTATCGGTGATCTGTTGTCTCCTGGTGAAAAGATTAGAGTATGCTACTTGAGAGCAGCATCCAGGAGAAATTGCGTAAAGTTGGATTTTCGTTAATTAGGGTTTCTGTAATCTGGGGGCCCTTGTAATGTTATTCAGGAGCTGTTTGTGAGACTTTGCTCCGTTTGGGTCCTTGCTCTATACAGCTGCTTTTGGCTACAAAAGAACAATGATTATACTTGAGGAATGATTAGTTGACAGTGTAGTATCATTTGAATGTTCCGGAGACCTGAAAGATGGTGTATAAATGCAGAGCAATACACAACATGCTGTAGGAATTGAGCAGGTCAGACAGCATCTATGGAGGGAAATGAACAGTTGACGTTTTGGGCGGAGACCCTTTATCAGGACTAGCAACTGCTCCTGATTTCCAATATCTGCAGACTCGCTTGTGTCTCCATGGTGTATAAATGGATGTTTGTGTCCATTCAATTTAAATTCTTGCGTAGTACCTCTCTCTCTCGATGCAGAGTAATGCTTTTTTTTGTTTATGAAGTTCTGTGATTCTATCAGTGCATGTTGATTCAGAAGTCTGGCAAATTATGAAAGAGGTGGCATTGAATTTTATTAATAATGAGCAGGATTCTGCCAATTAGTCCCTTGAGTCTACTCCACCATTCAATAAAATCATAGTTGATCAGACCTTAGCCTCAAAACCATTTTCTCAGCCTCTCCCCTTCCACTTCCATAAGCACTCTCCTCCGCCTGGCTGAACTTGTCCTTGCCCTTAACAGCTTCACTTTTGATTCCTCTCACTTTCTACAGACCAAGGGCGTAGCTATGGGCACTCGCATGGGCCCCAGCTATGCCTGCCTCTTCATTGCCTACATTGAACAGTCTCTGTTCCAAGCCTACTCCGGCCCCATTCCTCAACTCTTTCTCTGCTATATCAATGACTGCATTGGTGCTGCCTCTTTACCCATGTAGAACTTGACAGTTTCATAAATTTTGCCACTAATTTTCACCCAGCTCTCCAATTCACTTGGACTGTCTCTGACACCTCTGCCTCCTTCCTCGATCTTTTCGTCTCCATCTCAGGAGATTCCTTATCCACTGACACCTTCTACAAACCCACTGATGCCCACAGGTACCTTGATTACAGCTCCTCCCACCTTGTCTCTCGCAAGGATGCTATCCCTTTTTTTCAATTTCTCCGCCTTTGCCGCTTTCCTGAGGCTTTCCACTCCAGGAGATCCGAGATGTCCAACGTCTTTTCTAACCAGGGCTTCCCCTGACTGTGATTGAGAGAGCTCGCACCCGTATCTCTGCCATTTCCTGTACCTCCACTCTCACCCCTACCCCTACCAGACCCAACAGGGATAGGGTCCCCCTTGTCCTCAAATTTCATCCCACCAGCCTACGTATCCAACACATCATTCTCCGTCAGGAGTTGGGACATTATGTTGCAGTTGCATTGAGTCTGCATTTGGAGTGCCACATATACTTTTGGACACCCTGTTACAGGAAAGATGTGGTTAAACTGGAAAGAGTGCAGAAAAGACTTACAAGGATATTACTAGGACTAGAGGGCCTGATTTATAGGGAGAGGTTGGCCAGGCTTGGTCTTTATTTCTTGGAATGTAGGAAAATGAGGGGTGACCTTATAGAAATGTTTAAAATTATTAAGGCATAGATAAAGTGAGTGGCAAGTCTTTTCCCCAGGGTAGGGGAGTTCAAAACTATGGGGCATAGATCTGTGGTGAGAGGGAAAGATTTTAAAAAGGGACCTGAGGGGCAGCTTTTTCATGCAGAAGGTGAGTATATGGAATGAGCTGCCAGAGTAAGTGGTTAGGGCGGGTGCAATAGTATCCACCACTTCCACCATCTCCAACGGGACCCCACCACCAAGCATATCTTCCCCTCCCCACCCCTTTCTGTCTTTCGCAGGGACCACTATCTCTGTGACTCCCTAGTTTACTCCTAACCCCCTAACCACCCCCCCCCCCCCATCCTGTTCCCATCCCAGGAACTTTCCACTGCTCCCTGCCATTGGTGCAACTCCTGCCCCTACACCACCTCCATCTAGGGACCCAAACAGTCCTTTCAGGTGAGACAGAGATTCATCTGCACCTCCCTTAATATCATCTACTGCATTTGGTGCTCCAAGTGTGACCTCCTCTGCATTGGTGAGATCAAATGCAGACCAGGTGGCCATTTTGCAGAACACCTGCGCTCTGTCTGTAACTGTGATCTGCATCTCCCCGTTGCCAGTCACTTCAACTCCCCCTCCTGCACTCTCACTGATATGACAGTCCTCTGCCTGCTCCACTGCCAGGAGAATTCTAAGCACTGAATTCTAACTGGAGGAACAGCACCTCATTTTCCATCTTGGAACCTTACAGCCTAACGGCATGGACATTGAATTCTCCCACTTTAGGTAATCCCCACCCCCTTCCCCACAACCCCCACTATGCTTCTTCTCTTCTTCCCTTAGCTAGTCTTTTTTTCTACCTTTTTCCTTCTCTCTCTCCTCACCTTTGACCCATCCCCTGGTGGATCTGCTCTCCCCTCCTCCCCTGCATCTGCCTATCACTATCCCTTACCTGCATCTACCTATCACCACCTTGTGCCCACCCCCACCTCCCCTCTTTTGTCCACCTATCTCTGCTCTGATTTTTCCCTCCTGTATATTGGGTTCCCCTTTTCCTATCTCCAGTCCTGAAGAAGGGCCTTGACCTGAAACGTTGACCGCCTGCTTTTCTCCATGGATGCTGTCTGGCCTGCTGAGTTCCTCCAGTATCTTTGTGCTTTTCATCACTACTTGGCTCTGCAGTTCAAACACCTCTAACTTTCTGCCTTGTTTTAATGACTCTGCCTTCTCGGGTCACTAGAGTAGAAAATTCAAAAGAATCAGTCCTCTGAGAGAAGAAATTCCTCTTGAGTGTCCCACTGCAATGGGCAACCACTTATTCTGAAACTATGTGCCCTCGATTTAGATATGACCACGAGGAGAAACATTCTCACAGCATCCATTCTGTCAATCCCTTTCAGAATCTTTAATGTTTCAATAAGATAACTTCTTATTCTTCTATACTCCCATCATCATGGGCCCATCCTGATCAACTATATGTCCCAGGAAATTATACAGTGCACTGCCTCCAGTGCAACTATATCCCTCCTTAAATATGGAGACCAAAACTGTATGTTGTACTTCACATGTTCCTAAAACTGTCTTGAGATTTTCTTGCTTTTATATTCCAAACCCTTGCAAAAAAAATCAACATTCCATTAGCCTTACTAATTACTTCCTGTACCTGTATGCCAACCTTTGTTTTGTGCACTAGGACATGTTTTTAACCAAAATATTTTGTCATCTTGCTCCATTTAAATAATAATTTTGTATTCTCATTCTTCCAAAATGGCTAACCTTATATTTGCCCTCATTCTGTTCCTTCTGCCAACCTCCTACCCACCCATGTAACCTATATACATCCTTTTGCATGCTCTTTGTATCATCTTCCACTTTTGCTAACCTGCCTATCTTTGCACCATGGGCAAATTTGGCTACAGTGCATTTGATCCTTTCATCCAAATCATAAATATAAATTGCAAATAGTTGATGCTCCAGCACTGTTCCCTGTTGCACCTCATTGGTTATTGATTGCCAATCCAAAAATAACCCATTGAGCCCAACTTTGTTTTAACCAATCTATGATCCATGCTAATATCTAGCCCTCATTCCTGTGCATTGTTTCGTGCAGTGTCCATTAGTACTGGTGCCTTGCCAAATACTTTTTGGAATATCTACTGGTTCCTCTTTATCTACAATGTCTGTTACATCCTCGGAGAGCTCCAGTAAATGTGTCAAATAACATTTCGGCTTCATGAGACCATGTTGGCTCAGTATGATCATCTTCTGATTTTCCAAATGTCTTCCTACTACCTTAATAACAAATTCCAGCATTTTCCCAATGATGGATGGTGGGCTAACTGGCTTATTCTTTCCTGCTTTTTGTCACTTTTCTTGCGTGAATAAGGGAGTTACATTTGTGGTTTTTCAATCTTCTGGGACCTCTTAAGAATCTCAAATTTTGGTAGATTATAATCAATGCATCCACAATTTCTGTAACCATTTCTTCTAAGATCTTACGATGCAGGTCATTGGTCCAGTGAACTTCAGGAGCACCTTTTGTTTGCTTAGTTTTCTTTCTCCAGTGAGAAAGTTCTTCCTCCTTTAGCCCTGTGATTATCTATTTATCTATTCTTCTTCTTCTTATTATTATTAGATTATTTTTAGTGTCTTCTATTATGAACACTGATCCAAAATAATTATGAATTTCTACCATTTCATGCTTAATTTTCTCATCTTGTACTTTATGGGACTAGTGCTTATTTTAGCTACTCTCTAATGTTTAAAATAACTTCAGATTTTTTTTAGATTGTTATCAGATATGCAGTGGGTATTCTGGCTGTTGGGTCAGGTACTCTGTCCGATAGGTCCTGCTGGTTTAATAAAATATTAATTTTGTTCTGTTGAAAGTTGAGTCAATGGCCACAAAAACTTCCATTTGTATATCATCATCATTGTTGCAAGGTTTGTCAAGAGGGTTCATTGGAGTGAAAACAAACAAAAAGTAACACTTCAAATAAGGAAGTTGGGGTTGAAGAGGTAGATTTAGGGGACAGTCTTAGAGGAAAGATGTGGAGGGATTTAAGAAAAGCATTCCAGGGTTTAAAGTCATGATAGTAGAGGTTGTGTTGCAATTATGTTTTTGTTTAACCATTCTCATCCTTTTTGTTAGTCAGCTGACTTGCCAAACACAAATAAAAACATAAGTAGTGCCTACATTGTGGCCGGTGAGTCAACTTTCTTTAACTTATCAGAGACGTATTGTAGTTTTCTAGGTTTGGGAATATAGGATGAAAGGGTTGAGATTATTTTTCAGATTTGAAACTTTTAAATTCCTGCAATGTATCTGCTGGGCTTCCAATAAGTATTGATCCCTGAACAGCATTGATACACCTTTTGGGCTTTGGTGAATGGGCTAAGATCTTTAGCTAATCTTGACCGTCACTCCAGAAATGTGTCTAATAAATGCGTCCTGACTAACCATTACCATGTTTTACTCTTTTGTCACGAACCAGCAACAAAAGAAACACACTGAGCATGATTCAGTGTTAAAAACTATTTTATTAATCACTACTTATGATGATACGTAAAATAAGAGTAAAAATGTTAGTATGTTAGAATTCAAAAAATGTTAAACCTCGAACGTTAACCCCAAAACTAAACTCTTTGTGTGTGTGTGTGTGACAAAGTTCAAAACTCCCAGTTCCGGAATGGTTCTTAAAGTTCAGTTCCGCAAGCCATAAGGTGAAACATGAGCAAGGGCTTCTTCAACAACCACCGTTGTCTGAAGATTAGACGTAGAGAAACATAGAGAGAGTAAATACGAACTCCAAATGTTCCACGATGGAACCCAAACGACACTCCAGTTTACTCGGTAGTGACTTCCTCACCCCGAAAAGCATCCGAATCGTGGTCGTCCACACACAAATACCTGTTTCCTTTTACAGGTCAGCAACAAAGTGAACTCCACGGGATTACTTCCAACTTCCATACATGGATTTCAGTGGCAGACACAGTTATAGTTTCTCATCCATCGATAGAGAAAACTAGCAGGCTGGTGTCTCTCTCCCTTCTCTCCCTCTCTCTCCTTCTTCTTCTGACTTCAACAACGTCATTACGTCCTTTATCTTCTATTGACGTAAGCACGCCCCACACACACACTCTCTATCTTAAAGGGACTTTCACTGAGTCCGTAACACTTTGCTAGAACAGAATGCCCTTGTCTGAGTAATTAAATTGAAAACTTTTAAATTGCTGAACTCTAAGCACTGATCCTTGTAATGTTTTACAAGTTGCATGAGCTCTGCTATTGTCCACCTAGTAATCATTCTTAATCTCGTTACTAGCTGTAAACCCGTAATATTGTGAATGTCTTTGAAGGTGCATATTCATTAATTTCTCTTCGTATATCCTGCTGGTTATTAAATTCTGCAAAAGTGGTAGCAAATGTTTCCAGCATGATCGCCCAGTCATAAAATCTATATTCTGTCTGATCTTTTCCTTAATTTCCTCATGCCCTATTACCACACACTTGATAATATATTCCAGTATTTTCCCTATTGCTGATAGTAGGATAACTGGCCTACTGTTTCCAGTCTTCTTTTTTGAAAAGTGCGATTACATTTGATACCTTCCAATCCACAATAACCATTCTGGGATTGAGGGAATGCTTGAAGATCAAAGCCAATGTACTGCTATCTTTGCAGCCACCTTTTTTGTTAAAGCCTTATAATGCAGGCCAAATCCAGGGGATTTGCCAGCTTTTGATCCCATTAGTTTTTCCCGAAATTTAAAGCTTCTGGCACTTTGTGGAGTAATGGTTGTCAATGTTTTGTTATTTTTCTTTCACTGTGACTTCTACTGTGAATACAAGCACTGAGTAGTTGTTAACATCTTTGTCATTTATCTGTTTCATATTATGATTTATCCGTCTCTGCCTGAGAAGAACACAAGCTTAATTTTGTTTAAGATCTTTTGTTTTACTTGCTATTTTGCGAGCCTTTTTCATCCTATTTCAACAGGTGTTGCATTTGCTCACGAAGACATTTTTATTCTTTGACTCTATTAAGATATCTTTATTAGTCACATTTACATTGAAACACACAGTGAAATGCATCTTTTGCATAGTGTGTTCTGGGGGCAGCCTGCAAGTGTCACTACGTTTCCAGTGCCAACATAGCATGCCCACAACTTCCTAACCCGTACGTCTTTGGAATGCGGGAGGAAACCGGAGCACCCGGAGGAAACCCACGCAGACGTGGGGAGAACATACAAATTCCTTACAGACAGTGGCCGGAATTGAACCTGGGTCGCTGGCGCTGTAAAGCATTATGCTAACCGCTACACTACCTGAAGTTTTTAGATGTTTCCATGGAATGATGATAGTAAATGAGCTATGTTTTGAGATTTGCCTTTAGATAGGGCAAAGAAAAAAATGGAAAAGGCGAAGGAAACATTACAAATCAACCTAATCTAAGACCCTTGGGCATCTTATACTATAAAATTAGGTTAAATATAAAATACAGGAGGAACTCAGCAGGTCAGGCAGCATCTATAGAGGGAAATAAACAGTTGACATTTTGGGTCGAGGCTCTTCATCAGGACTGGAAAAGAAGATGGCAGAAGCTGGAATAAGGTGGTGAAGGGAGGGGGAGGAGCACAGGCTGGCAGGTGATAGGAGAGTCCAGGTGAGAGAGGCGAAAGTAGGTGGGTAGAGTGGCAGTAGAAACCAGACACAGGTTGGAGGAATAACACCTCCTATTCTGCCTTGGTAGTCTTCTACCTGATTGCCTCAACATCGATTTCTGTAACTTCCAGTAACCTGTAATTTCCCTCCCCCCCCCCCCCCCCCACCCTTTGTCTTCCCTGATTCCTGTGGCCACCTCACCCCTTCCCCTGCCCTCATCACCTGCCCATCTATACCCCACTTCCTTCCCTTTATTCCATGGTCCACTGCCCTCTCCGACTGCATTCCTCCTCCTTCAGCCCTTTGCCTCTTCTACCTGGCTTCTGCCCTGTTCCTTTCCAGTCCTGATGAAGGGTCTCGACCCGAAATGTCGACTGTTTATTTCCATCCATAGATTCTGCCTGACCCACTGAGTTCCTCCAGCACTTTGTGTGTGTGTGTGTCTCCAGATTCCAGCATCTGCAGAATCTTTTGTGTCTTAAATATAAAATAGATTCTTTGGTCCATGTTGTACTAAATGTAGAATTCTTTTGTGCTTGGTGCTTGAAATAAATGTCTACAAAGACCAATTTGGTATAATTAGAATTAAATTGGGAGTGCAGAGTGATGAGGGAAATTGGAGAATGTTACCCATAATAATGTAAGAAACCTATTCATGAATGTATCAGTCCTACCTAAAGAGTTGTTGAAATCTAAAATGTTAGGTAATTTGGATGGATTTGAAACTACCTTGGGCAGGGAAACAAGTTTTTTCTGTGGTGTACTTTGGTGTGAGGCAGGATGAAAGGATGCAAGTGCAGTGATTGGTAGGAGACTAAATAACAAGATTATAATTGCACTTGTCTTCATAATGGTTGCACAGACAGATCACATTACCAGCTGTAGCTGTCAATTTCAGGGTCAGTGGAATATTTTACATGCTTTTTATTAAAAAGAGGAACTACCCTGTCAGTACTGAGGGTGATTAAAATTTACATTACCATTGCTTTTTGAAGATAATAGCTAATTACATGTCATATGTATTATGCTGTAATCCCGTTTCAAGAAATGAGAGAATGTAGATGACGGAAGACATCTTTACCTGAAAATTGAGATCAAAGGGAAGTTGGCAGCAATGGTATTTATGAGGGAGTATCTTGTTCTGTTTAACTACATTTTTCTTTGTGTAATACTGTGTTGCTGCTTCTGCCTACAGTATTTAAATAAAAATTGATGTACAGGCTGGGTTGGGCAAGGTCCAAGGAGGAAGAGGTTCTCCCAACCATTCTGACCACTGACCCCGGTTACTGCTGGTCCACATTGAATGTTTGCAGCGACCTGCAACAAATCCTTTCAAGTTCTTATTTGTGATACTGCATAATGAATTTATTACCTTTGCATCCATTATTCAGTAGCACGTGCCAAATCCATAATATCACTACCTAGGATTAAGATAGCAGGTGGATGGAAGCACCATCACATTCAAACTTTCTCTCTCCTAACTTCAAATATTTAAATTTAATATGGACATTTCTTCATTGCTGCCACATTATAAAGTCTAATAAATGAAAATAAAAATTGCAGAGTTGAACATCTGAAGTGAAAATGGAAAATGCTAAATGCATTCGTCAGGTCAGGCAGCATCTGTGAAAAGCGAAACAATTAACATTTGAGGTTGAAGACCCTTCATCAGAACTATGAAGGAGAGAAAATAAGTCAGTATTTTCTGTTTTTACTCCCTATTTAATAGCTTTATAGAAATAACATGTTCACAGAGTGGAAATGAGCCTTTTCAACAAAACTATAAAAAGAAAACTGCAGCAAGTCCTGCAGCATTAATCATCTGTGCAGATTTTGCTATTTGGGTATTGTACATGTTTAAATTGCACTAATTATTTAAAGAAAAACCTTCCCATTGTGAGTCTAGAACCTGAAATCCAAATACCGTGAAATTATATTCAGAATCTTGCAGGTTCAAACCTCTCATGGAGTTAAGCTCATAATCTTGGTTCAGCTGACGTTTCAGTATAGTATTGAGAGGTTGCAATACTGCACCAAGATTGAGTTGTCTCCAGATGAGATGTTAGCTGAGGGCTCATCTGACTAGTCAGGTGGATGTGAAAGGTATAATGGCACTCACTGAAAAGAGTGGGTAATTTATGGTATCCTGGCCAATGTTTACTAAGGAGAAAGTTTATTATCTTATTGTTTATGAGACCTAGCAGTGCACAAATAAATTGTTTCTTTTTCCTATGTTGTTACAGTGACTGCACTTCAAAGGTGTACCCTGTTGACTCTGAAACACTCCCCTGATGTCCTTAGATATAGGAGGTGGTATATAAATACAAAGCAATGATCCCTGTCATTTGTATGGAGTCATTAATGTTAAATTGGAATTAAAATTTCAAACTGAATGTATTTTCTTCCAATTAAACATTAATGGTGCATGTTCTCATAAATCACAGTAGAGGCTTATGTTTGTTGATCTAACCCGCCATTATCAAATTAGGTGAATTGGGAATATCAGACTGACTGCTTGGCTAGAAATCCAGGATGCCGGTACAGAAGTAAAACTACCAGCTGTGCAGCTATTTTAGACTAAAAGGTAAATTTTGTTTACAGCTGATTTCAGCCAAACATAATTGGAAATAGGGCCATGATTGACCTTGAATTTGTGGTGTGTTGGGGAAGGGGCTTGCCTCTTACTCCACCTGTAGTTATGCCTCCATCATCTTCATTGCAGGCAGATGTGCCATCAGTTGCCAGTACTCAGGAATCAGCTTTCCACATGCCTCTGCCCATCCTCTAAGATGTTCCTTAACCTGTCTCTCTGTCCAAGCTTTGTCACTGGCCTAATCTTTATTTTTGGCTCTGTGCCAAATTTTGTTTGATTACACCAGTGAAGTGCCTCAGTTTTGCTTACACTACTAGTACTGTTGCTGCACAAGATACATACATTACTTTAAATCAATGTTTGATGAAATGAGTATTAACAAAGAATGCATAGAAGATTTTAAAATGTGACTGAACTGCTAACACAGTGAAAAATCTTTTTTTTTGCGTGACCTATCCTGCTGATGCCATGACATCTTGCAATAAACAAAACTGTCAGTTTTTATCAGGCTTGAATGATTGTCAGTCTGTGACTATTATGAGCAATTGGCTTCAAATTGGTGTGAACCAGCTGTAGTAGAATTGCTCAATTTCATTTTGTATTGAGCCATCGTCATCATTCAAGTAAACATTCTTACAATTTGAATCTGCAATTGCTAAGTACCCACTGCAAAATTTATTCTACTTCAGCCTTAATGAGTGCATCTTGATTACTGTCTTCGAAATAAAAATACCTATTGACTAACATTAGTTTTTATCATTAATGTGTGGTGACTCACAGTCATTGTCCGCGCGTCATTGGAGCGGTGAGGCCTAAGATGGCACTGGGGCTTCGTCTTCCCCGAGCGACGAGGGAGAATCTGCACACATGAAAAGACTCTAATGACGTAGCACGTACGTCATTTCCTCTCTCGGAAGGCGGGAACCATTTCACTTAAAAGGCCTGCGCATGGCGGGAAATAAATCAACCTTGTTCTACAACTCACAGACTCATGCCTTTATTTTCGCATCGAGGTAGCAGCAGCTACATTGGTGACCCCGATAGTCCAAATGGATTTTGGACCCTCACGATGACCGACAACGCAGCAGCCAACGTAGTGGCACTCAAGCTGCCCACCTTCTGGACGCTTCGGCCCCGCGTGTGGTTCGACCAGGCCGAAGCCCAGTTCCAACTTCAGCAGATCACCTCGACTCCACACGGTACTACCACGTGGTCAGCTCCCTGGACCAGGAGACAGCCGCCCAGGTCGGAGACTTCATCCAGTCTCCTCCGGAGGAAGGCAAGTACCTGGCTTTCAAGGACCTTCTCATTCGGACCTTCGGCCTCTCCCGTCGTGAGCGTGCCGCCTGCCTGCTTCATCTCGACGGCCTGGGGGACAGATCTCCATCAGCCCTGATGAACGAGATGCTGGCTTTGGCTGAGGAGCACAAGCCCTGCCTGATGTTCGAGCAGGCCTTCCTCGAACAGCTGCCCAATGACATTCACCTGCTGTTGGCTGACGCTGATTTCAGCAACCCACGTGAGGTAGCCGCCCGGGCAGATGTCCTGTGGAAGGCCAAACGCGAGAGCAGTTTTGTCCGTCGCCAAATCGCCAGACCGTGTGCCCAACGCCTACCTAAACTAGCAGCCAAGCGACCACACCCCAGAAACACAGACGACGACACTGATGACTAGCTGTGTTTCTACCATCAGAGGTGGGGCGCAGAAGCCAATCGACGCCGCCCACCCTGCAAGTTTCAGGGAAACGCCAGGGCCAGCCGCCGCTGATGGCTACGGCGGCTGGCCACCAACACAGCCTCCTATTCATTTGGGACAAGCAGTCCGGGCGTCGTTTCCTCGTCGATACTGGAGCAGAGGTCAGTGTTCTACCCCCAACTGGCCGCGACACTCGAAGCAGGCAACAGGGACCCGCCCTCAAAGCCGCAAACGGCACAATGATACGGACTTTCAGTACCCGTACAGTCCAATTACAATTCGACAGCCATTTTACTTGGAACTTTACCCTTGCCGCCGTCGCCCAGCTACTTCTGGGAGCCGACTTCCTCCGGGCCCACAGCCTGTTAGTCGACCTGTGAGGGAAACGGCTAGTGCACTCCAGAACCTTCCAAACTTACTCTCTGGGAGAAGCCAGCCTACCAGCCCTGCGCCTGGACTCCATTTCCCTGTCTGGCAACGAGTTCACCAAGCTCCTAGCCGAGTTCCCATCGGTTCCGGCACCTCAGTTCAAGAATTCGATGCCCAAACACTGGGTGCGGCACCACATTACTATGACAGGGCCACCTCTTCACGCCTGAGCACGACGCCTACCTCCAGACAAGCTCTGCCTAGCGAACGAGGAGTTCTGTCGCATGGAGGAGCTGGGGATCGTTCGCAGGTCAGACAGCCCCTGGGCCTCCACCCTGCACATGGTCCCCAAAGCCACTGGCGGGTGGAGGCCCTGTGGCAATTACCGCAGACTAAACGATACCACCACCACAGACTGCTACCCTGTCCCTCATATCCAGGATTTCGCAGCAAACCTACACAGGGCCCACATCTTTTCCAAGGTGAACCTCGTCCAGGGGTACCACCAAATTCCTGTTCACCCTGATGATGTCCCCAAAACTGCGCTCATCACTCCGTTTGGCCTCTTCGAATTCCTTCGAATGCCGTTTGGCCTTAAGGATGCCGCGCAGACCTTACAGCGGCTGATGGACGTGGTAGGCCGCGACCTGGAATTTGTGTTCATTTACTTAAATGGCATTCTCATCGCCAGCCGTAACTGCCAAGAACACCTTTCCCACCTCCGCCAACTGTACTGCCACCTCAGTGATTTCGGCCTCACTGTCAACCTGGCCAAGTGCCAATTCGGGCTCGACTCTATTGATTTCCTCGGCCACAGAATCACCAGCAAGGGAGCAACACCCCTACCCGCCAAAGTAGATGCTATCTGCCATTTTGCCCGTCCCAATGTGGTCAAAGGCTTGCAGGAGTTCATTGGGATGGTAAACTTTTACCATCGTTTCATCCCTGCAGCAGCCCATATCATGCGCCCCTTGTTCTCGCTGATGTCTGGCAAGGGCAAGGACATCGCCTGGGATGACGAGGCCACGGCTGCCTTCATTAAGGCCAAAGAAACCCGAGCACACGCCGCAATACTGGTCCATCCCAGGACAGACGTCCCAACCGCCTTCACGGTGGACGCATCCAACACCGCGGTCGGTGGGGTACTGGAACAACTAAACGAAGGCCGTTGGCAACCCTTGGCGTTTTTCAGCAGGCACCTTAGGCCCCCTGAACTTAAATACGGTGCTTTTGATCGGGAGCTACTAGCGCTGTACCTGGAAATCTGGCATTTCCGGTACTTTTTAGAAGGCAGGCCTTTCACTGCGTTCACTGACCATAAGCCATTGTCTTTCGCCTTCTCTAAAATCTCTGATCCCTGGTCAGCCCGCCAGCAGCGACATTTGTCCTACATTTCTGAGTTCACAATGGATATCCAATATGTCTCCGGAAAGGACAATGTCGTTGCTGATGCACTTTCCAGACCAACCATCCACAGCCTGTCCCTGGGTGTAGACTACGCGGCCCTGGCTGACGCACAGCAAGTTGACGACGAGCTGCCCAGCTACAGAACCGCAGTCTCAGGCCTGCAGCTCCAAGATTTCGTAGTTGGCCTAGGTCAGCAGACCCTCCTGTGCGACATCGCAACTGGTCAGCCCTGCCCAATAGTTCCTGCAGCCTGGCGGAAACGTATTTTTGACTCGGTACACAGGTTGGCGCACCCATCCATCAGATCAACTGTCTGACTAGTCGCCAGCAAGTTCGTCTGGCACGGCCTTCGCAAACAGGTCAGTGAGTGGGCCAAGACCTGTCTGCACTGCCAGACGTCAAAAAAAAATGACACACTAGGGTCCCGCCACAGCAGTTCGAGCCTGCCCGTAGAAGGTTTGACCACATCCATGTCAACTTTGTTGGTCCCCTGCCAGTTTCAAGAGGAGCACAGTACCTTTTTACCATCATGGACCGGTTCATACGGTGGCCAGAGGCAACCCCTCTCTCAGACATCACGACCGATTCCTGCGCCCGGGCGCTGCTCACGACTTGGGTCTCGCACTTTGGTGTTCCGGCCCACATCACTTCAGACAGAGGTGCCCAGTTTACCTCCAGCCTATGGTCTGCATTAGGGAACATGCTAGGAACGCAGCTGCACACCACCACGGCCTACTACCCTCAGTCGAACGGGTTGGTAGAACATTTCCACCGCCATCTGAAATCAGCCCTGATGGCCCACCTGAAAGGTCCTAACTGGGTCGATGAACTTCCTTGGGTTCTGCTGGGCATACGCACTGCCCCCAAGGAAGATCTCCACGCTTCATCAGCCGAACTAGTGTACGGTGCACTCCTGGTCGTCTCAGGGGAGTTCATACCCGCCCTTAGAGGGCAAGAGGAACAACCCACGGCAGTCCTGGGAAGACTGCGCAAGAGGCTTGGCAGCTTGGCACCGATCCCCACTTCGCGATATGGTCCATCCCCATCCTGTGAGCCCAAGGAACTACGAGACAGTAAGTTCGTTTTCGTTTGCAGGGGCACACCCCGGGCACCGTTGCAACGGCCATACGAGGGGCCGTTCCGGGCCGTCAGAAACAATGGGTCCACCTTATTTTGGACATTGGGGCAAGGAGGAAGTCTTTACAACGGATTGCCTCAAACTGGCCCACTTAGACCTCCAACAACCGGTCGAGGTCCCAACACCGCGACGCAGAGGCCAACCACCTAAGCAACGGCTAGCACTGCCCGCGAACTTTGGGGACCGTATTGCCGGTTGTGGGGGGGGGGGGGGGGGGGTGGGGTTTGTGTGGTGACTCACCGTCCGAGGCAGGCAAAGGGCTCGATGGTCAGGTCGCACGTCGTTGGAGCGGCGAGGGGGAGAACCAGCATGTGCGAAAAGACTCTAATGACATAGCACGTACGTCATTTCCTCTCTCGGAAGGCGGGAAATGTTTCACTTAAAAGGCCAGCGCACGGCAGGAAATAAATCAGCCTTGTTCTACAACTCTCAGACTCGTGTCTTTATTTTCGCATCGTGGTAGCAGCCGCTACAAATGCATATTAAATATTCCTTTTCCTTGCAATATTTTTTGTGAAGGAAAAGCAGCATGTAATTCACACTAACACTAAGTTATTTCAGTATCATTGGTACAAGGGTGTCAAGATTACAATCAAAATTTGCAAACTGCTGTTGCAAAAATTTGCCTATTTTAAAATGTACTAATGTAGTGAATTCATGTGCTTATTCACCTCTTCATTTATTTTTGCGCTCCCCCCCACAGAACTTAACTGTGAATTAATGTTAAAACTGTTTCTGACAGTTACTGTAGCTTTTTTTCTCCAATTTTATGTTTCGAATCAATTGTTGCATCGAAATACCACACACTTGGGAGATATGACATGTATCACTCTACACTCCACATCAACAATTTTTAGATCTTCCACAGTAGTAACTATCAGGACTTTAGATCTTCCACAGCGTAAACTAGAATGGTAAAATAATGCAATCAAAACAATGAATTGTTTTATCATAAATAGATATGAACCCATAAAAGTATGCTGCTGAGAGCCAGCAGTGGGAGCAAATTCAATGACTAGGCACATTCATTCATTAGTAAACAAGGAACAAAACATCAATTGTAATAACTAAGTTAAAATTAATTTCTGAAGGCTGGTATGTTAAATTTCAAAATGCATTTTCAGAGTTGCACAGGAGGCTACCATTCAGCTCATCAAGTCCAAAGAAGCTCCTTGCAGAACAATCTCATTCCTCAACTCTTTCCCCATTGCCATGCAAACCACTTCCCCTTAACTGTATGTTCAAATCCAATCCCACCTCCTCCCTGACAGCCCTATTTGACTCTGATGCCCCACTCTTACAGACAGTGAGCTCTGGATAACAGCCTTGCTTTGTCTTTTAATAAAAAGTTTCTCTTCTTGCCCCTCACTGATTCCTTGGTCCAAAGTAAAAATTATCTTGGGTACGTGATCTCTATTACACGTGCTATGCATATTCCAAAGTTGATAGAAACAAAAGAACATAGAACACTACAGCACAGTACAGGCCCTTCAGCCCACAATGTTGTGCCAACATTTTATCCTGCTCGAAGATCCATCTAACCCTGACACCCCCCCCCCCCTCCCATACCTTCCTGCAATCACCTTAAAATTATGCCTCCTTGTCTTAGCCATTTTCACCCTAGGAAAAAGTCTCTGACTGACCACTTGATCTATGCCTCTTACCATGTTGTACACCTCTGTCAAGTCACCTCTCATCCTCCTTTGCTCCAAAGAGAAAAGCCCTAGCTCACTCAACCTATCCTCATAAGACATGCTCTCCAATTCAGGCAACATCCTGGTAAATCTCCTTTGCACCCTCTCTAAAGCTTCCACATCCTTCCTATAATGAGGTGACCAGAACTGAACATAGTACTCCAAGTGTGGTCTGACCAGAATTCTATAGAGCTGCAACATCACCTTGCGACTCTCAAACTCAATACCCCGACTAATGAAGGAAAACACTCCATACGCCTTCTTAACAACCCTATCGACCTTGAGGGATCTATGGACGTGGACCCCAAGATCCTTCTGTTCCTCCATACTGCTAAGAGTCCTGCCATTAACCTTGTATTCTGCCTTTGAATTCAATCTCCTGAAGTGTATCACTTCACACTTATCCGAGTTGAACTCCATCTGCCACTTCTCAGCCCAGATCTGCATTCTATCAATATCCTGTTGTAATCTGCAGCAACCTTCTGCACTATCCACAACACCACTAACCTATGTATCATCAGCAAACTTACTAACCCACCCTTCCACACCTTCATCCAAGTCATTTATAAAAATCAAAAAGAGTAGGGGTCCCAGAACAGATCCCTGTGGAACACCACTGGTCACCGACCTCCAGGCAGAATATGCTCCATCTACCACCATTCTGTCTTCTATGGGTGAGCCAATTCTGAATCCACACAGCCAAGTTTTCCTGGATCCCATGTCTCTTGACTTTCTGAATAAGCCTTCCATGAGGAACCTTATCAAGTGCCTTACTGAAATCATGTACACCACATCCACTGCTCTACCTTCAATGTGCTTTCTTACATCCTCAAAGAATTCAGTCAGGCTTGTGAGGCACAACCTGCCCCTCACAAAGCCATGCTGACTGTCCCGAATCAGCCTATGCTTCTCTAAATGTCCATAAATCCTGTCTGTAAGAATCTTCTCCAGTAATTTGCCCACCACTGAAGTAAGACTCACTGGTCTGTAATTTCCAGGGTTATCCTTACTCCCTTTCTTAAACAAAGGTACAACATTTGCCACCCTCCAATCATCTGGTCAGTGAGGATGCAAAGATCATCGCCAAAGGCACAGCAATCTCTTCCCTCGCTTCCCGTAAGTAACCTTGGTTATATCCCATCTGGCCCCGGTGACTTATCTATCCTAATGTTTTTCAGAAGTTCCAGCACATCCTCTTTCTTCGCGTCGATGTGCCCTGGCATATCAGCCTGTCGTCCTCCATCCTCACAAATGTCAAGGTCTCTCTCTGGTGAATACTGAAGCAAAGTGTTCATTAAGGACCTCCCCTACCTCTTCTGACTCCAGGCACATGTTTCCTCTTTTATTCCTGGTCAGTCGTATCCTTGCTCTAGTCATCTTATTATTCACATATGTGTAGAACGCCTTAGGGTTCTCCTTGATCGTACTCACCAAGGACTTCTCATGCCTCCTTCTAGCTCTCCTAAGTCCATTCTTAAGCTCCCTCCTGGCTACTTTGTAACTCTTCAGAGCCCTGTTTGATCCATGCTTTCTAAACTTCAGCTAAGCGTCTTTCTTCCTCTTGACAAGACATTCTACATCTCGTGTCATCCAGGTTTCCTTCACTCTACCATCCTTAGCCTGCCTCAATGGGACAAACCTTTCTAGAGCCCCATGCAAGTATTTCTTAAACAACCTTCACATTTCCGCTGTGCACTTCCCCAAGAACATCTGTTCCCAATTTATGCTCCCAAGTTCCTGCCTAATAGCATCATAATTCCCCCTCCCCCAATTAAATACTTTCCCATATTGTTTGCTCTTATCTCTCTCCAAGGCTATGGTAAAGGTCAAGGAGTTATGGTCACTATCTCCAAAATGCTCTCCCACCAAGGGATCTGAAACTTGATCAGGCTCATTGCCTAGTACCAGGTCCAGTATGGCCTCTCCTTTAATCGGCCTGTCCACATACTGTATGAGGAATCTTTCCTGTCACACCTAACAAACTCTGTCCCATCTATCCCCTCTACAGTAAGGAGGTGCCAGTCAATATTAGGGAAATTGAAATTACCCATGATAACAACCCTGTTATTTTTGCACCTCTCCAAAATCTGCCTCCTGATCTGCTCCTCCGCATCTCTGCTGCTATCGGGGGGGTCTGTAGAATACTCCCAATAGAGTGATTGCTCCCTTCCTGTTTCTGACTTCCACCCACACTGACTGAGTGGATGATTCTTCTAGGACATCCTCCCTTTCTATGTCAGGACTGGAGTTCAAAACATTTCTGTTACTAATTGCAGGTTTACCATGTAACCAGGGACTTCACTGAAAGAAAAACGAGTGATGTTCTTCATCTAAAATGGGTCTCTCAACTTTTGGTAATTCATTACTTAATTAATTGTAGATTGCCTTCTACAGTAGATTAGATAACTAAGTAACCACACTTGAGACTAAAGAATCATAGAAATAACACACCAGAAACAAGCCATTCAGCCCATTTCCATGCTGATCTACAATTGTTTAATTAGGGTACTTGTTCTGGAAAATACTTGTGTATTTCAGTTCTTTGGCATTCTTTTTCTTAGGTGGGCCCTTTTGGTATTGCTGTGTGATGACTGAATTATAGTGTATATACAATTTTTTTAGATGCCAGGTAGATCTACAATACAGTTGCTAAATGAATGTAGGAAGGAAGCCCTTTGGTTTTGCTGAGTATTTCCTCCAACTGGAGAATGCCCACAAATTTCAAATACTTAATTTTGAGGGCAGATCAACTGCTTGGGTGATGATCTTGCTTAACTCCATCTCAGTAGTGGAATGAAAAATTCCTCGCTTCCGTTTAGGTGGAAAGTTTAGGTTTGAAGAGCAGCAAAAATGTTTAAACTAAAAGGCTGTGAAATATTTCGCGTTTGAGTCAGCCATGTGTTTCAGGTGATTATGAGTTGAAGCGTTAATCTGAGACTTTACCAGTGACGGTGGAACTTTAGAGCTCTGCTGGTTTATTAGAAATGCTGTCTGGATGAGACATTAAATCCTCAATATACTTGTTGGTGCCAGAATTCAGGTAGATTGGTAATTGGTTTATTATTGTCACGTGTATCGAGACCCAGTGGAAAAACTTTGTTTTGCATACCATCCACACAGATAATTTCAAAACACCAGTATGTCAAGGTAGTACAAGGGAAAAGCAATAACAGAATATAGTGTGATAGTTACAGAGGAAGCGCAGTGCTGGTAGACAATAAGGTGCAAGGGCCATGCCGAGGTAGATTGTGAGGTTGAGTTCATCTTTATCATAGAAGAGGTCCGTTCAGTAGTCTTATAACAGTGGGATAGAAGCTGTCCTTGAGCCTGGTGGTGCATGATTTTAACAAGATTATTAATAAGGGTCATTGATGTAGTTCTTGACGGTGTTTGTTCATTTGTGTGGAAAAATGAGGTAGTTTTTTTTTGCATAATATTTTCTTTCAAAGTATTTCATTTTATATTAAAAGTTTTGAGATGTTGTTGGATCCAAGATGAATCCTCTGGTTTCTGCTTTGATTGCTGTTGAAAATCCTTTATTGGTTGCCCCTGCATGCAGGTAAACACAGGATTTGTTTTGGAATGGTGCATCTCCGATCTACTGGAGAATGATAATCTCAGTTTACATAAATAAAGGACAGTTGGGTGAAAGATAGAGGATCATGTTGCTCAAGGAACTACAGGAGGTCGTCTGGTTGTGTAAGTGTTCCGTTCCTAAGAACTGTCCATAAGCTGATTTCTCTACAAGTCAGAAACATCATATAGTAACCCATATCATATGTACACCAGCTATAATTTAATTTCATTGACTAATCACCCCAACACTTACCTATAATTAAACTAATGAAATATATACTGTATCCGGTCATTAATGAATACCAGAAACAGATTATTGCTAGCTTTGAAAAATATTCCAAAGATGTCTGGGAGAATTTGCATGGTCAAAATACTGTAAATCAGGTCATTCGTACCCTGGGAGCCCCTGTATATCCAAGTTTTAAAATAAAATGTGGTGAATTGAGAAAAATGGTGAGTAAAAATAATGCTTTCCTGCCATCAGCAAAAACTAGATAGACTAATGATATTCCATTTAAGGCTATGGGTCCTCTGGGCTATGAATGTCTGGGTCATGGACACCCTGTACATAAGTGTTTGGGAGACCGATGTGTTCGATGGGGGTGGATTTGCCGGCTGCTGCGGGGCTGCAGGCATCTTCTGTCGGGTGGGAATGGGGCATTTCCAGGTGCCTTCTCTTCCCATCTCTCCCCTCCCCCTGAGCAGCAACATTCGGGGGCTGAGTCAAGCTAAGTAGAGCTGGGAGCGCTGCACAGACTCACCCACTCGCTCAGACAGTGAGGCCAGCTGGCAGCCACCTGTTTGCTCTCCCGTCACAGCTGTTTCTTTTGATTCTCTCCCACACGCTGTTTTTGTTCATTTCTGACTTACGAACTGTTCGGGTTACAAACATTTCTACAGAACAGAGCCCTGTTCTTACCCGGGGATTGCTTGTAGTTTGCTTTTTTGGAATATAATGTTTGCAGACAGGTATGCTTGTAATTAAAGTGAGTACTCCACAATGAAAAGAAGAATCACTGCAGTGTTGGAGAATGAGAGGGAAAGAATTTGGTATAGAATTACAGCCTGATAGTGCAGTTAAAGCGTAAATCTTGTTTGGAAGATTGTTATGAAAACATTATAGTGCAGCATCCGGCTGGCAGCTTAGAGCTGCCTCAATTAGCTCTGGGATTTTCTTCATGGTAATTGTTTTAACAAAAAAGATGGCAAATGAAAGGCACCACAGTGGTACGTGTAGTAGAGTAGCTGCCTCACAGCTCCAGTGACCCAGGTTCAATCTGATCTCTGGTTCTATCTTTGTGGCGTTTGCAAGTGGAATACTACTGAAATTAGTGCAAATGGCTGAAAGTGACCATGGCCAAATCTGTGGCTAGTTGTAATTTCTGTTGGCATATGGGTAGTTAAACAAGCTTGTGGCTCTCCTCCACATCAATTTTGGGCCTTAACTGTTTTTAATGTCTTGCAAGCTGAAGCTGAGCAGTTTCCAGGATTCAGTCTGAACAAAATCTGTACAATGCAACAAGCCAATTTCCTTTCCAAATTGATCCAGCAACAACAATCTGGAAGGTTTGTTTGTGACTGTTCCATAGTGATTTAACATGTTAACCAGCTTGAAAGGGAACAAATGAATAGTTAATATTACCAACAAGAAATTAAAGCAACTTGTTTCTAGTGTGCAATGCAAAGGGTCTGACTTACTATGACAGCCCTGAAATGGTATTTTTTCTGGTGGAGTGAAATTAAACTGGGCAGATAGTAGGTTGGGATGTGGTTGTTCCAAGTCTCTTCTCTGCAAAAATAATGTGCCAAGAAATAACCAAATACAGAGAATGTAATGTGGGTAAAGGTGAGGAAACACGCAATGACTTTGGCTTACTTATTTCAGGTTTGGAATCTTTTGTATGTATTGTATTTATTTGAGACATAGTTTTAATTATTTTAGTGGTTCTAGTTATAGTGAATACATCTGGATTGCTAATATCCTTTAAGAAACTGGTTTGAGACTCTAGTCTCGGATACAGTGGTTTATTCTGAATTGGCTAAGCAAGCAAGTTCCACCAGCAAATTTTCTCAGGGCATATAGGAATGGGCAGTAAATGGTGACTTTGCAAGCAAAACCCACAAATTAAATAAATTTTAGAATATCATTTCTTATCTGAAAGATTTTAGCAAGCAATCTGCATTGTGATTTATTTTATCAGTGCTCCTGGAAATTTATAGTTTTTGCCAAGCTCTTAGGGTTTTTGTGATTATTGTATGAAAACCAATGAAAACACTTTTTTTTGTCTACTGACAGCTAACCACAAAAACAATAATGGTAACCAGACTATATGTCAAGGTTACAGTGCCAATTTGCACTTGCTGAAGAGGAGTATGGCACTTAGCTGAATGTGGTGAGGTGGAGAAACATGATTGGGGCAGGGGAGGGGAATATAATTACAGTATTTGAATTAATCCTCTGTGCATACGATAAAATACCCCTTAAATATTGGATCTTTGAACTTTCAATATATTTACTCATCTGATTGTCAATAGTTTGATTCTGCATTTCCAGTTTTGAAGTGCAAAACAGCTAAAGTCCTTATAGAAATATTGAGTAGTTTTGTATTATAGCAGGCCTTTTTTAATATTTTATGACTTTTTAAACGCTGCTTTAACTGCATAGTTGAACAGAAAAGAGATTGAAATATCTATTTTAGCTTGTGCATTGATCCAGCTGATTGGTAAATTGGTTTATTATTGACACACATAACAGGGTACAGTGAAATACTTTATTCTGCATGCCATCTATATAGACCATTTCATTACAACAGTGCATTGAGGTAATACAAGGGAAAACAATAACAGAATGCAGAATAAAGTGTTACAGTTACAGAGTGCAGTGCAGGCAGACAGTAAGGTGCAAGGTCATAATGAGGTAGATTGTGAGGTCAAGAGTCCATCTCATTGTACTAGGGCACTGTTCAATAGTCTTATAATAGCAGGATAGAAGCTGTCCTTGAGCCTGGTGGTATGTGCTTTTAGGCTTTTGTATTTTGGTGGGGGGGGGGTGGGGGTGTGTGGAAGAGAGAGTGTGTGGGGTGGGTTGGATCTTTTGATTATGTTAGCTGCCTTCCTGAAGCAGCGAGAAGTGCAGACAGAGTCTGTGCAGGGGAGACTGGTTTCCGTGATGTGCTGAGCTGTGTCCACAACTCTGCAGTTTCTTGTGGTCTCAGGCAGAGCAGTTCCCATACCAAGCCATGATACATACAAATAGGATGTTTTCTATGGTGCATTGATTAAAAATTGGTGAGGGTCAAAGGGGACATGCCAAATTTCTTTAGCCTCATGAGGAAGTAGTGGTGATGGTGTGCTTTCTTGGCTGTGGCGTCTATGTGGTTGGACCAGGACAGGTGGTGTTCACTCCTAGGAACTTGCAGCTTTCAACCTTCTCGACCTTAGCACCATTGATGTGAACAGGAGCATGTGCACCGCTCCCCTTCCTGAAGTCAGTGACTAGCTCTTTTGGTTTGCTGACATCAAGGGAAAAGTTGTTGTCATAACACCATGTCACTAAGCTCTGTCTCCTTCCTGTATTCTGACTCATTGTTATTTAAGATTTGGCCCAGTCGGGTGGTGTCATCTGCAAACTTGTAGATGGAGTTAATGCAGAATCAAACCATGCAGTTGTGAGTTGATAGCGAGTAGGAGCTGAGGATGCAGCCTTGTGGGGCACCAGTGTTGAAGATAATTGCAGTAAAATTTCAGCTTTAAGATTGCAGTAAAATGAACTGGAGACCTTGTTTTGTTTGAGTCAAACAAATGTATAACAAAGTACAGCTCTTAAATCTGCCACTAAATTACTGTACTGTTCTATACTGCAATAGAAATGACCTGTCCCTCTACTTTAACCCCCCCCCCCCCCCAAAAATTAGTAATCTTTGTCTTGATTGTTTTTGAGGGAAAGTGTATCAGATTTTTGTATCTCGTCTCTGTTGGGGAAAAAGTGGTTTCTGATTTAACTCGTTAACCACGTAAACCTTGGCAAAATCATTTGCTGTTTATCCTCTGTCTAATATGGGCACGTTGAAAGTACAAACAAGATTTTATTCTCTTGGCTATGTATGTTACTTGCAAGGCTGACATAGATATCTTGTCCTATTTTCCTTGAAAGCATTGATGGTAGATCCTTGAAGTAACCCTGCAAGCAATTTGCTACACTAAGTGGCTTGCAGAGCCTTTTGAGTGAAGTTTGAAGTTGATCATGTTGGTGACTGGAATCACAGAAGAAAAGGGCTTGCACTGAAACAAAGGTTGTCCAGCAGATGAAAAGAGACACCACAGAGTTGCTTGCTGGTGCTTGGCAGTGCTGTGATGGGAGTACCAAATGCCTGAGTGGCAGTCTTTCCCAAGGCAGTTGGAGGTGGAGATGTTTCCTGACTTGCCTGTAGCTCTCAGCCTAGGCTCTTTGTTGACACTTGTGTTGATATAGTGCTTTTTGCATATGAGGTTTCCCAAAGTATTAAACAAACAATGAAGGACTTCCAAATTATTGTCATTGCTGCAATGTAGGCCACTCTGGGTAATAATGGCAGGTCTCTTAGAGGCATTGGGAATCTTTTATCTACAGACCAACAGCTTTCTTGATAACTGGAATTAGTTGCTATCAGTGAAAGTTTTCATTTTGAAACTGAATGGTCAAGATGCGATTTGTACCTGCAGTCTCAGGTTTTTACATCTCTAGTTATTGCTGTGTTACAATATCTCAAAATCTTGTGGAAGCAGGCAGAAATCTTAATGAGTGAAAGGAAAAGCTAGTCAGTAATCTAAAATCTAAAGTTTTTCTGTGGTGTCAAATTGTAAATGACATAAAGATCAGGAAATGTCAAATAATAGATTAAAGTAGTAAAGAACAATAGAATAATGTACAAACATTGGATGGAAATGGTCAAGGATAAAGAAATACAATGAAACTATTTTGCATTTACCAGGGAAATCGAATAGAATATATCTTTTATAATCTAATTATGATGGCTTCAGCTCTGTGCTAAGGAGAGCGCTTCCCTAAATTTACGATATAAAAGACAATCATTGCTTTTCAGTGTAGTTGTTATCAGAGAATTTGCTTTCTGAACCTGAAATAAAATGATCTCTCTGTACTCAACTCTGAAGGGTTTACAGTGGACAGAAACTATTGTTAATGTTATATCTGCATATGAAAATTTCCTTTGGATGGTTGGAAGGGAAGATGGAATATCCAATGTCTTTGTGAACTATTAAATTGACTGACAAGACTTGTAGTATGTGCCTTATCAATTACTTAATCTAAAGCTTTCTATAAAATCCCATTCTTAAATATATACTGTAGTGTGGCAACTCACCGTCTAGTTGGGCGAACCGGCTCGGCAGTCGGGTCGCGCGGCGTCGGAGCGACGAGGCCCAAGATGGCGGCAGGCCTCGTCTTTCCGAGTGATGGGAAGAACCCGCACGCGGGAAAGTCCTGATGACGTAGGACTTACGTCATTGCCGGTTGTTTTGGGCGGGAACATTCTCCCTTAAAGGGCCCGTGCAAGGCTGGAAAATAAACCAGTTCTGTTTGGCAATCCTCCGAGTAGAGTCTTGTTTTATTCCGCGGTAGCAACCGCCACATTGGTGACTCCGACGGTCCAAACGGCTTTTGGACCCATGAAATGGACGACAGCGCAGCAGCCAACGCAGTGGCCCTCAAGCTGCCCACCTTTTGGACACTTCGGCCCAGCGTCTGGTTTGACCAGGCCGAAGCGCAATTCCACCTTCGGCAGATCACCTCCGACTCCACGAAGTACTACCATGTGGTTAGCTCTCTGGACCAGGAGACAGCCGCCCTGGTTGGAGACTTCATCCAGTTGCCTCCGGAGGAAGATAAGTACCCGGCTTTCAAAGACCTTTTGATCCGGACCTTCGGCCTCTCCCGTTGTGAGCGCGCCGCCCGCCTGCTTCATCTGGATGGCCTGGGGGACAGATCCCCATCCGCCCTAATGAATGAGATGCTGGCATTGGCCGAGGGACACAAGCCCTGCCTGATGTTCGAACAGGCCTTCCTCGAACAGCTCCCCGATGACATCCACTTGTTGTTGGCTGACGCCGACTTCAGCAACCTCCGTGAGGTGGCCGCCCGGGCAGATGCCCTGTGGAGGGCCAAGCGCGAGAGCGGTTCGTCAGTCAAATCACCAGGCCGCGAGCCCAACGCCCGCCTCGCCCGGCCCCAGCAACCGAGCAGCCACGCCCCAGGAACGCAGACGACGACACGGGTGACCAGCTGTGCTTCTACCATCAGAGGTGGGGTGCAGAGGCCCGTCGATGCCGCCCACCCTGCAAGTTTCAGGGAAACGCCAGGGCCAGCCGCCGCTGATGGCTACGGCGGCTGGCCGCCGACAGAGCCTCCTCTTCGTTCAGCACAAGAAATCTGGACGGCGTTTCCTCATTGATACTGGAGCGGAGGTCAGTATTTTGCCCCCGACAGGCCACGACACTCGTGACAGGCCACCAGGTCCTCTACTCAATGCCGCCAACGGTACAACGATACGGTCTTTCGGCACCCGTACGCTTCAATTACACTTTGGCGGCAGCCGTTTTACCTGGACCTTTACCCTTGCCACCGTCGCCCGACCACTCCTAGGAGCCGATTTCCTTCGGGCCCATAACCTGTTAGTCGACCTGCGAAGGAAGCGGTTAGTCCACTCTAGCACTCTCCGGACCTATCCCCTGGGAGAAATCAGCCCACCAGCCCCGCGCCTGGACTCCATTTCCCTTTCTGGCGACGATTTCGCCAAGCTCCTAGCCGAATTCCCATCGATTTTGGCACCTTCGTTTACAAATTCTAGGCCCACACACGGGGTACGACACCACATCATTACCACAGGGCCACCCCTTCATGCCCGAGCACGACGATTACCTCCAGACAAGCTCCGCCTGGCAAAGGAAGAGTTCCGTCACATGGAGGAGCTGGGGATTGTTCGCAGGTCAGACAGCCCCTGGGCCTCCCCCCTGCACATGGTCCCCAAAGCCACCGGAGGGTGGAGGCCCTGCGGCGACTACCGCAGGCTGAATGACGCCACCACCCCGGACCACTATCCCATCCCTCACATCCAGGACTTCGCAGCGAACTTACACGGGGCCCGCATCTTTTCCAAAGTGGACCTCGTTAGGGGATACCACCAAATCCCGGTCCATCTGGATGACGTCCCCAAAACTGCGATTATCACCCCATTCGGCCTGTTTGAATTCCTTCGGATGCCGTTCGGCCTTAAGAACGCCGTGCAGACCTTCCAGCGGCTGATGGACGCGGTAGGCCGAGACCTGGACTTCGTGTTCATTTACTTGGATAACATACTGATCGCCAGCCGTAACCGCCAGGAACACCTTTCCCACCTCCGCCAGCTGTATTCCCGCCTCCGCGATTTCGACCTCACAATCAACCCGTCCAAGTGCCAATTCGGACTTGACTCTATCGATTTCCTCGGCCACAAAATCACCAGCGACAGGGCAACACCCCTACCCGCCAAGGTGGATGCTATCCGCCATTTTGCCCGCCCCGACACAGTCAAAGGCCTACAGGAATTCCTTGGGATGGTCAACTTTTACCATCGTTTCATCCCTGCAGCAGCCCGTATCATGCGCCCTCTGTTCTCGCTGCTGGCTGGTAAGGGCAAGGACATCACCTGGACTGACGAGGCTGCGGCTGCTTTCGTTAAGGCCAAAGACGCCCTGGCAGACGCCACGATGCTGGTACACCCCAGGACTGACGTCCCGACTGCCCTCACGGTAGACGCGTCCAACACCGCGGTGGGTGGGGTACTGAAACAGCTACTCGAAGGCCGCTGGCAACCCTTGGCATTTTTCAGCAAGCACCTTAGACCGCCCGAACTGAAGTACAGCGCTTTTGATCAGGAACTTCTAGCGCTGTATCTGGCGGTCCGGCATTTCCGATACTTTCTAGAAGGCAGGCCTTTCACCGCTTTCACCGATCATAAGCCTCTGTCCTTTGCCTTCTCCAAAGTCTCCAATCCCTGGTCAGCTCGTCAGCAGAGACATTTATCCTACATTTCCGAGTTCACAACTGACATCTAACATGTCTCCGGAAAGGATAATGTTGTTGCTGATGCACTTTCCAGACCAACCATCCACAACCTATCCTTGGGTGTCGACTACACGGCCCTAGCTGACGCACAGCAAGCCG
This sequence comes from Pristis pectinata, assembly GCF_009764475.1. Taxonomy (NCBI): domain Eukaryota; kingdom Metazoa; phylum Chordata; class Chondrichthyes; order Rhinopristiformes; family Pristidae; genus Pristis; species Pristis pectinata. The sequence goes on along the minus strand of NC_067408.1, from coordinate 68,902,651 downwards.
ACGACGAACTGCCCAGCTACAGAACCGCAGTCTCGGGTCTGCAGCTCCGAGATTTCTTGGTTGGTCCAGGTCAGGGGACCCTACTTTGCGACGTTGCGACTGGTCAGCCCCGCCCTATAGTCCCTGCAGCCTGGCGGAGATGCGTTTTTGACTCGGTACGTGGGTTGGCGCACCCGTCCATCAGATCTACTGTCCGACTGGTCGCCAGCAAGTTTGTCTGGCATGGCCTGCGCAAACAGGTCAGTGAGTGGGCCAGGACTTGTCTGCACTGCCAGACGTCAAAAATCCAGCGACACACCAAGGTCCCACCACAGCAGTTCGAGCCTACCCGTAGGAGGTTCGACCACATACACGTCGACCTCGTGGGCCCTCTGCCGGTTTCAAGAGGAGCCCGGTACCTCCTTACCATCGTGGACCGGTTCACGAGGTGGCCTGAGGCAACCCCCCTGACTGACATCACAACTGATTCCTGCGCCCGGGCGCTGCTCACAACTTGGGTCTCACGTTTTGGCGTTCCGGCCCACATCACTTCAGACAGAGGCACCCAATTCACTTCCAGTCTCTGGGCTGCATTAGCGAACCTGCTAGGGACGCAGCTGCACACCACGACGGCCTACCATCCTCAATCAAACGGGTTGGTGGAACGTTTTCACCGCCATCTGAAATCGGCCTTGATGGCCCGCCTGAAGGGTCCTAACTGGGTTGACGAGCTGCCTTGGGTCCTGCTCGGCATACGCACTGCCCCCAAAGAAGACCTCCGCACTTCGTCAGCTGAGCTTGTATACGGGGCGCCACTAGTTGTCCCCGGGGATTTCATACCTGCCCTTCGGGACCAAGGGGAACAACCCCCAGCAGTCCTACAAAGACTGCGCGAGAAGCTTGGCGCCTTAGCCCCGATTCCCACCTCACGGCACGGTCAAGCCCCATCCTGCCAGCCCAAGGAACTACGGGACTGTAAGTTTGTTTTCGTTCGCAGGGGCACACCTCGGGCGCCATTGCAACGACCATACGAGGGACCGTTCCGAGTCATACGGAATAACGGATCCACTTTTATTTTGGACATTGGAGGCAGGGAACAGGTTTTCACGGCGGACCGCCTCAAACCGGCCCATTTGGATCTGCAACAGCCTGTCGAGGTTGCCACGCCGCGACGCAGAGGCCGCCCCTCTAAGCGGCAGCTGGCACAGCCCACGGACCTTGGGGACTGTCTCGCCAGTTCTGGGGGGGGTTGTGTGGCGACTCACCGTCTAGTTGGGCGAACCGGCTCGACAGTCGGGTCGTGCGGCGTCGGAGCGACGAGGCCCAAGATGGCGGCGGGCCTCGTCTTTCCGAGCGACGGGGAGAACCCGCGCGCAGGAAAGTCCTGATGACGTAGGACTTACGTCATTGCCGGTTGTTTTGGGCGGGAACATTCTCCCTTAAAGGGCCCGCGCAAGGCTGGAAAATAAACCAGTTCTGTTTGGCAATCCTCCGAGTAGAGTCTTGTTTTATTCCGCGGTAGCAACCGCCACAGTAGCAAGAAATAAAACTGCAAAGTTCCTAATACACAAGCATGATTAACTAGATATTCTTATCTGGGAGAATATTTGTTTGTCGTGAGAAACAATGACGGAGACTGAGCTGGGCAGAGTCCTTAAGTTAACAGCTAACTTACAGGAAAATGCCCTGAAGGCAATGCTCTGTTCTGTAATTTTGATATAATATTGTATGAGACACGCTATCCTAAGCTTAGCCACAGGAAGAGATTACGTGGTGGACAGAGAAAATGATTCAAGGGTATGCTTGAAACCTTTGTCACTGGGGTGGCACAGTGGTGCAGCAGATTATGCTGCTGCCTTGTAGCTCCAGAGACCTGAATTTGATCCTTACCTATAGTACTGCATATGTGGAGTTTGTATGTTTCCCCTGTGACTGCTGGATTTCCCCTGGGTGCTTTGGATTCCTCCTGCATTCCAATAAAGTGTAAATTGTTATGTTAATTAACTCTTGCAAATTGCCCCTGGTGTAGGTGAGTGGTAGGAAGATCTGAGGAGTGTGAATGGATATATATATGAGTGAATAGGTGAATGGGATTGATGGAATTACTCTAAGTGCTAACACGGTTAGCTAACATTCTTTCGCTAGCTCTTTGCTAGCATTAAAGTTGATGGTTAAACCAGTGCAGGCTCAACAGGCCAATTTCCCCTTGAGTTATGAAAAACATTGGGAAATTTGTGCTGCTTATTGGATTCCACGAGTCCCGAGTTTCACCTACTTAGGTAGTTAAAAGAAAATGTGGCCCTTTACTGTTGTGAGCTTCCCATTACAAATTAAAACTAGTTTTGAATGTGCAATAGTTAAGTGGTTAGAATGTCTTCTGTCTGAGAGCTGTGAATGTTGCTGCTTTTCCTTATGCACGTTTATATCAAACTTTATGAATATTTCAGCAAATGAGTAATGTTATCCCTTGAGTGGAGCATTTTCCATTTTGGATGCTCAGAGTAAACATCAAGAATTACCAGGCATGCTAAGATGTAGGGAAAGAATGTTTTGTGCCTCAAGGCATCACTGGACAGTTCTAATTCTCCAGTGGCCGCCAAGTGAGATTGGCAATAAAGGGAGTTTTGTGCCTTTGCAGGAAAAACTTGGTGTGCAGTCATATTCTGCCATGGAAATGGATGCATATTACAGGGAATTATGCAAAAAAGCACAGAGCAGTTGCACACAAAAGTTGGTACATTTTGAATTATAATTTATTACAGTGGTGGAAAAGGCCATAATAAACTCTTGTCAACTGTGCTATAAACTGACAGACTTTAATCAACAAAAACTACATTTCCTAATCAATTTCTTCTTCCATTTACACAAACCGGTTTCTGGAGTACTTCCATTGAATAATTACTCAGTAACTTTGGAAGAGTTATCTTAAATATCAATTTTTTTAATGTCAAAGAAATTAACTTTTCTGTTTTACTTAAAATGAATTTAAACATTATGATTAATGAATCATTCAGTTGGTTAGGTTAAAACTGGATGCTTGGGCAAGTGAATTTATCAAATTAGCACTGGGGCCAGAAAGTTACAAGGATCAATCCAAGTTTCAAAAATTGGCTGATCTTGTCTGGGTAGCAAAAACAGAAAATGTTGGAAATACTCAACAGTTTAGGCTGCATGTGTGGGAAGAGAGGAGAAAAAGAGTAAACCTTTCAGGTCAGAGACCTTTCCTCAGAACTGAAAAGGAGACACAAAAACCTTATAAATCTGCAAGAATGGTGGGGGAGGAGGTGTCTCTGATGGGGTAAAATCAAGGTGACCATGGGAATAAGCTGTAAACAAGCTGTAGAGTTTCCCCTCCTCCACCTACTCCCTCTGCCCATCACCCACACACTCCTGCCCCCACCTCCCTTATTTGATTCCATGCTCCACCTTCCTTTCCTATCTGATTCCATCATCTAGAGGCCTTTGTCATCTCCACCTACCACCTCCCACCCTCTGTCATTATTTCCACTCTTCCCTCCTCCATCTGCCCATCACCACTCCTCACCGATCCACTGCATCCTAGCTCTTGCTCCACCCCTTTCCTTCACCTCTTTATTGTAGCTATGTCCCCTTTATCTTTCAGTCCATATGAAGGGTCTCAACCTGAAATGTCGACTGTCCATTTCCCTCCACAGATACTCCTTGTCCCGCTGAGTTCCTCCAGCATCTTGTTTATTGTGAATGAGTAAATAGGAGCAGTTAGAGGGAGAACATGGAATAGTACAGCACAGGAACAGGCCCTTTGGCCCACGATGTTGTGCTGAACTAATTAAACTAGTAATTAAATTCCTAACTAAATTAATCCTTTCTGTCTACGAATTGTCCATATCCCTCCATTCTCTGCATACTCGTGCCTAAGAGCCTTTTAAATGCCTCTATCGTGTTTGCCTCCACTACCACCCCTAGCAGTGCATTCGAGGCACCCACTACCCTGTGTTTTTAAAAAAAAAACTTGCCCTACACATCTCCTTTTAAACTTCCCCCTCTCACCTTAAATTCATGCCATCTAGTATTAGATATTTCGATCCTGAGGAAAAAGATACCGGCTGTCTGCTCTATCTATGCCTCTCATAATCTTATAAACTTCTATCAGGTCTCCCCTCAGCCTCTGCTGCTCTAGAAAAAACAATCCAAGTTTGTCCAACTTCATAGCACATGCCCTCTAATTCAGGTGGCATCCTGGTACCTCTTCTGCACCCTTTCCAAAGCCTCCACATCTTTCCTATAATGGGGCGACCAGAATTGAATGCAATACTCAAGATGCAGCCTAACTGGAGCTTTATAAAGCTGCAACATAACTTCCTGACTCTTGAATTCAGTGCCTTGACAAATAAAGGCAAGCATGCCCTACGCCGCCTTTACCACCCTATCAACCTGTGCAGCCACTTTCAGGGAGCTATGGACTTGGACCCAAGATCCCTCTGTACATCAACACTTTAAAAGGTCTTGCCATTAACAGTGTACTGTCCCTTTACATTTGAGTTCCCAAACTGCAACACTTCACATTTGGCCAGATTAAACCGCCATTTCACTGCCCATATCTGCAACTGATCTATATCCTGCTATATCCTTTGGCAATCTTCTACACAATCTTAACACAATGTGGTGGTTGTAAAATGCAAAGCAGGAGGACGAGCCCAGCAAGTCAGGTGGGCATGTCCTCCACTCTCAGAAAGAAAAAAGCAAAAGGAAAGAAAAACAGGTGATTAAAAAAACAAGCTGAGCTAATGTTACAAATGGATAACTGATACAAACTGAGAAATCAAGAAACCTGAAGTTATAGAATTCAATATCGAGTCCAGAATGCTGCAGTGTGGAAAATGAGTTACTGATCCTGAAGTTTGTGTTGACCCTCGCTGTAACAGTACAGGAGGCCACAGACTGATAGGCCAGGGTATATCAGTCATCTATCTGTAATATTAACTCAGCTTGTGTTTTTTTTTCCTTTTTTTCTCTCTCCCTCTCTGAGAGTGAAGGACATGCCCAGCTTGACCTGCTAGGCTTGTCCTCCTACTCTGCATTTTGCAACTCCCACATTCTTTTGTCTAAGTTCTCTACCTCTGCCTCCTAACTGCTCCCATTCACTCATTGACCACATAACCTTGTTTACAGTTTATCCTAGCTATCAGAGATCTCCGCTCCCCCACCCCACCCTCCCTGCAGCTTTACAAGCTTATTTTGTCTCCTTTTAAATTCTGACGAAGGGTCTCCGACCTGAAACATTGATTCTGTTTCTCTTCTCACAGATGCAGCTGACCTGACTGTTTCCAGCAGTTTCTGCTATGGTTTTAGATTTCCAGCATCTGCAGTTATTTTAAATTTTCTTTTCACTTGTCTAGATAGCAGCTTATCTGTGCCTGGGTTCCGGAAAAGTACCCATGCAAAGAGAGCAAAGGGTCATGGCCTGAAATATCTACCATCCCTTTGCCTCCACAGAGAGCAATTAGTCAGGATTGTTATTGTCCATTACTTTTTGGTGACCTGTGATAGAAGGTTCATCCCTGAATACTTGTGTGCTGGTATTTTGTTTGTTATCTTCATGGTTAAAGATTTTCCTTGATTCACACCGGTCCTTGTATAACTTCAGCTCGCCTAACTTACTGCCTTCAGAACAAGACAAAAGACTGAATTTATATATGTATAATTCTTTTTATAATCCTGCTTTCCAGTAATTGATGTAATTTTATTATGAGTGAAATGAACCATGAACACTGCAAACCTCCACAAATAAGTGTGATAAATGGCCAGGTGCCTGTTAATTGACTTTAGGCCTGACCATTGGTGCTTGACTCCCACTGAAGTAGTGTTTAGTTAGGTTCTGTTGTATTGCCTTCAGAGTTGCAAAGTGACAGAGAGCATTCCTGTGGCAAATGCCAGATGCCTTTGACCACCTTCTGTAGGTTGGATAGAAGAGTAAAACAAAACAAATGAGGTATGGTGGAAACTGTACATTTTGCAAAGTAATGCTTCTGAACATATGTTGAAAGTTTGGAGGTTCCAGAACAGTGAACTAAATTTGCCTACTTATAATGTGTTTATTTTCTATATTTTTAAAAAAAGACCTGCAGTCATATAGCATGTTTAATATCCTCTGTATGTCTTACAGCATATTTGAATTGTAACCAATCTCCCACAGCCAGCAATGTGCTAATAACCAGATTGATCTATTTTGTTCTAGTAATGTTGGTTTAGAGATGAACATGGTACAGCTTCTTGGGGAAAGGTTTCCCATCTTTTCTTCATCAATGGAGCCTCTGATTGTTCAGCACACTCTCTCTCAGTAAAGCACTAAAATGTCAGTCTAGATTTTGTGCTCAAGTGTCTCGAGTGGAGCTATGATTTTTGGCAAGTCTACTCACTGAATCATGGCCAATGCTGTAATAAAGTTTAACACTTTCCTTTTGTAGTGGATGGAGAATCTATACAAATGATCTCATCATGTGGTTGACAATGATCCTAAAATATCTTTGTCACTTGACAATCTTGTTTTTGATCCTTAATGTAGATTAGGATTGTCATCTTCCCAAAGTTTGTTTTGTGGTATCTAAAGATTAATGGTTCAGGCACTGCTGTAAGCAACCAAGGAAAATCACACTGGGGGAACTAAAGAAGTCATTTTAAATTTCCTTACATTATAATGCTGAAAATGGGTGGTGAGGCTGTTTGGCAATTTTGCATCATGCAATTTTGCATTGGCAGTCTTGTTTTGCATGCATCCACTGAGGAATATTATATTGGTATTCACATTTCGTGTCCTGCTTAAAGACACGTGTATCAAAAGAACTGATGAATTGGATAAAATGTGAATTTCACCAACTATTGTACTGATCACTATAAATGGTGCAAGAAGATTATTTTTGTGGGTTTTTCTGCTTATTTTAAGGATTGCCCATATAATAGTTGCAAGTATAATTTATTTTCCATTAACTTAAGACAGTGGTTTAATTGAATTCTATACTGATGCTGGTGATAACATCAAAATTGACAAAGCTTTCATCCTTGTACTGTGTGCCTTTGTGCAAAGGGGAGACTTCAGTGTCATAGAGCTGTACAGCACAGAAATGGGCCTTTTGGGCCAACTTGTCCCCGCTGACTGTGATGTCTATCTATGCTAATCCCATTTGCCTGCATAAAGCCAGTATTCCTCTACTCCTTTCTTATCTAAGTAGCTATCCAAGTGCCTTTCAGACGTTGTAATTGTTTCTGCCTCTAGTACCTCCTCTGGTACCTGGTTCCATTATACCCACCATGCCTTGTGTGGGGGGGGGGGAAAAATCTTCTCCCTCAGATCTCCTTTAAATTTATCCCCTCTCGCCTTAAACCTATGTCCTCTAGTTTTAGACCCTGCTGCACTGGGGATAAAGACTCTATCAACCCTATCATGACCCCTCACAATCTTATAAATCTCTATCATGTCATCCCTCAGCCTCCTACACTCCAATGAATACAAGCCTAGCATGTCCAACCTTTCCTTGTAACTAAAACCCTCTATTCCTGGTAACATCCTAGTAAATCCTTTCTGCACTCTAATGCTACCTCATCCTTGTAGTGTGGTGATCAGAATTGTGCAGAATACTCAGTGTGACCTAACCATCATTTTGTACAGATGCAACATGACAATCCAACTTGTATACTCAACACTTTGGCCTATGAAGGCAAGCATCTTGGATCCAGTGTGTTTTAACCTCTGGACCAGCCTATCGCGGGGGCCTTGTCAAAATCTTTGCTTGTTTGTGAATGAGTCTTGAACTTAGGACCTTAAACGGTTCTCGTAATTTTAATACTGCAGTTTATATAATGTTTTGCAGGAATTTGAAAGCTTTAACCATTTTTTTTGCATGATACAAATGTTTAAATTAGCAGATACTTACAAACTTTTATTGAATTTAGCAAGTTTTGTATGTGGTCACTTTCTGTCCCATGATTCTAGTCTGGCAAATTTGAGAATATGACTATATACTCTAACTTGTTGCATTGGGAAGGTTCATATGTAAACCTACTCTAAAATGGTGATGTAGAGTATTTCAAAAAGAAAATTAAATGAAATCCATTACAAATATTTGTTTGTCTCAGAAAATCCTTGTGAATTTGTCATTATTTCTGTTGGAATTAAATTGATGCTTCACTTGCAAACAATGCACATAGTGTACATCTACATTGTCAGAACCATCTGCTTGTTTTATTCCTATAAAGGCCCACTTTAATCTGGTACAGAATTGCTTAAAATGCTATTTTTATTTTCACAGCTGAAAAAATTAGATCAAGACGATGTCAAGTGGCATTTAGTTACGCTCCTCAGAATGACGATGAGCTAGAGCTGAAAATCGGTGAAATCATTGAAGTATTGGGTGAAGTAAGTATCCGCATATAAATAATGGTGTAAAATGATGAGTCACAGATACTATAGAAGAATAATTATTTACCTAGAATAATTGTACAGTCATCCATTTGTCAAATTTGAGAAGCTAGGGATTGTGGAACAGAGAGACTTGGGTTCAGTTTCAAAAATCACTAAGAGCATACGAAGAAGTTTGGGTGGGTGGGGGAGCGTGGAACAAGACACTGATGGAATGCTCAGGTGGTCTGGAATACAAGTGGATGGATTTTACCCTGCAGTATAAAAAGATATTTGTTAGAGTGCTAGAACATTGCATGTAATTCTGGCCACTGCATCTCACGAAGGCGACGTTGAGGTTGGAGATTCAGCAGAAAGGGTTAAATTATGAATACAGACTGTATTCCTTGGGTGTAAGGATAAAGTGGTTTTAATTGAGATTGATGCAAGAATTTGATAGAATAGAAAGTGAAATTATTTTATCTGTTGGGGGTGGTGGAGGGGTGATTGGAGGAGTATTAATAAAATAGTGTAACAACCTTAAAATTAGAGCAATTTGGCAGCCTCTCCAAACTGAGTTGTAGGCGATTCATTGCTGTGAGAGCACCAGCCAAGGGCAGATTTTTGGCACGGCAACATATGGTGGGGAGGGCAGGGGATTCATGCCATCTTCTTGGTACCCAGGTTCCCAGCACCACAATATGCAGACTGAATGCATTGTCTTTTTTAAAGTCCAGCAGAGTATGTACCTGTGAGTGTTCAGACTGGAGGGTCAAGAGTGCTGTAATAAATTGGAGCTCTGTGGGGTAGTGCTAAGTAGGGTGTGTGTGCATTCCACACAATCGCTAATTTCATTGGATGGCATACCCTCTTTCTGCACTTAACATCGAGATGGGGGACGGTGTGGAGTGTAGAAAAGCATACCTAAAATCACAGGATCATGTGTATTACAATTGCAGAAGTTTTATACATTGTTAATTACTGTCTAAAGATCGGTTCAAAGCTCTGCAGTGGGTATGAGCTGTGGTAGGCAATTGGAAAGATGAGATTCTATGAACACCTCAATGATGGTGCAGACTAACATAGATGCAAAGGGGGAGACTGTATAGTTAGCAGAATTCTTCAACTGGAAGTGCTTAGTATCTTTGTCTTCATCCAAAGTCACAGAAGTTTGTCTTTAGCCAATTTGATTTGCTTCACTGAAATTGAAATATGTTTGAGTACATAGGTATAGCAATGTTTGTTGTGCAATGAAATATCCCATCTTAGAGCTGAACTCTTGTGTTACAAAATTAGTCATGAGTCCGATGAGGTTTTCCCAGTACAGCCTCAGCATTGGCATCCACCAGTCGAAAGTGGAAAATTGCTAAGGAAACCCAGTCCGCAAAAAGCTGGACAAATCCAATCTAAGTTAATATGACCTTCAATCATTAGCAAAGTGTTGGATTGTATTGCTATCAATATTGTCAAATTGCACTTAGTAACAACCTTCTCATGGTTGCCTTCTACCACGATTGTTCAACTGCAGACCTCGTTACGACATTGTTCCAAATATGGACAACAAAGTTGAATTTCAGAGGTAGAGGTACTGTATTTCACTGCCTTTAAGAAGCCCTTGGTTTAGTTTTCTTCAGCAGCTTTTACAATGAACTTTCTTCCATCATAAGGTCAGAACCAGGGATTTTTACTCAGGGTTATACAATGTTCAGTCATACTAGCACCTCGTTAGATAAGGAAGTGCTCAGTAAGGAAGATTGCCTCAGATTTCTGGGCAGCAGTGTGTTTGCAAACTTCTGATGTGCAGTGTAATTCTATACAAGTTTCATGAAATAAGCCATGTAACATCAGTGTTCATTTTCAGCTGTCTTTGTGTGCTGGTGTATCACACAGATCTAAGTGCTGATCTGAAAGTGGCCTCCAAGCAAGTGTTGCCCTAGGTTATAACATATTTTCTCCCCATTATATTATTGGAAAAGCTGTCTTGTAACTCATGGAATGAAGGGCTGGTTATCTGTAGGATGGATTTTGGAATCCACTCTTACCCACCTAACATAACAACTCCCTCTTTCTCACTACAAGGATCTATTGTATTTTCGAACCCTTCATTTCTTAGCTTATACCACTAATATCACATAACTTAATGAAATGTTTGTCACCTTTCAATCTTTATGATGACTGGACCAACAGAAATGTGATTGACTCTGACATGCCTAGTAATAGACTACCAAACCACTCTATTAAAGCAAGATGAAAGTGGATAGGCCACCCAGACTTTGTTACTGCAAAGGAGTAACCCAACCCAGACAATCCTGCAAAGTCTTCTTTATGAACTTTTGGTGACTTCTGCAAAATTGTATGAAATGTCTCTGAGGTTAGTCAAGTAACAATTTTGTATAGTGATACACACAGAATTGTACCTTTTCGAGTGATGTCCCAGAGTCCTCCATGATGATCTACCACCAAAACAAAACCACTAGAGGTGGTGTTACAGCTCTATACAATCAGGAGGGAGTGATCCTGTTATTTCAAAGTAATGACTCTGGACACCTGAATTGCCTTGGCATGAATTCAAACATGAGCAAGGAACTCTCCTGATTATCATTTGCCACCCTTTCTACGCTGAATAATTATTATTCCATGCCAAGCACTATCTGGTAGAAGCATCAAGGAAAGTTATTGTAGGTGAGGGACCATATCAATCACTTAATATTGGCTTGTTAGCATTACTGTTGATTGCACTAATTTAATTGTGGAAGGCATAACGTACAAGCTTGGTTCCGGAAAAATAACTAACAGGAATGAGAAATCTTCCTGACTCTCTTCTCGCTAGCGCTTGTCTCAAATAAATCTTAAATATCCATTGGTGGGATTGACTAACACAGTTAGTGAAGAAAGAATCCCAATTTTCCATTGAAGATGCCTTTGATTGTAATGTGAATGGCAAATGTCCCTTACTCTGCTATTAGCATGCAAATGCTGAGTTCGGGAGGCAATGTTATGCCAGACTACAAGGTTACAGTTTGTGATCGAATACAGTTTTGCTGCTGTTGATAATTCAAAGCTTCTCATTTCTGAGTTTTGAACTGTTCTGAATCTGTCCCTTTCAGCATTATTATTGACACACAACATGATAGGCGGTGTTGGTGTGAAAATGGGACTTTGCTTCCACAAGGAATGTGCGGTGGTCGTTTATACTAAAATAATTTTAACTTCCTGTGCTGCTAATTTTTCAAGCCTTCAGTTTGTTCTTGTTAAGGAGATAACAGGTGAATAACATGTTTACTCGAATTCCAGATGAGTGCTTTCCTCCATGACACTGTTTCCATACTACACTTTTTGAGAAATTTGAAGAGCAAAAAATGAGCTGAAAGAAGTCCTGCCATATTAAAGTATGGCCCATTATTTTTATCAGCCCCTCCCTCCCCATGGGATCTTTGAGGTAGCTTGCCAATTTAGTTTTAGTTTGTCTTTGATCATGGGCTGTTTTGTGCTGTGATCTCATGATCATTTAAATACTGAGTTAAGCTTGTCCATCTGTTTTCAGTCAAGAACCAACTTTAGGGTTGTTTTGGATTTGTGTCAGGACAAACTATGTTGCCAAGATTAAGTTTTAAAGTAAAAGCTGGAGCTAGGTTTTGGCTTCCAGTGAACTGGAGAGATGTTCTGCAAAAGAGTAGTGATGTTATGCCACTTAGTGACGCAGAATCAAATGGGAGTAGTATTAGATAAAATGCCCACAGCAAGGAATCAAATAAACTCCATACATTGGAAAGAAGGAAGGATGCTCAGACTGATAGCTAAATAGCATCAATTCCAAAAATATCTATTCATCTGTGTCATAGATGGAATCAAAGAATCTGGAAGCTTTTTACTGAAGCATTACCCTCACAGTATTCCTTCTGTAACCAGCTTTATTATTCTATTTTACTTAGCCCAAGGGCAATGCAAGGAAGGGGTTGGGTAATGTTTGGAAAGCAGGTGGGAATCACAATTAGAAGACTAGATTTTATTCCATTTGGAAGCCCATCTCTGCTGCAAAATGTGTTTTGGTTACTGCTAATGCCTTTTTCCATATTTTAGCCTTTAACATCCCTTCCAGCAAATGTTTTTCTAGTGAAGTTGGTAAATTCTGATTATTACCACTGTAATATATGATGATGCAACAAATCTCTGATTTTTTTGACCCAAACTCCAAAACTCTGACTGCCAATCTGATTGATTTATATTAAAATCAATGTACGCCTTAATGGTAGAATTCTTTGCAGTTTGTGTTTACTGATGTGTACATTTTTCTTTCCAACTCTCAATTGTAATCTATTCTCTTTTAAAAGTATAAAATCTTGTGCAGTCCTCAGGTTAGTGTAAGATCTAAAGATCATCTTTATACAATGACATAAAGGATGATTTTGTGTTCTCTGTACTCAATATGTTTCCAATTTCAGTATTTAGACTGTAGAACAATTCTAATTCTGCTAATTCTGAGGAAGGAAATGATCTGCCGTGACTAATTTCCAGGAAAAAAGAAATTGCTTCTGAACTGAGCAGCTTGCTAAGCTATTTCAGTGGGATGGAGGTCGTACACACACACTTATAGGCCAGACGGTGCAAGGTCAGCAGATTTCCTTCCCTGAAGGATATTAGTGAAGCAGATGCTTTGTTTGAACCAAATCTTGTAGTTTCATGGTCACTATTAAATATGCTATTCTATTGTTTGTAACCCAGATTAACACACATTGCTGTAGATTTGCAGAATTGGATTAGTGTCTTTTATTCTTTCAACTGAGCTGCAATATCATTGTAAGAGAAGGGAGAAGCAGATTCTGATTTAACATGATCTACATTCGCATCCATTTGAAAACAGCAGTTGGTGAGCATAAACTTGTGGGGACTCGTGGAGTATAGGGGTAAACAGAATAAGAAAATAATATTAAAAATTAAGATGGAAAAGTTATTTATCCTCTTGGTATTTTTTGTCTTGTGCTGTGTTTTATACCAGAATATTATTTTTATGTAGAGGCTTTCTGTCTTTGCACATAAACTGTAACAATAGTACTCTTATGCTTATCCATTAAAAGCACTTGATGGCATGGTTAGTAAGTATGCTACTTATTATGGAACTTAGCCATACAAACCAGGAAAAAACCTCTATAGGGAATTCTCTGATCTGATCTGATCCAAGGCAATAATGCAGATGTTATAATTGGTCTTATTGTATCAGGCATATAAAAGAATTAAAATCTGCCAGAATTGTTTTGTTTTGCATTATTTCTTGCTGGAAGCCGGCTGAGTTGGTTGAGAATTTGGAACTGTAAATCTAAGTACCAGGGAAGGAATGATGCACTTAACTATTTCATTGCCAATAAACTCAAGGCCTTGGTCCATGACACTGCAGTGACTAGCTGATGACTGGGTTTCCATGTGTCACATCTCAAGTTCCTGCCACAGCGCTGCCCTGATAGGGTTTGACAGCCCACACAATCAAAGATGCTTCAAAATAATTTAAATTATTTAAAAAAAAATCTAATTGAACAATGACTAAATAATTAAAAGCATAAACAGTGGGGGGAAACCTTAGATTTGGTCACATTTTAATTATGGGCAGTGATCTCATTCAACTGAATTGGCCTGCATTTGATGATCAGCTATGGCTGGCATAAAGCTGAAGAGCCAGATATTAAACTTAAGTGGCCCCATGCCACAGGTTGTTACTGAAGGCCTTGGGACTCTAAGATGAGAATGGGAGGTCAGAAGCGTGAGCATCTTGACATCCCACTCATTCCACGTTAATGTGCTGCAGTGCACAGGTGTGGAAATACAAAAAAAACCACTGATGCATGTACTGCACGTGTGAATCTGTCTGCTGGCCTTCAATTCCAGCCTAATGTTTTACGATTTCAGACTTGCGCATCATAAAAGTAGGTGTACACAAGCTTGCTCAATGCAATTCATAAATTTTATTTGAATTTTTGGATTCCAAATCACCATAGTTCATAAAACATAGTTATTCTGTTTGCATATAAAGTACTTGGCTGGACATGATGTCTTCTGCCTAGCTTATTTGTGTCATAATTCAAGTATATAATTTGTGCCAAAGAAACCCAAAGGAATAATTAGTAGTACAAAAATATCTTTTCCCTTATTACCAAATGCAGTTGCACAATAGGAAATTAACTTTGGCTTTGAATTAAACCTTACTGTCCAATTTATGAGAAGTATTAGTGAATTGAATAAGCGAGTTTACAGTCTGTTAGGGTGCCAGTTTAGTTCAGTGAAAGTTGGAATCATTTTTGAAGTACAGGACCTCCCCAGCTTATGAACACCTGACTTATAGAGTCATGGAGTTATAGTTGCACAGCATGGAAAAGGGCCTTCAGCCCAATACGTCCATCCCATTTGACTGTGTTTGGCCCCATATCCCTCTAGGCCTTTTCTATCCACATGTTCAAATGTCTTTTAAACATTAATTGTACTGCCTTTACAGCTTTCCCTGGTAGCTCGTTCCATATACCCACACCCTCTGCGTGGAGAAAGTTGCCTCTCGGGTTCCTTTTAAATGTTTCCCCTCTTGCGTTAAATCTTGCCCTTTAGTTTTTGACTCCCCTACCCTGGGAAAAGACTGTGATTATTCACTTTATGTACTCATAATTTTTATATACCTCTATAAGGTCACTGCTCAACCCCCTACGCTTCAGGGGATAAAAGCCCCCGCCTATCGAGCCTGTCCTTATAATTCAAGTCCTTCAGTCCCAGTAACCTCCTTGTGAATCTTTTCTGCACCCTTTCCAGCTGAACAACATCCTTCCTATAGCTGGGCAACCAGATGCACACAATACTCCAAGTATGAGTCTCGCCAACGACTTGTACAGCTGTAACATGAATTCCCAGCTCCTATACTTAATGCCTGACTGGTGAAGGCAAGCGTGCCAAACATCACCTTCACCACCCTGTCTACTTGTGTCACCACGTTCAGGGAAAGTAGCTGTAGCTCTAGATCTCTCTGTTCTACAACACTCTCCAGGGCCCTACCATTTACTGTTACCTTGCACTTGAATGAGTAAATTCCATTTGCCATTCCTTGGCCTACTTCCCCAGTTCAACTAGATCCCATTGTAATCTTAGATAGCCTTCTTCACTACACCACCAATTTTGATGTCATCCACAAACTTAATGACCATGTTAACAACAATGTCATCCAAATTGTTAATATAGATGACAAACAGTGGATTTAGCACAGACCCCTGTGACACACCACTGGTCACAAGCCTCTAATCTGAATCACAACCCTCCACTACCGCACTCTGATTCCTTCCACTAAGCTAATTTTGTATCCAATTGGCTAACTTACCCTGGATCCCTTGTGATCTAACCTTCCAGACTAGCCTACCATGCGGACCTTGTCAAAGGTCTTCCATGTAGATGATGTTTACCACTCTGCCCTTGTCAATCCTCTTTGTCACCTCTTCAAAAAACTTAATCAAATTTGTGAGACATAATTTTCCACGCACAAAGCCATGCTGACTATTCCTAATCAGTCCTTGCCTTTTCAAGTGCTGGTAGATCCTGTCCTTTTAGAATCCCCTCCGGTAGTTTCCCACCACTGATGTTAGGCTCACTGGCCTATTGTTCCCTGGCTTGTCCTTGCAGCCCTTCTTAAAGGCAGTCCATTAGCTACCCTCCAGTATCTCACCCACTGCTAAAGATGATACACATATCTCTTCCAGGGCACCAGTAATTTCTTCCCTGGCTTCCCACAATGTCCTACGATACACTTGAACAGTCCCTGGGGATTTATCCACCTTAATATGCCTTAACACTGCCAGCATCTCTTCTTTGGTAATGTAGATATGTTCCAATACATCACTATTCATTTCCCTTAATTCCTTAGCCTCCATGACCTTCTCCATGATAAATACAGATGAGAAATATTCATTTAAGACCTTGCCCACCTCCTCTGGCTCCACACATAGATGAGAACATTGATCTTTAAGAGGACCTATTCTTTCCCTAGTTACCTTTTTGCTCTTAATATACTTGTAGAGTCTCTTAGCTTTGGCAGATAAGATAAAGGAGAATCCTATCTCATGTCCTCTTTATGCCCTCCTTATCCCCTTCTTGAGAGTCAGAAATGTAGGAGTACACTTGAGGGATTTGCTTGATCCCACTTGACATCTGCTGCCTTCTTTCTCCTGACCAGGGCCTCAATATCCCTCATCAGTCAGGGTTCACTAATCCCGCCAGCCTTGCTCTTCCCTCTAACAGGAACATGTTATCCTTGAACTCTTCCTATCTCACTTTTTAAAGCCTCCCACTTGCCAGACATCCCTTTACCTGCTAACAGTCTCTCTCAATCAACCTTTGCAAGCTTCTGTCTAATGCCTTCAAAATTAGCCTTGCCATAATTTAGGATGTTAACTTGTGAACCAGGTCTATCTTTTACCATAACTATCTAAAAACTAATAGAATTATGGTCATTAGTCCCAAAATACTCCCCCACTGAATTTCAGTCACTTGCCCTGCCTTGTTGCCCAATAGGAGGATCAGTGGGGCTGTGGTGGGGCCTTCAACATTTTCTTTGAGAAAACGTTCCTGGACACATTTAACAAATTCTGCCCCAACCAACCCTTTGCACTATGGTAGTCCCAGTCAGTATGAGGGTAGATGAAATCACCTGCTATTACAGCCCTATTATTCTTGCAGCTGTCTGTGATCTCCCTATATAATTTGCTTTTGTAATTCCTGTGGAGTTTTGGGAGGCCTAGAAAGCAACCCTATCAAATTGATCACTCCCTTCTCATTTCTAATTTCCACCTTTGTGGCCTCACTGGATGATTCCCTAAAAATATCCTCCCTAAGTACTGCCATTATGTTTTCTCTAATCACCCTCCTCCTCCACTCCCCACCGCCCCCACTTCATGCCTGCAACATCTGTACCCTGAAACACTGAGCTGCCAGTCCTGCCCCTCCCTCAACCATGTTTCTGTTATGGCTATAATATTATTCCCAGTCCCAAGTGCCAATCCATGCCCTGAGTTCCTCTGCCTTACCTGTCAGGCTTCTTGTATTAAAATAAATGCAGTTTCGTCTATCAGACCTTCCTTGCTCCCTCTCTTGCTCCTGCATGTCTTGCCTACTGAACTTTCTCACTTTAACATTTATATTTGCCTTAACTTTCCCATCTGCTATGGTACTGCTTTGGGTCTCATATGCCTGCCAGACTGGTTTAAACCCTCCCGAGTGGCACAAGTAAATCTCTCTGCCAGGATATTGTTTCCCCTTCAGTTCGGGCGCAACCCATCTCTCATGTACAAGTCCCACCTGCCCTGGAATAGAGTCCAATGATCCATATACCTGAAACCTTCTCTCCTGCACCACTCTTGAGCCACGTATTTAACTGTACTATTTTCCTATTTCTTGTCTCACTAGTTCATGGCACAGAAGAAATCCCGAGATTACAACCCTGGCAGTCTTGTTTTTTAACTTGCTCCTTAACTCCCTGAATTGTCTTTGCAGGATCTCATCTCCCTTCCTGCCTATGTCATTGGTACCAATATGGATCATGACCACCAGCTACTCACCATTCCCTTTTCAGAATATCCTGTGCCCGCTCAGAAACATCCTTGACCCTGGCACTAGGGAGGCAACATACCACCTTGGAGTCTTGCTTGCATCCACAGAAGTGCCCATCTGTGCTCCTGAAAATAGTGTCCCCTATCACTATTGCTCACCTAGACTTTGCCCTACCTTGCTTCACGACATAGCCAGTTATGGTGCCACTGTTCTGGCGGTAGCTACTGCTGCTCTTTTCACCTGAGAGGCTATCTCCCCCCTCTAACAGCATTCAGAATGGTGTACTTGTTTGAGAGGGGGATAGCCACAGGAGACTCCTGCACTACCTGTCTGTCTCTCCTGGCAGTTACCCATTTATCTGACTGAAACTTTTGGTGTGACTACCTCTCTGAAACTACTATCTATGACACTCTTTGCCTCCTGCATACTCCTCGGTTAGTCCAACTGCTGTTCCAGCCGATCCATGCAGTCTGATAGGAGCTGCAGCTGTCCCTCTTCCTGCAAACATAGTCGTCACAGACACTTGACAGCTCCCTGATCTCCTACATCTAACAGGAGAATACCACTCCGCTGACTGACATAACTGTCACTTTGATGAACTCTTTTTAACAAAAAACTAGTGGACTTAAGAAAAAGGAAACCCCTTATCTTGCCTTTACCTTGTTGCTGATCGTCCTCGCCGAAGCCCGAGTTTCACCAAAGCCTGCACTTTAACCTATCAACAGCAATTCCACCTCAAAGCAGCCCTTCTCAAAATCCGTTAGATTCTGCCTCCCTTTTATTCGCTGTTATGGTGGTCACTAATGAAACTAACAATGGCTTACCTGCATACAAAGGAGTGTTTGGGAGACCAGTTGGGTGGATTTGCTGGCTGCTTCAGGGCTGCAGGCATCTTCTGTTGTGTGGAACTTGATTTGCGGCCACGTTTCTGACTTGCAAACTGTTCAGGTTATGAACCGTTTACAGGAATGGAAACCTGTTGTAACTTGGAGAGGACCTATATGTGTAAGATTTTTCTCCCAGCAAGCCTGGAGCCTATGGAAGTTTTGCTTTAAGATTATTCTATTGAATATTTGATTATCTGGATTTTGTAAATCAAAGTGACTATTTAACTATATGAAACTTATTTTGCTATACTTGGCCCTTATTAAGTTGGTTTCATCAATATGAAATTTTTTGCTTTAAGACTCTGGTTTCCGAAATTCAAAGATTAATTAGAATGCAAACAAAAATTCATTGCTCTGATTTTGGGGGAGAAGCAACCTGCAATCTAGATGTAGGTTATATTTTATCATACACAAAAATAATGTATGCCTGAATAGTTCTAAGATAGCCTAATTCCTTCAAAGTCATCCATGAATTTCGACTAGGAGCTGGACAACAATATCTTTTGGACGTTGGTTAAGTATAAGCAGTATACTCAAAAATTTAATTCCTGGAGGCAGGAGTTGGGTCTCCATTGGTGAATCGGTGGTGGAGGGGGTCAGCAGCTTGAAATTCCTGGGTGTTAACGTATCGGATGATCTGTCCTGGACCCAGCACATAGGTGTAATCACAAGGAAGGTGCACCAGCATCTTTACTTAAAGGGTTAGGGAGATTCAGCACATCACCGAACATTCTAACAAACTTCGACAAAGATACTGCTGAAGGTATCCTGACTGGTTGCATCATTTGGCAATTCGAATGTGCAGGAACCAAAGAAGCTGCAGAGAGAAGTGGACTCAGCCCAAATACATCACAGGCACATCTCTCTCGAATATCAGTAATATCTCTGTGACATACTGCTGCAAGAAGGCAACATCTATCATCAAAGATACCCACCATCCAGGCCATGCCATCCTCTTGCAGCTGTCATCAGGCAAGAGGTACAGAGGCCTGAAGTCACACACCACCAGGTTCAAGAACAGCTACCTCCCTTCAGTCATTCGGTTCTTGAACCAGCCTGCACAACCCTAATCATAACCTCAGTACAGCAACACTATGACCACTTTCCACTACAATGGCTTTGTCTTTTTTTGTTTTAATTTGTTCTTCCTTGTAAAAAAAATTGTGTATAATTTATATTTAATTTATGTTTTTCTCGTGAATGCTGCTTATCTGATACTGTGTGCCTGTGGTGATGCTGCTACAAGAAAGTTTTTAATTGCACCTGTGCGTACATATACTTGTGCATATGACAATAAACTTGACTTTGATTTATGAGATTACATTGAATGTATGTAGAGCCTTGGAATGCTTTAATTGCAATGAATTACTCTTGAAGTGTGATCAATGTCTCCAAATGTCGCAGCCAGTCTCCATTCAGCAATGTTCCACAAATAAAATAAATAAAATTTTGTCCTTATTTAGTGGTTGAATGAGGAACAGTAGCCAGGATGCAGGGTGAACAGTGCTTTGTGATCTTGCACAACAACCCACACTAGGTTGTTACCATCTCACTGAAAGGGCAGTGTCCATTTCAATGCAGTACTTCCTTAGCATTCTGTTGACGTATGTCCAGGATATCTTTTCTCTCCCTAGCCTTTTCACCCTCTACTCACTTTCATCTTTCCTGAAGTTGACCCGTGTTTTATTGATCTTTCAAACCAATGATCACTAATACTAAAATAAGTTGCAGATATTTTAGTGAGTAATGTTATTTGTTTCAGTGTAGCTATAAAATTAATTGCTTAATATATTTTCTTCTGTAGATTCAAAAGACTTTCTACCTATAAAATGGAGAATTGCAGGAGTAGGTCTTTGGGCTTTTTGAACTGCTCTCCCATTCAGTATGATCAAGGGTGAACCTCTATTTCAATACTACATTGCCGCTCTATTCCCATGTCTTTTGATACCTTTGCATCTGGAAATTTTTCTCCTCAAATAAATTCAGCCACTTGGCTCCACACCCTTTGTGGTGGACAATTCCACAGATTCAGAAGAAATTTCTGCTCAACTCTGTCCTAAATATCTTGCCCCATAACCTGAGTCTGTGACCTTTGGTTGTAGACATCCTAGCCAGAAGAAATATCATTTGTCCTTTTGAGCCCTGTTGCAATTTCGTACATACCAATAAGATTTCCTTTCATTCTTCTAAATTCAAATGAAGGGAAGCATAGTTGATCCAATCTTTCCTCGTATGGCAGTCCTACCATCTGAGGAATTCATCTGGTGATCCTTCGTTGCATTCCCTCTGAGGCAAGTATATCAATTCCTAGGTAGAAATGCCAATATGTACAATCTTGGTGTGCACTCGCCAAGTCTCTGGATAATTGTAGTAAGACAACCTTCTGTACCGAAAACCTCTTGCAATGAATTACAATGTACCATTTACCTCCTTACCTGCCTGTTGCACCTGCATGTTTGGTTTCATTGATAGGTACACAAAAACACTCATCCCTTTATACATCAATATTTCCTTGTGTCTCATTATTTAAATTATACTCTGCCAAAGTGGATAATTCACAATTGCATCCACCATGTATTTTCCTACTCACTTGCTTAAATTGTGTCGAAACCTCTTTTTATCCTCTTTGCAATTTGCACTCCACCTAGTTTTTATGTTGTGGCTAACTTTGAAATATTACATTCAGTTCCCCCATGTAAACCATTGATCTATCCTCTTGATAGCTAGGGCTCAGCTACTGATCCCTGTGGTATCCCACTGGTCATTGTCTGTCATCCTGATTAAAACCATTTATCACTTCTCTGTTTCCTGTCTGTCAACAAAATTTTTAATCTATGCATGTGTATTACTCTCAATCCCATGTACTTCAATTGCACACACAAGTATCTTAAGTGGGATTTTATCAAAGGCCTTTTGAATATCTAAATGCACCACATTCACTTGTTCTCCTTATCTATCAGTCCCATCCTCAAAGAAAGACACCAGCAGCTTTGTCAAATATGAATCCATGTGGACTTTGTCTAACCCCACTGATATTTATTGTATCCTGTTATAAGATTATTTGTAATAGACTTTAGCATCTTCCCCATTACTGATGTTGAGCTAACCACTCAGTAGTTCCTCTTTCTTTTTCTCCTTTTTCAAACAGAGGACGGCAAATGTAACTCCACTGATCTGCAGGAACTGTTCCCATACACTGGCTTCTTCTTCCAAAATTTTACAGATTATCTCTGGCTACCCCTTTTAGTACTCTGGGATGCAGATTATCAGTCCTATTAATTTCTCCCACACTTTTTTTTGACTAATACTAATTTTCTTTAATTCTTTCTTTTCATTAGATTCTTGGTGCCCTGGTAATTCCGGGAAACTACTTCTGTTATTTTCTGTGCAAGTAGAACCAAAGTATTTGTTTAATTACTCTGCCATTATTTTGTTCCCCATTATAAATTCTTCCATTTCTGATTGTAAGGGGCCTGCATTTAACTTCACTTCATAAGAACACAAGAAAGTAGAAACAGCAGTAGGCCATTTGGCCTTTCATGCCTGCCTGCCATTTGATATGATCATGACAGATCTGTCCCAGTCCTCATCTCCCCTGCTGTTCCCCATAGCCTGCAATTCATGATCTTTCAAAAATGTATCCTCTTCCTTTTTTAATACCCCTGGTGAATTGGTCTCCACTTTCCCACAATAAACTCCATTTACCAAGTTTTTGCCTAGTCACTCAACCTCTGTCCTGCTGCAGATTGCTAATATTCTCTTTGCAACATGCCCTCCATCTTATTTACAATAATCTTCGTATTTTTGCATATCTATAGAAGCTTTTACAGTTGGCTTTTATCTTCCTTGCAAATTTAATCTCATGCAGTATTTTTGCTCTGCTAATTGGTCTCTTGACCTCTTTTTATTTTTTGCTGAATTCTAAACTGTTCCCAATCCTTAAGCCTGCTACTTTATTTCTGGCAACTTTATATAATACTTCTGTGTATCTAATACTATCCTAACAACCATTGTTAGCTACAGTTGGATTGATTTTTCCCTTTGTGTTTTTGTGCCAGAAAGCAATGTATAACAGATGCAGCTCTTGCATTCATTCCTTAAATGTTGGCCGTTGCCTATCCACTGTCATGCTGTTCAGTTAAGCTCCTATTTCAATTCCAATGCTTTTGTATTGACTTAAAATTTGAATATACTTTGTTTAATATATATTTCCCTTGTAAGTGTTGTTTAATTTATATTTCCCTTGTAAGTGTTGTGTATCTGATGCTATGTGCCTATGCTTTTGTTGCACCTGTGCATACATGTACTTGTGCATGTGACAATAAACTGACATTTTGACTTTGACTTTGTAGTTTCTTATGTTTGCATTTAGGACCCTAGTTTTGGTTTGAACTGTTTCACTTTCCATCTCCATCATTAATTTATGCAAAATTTATTTTTGAATTTGGTAATGTAGGTAGACCTTTTATTGTCTATAACCAGTTTCCATGACAAGATGGTGGTGAGTTGCCCACTTGAACTTCAAGTGATTTGTGTGTCTGTAATGATTTTGGATAAGGATTTAGTACAGGAGCATTGCAGAAAAGGTTATTTTACCGTATCAGCATGAGTGTGTGAATTGACACTTGGAGGTTATGATTTTCTCCTGATACTTTGACATTCTTGTCCTGGTCAGTGGCTCAGTTTGCAGGGGACAGAGATGCTCTTGAAATGTCTATGGTTGCTGTAATGCACCCTGTAGATTTGTACCTTTATATTAAGTCCAATGGTAGGGTCACCACTGAAACTGATTGCTTTGTCCTAAATGGTTTTTCGCTCCTTGACAGGTGCTCCTGCAGTTTCATTACACTTTTGTGTCCCTGCCATATTATAAATACTTGGCCTAACTAGGCAAACTGCACTGGTTGGCAAGCAAATATTCTCTGTAGAATAAACTTTTGCAATTAAGATATCTTTATTAGTCACATGTACATTGAAATACACAGTGAAATGCATCTTTTGCTTAGAGTGTTCTGGGGGCAGCCCACAAGTATCGCCATGCTTCCGGCGCCAACATAGCATGCCCACAACTCTGTAACCTATATACTTTTTGCAATGTGGGAGGAACTCGGAGCACCTGGAGGAAACCCACGCAGACACGGGTAGAACGTACAAACTCCTTACTGACAGGGGCCGGAATTGAACCTGGGTTGCTGGTGCTGTAATAGCATTACGCTAACCGCTGCACTACCATGCCTGCCCCATTGAAGACTATTGTCCTGTTTCTTGTAATTTGAACTGATAGTACAATTAATCTGTAAAGTAGCTTGATTGGCTGACAGGGCCCCATGATCAAAAATTAAAGAGAGGCCTGTAAAGTGTTGTTGCTTTGTACTAATCTGAACCTTTTATATGCAAGACAAACAGTTTATTACATACTATATAATATTCAGTGCACCATCTTTGATAATGGTAGTTAACTTATACTTTCACAATATGTCATAGCCAAATGTTTTTGCCCACTATTTAGTTTTCTCACCTCCTCCACAAACTTAATGTAAAGTCAACATATAAAAAAACCTAAGCATTGCAAAGGAAGTTTATTGCTGTAGTACGCCCTTGTCAAAAAAGTGTCACTTTTTCACATAATATGTTTAAGCTGTTACTTTTTTCTGGCTATCATACGTTGCGTTGGTGCTGCACTTCAAAACTAATTGGTTGACTATAAAGTGTTGGGATAATTTGCTATCTAACTGGAAGTTTTGTTTTTATCCTCTATTTCCTTTTTACTTGAAGGTCGATAGGTTATTTTTAGCATGAAGTAGATTCCAATCTAGACTACAAACTGAAAGCTTCTATTCAAATGTTCCTGTTGATATAAGCATACAAGCATTACTGTGGTTTGGCCCTCTGGTAGATTTGCTCATGGATAGGAATTGAGATTTCAGTAACAACTTGAATTTATTGCATAAAGAATTTCTTAACATAAAGGTTGGCAATAAGGAAGAAATTGATTGGCACAATGGGGGTGGTGACCCCAGAAAGGTTTTGTAGGTGACTTTAAAAGAATGTGCAAAGATGATGGGATTTTAGATAATTATGTTATTGCCAGAGATGCCGTTGTCAAATGATTCATTGTAACAGAATAGTAAAGAGTGAAGAGAAATGCAGCACCAGGTAAGCAGAGAGCAGCACCTAGAAGTCATTGCCTGAGATGGTTTGGGCAAGGATGCAGTGGGCAATAATCTATTTATATAGTCTGTTTTATTGAAGAGAAACACCCCTTGGTGATTCACAAAGATAAATTGTAAAGGAGAAAAATTAGAAGGACTGAGCCAAAGAGAGAGGGTTGTACACCATTTTTGTTAGAGGTAGGTTTAAGTAGGATCTATAAAATACATTATGGACATGTTAAAATAGGATTCTTTATAAATATGTTGCCAGTGAAGCTGAATCTGAATACCCTTCCTGTAGAAAAATTTGTTTTCTGGAGATTAGATTTTCTTTCCTCTTAATGATTTGAAAAAGCTTTTTTTTAGAAAAAAACTATCTTCTAAAGTACACATTGCATAAATCATGCTGTGCTTTGTTACATTTGCATTCAAAAGTTGATATTGTACTCCCCAAAATACTTATTTCCAGTATCAGATGGGAAGGGAGGCATTATTTCTGTGTTATCCAGCTTATTTATTGCAATTAAGGGTTGGACTTGGTTGCTGTAGGGGAGCTATGTGGGAGGGAAGGGTTAGATACATCTTAGAGCAGGATAAAACGTCGGCACAACATTGTGGGCTGAAGGGCCTGTACTATGCTGTAATGTTCTATGTTCTATAAGGAAGCAAAGGTGTACACCAGGAGGGACAACCCCTAGCCCTCTAATAACCATTAAGCACTTGTGCATACTTATTTAAAGTACCCCTCCGAAAGTGTTGAAATTTAAATGCCTGAGTGGAAGAGAATTGGAGAAGCAAAGGGATTTAAGGAATAAATTCCAGAGCTTGGTGAGATGGTCACCATGATGAAGCAAAAGCACCAGGAGAAATAATAGGTAGACTTGGGAGGAGAGCAGGTGTAGTGGTAGTATTGTGGCTAGTGGGGTTATGGACTCCACCATGTGCGACCATGACAGATGGTTGAGAATTTTAAATTGGTGCTGTAAAGTGATGTGAGTCATTATAAATTGTCAAGGACTTGGTGATGGTTAAGTGGGACTTGGTATATCATTGCAAACAGGCAGCATAGGTTTGATTGAGCTGAATTTTGCAGAAAACGTCAGGTTGGATAGGAGAATATTAGATGAAGACATGCATGACTGGGGCAGCAGCATGTGGGCTAAAGGGGACCAGAGGTCAGCAGTTATAGAAGCTGCACCCCCTGGGATGAATATTATGATATAATTGAACTGTGGTTCACCTGGACTTGGTAGCTGGAAAAGGCTATTGGAGTTGGTAACTTGTTGGTTTTCTTTTCCATCTCCCAATAATACTTGGGGCCACACTAGGGCTCAGATCATGATGAGGCCACTTAAGGTTCTAACATGGAACCAACAGCAAGTACATGCTTTTAATATGGATTATTGGATGTCAAATCGGTGAAGAAGTTAGTACAGAGGCACCTCTGTAATGGTAGTTTGCAGAGCTTGGTATCCAGCAAGATTTAAAGGTTACTGCACATTTTTCCCTGAGATATGGATGCACCAGTGAAGCTTCCTCTTGGAACCAAGCATGACTGGGAAACAGTGTAGAGGCCACCCAGAGAAAGACACACTAGTAGAAGAGGGAGATGGGCTCTCAGCAGAGAGTCGTGTCAGCACAATGTCTAGTCCTCTAACTTAGCTGCACTGTAATATCTGAGCTGGTAGTGGCAACTATAAAATTCTGCGAAGAATTCACCTTGTTCTTCCATTGTCTGGGAAGGATGTATTTATTGGGTGCATGTAGGTTACTGTAGGGTATGCAGAATGGTAAAAGAAAAAATTTGCTTTGATGCAGCTTCTTTGTCAAAAGACATTATGGGACGAGGGGCGATTACAATTAAGCATTCATGACCCACCCACTTTAATGTCTCGATCCCTGCCAGAGATCAAGGTCTCAGCATTGGCTCTTTCTCTAACGGCTTACACCAACTCCTTCACTGGATTTAAAATATGCAAGCGGGGCACTATTCCATCCGTTACTTCTTGCTTTCTCTGATCATGCAATGCCTTCTGCTGCAGGAAGGAAATGTGATGGTGAGCTGCAGCCTATGTGGGTGCCATGTGTGAATAGCTCTCTGTCTGTGTTAGCAGTGAGGTAGAAGTTTGAAGCTTGCAACAAATGGTATAAATTTTTGATAGATGAGCGATGGTTTGATGAACAACCGCTGAAGTCAGGGTGCATTTGTGGCATTTGAAGACTTATTCATGGACTTTGACCACTGCCGTGAGATTGTCAAATTTCTTTCCACATTGTATCAATGTTCTTGTATCAATGATAAATTTCTGATGCCTCTTACTAGTGCCTTTTTGAATATATGTTTCTAGGGCTTCCCTCTTCCCTGGGGGTATAGGATATTTCTCCTCTATCAAGGCCTCCAGTACAGCATTTAAAGATCTTGGTACATTCTCTCCCATCATTACTCTTGTTGCATTGTTTGTTACTCCCAGTTGAATCATCATACCTTCCCCTAAGTGATGCAGACTAGCTTTAAGTACTGCTGGTAGTAACTGTATTGGGCCCACTGGTAGTGTAAATCCAGAGTACAGCCTGATTAAATTTGTTGCCTCTTGATTTGAACAGCTGAGGTTTAATTTTTTTTTATTGGTGATTTCCCTCTCCCTCTTTGTGGAAGGCTTTCTAATATATTGTTCCATTCCTTCCCAAGACACAATGTAAAGGCAATCTCACAGAGCTGGATGACTGTAATAAGGTTGGTTGACCATGCTAGAAGCTGCAGAGAGGACAAGGAGGGAATAACATACTTTGGCTGTTACTACAGAGACTTATAGTGACATTGTGATACTTGGGGGCAGTGGTTGGTGGAGAAACCTGGTTCAAGGTATTCAAATAGAGATGCAGGAATGAGTTCAGCACAGATTCCAAAAATGACAGTGTGTGATTGACAAATGCATAACCTTTCTTAAATGCCTCCCTGGGTTCCTTGTCTTTTCCATTACGCTATCCA
The DNA here is from genome assembly GCF_009764475.1 of Pristis pectinata. Lineage (NCBI taxonomy): Eukaryota > Metazoa > Chordata > Chondrichthyes > Rhinopristiformes > Pristidae > Pristis > Pristis pectinata. Next base: position 68,874,703 of record NC_067408.1, on the reverse strand, counting down.
AAAGAAATTCTTAATGTATAAGCTTAGCAGTGTGTGCAACCAACTTGTATAGTAATGAACTATACAGTCGCCAATGGTTGGACAAAGGAAATCGCGGATGCTCCATTAGAGGAATGCATAAATCTGAAGGTTGTAGTCCTGGAGGAGGGGATAGTTCATGGAGGGATTTAAACACAAGGATTAGAATTTTAAGTTGAATCTTTAGACATCAAAATTCAGAGCATTTTCCATCAGACCATTAAAAATACTGTTTTTAGTATTGTTTAACAGTACAATTAACATTGGGATTGACTCACAATTTTCTTTAATCACTGGTATCAACAGCCTTAATAATAATTTCTCCAAAGATTTTGCAGAGAAAAGATGCATTAGGCCAGGAGTTTACAAGCATAGAGGCTAAATACGAATGTATTTTATGATTGCAGATTTGAAAGTAAAAGTACCTTTGGAAAGGACTATTTTTGATGCCCTTCAGCATGGCTGTCAGGTTGGCTAACAAGGGTTTGCAGTCAGAAGAGATAGTGAGCCTAGTGGGTAAGATGAGCAGGCAGAAAGCAGAGCTGTTGGTGGAGAAAGTAAAGACGTATTCGGTACATTACTAGGATGGAAGGTAGAGTTTGGAGTTGAGAGATTAATCATGATGGAAGAGGATAAATTTGAGAAGCAGTTTGGAGAGTAGCTGGTCAAATGGTTTTAATGTTGATCGTAAAAGTCCACAGGACCTTTTTGGTGGAATGTATAGGGAGAAGGATTTTAAGGAGGTGACAGATACTGAGTTAAGAAAGCCGATGTGTATCTTCGCATTCTTATAAGATCCTGTATTAGTGGGTGGTTTTGAAGAGAAGACGGGCCTGATGGTATTTTAAAGTGCTCTAATCAGACTTGGTGCTCATTGGCTAAATAGTTTGTGCACAATATATTCTTAAATTACTAAATATGAATGCATACAAAGGTAATGATTATGAAGGGAAAGAGTAAAGGCTTTGCTGGAGTCATGTGTATCAATGAGTGGAGTAGGCCAGCCATAGGTCATTCCAGTGGCTGACCTGGAAGGAAGTGATATTGAAAGGGTATAGGCGGATGTGAGTATGGATTCAAAGAAGTGGTAAGAGTAGGGCTTTTAAGTTCCTGATGTTATATGTGACATATTAACGTGAAGGGGGCAGAGCACACAGAAGGCTAAAAATGTATTCAAACTTTTTTTTATATGTATGTGTAAATGGACAATTAGGGTGTTTCTGGATTTAATTTTAGAGAATGATGCTCTGCAATTGGAAGAAGAAGTGGCAGAAAATCATTTTGGAGGTAGTTATAATTTAGAGAGCATAGTTTTGGAAAATGATATGGAGTTCCCAATTGGATTAAGGCCAATTTTATGTGGCTGAGATGTGATTTAACAAAAGTGGATGAGAAATAGTTACAGATCAGATGGAGCATTCAAAGAGGACCTTTGAGTATTCAGAGAAAGTATGTTTCCTCAACAAAACTGGTGCAGGGCAAATAAGATGAAGGCACACCTCAATAAATTTTACATTCCCAACTTTGGTTAAAGGCATAATGCCAGAAGACCTAAAAACTGCTAAAGTGGTACTGTTTAAATAAAAATGAGAAAGGGATAAATGGATTAGGCAGCCTAAAATAGATATTGACACTGAACTAAACTAACTGGCTAGATGGAGGCAGGATCTGTATATAGTGCGATACCAGGCACATGGGGGAAAAGGACCTCATAGGTACCAGCTAACCAGAGGAAAAGTTGCACATCAGTTCACTGAATGTAAAAGAGTGTACGGGGTAGAATAAACTAAGAAAAGAGAAGTTTACACTAATGAGCAATACTGAAAGTTGAACAATGCAGAAAATCCAAAGAAGTGTAGAAATTGCAGTGCAACTTCAAAATGAAAGGCAAAAAAGATAATTCTTGAAAAAAAACAATAATGTTTCAAAATTATTTAAAGGGAAAGAAGATAAATGAAAATGTGGAGCTTATTAGCAGATACAAAGATAACCTACGCCTGGTGGCAGAAGAAATTATTTTAAATGAATACTTTGTGTACCTCTTCACAAAAGATGATGATGATTCAGGCATTGCAGTTGAGGAGAAAGTCTGAAATATTATAAATGATAAACAAAGAAGAGGAAATGTTAAAGGGTTGAGCATAATTAAAAGTGGTAAACTCACCCAGCTGGATAAAGTGTGTCCTTCAGTGTTAAGTGAAGAAGGAACAGAAATGGTAGAAGCTCTGACCATCATTTTCCATTGTTCTTTGGTTAAAGGCTTAATGCCAGAAGACCTAAAGACTGCTAAAATGGTACTGTTTTAAAAAAAAATGAGATAAGGGATAAATGGATTAGGCAGGCAAAAATAGGTGGCAGGTAAATTATCAGAAAAAAATTGTGAAGGACAACAATGAATTAGGAGGAGTGTGTAGGGCTGTTAGCATGGATTTGTTGATGGGAAGGTGTATGAGTAACTGGATTGAATTTTATGAAGTGGTAATGAGGTTTCATGTTGATTGCACATTTGATGTGGTCTATGTGAATTTTAGCAAGATGTTTGATGAAATCCCACATGGCACTGCGGATAGTGGGGCCGTCTCATAGCTGCACTGTGACCTGAGTTTGACTATGACCTCTTGTGTTGACTCAGTGGAGTTTGCACATTCTCCCTGTTATTGCGTTGGCTTCTGCAGTGCAGGTTGGTGGTGGGAGAATTGGGGGTTTGGAGGGTGCTAATGGGCATGTGAGAGGGATAGGCTGCAGGGAAATTAGTGGGGGGAATGGGATTGATGGGGTTGTTCTGAGATCTGTCATAGACTCAATGGGCTGAGTATCGGAGCATCCAGGCCAGAACTACTAGACTGTACAACAGCTTTTTTTCCCCTCAGGCTGTCAGGCTCCTGAATACCCTGGAAGCAGTTTCAGACAAATGCCGCATCAAAAGCCCTAGTTTGCACAACGGCGTATAAGAACTTTGGCTGCTGCTGAACATGTTTATACATTTAGTGCAACATACTGAGTTCTGTATTTCCTTCTTCCAACTCGGTTTTGCACTAACCCTGCACTAATTTTGTATTCTGTATATACCGTTTTTTGCACTATTTGTACTTGCACAATTTTTTGTCTGCATTTATTGTATGTCCTCTGTTCTATGTATGTCCTCTGTTGTGTGAGTCTGGGGGATACGACATTTTGTTCCTCCACGTGTTTTTTAAAGCATATGGGTGAATGACAGTAAAGTATAACTTGAACTAGTTGCCTTCTATGTCATGATAAAATATGAGGATCTAAGATTGATCAACAATCAATATATCATGTTTTGGATTGCCACAAAAAATGTAATCTTTCCTATCTCCCTATCTGAGGCATGAAATCTTGAAGTTCATTTGCTCCCAAAGAAATCCTGTTTCTTTCTGCTTATCGTATATAGCAGCACAGCTTTTTAACATCAATTCAAAAACAAAATTATCCCAAGAAAATTAAGAGCTCCAGAGTAATCCATTTTCCATTCTTGTTTCCATGTTCCCCTGAGCCATGGGGAATAAAGATCAAATTACTGTGCATCTGTGAACTTGGCTTGTCTGTAAGCGACAACTTTTCTGCCTCTATTTTCATTCCTGCCTTAGTATTTTTCTGACATGTTAACTATTTACGTGATATTGGACACACAATTTCAATAAAAAATATTTTTTTAATCCATTCTGAACAAATGCCGTTGGGTACATGTCAAATAAAGGTGATACCATTCTCTGACTGGGATTACGGCTGAATTTTTTTTACACTAATTTTAATGGTTGATTCTGTTGGAGAAGCTTAATGTTCTTTTTAATGCATGGCTGGATTCTAATCCTTGTACTTTTATTTATGTAATTTTGGTAAGCAATCCCTCCATGGATGGATGTATCATAACTAATTAGCTATGAGTTTTAAGGCCTGTTAGCTCAATTTATCCTTCTTATTTTAAAGAAAATCTTCCATCTTTTTTTAAATATTACATTTGGCGATGTATTGTGTGTGTTTTATCTAAGGTTGAGGAAGGTTGGTGGGAAGGTATCCTCAATGGCAAAACTGGAATGTTTCCCTCGAATTTCATCAAGGAGCTTCCAGAAGAACCAGAGGAAGTGGTCAACACTCAAGAAGATACCACATCAAAAGCAGGTATGTTTACTTGCAGAGGGAATTTGTGGGTTGCTGGGTTTGTCATACGAGGAGAGACTCAATTAGACCAACATTCATTCTCTGCATTTCAGAAGAATGGGAGGTGACTTTGCTGAATTGTGTGATGGAAGAAAGGAACTCTTTGACCAAAGCCTCTTGCTCCTATCCATTATGCTTTGATTACTATTTCCTTAGCAATGCAGCATGACTGACAATGAGACAAAGACAGAGCAGGATACTAGAATTTGGAGGAGGAGGAGGAGGAGGAGAGGGAAATGGGTTGGGGCGTTGGGGGTTAGGGTAGAGAGATGAGGGAGAGATGGATCCCCGGAGAGTGATTCCTTCCAACACAAGTCTTCAGGAAGCAATTTTCTTATGTAGATATTAAATGATCACCCATTGGTGCCCATCTTTGACATGCCTTTGTTTGTCATGGTGCACTGCTGTAGTTCTGTACAATGGCAGGTAGAGGCTGCTGACTTTAAGTGGAGGAGGCAGTATATGTCCTTGGAGGAATACTTCTAGTATGTCTGGATTTAGAAAGTGTGACTTTGGACTGTGGTATGCCAGCAAGAGCAGTAATAGTCTGGCCCCCCACCCCCCCCCCCCCCCCCCCCCCCCCCCCGGATGGCTGGGACAGACTAGTGGACTGAAGCAACTCCTTTGTTCGAAGATTTGTTTTTTGCAGTTGTTAGTGCAAGGCCCATTTTTCTATAGGCTTCAGTAATAATGTTGTTGATAGTGATTTGGAGTTGTGTCTGTGTATATCCTCATGCGCCAGTGTTGCCTGCGTGCTGCTGCTCGGTGACTGAAATTTGAGTGCCCTTGGTTCTGGAGTGGAAATAATGTATATTGCAAAGTTTCTCATTCCTGTGAATTAACTCTACTAATCAGTGGTTAATCATCACTTTCTTGAGGATACTTAAGAATGGGTAACAAATGCTGGCCTGACCAGTGATGCCTGCATCCCGTAAATGAAATGCAACTGGTTTTCTAGTGTGAGCTTCCCCAATGAGGTCCTCATCTGAGTTTTCCTTGCTGTGACCTGAGCCTCCAGGGAGCTGGCACTCTCCTTTTCTTCTAGCCTACCTGTAGGTCATTCATGTTTGGTTGCTCACCACCTGCCCCTTGCTTAACCTCTGTAGTGTATGTATCTGACCTTCAGACTGCAAATGGCACATCAATTGATTGTATGGCTTTATCTTTGCTACATCATTGTTCAGCCAGTGTCTGGATTTGTTTTTGGCAGTTTGCAAGACTGAAGTGTATGGGTAGGGTTACGGAGGCTGAGTAGTGGATGGTGAACAGTGGTGGTGGTGGAGGTGTGAGTGATGGTATGGAAGTGAGGAGGAGAATTAGAAATGTGCATTCTGTCATCTTCACTGGTCTAAGTTCTGTTGCCACCCATTGACTCTAATGGTTGCTTCAACAATGATCAGGATGCACTCTTCAGGGGAGGTAGACCATTAGGGGTAGGACTTTGATGTGGTGTGTGCTACTGTTTAATAGGTTGTGGAGGAAGTGAAGTTCTTGTTCCAATCAGAAATGATGCTTACCCAAAATGACTATGTTGCATAATGAAAAAATTAGATTCAGCATGTAGGCTTGTATGCTTTTATCTGAGCACCAATGAGCCTTTCGGTATTCATTTTCCCGCATTTTTGCAATTTGTTTTGTTTTAAGATGTTAAGGACCGAGGAAGTCCTGAACAGGATGTTATGGATACAACTAGTGGAAAGACGGATGGATCAAATGGTGCGATAGCAACAGAAATTCAGCCAAAAAAGATAAAAGGATTTGGCTTTGGAGACATTTTTAAGGACAAACCTATCAAACTAAGACCAAGATCCATGGAAATTGAGCTTGATGGTATTGATAAGGTAAAACCTCCATTTCCTATGTTCTTTAACAAAGCTACATATTGTAATTGAATTCAATGCCAGGTTAGAAACTGTTACTTTCTGTAAAAGCTTATTTCTGTGACAGTCGAAGTTGTGCTTGAGTCAGGTGGACCTCCCTGTTCAAAAGTTCAGAAAATATCAAGTGTTTTTTGCAAATGTTCTTTTTTATTGTTGTCACAGTTGAGAAAGGGGACAAAATACCAGTGGTAAAAAGAACCTAGCAATAAGTCAATATGATTTGAGGAGCTGTGACTTTAGGTGGATGAATCTTCAGATCTATTGATTTCCACTGTAGGGTATCAGAAGAAGCTGGAGGGCAAAAAACAGATCCATTCTTTGTAATTTTTCCAAGACCTTCTAGGTTATGGAATTGTGTCTTTTAAAGGTTCAAATGTATTGACATGTTTATTTTTAAAAGGTAGGATAGGGAGTGTGAGTACTGTGAAAACAGGTAATTGGATATGTTAGCATACCATCAGGTGTGGCAAAGTCATTATGTCATTTGAGAGGGTGTGACTGAGCAGATAATAGATGATTAGAGAGTCAGTATGTCTATGAAATGCAGTTTACATTTTGAGTACCCAGATGAATTTTTCTTCGGAATTAAAAGTGTTGGTAGATGTCTCTGAATGTTGTTGTTAAGAGCTTTCGGAAGACGCTTAACTAAATTTGAAGGATTTTTGGGAAAAATAGGTGCATGTGAAATTGGAGAGTAGATTATCCTGGTTTACAGACAACACTAAAGTAGGAAGCAGAGGGTCGTACGGCTGGCTACAGGGAGTTACACAGCAAAAAATAGACTAAGCAAGTAAACAAAACTCTGGCTGGTGATGGGAAGTTCATCCACTTTAGATGTAGAAGGGCAGATCGGAATATTTTATAATGGTGAGAGAGTAGGAACTGTACATTGTCACGTACCAGCAACAAAAGAAACACACCGAGTCATGTATAAGTGTTAAAAACTATTATTAATAACTACTTATGATAATAAGAAAAAATAAAAGTAAAAATGTTAGGTCTTAAATATTAACCCCAAAAACTAAACTTGGAGTGTGTGTGTGGCAAGTTCCCAAACTCCAAGTTCAGGAATAGTTCTCAAAGTTCAGTTCAGCAAGCTGTAAGGTGAAACGTGAGCAAAGGCTTCTGCAAAACCACCGTTGACTGAAGAGGAAATATAGAGAGTAATTACGAAATCCAAATGTTCCACTTTGGAACTCATACGACACCTCAGTCACTGATGATCTCCATTCCTTTATTTCGAAGTATCTGCCACCCCGAAAGGCATCGAGATGTGGCCGTCCACACAAATACCTGTTTCCTTCTACAGGCTAATGACAAAGTGGACTCCACTGGATTATTCCAAAAATTCATACGTGGATTGCAGTGACAGACACAGTTATTGTTTTTCATCCATCAATACAGAGACCAGCAGACTCGTGTGTGTGTCTCTCTGTCTTTCTGTCTCTCTCTCCCTCTGTCTGTCTCTCTCTCCCTCTGTCTGTCTCTCTCTCCCTCTGTCTGTCTCTGCCCCTCTCTCTCTCTCTGCCCCCTCTCTCTCTCTCTGCCCCCTCTCTCTCTCTGCCCCCTCTTTCTCTCTCTGCCCCCCCTCTTTCTCTCTCTGCCCCCCCCCTTTCTCTCTCTGCCCCCCCCCTTTCTCTCTCTGCCCCCCCCTCTTTCTCTCTCTGCCCCCCCCTCTTTCTCTCTCTGCCCCCCCTCTTTCTCTCTCTGCCCCCCCTCTTTCTCTCTCTGCCCCCCCCTCTTTCTCTCTCTGCCCCCCCCTCTTTCTCTCTCTGCCCCCCCCTCTTTCTCTCTCTGCCCCCCCTCTTTCTCTCTCTGCCCCCCCTCTTTCTCTCTCTGCCCCCCCTCTTTCTCTCTCTGCCCCCCCCTCTTTCTCTCTCTGCCCCCCCTCTTTCTCTCTCTGCCCCCCCTCTTTCTCTCTCTGCCCCCCCCTCTTTCTCTCTCTGCCCCCCCCTCTTTCTCTCTCTGCCCCCCTCTCTCTCCCCCTGCTCCCCCTCTCTGCCCCCCTCTCTCTGCCCCCCTCTCTCTGCCCCCCCTCTCTCTGCCCCCCCTCTCTCTGCCCCCCCTCTCTCTGCCCCCCCTCTCTCTGCCCCCCCTCTCTCTGCCCCCCCTCTCTCTGCCCCCCCTCTCTCTCTGCCCCCCCCTCTCTCTCTGATTCTGCCTCTCTCTCTCTCTCTCTCTCTCTCTCTCTCTCTCTCTCTCTCTCTCTCTCTCTCTCTCTCCCCCCCCTCCCTCCCTCCCTCCCTCCCTCCCTCCCTCCCTCCCTCCCTCCCTCCCTCCCTCATCTGACTAACTCTGTCTCCTCTGACTAACTCTGACTGTCTGCTCCAAAACGTCATCACATCCTTATCTCCTGCTGTCGTCATCACGCCACACACACACTCACTCACTACTGTGCTATGTCTTAAAGGGACATTCACCAATAGTAACTTAATCTGTAACAACATGAACAAAAAATTTTGGATTCCTTAAATCACCAAAGGTAGTTTTCAAGTATAAAATGTAATCAAAAATTCTCATGGATTTTTGGACTTCATCAAAGTAGAATTAGAATTCAGGTGCAGCAGAAGAACTTAAGTTTTATAAGGACTTGATCAGACTCATCTAGAGTACAAGTTTTAGAGTTGAACTTGGAGAATATATTGCCTTTTGGGGAGATGCAGCACAAATTCACCAGGGTTAAATTGTGAGAGCAAGCTGCATAAACCTGTTGTCAATTCCCTTCAGTTCAGACTGTTGAATGATCTAAAGAGTACTTAACATGATTAAATGATTCTGGAAGGTAAATGGAGAGAAACTTTCTCTGGTGTAGAAATCTTCAAAAGAGTGCATAATAAATTTAGTGCTAGGCAGTATAGGAGTCCATGGGAGAAAATCCCCATGATGAGTTTTAAACTCCTGAAATTCCCTTCTTGGTAGCATAGTGTGAATATCTTAACCAGACAGACTGCAGCAGATTAAGAAAGTGGTTCACCAGCACCATCTCAATGGGCTTGCCAACAACACCCACATCTCATGAGGAAATAAAAAAAATGATTACGCTGCACTAACACTTGTCCTCGAATCGACGTCATTGAACTAATTAACTCAAATGATTCTTGAGTTGTTTGCTGCAAAGATTTTTGAGGTGCCCTAAGAACATGAAACACACTATATAAATTTTCTTTCTTTTGAGATGAGAGAAAAGATAGCTCAGAGAATATTTGAGAAACTTTGTCAAGAGTTTTGCTTAAACTATCTTTTATCCAAATGCTGATTGTTCTGTTCATTTCTAATGTTTTCATTCTTTTATTGTTTTGATCAATTAGTACTTGTATTTATGTTTCAACTGAATTTTTTTTGCCTTTGTTTTGTATACCTGGTTATTGCAGAAACTGTTGGTCTTATCTGACCAGAATCAGCTCTGTGGAATATTTTATATGGTCTCTAAATGTTTCTTGGTGATGCGTAGGCGTTGTTGTCCCTTCAGTACTTGTATTCACATCTGCACTACATCTCGTGATCAAGAGAATTAAACAATGAATGCCTATTCAGCAGTTCTTCATGAGAACTGAGAAACCAACAAATGTTAAATATTTTTTTTAACTGACGAGCATTAATGGACATCAAATGCATTTTAGCATTCAAAGTTTGCGTTAAAATTAAGTATTTTTTAGTTAAAATATGGGTATTCATTCAGCTGCACAGCTAGAACTTGCATATGTAAAATCAGGTACAGTAGCAATGTAGTGATATTGCATGGACATCAAATAAAGAAGTTTTATTTCAAAGAAATTTTCATCTTTTGCTGGAAATGACACTGGTCTTTGCATGTACTTCCTGAGAGTGTGCAAGATGTTTCATAAGTGTTTTGTTTTAACCATGTCTCTCTCCATGCTTAATCCAGGAGGCAGTTATTTGAGAAAAATTCTTGGGTATGGGGAATGTTCTTACCAATTATACTCAGAGATATCCACATCTATTGCATTCATGATCTCCTTTATATTAAAAAAAATCCAGATTGGTCAAGATGTATATTGTATTTCATGGACATACTGACTCTCTGATCAGTTGTTATCTGTCTTTGTGATGTAGTCAACTGGTGATGGCTAGTTACTGCCTTGAATTAGCTGCACTACTGTTGATATCTTAATAGTTTTGGGTAAGAAACTCCAGTAGCATCAAAGGATGTTGGTATATCCACAGTCTTCAACTTGCAAGTGCCTGGGCCAGGACTGGTTGGTTGTAATTTGTGACTGGAGCTTCTGAAGTTGCTTGTACTTTGCAATTAGTATAATGAATTCTGCATCTCGCCTTCTGCATCTACCCTCCACCAACCCCACCTCCACCCCCCCCCACACTCCCAAATCTCCATCTACCTCCAAACCCACCAGCAAGGCAGTTGATGGCCAAGTCAGATAACCAACATAAACTATACTAGAGGATAAAGGTCTTATTGAAGATCGACACTTTTATTCATTTGATCACTTGTTCAGCTGGGTGTTAGGTGGAGATTGCATTCATGTTCTAAAGGGGCATTTAAAAGAAATATTTTGCTGAGAATCTAAGGTAAAAATCAATGTCCAAAGCCTGGGTCTCCATTGGTGGCAAAGTGTAAAGTTAAGGCATGAGGTTAAACACGTAGCTTTTATTAGGGATGGATATTTGACCAGATGCTTCAAATTAAAAGAGTGAGAATATTGAGAACAAGAAAAAAATCAATGAACTCAAAGTTCATGGTTTGATGGTTTGGGAAAGTATGAGCCAGAATGTACAGTGAGTCTTGACTTTAAAATTGATTTGAGTAGAACAGAGGACATGCAAAATAGGACATTTTGAGTACAGAAGCAACAAAATACATCGTCCTAGAAAAACATGGCATTAATATCAATTTAAAATGGAAAAAGAGAGAGGGCTATTGCATGCTTTGTAGTGGAGACTGCAGTCATTTTTTTCTTGTATCCTGTTCCAGAGAGGGAACAATGCATGACCCTTTTAGGAGTAATTTTCAATCCTTGGGTAGAGGTGTTTTACTGAATGGAAAGTTAGCAAATTACACTGACCATTTAAGAGTTTCATATTGATCCATTTCTAAGGATGTTAAATGTTTTAATAGGGAAGGGATTATTTTTAAGTGTAGCTATAGAGCCATTGTATCTGTGCATTTTTACACAATTACAAGCATTTCCTAAACCGCAATCAGGAAAATCTTGTTATTTTGATTTGGGTTCATTGCTGATTTTGTGGCATGGCTATTAGGGCTGATGTCATTCGGAATCTAGTATAAAAAATCTGCAGGTAACATGAATGGAAGTGGTTATGTCACTTATGCATACAATTTCTTGACCTTTTGTATTAACCTGGCTGATTCCACTGGGTTACGGAAGTGAATTACTAGCTTAACAAGTGAAAACTTGGAAGTATAGTCATCTTTCTTCCTTGGAATATACCCTTCTGCAACAATACTAGAAAATGTAGATGTTCTGCTTAGAAGCAGAAAAGATGTGCTTATGTAAATGCTCCCTGAATGTACAATACAATGTTAATGCTAATAAACCAGAAGAGTATAAGGAAATTAAGTTTTAGAACCTTCAGTACTTCAAAGACTAAATTTGTTCATTTCTTTTGTTACCAATTCTTAACTCTTATCTTTGATGATTCTATCCTTCTGGTCACCTTCATCATCTATCAACATTCTTGGCTTGCCTTAACTGGAACTCCCAAATTGTTTTAAAAAAATAATTCCAACAACCTTGGCTTTATCTTCAAAGTCAAGCTCTTCAACTTGCAAATGCCTTACACCCAAGTGAACTTGGGCTAGGACTGGCTGGTGTCAGTTTGTGCATGGAGCTTCTTACTTGTACTTTGCAATTAGTTTAATGCCATTTTTAGTGATTCCATATCTGGTTATTCACAGGTATAACACTGAATACTCTGGTTAAATATTCCTGCTTCCATTTGGTAATAAAACTATTTTTAGCTATAGTAATAAAACTGCAGCAGCTTACTCTGAAAACATCAAGAAATATTTTTAATGGAATAGAGAAAAGCTATGTTCTATTACACTGCTTGAACCATGGATGATTTTGCAACTAAGTGCAAATGAGTATTATAGGAAACTTGAATTGTAAAATAGTGAATGTGCTGTTAATAGTGGTATTCAACCTCCCACTGAAGATTTTAGTGTTAAGTAGGTTTTAGTTGCAATAAATAAATGAGCAAAAATTGAAAAAATATTAAAATGGTATGTATTTACATACACCAAATTGATTGGACAGAGTAATTTTGTTAAAGTTTCTAATGTTTCAGAACTGATAACCTGTTGTCCTGCAAGGTGAATTTGTTGTCCAATATCACTTCAAGTGTCAAAATCTTGTGAGTTCCTAAGCAGAGCATAACATAGATCTTTGTTTGATCTGTCAATGAATTCACCAAGGACATCTGAAGTTCTTTTTCTTAAATCTCAATGTCACTGCTATGAAAAGACTCCTGCATTCACAAATGTAATTACCAAAAGCAAATCTCCTTTAATCAATTCAAGAAATTACTTTAATCTTGGATCAAGGGATGCCATCTTTGATTTAATTGAACTGAATTCACAAAAGCAATGCTATTAGATTTGCAGTATAATTTGGTACTTTGTGATGACAGGAGTTGAAGACCACCAAGTGAAATAAAATCATGTTACTCTATCTCCAGGCCAGTATGGAAAAAAAATAAAAATACTCTCTTTATTTGCCAGTGGTAAATTGTGCAATTACTTAGTGTTATTTTACATTATAAAATATGGTGAGGATGAATAGAAAAATATACATATCCTACATTTAGATATAGCTGTCATTTCCTCCTTTCTGCTTGCATGTTGTGGTTTCCTTTTGTCTTTTACCCCTCTTTTCTTAACATCCTCTTTCTATTCTACATTCCCTCTCCTGTTTGTCTACACCCCACTGCCTCTTCCATATTCCTCTTTTTCTTCCTTTTCGTACTCTCCCTCTTCTTTATATTCCTCTCCCCTTTCCTACCCTCTGCTCTCTGTAGTCAATCACCTGTGCTTGACTATTTTCTCCCATGCACACAGCCTTGCCAGCCCAGGTTTCTTCTTCACCACCACCCCATCCCAACAAACACCTGCACAGGTGCCCTCCTCCAAACTCCGTGTATGTCCTGCTCTTCCCCTAATAAATTCCTGCAAATTAGTCACCCTCTTTCCCCCTTTTCCTTTTATTCTCTTCACTTTCCTGTCTCTATTCCCATGCGATAACCTCCCCCCCCCCCCCACAGAACGTGTGACCTGTGTCTTGCTCCACCACATTACCTTACTCCCACTTGCTTTCAGGTGCTCTGCTTCCCTCATGCACCACCACCCCCCCCCCCCCCCTGTGCTCTCTCTTTTCCATCTAACTGTGTGCCCACCCGAAGTAGTCATGCTTCTAATGACCCTTCTTTTCCCTTGCTTTCTTCTCCCCCTCTGTCCTCTCTGTCTTGCTCTCTATCTTGCACTTTATTTACATTGTTGTCCTCTCTCTGCTGCTTTCCCATCCGTCCCTTGCTTGCCATCCTGTTATTTGCTTGCTCTCTTGTTCACAATGGCATGCTTCTCTTTGGTTAATTGAGCCTTGTACTCTGCAAGTGGCCTCAGTTTCACAAATATATGAAGGGGAATATAGCAAATTAAAGATGTAGGCTTCTTGGATCAATTGTCATCTACTCTTTCATTGTTAAACAAGGTGTTAGGTCTGGCAGACACTGAATGTTGGCTGTCTGTCTGTGCTATTTAATGATTTCCTGGCATGCCTTCCTTCGTTTTCCTTTTCCACTCTAAGGTCTCATGAAAGTCCAAAAGTTTATTTTTAATATTTATTTTCAGCTCTTTTTCTACTGATGTCTTTAAGTGCTTTTATTGTCATTATTTTCTGAGAATTTGAAAATATGAAACGAATTTTACTTCAATATTTTCTACTGTTCTGATTTCTTATTTCCAAAAGCAAATTAAATTAACTAAAGGACTCAAGAATGCACACACTGAAACAACAGCTGTTAGCACCAGAGCTACTAAAAAAATAATTGCAATGCATGTTTTTAGTCATTCCATTAGACCTGTATTTTTAAATCTCATTAAGATTTCATTTGTTCTATCAGCTTTTGTACTTTTTTGCATTTCTGTTGCCAGCAGGAAGTAAAATTTAAAGCTATTGCAAAAACTTCATTCATTTTTATGATCAAATTCACCCAGGTACATTGTGAAGAAAGAAATGCTTTATTCTTTATTTGCCAGGTGCTACAACCATCACTGCAGTGGTAAAATTCTGATGATGTTTATTTTCTCGTGGTGCCTATTTGTATTTTAGGTTGGTTATTCAGGAAGTAATTTTTTCAAGCAGGCTAATAACTGCTGGATAAGAATATTTTAAGAGCAAAAGGGAAACAAACGAAAAGAATATGTCTCTTCAAGGATTATTGTGGTCTTCTACGTGTGGAGTCACAGGAATTGGGCGAGGTGTTAAAGGAATATCTGTATTTACAGTGGAGAAAGTCATGGAAGCTAAGGAATTAAGGGAAATGAATTGTGATGTATTGGAGCATATCCACATTACTACAGAGGAAGTTCTGGCAGTCCTAAGGCATATTAAGGTGGATAAATCCCCAGGGCCTGATCAAGTTTATCCTAGGACATTGTGGGAAGCTAGGGAAGAAACTGTTGGGGCCCTGACAGAGATATGTGCATCGTCTTTAACCACGGGTGTTGTATTGGAAGACTGGAGGATGGCAAATACTGTGCCTTTATTTAAGAAGGGATACAGCGACAAGCCAGGGAACTACAGGCCGGTGAGCTGAATATCAGTGGTGGGAAATTTACTGGAGGGGATTCTGAGGGACAGGATCTACCAGCATTTGGAAAGATAAGGATTGATAAGGAATAGTCAACATGGCTTTGTGCATCGGAAATCATGTCTCTCAAATCTGAGTTTTTGTTTTGAAGAGGAAATGAAGATTGATTAGGGCAGGGTGGTAGACAGTATCTACAAGGACATTTACAAGGTCCTGTATGGCAGACGAATGGGGAAGGTTAGATCACATGCGATCCAGGGTGAGTTAGCCAATTAGATACAAAGCTGGCTTGTTTGGAAGGAGATAGAGGGTAGAAGGAGACAGTGATGTGCCACTGTGATTGGTGCTGGGTCCACTGCTGTTTATCATTTATATTAACGATTTGGATCACAATGTTGTTAATATGGTTAGTAAGTTTGTGGATGACACCAAAATTGATGGTGGTGTGGACAGTGAAGAAGGTTATCTAAGATTACAAGAGGATCTAGATGAACTGGGCAAATGGACCAAGGAATAACAGATGGAATTTAACTTGGACAAGTGCAAAGTGTTACATTTTGGTAAGTTAAACCAGGGCAGGACTTGCACAGTAAATGGTAGAGCCCTGGAGAGTTTTGTAGGGGTACAGGTACATTGTTCCCTGAAAGTGATGACACAGGTAGACAGGGTGGTGAAGAAGATGTTTGACATGCTTGCCTTCATCGATCAGAGCATTGAGTACAGGAGTTAGGATGCTATGTTGCAACTGTACAAGACATTGGTGAGACTGCACTAAGGGTATTGTGTGTAGTTCTAGTTCCCATTGATGCCAAATATGTCATTAAGCTGGATAGGGTGCAGAAAAGATTCACAAGATCACAAGACACAGGAGCAGAAGTAGGCCATTCTGCCCATTGAGTCTGCTCCATGGTCTAAACTGATACTATTCCTATCTAGCCCCAATTTCCGGCCATATCGCTTGATACCTTGACTAATTAGATACCTATCAATCTCCTCCTTAAACGCCCCCAATGATTTGGCCTCCACAGCTGTATGTGGCAAAGAATTCCATAATTTCATTACCCTCTGGCTAAAGAAATTTCTCCTCATTTCTGTTTTAAACCGGTACCCTCTAATTCTAAGATTGTGCCCTCTAGTCCTGGACTCACCCACCAGGGGAAACAGCTTAACCACATCTACTCTGTCCAGTCCTTTCAACATTCTAAATGTTTCGATGAGGTCCCCTCTCATTCTTCTGTACTCCAATGAATACAGTCCAAGAGCTGACAAACGCTCATCATAAGTAAGCCCTTTCATTCTGGGAATCATCCTCGTAAATCTTTTCTGAACCCTCTCCAACATCAGTACGTCCTTCCTAAGGTAAGGGGCCCAAAACTGCACACCGTACTCCAAATGAGGTTTCACCAGTGCCCCATAGAGCCTCACTTCATTACTTTTATATTTTATACCTCTCGAGATGAATGCTGAAATAGCATTTGCTTTCTTTACCGCCGATCCGACCTAGTGGTTAACCTTTAGGGTATCCTGCATGAGTACCCCCAAGTCCCTTTGTACTTCTGTACTTTGAATTTTCTCCCCATCTAGATAATAATCTGCCCGTTTATTTCTTTTTCCAAAGTGTACAACAGCACTTTTCTCAACATTGAATCTCATCTGCCATTTCTTTGCCCATTCTCCTACACTATCTAAGTCTCTCTGCAACCTTCCTGTTTCTTCAATACTCCCTAGTCCTCCACCTATCTTGGTGTCATCTGCAAACTTAGCCACAAAACCATTTACTCCATCATCTAAATCATTAATGTACGAAGTAAAAAGAAGCGGCCCCAACACCGACCCCTGCAGAACACCACTAGTAACTGGTAGCCAACCAGAACAGGATCCCTTTATTCCCACCCTTTGCTTTCTGCCTACCAGCCAATGCTCCACCCATTCCAATGTCCTACCTGTAATCCCATGAGCTCTCATCTTATTAATCAGCCTCTTGTGCAGCACCTTGTCGAAGGCCTTTTGAAAGTCTAAATACACAACATCCACAGCCTCTCCCTTGTCCACCCTACCTGAGATTTCCTCAAAAAACTCCAATAGGTTGGTCAGGCAGGATCTTCCCTTCACCAAACCATGCTGGCTTTATGAGGATGTTACTGGGACTGGAAGGATTGAGTTATAAGCAGATGCTGGTAGGTTGGGATATTTTTCCTTGCAGTGTAGGAGACTGAGGGTGACCTTATAGATGTATATAAAATCATGAGGGGCATAGATAAGGTGGATGGTCACTTCTTTTCCCCAAGGGTAGAGGAGTCTAAAACTAGAGGACGTGCATTTAAGGTGAGAGGGGAAAGATTTAAAGGGGACCCAAGGGGCAACTTTTTCACACACAGGATGGGTATATGGAATGAGCCAAAGGATTGATAAGGATTTGATAAGGTCCTTCATGGGAGGCTCACCCAGAAGATTAAGATGCACGGGATCCAAGGTGAATTGACCATTTGGATTCAGAACTGGCTTGCCTGTAGAAGACAGAGGGTAGTGGTTGATGGGACTTATTCTAGCTGGAGGTCTATAACTAGTGGTGTTCCTCAGGAATCCGTACTGGGACCTCTGCTGTTTGTTATGTATATAAATGACCTGGATGAAAATGTACATGGGTGGGTTAGTAAGTTTGCAGATGATACGAAGATTGGTGGTGTTGTGGATAGTGTAGAAGACTGGCAAAGGATACAGTGGGACATAGATCAGTTGCAGATATGGGCAGAGAAATGGCAGATGGAGTTCAACCAAGCCAAATGTGAAGTGTTGCACCTTGGGAGATCAAATGTAAAGAGACAGTACATTGTTAATAGCAAGACTCTTAACAGTGTTGATGAGCAGAGGGATCTTGGGGTCCAAGTTCATAGCTCCCTGAAAGCGTCTGCACAGGTTGATAGGGCGGTAAAGAAGGCATACGGCATGCTTGCCTTTATTAGTTGAGGCATTGAGTTCAAGAGTCAGGAAATTATGCTGCAGCTTTATAAAACTTTAGTTAGGCCGCATCTGGAGTATTGCATTCATTTCTGGTCACCCCATTATAGGAAGGATGGAGAGGGTGCAGAAGAGGTTTACCAAGATGCTGCCTGGATTAGAGGGAATGTGCTATGGGGATAGGTTGGACAAACTTGGGTTGTTCTCTCTGGAGTGGCGGAGGCTGAGGGGAGATCTGATGGGGGTTTATAAGATTATGAGAAGCATAGATAGAGTAGACAGCCAGTATCTTTTCCCCAGGGTTGAAATGTCTAATACCAGAAGGCATGCATTTAAGGTGATGGGGGTAAGTTCAAAGGAGATGAGTGGGGTGTTTTTTTTACAGAGTGGTGGGTGCCTGGAATGCACTGCCTGGGGTGGTGGTGGAGGCAAGTACAATAGGGGCATTCAAGAAGCTCTTGGATAGGCACGTGAATGTGAGGGAAATGGTAGGATATGGACATTGTGTAGGCAGAAGGGATTAGTTTAGTTGGGCATTTTATTACTAATGTAATTGGATTGGCACAACATTGTGGGCCAAAGGGACTGTTCCTGTGCTGTACTGTTCTATGAAGCTGTAGAGATGGGTACAGTTACAACATTTAAAAGACATTTGGACAGTTACATGGATAGAAAAGGTTTAGAGGAATATAGGCCAAATGCAGGCAAGTGGGGCTAGGTTAGATGTGCATCTAAGTTGGCACGGCAGAAGTATGACTCTGACTTTACACTTACAAGCCCTAAAACTGTAGATTTGCTTTACGCAGTGTACTTTTACTTTCACTACAGGTCATTTTATTAAAATAGGCTCAAGGCTTGTGCGCTAATGAGTTACTTCAAAATATGGTGACTTATTCTGAAATTATTGTATCACTGCAATGTTTTTGCTTGGTTGGGTGATAGGTCAGAATAACCCTCCCACTGTCAAAAATATTCTAGACCTATGTACTTTCCTAATGAGACATGCTAGTGAGGTTTTACACTTGAGCAACTTATGACCTAAGAAGTGGGCTGATCTTCACAAGTCAGAGCATTGCTGTTATGAAGGTAATATCAATGAGTTTCTCATAGTTTAATTATTTGCTCTGTCTTTTGTGGTTATCTTGTATGAACCAGATTTTAGTTCTGCATTCTCTTTGGTCATGGCACTCAGGTCAGTAATGGGGAGGATAAACTAAGCCAGAATTTAATGAATGTTTTACCTAACAACTACGTTTGATTAGATCGTTGTTTACCCAGTCATACTTTGGTTCTGGTTACTGGCATTTCTTTTGTTTTAAGTCAAGCTTTTGAACTGGGTATCATTATTATTTACGTCATTATTAGTTTAAGTAATTAAATAAATATAGTTTTAATTGCAATAGTTCTTTTGAGACTTTGTTGCTGGCATAAGTCAGCAGTAAACCTGACTCTTGGTCATTTAAACCATGTATTTGTGTGACATATTAATGACTGGTTTTAAGCAATCAAAAATTTGATGACTGCATATTTTATAAAGGTGACTTAATTATTTAAATTACTGTTTAGTTCAATATTTTGGAGCTTGGTTAATGTAATCCTTTTACTATCTACAAACGGAATAGAAGCAAATTTGATTCAGGGTTCACAATGCATAGAAACTACTACAAATTCTGCAACAGAATATAAATTGCATTTTCCCTTATCCCTTTTGTGCTGCTAGGAAGTATTTCACAATGGTATCAATTGTAGGTCCACAATGCTTCACATGTTTTGCAGATGAAACACTTTTATAGGTCATCTTTTATTAAGCAAGTCAACACTGGAGATTTGTAGTCATCTTCTTTGCAAAACTTTGTCAGTGTTTTTCTTTTATTGCATATTACTTTTTAGGTAAGCGATCAGTTAATTTTTTTCAACAGTTCCAAAAGTGGGAAGTAACATGGTCAGATTTTTATTAAACCGGATAGTCAACTTCCTCTTGGCAAACTAGAATTGTTTTAAAATGGTTGCACATCTCTGGCTTGTTTCAAGGTTGTTTGGCAATGATTAAGTTGTGATTTATTGAATAAAGTATGCAGTTTGATACTCCTTCAATAAATCAGATGAACATATTTTGTCAAAATAATGAAGGAACTTTGTAAACAAAGTAACAATTGGAATATGATCCTTACTTGAGAGAATTTGTGCTATTGCTAACAGTACATTTTGGAAGATAGTATTTTTATTTTTAAAGCATAATCTTTTAAATATTAAGTAACAGCAAATCAATGCTGTTCAAGTAGACCAAAGTATAGATTGTCTTAAACTTTCACAGCAGCAGTTTCAGGATATTTCCTCAATATTGAGTGGAACTATCTTTATGCCTTGGTTCATTACACACAGTGCCCAAGGGAAGTTAGCCCATTTCGATAAATGATTGCACTAAATTTTGGTTTTGAATTCTTCTTAAGACGGTCAAAAAACAATATTTCCAGATAAAACAGAATTTGGTTTGGTTTTAATTGAGAGTGCCTAGCCTAGAGTGCCATTTGTATTTATTACAAAGAACCGGTCTTTGGTCAGTACGTGAATGTGATATTTTTTGATATTTTTTAAATAAAGGTTAAATTAATAAAATAATTATTTAATCCATTAACCTAGTAAAATAGCCCAGAATTAATTTATGTTTTTAACATTTGTCCTGAAAGAGTGGTTGGACTTTAGTTCTTTTACTAAATGGAGGCACAGTGAGGCTCCTTATTCCTGTATAATACATATCCTTCGTCATGTGGAAAATCCAGCTTTTTTTCTGTCATGCCCTGGAAAACCACGTGCACTGGATATTTTGTCAATTAGAACTCAAAAGGTCCTGAATTCAGACCTTGAGCAATAGGTGGCATCATTTTGGTGCATTCATAAGGCTGAGTGTTATGTGGATAGTGCATTCTGGGAAATGGGCACCTCACATATTAAATGATTGCAGACAGAGAGGGAAAGGGTCACCAGGAAGGTAGTGAAGGAGTGTCTTTCAGTCTGATTTTTGCCCGGGCTGTCTGTAAGCTCATTCAAGTGAGGTACCTGTAATTGCAACCCCAATTCCCTATTCGCTAACAGTCACACACCTTATGTTCCCTCTGTCACTGCCAAGTTTAGCATCTCATTTGCCACAATGCAATAACAAAAAGCACCATGTTACAAGCCAAGAATTAATAAATTAAATCATGCACATTGCATACAAAGGAAAGATGCATATAATTATCCTTGCTTATCCTATTAATGCTTCTCTTCTGTGTGCCCTGCCTGACGTGGTGCTCTGATACAGTGTTACCCTAGTGGTTAGAGAGTTGGTTGGTGAAAGGCTGCTGACCTTCACTGGAGGTCAGATAAGTTAGAGGATGATGTTGAAGGCCCAGAAGGCCTGGTTTCGGATAACACAGTCTCACTTTGTTCAGCAGCCGACAGCTGCTTGTGCTGCAGTGGAAGTTGTGACGTCATTAGTTTCACAATTGTATGAGTGGAGATAACTGCAGCTTCCATGCTTCAAGCTGTGCACAAGGTCACAGTTGATGCCAGACCTATCTGAGCTGATTGATACAGTGAAAATTCTCACAACCCTGTGTTTAATGTACCGAGGATTTTAATGTGCACAATCATTAGTTTCAAGCAATCAATCAGAGTTCTCATTTGAGTCCTCTGCATTTTGAATATGTGTGACCTCTACTTTGGAGAAGCTGGCATCTACACTAACTTTGCCTCCTACCCCAGCTATATGACATTAAAAACTGGAGTCTTACCACAGGCAGGTTCTGGCCTGGAATCTAAATTATTTGCAATGTCAGTATCTGAGTTGGTAGATGTAACTTTGAATTATATCGATAGTGTGAGTTTTTCTCCATAAGAACATAAGAAATAGGAGCAGAAGTAGGCCATCTGGCCTGTCAAGCTTGCTTCGCCATTCAACAAGATCATGACTGATTTGGCCGTGGACTTGGCTCCACCTACCTGCCTTTTCCTCATAACCCTTAACCCCCCCCCTACCATGCAAAAATCTAATGGTGCCTTAAGTATATTTAATGAGGTAGCCTCTATTGCTTCCCCAGGCAGAGAATCCCTAGATTCACTACTGTCTGTGGAAAAGCAGTACCTTCTCACCTCTGTCCTAAATCTGCTCCCTCTAATCTTGAAGCTCTGTCCCTTAGTTCTAGTCTCACTTACCAGTGGAAACAGCTTTCCTGCCTCTATTCTTATTTATTCCTTTCATAATTTTATATGTTTCTATAAGATCCCCTCTCATTCTTCTGAATTCCAGCAAGTATAGTCCCAGGTGATTCGATCTCTCCTCATGGGCTAGCTCCCTCATCTCCAGAATCAACCTGGGGAACCTCCTCTGCACTGCCTCCAAAGCCAGTATATCTTTTCTCAAGTAAGGAGACCAGTATTCCAGGTGCGGCCTCACCAGTACCCCGTACAGTTGAAGCATAATGTACCTGCTCTTAAATTCAATCCCTCTAGCAGTGAAGGCCAACATTCCATTTGCCTTCTTGATAACCTGTTGTACTTGCAAACCTTTTGCAATTCATGCACAAGCACTCCCAGGTCCCTCTGCACAACAGCATGCTGCAGTCTTTCAACCATTTAAATAATAATCTGGTCTTCTATTTTTCCCTTCCAAAGTGAATGTCCTCTCATTTACCAACATTGTACTCCATCTGCCAGACCCTTGCCCACTCACTTAACTTATCTGTATCTCTCTGCAGACTCTCTGCATCCTCTGCACAATTTACTTTTCCACTCAATTTAGTGTTATCAGCAAACTTAGATACATTACACTTGGTCCCCTCTTCCAAATTGTTAGTGTATTATCGTGAACAGTTGCGGGCCCAGCACTGACCCCTGCGGCACTCTGCTCACCACTGATTGTCAACCAGAGAAACATCCATTTATCCCAACTCTCTGCCTTCTATTGGTTAACCAATCCTCTATCCATGCTAATACATTACCCCCAACTCCATGTGTCCTCATCTGGATAAATCTTTTATGTGGCACCTTACAGAAAACCTTCTGGAAATCTAAGTATACAACATCCACCTGTTCCCCTCTATCCACTGTGCTCGTTATATCCTCCAAAGAACTCCAGTAAGTTTGTCAAACAGGACCTGCCCTTCCTGAATCCATGTTGTGTTTGCTTGATGGGAACCACTTTGATCCAGATGTCTCACTCTTAATGATAGCTTCAAGCATTTTCCCAACTACAGACGTTAAGCTAACTGGTCTATAGTTACTTGCCTTTTTGTCTACATCCTTTTTTAAACAGTGGTGTGATATTTGCTGTCTTCCAATCCACCAGGATCTGCCCAGAGTCCAGAGAATTTTGCTAAATTACCATAAATGCCTCTACTATAACTTCCACCATTTCTGTCTGTATTCTGGGATGTATTCCATCAGGACCAGGGGACTTGTCTACCTTTAGACCCACTAGTTTACTCAGCACTACCTCTTTAGCTATAGAGATTGTATCAAGGTCCTTGTCTCCCATCACATCCATAACTTCTCTCTTTGGCATGTTAGACGTGTCCTCCACTGTGAAGACCGACACAAATGCCAGGAGTTTCTGGGAGTAATTTGGAAGATGCATGATCAGTTCATCCTAAAGAATAAGAAGCATACTAACGGGAGGATAAGGCAACCGTGGCTGACAAGGGAAGTCAAAGACAGCATAAAAGCAAAAGAGAGTGAACACAATATTGCAAAATTAGCGGGAAGCTGGAGGATTGGGAAGCTTTTAAAAACCAACAGAAGGCAACTAAAATAAGCAATAAGAGGAGAAAAAATGAAATATGGAGGTAAGCTAGCCAATAATATGAAAGAGAATACCAAATGTTTTTTCAGGTATATAAGGAGTAAAAGAGAGGCAAGAGTGGACATCAGACCGCTGGAAAATGATGATGGAAAGGTAGTAATGGGGAACAAAGAAATGGTGTACAAACTGAATAAGTATTTTGTGTCAGTCTTCACTGAGGAAGCAACATGCCAGAAATTCAAGAGAGTCAGGCAGAAGTGAGTGTAGTCACTATTACTAAAGAGAAGGTGCTTGGGAAGCTGAAAGGTAAGAAGGCAGATAAGTCACCTGGACTGGATGGACTACACCCCAGGGTTCTGAAAGAGTTAGCTGAAGAGATTGTGGAGGCATTAGTAGTGATCTTTCAAGAATCACTGGAGTCAGGAATGGTTCCGGAGGACTGGAAAATCGCAAATGTCACTTCACTCTAAGAAGGGAGGGAGGCAAGACAGGGAATTATAGGCCAGTTAGCCTGACTTCAGTGGTTGGTAAGATGTTAGAGTCCATTATTAACGATGAGGTTTCGGGGTACTTGGAAGCACATGATAAAATAGGCTGAAGTCAGCATGATCCCCTTAAGGGGAAATCTTTCCTGACAAATCTTTTGGAATTCTTTGAGGAAGTAACAGGCGGGATAGACAAAGTAGAGTCAGTGGATGTTGCTTACTTGGATTTTCAGAAGCCCTTTGGCAAGGTGCCGCACATGAGGCTGCTAAACATGATAGGAGCCCATGGTATTCCAGGAAAGGTACCAGCATGGATAGAAGGTTGGCTAACTGGCAGCAGGCAAAGAGTGGGAATAAAGGGGGCCTTTTCTGGTTGGTTGTCAGTGACCAGTGGTGTTCCGCACGGGTCAGTGCTTTTACGTTATATGTTAATGATCTGGATGATGGAATTGATGGCTTTGTGGCCAAGTTTGCGAATGATACAAAAGATAGGTGGAGGGGCAGGTGGTGCTGAGGAAGCATGACGTCTGCAGAAGGACTTGGACAGGTTGGGAGAATGGGCAAAGACGTGGCAGATGGAATACAGTGTCGGAAAGTGTATGGTCATGCAATTTGGTAGAAGGAATAAAGGCGTAGACTATTTTCTAAATGGGAGTGAATTCAGAAATTGGAGGTGCAAAGGGACTTGGGAGTCCTAGTGCAGGATTCCCTACAGGTTAACTTGCAGGTTGAGTCGGTCGTAAGGAAGGCAAATGGAAAGTTAGCATTCATTTCGAGAGGACTAGAATATAAAAGCAAGAATGTAATGGTGAGGCTTTATAAGGCATTGGTCAGACCACATTTGGAGTATTGTGAGCAGTTTTGTGCCCAATATCTAAGGAAGGATGTGCTGGCATTGGAGAGGGTCCAGAGGAGGTTTACAAGAATGATCCTGGGAATGAAAGGAGCTTTTGATGGCTCTGGGCCTGTACTTGCTGGAGTTTAGAAGAATGAGTGGGGGATCTCATTGAAACCTACCGAATATTGAAAGGCTTGGATAGAGTGGACGTGGAGAGGATGTTTCCAGTAGTGGGAGAGTCCAGGACCAGAGGGCACAGCCTCAGAATAGAAGCATGTCCCTTTAGAACAGAGATGAGGAGGAATTTCTTTAGCCAGAGGGTAGTGAATCTATGGAATTCATTGCCACAGATGTCTGTGGAGGCCACGTCATTGGGTATATTTAATGTGGAGGTTGATAGGTTCTTGATTAGTAAGGGCATCAAAGGTTATGGGGAGAAGGCAGGAGAAAGGAGTTGAGAGGGGAAAAATAAATCAGCCATGATTGAATGGCGGAGCAGACTCCATGAACTGAATGGCCTAATTCTGCTCCTATGTCTTATTGTCTAAAATAGTCACTCAATGCCTCAGCAATTTTCGCATTACCCAATATTAATTTCCTCTTCTCATTTTCCAAGTGACCTACGTTCACTTTAGCCACCCTTTTCTGCTTTATATAACTAAAAAATCTTTTGTGCTAGTTTACTTTCATAATCTATCGTCCCTTTCCGTATTGCTTGCTTAGTGGTTCTTTGTTGCTTTTTAAAGTTTTCCCAATCTTCCAGTTTCCCACTACTCTTGGTGACTTTGTACACATGAGCTTTTAGTTTGATGCCTTCCTTTATTTCCTTAATTATCTAAGCCTGACTGTTCCCATCCTTACTGACCTTGCTTTTAACTGGAATATACTTTTGTTGAGCACTGTGAAAAATCTCTTTGAATATCTTCCACTGTTCCTCAACTGTCCCACCATATAGCCTGTGTTCCCAGACTATGCTGGCCAACTCCTCTCTCGTCCCATTGTAGTCTCCCATGTTTAGGCATAATACACTGGTTTTGGATCGAACTATTGCACCCTCCATTTGTATGAGAAATTCAGTCATACTGTGATCACTCTTTCCAAGAGGATCCCAAGCTATAAGGTCATGGTCTTGCTTTCTCTCCACTCAAATGCCCAGGTTGCATTTCTTGGGTATCTGAAATGAATTTGACATGTGAGTAAGGTTGTGATACAAAGAATGGGGGAAAATAGTGTAGGTGGATTAAGAGACTAGTGTAATGTGAGGAGAAGGATTGAGTACGATGATGCTAATCACTGTTTCCTCAGTGGCTGCTGCAGAAGTGGTTACCATCATAGCTCCATGGGAGTTAAGACTTGTCCCCCCTCCAATTAGTAGCTGCTATCTTCAGTTGTTTACAATGTTGTTATGCAAGAGCAAGGGAAATATCTTAATGAATGCAGGGGAATATAGTTGGATGATGTGGATATTTTGATTGAATAGCCAGAAGTATGTGACTGACAGTAGAGGCAACAAACAATCTGCTGGAAGAACTCAGTGGGCCAAGCAGCATTTGTGGGAGGAAAGGAATTAGTGATGTTTCAGGTCAAAACCCTGCATCAGGGTCCTGATGCAGCAGACGTAGCTTTTGCCAGAACCATTCAGCAGCAGGTTTCATTTGAGCTTTGATCCAAACTTGGTCAAAAGTGCTCACTTACAGAGGCGAGGTGAGAGTGATTGCCCTGACTTGAAGGAAGCATCCTACTGAATGTGGCATCAAGAAGCCCTGATAAGACAAAAGCCGATGGGAATTAAGTGGAAAATCTGGCTGTAATCATTCACAAAGAAAAATGTTTGTAGCTCTTTGAGGTCAATCATCTCCATCCCAGAGTTCCTGAGGGCAGTGGCCTTAGTTCAACCAGCTTCAGCTATATCATTAATGACCTTCTCTCCATCATAACATGAAAAATGTTGATATTTGTTTCCTGAAGTGTTCCCTTTTAATTTTAATTGCAACTTGTTAAATAAGAACATCACTAATAGGAACAAGAGTGGACTATAAAGCCCCTGGAAGGTGCTGTGCCATTGAATAAGATAATGGCTGATCTGAGCCCAGTCTTGGTTCCAATTTTATGCCTGTTCCCCATAACCCTCAATTCCCCTATTGACCAAAAATGTGTCTCTCAAGGTTTTGAATGTATTCAATGATTCAGCCTCCAGAGCGCTCTAAAATAGACCCTCTGAAAGAGGAAATTCCTTTTCATCCATCTTAAATAGGGAGCCTCTTATTCTAAAATTAGGCTCACTAGTTCTAGATTTCACCCCATCCCATCCCCCACCCCACGTAAACACATCTACTCAGCATTTGCTCTGTCAAGCCCCCCATAGAATCTTATCTTTCAATAAGATCACCTCTCATTCTTCTAAGCTGCAATACAAAGGGTCAACCTTTTCTCATAACACAACCCCTTCATCCCCAGAGCCAACCTAGCAAACCTCTGAACCGCTATACAAGGATATCTCTCAAATAGAGATGAAAATTGTACGTAGTGTATAAACAGTGTTCATTCATCATCTCTACGGCCACTTTTAAGAAGTCGAGTGCATGCCTTTGAGGTCCAGGGAATTTGTCCATCCACTGGTTTGCCTGCTACCTTTTTCCTTGCAGTAGTGCTTGTTTTAAGTTCCTTTCTTATGTGGAACTTTTTTTACTCTTGGGGGAATGTTTTTAGTGTCTACGATCATGCAGATAGATGCAGTGTATTTTTTTAAAAGTCTCCTTTCTTTCCATATTGTCTGTTATTATTTCCCTACACATCGAAGGGACCAATGTTTACCTAGTTACTCTCATTCTTTTTGTATATCTTTAAAAGATCTTACTGTTTATTTTTATTTCTCCCTAGCCTACTCTCTTGGTTATTATTTTTATGCATTGTCCTTGAATTTTGAAAATCTTCCCAATCTTGACCTCCCTCTAACCTTTGCAACATTTTATGACTTTAAGTTTGCTACCATCCTTAGGATATGGTAGCTCCTTTCCTCTGCGGTTGAAAGAATTTCTTGACTTTTCATCAAACAAGTTTTTAAAAACTTTAACTTTGTGAGCTTTTTTTTTAGTCATTTTTCAGTGCATCCTATGTTTGTCCAGTGCTTTACTTAGATGATCTGACATGGCTTGGAATGAAGTAATTGTCTTTAATTCAACAATCCTTTCGATACTTATTGCGGTGTAATGTGCCTGTCACAGATGAAAAAGATGTTTTCATCAAAAGGTTCTGGTTGCAATTTTACATCAAATTAATGCACTCTTTTTAAAGTTTATCTTTTAACTCCCTTCTCTATTCAGTGTATGTTGTATTACTTCCTCGTCTGTGTAATACACGGGCATTCTACTAAAGTTTACAAGTCCTACCAATTGACCAGACGCTAGGATGCTTGAGACTAATTCCTCCATTGATCTGCATACTTGCAAGGTGACAAATATCAGAACACTGAATATTGGGAGTTTTTTTTTATTCATTCGGGTAGCAGATTCAAAATAACAACATTACAAAGGACAGTGAAAATGCAGGTTGTGTCATAATATTTGAAAGTGAGTGACACAAGTACGTGAAGGGAATGATGTGTAGTTCTGTTGGAGGAAGAAGTTGGGAATAAGATTAATTGGACACACTGGAATGATGGGCCTGTGCAATAACATTCTATGAAATCAAGCAATGCACAATCTTTATCTTGGTTTTTGTATTGTAACTATTAAAATTGCTTTTGGCAATAGCCAAAGAGGAGGGGATACTCTAGAGGCAGGTAATAAACATGTTGTTAACCATGCTGTTTATTGAATGATTTATTTTAGCCTCCCGGAAAGAAGTTACCTGTTGCTGCATCTTCTCAGGAGCCACCAAAATCTGAACCAGACAGCAAACCTAAGGGTAAGTGTAATAACAGAGAATGTTTTTTTTCATTCCTACAGGGTAAATATAATGGAATATATGTCAGCCATCCTTGTGTTGTCCCCGTTGGTAATGAATGGCTTTTGCAAATCCTAAATACTTTTTTTTAAAAAACAAATCTTTTTCTACTTTTAAAAGCATTATTTGCTTTAGTGAAAAGCCAAAATCACTAAACTTGTGCACTTTTCTCAATAGTTTCATGTTCAATGACTGCCAGATCCGTCTCTGACAAAATCAGTTAACCTTAAGGACCTCTGTTAGATCACCCTTCAGTTGCTTTGTCTCAGCAGTGTGACTGTATTATCGCAAATTTATAATTGTGCTTGCTTTTCAAAAGATGTAAAATCGAATCTAATTTTTGATCAAATGTGTTCTTTTTCATATCAATTCTTGGTCATTTCTCCCTTAGATAAGTTACTTTTCTGTGTAGATTTTCCCATGAATTGCTGTTCCTCCGTATAATTTTTTTTTTGTAGTAATACTATATGCTTTTAGCCTGTTAACCTCATTGAGTGTTTTTACAATTCTTGCCATAGTTAAATTATTGTGATAGAAAATTTATGGTGACAGAAAATAGTTCAGGTTCTTCACACAAGTGCAGTAAGTAACTTGCAGTTTAGTTTGGGACTGTTTCTCCACTTCCAACAATGGAGGATCTGGGCTGTTACCATCAGTAAACCATTAGTCACGCATTGCTAGTGAAGTATCTAGAAAAAATTGAGGATGCAATTACCTTAAGCTGATAGTTTTGCTGATTTGCTGTTACTTTTGCTTTAAGGCAAGGAGTATTGCAAAGTGTTATTTCCATATGAAGCACAGAATGAAGATGAGCTGACAATCAGAGAAGGAGAGATTGTAACTATTATAAACAAGGTATAAAGATAACTTATTTATTTACCATTTATAAAATAAATCTTTTCCTTCCTTCTATCCTTTGTTTGGTAATACCGGTAAGCAAGAAAGGAGTTAAGTAGCATAGTCTTTATGTTACTGTACTGGCACTGTAGAGGCCTGGACTGATTTCTACAATGCCAGCTGGGGAAATTAAACTTAGTTAATTAAATATGTCTGGAATAAATAACTTGTGTGGGAAGCCATGATCTTGAAACAACTGGATTGTTGTAAAAAATCTGTCTCTGCTTGAGGGAAGGGGAAAATGCTGTCCTTGCCCATTCTAGCCTATTTGTTGCTCCATATTTTTATTTGACTCATAACTGTCCTCTGAAATGGATGATCAATTCAATTCTGTTCAAGGGCAAGTATGAATGAGCAGAAAAGGCAAAAATACCATGTGAATAAATGTATCATCCCCTCCAAGGTATTGTATTATTTTTCAAAAAGAGGCAAATAATGGTTTATTGAAAAATGGGTTATTTCAATTTCTTGACTTGTATTCCAAAACTAAAAGTGTGTTATCTACTTTGACTTAATATTGTTGATATACTTGCTTGCAATATCAGTAAATAATTAGAATCAAACTCTGTCCCTAGTTCCATGCTGCTATATTTTGGTGCACTTCATTTAAAGTAAATTCATTTGAAGTGGTAGTGATGCCAAAGAGAATTTTTGGATATAAATTTGTCAGTGACCGTGGTTGATAATTTGAATATATGCCAGAATGGAACCAATGGTGCTATATATCAAGGCCACTGCTTTCTCTCATTAGGAGGAAAGTGCCTTTTCTTTGTCAGCATAAAAGATCCTGAAGTGGAAAGAGCTGTGCCCAGAATTTGAAAATGTAGTTCATCATGTTTGTCCACTACAGAATTCACTTCTACTGCAAAGTTGTTCTTAAGGGATAATCGTGGACCTCATGCATTTTCCACAAAGCCCATATTAAATGCATGCAGTGGCACCTAACAGCATGCAAGAGATTGCACATGAATCATTGGGCTTTGTAAAACTCCAATAATTCGCTATCTGGCTTTTCAGAAATCGCAGAGGTTCACTATCTGCCTGTGGAGAAAGAAAGGAATGAGGCAAATGGAGCGGTGCAGCTGCCCAAACTGATGGATTTTAAAAAGCTCCATTGATAACCTATGAATCCTCAGATGATGTTTGCCACATTTTCCCCTGTGCACTCAGCAGGGCCTTGTTACCCGTGTTCCCTTGAAACTTGGGGTCCACTAGATAATTCATTGTTGTACTGTTAACATTTAAAGAAAATGTGAATTAAACATGTGATGGATCATTAATAGAATTACATCTGATGGTCTGGAAAATCTGCTGGTCCAGTACCATTAAAGTCCCAAGTGTGCTGGACTTAAAGGAGTTTTACTGTATTTGGAACAATTTCTGTAAAAAAAAATATTGCTCTAAATTAAGTTCAATACCTAAATCGCAAAACTTGTTTCTGGGCTCAGACAGGCAGAAGTCTTTTGGTCCCCATATCTGTAGCTTTATTTCCCCAAGCATGTCCTTCCCCACCCCAATATTCTATGTATATTCCATTCCACTTGAAAGTAATTAACTGTCTCTACCACAATAAAGTACATCATGATCTAATAGCTTTCCTTCGTTCCATCCAGTGAGAAATGTTAGTTTTCATATGTCCATAGATGGTAGTGTTACGTACCAGCAACAACAGAAACACAACAAGCCATGTATAAGTGTTAGAAACTATTTTATTAATAACTACTTGTGATAATAAGAGAAGTAAAAACATTAGATATTAAACATAGTCCCCAAAACTAATAAACTCAAAGTGTGTGTGTGGCAAATTCCCAAACCCCAAGTCTAGGAATAGTTCTCAAAGTTCAGTTCAGCAAGTCATCAGGTGAAACGTGAGCAGAGGCTTTTGCAAAACCACCGGTGACTGAAGAGAAAATGTAGAGAGAATATAGAGAGAAATTACGAAATCCACATGTTCCACGATGGAACCCATATGACACCTAAGTCTCTGATGATCTCCACTGTTTTGTTCCGAAGTACCTGCCACCCTGAAGACATTCGATACGTGGCCGCCCACAGAAATACCTGTTTCCCAGTACAGGTTAACGACAAAGTGGACTCCATTTGATTGCTCCAAAAATGGATTGTAGTGACAGACACAGCTATTGTTCTTCATCCATTGATACAGAGACAGTCAGCCTCCCCCTCTCCCCTCCCCCCCTCCCTCCCCCCTCTGTGTGTGTGTGTGTGTGTGTGTGTGTGTGTGTGTGTGTGTGTGTGTGCGCGTGCACGCGCGCAAAACAGCCAGTACGTTGTTATAGTCTTGCCGTCTTGGAGCTAACACCTCACTCACTCACTCACTCTACTCCTACTCTACTCCATTGCCCAGGTGCCTTAAAGGGATATTCACCAAATAGCAATCTGGCTCGTAACAGTAGGATCCCAGGTTTCATGTTACCCTTAACTAATTACTGCTCTCTGTGCCATCTTTATTCACCACCTTGATGCTTCTGCTTCTCTTGGCTCTGAGAATTGCTGTTGAGGGAAGGGGCATACTGCAAAGAATTTAAAACACTGATCTGCCAGGCTACTGACTGGTATGTCTGTTCGCAGAAAACCTCTGATCACTCTGGCAGGGTTGGAAACCCTTTGTTGTACTAAAAGAAGGCAAGAATTGCTCTAATTTATTTCTTCTCCACAGGAATGTGCAGATGCTGGATGGTGGGAAGGAGAAATTAATGGTAAATGGGGAGTTTTTCCTGATAATTTTGTCAAGCTGTTGCCCCCTGACTTTGAAAAAGAGGTAGGTGACTTTCCCCAATCTTCAAACTTTGGCTTTAGACAACAGTAGAAATTCTTCATTTGCTTTTTAAAGAGTCAGCATAGATCTTTGAAAATGTGCAACTAAACTGATACCCAATAGACCACATGTTAAATTAATTACTGCTGTGCACAGAATCTTCTATTTCATATTTGGGGATGTATTAGGAAAGTTTAATTATGTTGGCAAGAAATTGAGGCTTAACTATATAATCATCTCTTGTAATGAGAGTTTTGGGAAGGGGAGGGCAGAAATAGCATTATAATCAAGTGTCCATAACTAATCTGTTGTTTTAATTTATCTGAATGTACTTTCCCCTCACGTGGTTCAGAAAACCTGTTTGTTGCACGACATTTAGTTTACTGTGTTTCAATAAATGGGAGTGAACCCGTTCTAAAATTTCCATTGTTTGTCATTTTGTTCATTGTTGTAATGCACTATATCATGGCAAGGAGAACTTCAGAGATTATAAAGGCAATGATCCCAAAGGTATAATGGTTGGCCAGGGCCCAAAATATTTTAATCCAACTAACCAGGTTGGTCTTATGGCTGCTGCTCACTTTGGTGACTGAGGCACGAGGTCTGCTAAATAACTAAAGAATAGAGGCTCAAAATCTAATTAACAAAATATCCCCAAAGTAGAAGGTAAAGCAGAGGAATGTGGTTAAAGAAAGTGTATGCATATATTGAGGAAACAAAAGTAGAATCTGAATCTTTTGCCCGTGGAGGTTGTGCATTTGACAGAGAAGAATGAACAAAAGAGCGAATTTAATGGCTTGTTGTTGCTGATCTTTTAGTCATGAACTGTTCGCCCTACTCAGACTAAGAACTATATCAGGGGATATAACATCTATTCAACACTTATAGTATGATGCCACAATGTTAACCAAAAGTCTGAACAGAAACTATTTAGTTTTGAGGCATGATTTGCAAGGGCTTCTGTGCTGGGCATTGCCCCCAAAGGCTCCCTGTATACTCATTCAGGTTGTTTTATGTGAGGAACAGGGGTGCAGATGAAAGCAAGCAATTTAACACCTTAAAACAAGACAATGCCCAGTAGGCAAATCTCATTTGGAAGTTGGAATGAAGTTCTGTGTGAGATCCAGCCCAATTTCAGCTTTGGGTTTTCTGCATTCCTTTAAATTCCAGTTGTCTAAGTCCAGGAAAAAAATATTTCCTGACTGGTGGATCCTAGTGCAACTTTTTGCCTTTCATCAAGAATCAATGTCTACAAGAGTTTCAAACCTGGTAAATTTAAATATTAGAGGGTACAGCTAGTGTGGGGATACTTAGGGGATCAGCAAGGGAGAAGAGCAAAGGAAAAGGGCCATGGGTTTCTTTTATGTGTAGAGAGGATTTGCTGGTAGATGAGTATTTTTTCCTGTTTTGGGATTGTTTGAACTCTCTAAATATTAAGTCTCCATATTTTTGAGAAACAGCCTGGTTCTGATACATTGCTGACCAAAATTCCAAAACGTTAATATTCCCTTCCAAGAGTACTTTGCAATTTAAAAAAATGCATATATTTTGTTGCCTGAACCACGACCCCCAACTCCTCTCCCAGAATAAGTGAACATTTGAGTTGCAGTTTATGCTAATTTGTAGAAATGTCCTGATTGGCACTGGGTTGAGGCTTTAAAATCTAGTCCAGTTTAGCAGCAGGCAAGTGAAGATTTTTGTTGTCAGTCTGGGCAGGATTTAAGTGTGTGCATTTTTAGATTTTCTAATGTGTGGAGAGACTGACATGTAATATCTAAGTAAACTAGTGAATAAGTCTCGTTTGTTCTGTACTTTTATTCATTGGCACAATATTTGAATGAAATAATGCATGGATTTGTGTAGCTCAGGGTTTCCTTTTGTAAGAAGATAATCTGTACACAATATGAGTATTAAACTTAATCCCCCTACACTCTCGGACACCCTCACAATGTAGTTATCGTTTGTGTGTTGCGTTCACAGTTTACTCAAGATGAACCCATGCTTCAGATTTTAGGCCTTGCTTCTCCCAATTGAAATTGTTTTTTCATGAAGGAATATTGAACACTTTGGTGCCACCTATGTTTCTTTTATAAATATTTATGCTGTTCCAGTCAGAATGCTACATTTTCTGTGTTAAGGTCGCAGTGGTTCCAGTAATTCATTATCCCCTGCCCTTTGGATACAGTGTGTATTGTAGTTCTGAAATGAATATGAGCTTGTCTCTGTTAACTTGTTTATTTTGTTTCTTAGCGACCGAAGAAACCTCCGCCGCCTTCAGCTCCAGCTGTGAAACCATTACCAGGTAATATTTATTAGTTATAAGTTATTATAATTCAATCACACAGTTAAATATAACATACCATTTGTTCCCATTGTATAAGATTCTTGATCAATGTGCACCTGTTCTAATCCATGGAAATACTCCTTTATTTTATGAACATTGTGACATTGAATTTAATTTTAAGATAGCAACATATAATTACAATTGCTTTATTGTAGACTGTACATATTCTCATGTTTTGGTATATTGGATTGGTTGTTTGGGGAATTGTTGGATTGATGTAAGAGATTTGCAGATTAATAGATTATTTGTTAATTATTTAAAAAGAAAAGCATGACTGAAGTTTAATCTCTTTGGCAAGCTGATGATGGTTTATAATTCACAAGTGTGTAGTTGAGATGCCTAATCTCTGGCTCTGGGGCAACATGATTCCACTAAACACTGACAGCAAAATCACATTTTTCTTTTTTGAATTCTGTGTGCCTGGTGAATTCCAAGTGAGTATCAACCACATGAAGTACATATAAATTAATAGAACAGGCTGAAGATACTCAACAGACCAGGAAACACCTAATGCCTTGGATTTCAATTTTTGTCAAAATTTCAGATTCCAGCTTCTGCAGTATTTGTTTTTAAATAAATAGGAATGTAAATTTAATCTGTTACCAGTGATACTGATGTGCTCTTATGCAGCTGACTAAAGTAGTAGTCATGTAGCCAATTTGTAGTTTCAGATGTGGATAATTGTGCTTCTCGGTAGTAATTAAACAATTGATCATTGTAGATAATGAACATCTTCATGATAGACATCATCATTGGATGTGTGTTTTTAACAGCCACATCTGACTTCATCTATTTTATGTATTTGTTGGTAGGTGGTAAGATGACAACCAGTAATGGGTGCCTTTTAACCTTTATGGATGCTTTAATTCCTTGCTGACCTGTGTTATGTGAATAAATATACACAGGTGAAGTACATTTGAGGTGTTGTCTACCAAAGCTGGTGTGTGCAATAAAAATAGTATTGCTGTATCCTTGCCTCTGACAACAATTTGAAGAAAAAAAGCTTAGATACTTGAACAGCCTTATTTTTACTTTGGGCTATTGCTGATAAATTTTGGTTTTGAATGTTATTCCCTCATTTACTTCTGAAGAAGTGAAAGGTTCATTCTCTCACTTGTCCTCTTCCTGAGCTGATATTATTTAAGGGTCTCTGGTTTTAGTGCTAAACTTTGTTTCAGTTCCAGATGTTAACCGTGTACACATGTTTACTGTAAATGTAGAATTTTGCTAGATAGACCTTCAAAAAAAAAGACCGTGGTGTTAGCAGACTTTAACAATGTATTTTTTTTACAATTCAGTTGCTTCTGATTATGTCCTCCTACATATTTTACTTAGGTATAGTGCTATGCCATCTAGTGAGTGTTCATTATTGTTATACATCATCTGGGTTTTGTGAATGAGCCCTGGGGGTGTTGTCTAAATGTACTTTCTCTGATTTGTAACCCATTTTTTTAATTGAGTAATTAATCACAATTTTTTTTTTACTAGCTGGACAACCCCAGTAAATATGCACATGCAAAGTATTTTTACTATGCTATGAGTAGGTGCAAGAGATTTACTATTAAAATTGGTGCATCTAGTTTGTGAATCCACAATACTCGGTGAAACAGAAATCTAATGAGGGGCATTGTAGTACAACAAGTTAATAAATTTCAACAGTCTTCTTTCTAGGATGGTACTCTGCTGATGCTAATCTTCATCCACAGGCTTGCAGAGAACTGAAGAAAACCTGTTGTTCATTGTGAGACTTTGTTGGCAAGCTGTCATTTTTTCCAAGGAGACTGCACTGCCAAGCACTGTTCTATGAATGCACTTTTATGGTCCTTGTAAGTTTTTTTTAACCCTGTACTTCCCTTAATACATGTCAACATTTGGTGTGCTAGGACCCAAATTTGATGGTTCGATTGTGGACAAAAAGAATGAAGCAAAAAGAGTACCTCCAGAAAGGCCAGACTCCTTGCCAACAAAGATAGAGGACAAAGGTATGAAAACCGCTACCTGCCCACACCTTGGGCTGATTTATCTCTTACCACATTAAGTAGATGTCTGACAGATGCACTGGAGCTTTGGACAGGTAGATGCATTTTCCTTTCCTGTTGTGGTCTCTTGCTTGGCCTAGGACTCCAGAGGCACAGGTCCAGGAGAAGTTGAGGCATCAACCTGTCAACTAGTTTGTGGCTGCAGGATTGGTGTGGATTTGAGTTGCACAGTGACCCATAGTGA
Source organism: Pristis pectinata (assembly GCF_009764475.1). Lineage (NCBI taxonomy): Eukaryota > Metazoa > Chordata > Chondrichthyes > Rhinopristiformes > Pristidae > Pristis > Pristis pectinata. The sequence goes on along the minus strand of NC_067408.1, from coordinate 68,837,573 downwards.
TTGAAGTATTCTGACTGGGGATGGAAGTAGCTGTGACAACCAGCAGTGTTGTTTTGTGATGATATGCTTATCTATAGGAAGTGCATTTAAAGAGGGCATTCAGCCATTAAAGAGCCCTGATTGCATTCAAAAATCCCAAGGAGTTTTGTTAAAATTGTCTGATGCTGTTACTCTTTGACCGGTAAAATCCATGAATGTTCTCTGGGCTGCTCAGTGACTATTGTTTGGGTAAAGTAATATTCTTGGGATGGAAGGCCACAGCTCCTTCAGACCACCAACTGGACGTGTTGCAGTCTCAGTTTCATCGTGATGTTTCCCAGGGAATCCTGTTGAGTTTGGGTAGGAACAGAGAGCCAAAATAATGGGTCTTTCATCCTTGTTTTTTGCACCTGGACATTGGATTTCCTGAGTATAGGACAAAGGAAAATCCATTTTCTCATGATATTGATTCTATAAGTGAAAAATGCTGACAATGAATGTACAGGTGTTACTATTCGGAACATAAGAAATGCTCATTTAACCCGACCTCAATAACTATAAAAGAGAATGTTTCAGATTTCCACTTTGTTGGGAGGGTCAGGGTGGGAAGGAAAAAAAAGTGCTGCCTGACGTCAGCCCTTTGTATAGGATTCCCCCATTGGAAGGTGTAGCTTTTTGTCAACTCATTTAATCATCCTAAGCACCTTGGTTAGATCATCCCTTAATCTTTTAAACTCAAGTGCAATTTACGCAACCTGTCTTTTGTAACCCAGGACTTTATCCCTTTAGCATTTTGGTGAATCTGTTCTGCACCCTCTCCAAGGTTAATCTAACCTTCCCAAGATCCAGTACCCATCCCTTACATTATAAGGGGTTAACCAGAACTTTGCGCAACTGTAGCGTAACATTCAGTTCTTGGAATTCTAGCCATATTAGAATAAAAGCTAGCTTTCTATTTGCTTGTGCATTTGCTTTTGGTGATACCTGTACACAAACACATCAATTTCTTTACTCCATTTTGTGTCATGTATTGCTATCAATGACCTAGATAAAAATAAATGCATGTAGTGGAAAAACTAAAGCCTTTGTTTCAGATCTGTGGGATATCATTGTCACGTCCTACTAACATTCCCACTATCCCTGCATACTGCCACATGCTGCTTCTAGCCTTCTAACCAATGTCTTTCCCATGTCAGTAGGATGCCTACAAAAATCCATGCACTTCCATTTTTGCTACAGTTTCTTGGTACTCATTGTGAAAAGAAAATACTACAAATCTGATGTAAGATGGATCAAACAGGAAAAAATACAGTGCTTAATGATCACCAGAGGAGTTCCTGGTCCTGGTTACTTAATCAATGAGGTTCCTTTCTTCCATGATGTCAGAAGTAGGGATGCTTGTTGTGAATGTCATAATTATTGTTTCCATTCCGAACTCCTTATATAGCGAAACATTCTGTCTGCACACAGCATTTTGGGAAGTGAAATGGGTCTAGGATGTATGCAGTAAATTGTAGGGTGCTAAGGAATGTTGATGAACAGAGGGACCTTGGAGTTCAAGTCCATTGTTCTCTGAAAGTGGCAACACAGATAGATAGGGAGGTGAAGAAGACGTATGGTATACTTGCCTTCATAGGTCAGGGCATAGAATATTAAAGTTGGAATGTAATGTTGCAAATTTACAAAACACTGGTTAGATCACCTTTGGAGTATTATGGGCAGTTCTGGTCATCACACTATAGGAAGGATTTGGTTGCACTGGAGAGGGTGTAGAGGAGATTCATTAGGATGTTGCCTGGATTGGAGGACTTTAGTTATGGGGAGAAATTGGATAGGCTGGGTTTGTTTTCCCTGGAGTAAAGGAGGTTGAGGGGTGATCTGATAGAGGTATACAAAATCATGTGAAATAGGGCAAATAATCAGAATCTTTTTTTCCCATGGTAGAGGTAGCAAAAAGAAGGGGGCATAAGTTTAAGGTGAGAGGAATGAGTTCTTAAGGGGATTTGAGGGTCACATTTTTTTAAAATAGAGAGTGGTTGATATCTGGAACTCATTGCCAGGTGGAATCAGATACAATTACTATGTTTAAGAGGCATTTGGACAGGCAATTAAATAAGCAAGGCATAGAAGGATATGGACTTAGTGCAGGCAAATGGGACTAGTGTAGATGGGCAACAAGGTCAACATGGACATGTGGGCCGAAGGGCCTATTCCTGTGCTATAGGACTATAAATCTATGACCTGGACTTTTCATGAAAGCATGACTGATAATGTTAACATTTATGAAAGCAGTTAGGTCAGACTTGTCAGACAATGATCATCTCAAATAAGGGAGAATCTAGCGGCCTCGCCTTGATAGTCAGTGGTATTACTGACTTGCACCCTCAGTATCCAGGGCACATATTGACCAGAAACCTCGTTGAAGCAAGCATTTGGAAAAATCTGGCCAGAGACATGGAATCTTGCATCGAATGACTTGTCTCCTGTCTCACAAAGTCTTCGTAAGACAAAAGTCAGAATTTGATTGGAATATCCTGTGCAGTACTTGCCTGTGTCAAGAAGTTCAACACCATTCAGGACAAAACAGCCTACTCGATTTGCGCAAAATCCACCATACTGAACATTGCCTCCCCTTCTGTGAGTGCATCAAGCTGCATTGTGTGCCATCTACAAAAGGCACTACAGGAACTCACTAAAGCCTCCTTCAAGAGCTCATCCAAAACCCACAAGGAGGGTAGTAGGTATGTTGGAAACCCATCATCTGTAAAATTTCCCTATTTCACTCCAAATTACACACACTCTTTACTCGGAAATATTCCGCAATTCCTCTTCAGTGGGTCCAAATACTGACAACCTGTATTCAACAGTAGCTTTTAATGTAAGGACTGCAACAGTCTAAGAAGGTGGTTCATCACCATCTTCTGAAGGAAATTGAAGGAAATGCTGTCCTTTTCAAAGACATCCACGTCCTGTAATCTAATAAAAGGAAAAGGGGAGGGGCAACATTTTCCCCTAATTGGGCCTCTAGTCCTACTGCAGTGTGTTAGATATGCTAGGTTTGAACTGGTTATGGTGTCTTTACCTAGCGCACCATTAGCAATGTTGGAAGATTGTAGTCTTGTTTAGCTTAGGGATGCATTGATATTGTCCAAGTTATTTCCCTGACACCATTATAATGCTTAACCCATAAATGTTTTTACAAGACATTCAAGCATTGCTTGAAAAATAGTAACTTGGAAGGATATTGTGGAAAAGAAGGAGAATTTGATTAGTCTGAAAGTATGTGTGGTGCAAACCCAGACAAAGACTTGAAGGGCTAAAAGGTGTGGATAAATGTGAAGTTAGTTACAAGAAAGAGACAGACAGAGTATTAAATATTCATTTACGGAGGGACTTGGATGTCCTTCTACATCAGCCACTGAAAGCAAACATCCAGGTGCAGCAAGTAATTAAAGGAGTAATGGTATGTCAGCCTTAATTGCAAGAGTTCTTGAGTGTAGGAATGAGGAGGTTTTGCTATAATAGTGAGACCAAGAGTATTGTGTGTAGTTTTGGTCTCCTTGTCCATGAAAGGATATACTTGTTATAGAGAAAATGTTGCTAATGTTCTCCAGATTGATTCCTGGAATGACAGGATTGCATTTTTAGGAGAGATTAGGTTGACCAGGTCTAGAGAGTTGAGAATAATTAGAGAGACTCCCATTAAAATGTACAAAATTCTGACAAGGCTAGAAAACTGGATATATTAAGAATGTTCTAACTTTAGAATGAGTGATCATGATGTCAGGATATGAGGTAAGATATTTAGGACTGAGATGAAAATAAGAACCTGTGAAATTCTCTACCACAGAAGGTTGTGAAGGCCAAATTACTGAATGTATTTAAGAAGGTAGATTTCTGGACATAAAAAAGCATTAAGGGGTATGGGGAGCAAGCAGGGATATGATATTGTGATAGAGGATCAGCCATGATCATATTGAATGGCAGAGCAGGCTTGAAGGGCAGAACTCTTGCTCCTGTTTTGTACCTCCACATCTGCAATGGTGTTCTTTGTTTTTTTCTAGAAGAAATAATGTGAGTTGCATCCTTTTTTCTTTTGCTACGCAATTGGAATTGCGAAGTTACCATTTGGGAAGGTATATGCTTACTTTTTATTTATCAGTAGCCACAGCCAGAATAAATTCTTCAGTGGGCTGAAACAGTTGCACTCCACTTTGGCAACACAAAACCTGTCACATTGCATTGGCATTATAAATCAAGGTCAGTACCATTTTCATGCAAACTTCTGCCCATCACCATCTTTTATAAGCTTTATAACTTTGCCACCTTTTCTGTTGAGCAGCATTTTTTCCGTAGTCTATGTAGAGCACAAAATTCTAGCCTTATGCTTGATGATGGAACAGCTGGGAATTTCAAAAAATACTTATAGCATGACATCAATTGCTTTTTCCCTCAATGACCTCAATAGTGCCTCCCTCCTAGTGCCTTCCAGTCTGAAAGTCATTATAAGTAAATGCCATTTTGGACAGCTGTTAGATTATTTAGGAAACTGGTTTAAACAAAATATATTTGCAGAAATTATACTGAACATACCACATATCTTTTATCAAGATACATTTATGAATCTGAATGTTTTATAAAGGACAAAGTTCTTAAGTATTGTTCTGCCCTAATGTTTGATTACATATTTTAGAAGAAAAGCCAGAGAGAGATCAGAAATCCATAGAGCTGTGCAAACCCTCAGTACCTGCAATACCACCGAAGAAACCTTTGCCTCCTAAGACCAATTCTTTGAACAGACCAATTGCATTGCCTCCTAAAAGGCCAGAAAGACCAGCGGCACCTGCAGCTCATACCAGGTACGTTTTGTCATCTGTTAACAGTTTGCACTTCATGTTCAATATTTGTTGTAACACAGCTGTTATCTTTTTATTGATATACTGATAAATATCATAAATAATAAGAGCAGGAGTATGCCATTTGGCCCCTTATCATAATGCAGAAGTTTAAATGTTTTATATGACAAATTACTAAAAAATATTTCTTTTCAACTTTTGAAGTTTCCATCTTAGTGATGCGTATAATCTGTTAACCTTGTATCTTTGCATTGCTTCCTTCTCTACAAAATCTTCATCCTTGTACTTTTCACTTGTACCACAATTTCTCCATGATAAGTGCTCATAACACAAAATTGATGCAAATAGTCCATATAAACTATATCACCTCAGCCATTGATTGCCCTTTTTAATTTGTTCTACAGACAGACTCATATTGTATTATGTTTAAGTGTATTATTTAAGCATACATAAAATCGTTTTTGTGCCCTGGACTAATTATCGCCCACCTTTTAAAGCTTTTCATCTGAATTAGGTTTCAATTCCATGTGCAACAGTACAGAGATTAACAAGTAATCCCTGTTTGCTCAATCTAGTTAATTTATGCTTGAGTTTAAAAATCTCATATTTATTATTTGTGGTTATGTTATTAGAGTAATAGAATGATGCAGCAAAGAAGACCCTTTGCCCCAACAAGTTGATGCATCCTCTTCAAAGACCAATCCAGTTAGCCCCACTCTGCTGCGCTTTCCCCATATTCCTGCTTTGCCTTCAAGAATCAGAGATAGTATGTGCGAGAAACTGTATGTAACAAATAGTTCAAATTTAGAATGCAGTACCTGAGAGTAGTGGATGCAGTTTCTCTGGTAGCTTTCAAACAATAACTGAATAAATGCTCAGTTAAAGGAAATGCACCACATTCACTGGTTCCTCTTTATCTATTCTATGAGCCACTTCTTTAAACTCCAGAAGATTAATCTGATATGATTTTCTACTATTCTTATTCTGTTATTAGATCTTTCGTTATAGATTCCAGCTTTTCCCTACTACTGATGTTAAGCTAATACATCAGTAGTTCCCTGTTTTCTCTTTCTTAAGTAATCATGTTTACTACCCTCTAATCCACAGCATAATGAGAGCATCCATTATCTTTGTAGCCATCACTTTACAAAATTATAGGATGTAGATCCTCGGGATTTATTGGCTTTCAGTCTCACCAACTTGTCTAGAACTATATTTTTTTTATTAATACTGATTACCTTCAGTTTATCATGCCAGCTGAGCCCTTGGTTCTCTGGTAGATTATTTGTGCCTTTGCACAGACAGTATTTATCTTTTTTTTTGCCACTTCCTTATCCCCCTTTATAAGTTATCCCACTTTTGTCTGTAAGGGACCCATTTTTCCCTTGCTTGTCTTTTCCTTTTTACAACTGAAGAAATTAGATCTACATTCCTTAGAGTTCAGAAGAATGAGAATGATCTCACCGAAACATGCAAGATCCTTAGGGGACATGACCACGTGAATATCAAGATATTTCCACTAGTGGGAGAAGCTTGAACAAGGGGACATAGTTACAAGATTAGGGGGTGGTCGTTTAAGACTGAGGTGCTTAAATTTTCTTCTTGCAGAGTGGTGAATCTCTGGAATTCTCATGGAGGGTTGTGGAGGCTAGATCATTGGGGGTATTTACAGAGGAAGTAGATAAAGTCTTAAAAGATTGGGGATAAGAGCTGTCTCAAAAACTATCTCTAAAGCTGGCACATAAGAGGAAATGAGGCTTGCGGCAGATCAGCCATGATCATGTTGAAAGGCAGAGCAAGCTTGAGGGAGCTTTTCTTATGTTCTTATACCCATCAAAAGTCTTAGTCTGTTTTTGTTTACTCTCATATTTTGTTTTCCCTTTCTCAATCAATTTTTTTGGTCCTCCTTTTCTGAGTAGAATGTTCACAATCTTCAGGCTTACTGCTATTTTCAGGAACTTTATCAACCTTTTCCTTTGATTTAATACAGTCTTTGATTTCACCTGTTAGCCACGGATGGACCACTTCTACTTTTCGGTTTTTGTACTGTGAAGGAACTTTTTTGCAAATCAAGTATTATTTCTTTAAATGCTAACCATTGATCACCATGATCACCTTTTAATGTTGTTCCCCAGTCAACCACAGCCAGCTCATCCCTCATGTCCCTGTAGTGTCCTTTGTTTAGATTTAAGACCTTAGGTTTGGATTGAACTGTATTCTGTTGTTGTTTTTACCCTGTACTATCTCAATGCACTCTGTAATAAATTGATCTGTACGAATGGTATGCAAGACAAGTTTTTCTCAGTATACTTCAGTACAAGTGACAATAATAGACCAATACCAATACCAATACCAACTTCAAACTTGATAAGATAGGATAGATAAGATTTTTTATTAGTCACATGTACATCGAAATGCATCTTTTTTTGTGTGGAATATTCTGGGGGCAGCCCACAAGTGTCGCCATGCTTCTGGTCCCAACGTAGCATGCCCACAACTTCCTAACCTGTACGTCTTTGGAATATGGGAGGAAACCAGAGGAAACCCACACAGACACGGGGAGAAAGTACAAGCTCCTTACAGACAGTGGCCTGAATTGAACCCAGGTCACTGGTGCTTTAAAGCATTATGTATCATCTTACTTTTTCCTAAAAACCTTTTACAACAAGGTTATTAATTCGCCTTTTCTCAATGCACAGTGACACATTCTCAATGCACACATAAAATTAGCCATTTCTTTGGTTCCTCAACACAGTGTTCTAAAAAACTATCTCTAAAACGTTTCATGATTTCGTCTTCCACCTTATTACTGCTGATTTCACTTGTTCATTCTCTATGTAGATAAAAGTCTCCCTTGATTACTGAATTATACCCGTTGCATGCATCTCTGATTTCTTGATTTATCCTCTGCCCAGTGTCACAGCTGCTACTTTGAGACCTATAATTCTCAGTGTTTTTGGTCCATTTTTCTGCTGCATTGTTCCAACCAAATGGATTCCAAGTCTGAATCATGAACTGGCTTGCCAAGTTAATTTCTCACCATTGTCCTGAGCTTGTCCCTTAATAATTGTGCTATTCCACTTCTTTACCTTTTTGACTGCCATTCCTAAACATTGAATTTCTTTTAATGTTCAGTTGCCAACCTTGGTCACACTGCAGCCTCAATTGCATAATGGGAATTAGATCATAACCATTTACTTATATTTGTATCTTTTTTTTGTCTGAGTGGGTGGTGGAGGTAGATACTCTTACAACATTTAAGTATCTAGACAAGTACTTGAATTGCAAGGCATAGGCGGCCACGGACTGAATGCTGATAAATGGGATTAGTGTAGATAGATACTTGATGGTCAGCATGGACACAGTGGACTGAAGGGCCATTTTCTGTGCTATTTGACAATATGACACAGTATTTTCAATTTTTTTTGCTACTTCCTTATTCCTCATAATTGATTATAAATGTACTGCATTTTTCCATTCCCTTTTTGCATACCTTTGATCTACTTTGTTACAAATGCTGTGTGCATTTAGATATAGTACCTTTAATTTTGCCCCTTTTGACATTTTTCGGTACCCTGATGCCCATTTGCTACTTGACTTTCTTTTTGTAGCCTGTTCATGTCACGTGTAACTTTTCAAACCTACACTTCCTGCTTTGTTTCTCTCCTTCTTGAATTCCCCCTGAGGTTGCCATCCCCCAACCAAGCCAGGTTAAGTCCTCTCCCATAGCCCCAGCACACAACCCTGTGAGGATATTGGTCCTAATCCTACTAATGAGTAGCCTGTTTGATTTCTATTGTCCTCACCTGCTTCAGAAATCCAAAAGCCTCCCTTCTGCACCATCCCTTCAGCCATGGTCTGTCCTATTTTTATGATGTCAGGAGTAATCCTGAGATTCCTATCTTTTGAGGTTTGCCTTTCATCTTTTTCCTAACTCCCTAAAATGAGCTTGCAGACCCTCACCCCATTTTCTGGCCATGTTGTTGGTACCAATGAGCCATCAGATTCTGGTTGCTTACTGTCCCCTTTCAGGATGCTCTGCAGCCATTCAGTGACATTCTTGACCCTGGTACATATCATCCTGGAGACGCAACTAGAGCCGCTGAAATGCCAGTCATTTCCACGAGTTATTGAATCCCCTGTCATTGTTCTTCTTATCCACTCCTCCCCCCACCCCTCCATTTCATGCATGACTCTGGCTGCACTCTCTTGAGGAACCATCACTCTTACCATTATCTAAATGGGAAAATCTGTTTGTGAATAGGATGGAATCAGGAGACTCCTGATTACCTGCCTGCCTGTTAGTCACACATTCACTCTCTGCACACACGTTCACAAGCTGCCGAGTGATCACCTCTCTAAATGTGCTATCCACAAATTCTTTGCTTTGCAGATGCACCACAGTGACTCTGGCCACTGCTCCAGCTCCGAAACCTGGAGTTCAAGCTGCTGTAGCTGAAGGTGTTTCCTGCACATGTGGTCCACTGGAATAATCTAAGTGTATGTGACAGGATGCACCCTCACTCAGCTGAGCTGCCCTTGCCTCAATTTTACTGATAACTTTTAAGTTTAGTTGATTGTTCTTTGCCTTTTTCCATAGTTATTCTAAGCATGATGAAATGAAAGTCTAGGGCAACAAGGGTATAGGAATGCTACCACTCCATCTTGACTTGGAACTATGTCACCATTCTAACACCAGTCAATATCCTGGAGCTCCCTACCTAATACCACTCAGGGACTAACTTTACACAAGGATTGTAGCAATTCAAGAAGATAACTCTCAAGGGTTATTTGGGATGGACATTAACTATTAATATTACCAGCTATGCCCACATTGTATGGATAAGTACTTTAAGAATGAATCACTTTTCCCTGAATGCCTCCATTCAGTTGGCGTACCCAGACTGTGAACAGCATTTCACTGTTTTGAATTTCTTTTTCAGGAATGTGAGACTTTTTATACTGGATGATGAATCCCCAAAAAGTAATTTACCAGGCAGTCTTTTCCAGGACAGATATTCAAAAGTGAAACATCAGTAACCCAAGCCAAGATCATTGAACAACTCTCTAGACAGCTTACAAAAGAAGGAAAATCCGAGAATGAGAATAAGTAATCTATACTTAGCTAAGGCAGCACTTATGTAATGTGTAGATTATAGGATGACTTTTGCCTCTGACCCATGCATTTTATTACCTGTATGAAGTAGAAGCTAAGTGTCTGTAGTTGACGCAACACGTCTGCATCAACAAGCTTAAAATTCTGTGAAAAATCCGATAGAACATTCACTGTTGCTGACTGTGCAATCAATTCCTAAAGGTGATATCCTAAGTTTTCAATATGTTTTTTTTAAAATACTAGGCTCTTATAATTGAAATTAGACAGATGGCATGCATTATTCCATTTTTCTCCCCCCCCCCACAGTTAATCAGTAAATTGTACTGATTGCAAAACTAGCTGAGCCTGTGTAGAGAAAAATGGATGATTAGGAGTGCTGTAGGGTCATACTCTCAGTCTTGAGAACATCATAATGATGACAGGTAGTGTCAATTGGCTTGATCTGGCTAGAGGGGTTTAATTATGTATAGGGTGCTTGAGTTTGGTATTAATCTTTCGAATAGTAAACTAACGGTGTTTTGTATGGCAGGTTCATCTTGCACTTGGAGTCATGAGCAACTAATTTGCTCATGATTGCATTTCTCATAAGCAATGAGTAACAGATCCTGTCCTTCGGCATGTGACCTTAATGCTCTCAAGCATTCCAATTTGTACAATTTTTTTGGAAAAACACCAAGATAAAAAGCAGAGTGAATGTTTTTTGTATTCATTGTATGCGCTTTGCTCCAACAGCAACTCCATTGCTGTTGGTCAGAGTTTAATATGCAAATATTCAACTACGTTCAGCTTCATTAAGTTCACACATGTAGCTAAAATGGTGAGGATCAGTCCACTTCTGGGATGAGTCAGTGATATCTGTTGGACAAAAAAGTTTTTCTTATAAAGTGATGGCAACTATATGATTTTTAGGAAAACTGGTGCCAGTATTACTTCCATGTACTTTCTGTTCTTTATAATATTTAAGCGTTGACCAGTGACTTTCAGATAAATGCTTAGCATGTGACCAGCAGTCAATCAAGTGCTGAGCTGAAATAAAAGTCTGGACTCATTTAATGTTTGTAACCCAGGCAGATGTAGTACAATTGGTCATTGATGAAAATTTATGCACTGGTGGTTTTGTTTGTGGGTATTGTCATGAAATTATTGGACCTATACTGTTAATAGTAACCAAACAATATGACTGTGGTCCAGGACCTATATTGCTGCCACAGATGTTTCATTACTGAAAGTATTTTAGAAAGGCTAAATTGCTTAAGTTTGAGAAAATATGTTTTTACATCTCAGCATTCTACAAAGGTGGCACTGTAGTTATTTAGTATACATAATTACTATAATTAATTCAAATACGTGAATGATGCTGTTTACTTGGGCAGGTCCGACAGTGATCCAAAGGCAGAATTAGGAGCTTCAGTTCTGTTTCTCAGTACATCGGAGAGAGAGACCTTGGAAAAGACCAATGACATTGGTAAGAAGTCACTGTCCCGTTCAGCTGCTGTTTCCAATTATCTATAAATAGCTGCATTATGGTGAAAGTGCACACTGCATTATAACACACATCGACATATTGATCTGCAACGGTGAACCAATACAGAGTACGTATTTTGATAACAGACCTTATCTCCAAATGGGATTTATTACAAACAGTAGTGAAAATTCAAGCTAGTAAACCTTGTTTCAAAGGAGCTCTACGTTTGTAAAGTAAGCAGCAGATTAGTTCCGCACTGAAAAATGGCTTGTGACGACCAGTCTCCTCTGAAAAGCAAGTAGTTGAAGTTTGTGAATTGTAGCAATATAATTGTTTTGGACTTTACTGATTTTATTCCTTGTGTTTGTGATTGTAAGATTTACTAACTGTAGGAGTATTTTATGTACACTGGTATTTAAATTCACAGTAACAGTGCAGTGACATATCAAATAATCTGGGAAAAGCTGCAGCCCCTTGGAATGGTTAATATATTTTGCATGCATTGGTGAGTTCAAGGAGCTCTTATATTTTAATGCATTTGTTGCCTTGTTCATTTTTTTTCATCAGCATTCAGAGATTCTTTTTAATTTTTTTAAACTGGTTAGTGTGTGTTTAGATAGACTCTGTGTAAACATTTTTAATGTTACAGCTTGGTTACTTAACTAAGTTATTTTCAACTTACTAGTGATTTTTTTCAGTATAATACTGCATTGGCAGTCATTTGATGGCATTAAAATAATTAATTGAAATTTACCTCGCATTCACTGCTGTACCACTTAAAGCATTATCTATAAGGTCAGATAGTACTGCTGTTAAACCTTTGGTTAATAAAAACCCAGATTTTATTGCTTTATTCTTAAAATTATTTTGATGCTTTGCCTCAAGAAGCAATGGGAGGATATATAGCTAAGTACAGCAAATAATAAGTGAACTTAACTGCTAATAATATGGTACTGGATTTTAATAGATATAATGTAAAAACATTAGTGTGCTGATTGCAGAGAAAATCAGTGTGATTATTTCCTTGCAAAATAGTGAGAAATCCTAAAACCTGCACATACATAGCAACATTTGAACCTCTCAGATTCATTTCTTTGTGACTGCTATAACATATTACTTTGATGGATAGAAAACAGTAGATTTTCAATTCATCCTTAAAACCGCCTGCTACACATGCATTCCTGGCTCTAGTATTTTAAAATGCATTTTCTTTTGTTAAGACCTTGTAGTGTATTTAGAGACAACATATACAGGATGATAGATATGTGTAGTACAGAAGGTCGCCAATTGGCCTATCACGTCTGCATAGGGTCTTTGAACAAACAAAACAGTTAGTTCTGTTTTATAGTTCATTCACCAGAGCCCTGGAAATTGTCCCTTGCAGAGCATATGTTGCTTATAGAATTACTATAGAATCTGCTCCCAGCAGCTGGGAGTTTGCTCAGGGGGTTCTGGCAAGAGCACAGCCCCACACTCCACTCTAATAATCATTGTCAGTCAAGGAGGCAAGTATCCACATATAAAGTGTTTTGATGTGTCCCTTTAAATTCCTGACACCACCCCTTTTAGGCACTGGATTCCAGGTCATAACAATTTACTGCATAATTTTCTTTCATTTCCTCTGTCAGTTGTTTTAGATCAGTCTCTTCTCATTACAAACCCTTCTGCTACTGGCAGAATAGAAAGTAGAATTTCTATCTGTAACTCCTTAACTTCACAACTTCTGAAGAGAACTATCAAACCTTCTCATCTCTCCACAAGCCACAGATTAAGTAGGGGATGGGATAGTGCCTCCTGTTCTCCAGTCCTAATTTCAGTGGTGAAAAGACGAAAAATTGGAGATAGTCGACCTAACTAGCTTGAGCAGAGTTTATTGTTCAACTATCAGTCCCAAGCCTAGAAATCTGTTAGATAAGATATCTTTATTAGTCACATGTACATCGAAACACACAGTGTAATACATCTTTTGCGTAGAGTGTTCTGGGGGCAGCCCGCAAGTGTTGCCATGCTTCTAGCGCCAACATGGCATGCCCACAACTTCTAAGTCTTTGGAATGTGGGAGGAAACCGGAGCACCCGGAGGAAACCCACGCAGACACAGGGAGAACGTACAAACTCCTTACAGGCAGTGGCTGGAATTGAACCCGGGTCGCTGGCGCTGTAATAGCGTTATGCTAACCGCTACACCACTGTCCCTATCCCACTTGCGTAACAAGTGGGTGAATGGTAGGTAACGTGGGTCTAAGGAGGGGAGTAAGAATTTTTTTTTTAAATGAAGTTCTATTACAGATTCAAAATTATGATATTTTTCCCTTTTTAAGTAAAATTTAATACAGGGGCAAGACAAAAAGAGGTATTTATTAAGTTTATTATACTTCTGTCTTAACATTGTTCCTTTGGCTACACGTGGCTGGAAGATTGGACTGTTAATCCAGATGAGAACAATTTAAATATAATCTACAAAACATTCTCTTCAACTCTGCAGTTTTAAAGTTTTTAACGTTAAGATTTAAATTTCTTGGCTAACCTGTGAAAACTGGCGATTCAACAATTGTTATAGTCAACATAGCACAATAAAGCATTGTGAGAAGGTTCTCTACTTGCTATAGCTTACTCGAGGTGAGAGTTAAGATACAAATCTGCAAAACTAGGCCGTTATGCACATTTTTAACTTTATTAACGTAACAGGCTAGCTTGAGAGTTAGAGAGAATGGTCCACTTTGTTTCGTAAATAATTTGAGTTATAAAATGCTAAACTTTAAGCATGAATATTGTAACAGTATAATAAATACACAATTAAATGTGAAAACTGCTTCAGTAACTTTCTGTTCTGTTCTCATTATTTTCAGACATTCCTTTCATGTGACGACTTTGCTTTCCTTTCCCATCACTCCTTGTAAAGCCTTTTAACTCTCACTTCTATTTACCATGGGTAACTCCACTTCCATGCCCTTTGAGGGTAAGACTGACTTCCTCTTGACAGTCATTAGAGCTCTTGAGTTACTTCTACTCCTCGCTTTCCATTTATCGCAATGAGTAGTTTCTCGGCAGATCTCATATGCAATCAAATATCAGATTAGGAACGTCTAGGTATTCTAGCTATTCTGTAATTTTATTTCATTAACAATAAGCTGTTACAAGTTTCTGTATTACTGTTTCAAAAGTAATTGTGCCAGCCTAAAGGTTTTTAAAGAGTGTGGAAAGAATTAACCTATAGAAAAAAGCTTGCCGAGCAATTCTTCCACACTGGGAAAGATGTGTTGTGTCCCTATGTGTATGGGCCAGTTGCTGGAAAGCTTTGTGCATGATGTTCAAGGTGTTGTTGACTTTCCTCAACAACACCTTGAACAGAACAAAAGTCATGGGATGTGTTGTGATGAAGAGGGTCTTGGTAGTGGAAGAGATGGGGCAGGTGTAAATGTCAGCACAAAGATCAGGATCAAGTGTTGAGGTTGTTTGATAGTCATAATCGTCTGAAAGGTAGGAGGGGGTATTGGAATCATGATTAGGTATAGAGGTTGGGAATGATGGGTTGAGGTCTGGTGGGATTGGGGCCAGGATTAGATTGTGGTACTATGGATCTGAGAGGACCCTGTAGTAAGAGGCAGGTACATAATTATATTCCAGTAATACCTGGTGCCAGATTCCAGCGCCTTGGACCCCGCTGGGTACTTCCATTCCAAATCTGACTGAAGCAAATCTCACGAGGCTGCAAATCCATAACTGAATTTTGTGGAAATGATGTCAAACTATGCACTCAACACCACTGCACATATCCAGATACCTCTTTGCATTCAGTGTGTCTGGGACCCAGAAGCAATTGGCAACCTTTGTAAAAAGACGCAGTAAGTTCTTGATTGCTTTCAGTGATCAGTTTTCCGATTAAACTCTATTGAGTGGTGCATGTAAATGAGTTGTACTTTATAGTATTATTGATTATTTTCTTTTGAAGGAAGTTTCAGTTCTTTTAAAAACTTATTTCTCTGTTGACCTCCCTTGATCTGTACATTCTGTTTCTAAATTGTCAGATGGTTTGCCCAGTCCTCAGTATTGGATAAGTGAAATTTTCCTCCAAACTAAATATTAATATGGAAAGTACTTCTATTCTTCAGCCACTGACTCCATCCCTACTCTGGCAGCTCCTTAAAGCTGAACCAGACTATTTGAAATATTTTTTTCTGACCTTCAGAGGAGCTTTGGACCACACTCCTGCACTATCCACTTTCAAGCATTCTGTAATTTTTGGGCCATCTATTTCCACATCTTTAAAATTGCCCAACCCCACCTCCACGCATCTGTGTCAAGCCCTCTTCCACTCTTGTATTTTCTCTTAACTATTCCAACTTGCCTTTGGTTGGCCTCCCTCATTCTATATTCCATAAATTGCAAGTCATCGGAAAAACCTACTTTCCTTATCCTAACTATCAGTAAGGATAATTTACTTATCAGCCCGGTGCTCACTGACTTGTGTTGACTTCCAGTGGAACAATACCTGGATTGAAAAATTGACTACAAATCCTGCCAGAATTTACCCTTAATATCTTTCAACTCTATTAAGTCCTTCAATTCTGGGCTCCTGAGTTTACCTAAATTTAATTGCTTCACCAGTCCTGCTGCCCTAAGCTCTGGAATTTCCTCCCTAAACTTCACTTTCCTTTTTTTTCTTTTAAGAATCCCCCTAAATCCTACCCTTGACCATGTCTACTGTAATAATTTGTTTGATAATGGCCCTGTGAACCACCTTGGAACAGTTTTGCTATGTTAAATACTCTATGTAGCTTGAGGTGATGGTTCTCATTGGATTGAATAATCATGCTATTTACTCTTTCCTTGTGAAAAGGTGGACTTCCGTTATATAGCACCTTTCACAACTGCAAAGCACTTTGCAGCCAAATAAGTATTTTTGAGCCACCACTGTAATTTAGGAAATGTGGTAGCCAAGTCACACAGCAGTGGTCCACAAACAGAAATGCAATAACTGCATTAGGGATGTTGAGGGGGGGAGTAAGTTTCCCTGCTCCTCTAGGACTAGTGCCATTGGAACTCTTACCTCCTCCTCCTCCTCCAACATTACAGCACTTCCTCGGTACAGATTTTAGACCATCAAGTAAGGGGATTAAATTAATCCAGAATGATGTGTGTGGATGCCCCTTGATGTCGCCAAGGTTCAATTAAATGGTGCTCCCTTGCAGTTTATTTGCCTCCTTATGTTACAATGTCTCGTGGAAGAATAGAGGCAGTGCATGTGGCCTTGCATCCAGGCAAGGGGTTAATTCCCTCATGGGTAGGGAATATCAGTGGGAGCTTTGTAATATTCGATCATTTTTAAGGACATGAAATGGGCTGGACTGTGTTTGACCTAGCCTACACCTCCTGTCTGCTTCCTGCAGAATCCCTGCAACTGCAGCAGCCTTTTGTTGCCACACGGCTCTCTATATCCTGATGGCCTTACTGTCACAGTGGTTCTGAGAGGGGGAGTGGCCCATGACTGCCAGGAAGGCAGTGGGCAACAGATTCTGAATCCAAAGGTCCCAGATCACTTGTGCTGCTGACAGTTCCTTTTCAGTATATCTGGATCTCATGGACAACTGGAGATATTTAGAAAAGGCTGATATTTATTTAAATATTTAAAAGAAAATATTGTTTATTTTGGAATTTAAAAAGTTGCATCTAAAGACACTTTCCTCATGTAAATTTATTAAAAGCATTAAGCACCCAGCCTCACTTACCTTCTTAATGAATGTTGATGACCCCATTCAAATGAATGGCACTGCTTTAGTTACCGCAGCCATGGATGGCATAAAGTTGATGTGGCTTACCAAAAACCTCAGCTTAATGTGATCATGATATGGTGCTGAACTTGATGCCCAGTCCAGTGGCAGAGCATGAGGTTGGATGTGCTGTACTTGTGTGTTGTAGTGCTCATCTGTGGAGGTGCAGAGTGTGCAAGTGCATGCACTGCGGTTGGCTTCTTGTTCTTTGTGGAACTTCTGGCTGAAATTCAGCATGATCCAGCCTAATATCTAAGTGTACTTTACTTTTAAGTGAGTGTTTGATTTTCCAGTGATTTGCTTATTGGTTCAGCTGAAACATCTTTCTGCTTTATAATCTTTCTAGTAGAACTTGGTCACTGTTTTTTCTTATTCTCATAAAGCTTGCTTGTTAGCAAACCCTCGTTGCGTCTGAATGTCTTCGGGTTTCGTTCTGTAGTATAATCATTCTGTGGTGTAATCATTCCGTATGTTTTCCTTGGAGAACCAAAATATAGCTTAAGTAGTTACTTAGGTGCAAGCCAATTACTAGTAATATTAAAGATGGTTTAATCACTGAATAAAGCTGAACAGAGAATCATTGTGTCTTTTTAAACCTGTCATCTGAGGTCAATTCTGAGAAATAACATCTCTTCATTAGAGAACTGGATAAGCGTGACAGCATGTGAACAGTGCTGGAATTTCAGTGTGTCATTGCCATTGCTGAATCTTTGCTAAACTGATGCATTTAACTTGATCTATAAAATAAATGGTGTGCTTTCTATTTACATACCAAGCCTGTGCCTGTCAAACTTTCCTTGCATGATTAAGTTTCAGTGGAAAAATTGTCGTCCTCTTTGCACAATGTCATTGGTGAATTACATGTGGGAGTAATAGTCATAGAGTCATACAACATAGAAGCAGGCCCTTAGGCCCACCACATCCATGACAACTTTTTTGCTCAACTACCCTGATCCACATTAGGTCTGTATCCTTTTATGCCTTGCCTATTTACTATCTGTTTAAGTGCCTCTTAAATGTAGTGATCATATCTGATTCCACCCACCACCTCTGGCAATGTGTTCCACATAGCACTCTGAGTTTAAAAAAAACTTTCTGTTCAGATCCCCTTTAAAACTCCTTCCTTTCACCCTCATGTTTTTGATACCCCTGCTATGGTAGAATTGATTCTATTTACCCTATTAATGCTTCCAATAATCTTGCATACTTCTGTCAGGTCACCCCTCAGCCTCCTTCACTGCAGGGAAAACGAGCCCAGTCTATCAAATCTCTCTCCAGAACCAAAGTACTTCGATCCAGGCAACAGCCTGGTGAACTTCCTCTGCACTCTCTCCAGCAAATCACATCCTTAAAATAAAAACTGGGACAAAAAAGCTCTCCTTCACCCGTTTAAAAGCCTTGCAAAATTTAAATATGAAGCATAGACTCTTGTAGCACTGAAGCAAGTAACTTAATCCATCATATCTGTATAAACAGTATGAAAGAGCTGTCTGGTTTATCCTTCCCCAACTGTACTTAAGGAAGCCATAACACAGACGTCAATACGTACTTAACGTATGAAATACATTCTTAAACCATGACTATTCTAGAGCAGTAATCAGGGACAGAATTAACAATCACTTGGACAGATGTGAATTGATTAGGGAAAGCCAGTATGGATTTGTTAAAGGCAAATCATGTCCAGCTATCCTGCTGGAATGTTTTAATGAAATAACAGCGAGGATCAATGAAGGAAATATGGTTGATGTGGTATATGTGGACTTTAAAAAGGCAACTTATAATATGGTACCATAGACTCTTCAACTCTATTGAAGGCCATGGAATTAAAGGGGCTACTGCAACACAGATAGAAAATTGACTAAGTAACAGGGAATATAAAGTGGTTGTGAAAAGCTTTTTTAAGTTGACCCCTCAGGTTGGTACTGGGACCACTGCTTTTCTTAATGTATATTTTTAATTTGAACTTGGGTATACAGGGCACATTTTACAAATCAACAGATGACAAAAAACTTAAATGTGCAATGAACTGTGAAGAGCATTGTAACAGAGTTCAAGACAATATGATAGTTTGCTGGAATGGGCGCATAGGGGCAAATGAAACTTAATACTAAATGATGTGAAGTGTTACGTTGTGGTTTGAAGAATGAGGAGAGTCGATATAAACCAGAAAGAGCAATTCTAAAAGGAGTATGTGAACTGTGTGATCTGGGGTTATCTGTGTATGGTTCATTAAAATTGGCAGGACAAGTGGAGGAGATGGTTTAGTCTGGGATCCTGTGCGTTATAAACAAGGGCATGGAATATAAGATCAAGATTACATGTCATGCTGAATCTTTAGTAGACACCGGTTCAGCAACATCTGGAGTACAGTGTCCAGTCCTGGATGCCACCTTTCAGGAAAAATGCATAGATTTAAGAGACGTTTACCAGAAGAGAATTTGAGGGGAAAGGGAGAGGTGTGGGACAACTGGATTGCTCAAAGCAGAATGGCGTCCTACCATGGTGCCATTTTGTGACTCTGCAATGGGCCCTTCATAAAGTGACAAAAGGAGAAGTTTTCTATTAGTTTTTTTTAATTAAATGACTGTGTTGAACTTAGTAACTGGATGGGGTCATTTTAACATTTGGCAGCAGTGTTGAATGGACAATATCAGTGAAAAAATATAAAATACTGGGTATACTCAGCAGGTCAAACACCTTCTGGGAAGAGGGAAACCAGCACTGTCCTGAAACATTAACTGTTTCTTGAGTATTCCTGGAATTTTCTGTTTTTCCTTTAGATTTCCAGCATCTGTTGCTTTTTACTTTTCGATTTCCCATCAGCCATGCTTAATTTATCATTCTATCGAAAGGCAGCTCAGGTGTGGTTGTACGTTGGGTGACTATTGACCATCAGTCATTTATGTACAATTACATGGACAAATCCTTTAGCTGCTCAAATTTTACATGATGGTTTAACTTGGAAATGTAGATTCTGAACAAGGATGGCTTGTTGCTAACTGATTTGGCTGATCAGCATGTTGACCTGTTTTGATCAGGTGTCTTATTCCTGGAGAGAGCTGATACATAGCAATATTGGCTTTTTATTTCATCATATATAATGATTTACAAAAAAAAATCAAAATTAAGTATTAGTCTGTGATGAGCACTTTGCTGAGTTACTCAGTTATTTATTTCTTGTTGAAAATTATACAAACTGTTTGAAACATTAATTTCTAATATATTGCATTGCCTCTTTTGCCTTGTAGATATAACAGGTTTTGACAGCGTAGTCACTTCCACCGAGAAACTCAACCATCCCACAACCTCCAGACCGAAAGCCAGTGGGCGGCGCCCACCATCACAAGTCTTTACATCTGTATGTGGTTAAGCTTATTTATAGTTATATAAATCTTTGCAGTGCAGGAGCAGGCCATTTAGCTTATACAGTTGTATAGCTGCATTCCATGGAATGCTCTGTCTCACCTTGGTTCATCTCTCCCTTTCTGCAAGTAATGATGGTTCAGCATCTGGCTCACCAGGTGATGTTTACAATTTTTATTCACCTAGGCCCCTGTTCCCAAGTTCTTGCTGGGGCCCTGGTCCTGTACTCTCCAGAAACTTAGTGAGCTCACTGAAATGTTATTGTGTAACATCTTGTAGAAAAGGTGAATTGAAAGTGTATTCAGTTATTAATAAAGTTACATCCAATAGTCTGCAGAATCTGCTAGTCTGGCATCACCAAAGTCCCATGCCAGGTTAATAGAGTTTTACTGCCTATGGAGCATAAAGCGAGCTGCTGGAGGAAGGCAGCATCTGTAGAGCGATATGGACAGTCAACATTTCGGGTCGAGGCTTTATCTGGACTGTATGGCTGTATATGGCTTCCCATAAATGCATCAATGCCAATTGCTTCAACCACTATCTGGTAGCAAGTTCCAGTTTCTCGACTCTAAATAATGAATTCCCCATTGGATTTATTAGTGATCATCTTGTATTTAGATTTTTATTTACCCTCAAATCCAAATATCTTTTTTCATATATCTACCCTACCAACTACTTTATCACTATTTTTAGTTAAGACATTTATCAGGTTACCTGTTAGTCTTTTTTTTTAAAAGAACCCAGATTATTCAGTCTTTCCTGATGGTTGTATCCTCTGGTGTTATCCTTGTGTTCTGTGCACATATTCTGATGTATTATATAACATTAGTGCAACTTCTTTGCTCTTAAGTTACATTCCCCTCAGAAAATGAACCCTTGTGCTCTAATCACCACTGTTAATTATTTTGAAATAGTATTTGTGCATCCCTTTGGATTTCTACCCCAGTTTCACTCTTATTTTCTGAGGAGTCCCTTTATTCTTTAGAATATCTCCTCAATTATCTGATGACCAGACTGCTTTTTGCTGATGTGCAATTCTTGTTTCTTGATGATTCGAGTAAGCTAAAGTCAAGTGAGTTGCTGCTCCAGAATAAAAATTTGCAGTTAAAATGTAAATGAAGTTTGAGGGTGGACCAGTCGTGGAGGAATGGGATGTATTAGTTTTCCATTAAATGAGGAAGGGAAATCTGGGATTTTGTTAAATTTCCTTAATTCCCTTTCTCTTTAAAGGTTTTCAACCCGAAAAATTAGTTCCATCTCTTCTTCTGCTTGACCTGCTGAATGTTTCCACAATTTTGTTTTTATCAACCTCATACATTTTTTTGAGTTATTATTGCAAGTCAGCTGGAATTTCCACAGCAACCAAACCATTAGGTGTATCTGTGGCTGGTTGATTGTTCTTTGAGTCATTAGACTGGGAGTTGTTCCTACTGCAAAGATTGAAGAGTATGTGCAGACATCAGACATCTCAGATCAAAAATAGACTCTGCTAGAGACACTCAGGCGTAGAACACCCATGGAAATATGGATCCTTGCCACTTCCTAATCTGGTAATAACAGGCTGGTATCAGTAAACGTAACCACGAAGATGTTGGATTGGAATGTTTAAAAAAAACTGATTCATTAATTAATGTCCTTTAAAGAAGGAAACCTGCAGGCCCGTATCAAGCCTGATCTGATCCGACTCCAATCTCACACTTGTAAATGCCCTTAAAAGTTACAGTGGTGTCAAAACTGCTCTGCAATTCACTACTTTCTCAGTGACGAGGGATGAGTGTTAAATGCTGACCTTGATGTGCTATGTAAACAAGTGTGAAGTCAAAACAGAATGAGATCTTGCACCCAAAGAACATTTTATTATGAACTGCAACGTTGTGTTTTCACACCTTCTGTAAAGCTGAATATAGACTTTGAAAATATGAACAAAGTCAATGTTTTTGTTTCCATTACACATAAACTAATGAATCTTGTCCTCCAATTGCTTTGTGTTAAAATTCGGGATGTGTTGCTGCTGCATTTCACATAGAAAACAAATCTGCAGAAGCATATTTTCATTTGAATTTGCATTTTCAACCCCACAATATGAAAGAAGCTACTTGAAAGGTACGTTTCCAAGAGACTGTTTATTTTAATAGAGAGAAATTGAAGGAAAAAGAATCTTGGGGAAATTCTGTACTACTGTTAATCAAGGTAATGTGGAGGCCACAGACCTGAAAATACTCAGTAGCCAGAGGGAAAAAAAGTTATTGTTTTAGGTCAGGAAACCATAATCAGGACATGTTCTGATTAAATTTGTTTTGAATTCTGATTTATTCTGACTTCTTGGCTGGGATGCTCCTGAGCAACTGTCGCTTCCTATTTTTTTCTTCTTTCTCTTGCAGCCATCGCTTTCGAGCCCTGATTACTTGGACTCACCAGTTTCACAAGAGGATGAAAGAGAAGAGCAAGAGAGAATAGAATTTGATTCCAACACAGCAAAAGTAAAAGAAGTCATAAAGAAAGCTCCCAGACCTATCCCTTTGTTACCAGTGAGTTAACTAGAGCTGTTTTTTTTAGTTAATTAGAGCTGTTTTTTTTTCAGCTGTACTTTAGAATGGGTAATGTTGAAATATGGACTTAATCAGATGATTTTTGTGGAAATATTATATCAGTGATGGTGTGAACTGGGAGAGAGGAGAGAAGCATAACAATGTGAATAATATGGAGAGTTGAGTGACAGTGTAAACTGGGAGTGAGGAGCTAAGAATGGCAGTGTGAACTGAGTATGAAGTACAGAACAGCATAAGGCACTTCATAGATTCATGTGTGAGCTGCAAGTGTTTAAAATCAGCAAAAGTGTAGAATGAGTGATTAGCTGGGCTCGGGTAGGGGTAGGGGAGCAAAGGCTGTCCTGGATGCTATATTGTGCTGCTTTGAATTTCTCGACATTCAGCTGAAGAAAGTTGTAGCAAGTTTGTGATATGATTATGACATTACAATGTCATTGCCCTCATGCTTCTTTCAATTTTTCTTGCTATGACATTGCACCTCACTTCCAACAAAGGTTGGAGTGGAGCTAATCTTCAGGATTAAAGGAAACTGTTTACTCTGCCCTCTTACATGCCGCTGCCTTGTTACTACCATTGGGGAGGAGATACAGGAGCCTGAAGACTCACATTTAATAATTTAGGAACAGCTTCTTCCCCTTCACCATCAGATTTCTGAACAGTCCATGAACACTACCTCATTATTCCTCTTCTTTTGCACAATTTTTGTGATGTATAGTAATTTTTATGTCTTTGCATTGTACTGCCGCCGCAAAACAACAAATTTCACTTCATATAAGTCAGTGATAGTAAACCTGATTCTGCAGTGACTCCATTTCAGAAGCAAGGCTATCATTTGTGGAGCTGCAGTATGCATAAGTTGTTTGTGTTTGCCTGCGCTTGGAAAGGCAACTTCATGCCATTGTTGACTATTTCACTGAAATATATAAACCATAGAACCATACAGCACAAAACAGGCCCTACGGCCCACCATGTTGTGCCGTCCATCAAACCACCCTCACACTACCTAACCCCTTCCTCCCGCATATCCCCCCATCCCACACTCCTCCATATGCCTATCCAACAAGCTCTTGAACCTGTTCAATGTATCTGCCTCCACCACCACCCCAGGCAGTGCATTCCATGCACCAACCACTCTCTGGGTGAAAAACCTCCCCCTGACATCTCCCCTGAACCTCCCACCCATAACCTTAAAGCCATGCCCTCTCGTCTTGAGCATTGGTGCCCTGGGAAGGAGGCGCTGACTGTCTACTCTATCTATTCCTCTCAGTATTTTATTTAGTATTTTATTTAGTAAAAGAATGGGGCTTATTCTCAGCACCAGTAAAACTTAAGATCTTCTACCAACCTACCCCCAACTATTCAACATACCCTCTGACAATAAATATTCATGATTCATGATCCCTGGAAAATGGACCCCTGTTCATATATCAGGAGCCACCTCTCAATGTAAGCAGACATTAACAAAGAAATTCATCATGACCTTCGGTGCACCAACACAGCCTTTGGTTATTTGGGGAAAAGTATGTTTGAAGATGAAGACCTCAGACCTGGCACAAAATTCATGGTCTACTGGTCATGGCTCATGGCTGCTCAAAGTGGAGGAAGAATATCAGTGGTGGTATTAAGAACCTCAAAGGTTTATACATTAGGAACACACACAAACCCTGCATAAACGGAAACTAGAATGCATTACCTCACGAACTGAGGCCAGAGACAAAGCCTCACAAGTCATCTCAGAACCCACAAAACTGGACTGAAAGTGGGTCATCCTTGATCCCGAGAGACTGCCAAAGAAGATTATTACAAATATAGTTGTAGGGCAGAGGGAACTGACAGAGGTTGTTGTCAAGCTGTTTGTATGGTGCGTGAGGGTGATGCCACTAAGAACAGAAAATAATAAGAGTCTGGAATAGATTCTTAAGTTATAAGCTTCTATGCCTAATGTTAGACTATTTCTTCCATTAATATCAGCTTGTGTATATCCTGTGCATTGTGATTATCTACACTGGATGCTTAAATTTGCAGGTCTTGCCTCTACCTGTTTACATAATGGAAGGCTTTTTTTTAATGTAGGATGTCATTATCCTGACTGAGGTTGTTCCAGGACAATTGATGGATGACCTCTAATTTTCCCTTTCTGTCTTGGATTGTCCCTTCAACATACAATCATGGAAGCCTAATTTGTGTCGTGCCCTTAGGAAAACATACTCTTGAAATAGACACAGGAAAGAGAAGAATTGTTGGAATTATGCTGAATTTTGCACCCACAGCAAACCAGGTGGTGCCTGAGCAAGGCAGCACAAGATCAAGGAAAACAGGAAGGGACAATGCCCAAAAATAATGGACTTTGTGACTCTGAACAGGATGTTTTGAATGCAGTGACATAATGAGAAACGAATGGAGAGACTGAAGCAGGAAGCTCTGGGAATAGAGTAACAAACTCATGGAAGTTGAAGAGGAAAAGGAAATTAGTGAAGGGATAATGGCTGAATATGTAGATAGGGCAAATTTTTTTTAAATAGGAAGCAGTAATAGTAAAATATATTTTGGACTGAACTTTGACAAAATATATTTAAGTACATAATTAAATAATGTAAAGATTAGATTTTTGCCCTTTGTTTATCTTACTCACTTTCCATGCTGGAGACAGAAACCTGATTGCAGTATGTCTGAGCTTCAGTATTTCATGACCCTGCAATCTGTAATGTATCCAGTGTGTCATTTTTAATTAAATGAAAGCATGGCCTAAGGATGCCAATAGAGCATCTAATGTACGTACTGGCTATTATGTGTCCCCAAATATATTTTGCTGTCTTTACATAAAGGACACTGAAAATGAGATGAGAGACAATTGAAAACCACCAGATTAGTTTTCTTTACAGAAAATACATGGTTTAGTTTTTAGTGAGTTCAATCATGTCAGCCCCACTATGTTGCCAATTGTGTAACTGCTCAAGGACAGAGATAAACACGAGAATTCAAGAATTAAAAAAAAATACACCATATTTTTCAGATTATATTTAAAATACATGATCTTGTAAATAAGAGGTGTCCTATGACCCTGTTCCCATTTCCTCTATGTAATGGTATGAAGTAGGGGTTGGTAGCAAATTGCATTTGGACATCTGATCTTGTACTGAAAGATCAGAATACCATTTCATAATAGTGCTTTTTGGAAGATTTGTCTCAAAAATAAGGAACGGCAATGTGCTATTAATTTCAAACAATATTTCTGCAGTTAAAGGTTTGATTTGATTGGGATCTTATCCATACCTTTGTAAATCTTGCAATGAGTTTCATTGCACATGTTTTCCTCTTGCAACCTGAGCAATTTTGATGAATTGTTGTGGCAATATTCATGTAACTTTCTACACTTGAATTATCCTAGGCATCTGACAAAACGCTACCACCAAAACCAGGAGTTGCAATATTGCCATCTGGAAGTAATGCACATGCATCAACAGTCCACGCATTCCATCACAATCTTACCTCTGCAGGAGGACAGAGGCCAAACTTGCCAGTACAGTACAATACTGATCTCAAGCCAAAGAGTGACAAGAATCAGGATCCAATTGAAGAAGTGAAAGCACAAGTGAAGGAATTGAGAAGTTTTATTGAAATGATGAAGTCTCAGCACAAGTGAGTTGGCTTTTATGTGTTGGGTACCAACTGCAAACACACAACCCAGGGAAACATTAACTGTACCTTTTGAAATTTGTAGTCATTGGAAATAAGAATTGTCTGACTGTTGGTGTCCTAGTTTAAAATTATATTTTTTCCCTTAGCACCCTTTGAACACTTGGGGAGGTGGCTCAGTAATCTCTGAACGTGTATAAAAAGTCCTGGCTCTAAGCAGTTCTCCAAGCATGGTTCTGTATTTTTAGCTTTTTGTCACAATGCCTGCTTGTCCTTAGAAGTTCCCATTACTTTGCCATTTATACCCAGACAGCATTTCTTCAAAACAGCATATTCAGGCTATTTCAGAAGAATGTGTGAGGTGAGAATTAGAAAAGAAAAAGCTAATGCTATCCTCTTGATGGTTCAATCCAGAATTGATCTGCTCAACTGGCATCTAAGTAGCCTGCTTATACAAAGAAAGTTACGGAAGTTTCAAAGGTACTCGAGTCTTGACTTAGATCATCCCAGAAACACCTGTCTGAATCTTATAAACAGCAACCAGTAAGTTTTGGCCCAGACTATGCCCATTAATTCCTTTGGCACTCGATTACCTATAGTTTTCACCCTGTGCTTTTAGCTTGTTACTGTGTGGCCCTGTCTGCCTTGGCAAAAGCTTGTGCACCCCTTAATACTGTGGACTCTCAGTTAATGGATTTTTCCTATTTGTGCACATTTGTCCTATCAGCAAGCATCCGAGTTATGGAAAACAAAAATGTTAGCATTGCTTCACTGTTTACCTTTTGTAAACAATTTTTTTAAATCAATAAAGCATCTAGACTCCCTCCCTGAATTTAGTATCCAACTGATCAAAGTTTGCACAGACCCCATTAGTAGCCAAGATGTGGAATGGCGATTCCTTGTTACAATGCTTCCAGTGTTTTAATCAGTGTATATCACCAACTTTTTTCCTATAAACAACCTTAATAAAAAAACTTTTGACACCCAATAAATGGCACCACTAACATAAAACTGAGCAAAAAAATTCCCAGCTTCATAGCAGCACATGTACAATTCTTCAAAGAAAATCTGTTAACTCAAGGGCTTCATATCAAAAGGCTGCAGTCTAACAAAGTACAATATGCCTACCGATTATTTTATGTGAACTGATAATGTTAGAGAAAAATATTGATAAGCTTATGATTTTTTTCTTTAAATCTGTTTTTCTAATTACCTATTTAATCAGTTAATGAATAATGGACAGCATATTCAGCTATGCTGTCAGTCTCATTGTCACATCATCCAGGTGAACTTTAGTTAATTTTCAAAATTGGACTCATTTGATTAATGTTAGATCTTTCTTGGTTATTGGATAGTGGCAGATGTTTGGTACAATGTTAAGTAAAGTACACTTTAACATATTGTATATCTGTTAGAGGGTTTCTGCTAGATTAGTACATGTGGCTAAAACATGTTATTATAACCACATCTGTGGCCAGTTGATGATTTATATTGGACACCAATCTGAAGATTGGGCCACTTTCCTTTTAACATTCCCATTATGTCGTCTGTGTTTTGATTGAAAGTGGTTTTAAGGATAGGGGAAAAATAGATTCTGATAAATCAAATTAGTCCTGTATTATTCGAGTCCAAATCAAAAACTGAAACATTGCTACTTTATTTTGGCAGAAAAGAGATTACACAGTTGATGAATGAGTTAGATGAAGAAAAGAAG
Organism: Pristis pectinata; assembly: GCF_009764475.1. NCBI lineage: Eukaryota > Metazoa > Chordata > Chondrichthyes > Rhinopristiformes > Pristidae > Pristis > Pristis pectinata. Next base: position 68,809,125 of record NC_067408.1, on the reverse strand, counting down.
ATTCGTATTTCATTACAAGTGAGTAGTAGCTTTAATTGGTACCACTGTGGGATCGTCAAGGTGCACTGTAAGTTTGCAGCATGAATGATATCAAACTACAGTATTGGTGGCTCAGGAACATTTCACACGTGGATAATAAAGAATAATTCTGATACTGAAATGACAGTCATAACATCTCCTCTGCACTCTCTCCAGTGCAATCTGGTCCTTTCTGGAGTGCTGTGGCCTAATCATCAGTGCTGTTTCTCAGAATTATGCAGCACAGAAATGGGTCCATTGGGCCAATCTGTCCATGTCTACCTGGTGCCTACCTGAGCTAGTCCCATATCCCTCCAAACCTTTCCTCTCCATGTATCTGTCTAAATGTATTTTGGACATTGTAATATACCTGCCTCTACCATTTCCTCTGGCACTTATCATAGGGCATTCCTCGCCAATAATTATCTCTTCACCCTCTCTAAAACAGGCTGATTTGTTGTTTGGAAATAGCACAGCTAAATTACACAATTTTATAACAATGAACAGATTTCACATCCCCTTTTTTGCTGTTTTGATCCTTGATTATGTGGAATGTAGTTCCCAGCCTAATGTGCCCAGTACACTATTTGCTGTATACAGACCACAGGGTTGACAAATAATAAGTTTGCAAACCAATACCTCATCCTATTGCACTCTCCATTATACTGTTTTCTCCGACATCCAGCAAAATCTGAGGGTTTTCCAACAGTAAAGTGGAGAAACGTAACAGCACTGTGACGGGATGGTGCTCCAGTTTTGTTTCAACATGCAACCTGTGACTGTGGGAATTGCATACTATATAGGCTTTACACTGGTGCAGCTGGTACCTCACACAGTTCTATCCTGACTTGTTTGCACATTCAGTTTGTGACTCTGTGCTGGCACAGACTTGGGTGAAATAGCCTCCTCTGTTGTAAGGAAATATGGAATGCTTCCCCATGAGCCTGCTCTTCAACAACTCCCCATAGCTGAATTCTGAGTAACATCAGCAGTGAGTACAACATGCCTGCTAGATGTGAGTATGTGGATGTGGAGAGACCAAAATCTTATCAGCATAGTTTTTTTAAACAAGATGCTAATTATCAATTAATACGGGCAGTGCAGTTAAGGTGAATTGCTAACTCACATTTGTAATCTGAGCTAATTTAATTATCCCACATTAGATTTAATTGACTTCTTTAATCCTTCTGTATTTGGTAGAGGTCTTGTTTTTTCCTTGCCATATACTTCATTTATTTGCAGCTGAAAATGGTATTTTATGGTTAGCACCTTCCTGCTTGCAGGGAATCTTTGAGTTTGCACTGCATTTGTCTGATTTACCATTAATTTCAGGAGCTGCCATTTTAGTTTTGCATCATGAAAGCAGTGCTTGGTCTTACTACTATATGAAGGTCTAAGCAGTTTGGTAAACAGTCAGAAACGTGAAATTCTATTTTGAAATTTGCACATGGGTAATATTCCAGATTGTTACCATAGCTGCAACAGATTTCAAAGAATACAAGCTTAGTTTATATAAAATGAGGTTTAATGGATTTTTAAAGGAATCGATAGCAGTAAATACAGAGAAGCTTTCTTCTAGGGGAGGAGTTGCAAACACCAACTGTAAATCTGAGTCAGACCATTTAAGAAGTGTGGAAACATTTCACGAAGTCATTTCTGGAAATTTAGCTAGCAAAAGTCTAACAGTTCAATGAAACCATTCATGCAATGTTGTGATGGGAAGGTTTGAGACAGCCCAGTTTAGAAATTGGACTATTAATATGCTTTTTGTGCATAACTGATTAGATTTTGTTGGTGATAATTTCTGGAGGAATTAGGCCAGGAACTTGTACAGTTCACCCTGTATTTTTCCAGCATCTGTCACACTTGATTATGTTTCCACATCAGCACCCATGATTGTATTTTAAAAGAACAATTAAAGTGAAAACACCAGTGAAACATGAAGTCAAATTCTCCATTTGAGAATGATACTTTTACATATACCACCTATCCTGATCCCCACAAACCTCATGGAATACCCCAAATTGTTCACAATGGCCAGTATCAAATCTGTGTTTTCCACTTGTAGGTCCACAATAAACAGTTAAGTTGAAATAGAGCATTTTGAGAAAAGTATTCAGAGTAGAGGTCACTTTGGATCATGAGGTTAATGCAAAAAAAATCTACTGTCCTGAAAGAAAGAGGATGTTAAGAAAACTTTTTTGATTTGCAGATGGAAGTGGAAGGAATTAAGAAAGCACTTCAATCAAAATGATTGGTTATTCCCTGGACAAAATGCTGCAATGACACCTCTGATAGCTCCAGGACTTAAGTTATGACGCAGCCAAATTTAGTTTTGTGCCAAATTAATTGAACTTATTCTTTCCCCTGCATCTTTTATAAACAGGTTTTCATGTTTTGTAATGCAAAAATACTGTTCACATGGTAACTGCAGAATGATTTACTGTTTTCCCAATACTAAATGCACTGATGTCCAAAATGGCTAATGCTAGAGGCTCATATATACATTTTTATGTATGTATATGCACATGTGAACACACTTGCAAAGTAATTCAGGCGCATACAAGCCCATTGCTGGTACCTATTTGATGCTATTTTTCAATAAAGAATGTAATGTTTGATTGCCAGTATGTACCTGATTTTTGTTGTCCTCTTCATACAAGGTGCTTTGGTTCTTCCCACAATGTGCAGGAGTGGGTGTAGAGAGAATATTATTTCAACTAAATTAACTACAGAATGTAAGGAATTAAATTTGGTGCCTGTGCAAGAGACTATTTAAAGAATGTTCTTCACCTCAGCACACCCATTGACAAATGTACTTTTGCAGGAATGATTTCAGACAGATTTAGACGTGCAATTCAGATTGAAAATAGTAATTTTCCCCTACACCCTTCATGATTACTGATGGTATAAGAAAGTAGCATACTTTATTTTGACACTAATTGTTTCAGGGTCTTTGACAAACCATGTTTCAAAGCAACATTATGGGAAACTGACAAAAAGAATCAAGCTTGGTTATGTTACTCACCCATGACTCAGAAACCAGATCCATGAGATTTGACATTTTATTGGAAAGGGTTGCACTTCCTAACAAACTCTTCACACCAAAACCTTTAATGTACTTTTGAATGAAGAATATAAATACACTAGAACATAGATTTTTAAACAAATTGCTGCAGAATGAATTTAAGATACATTAGGCATTAACAAGTCAACTCATCCACACAAAAAAATGCTCATGTCAAATCCAAAAAAAAATTCACTTCAAAAAGGAAGCTTGGTACAATGTTGGAATCCAAATTCAATCCCAATTTAGATCTGTAACAAAATATTAGAAATTATTAACTGGGCAATTTAAACCACAGAAGCAAACATTTAGTGGCAGTACATTAATGACATTTGCAGGGCGAGATGGTTTATTCCCAATCAACCAGTTTTGTTATAAGCAGAGGTATAGGTGAGACTACAACTGAAGAACAGCCTACAGCTTTGATCTGCTTACTTGAAGATATGCCTGCCCCAGAAGTATACTAACATTCTTATAAGATTCACTAGTTTGATTACTTGGATGAAGATTGGGCATACAATCAATCATTGGAATTTAGAATGAAATAAGAGCCTAAAGGGGATTGACAGAGGATATTTCCTCTTGTGAGGTATCCAGAACTAGGAAGGCATACTTTCAGTACAAGGATTCCCAATCAAGGGATGAAGAATTTCTTTCACAGCAGTTCACACAAATTTTGGGTCGATGGGGAACAGGCAGAAATTGGAGCTGAGGGCAGCACAAGGAACCATAAAGTTTATTCCTGCTCCCAGAAAGTAGCAAACTTAATGTGTCCTCAATTTAACCCTTTCACAATGCAAAATCCAAGCTGCAATTCTTCCTGGCGTGATGGCAAAAGTCAAATGCAACAGGGTAATATACAGAAAGTGATCAAAACAGAATTTAATGGCTGTTTCTTCTGCTTGCAAACTGCCTGTTGTAATCATAATGTTACAAATTAAATGCAGGAAGGAGACAATGCAATAGTCTCAGCTTCTACATTCAAGTGCATTTGGCTACTGCTTCATGCAAAGCATAACTGGCATTAAGACAAAAAAGGACTCCCTAAAAATCTTGACATTTAACCCATACTTACATCATCAATATCTTCATCATCATCCCCGATATCATCAAACTGGATTTCATCATCATCACCAGGCCCAAAGGTATCAGTCTCATTGATTTTGGCTGAGGTTATGGAAAGGGATTTAAAAAAGGTCAATTTGTTTCAAATTTTGGATATGGTGAGAAATTAATTATTGAAACAGTCCATACCATGTTCTGGAAGTTCACCATAAGCTTTCAAACTTCTGGCTTCATCCGCATTGTATTTCAGGATGACATCAGCCTTGTTATCCTTTGGAAGTGGCAAGAAAATAATTTGTTCTGAATAAAATGCTGGTATCAGACAACTGAACAATGCAAGAACATTAACAATTTCAGGCAAAGTTAAACAAACCAATTCTATTTTCAAACACCTTGTGCAACAATGAAGTTTCAGACCTGATTTCTGCAAAATGCACACAGGTTGCTTGATGGAAGACGCAATACAAAAAAAAAGTTATTTCACTGGTACCAGTTCACGAAGTGCACTACTATTACTCAAACTGCATCTACAGCTTCAGGAAAACTGCTCCAAGAGCCTACCTGCCTGTTGGATGCTGCTGGAACCAGGATTCAGCACCATTGCCTCTTGCTGATCAGCAAAAGCAGGGAACATTACTGGAAGGTAGGCCTTATCCTGGCATCCAAAGCATAATAAGGATTGCTGGAAATCTACCCAGTTATACCCTGTTGCAGAGAGGTTCATAAAAGTGGGAAAGTGACACACAAAACCAAAATGGGAGAGATACATGCTATTAAAAACGCCATGCAAAATTAAGCTTCTGAGTGACCAGAAGGGGGAACTCTTGTACAAGAGCAAGAGATCAAGGAAAGTTCCTTTATGAAAGGTGCAGGGTGGTTTTAAAAATGGAGTGGATATTAAGTGGGATCTTAACAGGTGCAAGATGTTTATTTTCCCTGAAACAATTCAACTAAAGCCCTTTGAACATTTCTAATGTACTGACTTTTTGTTACCCAAAAATCACTTTTCTTTACATTCTTATTTGCTAAAGCATAATAGATCACTGCCAAGTTAACTTTGACACTTCACTATTAGAGTAAATGTCTTGAACACAATGAACAGCACCAACTATTTGCAACCAAAATTTCACATATTTAGAAGGTCACAGTTAAACTATGAAATTCAACACATCTGTAACATATTCAATATATTCTAAATACACACTATAAAATTCATAAATACAATAGTCCTTTCCTTAGGAAGGCTTTATAATGAAGAGGGAAATCCTCACCTGGTAATCTCTCAACCCAACCAATATAATGTCTGATGTATTTATCCAAACCTGAAACAGATGATAATTCAGTCATTCCTGGATTTGGATAATATTTTATCTTCAAAATCCAGATGCATCTGCACTACCCAAAGCGACAATTCGTGACAAACAGGCATTTAACCATTCAAAGTGCAAGAGTCTCTTAGGCACACATCAACCATGCAATTCCAAAATTAGCTTGCTGTTTGACAGATGGATTTTACATTGGCTTAGAACTGATAGGCTGCAGTGTACATGGATCAATGGTAAAACAGTTGATGGAAAACATTTTTAACACCACCAGGAGGAACAGGTGGTAGCAAGTTCTAAGTAGTGAAACTAGTGTTGCTACATAGAAATCAAAAGGAAGCACAACCCTCAAAAAAAATAGAAAAATTAAGCCAATCAGAAATGCAAACAAAATAAATCTTAAAGTTCAATTCACTGGAATAAAAGTCAGCTGAATGACAAAATAATCAGTTACTATTTCAATACAATATGACAAGATTTTTCAAACTGCCTTACACTAGCCTCATGAAAAAGGGAATTATGATTTGGAAGATTTAAAATTTTCAGGGGAGATATAGCTATTTAAATCTAAAATAGCATTTTATAATCGAATTTTGAACATTCTTAAGTGTGAGAGTGTAACTGGCATGAAATGACACAAGTGTAGCAGCTGATTGTAAAGGGTTATGGATACTACTGACTTTTTAAATCAAATATTCTGCTTGATTAAAAGCACTACTACTTGACTGGGGATGGGGACTGAAAAATCAAAGGGTCATCACCTTCTTTCTCAGCTTCCCTCGAATATGGCAAAGCCGCTTCGCACCATCAAAACACATGGCTTCCAAACGGCCATTTCCCAGCATCTTTATCACCTGAGCATATTCTGCAAAACAAAACAGATGGGAGTTCATTCATTTCAATCAATCAGAGCCTTACTTGTATATCCTACTTCGCAGCCATCGAAAACCATAGATGGGTGCTTGATGGACAGCAGTTATTGTAGGCAGAAGGACCCATTTCTGTGCTGTGTGTGACTCTAAACACCTCTGCTATTGTCTGAATAACATGGGATGTTTTATATCCACCCTGGGAAATCAGAACTTAATGGGGCACATCTCTTGCCCAAATGCCAAGATACACCAAGGTATCTCCACAAAAACCCGTGTCAGAGCTGTGCTGGCCTTAATCAGCAGCACCTTCTTCTGCCCTGCCAACTAGTACAGTGGTTCTCTGATGCACTCCTCATGGAGTTCAGTGGTAGCACAATCCACCACAGACTTTTGTTTCCCAGACTCCCAGCGGAAGACTGCCCAGAAGGCCACAATGAAACAAGCAGCATGAGGCAGAGGTAGGGGGACTGTGATTTTGGGATAACAGAAGGTCTACCCCATTGCCTCATCCAAAGGATGACACCTCAGACTACATAGCAATCCCTTGGCAATACTCTTGGTGTGTCCAGATCTATTAAGCTCAGATCTCTGGAATGGAACTCACAACCTTCTGACAATAGCATCACTAAGACAACCGACAAAAAGGCATCTTAACCCAGTCAGTATAGCTACTGACATTACTTACTAAGCCATTTGATAATTGCCCTAATAGGAACACAGTTCAATGACTTAGCTTAACCTCTATTTGTCAGTCAGTGGTACACCGAGTAGAAGTGGCCTTTCCTTTAAGGATGCTGGTACAACAGTTTAACCTGGAGTCCATTGTCCATTCAAGCAATGAAAATACAAACTTTTTAAAAAATAAAATCCCAATGTAAAAATCATGGGATACAGTTAGCGACCATAAAGCTGTTGGACTGTGGAAAAAAATAGTTTACAATTGTGCACAAGAGCCTTTAACACTAACCCTACATCAACATGGTTAAGTGTTGAAGAGCTCTCTGAAATGCCATGGTTGTATCAAAGTCCTACATTTCAGGAATAACTGCAACTACTTCCTCAATACAAAAACAAGTAATAAATGAGTGGGCCTCTGTACCTCCCTCTGCAACTGGATCCTCGACTTCCTCATTGGGAGGTCACAGTCAGTGCGGATCAGTAATAGCATCTCCTCGCTGACTATCAACACAGGGACACTCAAGGATGCGTGCTTAGCCCCCACTGCTCAACTCTCTCTACATTCATGACTGTGTGGCTAAGCAGAGCTCAAACACCATCTATAAATTCACTGATGACCCCACTGTTGTTGGTAGAATCTCAGATGACAATGAGGTTTACAGGAGTGAGATGGATCGGCTGGTTAAGTGGTGGCACAACAACAACCTCGCACTCAACATCAGCAAGACCAAGGAATTGATTGTGGACTTCAGGAAGGGGAAGTCGGGAGAACACACACCAGTCCTCATTGAGGGGTCGGTGGTGGAAAGGGTGAGCAGCTTCAAGTTCCTGGGCATCAACATCTTGGAGGTTCCATCCTGGGCCAAAAACATTGATGCAATCAATGAACAAGGCACACCAGCAGCTCTACTTAGGAGTGAGGAGATTTGGTACATCACCAAAGACTCTTATAAATTTCTATAGATGTACAGTGGAGAGCATTCTGACTGGTGGCATCACAGCCTGGTATGGAGCCTCCAATGCACCGGATCGCAAGAGGATCCAAAGAGTTGTAGACTCAGCCAGCTCCATCACAGGAACAACCCTCCCCACTATCGAGGACATCTTCAAGAGGTGGTGCCTCAAGGCAGCAGCATCCATCATTAAGGACCCTCACCATCTGGGACATGCCTTCTTCTCGTTACTACCATCGGGGAGGAGGTACAGGAGCCTGAAGACCCAAACTCAACAACTTAGGAACAGCTTCTTCCCCTCTGCCATCTATTAACCCATGAACACGACCTCATTATTCATTTTTTATTTGCACTATTTATCTATTCTTGTAATTTATAGATTTTGTCTTTGCGCTGTACTGCAAAACAACAAATTTCATGTCATATGTCAGTGATAATAAATCTGATGCCAAATTATAGCCCTGAAACTAGGTGATGTACAATACAGAACCTTAGCTACCAGGGCACCAACTGGTATCTCTCATGTAAAAAGGAGTTAAATTACCAGACTAAATTTTCTGTTGTTTTTGAATGATGCGCCCATAAATCTTTAAAAAAAATTGTGACTTATTATACCAAAAAACTAGATGGACCATTTTAATTTTGGGAACCAAATTCTTCAAAATTAAATTTGAACTGCCTTTCTTCAAGGATGAAGTACAGGTATATAACCTAAACAGGCAGGATGTAGAGAAGGGCAATGTGCTCCACACTTACCTTGGCCATCCTCTTTGAAGACCAGCTCACGTTTCTCAGACTCATTTTCATTCTTACCACGTCGCCTGTTCTTACCTCCCTTACCTAGGATGAATGAATAAAACATCAGTCCATGCATGAAACAGGAATTGGTCACATATCACTGAGCAATTCTGGCTTTGCAGTCACACATCCGGGGCTCACTTAAATTTTAACTCTATGTCGCTTTAATTTTCCCTAATGTATTTTTAAGTCAAATTCAAATCCTTTGGGGTTCTAAAATGTGGTAATGGACCAGATCAAGCCAGCAGTTCACTGAAGGTTCTATGGAGAGACACCAGTTAGGTGCAGTGTGTGTGTGTGCATTCTGAAGTTCGACAGCTAAACACTGCAGCAGAGAATTAGAGTTCATTGGATGTTAGATAGCAGGCCATCAGATCTCTCACTCTGGCAGTGGACTCAGCAATGAGTCCCCTGGGTGCCCTGTGATCTACTGAGCCAAGGAGCTCAATAAACTTCTTTGAAAGTTACCTGAAATTGGAAAATTCAATGTTCATACCATTGGCTTATAGACTACCCAAGTGGAATAAGAGTTGGTGTTTTAGAATCCTCATCCCTGTTCCACTTCTACCACCCCCCCCCCCCACCCTCCTGATCCACCCCTAGTCCTGCCACTTTTGTCCCTTTCCTATCCACCCCCCCTCCAGCCCCCATCACCCATTTTCGTTCCCCTCACCATCCTGATTCCATTCACCTGCTACCCACACACTTCACCCACTCCACCATCTGGTTCCATCTGCCCCTATCTCCCATATAATGGTTCCCATCCTCACCTTCCTTGCTCATCAGATTCCAGCTTGTATGTCCTTGGTGTCCCTGCTCATCCAGCCTGCCTCCATCTTCACCCTCCCCTCCACCAGCTGGCTCTATCTGCCCATCATCCCTCACTCGTCCTCAGTCCACCTATCACCTACCAGCCCGTCTCACCACTCCCCTCTCCTCTTTATACCGGCTACCTTCTCTCTCCACTCCCAGTCCTGATGTAGGGTCTTGACTCGAATCATAGACAATTCCTTTATTTTCAGCAAATTGTGTTTTTTTTAAATTTACAGATGTTTATTCTTTTCTTACCTTTATACAGGTATTTGACTCAGACTGAACCCACCAAAATTCAGCAAAAATACACTAAATACTTTGCTATAGTTGCTTAAATTATTGAATAATACATCGTGCATGTTTGACAAATTTTAAAGATTTACACAATGATCGATAGACAGTGGTTAAGCTAAAAGCCAAGTAATTCAAAAGACCCGATTTACACTGGAGCTCAATCTGGAAATTAAATTCAGTTAATGAAAATGTCTAGATTTTTAATTCCAATTTCAGTAATGAAGCTACCAGGTTGCCATAAAGATCTGGTTCACTAACATCTTTCAGATCCTCCATCCTTAACTGCCTAAATGTATGAGAATTCAGACCCACTGTAACGTGGTCAACTCTTACTTGCCCCTTGAAATAGCCTAAAAATCCATTCAGCTGTATCAAGAGCCGTGATGTTCAAACAATAAGGATAAATCCAAAGGACCATCCTGAACCAACCCAGGCAATCTTGAACATCTGGTCACTAGTTTTTAAAATTTGGGAGAGCTATCCTACAGACTAGAAAAGAGCAGCCTGACAGACATCAGAAATTTAATCTACAGCCAATGTGCCAGACTCCAAAACCCATCAGTATGTCCTATCCCACCAGCAGAGCAGACCCAGCACAGCAAGGTCAGGCCGGTAATAAAGTTGTGAGGGAGTGACCCTGGGAGTCCTCAACATTGACCCCTGATCCCATAAAGTCAAAAGCAGGCAAGGAAATCTCTGCCTGATTACCACCTATCATCTTCCCTCAGGTGACCAAGTTTTGAAAAAGACATCTACCAGACTGGATCTGAAACAGGGAATAAGTGAACCAATGTGGGATAATTACTAAACTTTGTCTTCACCGATCTACTTGTTGCAGATGTATCTTTCACTGAAAGCACTTTTAGAATCAAGCCCATAGTCTTTTTGGAAATAAAGACCCATCTTTACATAGAGAATATCCTCCAGTGTTGTGTGGCATTGGCAATGTGCTACATAGGATAGACTCTGGCCTCAAGTGGTAACTCAAAATAGGATATCTGTGACACTCTGTGGGCTCTTGGTGTAACTGCAGAGACTTGGATGGCTCAGGGACAGGAATGGTTACTTCAAGTGTCAGGTTTTAGATGTTTCAAAGGACAGGGAGGGAGGCAAAAGAGGTAGGGGAGTGGTGCTGTTGATCAGAGATAGTGTCACGGCTACAGAAAAGGTGGACGTCATGGACGGACTGTCTATGGAATCTCTGTGGGCAGAGGTTAGGAACAGGAAGGGGTCAATAACTTTACTGGGTGTTTTTTTATATATAGGCCACCCAATAGTAACAGGGATATCAAGGAGCAGATAGGGAAGCAGATCCTAGAAAGGTGTGACAATAACAGAGTTCTTGTGATGGGAGATTTCAATTTCCCAAATATCGATTGGCACCTCCATACAGTGAGGGGTTTAGATGGGGTGGAGTTTGTTAAGTGTGTTCAGGAGGGACTCTTGACACAATATGTGGATAAGCCTACAAGAGGAGAGGCTGTGCTTGAATTGGTATTGGGAAATGAACCTAGTCAGGTGTCAGATCTCTCAGTGGGAGAGCACTTTGGAGATAGTGATCATAATTATCTCCTTTACGATAGCATTGGAGAGATAGGAACAGACAGACTAGAAAGGCGTTTAGTTGGAGTAAGGGGAATTATGAGGCTCTCAGGTAGGAAATTGGAAGTTTAAATTGGGAACAGATGTTCTCAGGGAAAAGTACAGAAGAAATGTGGCAAAAATTCAGGGGATATTTATGTGGAGTTCGACACAGGGATGGTCCAATGAGACAGGGAAGTTACGATAGGATACAAGAACTATGTACAAAGGCTATAATAAATCTGGTCAAAAGAAAAACAAAAGCTTACAAAAGGTTCAGAGAGCTAGGTAATGTTAGAGATCTGGAAGAATGTAAAGCTAACAGGAAGGAGTTTAAGAAGGAAATTAGGAAAGCCAAAAGGGGCCATGAGAAAGCCTTGGCGGGCAGGATTAAGGAAAACCCCAAGGCGTTCTACAAGTATGTGGAGAGTAAGAGAATAAGATGTGAAAGAATAGGACCTATCAAGTGTAACAGTGGGAAAGTGTGTATGGATCCAGAGGAAATAGCAGAGGTACTTAATGATTGTAGTGATGACTTGCAGCAGACTGAAAAGCTTGAGCATGTGGATATTAAGAAAGAGGAGGTGCTGGAGCTTTTGGAGAGCATCAAGTTGGATAAGTCGCCGGGACCGGATGAGATGTACCACAGGCTGCTGTGGGAGGTGAGGGAGGAGATTGCGGAGCTTCTGGCAATGATCTTTGCATCATCAATGGAGACGGGAGAGGTTCCAGAGGATTGGAGGGTCGTGGATGTTCCCTTATTCAAGAAAGTGAGTAGAGATAGCCCGGGAAACTATAGACCAGTGAGTCTTACTTCAGTGGTTGGTAAGCTGATGGAGAAGATCCTGAGAGGCAGGATTTATGAACATTTAGAGAGGTATAATATGATTAGGAATAGTCAGCATGGCTTTGTCAAGGGCAGGTTCTGCCTTACAAGCCTGATTGAATTTTTTGAGGATGTGACTAAACACATTGATGAAGGGAGAGCAATAGATGTAGTGTATATGGATTTCAGCAAGGCATTTGATAAGGTACCCCATGCAAGGCTTATTGAGAAAGTAAGGAGGCATGGGATCCAAGGGGACATTGCATTGTGGATCCAGAACTGGCTGGCCCACAGAAGGCAAAGAGTGGTTGTTGAAGGGTCGTATTCTGCATGGAGGTCGGTGACCAGTGGTGTACCTCAGGGATCTGTTCTGGGACTCTTACTCTTTGTGATTTTTATAAACGATCTGAATGAGGAAGTGGAGGGATGGGTTAGTAAGTTTGTGGATGACACAAAGGTTGGAGGTGTTGTGGATAGTGTGGAGGGCCGTCAGAGGTTACAGCGGGACATAGATAGGATGAAAAGCTGGGCTAAGAAGTGGCAGATGGAGTTCAACCCAGATAAGTGTGAAGTGGTTCATTTTAGTAAGTCAAATATGATGGCAGAGTATAGTGTTAATGGTAGGACTCTAGGCAGTGTGGAGGATCAGAGGGATCTTAGGGCCCGAGTCCATAGGACGCTCAAAGCAGCTGCACAGGTTGACTCTGTGGTTAAGAAGGCATATGGTGTATTGTCCTTCATCAATCGGTGAACTGAATTTAGGAGCCGAGAGGTAATGCTGCAGCTATATAGGACCCTGGTCAGACCCCACTTGGAATACTGTGCTCAGTTCTGGTCACCTCACTACAGGAAGGATGTGGATGCCATAGAAAGGGGGCAGAGGAGATCTACAAGGATGCTGCCTGGATTGCTGAGCATGCCTTATGAAAGCAGGTTGAGGGAACTCGGCCTTTTCTCCTTGGAGCGACGGAGGATGAGGTGGGACCTGATAGAGGTATATAAGATGATGAGAGGCATTAATCAGGTGGATAGTCAAAGGCTTTTTCCTAGGGCTGAAATGGTTGCCACAAGAGAACATAGGTTTAAGGTGCTGGGGAGTAGGTATAGGGGAGATGTCGGGGTAAGTTTTTGTTTTACTCAGAGTGGTGAGTGCATGGAATGGGCTACCGGCAACGACGATGGAGGCAGATACGATAGGGTCTTTGAAGAGACGTTTGGATAGGTACACGGAGCTGAGAAAAATAGAGGGCTATAGGTCTCTAAGGTAGGGACATGTTCGGCACAGCTTTGTGGGCTGAAGGGCCTGAATTGTGCTGTAGATTTTCTATGTTTCTATGCATGTGACCACATGTCTCTCATGGTCTGCCATACTCAAAAATAAGGTGCTAAACTAATGAAACTGAAACAAAGGACTACGTGGGCTAAAGAGAGCAAACAACCCACAAATGACAGATTAGGTCAAAGCTTCAGTGTCCTTGGATCTAGACATGAATGGTGATAAACAATTAAATAGCTAACTGGGGGAAGTGGTGGCAAGAACAGCTCCTCAATGATGGTAGGGCCCAGCCTATAGAGTGGCAAAATTGATGTATTTACAACCACGTCCATCCAGAAATAAAAAGTGTGCGATCTGTCTCTCAAACTCCCCATCATAAAATAAAATCAATTTATTCCATGTAATATCAGGGAATAGTTGAGCACACGGGATACAAAAAAGGTTAAAGGACCAGGCAAAATTCCAGCTAGAAGTACCTCTAGCCAAGCTGTTCTGATATAGTTACTGGAAGATCCCATCGACAGTACCAACATACTCACGAATAACCTGCTTAGTACTGCTCAACAATCAAGAATCTCGAAGCCACCCAGGGCAAAGTAACCCACTTGATTGGTACCCATCCACTACCTAAAACTGTTCTCCTTCAATGCAACATCTAAAAAACCCACCACAAAGATACAATCTAAACTTGCAACCACTAAGTTGCACACTATCCTAACTTGGAAGTATATAAAACTGATCCCTTTTTAAAAATAGTCAAATCAAAACCCTGGAATTGCTATCCAGGAGCACTAGGAAAATGCCTTCAAAGAAGACTGCAAAGATTCAAAATAATAGCTCACCACCACCTTCTCAGGGGCAATAAGAAAGAAGAAATAATTCCTGGGCTTGTCAGCAATGCTCACATCCCACAAATTAATGTAGTTAAAAACAAAAGGAAATCAGGCATGTGCAACAAAAGATCGAACTAGGCCCAGGAGTACAGCCCAGGGACAGGACTGCGAGCTTAACGTTCCTGGGTTTCAACATTTTAGACGAGATAGCAAGGAAGGTAAAAGAGGAAAAGAAAGGTGCAATCACTCTGATGGAGTTATACTATGGGCCTCCCAAAATTGAGATAGAGGAACAGATAGGTAGACAGATTATGGAAAGATACAAAAGCAACAGGGTTGTCATTGTGGGTGTCTAACTTCTCCAATATTGACTAGGACTTCCTAAGTACAAGAGGCTTAGTTGGGGCAGAATTTCTACGGTGCTTTCAAGAGGGTTACTTGAAACAGTATGTGGATAGTCCAACTAGAGGAGGAACCATACTGGACCTTGTTTTCAGAAATGAGCCTGGCCAGGTGGCTGACCTTTCAATGGGAGCACATTTTGGGAATAGTAACCACAAATAGAATCATAGAACAGTACAACACAATACAGGCTCTTCGGCCCACAATGTTGTGCCAACCTTTAAACCTCACCTAAGACTATCTAACCCCTTCCTCCCACATAACCCTCTATTTTAAATTCCTCCATATGCTTATCTAGCAATCTCTTGAATTTGACCAATGTACCTGCCTCCACAACCGCCCCAGACGGCGCATTCCATGCCCCAACCACTCTCTGCGTAAAATTCCTCCCTCTGATATCTCCCTTGAAGTTCCCACCCATTACTTTAAAGCCATGCCTTCTTGTATTGAGCATTGGTGCCCTGGGAAAGAGGCGCTGGCTGTCTACTCTATCTATTCCTCTTAATATTTTGTACACCTCTATCATGTCTCCCCTCATGCTCCTTCTCTCCAAAGGGTAAAGCCCTAGCTCCTTTAGTCTCTCCTCATAATCCATGCTCTCCAAACCAGGCAGAATCCTGGTAAGGATTTAGTTAAGGGTGCAGAGGAGATTTAAGTTTTAATGTAATTAAGGATATGTCTGGAACTTGCAGGAAAGCACTAAATTGAGGGAGGGCAAATTAGACAGGAGCTAGGGGCAGTTAATTGGGTGTAACTGTTATCGGGCAAATCCATATCTGACATGTGGAGGTTGCTTAAAGACCAGCTGATCAGTGCTCAGGACTGGCATGTTTTAGTAAGGAGGAAGCACAAAAATGGCAAGGGAAAGGTACCTTAGAGAGAGGTTCTGAATTTGCTGTGTCACCAAAGACTCTTGCAAATTTCTACAGATGTACAGTGGAGAGCGTGCTGACTGATCTTTGTATCCTCACTGGTACGGAGGCTCCAATGTGCAGGATCGAAAGAGGCTGCAGAAGGTTGCAGACTCAGCCAGCTCCATCACAGACACAACCCTTCCCACCATCGAGGACATCTTTAAGAGGAGGTGCCTGAAGGCGATGGCATTCATCATTAAGGACCCTCACCACCCAGAACATGCCCTCTTCACGTTACTACCATTGAGGTAGTAAGCCTGAAGACCCACACTCAATGTTCCAGGAACTGCTTCTTCCCCTCCGCCATCAGATTTCTGAAAGGCCCATGAACACTATCTCGTTATTCCTCTTTTGCACTATTTATTTTTGTAACTTATCATGATTTTTGTGTCTTTATGCCTTGCACTGTACTGCTGCCACAAAACAACAAATTTCACAACATATGTCAGCGATAATAAACCAAGCAGAATCAAGAAGAATCCCAAGGCATTTTATAATTGCATTTAAAACTAGAGGATAACCTGAGAAAGGACAGGACCACTCAAAGGTTAAAGGAGGGAATTTATACTTGGAGTCAGAGGATGCAGGCGAAGTACTAAACAAGTACTTTGTGTCAGTATTCACCAAGGAAAAGGTCATGGAGGATAGTGAGAGCAGTGTGTGACATGCTAATGGCGAAGGCATTTTGAGATCAAGGGGGAGGTGGTGCCGAGTCTTTTGAAGAGCACCAAGGTGGACAAGTCCCTGGTGCCCAAAGGGATTTATCCACGGTTGTTGAAAGAGGCAAGGGAGGAGATTGCTGGGGACTTGATGAAGATCTTCGTATCCTCACTAGCAACAGACGAGGTCCCAGAGGACTGGACTGTCTCCAGTACTGTTCCTTTGTTCAAGAAAAGAAATAGGGATAATCCAGGAAATTATAGGCCAGTGAGCCTCACCTCACCTCAATGATAGGGAAACTACTGGAGAGGATTCTCAGGGATAGGATTTACACACATTTGGAAAAACATGACCTGATTAGGGACAGTCAACATGGCTTTGTGCAGGGCAGGTCAAGTTTTACAAACATTTTGAGGGGGTGACAAAAGGTAATTGATGAGGGTAGGGCAGTGGATGTTGTCTACATGGACTTTAGTAAGGCATTTGACAAGGTCCCTCAGAGTAGGCTGATCTAAAAGATTAGGATGCATGGGATCCATGGTGACTTGGCTGTTTGGATTCAGAATTGGCTTGCCCACAGAAGATGGTGGTGATGGAAAGGTGTTATTCTGGCTGGAGGTCTGTGACTAGTGGTGTTCCACAGGGATTGGTGCTAGGGCCGCTGTTGTTTGGGATGTATATAAATGACTTGGATGAATGCGTGGATGGGTGGGTGAGTAAGTTTGCAGACGACACAAAGATTGGCGGAGTTGTGAACAGTGTAGAGGGATATGAAAGGATACAGCAGGATATAGATCAGTTACATTTTTGGATGGAGGAATGGCAGATGGAGTTTAATGTAAGCAAGTGTGAGATGTTGCACTTTGGGAGGTCAAATGCAAGGGGAAGGTATACAGTTAATGGCAGGACCCTTAACAGCACTGATGTACAGAGGGACCTCGGGGTCCAAGTCCATAACTCACTGAAAGTGGCCGTGCAAGTAGATAGGGTGGTAAAGAAGGCGTACAACATGCTTGCCTTCATTAGTCAGAGCACTGAGTACAAAAATCAGGAAGTCATATTGCAACTATACAAAACTTTGGTTAGGCTGCACTTGGAGTATTGTGCAATTCCGGTCACCCCATTACAGGAAGAATGTGGAGGCTTTGAAAAGGGTGCAGAAGAGGTTTACCAAGATGCTGCCTGGATTAGAGGGTATGAGCTCTAGGGAGAAGTCGGACAAACTGGGT
The DNA here is from genome assembly GCF_009764475.1 of Pristis pectinata. Lineage (NCBI taxonomy): Eukaryota > Metazoa > Chordata > Chondrichthyes > Rhinopristiformes > Pristidae > Pristis > Pristis pectinata. Next base: position 68,791,524 of record NC_067408.1, on the reverse strand, counting down.
TGTTTTCTCTGGCATGTCGGCAACTGAGGGAAGACCTGATAGAATAAAATTATGAGAGGCATAGTTAGGGTAGAAACATCAAATACCAGAGGACATGCATTTAAGGTGAAGGGGGAAGGTTAACAGAGGTGTGTGAGGCAAGTTTGTGATAGGTGCCTGGAACGGGCTGCCAGGGGTAGTCATGGAACTAGATACGATAGTGGCGTTAAGAGGCCGTTAGATAGACACATGGATATGCAAGGAATGGAGGGATATTGATCATGTACAGGCAGAAGAGATTTAGTTTAATTTGATGCCGGCATCATGGGCCAAAGGGTCTGTTCCTATGCTGTACTGTTCTATATTCTCTACAGAAGACCCCTGCATTGCAGCCATTCAAGGTATGGAAACTTGCCCTTACAGAATCCACAAACCACTACCCAATAAGTTGAGATACAGAATAAAGTTCATTTTCAAGGAATTTATGTAAGAAAAGAGTAAATAAACATGCGCAGATGACAGTTTCACGTTATGAAAAATTGCGATATGTCCATTTTCTAGGAATGCAACACCCCCAGTAACGCAGGGGTTGCTTGTACTTGCTCTGTTTTTAAAAAAGCAAACGCATGGCTCATGGGATAGCTCTGATGGTCCTGTCCAACTTCCCTTAATGGCCTGAAACAAACTGCTCACATTTGCCAATGGGCAAGGCTTCTGTCAAAAGCCAGGGCAAGGAACTCTCCTCTGCTCTGCGCATAGAATCATGGCTGACCCAATGGGGAGTCCAGATACTGATTAAAGGCCAGTTTGGGGTAGACAATGCAATGGTCCAAATCTCTGGATACATGGGCACCAAGGTCAACCTGTGATGCCTCAGTGGCTGACCAACATCTTTTGCAACAAAAATACAAATCTCATGCCAAGAAATACATCAATACCTGTTAATGACTGAATATTGCTGACATTTACAAACATCAATACAATATTTTCAAAAGTTTATGAATTAAATTAAAACACTTAAAAACTAGAAAGCCCTTAAAATACATATAGATTAACTCAATTTAAAAATGTAAATTACCTGAAACTTGCTCACATCCCCGTGTTATTCCTCTCCATTAAAATGAGTACAGTCATTGAACCTGTGTCAAACCTAACCTGGCGCAAGTTCAGTGAACAGTTTCCCCAGTATAATTGCAGGGAAACTGCACAAAGTTGGCAGTCTCCTTCTGGAATCCATGAGGATCCCAAAGAAGCTCAGTGAGAATGACAACAGCAATACCTTCTCAGGAGGATCAGGGCTTCCACGTTAACCTGAGTGGCCCTCAGAAGTGATTAGGATTATCATTCTAGCCATAACCTGGATAATGTGTACAATTTTGTGTGTCCACATCCAAGGATCTGCCTGCCTCAAGGGAAGTGCAAAAAAAAAGTTAGATGACTTGCTTGGAAGTAAGCTGAGAAGGTGTTCCCTCTAGCTTGATTGTCTATCACTATGTACTACCGGTGTGAGGGTAAAAGATTGGGCATCCAAGGACTGTGCTGTCAAGAGACCTATTCAAAGTGACCCGAAACATTGCAATGTTCCATTTCAAGTTGGCTGTTGAAATACTAGAATTGACTATATTCAAGAATGATTACCAATGGATTTTTAGGTGCTGAATGCAAAGGTTTATGGGGATAGAGAAGTACAATGAAATCAATACACAAATTCAGCCATGATTTTACTGAATGGGCCAGAGAGTCTATCCACTCTTAATTCTTGTTTTAGTTGATGTTCAGGCTTAAAATTTACCCTTGTGTGAGGCACTTGCACCAAGTACAGCAATTTGCAATCTCCAATCCAAAAATCACAAAGGTAATAATGAAAATGGAATAAAACCCTCAAAAGAATGAAACTACCAGAACTGTGGTTGGACCAGACCTACAAACCATAATTCAGGAGCACTGTCCTAAATTTCTCAATGCAGAGAGGTGGGAATTGGTGACAGCAGTTGGACAAGGAAGAGAGATAGGCATACATACGAACGAGACAGCAAGAGGTGAAAGCAAAAGATGGTAACAACAAGTGATCACCAAGCTATTCGAATGCCATCAAAACCCAGCTGGTTCAACAACTTTACTCTGATCTCTTCAGCACAAAGTTTGCGCAGAAAATTCCCAAGTGCAACAGCCACCGAGTGCTGGCTTTGGTGAGCAGAGTGATTGGTGAATATTAATCAGGTGGTTTTCTACCTTTCTTTAATTTTGCCAGGGGCTTTTGATTGCAGTAGCTAGTGTTTGAAGTAGGAGGTCCATAGTGTAACCAACACTCGAAATTTCTAAACTAAAAGCAGGTAACTAAGTGCTGAGTCCAAGGTTATAACAGGACTCGGACTCGAGGAATGCTCCTACTGAAATATGCAGGAAATCATGGAGACTTCCAGTGTCCCTGCAGACACTTGTGCAGGAAGTGTGCCCAGCTGCAGCTCCTAATTGACTGTACTGTGCAGCTAGTGCTGCAGATGGATTCATGATGGGGCATCCATGACACTGAGGACACGGTGGATAACACACTTAGCAAGCTGGTCACACTGCATTCAATGGCTGTGCAAGCACAAAAGGGTGGGTGACCACCAGGAAGAGGTAGGTAGTGACCCTCCCAAACAAATATACCTTGTTAGATACTGATTTGGGGGGGGGGGGGGGGGGGGGGGGGGGGGTGGAATGGCCTCTCAGGGGAAAGCAGCAACAGCCAGGTTTTCAGCACCACAGCTGGCTCTGCTGCACAGCTTTGGAGGAAAAGACGAGGAGACTATTGTAATAGGGGACTCGATTGTAAGGGGAGAAGATGGCTTTTCTGTGGTTGCTCTCTGGTGTTAGGGTCGGGGATGTTTCAGAGCATCCTACTAAAAGTGGAGGGTGAACAACCATGGTACACGTCAGTACCAATAACATGGGTAGAAAAAGACAGGAGGTCTTCTAACATGAATTTAAGGAGTTAGGTAGCAGATTAAAGAGCAGGACTTCCAAAGCTGTAATCTCTGGACTACTTACAGTGCCATGTGCTCCTGAGTACAGGAAGAGGAATGGCATAGGAGGGAGGGCTTTACTTTGTTGGATCACTGGTAATGCTCCTCAGGTAGTTGGGACATACAGTGGCATGCAAAAGTTTGGGCACCCCTGGTCAAAATTTCTGTTACTGTGAATAGCTGAGTAAAAGATGACCTGATTTCCAAAAGGCATAAAGGTAAAGGTGACACATTTCTTTAATATTTTAAGCAAGATTACTTTTTTATTTCCATCTTTTACAGTTTCAAAATAACAAAAAAGGAAAAGGCCCCGAAGCAAAAGTTTGGGCACCCTGCACGGTCAGTACTTAGTAACATCCTCTTTGGCAAGTATCACAGCCTGTAAACGCTTTCTGTAGCCAGCTAAGAGTCTTTCAATTCTTGTTTGGGGGATTTTTGCCCATTCTTCCTTGCAAAAGGCTTCTAGTTCTGTGCGAGTCTTGGGCCGTCTTGCATGCACTGCTCTGAGGTCTATCCACAGATTTTCGATGATGTTTAGGTCGGGGGACTGTGAGGGCCATGGCAAAACCTTCAGCTTGTGCCTCTTGAGGTAGTCCATTGTGGATTTTGAGGTGTTTAGGATCGTTATCCTGTTGTACCATCCTCTTTTCATCTTCAGCTTCTTTTTTTGTTTTACAGACGGTGTGATGTTTGCTTCCAGAATTTGCTGGTATTTAATTGAATTCATTCTTCCCTCTAACAGTGAAATGTTCCCCTTGCCCACTGGCTGCAACACAAGCCCATAGCATGATCGATCCACCCCTGTGCTTAACAGTTGGAGAGGTGTTCTTTTCATGAAATTCTGCACCCCTTTTTCTCCAAACATACCTTTGCTCACTGTGGCCAAAAGGTTCTATTTTAACTTCATCAGTCCACAGGACTTGTTTCCAAAATGCATCAGGCTTGTTTAGATGTTCCTTTGCAAACTTCTGACACTGAATTTTGTGGTGAGGACACAGGAAAGGTTTTCCTCTGATGACTCTTCCATGAAGTTCATATTTGTGCCAGTGTTGCTGCACAGTAGAACAGTGCACCACCACTCCAGAGTCTGCTAAATCTTCCTGAAGGTCTTTTGCAGTCAAACGGGGCTTTTGATTTGCCTTTCTAGCAATCCTACAAGCAGTTCTCTCGGAAAGTTTTCTTGGTCTTCCAGACCTCAACTTGACCTCCACCGTTCCTGTTAACTGCCATTTCTTAATTACATTATGAACTGATGAAACAGCTACCTGAAAACTCTTTGCTAGCTTCTTATAGCCTTCTCCTGCTTTGTGGGCATCATTTATTTTAATTTTCAGAGTGCTAGGCAGCTGCTCAGAGGAGCCCATGGCTGCTGATTGTTGGGACAAGGTTTGAGGAGTCAGGGTATTTATAAAGCTTTGAAATTTGCATCACCTGGCCTTTCCTAACGATGATTGTGAACAAGCCATAAGCCCTAACAAGCTAATGAAGGTCTGAGACCTTGGTAAAAGTTATGAGAGCTCAAATCTCTTGGGATGCCCAAACTTTTGCATGGTGCTCCTTTCCTTTTTTCACTCTAAAATTGTACAGAACAAAAATAATACACTAATCTTGCTTAAAATGTTGAAAAGAATGTTTCATCTTTAACTTCATGACTTTTGGAAATCAGTTCATCTTCTACTCACTTAACTATTTACAGTAACAGAAACTTTGACCAGGGGTGCCCAAACTTCTGCATGCCACTGTATACCAGGAGAGGATGCACCTGAACAGGAACAGGTCCAACCTGCTCCTGCTGGGAGGTTTTAAACTAATTTGGCACAGGGATGTGACAGAGAGCCAATATACAGTTAGGGAAAGAGGTTCAGTCAAATATAGAAGTAAAGCTAGGTCAGACCAGAAGGAAGAACGGACATGGGCACCGTAAGACACTTGGAGCATTGGAAGGCTAAATTGCATCTATTTTATTGCAAGGGATCTGACTGGTAAGGCTGATGAACTTAAGAGCATCGAACAGCATGTGGGAATATGACATCATTACAATCACAGACATGGTTGAAAAGGCAGGACTTAGCACATTCAAGGGTACAGAAGGCATGATTGGGGCAAGGGGGTCAGGGGAAGGAGATATAAAAGAGGATCACTAGTGCAATTCCCAAGGAGACTATCACTGCAGTAATGTTGGAGAATTACAGAGAGTCAGAGATTAATACAGCACAGAATCAGGCCCTTCAGCCCAACTCTTCCATGCCAACCAAGATGCCCATCTAAGCTAAATCCATTTGCCTGCATTTGGCCCATATCCCTCTAAACGTTTATTATTCATGTACTTGTCCAAATGCCTCTTAAATGTCGTTATTGTACCTGCCTCAACCACTTTCTCGGGCAACTCACTCCATATACACACCAGCTCTGCATGAAGTAGTTACCCCTCAGGTCCCTTTTAAATCTTTCCCCTCTCACCTCTTATCTACACTCCAGTTTTAAACATTTCAAGGAGGTGCAGGTGCAGCAAGTAAGGAAAGCAAGTGCTACGCTGGCTTTTACTACAAGAGGATTTGAGTAATCTTACTGCAACCATGTAAGAAACATGGTGCGATTGCACCTAGAGAAGTTCATCTCTTTGCCTAAAAGAGGATGCTTATCGTAGATGGAATGCAACAGAAGTGCAAGAGGAGTAAGGGCATTTTAGTAGTAGGGGAATTTCAGCTTCCCAATATTAAATGGGATCACCTTAGTGTGAAAGGATTAGACAGGATGGAATTTTTAAAGTGGGTCCAGGAGAGCTTTTTGGGCAGGACACAGATATTAAGGGTGTGGTAATTCTAGATCTAATCCAAGGGAATGAAGCCAACCAAGCAGCTGCACTTTGGAGACACAAAACCATAACTCTGTAAATTTCAAAGCAGTCATGAAGAGGTACAAGTACAGTTTGGGTACTTAAATGTCTGAATTGGGGGAAGGCTGATTTCAATGTCATTAGACAGGACCTGGTAAATGTATACTGGGAGAAGCTACTTGCAGGTAAATCTACATGTGACAAGTGCAGATTGTTAAATAAAGCCTTTTAAAAGTGAAACAGTGAATGTTCAGGGCCAACATGTTCCCATTAGGGTGAAGGATAAGGAGAGCAATTCTAGGGAACCCTAGATGTCAAGAGATATTCACAGTTTGAAAAAGAAATATAGAAAACATAGAGTAGGTATAGAGCACTGAAAACAAGAGGGGTGTGCGTGGGCATGCAGAGGTAGTACTTAAAAGAAATTTGGAGGGCAAAGAGGGGCCACAAAATGTCACTGGCAAATAAACTTAATGACATTTTATTTGTAAACTAAGAGCAAGTGCCTAACCTGGGAGAAAATGGAGCCCTTTAGGGACCAAAGGGGCAATTTATGCCTGGAGCCAGAAGATATGGGTGAGATCCTAAATGAATATTTTTCATCTGTATTCACCAAGGTACTGCAGTTGATGATTTAATTTGGCATGGTGGAATTCTAGAGTAATTAGAGATTAAAAAAGGTGGTATTAGATATCTTAGCCAGCATAAAGGGAGATAAATTCCCAGGGCCTGATGAGGTGTATCCCAGGGTTCCATGGGAGGCAAAAAAGGAGATTGCTGGGGCCCTAATTGAGATTTTTTTTTAACATCTTCGCCGGTCTCAGGACTGGAAGACAACAAATGCTGTACTTTTATTCAAGGGTAGCAGGCATCAGCCAGGTAATTACAGACCAGTGAGTCTAATGTCAGTGGTAGGAAAATTATTAGGAAGAAATCCTGACCAGGATTAATCTACACTTAAAAAGACAGGGATTGTCGAAGGATAAGTCAGCACTGACTTAAAGGTGGGAGATTTTTCGAAGAGGTAACTAAATATATTGATGATGGCAGTGCTGTTGATGTGGTTGCCCATGTGGACTTCGTCAAAATCCGTACTGGAGTCCATGTATACATTATAAATCCTTTTTCCCCCCCAAACAACACATTCTTCATTCTCTAACTCTGGTAATATCATGTTAAACATCCTCTCTACCTTGTCATTCTTTCTACTGTATGATGGCCAGAATTGTATGTGGTTTTCTAACTCTTCTAATCAGCATTTTAAGTTTTTCCTAACATGATCTCCCTACACTTACAATCAACTGATGGTTGGCACAGACATGGTACACCAATGACAATAAAGGCAAGTAACCTGTATGCTTCCTTAACCACAGTACTCAACAGCACTGCTACTTCATGGTTATGTGGCCACCAATGTAGAAATCCTCCATACTGTTCAGTATCTTACCATTTATTGTATATTCTTATGCTTCCCTGCCTCCCCGCACACACACAAATGGACAACCACCCTTCTCTGGATTGAGCTCCATCTGCCTAAAATTTTTGACTTCCTGACATGTTCATTGATATCTTCCTGTAGCCTATATTTTACCTCCCAATTGCCTTTCTCATTATATTCAGAGACTTCTTAATCATGTCCATCCAGGAACAGTTAAAGTCCAAATCTTTGATATACTGTATACCAAAAATAGTATGCGCCTAGCATTGAACCTTACAGAACTCCATTTTGTACAGCCCTCTGGTCAAAACCTCTTACTGACCATTATCCTCCTCATTAAGCCAGTTTCAGATCCAACTTGTCACTTTGGTATTTACTTCTGATTGGACTGACATGTGGCATCTCATCAAATTTCTCACTAGAATCCACACACACTACATCAATTATGCTAACATCTGTATAACCACTTAAAAATTATAAAGTCAGACATGACTTCCCTCTGACAAATCCAACTGACTGTCCTGAAAGAATCAAGCCTTCCCAAGAACCCATTATTCAGCCTGACTTGTGCACAACTCCAGCACCACAGTGCAATAAGTTTTCTAAGTTCCAGTGAGAACTCCTCTCATTCATTTATGTAGCCTAGTGCAATATTTTCAAACCTCAGCTCATACAGCAAAGTTGCCAGCCGAGAAACCAGTCTAGTGAAGCTCTGTTGCATTCCATCTGTGACAAGCATCTCTTTTTATTAAGTCAAAGAGACAGAATTCTCTAGGTGCAATCCCATCACATCTCTTACATAATTACAGTAAGATTTCTTTATTCCTGTATTCAAACACCCTTCTAATAAAAGCCAGCAAACTACTTTCTTGTCTGCTGCAGCTCCTTTAGGTGTTTAAACCTGAGGGAATACACATGTGGTCTACCCTCTTAGCTCCAATACAACTGTGGCCAATTCCATTTGCACCCTCGGCAAGAAAATTCCACCCTTGCCGGAGTGCAAAGCACTGGGGAAAAAAAATACACTTCTCCAAATGGTGCCCAACAAGGCGCTTCTGCATCAGAGCAACTGGAAATCTCAACTACACAAAATGCTGGAAACACTCAATGGATCGTCAATCGGATCCGTCAGCCGTTCCTCACTCCACAGATGCTCCTTGACGCACTGAGTATTTCTACTACTTTCCATTTTACTTCAGGTCTGCGGCGACCGCAGCGTTTCGCCTTTGCGACACGGACACCCCCCAACCCACCATCTCGCCTGTCCCGGGACACCAAGAGCCCCCCCCTTCCCCTCAGCTCTCCGCACTCGGCAAGACCCCTCCGGCCTCGGCCTCCCCCTCCCCCCGCGGTCCCTCGCCAGCTGCGGGCAGCCAGCCCCCTCCAGCCTCCCCCTCCCCGACCCCTCGCCAGCTGCGGGCAGCCAGCGGGGACCGGGCTGGGCGGGTCCGGGCTGCAGAGCCGGCGGCCTCGGGGAGCCCAGGGCCGCACGTGTCGGCGGATCGGTGGCCGGGCCGCTGCCCTTCAGCCCACCACCGCTCTGCTCCTGCACAAGGTGCTTGTCGGTGCCGCCTCGGGGCGGCCCGAAGCCCCGGCCTCGGCCCCTCAGGCCGCCCCGGCGCCGCTCCTACCTTTATTCTTGGGCATGGCTCCAGGCCTCTGGCTGTGCGCTCCCTCCGACCGCTCCTACCCCCGCACTGCGCAGGCGCTGCTTCGGATTAAAAAAACTTTATTTAAAAGCTACTCGTGAACACAAGCGGGAGATTAAAAAAAGGGGGGTTGATCACGTGATCAACGCCCCGTCGCGGGGTCCTGTCCCGTCACATGATCACTGCGGTGCCGACGTCGCACGTTGTGCGCATCCTATCCAATCAGCGATGGGACCTCCCGGAGAGGCGGGAGTAACACCCGACTGCAGCAGCCCTTGCTCGCAATGTCACGCATCAGGCTTCACGCTGCATCCCTTGCTCGGTAGGTGCATTGAGCTGCCGTTCATAATGAGCCTCGGTCTGCAACGAATTGGAAAATAACACCACAGATACTGGAAATCTGGAGTAAAAACAGAAAAAAAAATCAGCATGCCAGACAGCATTTGTGGAGAGAGAGAAATATAAAAGTTAACGTTTCAGGCTCTTATGCCAGTGGAATTTTACCAGTGGAGCAACACACACACACACACAATGCTGGAGGAATGGAGAGAAATGAATTGATGCTGCCTGACCCACTGAGTTCCTCCAGCATTTTGTGTGTGTGTGTTGCTCCTGACTTCCAGCATCAGCAGTCTCTCTTATGTCTCGATTTTACCAAAGGAATAGGCTATTGGTACCCAACGAATAGTTTCCAATCGCCCCCTTCTAAAGTCATGTTGTGAGTTCAAATCCCACTCCCGAGATTGAGTGCAAAACACGTGGCCAAAATTCTAGTGAATACTGAGAGTAGTCAAAATGTAATTTTTGGCTGCAGAGATATCTTTATTAGTCACATGTACGTCGAAACACACAGTGAAATACATCTTTTTGTTTAGAGGGTTCTGGGGACAGCCTGCAAGTGTCACCACGCTTCCGGCGCCAACATAGCATGCCCACAACTTCCTAACCTGTACATCTTTGGAATGTGGGAGGAAACCGGAGCACCCGGAGGAAACCCACACAGACACGGGGAGAATGTACAAACTCCTTACAGACAGTGGCCAGCTTTGAACCCGGGTCGCTGGCGCTGTAAAGCATTACGCTAACTGCTACACTACCATGCCTAAAGGAGATCCTGTGGCATTATCTTGAAGAAAAGGGAGTCATAACCCATGCCATGGTGTAATTCAGCACATAAACTGACCCACCCACCAAGTCTCTGCTAAGCATCAATTTAAATAAAAACAGAAAATGCTGGAAATGCTCAGTAAGTCAGGCTGCATCTGTGGGAAGAGAAACAGTTCATGTTTCAGGTTGAAGACCCTTCATCATAACTATGGATTGAACACAGGTACCCTGCAAAGAGATCACTTAATCCGTGTTTGGGTTCTGTAATATAAAGGAGACAACATTGTGAACACAGATTGCAGTACACTACATTGGAAGAAATGCAAGTGAATTACTGCTTTACCTGGAAGGATTGTTTGGGTCACTGTTGGGCAGGAGGGGAAGAGGTGAAAGGACAAGTGTGCATCTCCTGCAATAGCATGAAAAAGTGCCATAAGACAGGGAGTAGTGGATGGAGATGGAAGATTGGATCAGGCAGTTATGAAAGGAATGATCCTTTTGAGATGCTGGGAAGGGAGGGGAGTATGTGTCTGGTGGTGAAACCTTGATGAAGCTGGTGGAAAATGCATAGCATTATCTGTTGAATGTGGAGGCTGATGCAGTGGAAGGTATGGACCAGGGGATCTGTTATTGCTCTGTCCAGTGGAAGAGGGGATCAGAGCAGAGGTGTGGGAAACAAATTTTGTCAAGGGCTCCATCCACCATGGTAGAGAGGAAAGCATAGTTCAGGAGAGAGGAAAACATTTCAGAAGCACCTATCCAGAATGTCCCATCATTGGAGCAAATGCAACTGTGATGGAAGAACTGGGACAGAGGAAAGGAGTCCTTACTGGAGGTAGAGTGGAAGGGAGTACAGTCAAGATTGCTGTGGATTTATAGTAGATGTTTGTAGCTAGCCCATCTTCTAAGATGGAGATGGTCAGATTGAGAAAAGGAAATGACAGAAATGGAAAAAGATGTAAAGCTCTCTACAATTCCAGTCTCAAAAAGCTAAAATTGATACACTCAAATGTTAATCTTCAGTCATACGTTAAGGCACGTTACCTACATTTATTGGGTGCATCTTTGGTACCTTAAAGTAAGACCTTTCAGTGTTTGCACCCAACCAATACTTCCTCCAGGACCTCAACTGCAGTCTGGGTCAGCAGGATTTCGGGCACTATGTCAGCTATTGGTCAAGGGGGATGGCAATAGGCATACATGTGGAGATCCTGAGAAAAATCTACATAAACCTTGTCCATTCCCCCACCTTTGCTCTTTAGGGTGGAGTCACATCAGACCTCCAGTTCTGGAGGAGGGCAGTCTGGAGCCGAGTAAAGAGCCTTATCTGCTCTGTCCACTTATTTCTCCTAGTTGGCATTGATGCTGGAGCCCAAAATCTCCAGTGAACAGTGAGGATAGGCAGCAATACCTCCGGCACAATTATTCTCAACACTGGTGCCCCACGAGGCTGTGTCCTCAGCCCTCTACTCCCTATACACTCATGACTGTGTGGCCAGATTCTGCTCTAACTCCATCTACAAGTTTGCAGATGATACCACCATTGTAGGACATATCTCAAACAACGATGAACCAGAGTACAGGAAGGAGATAGAGAGCTTAGTGGAATGGTGTCATGACAACAACCTTTCCCTCAATGTCAACAAAACAAAAGAGCTGGTCTTTGACTTCAGGAAAGGGAGCGATGTACATGCACCTGTCTACATCAATGGTGCTGAGGTCGAGAGGGTTAAGAGCTTCAAGTTCCTGGGAGTAAACATCACCAACAGCCTGTCCCGGTCAAATCATGTAGATGCCACGGCCAAGAAAGCTCACCAGCGCCTCTACTTCCTCAGGAGGTGAAAGAAATTTGGTTTGTCCCCTTTGACTCTCACCAACTTTTACCGATGCACCATAGAAAACATTCTATCTGGATGTATCACAGCTTGGTACGGCAACTGCTCTGCCCAGGACCGCAAGAAACTGAAGAGAGTTGCGGACACAGCCCAGCGCATCACGGACACTAGCCTCCCCTCCTTGGACTCTGTCTTTACCTCTCATTGTCTTGGTGAAGCAGCCAGCATAATCAAAGACCCTACCCACCCGGGACATTCTTTCTTCTCTCCTCTTCCATTGGGTAGAAGATACAAGAGCCTGAGGGCACGTACCACCAGACTGAAGGACAGCTTCTACCCCACTGTGATAAGACTACTGAATGGTTCCCTTACACTATGACCTCACAACCTATTTTGTTGTGACCTTGCACCTTATTACACTGCACTTTCTCTGTAGCTGTGACACTTTACTGTTATTGTTTTTACCTGTACTAACTCAATGTACCTGCACTGTGTAATGAATTGACCTGTACAATCGGTATGTAAGACAAGCTTTTCACTGTACCTTGGTACAAGTGACAATAACAAACCAATACCAATACCAGGCCACAGAATATCTATTACAGGTACAGCAGTAACTTCTGCTGCAGGTGCCTGACTGCAATTTTTGTTAGTGTCCATATGCCCTATTGTACATGCAACAATGCCACGAACATGTTGGAAGTAGGTCCATCCATCCAACTTCCCTCAGTGGTCAGAGTACTGGATTATCAGATATCAATACTGCAACACAATTCCTCCTCTCATTCTAGCATCCTCCTTGTTGGCAAGGGGTCACCACATGCCAACATCTCTGCTGCTGAGCAGAGATTGGAGAAGTAATACACATAATCTCCTTAGTTGTCCCTGCCACCACTGCTCTCTCCAATTGTAATGCTCAGCAGATGCTGGTTCCAGTTTTCTGAACAACAGCCCCACCCAGTGGGCTGGTTTCTGTGATGTTGCTGGCAACATGTGATAGTGTAGTTTCATAGCAATGACACTCTTTGTTCTCCCGAGGTGCAAGGGGAACACCTTTATTTCCCACAGTAGTATAAATTTATTAATGGTACTTCAAAGATGTCTAAGGAAATGTGTTCATTAGCATAATTTTCACTCTTTCCCCTTTGCAGAAACAAAAGTCCTCCTCTAATTCCTCCCTTGCTCTCTAAGCACCCAGGATCACCACATAGTTGCATCACTGAATCTAGCAATTATCTGCTCTCTTACTAGAGACTGTTCCAGTAGCCTTTCTTATAGAAATGGACAGTCTTCAAATTGGAGGCAAAAAAACGGTTATGGAAATAAGCCATACAACATTCCGTTCAAAGAACCCAGCACTTATTTAAATAATTAGCCTTTAAACATAATCTCGATTTGCAGATTGCCCATTGTTGTCAACATTACTCAGCAACACAATCTGATCCCACTTCAGTATGTGGGTAAAAACTGACAATGTCAACATATCACAAGAAAGCTCAAAGGTTAAAACACTAAAACTGTAAGTATATTCAATGCCAAGATAGTTTCTGGAGCAGAGAGAGCAGGGGTTATTAGGATCAGGTCAGAATGAAGAATTGAAGCCAACAATCCAATCAATAAATCTTACTGAATGTCAAAGCAAACTCTGGAGCCATATTACTTATTCCTGTTTTTTTTAAAAATACCTTAGAAAGCAGCTCACCATATCCACATATTGTGTCCATCTCAGTTGGGACAAGGCAGGTTTGAAATAGATACATTCCTCGCACTTCATTCTTTCTGGAACTTCCACTGAAATACTTGTGGTCACTTGTAGGTGTTTGTCCTTCAAACTGTTGAAAATCCTATAACTTTTTTTTCAGAAGCAGAATGTTAACAGATCATTGACTCTAAAATTAGGGTCTTTTGGGGGCAAAAAGTTTTCCTTAATATTTGCTCAAACTATTCAGATGCATAATACCCAAATGGAAACCTATTTTAATAATCAAAACAGAAAATGCTAGAAATACTGTGGACCAGTGTCTGTGGAAAGAAACAAAATTAATGTTGAGGTTCCTTCTTTAGAGCTGGGGACACAAAAAGAGACAGACAGAGAGAACATTTGTTTTATGTTGCAGAGAAGGTGAGGAAGGGATGAATAGAACAGTAGTAGGTTGACACTAGGGTTGCCATGGGGATAAGAGGTTGTTAAATTTATCCAGTTGATAGATTTACAAGAGCAATTGTAAAGAGAACAGAAAGGAACACAAAAGCTGCTAAACGCAGAGTTGGAGGAAATACCCTGGAGGTCAGGCTATGCTGATGGAGAGAGAAAAACGTAGCCAATATCTACAGCAGAAAGAGCCAGTTCTGATATGAACAGAAAAAGTAAGTTACTATAGTTGTTCAATTCAGTATTGAATCTGGAAAGCTGCTACATGTCTAGATGCTGTTCCTCAAACTTACATTGGGCCTCATGATAGTAGAAGGCCACAAACAAACAGGTAGTATTGGGATGGGGAATTAACGTGGCAGGCAACAAGAAGCTCAGGGTCATCCCTGTGAACATAGGTGCTCCACAAGACAGTCACAGAATTTGCATTTGGTTTCTCCAGCATAGAAAAGACCATGATGTGAGTGCCAAATGCAGTTACAATAGATTGAAAGTAAAGTGAACTGCTGTTTCCTCCAGAAGTTCCATTTAGGTGTCTGGATTGTGGGAAGAATTAGGAGGACGGGTCTTGCAGTTGAATGGGAAAATGGTGGAACCTTGTTGAAGATGGCAGAGCCGCAAAGAATCCGTTAAATGCAGAAATTGGTGGGTGGAATGAGGACCAGAGGAACTCTATCCTTCCTCTATCCAGGGAGATAAGGGGTGAGGGGACAGATGGGGGAAATAGAAAAGATGCAGTCAAGGGCTGCCACCTATGGTAGAGAGGAAACCAAGGTTAAGGAAACACATGACTTTTACTATTTCCTGTTATATTGGATTAGTTTCATTTTTATTACTGAATGTGGGTAACATTCTGTGAACACTGTTTTGCAGTAGATTGTTCTGCGATAAATATAGCTGTGGTATGTTTAGTGCATCATATTTTCCATCTCCTCTCCCTCAGATACACTCCATTTACTATTTCTTCTAAGTTATTCTAAACTCCAAGGGTTTCCCCAGGAACATAATTGGGAATAGAGAAAGTGAGGCAGAAAGAATGCTATTGTAATACCATGATATCAGTTTTAAATGAGAAAAATCAGGCCTTGATCAGATTACACTGCTACAATTCTTTGGAAAATGGCCCTATTCAAAAAAAGATGGAAGTAGTGAGTGACATTTTAACTCCAATCCATAATCAGAGCTGCTCCACAGTGAAGTATCCAAAAAATAAAAATGAAAAGACAAGTTGCATTGTTCAAAACATAATCAAGGTGACAAGTGAAAAAAGGCAAAATAAATTAATTCAGACAGGAAGCACTGAAATTAATGCTAGTCTTAAGATTGCAAAATATATGGACTTGCAGTTCCACAGTCTTAAACTGCTGTACAGTACGTTTGAGGTGACTCTGCAACAATTTGATTTTAATAGAGCAGAAGGAATAAGATCTCATTTGAACCAAAAATAAGATTGGAATCACTGAAATATGTGCAATTTTTCTAATAAAGTATAAATGAAGTTGGAGGTGCAAGAATTATCTAACAGCAAAAAAGGTTTGGCTGTATCCCATTCAATAATGAAAAGAAAGTGTTTGGAACTTTTGGATTCTGGACCAACTTACAGTCAAATGAAATACTAAGTCTATGTAACGGAGATGATGCAGGACCCAAATTGTTCACAAGGTCTCTCAAATAGCAATGAGGAATTACCAGATCTATAATAGCAATGTCATGTAATGTCACATGGGTAGGGCTTGTAATGTTGAAAGAGGGGCAGTACATGATTTGTGAGAATACTCTGCCATACTGCAGTACCTCACCACTGAGATTCGAGCCAGAATTGTGCAGCAATTTCTCAATGGGAAAGCAGTACAAGCTCTTTGCAATCTTTCTCAAAGGGTAATGGTGAACACAGATGCTATTTCTGAGCCATAACTCCCAACATTGCTGTAACTCCCTCAGGAATGCAATGGTTTTTCAGCCTGGATTACGTAGCTCAAGTCTTTGGTTCAATCTTGGTCAGACTTGCGGTAACAGTTGCTGTGGCAGGAAGAGTTATTTTGCACAAAAGCTCTTTGAAGAAGATATCTTTAGAAATGATAGGTTCAGGCCAGAGAGTGATGTCACTAATATAGATGAAGGAACAGCAAGCAAAATATGTAACAGCTATTAGTTAAACTAATGGAGGGGGAGAACAAAGAACCTCTGAGGAACTGAAAGAAGTGGTTTATTAGTTAATTGTTTAAATACATAGATTCTGATTCCCTGGAAGTAGTCAGGGGACATTAATCGTATTTGGCAAAAGAACTGGGAAAAGATAAACAGAATTCAATTTAGCAGTAATTATGATCTGGAATGCACTGCATAAATGACAATTGAATATAGTTAGGAAAAGAAAAACGTGCTATGGCTATGGGAGAGTGAAGGTAAGGAAGCTTCACTGGGTAGCTTTTCCAAAAAGGCACATTGGTTCTAAGTCACCTTTCTCTGTGATGAACAATGAAATGTATAAATTCCGAGCTGGATCCTCTTTTCAAGTACTGAAATAAGCCCACAAATTAACACATTGATTAGTACTTCAAAAGCAAAGCTCAAAAGGTTGCAAGTAAATGACACCATAATTTTAATGTTTGAAGATTTATTCTGTATAAATTTGTTTGTCTGCATGATTACAAAAAAATTGCCAGCCCATGGCATGAGTAATGATAAAAAAAATTCTGTTTCCACTTCAGTTATACCTCAAATCGACCTAGGTAACATTAAATTCAAATTAAAACATTCTGATGCTGTACCAGAATGAGGCACAATTCAGCATTGACTATTCTGGTCAATCCAGTTAAAATGGCAGCATTGCCTGGAAATGTCAGCTGAATCTGACTCCAGACAGCTACCAAATTCATGCTTTGGTAAAGACAGTATAAAAAAATCCTCATTTGTCCACTTCAGTGCTACGCTACGCTGTGGAGTCCAGTATAAAGCTTGATTATTATAGAAGTGTAGAAAAATATTACATCTGTGATACTGCTTCATTTTTAAAAACTCACCAAGTAGATTTGGAAATTCAAAATAATTACATCATCTTTACAACTTCCCTTCAAGCTTTGATAGCTGGATGACAATACTTAATGTGCATTATCTGAATCTGTTGCAATCCCATCCCATCAATTATAAGGAATCTATTAAAGGCTACAATATCTTGAAACTATTACATAAAGGATGGAAGAGCTGAAGGCATAATGGATACACAGCAAAAGATCTTCAACTGATTTCTATTTCCCCTGACTGTCACTCAAGTGCCTATGTGAACCCATTTGAGAAATTCAATCTATTTTGTTCAACAGCACAGTAAGCAGCAAAAATATGGCCATCCCCTTCACCGCAACACGCTAAGCTAGATATAATGAAAAATTAGTTTATAAACATACTTTCGCACAAAAGTAAATATTTTCATAATACGTGCTCTAGTTGGTTGGCTGCCTTCTGGATGATCCATGGATTACAGTAACACATTGGGTAGTTTAGGAATCAACTCAAGATGCAGGCAAAGGGATGAAGTGTGCCTCAGCTACTTAACAGTACCCGAAAGAAAGTTCAACCATGGAATACTGATCACATTAGTGTGAAAATAACCGATGATTCAAACTACTGGAGGACTATTCTGAGAGAAAATGCAATTACAGTCACTGCCAGGTCATGACATTCAAAAGTGGCACAAGGCTTACAGTGATAACACGTATAGGATATACAATTACTCAAGTGCTCAACTTAAAAAAAAATCAATTACAACAAAAACATTCCAGGTGGACTTGTACATTCCCAGTAAAAATTCAGTATGTTTCAGAGTGCTTTTCCTATTGCTAATTTACAAGTAATACAGTGTTCATTGCAATGCCAAGTTTCTATGCTTTTAATCTAAATAATCTTTGATCCAAATTATGGTTCCACTTCACATTCCATCCAAAGATCGAAATTCCCAAAATCCTGGTATCCAATTGTTCAAAGCAGGACTAGCAGAAGGCAAAAAGCTGCATATAAAAGGTAACTGGGATAGTTTTCACACTGTTCTGTGGTACATGTCCAAGGCTGCTGCGAGTCTAGTTTTCAGCAGAGGTCACTTTAAAGAGCAGTTGAGGTAAGTTTCTTAACACCCCTTCGCTGAGCCAGGTTTGAGCAGCCAACTGGTTCCAGAATGGGCTGCAACGGCGTGCGGTTCAACGCAGAGTAAGTGGCAGCCATGGCTCCCTAAAAATAAAATAACAACACGAGTGAAAGTAAAACACAAAAGGATCAGCATATGCACATATCTTTACTCATATCAACTGGTCACTAACTTCAGTTTGCAGGAATTTGCTATTGTTTTCACACAGAGAATGACTACACTACAAAACAACTTCATCTGCTGCAATGTGTTAAGATGTCCTGAGAATATGAAAGGCATATCAACCAAGTAATTTTTTCCTGACCACGAACTCCAATAATAATCATCGTAACACCTTTCTCTCAATTAGAAAATAGAACCAAATTTTAATACAGCAAAATTAGATATTAAAATTGTCAGATATTCCACAACATAGATTTTCCTTTTTAAGTATACGCTCAATTTTAAAATTAGATGCTGTGCTTAATTCTAGTAAATTTCTAAGCTAAATCATGATAGATACAAACAGCAACTTTAAAGCAAATTTTAAATACTTTTAATATCAACTTAATAGGTTAGCAATAATAATTTGATGGGAAGCATTAAGAGTTATGAAGACATGATACTTAATATCAACTGGTCAACCAGCACAATCTTTTTTTTTGCATCAAATCAATCAGATTCTGTTTAAAAAAAACTTTATTTATACATCACGGTAACAGGCCCTTCCGGCCCAATTACACCCATGTTAACCTACTAACCCGTACGTCTTTGGAACGTGGGAGGAAACCGAAGCACTCGGAGGAAACCCAGGGAGAACGTGCAAACTCCTGACAGCGGTGGGAATTGAACCCAGTTTGCTGGCGCCGTAACAGTATTACACTAACCACTACGCTACCGTTTGTCGTTACTGTGAGGCCCAGAAAGGAGGATCAGCAGAGATAATTTAAAAAACATGTATCAGGTGAGGAGCTCTTTGTCTTGTTAATGAGAGGGCTGGCAGCAAATAAAAGGGAGGCAAGATCTAGCATCACAGTGATTTCAAGAAGTGCTGCTGTTGAGGGCAAGGTGCTGGCTTTAGTGATGAGAGTGAGCAGCAACAACATAATGGCAAAGTAGAATTGTTTTATATTCCTTGAGCTGTTAAAAGTGGCAGTGATGGCAGTCACTGGAGTGGTATGCTCCTCCCGTCCCTTATGACTATGTCAGACTGCAAGAATCAGGTGGAGCGGCAGTTGGACTCATTGAGGTACATTCAGGAGCAGAAAGTGTTTCAGGGTAGTGGTTACACCAAAGGTTCAGTCAGATAGATAGAAGACTGCCAGGTGGGGCAGGCAGGTAATGCAGGATTCTGCTGTGGCTGTCCCCCTCTCAAACAAGTCTTTCACTTTGGATACGGTTTGGGGGGGGGGGGGGGGGGGGGGGGGGCAGAGGGGGGAAGAATGGCCTCTCAAGGGAAAAACAAAAGACAGCGGCAGCCAGATCAGTGGCATCTTGGCTGTCTCTGATGCACAGCAGGGAAGGGCAGAGACAAAGAGGGCTGTAATTATAGCAGACTCAATAGTTTTTTGGGGGGGGGGGGGGGGGGGGGACAGGAGATTCCGTGGCCCTGAATGAGACTCCAGGATAGAATGTTGCCTCCTGGGTGCCAGGGTCAAGATGTCTCCATGCAGTTGCAGAACATTCTCAAGGGAGCAGGGTGAGCAGCCAGAGGTAATCGTACACATTGGTACCAAGGACATAGGTACAGAAACGGATGAGGTCCTGCAGAGTGAACACAGGAAGTTAGGCAGAAGATTAAAAAGCAGGACCCCATGTGTTGTAATCGCTGGAATTACTCCCAGTGCCATGTGCTGGTGAGGGTAGGAATAGGAGGATAGGGCAGATGAAGTGCTGGTGCAGGAGGGAGGTATTCAGATTCTTGGACCATTGGGATCTCTTCTGGGGCAGAAACGAACTGGACAGGTTACATCCTAACAAAAGGGGGCCCAATATTCTAGCAGGGAGATTTGCTAGTGCTACTTTGAAGGGTTTAAACTAGTCTGGCAGGGCAGGGCGGGGACACAAAGCAGCAGTGTGGCAGATGAGAAATTTGAGGCAAATAAAGAAGTTAAAGTGAGAAAGTTCAGTAGACAGGCTGAATAGGACGGGGAGCGAGGAAAGTCTGATAGGCTGAACTGCATTTATTTTAATGCAAGAAGCCTGACAGACAAGGTAGATGAACTCAGGGCATGAATACAAGGAGTGGGAGATCATAACTATTCTAGAAATATGCTCAAGGGATGGGCAGGACTGGCAGCTCAATGGTCCAGATGCTACAGGCATTATAGAGGTAGGGGGTAAGAAAGGAGGGCGAGTTACTTTTTTGATTGGGGGAACATCACCGCAGTGAGGCTATATGGGTGGAACTCAGAAATAAAAAGAGAGTGATCACTTTGATGGGATTGTACTGCAGCTCCCCACCCCTGCAACAGTTGCCAGGAATTAAACCAGCAAATATGTAGGGAGATTGCAGATAGCTGTAAGAATAATAGGGTTATAATAGTAGGTGATTTCAACTTCCCTAATATTGACTAGGACTGCTATCATCTTAAGAGTTTGGATGGGGCAGAATTTGTTAAGTGTATCCAGGAAAGTTTTCTCAAGCAATATGTAGAAAGCCCTATTAGAGAGGAGGCAACACTGGACTTTCTACTGGTAAATGAGGTAGAGCAAGTGAGGGGCGAGCACTTTGGGACTAGTGACTATAATTCTATTAGTTTTAAAAGAATTATGGAAAAGGACTGGACTGGTCCACAAGTTAAACAAGGATAATTTTTAATGGCATTTGATCTGAACTTGCAAAGGTTGATTGAGAAAGGCTATTTGCAGGTAAAGGGATGTCTGGCCCAGGTATGTAGAACAAGCTGCTAGAGGAAGTGATAGAGGCAATTTTAAAAGATTTAAAATACATTTAGACAGGTATGCAGATAGAAAAAAGTTTAGAGAGATGTGGACCAAACAAGCAACTAGGACTAGCTCAGGTAAGCAACTTGATTGGTATGATTGAGTTAGACCAAAGGGCTGCTTCTACACTGTATAACTCAATAATGCTTTGACTGGCATCTACTATTTGCCTTAAGAGGTCTTTCACAAATGTTGCAAAGTGTCTACACTAAAACTGTAGTGACTCCTATACAATAGAAAGTGCAGGAGCCAACGTGCAAACTGCCACAAACAGGAGTGGAATTTGAATAAAATCGTTTTATATCTCTTAATCAAGAAGATAATACATCTAATTTAGCAGGCAGGAACACAAGTCTGTAGGGCATCCCCAGGTCACGGGGGGGGGGGGGGGGTGAGAGAGGGGGAGGGAGAGGTGCGGGGGAGGGGAGAGGGAAATTAATTCTGACCTTTGTAGGAATGAGTGTACTTTTGAATTTAATAATATGGGTGTTCGATCGTAGGTACAGGTGTCCATAAGTTGGGAGCTCATAACCAGGGGCGGCCTGAATATTAAATTCATTTCAGTCATATATCAGAGACTGCATGAAAACTGCATTAGGAGTTTGATTTAACCACTGCTGCAGAGTACACCACTTGGTGGCAAACCTTCCACTAACCTATTACCTATAATGAATGTTTGTAATGATCACACTTCCTATTGAAATACTACAAAAATAGTCTTTACAAATTAAAATTATATTTTTTGATTTGGAATGATAATGTAATCATTTAATTGCCTTTCATTCTCATTTTTCCCCTATTCAATCCAACAGCAAAAATCAGTTGATTCATGGTGTAGGTTGTGATTTTTATTTTATCCAGATCTTAGACAAAAAGCCAATGACTACAACCCATTTTGTATATGAAACTAGGTTTCTGCTGGATCATCTTCACATGGCAGTTTTGGGGATGGAGTCATGGAGGTGTCATACAAGGTGCAAAGAGCTAATATGTTACTAATGAATTGCAATAGGTTAGTTTTTACCTTTACTAGATGAGGTGCATCCTGTCGGTTTAAGTGAAACTGTGGAAGTCGATCTCGATGAATAATCCATGGGTGCCGGAGGATCTGGGCTGTGGACAACCTTTGTTGTGGATCCACATGAAGCATCTTTGATACAAGATCCTGTTACATCAAAAGTTCAAGCCATTATGCTTCCAATGTTCTCAAGCGAATGTACTGTCCAAATCAATTTTTTAAAAAACTGTTAAAAGACAAATCCAATCTTGAACTAGTAATATATTTAGATCCATTGTTTCTTCTGCATCCTGGCACTGACCAATGCCAAACAGAAGCAAGGAATCAACATGACTGGATTAATTTGGTAGCTTTCATGACTCGAGTTACAGCCAAATGAAGTGCAGGTCAGTTAAGCAAAGGAGGAAGTAAATTTGGTCACAGCAAATTCCAAACAGCAACATGGTACTGACCTGATAAGCTGTTTTTCAATGATACCAAATGAGGTTGAATATTAACCAGGAAGTGAATACTTTGAGGCATACTAACTCACACCCAACCTCTCAATCAAATGTACATCAATGGAGGTGAGTAATCTGCAAGTACTCACTGAACTCTACTTATTCAAAATTGGTGCCTGCGCAATTTTCAGATTTATGATTGCAATAAACCAACAAATATTTTTCTACTTTGTGTAGTTGTGGTCCTGGGCAATAAAGGTGGAGACTGCAATCAAGGTAGTATTATTTTAGCCATGACTCAGCGACAATAGAACATAGAACATTACAGCACAGTACAGGCCCTTTGGCCCAATGTTGTGCCGACATTTTATCCTGCTCTAAGATCTATCTAACCCTTCCCTCCCACATTGCCCCCCATTTCTCTATCATTCATGTGGCTATCTAAGAGTCTCTTAAATATGACCTCAATGTATCTGTCCCCACAACCTCTGCCGGCAGTGCATTCCACGAACCCATCACTGTGTAAAAAAAACTTACCCCTGACATCCCCCATTGTCATTGTCACCCTGAGAAAAAGTCTGACTGTCCACTCGATCTATGCCTCTTATCATCTTGTACACCTCTATCAAGTCACCTCTCATCCTCCTTCTCTCCAAAGAGAAAAGCCCTAGTTCACTCAACCTATCCTCATAAGACACGCTGTCCAATCCAGGCAACATCCTGGTAAATCTCCTCTGCACCCTCTCTAAAGCTTGCACATCCTTCCTATAATGAGGCGACCAGGACTGAACACAATACTCCAAGTGCAAGTGCAATCATAAATCTGAAAATTGCACAGGCACCAATTTTGAATAAGTAGAGTTCAGTGAGTACTTGCAGATTACTCAGTGAGTACTTGCAGATTACTCAGTGAGTACATGCAGAGTCCTGCAACATTACCTCGCAGCTCTTGAACTCAATACCCCAACTAATGAAGGCCAACACTCCATATACCTTCTTAACAACCCTATCAACCTGTGCAGCAATCTTGAGGGATCTATGGACATGAACCCCAAGATCCCTGTTCCTCCACACTGCTAAGAATCCTGCCATTAACCTTGTATTTGGTCTTCGAATTCAACCTCCCGAAGTGTATCACTTCACACTTACCCGGGCTGAACTCCGTCTGCCACTTCTCAGCTCAGCTCTGCATTCTATCAATATCCTGTTGTAATCTACAGCAACCTTCTACACTAACCACAACACCACTAACCTATGTATCATCAGCAAACTTAATAACCCACCCTTCCACATCTTCATCCAAGTCATTTATAAAAATCACAAAGAGCAGGATTCCCAGACAGATCCCTGTGGAACACCACTGGTCACCAACCTCCAGGCAGAATATGCTCCATCTACCACCACCCCCTGTCTTCTATGGGTGAGCCAATTCTGAATCCACACAGCCAAGTTTCCTTGGATCCCATGCCTCCTGACTTCCTGAATAAGCCTTCCATGAGGAACCTTATCAAATGCCTTACTAAAATCCATGTACGCCACATCCACTGCTCTATCTTCAATATGCTTTGTCACATCCCCAAAGAATTCAATCAGCATTGTGAGGCACGACCTGCCCCTCACAAAGCTATACTGACTGTCCCGAATCAGCCTATGCTTCTCTAAATGCCCATAAATCCTGTCTCTAAGAATCTTTTCCAGTAATTTGCCCACCACTGAAGTAAGACTCACTGGTCTGTAATTCCCAGGGTTATCCCCATTCCCTTTCTTAAACAAAGGAACAATATTTGCCACCCTCCAATCACCCGACACTACTCCTGTGGCCAGTGAGGACGCAAAGATCGTCGCCAAAGGCACAGCAATCTCTTCCCCCGCTTCCCGTGATAACCTTGGATATATCCCTGGTGACTTATCTATCCTAATGTTTTTCAAAAGTTCCAGCACATCCTCTTTCCTCACCCAAGACAGAAGGATGTGTGCTCATGCCTTACTCCAGAAGTTTGAGCATTTTTTCCATACTGCTTCTTCAAAAAGTGTTGAGGTAGTACTCTTTTGTGCCATTTTCATCTGCCCTGCCAGGTGGGTGTAAAAGTTCCCTCGACATTATTTAAATAATTATGGGGCAACTAGCATCACCACAGTTTGGATGCATTTAGCATCTTTCATAATATCTCAGGTGCTTTCCAGCTACAGTACTTCTGAAGCATGGTAGCTATTGTAATGTAAGAAATAAAGCAGCCAATTTGCAAACAGCAAACTGCCACAAACAGTACTTTCATGAGACCAAGCCAATTCATTTTAGAAATGTTCACTGAGGAATAAAAAAATTACCAGAATACCAAGATAACAAATGTATTCTTCCTTGAAATAATACATTTTACACTTTTAAAAACACTATAATATTTACACATTTACATACAAGAGACCAGAAGTGGCCTCACTTCAAAACCCCATCTGAAAGTTGGCACCTCTGCAGCTTTAAAAGTACAATGTGATTCACTATTTCTCCAAGGTGTCATAGAATCATAGAACAGTACAGCACAATACAGCCCCGTCGGCCCACAATGTTGTGCCGACCTTTAAACCTCGCCTAAGATTATCTAACCTCTACCTCCCCCATATCCCTCTATTTTAAATTCCTCCATATGTTTATCTAGCAACATCTTGAATTTGACCAATGTACCTGCCTCCACCACCACCCCAGGCAGCGCATTCCATGCCCCAACAACTCTCTGGGTGAGAAACCTTCCTCTGATGTCTCCCTTGAACTTCCCACCCATTACTTTAAAGCTATAGCCTCTTGTATTGAGCATTGGTGCCCTGGGAAAGAGGCGCTGGCTGTCTACTCTATCTATTCCTCTTAATATTTTGTACACCTCTATCATGTCTCCCCTCATGCTCCTTCTCTCCAAAGAGTAAAGCCCTAGCTCCTTTAGTCTCTCCTCATAATCCATACTCTCCAAACCAGGCAGCATCCTGGTAATGCTGGTGTGTTTTCACTGGTGGAAGTGTCACAGAGACATAGCTACAAAAGATAAGGCCAGTCATTTAAAACAAGTATGTCAAAATTTCTTCTGTCATGGTAGTGAATCTGGACTTCTCTGCCCCCAGGGTAGTGCAGGCCAGATCATTAAATATATTTAAGGTGGAGATAGATAAATATTCAAAAGTTTGAAGAATTGAGGGTTATGGGGAACTGGCTCAGGAGAGGAGTTGAGGCCAGCATAGATCACCCATGATCATATTGAATGGCAGAGCAGATGTAAGGGGACTGGTTTGCCTACTCCTGATATTTTTTTGTGTTGCACACTAGCTACTATGCAGTCTTGACAGGGCAAGGTCCTGGTCAAATGGCAAGGACCTGGTCAAATGGCAAGGAGGTCCATGACAATTGGAGATAAGGCTCTGCTGCACATGTACACTTTGACCACTCACTCACCATGAATACAAACTCATCTCTTTCCTCTCTCTTTTCCTCATCTTCCCTCTCCCCCCACCTTGTTCCCCTCTGTCAGTGTTTTGACCTCTGATTCCTTCCGCCTAATGCCGCCTTCAATCTCCCCACTCACTTGGTCCCTATCCCTTGTGGCTCCCTCCCTCTTCATTTACTTCCTTTCATGTTAGCCTGTTCTCTTTTCTTTCCTCTCAATTCCCACACGTCCACACCATCCCCACTGTTTCCCAATCTCCAGCTGTTCTCTCTTAACAGAACCTTATTCAAGACAAATTCCAGTTCAAGTTTATTGGCACGGGCATACATACCCAGGGTGTAAATGCCATGAAAATGAGCTCTTTGCAGCACAGTGTATTACAATCATAAATTACATAAACTTAAGTTAACATAAATTATACATGGCTCACATGACAAAATAATCAAAAACAAACATTATGACATTAGTGCAAGTTGAGGGAAATACTAAGGACTCGACTCAGAGTCTTCAGGAGAATGCCTGCTTGTCATGATGAATAAAGTAAGATGCATGTGATGGCACTGGAGAGTGGTAAAATTCTGCAGCCAGCTCCAAAGGGAACAATAAAATATTCCCATTCCTATTCTAAGGTGGAACAGGTTTTAATGGCTTCCTCCTATTTGTGTTTCTAAAATGTAAATTTTCTATTGAACTCATTCGAAAAATCTATAAATCAGGACCACCAAGAAACATGAGATTCAATCCGCAGTAGTTAAATTTTCTAAATTACAACAGTGACCATACTTCAATAGTAATGCATTGACTGCAAACCATTGTGGGTATTAGTACCCACAATGGTTTGCAGTCAATGAAGAAAGACACTGGAGAAAAGAAAGATCATTCATCCATATGGATCTAAGCCCTACAGGGGCAGGATCCCAGCTCTCTTCCTCTAACACCCACACGCCAATGTCACGGGGTTAGTAGAGTTAACACACAAAAATATTTCATACATTGACTCTGGATTTGTAGGTGTATTATATGTTATGATCCTATCCATTTCTCCCTATAGAATAAAATTATTCAACTGCAAAATCAAATTCATTTCTGGAATATTACTGTATTGTCCCAACATCAGTATCCAGTGTTCCCTTTACTTTCTATATTACTTTTAAGATATTTATTTATTAGTCACATGTACATCAAAACACACAGTGAAATGTGTCTTTTTGCGTTACTGAGAATGTGCTGGGCGTAGCTCGCAAGTGTCGCCACTCTTCTGGCGCCAACTTTGTATGCCCCGGCTCCTAATCTGTACGTCTTTAGAATGTGGGAGGAAACCGGAGCACCCGGAGGAAACCCACGCAGACACGGGGAGAATGTACAAACTCCTGACAGACAGCGGCGGGAATTGAACCTGGGTTGCTGGTGCTGTAATAGCATTACACTAACTGCTACACTACCGTGCCGCAGGATCCGGGCTGTTAACACATTCTCCAACAGCATGCATTCATGTTCTTCTTCAAATCACCAAGAGTTAAACAAAATGTATATTTCAGAAAAGGACTTAGGCACCAACCTTAGCAACATCAGAAACAGTATCCCAGTAACCTCCAGTCAGGCTGAACTTTCCACTACCTATTCTTGCCAATATTTCTTCTGGCGTGTCATCAGGTCCATTAGCAAAGGGGGTGTAACTGAAACAAAATTAAAATTCTCATTATTAAACCATAAAATGCAGAAATCATGAAATTGACATTTTTGCACAAGAGTCACACAAAAGTTAATATTTTTGGTCAATAGGACACATGCAAATAGGATATGCTAGAAATAAGATGGCATATTGGAACAGGGAATAAGATAGTATACTTCATTATTAATTGAAAGCAGATGTTTAGATTAAGAAAATACAAATGTGAAATATATTTAACTGAACTGTATGAGTCAAACAAAAATTTTGAATGTGGCTAACTAGTGTTACCATAACTGTATCTTAATTGAGAAACAGAAGAGGCCATATGGCCCCCTTTAACTCTTTTTGCTATTCAGTAAGATCAAGGTCAATTCGATCTTGGCCTCAACTCCTTTTCTCTTCCTCATAACCCTCAACTCTCCAATCCAAAAATCTGTCCTAGCCTTGAATATATTTAATAACAGTCTTCACAGCTCTCTGGGATAGAGAATTCCAAGGATTCACAATGCTTAGAAATTCTTCCTCGTCTCCATCTTAAATGGGTGCCCCTTATTCTGAAGATGTCTGCAGCAAGATAAGCATGTATGACGAATGAATTGCAATTAGAGACAAGGAACATCTTTCACAATATTAAGGTACTTTGGAACTGTTGGGCTAGAACTTGCTGCCAGCAGGGAACTACACACACACTACATGGCAAATGCACATGTAACTTTCACTTTCTGCTACCCAAATTAGCTCCAATCCTAAATAGTGAGGCTCTGCATGATGTAGTAATTTCACATGGTGGGCCAGACAAGCCCCACAAGACAGCTGAAAACTTGCCAACAAATCTTAGTATTTCCTGACATTTTGGAACAGCAAAAACTTAAAATAAAGAAAATGTTAAATGAAAACTGAAACTATTAAAAATATTTACATTTTCAATTTGTTTTTATATAATTTACTCCATATATGCCCAAAACAGCTGTCCTTCTTGGAAATAAATGGACTTAGTATTTCCCCCAACAGGTCAGTGGGCAGATTCTTATTCTTCCAATGGATGAAATAAGTCACCCAATATAGGAGTTAGCAAAATGTCAGCTAAAAACAGGATTTTGGATTTGTACACTTGCATGGGAATTCCAAGCTTGGTGGCACTTGCATGGAAAAATGCTGTATATTGAGCCTGGAACTGCAGCATTTCCATCAACTTCAAGCACATTATAAGAGTACTGATCATGCAAACAATTTTGTTTAAATTTACTATTTCCATCTTCATATGCAACACAAACCATCCCCAACATGATTCACTGCCTTTAGCATGGATGGAAAATCCATTTATATTTTTTCAGTTTTGATTAATGAAGGCTGAACACAAACTTACCCAGTGAGCATAGTGTAGAGAAGAACACCAAGACTCCAGATATCACAAGCTGCATCATACCCTTGCCGCTTTAAGACCTATGAAGTACAAAACTAGATAATTAACAAATTAGGTTTCCAGTTCATCTTGTAAAGATTAACTTACAAGATGTGTAATATTGTGTAGTATTGGCATTCAAACCAAATAAAAGAACTTTCGGGGGTACTGTCTGAATGAACTGGGCTGCTGCCTGGTATGAGGAAATATAAATTGAGTCTTCTATCAAGAACAACATGAACTTTACAACACAAAGGGTTATGAAGCTATGGAATTCATTTGCCGGGTTATTGAAACTGTCTCCGCAGATGCTTGCTGACTTGCAGTTATTTTATGCATACTTTGCCCTTGTTAAATTATACCAGGTACCTCTAAATTTTCTCTCTATTACAAATGGCATTGGAATTTCAGTTTTGCTCTCATAACATTACAGAATTCCCCAAAGAATGAAGATAGAAGTCTATTTCTCCAAGGACTCTCCATTGTGAACATCAATTATCCAGAATATACCGATTCAGATGTAAACAGCTGCAACAGCTCAATAGTTGGTTGCACTAAGTTATAATGATAGAAATTTAACCCCTACTTCAGGATTTGAAAATACATTTTTGATTATGACCCTGAAGCAACTAATACAGAGTGCTATTTTCCAACTTTAAAAGAACTACATAAATGCAGTTCTCTCAGTACTAAATTACATGGTTAATTTGAGATTCAGACAAGAGCTTAACTGTGATGTCATCTATTAATTTGCAGGGCAATAAGGAACAACACATTTCTGAACATGTCACTAAACTTCAAAGTAATCTCTTGAAATTGAGATGAAACCTAGAGCAATGCTACATTCTGTCACCCTTAGAATCTGGACTTGAATTATCTTTTTTTGAAATAGGCACTTTGGTAAAGGCTGGTCTACATCAATTTACAAGCTACATAAGCCATGGGATCATAAACTACCTCATTCAGGCAACCACGTAAGTGATTAGTCCAAGAAGCACTAGTCCCAATGATGCAATTGGGATGCTATTCTGAGGGAGGGGTTAAGGTAGACAGATGGAACAGGATAGACAATGATTTACACTGCAGCTAGCTGTGGTGAGATACTTGGAATTGCTTGATGCTGCCACTTGTTGAATGTTCCAATCCCTATTTATTCCCCTGTCCTTGATGAACATAAAACTTCACTGGAAAAAGAAAGAAAATTTAGGATTTAGAGGAAACAGCTGTTGAACAAACAGTTTGCAAGTTGCTTCTGACATCTTACTCAGCCTCCCGAACTTTATTGTATCACCTCTAACCACAAAGGATTAAAGTCTTAACCATAGCCACATCTGGCCTATTGCCTGGGATGATGTGCCCCCTTATCCTGTATGGAAAGTAGCTGCTGATCACAGGAAATATCCACAAACACAGCTGAAACTGGTAGCCAGCATGATGGAAAAGTGGAAAGATTAACATTGATCCTACGATCTCCCGCACAGAAAGTTTTTCAGACACGCTGTACTACCCTGGAAAACCATGATGAGCATCAAACATTTTATTGTTTCAAGGGAAAGTTTTTGTAATGCTTCAATAAAAGACAAATAAATAATTGCCTTACTTCAGGAGCAACAAAATTTGCTGTATAACATGGAGTCATGAGAAGGCCATTGTCAGCACGTAACTGCTTGGCAAACCCAAAGTCACATATGCGAATTGATTCTGGATTGCCGGACTCATCCACGTACAAGATGTTGCTCGGTTTCAAATCTCTGTGCACCACCTATATGGATTAAAATAGATTAATGCACCAGATAACTTTATTGCTTTATCAATCCATTCTCAAATAATTTATGGGTTATGCTGGTACATTACTGAAGTATATTAAAACTGCTTGAATGTACAGCAAGCTTCAAGTGCACAGATGGTCTCCTGAAATTGATACACACACTTTGGAATGCGTACGTAGGTTCACTGGCTATCTCTTTTGGAAAAATTAATGACACAGTGCCTCTTAATTACAGGAAAAAAACCAACACATCTATCCAAGTTAAACTAATTGACACTATTATTTTAGAGCGATAAGTATGATTAAAGGAGAGAAAGTAAATAAGGGGAAAAAAGTATCAAATATATTTTCCATAATTATGAGTTCATTATGTTTTTTTATTTTGGTATTAATTTGCAAATGATTAAGTTATCAACATTTTGCCAGCAGATTTCTGCTGATAGAGCTTCAAGCCATCCTAGTCCAATAAAATGGAAGTTTATTTCTCAATGGCAGTCAAGTGAAATTAGTTTGGACAGTGTCAATCAAACTTATGGGAGGACAGATGGTGAGTCAGAATAACAAAATTGTCCTTTAGCAAATATCAGCAGGCACACTAATATCATTCAGCAAATATCAGCAGGCACACAAAGCATCATTCAGTAAATATAACCAGACACATGAAGTATCAAGGATACAAACTATGGAAAAAACAAGCATTGCTTCCAAGTGTGAAATTTTATGGGAAAAAATGGAATAAATATTACCTATTCATGCTGTGCTTGATCTCATTTATTTTAAATTCACACACATATATTGTGTTATCTATGGGTCTACAAGTCTATTTGTTGGTGGGCAATACGAGTCAGAGCGGTCTCAAATGGAGGGTTCATAATGTAAAGGACTAGGTTACTATTGGTGAATGTCCCTTTCGGACATAGCACAGTGTGTGGGGAGGGAAGGGGGGGGGGGGGGGGTGGTGGGGAAGAGAGGGAGAGAGACCAGCCTGCTAGTCTCTATCGATGGATGAAAAACAATAACTGTGTCTGTCACTATAATCCACATATGGATTTTTGGAGTAATCCAGTGGAGTCCACTTTGTCATTAGCCTGTAGAAGGAAACAGGTATTTGTGTGGACGGCCACGTCTCAGATGCCTTTCAGGGTGGCAGATACTTCGGAACAAAGCAGTGGAGTCCACTTTGTCGTTAACCTGCAATGGGAAACAGGTATTTGTGTGGACGGCCACGATTCAAATGCTTTTCGGGGTGGCAAATACTTTGGAACAAAGCGGTGGAGTAGTCACTGCTGAGTAGACACTGAGGTGTCATATGGGTTCCATCGTGGAACATTTGGATTTCGTAATTACTCTCTATTTTCTCTCTACGTTTTGTCTTCAGTCAACGGTGGTTTTGCAGAAGCCTTTGCTCACATTTCACCTTCCGGCTTGCTGAACTGAACTTTGAGAACCATTCCTGGACTTGGAGTTTGGGAATTTGCCACACACACACTTCGAATTAGTTTTTGGGGTTAATGTTTAAGATCTAACATTTTTACTTCTAACATTGTTACTTTAAAATAGTTTTTAACACTTTTCCATGACTCGGTGTGTTTCTTTTGTTGCTGGTTCGTAACAATAAACAATGTAAAGGTAGGAATTGGTTAGAGGGAATTTTATGTGGGGAAGGAGGAGACACTGCTTCATGCCTCCAAAGCTTATTTTGTAAAAATTGTCCAATGTTTAAGATGTTGGTTGCTTTTATAGATAATTTTCCATCAAATTTATTTTGACTGTTAGCTTTTTGCAAGGCTATGTACCAGTTGGTGTTTTAAGAAAGAGACTAAGTAAAATATAAATAACAATTAAGTTGTGGGACTTCGTGGACAGTGAAACTGCAGTACTTATCTCAGTTTTGAGAAACTGATTCAGAGACTGAACTGGAGTGCAAGTTAGAGACAATCTGGCGGAACAAGGAGTGTTTGGATATTTGCTCTTGGCTTTGATCTTGTCTTGCAAAGAGGTACACAAAATAACTTTGATGAAAATAATCTTAAAAATAGCCAACATCTGAAACTCCATCATAATCAAAAGTTTTAAAGTCTTAGCTCCCTTCCTAACTCAGGATTTTGAATCTCAGTCACGCAAGATCTTTCTATTCAGAGTTGCACGGTTTTTCCTTTTTCAGTGGCAGAATAGAACAAAAGCTTAACCTGAATTATCCTTGTGATGTCACCAATGAGTGTGTTTATACTAAAATTTAAAAGTTAATCAGAGACCATTTAACCAGTCAAATTAAAACTGGGGATGTGGCACCAGTTCTTGGTTCCTAGTTTGCATCCAGATTCTTAATTTATTTTTCAATAGAAAATGTGGTCTCAAATTGCTCATTGCATCCCAAGTTCTCCATGCAACAGAATTCTCTCTTGGTGGCGATTTCCATAACAGTTTAAGGTTTTGATATTAGAACACTGAGGTTTTGTTTGGAAGATTGTGGATTGTTTACCTAACTCTAGCAGAATGCGTGATATAAACATCTTTTTATATTCTCATACTTAATCGAATTGAACAAATAATTTCTTATGGCCTTAATACTGCACTGCATACTTCAATCTGTTCTTGAATTGACAAGTTTGGTATTCTTTAGAGCCACCTTCAAAATCAGGTCCAATCTTGTTTACAATTATAAGAATGTGTCTCTTGATAATATTGCTGGAGATCAATAATGCTACCAAATGCTTCCTTTGCAATGGAGAATATTGTTCCATGGTAAGCCCTGGACTAAGGACATTAGAAATTGCTCCCTTTGGCAACAAAACTTTAGATAAATTCATTGCTAAACAATGACTAAGTCATATTTTCTCATTACTTCCACTTATTGCAATGAACAAAAGCGTGTTAAATTTGTAAACACAGTAGAAATGCTTTCATTGACTTTCTATCTGGAGTTAGGGAATTGAATTTTCATTTGCATACTGTCAGAAAATGAGATTAAAACAGATTTTTGTTTCCCCCATCTAAATTGATTAAATTTAGAGCTTTTCTTCCAACCTTAAACCACCCCCATTTCCAGCACTTTACTGATATTACCTATGTAGTGCCGTTTCCCCAGAGCTACTCCACAAGATTTTTTTTATGACTCATGAAGAAGCAAACATGAAAGAAAAACAAGCAAGTAATACAACCAACTTCTGTCATGGAACTTGAAAAGTATGAGGCTTTTTCCAAAACAAAGTTAAGATTTGGCTTTAACAAAACTTGAACTCCAATATATGAATCTAATTTGCCATGGATTGTCCAGCCAACGTAGAAACTAGTAACCTCTCCTATGCAATTTTTTTTTACTGGCACACCAGGTAACAATTATTTCACCAATTTACGATTAAGGTAAGCTGTACATTGAACTTAGTTTTCCCATTTGTATGGGCTATAAGAATGTAACCCAGCTGGCACAAACAACTGGTTCTTGCTGCTAATTCATTCTTCAGTTCCCCTGTTAAATGGGCAAATTACACACCACAAATACTTTTTAAGTACAGCCGCACAATATCTTTCACTCAACATCAAACTCGTAAGAGAGTTCTGAGCTCACAGAAAGCACTGATATCCATTTGCCCTATTCTTGGAATTGCATTCCAAGGATTTTCTGCCTGGAGTGCCCACACTGCATTTTCAAGCCCACCACATTCAAACTGATCAAGTCGTCGTGGCGATCCCTTGAGGTCGAGGATGATGGTCTTCGTTCCATCGATCTATTTATGGGCTCTCAAGTGGCTTATGAGTCCAATCTTGGCTCTGAAAGTTCTTCCACATTCAGGACAGGTAGTTCCAGATGGCAGATCGGGCTTTGGTTGTTGCTGCCTCTCTTTCCATTTTCTTCTCTTTTCCTCTAATTCTGCACGTCTGTTGGCTTCAAAGGTTGCTGTTCCTTCTCGGATGATGGCTTACCAGAGTTTCCTGTCCTTGGCATTGGTTTCCCAGTTGTTGATGTCGATGTTACATTTCTTCATGTTGGCTTTTAAGATGTCTTTGAATCTCTTCTGTTGTCCGCATCTTTTATGTTTGCCTACTTTAAGCTGGGAGTAAAAGATTTGTTTCAGCAGACGTTCGTCTTTCATCCGAGCAACATGACCGCTCCATCTTAGTTGGTTCTTGATAACATAGGCTTCAATGCTTGTTGTTTTTGCTTCATTTAGCACACTGACGTTGGTTCTTCTAACTTCCCAGCTGATATTTAAGATATTTTGAAGACAGCGTTGATGGAACTTTTCAAGTGCCTTCAGATATCGTCGGTATGTTGTCCAAGTTTCTGATGCATACAGGAGTGTTGGGATCACCACTGCTTTATACACTAACATTTCAGTGTCTGTTCAGATGTCACGTTCATGAAAGATTCTTGTTCAGAGACGTCCAAAAGTTGTTCCAGCGCATTTAAGGCGATGTTGGATCTTGTCATTAAGGTCAACATTGGAGGAGAGGTAACTTCCAAGATATGGAAAGTGATCCACATTTTCCAGGGTTGTTTCGCCAAGTTGCATTGATGGTTCTATCCGATTTGTCTCAGTTGGTGATGGTTGGTAGATAATCTGAGTCTTCTTGGAATTGATGGCAAGTCCAAGTTTCGTGTACGCACGGTTGAAGGCAGTCAGAATCTGTTGTATGTGGTTTTCTGAGAGAGCTGCAACACAGTTGTCGTCTATGTATTGGAATTTGACGAGGAAACTCGTGGATGTCTTGTTTTTGGACTTGAGACGGGCAAGATTGAAAAGTTTGCCATCTGTTCTGTAGACAATTTCGATTCCTGGGGGTAGATCGTCCTTGATGATGTGAATGATTGTTGCAATGAAGATGGTGAACAAAGTTGGGGCAATCACGCATCCCTGTTTTACTCCTGATTTGACTTGAAAAGGCTCACAGTTACTGTGGCTAACCATGACTGTGGCAAGCATGCCATCGTGTAGGAGTCTCAGGATTCGAATGTACTTTTCAGGGCATCCATAGGTGGATAGGACATCCCATAGGAGTTCCCTTGATACCGAGTCAAAGGCTTTGGTGAGGTTGATGAATGCCATGCACAAAGGTTGAAGTTGTTCACGACATTTTTCTTGTAGTTGTCGCATTGTGAAGATCATGTCGATTGCTCCACGTGATGGTCCAAAACCGGCTTGTGTCTCTGGAAGGATCTTCTCGGCTAAAGGCTTGAGCCGGTTGTTCATGATGCGGGTGAGGATCTTTCCTGCTGTTGCTAACAGGGAAATTCCACGATAGTTTCCGCATTCTGATCGATCACCTTTCCTTTTGTAGATGGTAATGATTGCTGAGTCTCTAAAGTCTGCTGGCACATCTTCATTTATCCAGATCTTGATGAGAAGTTGATGCAGCTGGTAATGAAGCAGGTTACCTCCAATTTTGTAGACCTCGGCTGGTATTCCATTGAGTCCAGCAGCCTTGTTGTTCTTCAAGGTTTTGATAGCTTCCTTGACTTCAGGAAATCCAACAACTAGCAGATGCCAACGACACTCGAGGCTTTTTTAATGCAATTAAAGCTATTTTTGGCTCATCCACTCACGGTCAAGCTCCTATCAAAAGCAAAGATGGTTCAATCATCCTGAAGAGCAATGCTGACATCAATTCTAGATGGAGGGAGCACTTTGAAGACCTTCTAAATCAAACCATCTCATTTGACAGGAATATGATAAACAACATTCCAAAACTGATCAAGTACTCATCTATACTAATGCCACTGACCATAGTCATAAAAGTTGCTTAGCGCATCACATCTATGCAACCTTTTTGCCCATCCACACTAATTACATTTGTCTGCATTAAGTCTGTATCCTTCTATCTTGCCTAATCATATGCCTGTCTCGATACCTCGGAAGTGTAGTGATTGTATCTGATACCACTGCTTACTTCTGCAGCACAGTCCAGTTATCAACCACAGTGCAAAAAACTTTCCCCTCAGATCCTTTTTAAAACTCCTTCCTTCCACCCTAAACCTAAGCCCTCATTTTTTATACCTCTACCGTGGGAAAAAGGTTTTTCTTTCACTCTACTCATGTCTCTGATCCTCTGACAGTTTTATACATCTCTATCAGGTCACCACCACCACCCGCCCCCTCCCCCCCCACTGTGCCTCTCACTCCACACTATCCGATCTCTCCCCATAATTCAAGTACTCCAATCCAGACAACATCCTGATGAATCTCCTCTGCACTTTCTCCAGCACACTCACATCCTTCCTATAGTATGGCAACCAGAACTGCACACAATGCTCCCAACTGCAGTCTAACTGTTGATTTGTAGTTACAACATAATGTCTCAAATTTATATTCTATGCCTGCAAGCTTTATTTTCCAGGAGTCGGGACTTGGAGCAAGAGTGGAAGAGTTTAAGAGAGGCAAGTCTCATTGATTGGCTAATTAGTTAATTAACAGCAGCCAATAAAAAGGCGGATAGGTCAGGCAGAGCGGACAGTGTAAGAGTGGGGAGCTGAGGCTTTAGCGAGGAGCAGGTAAGAACAGGTACAGTTTTATTTTCCTGTTCATCCTTAGCACTTGACTCAGTGTGGGCAGGATGGCGGCTAGGGCAGTGGAACGTTCCCCCTGCAAGATGTGGGAAGTCAAGGAAACTCATGGTCTCCCTGATGACTACATCTACGGGAAGTGCACTCAACTGCAGCTCCTGACAAACTGGGTCAAGGAACTGGAGGTGGAGTTGGATATAAGATATTTATTTATTAGTCACATGTACATCAAAACACACAGTGAAATGCATCTTTTTGCATTACTGAGAATGTGCTGGGGCAGCCCACAAGTGTCGCCACTCTTCCGGCGCCAACATTGCATTGCATGCCCACAGCTCCTAACCTGTACGTCTTTGGAACGTGGGAGGAAACCAGAGCACCTGGAGGAAACCCACATAGACACGGGGAGAACGCACAAACTCCTTACAGACAGTGGCGGGAATTGAACCCGGGTTGCTGGCGCTGTAATAGCGTTACACTAACCACCACACTACCGTGCTGCCCTTACTCAGGATCATCTGGGATGCTGGGAGCATCATAGATGAGACTTACTGAGGTGGTCACACCTAAGATGCAGGCTTCAGATAGATGGGTGGCCACCAGGAAAAGTAAGGGGAGTAGGCAGGCAGTGCAGGATTCCCCTGTGGCCATTCCCCTCACTAACAGGTATACCTCTTTGGATACTTTTGGGATGGGGGGGGGGGGGGGAATTGGGTGGGGATGGAGGTGGGGTTAGAATGAGCTTTCAGGGGTTAGCATCAGCAATCAGGTCTATGAGGCTCAGAGGGAAAGAGTACAGTCAGACAGGGCAATAGTGATAGGAGACTCAACAGTGAGGGGCACAGACACGCGATTCTGTGGCTACAGATGAGACAAGGATGGTGTGCTGCCTCCTGAGTACCAGGGCCAAAGATGTCTCTGAGCAGGTGCAGAATATTCTCAAGGGGGGAGGACAAACAGCAGAGGTCATTGTGCATGTTGGTACAAACAACATGGGTAGAACAAGGGATGAGGTCCTGCAGAATGAGTACAGGGAGTTAGGTAAGAAGTTAAGAAGCAGGACCTTGAGGGTAGTGATTTCCTGATTATTCCCAGTGCCACATGCTAGACAGGTCAGAAATAAAAGGATAGGCCAGATGAATGAGTGGCTGAGGAGCTGCTGCAGGGGGCAGGAATTCAGGTTCTTGGATCATTGGGATCTCTTCTGGGGCAGAGGTGACCTGTACAAGAAGGAGGGGCCAATATCCTTGCAGGGCAATTTACTAGTACTACACAGGAGGGTTTAAACAAGATTGGGGGGTGGGGGTGGGGGTGGGGGTGGGGGTGGGACTCTGAGCAGGAGCAAGTTACGAGATAAAGCAGTAGCCAGCGAGAGCAAGTTTAGTAATCAGGATAGGCAGGGGAACAGTAAAAGGGAGGGAAAAGAATACGCATTTAAACTCCATTTATTTCAATACACAAGGATTAACAGGTAAAGCAGATGAACTCAGAGTGTGGATTGGCTCTGGGGAATGGGATGTTATAGCCATACAGAAACATGATTGAGAGAAGGGCAGGACCGGCAGCTCAATATTCCAGGGTACAGATGCTACAGGTGTGACAGAGGTACAGGTAAGCGAGGAGTGGGTGTTGCCTTTTTGATAAGGAAGGATGTAATAGCAGTGCTTAGAGATGATATTCCTGGGGAATGTGAGGTCATATGGGTGGAATTTAGAAACAAGAAGGGGAGGGTCACTCTGGTGGGGCTGTATTATAGAGCCCCAATAGTCAGTGGGAACTTGAGGAGCAGGTGTGTAGAGAAATTACTCATGAAAATAATAGTTGTATTAGTGGGAGATTTTAACTTTTCTGGTATTGACTGCCTGGATGGGGTGGAATTTGTGAAATGTGTCCTGGGAAGTTTCCTGAGTATACAGGGCCCTACTCAGGAGGGTGCAGTACTGGACCTGCTCTTAGGGAACGAAGTAGGGAAAGTAACTGAAGTGGCAGTCAGGGAGAACTTTGGCTCTAGTGACCATGATTCTACTGGTTTTAGGTTAGTGATAGCAAAGGATAGTACAGGTCCAGAGGTTAGGATCCTAAACCGGAGCAGGGCTAAGTTTGAGGGAATTGGGAAAGATCTAGCAGAGGTCAATTGGGTGAGCCTGTTTGAAGGGAAAGGAACAAATGGTAAGTGGAAGGCTTTTTAAGAGTATGACATCAGGAGTCCAGGGTGGCGAGTATATGGAAATGAGCTGCCAGAGGAAGTGGTTGAGGCAGGTACAATAGTATCATTTAAGAAGCACTTGGATGGGCACGTGGAGGGACGGGTACTATGGATGGGTACGTGTATGTAGACGGATATGGGCTGAATGCAGGAAATGGGGATTAGTTGGGTGGGCACTGTGGTCGGCATGGACTGGTTGGGCCGCAGGGCCTGTATCCATGCTGTATTGCTCTATGACTCTATGCCCTGACCTATGAAGGCAAGCATGCCATATGCTTTCTTCACCACCCTATCTACTTATTTTGCCACTTTTCAGGAAAATGTGGACTTGAACCTGAGTCTCCCTGTTCAACATTCCTTAGTGCCCTGCCATTTACTGTATACTTCCTACTCTTATATGACTTCTCAAGAACTTGGTCTGCCTCCATCCACTCAGGCAGATTCCAACCACCCTCTGGATAAAAAAAAATTCTTCCTCAGATTCCCTCTAAACCACTTGCTCTAATCCTACTATGCCCTCTGGTTATAGTCACCTCTGCTATAGGGAATCATTTTTTACCATCTACTCTATGCCCTTCAATTTTGTTTACCTTCATAAATTCCATCCGCCTATCTTACCACTCGATCAACATCATTTTGTAGCCTACGACTATTCTCATTATCAACACCACTGCTAATTTTTGTGTCATCTGCAAATTTACTAAACATACCTTCTACATTCTTATCCAAACTGTCTTTGTTTATAATAGGCTTGAATCATAGAAACGTACAGCACAGAAACAGGTCCTTATGGCCAACCTTGTCCGTTATGCCTATTTGCACTAATCCCATTTGCACACATTAGGCCTGTATCTCTCTACTCCGTTCTTACCATGTACCTGTCCAAAAGCCTCTTAAACCTTGTAGTAATATGCTATCACAACCTCGTCTAGTGGAAAAACCTGTCACCCAGATCACCTTTACATTTCTCCCCTCTCATCTTAACCCTGACCCTTCTAGTTTTTGACTCTCCTATCTATCCCATCTATGCCCCTCAGTTTTGTAAACGTTTGAGGCCTTCTGCTTTTCAGTGAGAATTAACTCAACCTATCCAATCGCTCCTGATAACTTTAGCCCTCCATTCCAGGCAACATTCTGGTGAATTTCTTCTGCACTCTCTATTGCTACCACATCCTTTCTGTAATGGCGACAACCAGAACTATACACCACACTCTAACCAATGTTTTTGACCACTGCAATGTGACGTCCCAACTCTCATACACAATGCCTCGACTTATGAAGGCAAACCTACTAAATACCTTTCTCATTACCCAATTTACCTGTGTCGCCACTTGCAGGGAGCTATTGACATAGCCCAAAAGGTACATCAATGCTTCTAAGGTCTGTGCCATTTACTCTTTATATCCTACCAGAATTTGACCTCCCAAATGCATTCCCTTACTTGCCTGGATTAAATTCCATCTGTCACAGCTCCACCCAACTTTCAAGCCAATCTATGCCTTGTTGTATCTTTAAATTTTGAATAGTATAGTCACTAGAAAGGACTTAAAGCAAAGCAGATTGTATGGACTGGATCATTTATTTAATTCAATATTGATATCATGAAATCAACATTGAATTAAATAAATTATCCAATCCATAGCATTGTTTTATTGTTCGTCTGATTTTAAAAAAAAGTGCGAACCTAGAAGACAATTATTTGCAACTTTTCATTAATTTAAGTTTAAATCTTAATACTGGAGAAAACTTTCAAAAGTAAAATCTCAGACAAAGTTAAATGTGATTTCCTAATTTTCTCAAAGTTTTAGGTTCAGTTGTGCTTGGTTCCAGAACATCAGGAAAACTGTTTCAAGACTGACCCTACCGAGCCCGTCCTGGCTGTCAGTTAAATCTTTTCATTTGTATGAGAAGGGCAGCGCTTTTGTGGCAGCACTAGTACCTTTAAATTATTCATGTAAACAAGTAGAAGTCTTGCAGTGCAGCACTGGCTTAAGTTGGCAATGACAATTTCTGACTTGTCTATGCTGCTGATTTCTTGTGCTACTGCTGCTGTGCCAATTCTGGTTTTATGCTCCATATAACATCTTGATGCAAGATGGT
The DNA here is from genome assembly GCF_009764475.1 of Pristis pectinata. Classification (NCBI taxonomy): domain Eukaryota; kingdom Metazoa; phylum Chordata; class Chondrichthyes; order Rhinopristiformes; family Pristidae; genus Pristis; species Pristis pectinata. Next base: position 68,749,921 of record NC_067408.1, on the reverse strand, counting down.
TTCTCCAATCAGGAATACATGATTTGTATGCACCCAGAGTTGGTAGAAAAGCAGGCCAAGGTGACTGGGTCTCCAGCAAAGCAGCGGGGGAAGAGCAGCTCAGTTCTGAGTCATTTACTCCAGTCCCATGGAAAGCACGAGCAAGAGAGATGGTGGACTGAGACCAGGGGGAGGGTGGAGAGGAGAGGGGACAAGGCAGAGTGGAACACTGGTGCAGGAAGCTGATCAAGACGAGGAGGCGAAGGGGACAGGAAGAATTCCCTTCACACTCCCCCACCCACTGTGCAAAGGTCAGGTGGAGGACCGAGGGTCAGCATGGTTGAGTGAGAAACAAGGGTAAGTGTTGGGCAAAGCTAGTTAGTGGGATGGGGGCCAGGGGCACAGGAGACACAAGGTCAAGTGGGGGGGGGGGGGGCTACAGTTACAGTAAATTAATCCTTCATTAATGGTGTCAAATAGGAAACAATTCTAATTTACACCAGTGCTTACATACATATATGGTGCTCTTGGCTTCAGTCTGCAGATTGGTTTCTATTAAAATGGACATTACTGGCTAAAAAAAATTGAAGTAGTGAAATACTACTACTCTTGTTTACACAATGACCACCAACTACACTTCACTGGAAACCTGTGGTCTGAAATTTATCTGCACCTTTAGCAGAGGTGGCTTTAACTGCAAAGGCACAATGAAGAGGCAGTCAAATCATCTCCACTAAGAGCAAGCAGCTCACTCAAGGATCTGGGCCTCTGATGGTGTGAGAAGATTGGCAGATCATGGTGGCAAGTAGACAGCATGCATCAGTCTACAGCAATTGTTAGGACCACTTGTTTACCACTTGTCTTTTATTGTTTTAAACCAAGTAATCTCTTATTGCCAACTTCTCATTCACCTGATTCTTCCATTGATATTTCAGTGGATTCACATCAACACAACCTTTAGAAATATTCTAAAGAAATATTAATATCCATCTCCAGCCAGCACTATTAATCTCCTTAAATGACTGGAAATCATGCAGCTAGGCATGTGATCTCTGGCTTGATGAATAAAATCTATATACGGTCAACTATTTAAGTTTAGATGGTTTAACAACAAATTTGCCTTGAAATATAGAGAATCTAAAATTTAAGAGTCTACCAACAATACAATTACAGCATTAGCAGGTTTGAAAGAATTACTATTTTCCCTTTGGCTGCAGTGCATGTAGTAATCAAAATAATATTGGAAATATTGTATTTACCCCCTGGGCATGTAGATAATCCATAGTCTTCGTTATGGTATACAACACAGCATTAGCTTCACGTTCTGAGAAAAACTTTTGCCTGAGAATCTTGTCCAGCAGTTCTCCTCCTTTCATTAATTCTGTCACTAGATACACAAATTTTCCATCATGATAAACCTGTAGAAATGACAGTAATATATATAGCATTACAATCAATTTTGAGTAATTGATCACTCAGTACTACTGCTGCATGCATTATTTCACCATTCAGTGGGAAGCCTAGACTATAATATATAATATTATAATTAGAAGAATGAGAGGGGACTTCATTGAAACTTAATGGATGTGAAGGATGTTTCCTCTTAGAGAATTTAGAACTAGGGGTCAATATTTCAAAGTAAGGGGTCCTCCATTTTCGACAGACGAGATGATTTTTTTCCTGTTTAAATGACATGCAACCCACAAGTTTGAGGGTGCAATGTGGCTGAAGTTAATGAAAAATTGCACTTACATCTTTCAAGGTAATGATATTGGGATGTTGCCCATAGCGTAGTAGAATGTCAATCTCTTCAGAAGGATCTCTTTTGCTTCTATCAATTATCTACAAAACACAGTGATTAAATTGTGCAGTACAACATTAGTACAGACAACCCTTAAATTATCACAGAACATCAAATGGCCTTATACGATCATACCAACATTGTCTTGTGTAAATAATACACAATGTTCAAGGCTCTTGATGAATTAGACCTTTGAGTTATACCAGGAACTAAAAAATGTATCCATTTTTTAGGTTGAAAAAGGGACCAATTTAGAAATCTCCCCCCATGATATTTGATAGTATTTAACACCACCAAGTTCTTCTCAATGTTCTATAATGGGAAGATACATGTAGAGGTGGTCACCACTGACCAGAAACTTTAACTGGACCACTGTAGGTATAACAAGCAAGAGGCTAAGTATTCTCCGCAGTTGACTCCATAGCCGAATCAAAACCTTTATACCATCTGCAAAGCACAAGTACAGCATGTGATGTAATCTAGCACTTGGCTGGATAAATACAACTCCAACAGAAGTAGCTTAACACCATTTAGTACATTCACCTCTTCCACTGTCACTGCACTTTCACTGCTGAACACAACACCTAGAAGCTCGCAACAATTTGCCAGTTTTCAGAACAATACTTTCATAACCTTGAGTAGTAATTACAAGGAAGCAGGCAGCTGTCACTTGGGAATGCACCACATTCCCCTCCAACCTGGAAATGGATCATTGTTTTTCTGTTGGTGGGTGAAAATCCTGTAACTCCCTATCTAGTACAAAAGAAGAACTTTCACAAGACCTGCAATGGCCCATAAAGGAGATTCTCCACTACCTTTCTCAAGGGAAATTAGGGATGGGTATTAAATTTTTACTTCGTCAGAAGTGCCCCAATATCATGAATAAAGAAGCCACCACACTTCAAACATTCTCCCCCAAGTGAGGGAGTTTCTCTTCAGAATCCTTGAAAGATAAACCACTGTTAAGCTTGAATTGTTATTCTACATTACTTAACACATCCAAAAAGCAAATCCCTGCACAATACAATTAAGAAAATGGTCTGTATGAACGGGATGCAAGACAAGATTTTCACTGTACTTCAGTACAAATGACAATAATAAACCAGTTTCAAAATGGTTTGAGGGAAGGTAAATGGAAAGGGAGTGGTGTTGGGGTGGGGGAGAAAAAACAGATTTAGAACTTTAGAGGGCAAATAGTTCTCATCACTACAATATCTAAAAGAACATGAACCCTAACAAATGAAAGTAGCAGATCACATTCACATTGAGCCAGTCATGGATTACTCATCAACTGGCAGCATTGGTACAGTGACTAGTAGTTCGACATCAACTTTCATAAAGCTTAACGAAATAGCTATCCCTACCACTAGCTGAACACCCACTCTCACTAGAAAGATATTTCACCTCTGACCCAAACTTGAAACTGTTACTCATACCATTGTCATTTTTGACTTTAGTGCTTACCTAGTTGAAATTGGATACCATCTGTCTCTACAAGCTTCCACTTATCCAAAACACTGCAGAAAAATGGCAGTTAAGAAAAAGATACCGAAAGCATTGTTTATTTCCAAGTGTTTGTACTACAAAACTGGAAAAAGAAAAATAGGTGCTTACCTTAACAGCATAATCCATATTAGTAGATCGGTTCACACATCGTTTGCAGATTGAGTAGGAACCCACACCGATGTCCTCTTTCAAGTCATAATTGTCAGCAAACTGAATACTGGTTCTGTGCAACTGTAGAAGGAATAAGAATGTGAAGTGAGTCTAACCCGTATTGTTTTCTTCATTGTGAAGTTTACGGATTTTAAAATATTTTGATGCAGGAGCCTTGAGGTCCTTGAAAACTATTAATTTATTAAAATCAATTAAAAATACAACACGATCATGTTTAACTTCTTTACCCTCCTGTCATCTTCTACATACTGTTTCATTCACTCTAGCCTTTTGTAAATGTTTTACATTTATCAGCTCCTTTCACTTGTTGTTACTAGCTATCTGTACTCATTTAATATGTAAAAAAAAACATACAAGATAAATAAAGATTGTTGGAACATTAAGACATGGGATTGCACTAGACCAGAGAACATAATAAGATATAGCTGACTGTATCTTAATTCCATCTGCCTTGACATGTAAATCTTAAAAGCTTACTACAAAAAAATCAGCTTTGAAATTTGTTTGATTTAGCCTGAGTCGCAATTTTATTTTTGCTTTTTGATAATGGAATGGGGGTGGGTGCTGAAAAGGAGGGGAGTGTAGTATCTATGACTTTCAAATTTCTGAATCAAACTTATGAATCTAACCAATTCATTGGTCTGGTTTCGCCTTTGTCATTGCCAGTATTCTGCACATAACCATGAATAGTCAAGGGGTTTTCCCCACTGTATTTGCACCTTGATTTAGGGAAACCAATGTCATATACAACATCATTTTATTTCTTTTAATGTGGTTCCCAAAGAACTTGATATGGAGCTGCAATCATGATTGAACTAAGATGTATCACCCAATTTCTTCACATGAATGCAAAATGAAACAAATGCTTTTGACAAGTAAAAGGATATTTTCTTTGAATTAATTATTCTTGCAAGCTTCAAACATAATTTGTAATTTTCGCTTTCATTACCTGTATAACTGGATGTGTAGCTGTTTGCATGGGCTGGGGTTCTTCCTCTGAGGTATTAGCCACAAAACTGAATCCACGAAAGAGTTGATGAGCATTGGCACTAGGTGGAATACCAGGGGAATCTAAAGAGCATTATATCTGTCAATGGGCTTTACGTAGACCATATTCCCGTGCTTCTAAAAATACATTTAAATGATATACATCACATAACGGAGCTATTTATAACCACTCTCCAATTGAGGGAGTCAGTCATTTACGTCTGGTTGATTTTGCTCTCATATCACAAGCAAAGAAACTATAGAACAAGTAAAAATTGAAGTTTTGCATGCAATGGTTATACAGGCTGTCTCATCACTAGTCGAACGGGCAGTAAATTTAAGGATCATCTGCTTAGATTTACAATGACTTTTCATTACCTTTTGGTGTTTTTGCTGTAAACTCTGGATCAAAATAGAAAGTATCCTCCGGCCGACCAATTGCAGGTTTGAAAGGTGGCTGTATTTCTCTTCTACACAATTTCTGAAATTAGTAGTAAATGAATGTATATTTGCTGAAACATTGAGAGGAGTAATTGGGCAAAAGAATGAGAAAAAAAAATCCAAAATCAAAAGCTATATTCCCAAAATCTTGCAATAATAAGGAAAATTTAATGGCTTACTTTGATGAAGCAACAGAAAACAATTAAAACTTTCTACACAAAATATCTTTTTATAGTTAATTAAAAAATTAAAATCCAAGCCAAAAATGACTTAAAAAAATCAATGCACAGTATTACTTACATTCCAATCAATAGTGGAAAAGAAACCATGTCTCTTAATTTCTTCAACACCATCTGGACCTGCTCCTGGTATTGAAATGAAAAAAAATATTGATGACCTCCCTCTCCACCACCTACCAACTCCGCAATACTTCGTTAAAAATGTTCTACTCATTGTTTTATAATCTAAAAATTAAGGATGAGGAAACAAACTATTTCTATTAGAGTATGTATCCTCACCATCAGTATCACATTGATGTCATAAATAGATCTTTAATTGCTATTATGCCATCCTTAATGCACCAAAGGCCCTCAATGACCACAGCAATCATATTGACCATGCACAATCATTTTAATAGCAAGGTGCTGGCAGATGTTACTTGGCAGAATAGTCTAACAGAAAACCGACTACCAAATTGCTGTATTTGAATTGGGTGCATTGCTTGATGGCTGTGCAAGATTTTTATTCTTACTATCTAGCATTACTAGAGAATCAATGAAATTAGTCTTGCATTTAAAGCAACCACCTTTCATATCCATTGCAGAGCATCCAAAGCACTTTTCAGATAAATTATCTTTGAAGTGCTGTCACTGTTGTAATAATAACTGTGCTGGTCAAATTATGTGCAGCAAGCGCTGTCAAACAGCAGTGATGATAACCTAAGAAATTGTTTTTTTTAAAAGTAATATTGAGCAGGGATAAATCTTAGCCAGAATTTTAGACCATTAATAAGGAATTCCCCCTAGTCCTCTTCAAAATAGCACTACAGAGACTTTCATATTCACCTGATACAGGTGATGAATTCAGTTGGTGCTTCAACTAAAAGGCTGCACCTCTAGCTGTGCAGCACTCATTCACTTTTCCAATTGTACCAGCTGCAGGATAGATCACCTGCCAATTGTAACTGTGCTGGTTCATAGGGAGTGCTTCATCCCATACACCTGCTATGTTTCTCATTCCATTTAAAAGTTTTCAGACACAGCAGTTTGATTCAACAAAAAAAACACTATTTCCACTGGCAGAAAAATCTGAATTCTCTGAAAACTAATCTAAGATAACTGAGGGCAGGGGTAAGCCTAGTGAGAGCAAAGGAAACATTTTTTCTCCTCTTCACATTGAGTCATGATCTGGAACACACTGCCTGAAGGCAATCTAATTGTAACCTTCAAAACAAAAGGAATTAAATTGGCAATGAAAAAAAAGGGTATTTTGAAGGCTACGGCCAAAGGTCAGGGAAATGGAACTAAGATTTGGCATGCTCATGATAGACCAAATTAACAGCTTCTGTGCTTTACAATTCTATAACTGCATTGCTTAAACTCCCAGTGCATTATAGTCATAATCATAAATACCTAGTCTATTTCCAGGATTACGTTTGAAAAGCATTCGCAACAGGCTTTGGGAGTCCGCGCTTAAAAATTGTGGCATTCCCAATTTTGCTCTGCAAGAAACACATACAAGCAATTAAGAAACCTTTACTATGCAGAATGAAACATAAAAACAGTACTTTTGACCATAAAAATGATATAATTTACAGGCTCAAAGTACTGAAAGGTACTTACTTCAGGATCATCGTCATGGTTTCTTTTCTGTCCTTCCCTTGGAAGGGCAGGGTGCCTGTAAGCATTTCAAACTACAAAGAAATACAGAATAAAATTTACTCTAGCGCCATTTTCAAATACAGAGTGTCCATGACAAGGTGTCAGCTAGAGTCAGACCTGACTTCATGGTTTGGATACAAGAAAACAAAGTTAATTTGTTTAGAAAATATTCTTTTTAAAGAATGACTGAACTAATGGCATCTACCAGAGCAACTTACTACAATAAAAGCAGAACAATTTCTCCAGAAAAGTTGATCAGAGGAAAATACCATACAAATTAAGTACATTAGGTCATCAGTCCAACTGCTAGGCTTGATTAGTGCAGAGATTACACAATCATCTCCATTCTGACTACAAACAGCATAGTCACTACAAGAAGTGTACAAAATAAACCTGACACATTCAACACACTACCTCCAAATGAAACATTCCCAAGGAAGTGCAAAATAAATCATTTAATGATGGGATCACTGCCAAGCTTATTCCAAAGCATTTCCTTGAACAAGTGGTTTTATTTTAAAAAGCAAAAACAAAACAATGGATACAATGTCAAGAACAGTGCAATTTTTTTCAATTCTGGAATGTCCCAGAAGCAATCATTACAATACTCAAGGCCTTAGAAGAATGTAGACAGGATCTGATCAGGCTTGCAAATTGGATACAAGCAAACAGCAACTTAATTCTGTAAAATATACCTTTGGCTAAAATGCTTAATTTTAAATAAGTCCCTAGTCCATTGGGTTAGATGTTGTAGAAGTTTCACTGGAGTTGACAGAAAGTTTTGAGACTCCCACATGAATGCTCAAGTCCCAAACTTAACAGCAAATGCTGCCAGCCCACCATCCATTGAGTCCACATGAAGCAGAAGCTTGTTATCCCACCACTGTACCCAGCCATTGGCACTAACTAATAAACTAATTTAACGAAAAAAAATCCTCTAATTAAATTGCCATTCAAATGCTTTGCTAGCTATTTGCTTAGTGGCATAGAGATCATCTATTAAATGTACAATTTCCCCAAGATCCAACTCTGGAAAAAAAATACAAGCGGAAAAAAAAAATCAGATCTTTACAACCTTGCTCTTTGGAACAGTACCTGAAATCCAAATGAAGTACTGAAAGTTTTATTCAAGTATAGTAACCTAAATGAAGCAAACCCAAGCAAAGGAAAGCTTCAAACTGACAAAAGGAGGCAGAATAAGAAGAGAGCCCAATGGAGCCTCAAGTGTGCAGAAAGATAGCATTTTTTTTAAAAGAAAGTATAGGAAAATGAGTAACTGCCAATCAGGAATTTGGCAGTTCCACCGATGGTGACGATTTGTTTAACTCCACTATGCAAATTAATTCAACATCCTTAAAATAAACCCCTTTGTTTTGAAATTTTCAATTGATCTAGCCTCAGGTTTTTAGGAAAATTACAGAAGTGCTACACAAAAGCACTCAAACGGCCTCAGTCAAATGTTGAGGTCATCACCTCAGTACATTTGGAGTCATTCAGCACAGGAATCAAACCCTTGTGTTTATTAATCCGCTATGCTTGAAGGAATTAAAAGCCACATCAATCCATGTCCAGAGTCAAGACCAACGAACCTTTTGTACTAGTTTGGTGGCCAAAATCAAATATAAATGGTCAGATGGAGTGAAACCAATTGTTTGCACAGATGTAGTGCAACTTGCAACACTTTGCATTCCAATGCCATTGAGATCATTAAATAGACATTTCAAAATGTATTTTTGTCTGACTTTAGCAATTTGTTCATAAAACCTCAAACCTTTCTGTTCCTCCATAATTCCTGGCCTACCAATTCTGATTCACTTACTTTGGGTCAAAAGTAGATAATCTTCAATTTCTAATATTTAAATTTTCTGCCAGAGTTTTCCCCCAGTGACTTTATCAAGTCCCTTTGCAACTTTCTGCGCTAATCTCTAGGCAGTTTGGGCACCACAAGTTGCTTATTCAACACAACATTTCAAGTATGAAAGAAGAAACATCATCAGCATACTGTTACTATTTGAGATATTTAATTGTGAAATTGAGGCAGGGGTAACAGAAGCTAAGTTATAGCACTCTCAGCTGGAGTTCTGGACAACTGATCCAGGAAAATAAGTTTGAATCCCACAATAGCCACTGGGGAATTTAAATTCATGTGAAAAGTACATCTTAAAACTAAAGTTAGCCTCAGTAACCCTAATTCAAGCTACCACAATGTTGTAAAATGCCAAATGGTTCATTAAGCTCCACTGGGGAGGAAATCTGCCATCCTTACCCAGTCTAGCCTATATGTCTCCAACCACCAATGTGGCTGACTTTTAACTGTCTCCTCAATTCAGGGATGGATAATAAATGTCAGTAATATTCACATCCCATGAACGAATAAAGAGTCAGAAAAGTGTGAGAACTGCAAATTAACCAAAAAGTTTGAATTAGAAAATTTAAATTGAAACTTTGCTTTGTAACAGAGAAATTTTTGTGACTGAAGAAATATTTTCCCCATAGCAAGCTTGAGTTCTTCTGCAATTATAAACCAGTCCTCAAAAAAAATCCACAACCAAAGTAAATTTATCTATGAAAATAAAAACATTACAGATATTGGAAGTCTGTATGCATCAGAACTGGCCATTTCTATGACTTTGGCTCTGTTTTGCTTTTTCTATTTGTATACTCTTGCTTACTGAGCATGCCCCATAACCTTACTATTAGCCACACATTACACACACAAAGCTGTATAATCTGCTATTTAAGTGCCACATTAAGTAATTTGGATTTGCGCTATCAGATATTCTTTTTATTCTATCCATCCCCCCACTCCCCGTTACTGAAAACAACTGTTTTTCTCTTTCCCAGTTCTGATGACTGGTCCTAGACCCGAAACGTTAACTGCTTCTGCTTTCCATGGATGCTGCCTGACCTGCTACGTGTTTTCCCCAGCATTTCCAAATTTATTTTATGTTTGAGGAAGAATTTTGAATAAACTGACCAAATACATTTCAGTGCATAAAGTCCAATGTAGCCAAGTTGAAAAGCTTACCATTAGAACACCAAAAGACCACCAGTCAGCACTCTGAGTGTGACCCCGTCGGTTGACCACCTCGGGTGCCATGTACTCCACAGTACCACAGAATGAATAGGCTTTCTTCTCATGATCAATAGACTCTTTGCTCAACCCAAAATCTAAGTGTAAAAGAACATATTTTAGAATTCATGCCATTCATCTAGTGTACAACACTTGTTCTGATATTTTTGAAATCAAATCAATGCATGTGTTAAATTACTTCTTACGACAACAAAACTGATTTTATGGCAAAAAGTAGAAAAGCTATTGGGGTGGGTGTTTGGAAGTGCCACCTCACGTTTAGCTGATGGTTGCAGCCTGCCGTGTCTGGTTCACAGTTGAATCATGGCACGCAGACCTCAAGCTCGACTGGAACTGCGGCACTGCACGATAAATGTGGTCATAGGAAAAGCACAGGCAATGGGCCATCTGGAACATATTCTGACTCATTAAATATTTGACATATTAACACCAGGACGCAATATGTTAATTCCAGATCTTGGAAAAGATGATAGAAGTTATGAAATTAGTACACTGGAAGAGTAATGGCTGCTCTTCCATTGAAGTCCAAGTTAATGATTAATAATCTAAATTCACAAGTTACCCAACTGATTTAGAGATCTTACTATCTAAAATTCTAATTTTCTAATTTGATAATTAACAAACAACATATTAACCCACTGAGGACAGGTAGTTACCAAATTGCAGGAAAATACCAAAGTTCAGCAGCATTCCTTTGGCAAAAGGATTGCATTTGAGAATGATTCTGACTTTAGGCATTTTGTCTAAATTTGTCTAGTCATACTTTTCAAACTTGCTGTAATCATTAGGCTATTAGCAACATTGAAAAATACAAATTCAAAAATGTATACAGTGTACCCCTACATTACAGCAGTTCTAGTAATAAATTCACCATTACACAATTCAAATGACTACCAAAAAACTTAAGATACAGAATAAAAATTTGCTCTTATGGAATTTGTGTAAAAAAAACAAAATGTATACAGAGAACTGAAATAGTTTACCAAGGCTGCTAGTTCACAGTAGAAGGACGCTAAATGGTTTAACTTTGGAAACTGACAAAGCAATCTCTTCTATGGTGCAATGATACTTTATCAAACAACACAATATCCATTTCTAGTTAATTAAAACAACCCTTTCTCTTCTGCTTACAATTCAAATCAGCCTTCCCTTGCTTGTAGACCACATACCCACGGGGCATTACTGTTGACAGAAAAACTAACAGAGAGCAACACATCTCCACTGATTAAATAGAAAAATCACCATATGGATGGTTTGCTAGGAATGCAACCCCTCTGTAACTTGGGGATGTACTGCAAGGTTACTTGTAGGTTAATAACATACGTTACTTTCATGGATTTTCTCATTTTTCTTAAAAGCATATTCACACCAATAAAGAAGGTACCTGGGGGATAATTACACAGACTGTTTGGGAATTTTTAAATAATAAACAAATTGTTATAACTATTACATTCAATGCTTCACAACCAAAGTAGAATAGAACTTCAGATCTCTTTCTAGTAATAAAACCATTAAAACAAAATTACATGACGCAGTTGAGCCTGGCAAATGCTGCAAGGTGGTGAGAACACAGATTAGCATGAGGAGTCATACTGCTTTGATGCGATAAATATAGCACAATATATCTTTGACTAAGCAATATAATGCTGTTTTTATGGCATTTTAAATACTGACGCACATAACTGTCAGAGGAGGCCATGGCAAGGGGAAGAATTGGAGGGTGGAAGACAATGGAAGAGTCAGAGCCGAGTTTTCCAGACGTCCTAAAGGAGAAAGGTGGAGGGACTCAAAGACAGTAGTCCAGAGAATGCAACTAAATGCAGGGATGCCAACAGCAAGGTGGAGGGGACAGGGAATCACGACCAACTTTTTGACCGCTCTATATCGTGAGGCCCAAGTGTCATGACTTTAGTGATACCTGTTTTTTTTTGTTATCTGCAGGAAGTCTGTGCCCCTATCCCTCGTGAATAACAAGGACAGTATGTTTTATGCTGTTTCCAACCTACAAACTTTTATAAACAAGTAAAACCAGCAAAACTAATGAATTTACTCACCTGTCAATTTAATGTGGCCCTCTTCATCCAGCAAAATACTGAAAGGGAACAATTATAGATAATTCCTTTAAATGGTACTGAAAAAGTTCACTTCAGTAAAAAGGACATGCAGAACTAATTACAATCATTCATGTACAGAAAAGCAGAGACTCCGCAGACCACACAGAAGAAAAAAGGCCAAAAAATATAAACAGCTTACTTTTCTGGCTTTAGATCTCTGTAGATAATTCCCAGACCATGAAGATGATCTAAAGCAAGTGCCAACTCTGCCAGGTAAAACTTAACATCCTCCTCAGTGAACATGACCTTGAGAACAGAAACAAGGTAGAGTAGAACAAATTCAAGTAGGCTATGCTTTGAGGATGTACAAAATGCAAGTAAAAATAGCTTTGGACAAAAATGTAACAGATTTTTTTGATCAAAGTTCTGTTTTATATAACCTTGTGCATGTGAAATGGCAAGTAATATCCTGACATGATAGCCTCTCACTCTAGACACAAGAGTAATTGCACTGTATCCTTGGTCCAGGAACATTCTTATGTAAAGCAATGTCCCAAACAGTTTGAGATGAAAGAGGAACCGGAACCAAGAAGGCGAAAGGAAAAGGAAGAGTTGCAATTGATGGGAAAATTAAAGGTTTGTTTTAAGATCTTCGAAGGAGAGTAGCAGCAAGGCTGAAAATTGTGGAATGTTGTGCAGTCAAAACTAAAATGGATAAGGGGAGATGTTGCTGAAGTTTAAGGGGGCTCATTAGATACACGGGCTTGAATAGTTAGATTTAGAGAACAGCAAGCTCTGGTAGGAATACATAAAAAAGAAAAGACTTTCCAAATGTGAAAGCAGATAAGCTGAGAATGAGAGCTTGCAAACTCAGGTACACAATAGGATAAAAGAATTCAGTTTTTTCCCCCCATAGTCTTAACATGCTGAAAGGACATTTATTAATCATTCTTAGTTGCCAAGTAACAATTTGGGGATTTTCATGAATGTCATCTTTCATATCTAGGTTATGCTTTGTTTGAAAAAAAATGGGATGGAAAAATAGAAATGTATTCCTAAGCGGACCTTAGTCAATAATGCAAAAACAGGAAGATACTCATCCCATGGTGCCTTCTTGGTTATGTTCCACTGAAGGTCAGGCCTTACCAAAGCAGTTTATTTGCCTCTTTCATTAAAAAAATGGTCATATGAAAGATGGGGGGGAAAATAAACAGTCTATCTGTATAACCATTGCCATAGACTCTTCTTACAGACTCCCTGGCTGCCATGTAGGTTCATGGGAAAGGACAAAACAAAAACAGATCAAAAGTACAGTTACTTACATGGGGACTGGAAAACTCTCCTGACCCCTCTGGGTGACTGAAAATAGTTCAGAAGACCATAATGAATATTCTTCCAATGGATGTACTGGTCTTATGGAGTCTTAGAAGAATGGTTACACTGAAATACAATTTAGCATCCCAACTGCAAGGCAGCAGACACAAGGGTATAGGGAGAGAATTCCAGGACTTGGAGCTGAAGAAACACTGTCAGTAGTGGAGCAATTAAATACTCAACTGACTATAGGGCTGGAGAAGACTTGAGAAAAGCCAGGTGATATCACCAAGGGAATTTGAAAGCAAATATGAAAATTAAAAACTGAACAGAAAGTCAGTTCAGGTCAGAAGGTCCAGGGATCTAGGATGGGGAGAGAAGAAGTTAGAGTTCAGACAACTAATGTTCAGGCGGGATGGAAGATGGGAGGTCAGGCAGAGGAATACTGAAGACTTGAGGTAACAAGGGCTTTGGCAGATGACATAAGATAGGACAGTCAAGTGATATTCCATGGGTGAAGGGTGTAAGCTGAAAGGCTGTGTGACATAGCCCACATATGAATGGTCTGCTTCATCTGCAGAGACTTGGCATACAGGCTTGGGAATGGTGCTTACAGTGGGAAATAAAGATAATGTTGTCCAACGCTCCCAATATTTACTGGGAGGAAGTATCTGCTCATCTAGTATAAATGACAAACAAAGTGACTAATCAGAGGAACTGGAAGTGTCAAGTCTGGTGGTGGTTGGAAGCTGATGTAATGTTTTTATACATCTTAGCAGAGAGGCAGCATGGACATGCAAACAACTAAGAACAGATCCTGGGGTACTACGGAGGTAGTTCAGGGATCTCTTGCAGGATGTTAGGGATAAATTTGTCCCGGTGAGGCAGAGAAAGAATGGCAGGGTGAAGGAACCATGGGTGACAAGAGAGGTAGAACAACTAGTTAGAAGAAGGCAGCATACATAAAATGTAGGCAGCAAGGATCAGATAGGGCTCATGAAGAATATAGGGTAGCGAGGAAGGAACTTAAAAAGGGGCTGAAGAGAGCAAGAAGGGGACATAAAAAGGCTTTGGTGAGTAGTTAAGGAAAATCCCAAGGCTTTTTTCACTTACGCAAAAGAGCAGAAGGATGACAGGAGTAAAAGGTAGGACCGATTAGAGACAAAGGTGGGAAGCTGTGCCTAGAAGCTGTGGAAGTGGGTGAGGTTCTCAATGAATATTCTCTTCAGTATTCACCAAAGAGAGGGGCCTTGATGATGCTGAGGACAGTGTTGGTAAAGTTAATGTTCTAGAGCATATAGATATCGAGAAGATGTGTTGGAGCTGTTGGAAAATATTAGGACAGATTAGTCCACGGGGCCTGACAGAATATTCCCCAGGCTGCTCCGTGAAGTGAGGGAGGAGATTGCTGAATCGTTGGCTAGGATCTTTGAGTCCTCATTGTCCACGGGAATGGTACCGGAGGATTGGACGGTGGCAAATGTTGTCCCCTTATTCAAAAAAGGTAGTAGGGATAGTCCAGGGAATTACAGACCAGTGAGCCTTACGTCTGTGGTGGGCAAGCTGTTGGAAAGGATTCTTAGAGATAGGATCTATGAGCATTTAGTGAATCATGGACTGATTAGGGACAGCCAGCATGGATTTGTGAAGGGAAGATCATGTCTCACAACCCTGATAGGATTCTTTGAGGAGGTGACTAGGCAGATTGATGAGGGTAGTGCAGTGGATGTGGTCTACATGGATTTTAGTAAGGCGTTTGACAAGGTTCCACATGGTAGGCTTCTTCAGAAGGTCAGAGGGCATGGGATCGAGGGAGGCTTGGCCATGTGGATTCAAAATTGGCTTGCCTGTAGAAAGCAAAGGGTTGTGGTGGAGTGAGTGCATTCAGATTGGAGGGCTGTGACTAGCGGTGTCCCACAAGGATCAGTTCTGGGACCTCTACTTTACGTAATATTTATTAATGGCTTGGATGAGGGGGTAGAAGGGTTTCTTAGCAAGTTTGCAGATGACACAAAGGTCGGTGGTGTTGTGGATAGTGTGGAGGACTGCCAAAGATTGCAGAGGGATACTGATAGGATGCAGAGCTGGGCTGAGAAGTGGCAGATGGAGTTCAATCCGGAGAAGTGTGAGGTGGTACACTTTGAAAGGACAAACTCCAAGACTGAGTACAAGGTTAATGGCAGGATTCTGGGTAGCGTGGAGGAGCAGAGGAATCTGGGGGTTCATATCCTCAGATCACTGAAAGTTGCCTCACAGGTGGATAGGTTAGTTAAGAAAGCTTATGGGATGTTAGCTTTCATAAATCATGGGATTGAGTTTAAGAGCCGCAAGGTAATGATGCAGCTCTCCAAAACTCTGGTTAGGCCACATTTAGAGTACTGTGTCCAGTTCTGGTCACCTCATTATAGGAAGGATGTGGAAGCGTTGGAAAGGGTGCAGAGGAGATTTACCAGGATGCTGCCTGGTTTGGAGAGCATGGATTATGAGGAGAGACTAAGGAAGCTAGGGCTTTACTCTTTGGAGAGGAGGAGGATGAGGGGAGACATGACAGAGGTATATAAAATATTAAGAGGAATAGTTAGAGTGGACAGCCAGCGCTTCTTTCCCAGGGCACCAATGCTCAATTCAAGAGGGCATGGCTTTAAAGTAATGGGTGGGAAGTTCAAGGGAGATATCAGAGGGAGGTTTTTTTTACCCAGAGAGTGGTTGGGGCATGGAATGTGCTGCCTGGGGTAGTGGTGGAGGCAGGTACATTGGTCAAATTCAAGAGATTGTTAGATAAGCATATGGAGGAATTTAAAATAGGGGGATATGTGGGAGGAAGGGGTTAGATAGTCTTAGGTGTGGTTTAAAGGTCAGCCCAACATGGTGGGCCGAAGGACCTGTATTGTGCTGTACTGTTCTATGGTAATTATGCAAAGTAGGGAAGTCTTTGCAGGCGATTCCAGGCCTTCAGATAGATGGGCAGACATAAATGGAATCAGGCAGGGGCTGCCTCTCTCATAGAAATAATGTAGAAATTGAAGGAAAACAAGTTGTTCAGAGCCTTTGGTTTCCATAACCGAAAGGCTCTGAACAAGAGTGATTGAGATGTGTCAATTACTATGATAAATGTCACATACATAATTTTGATAATAGCATTTCAGGACCTGTTTAGGGATACTCAAATATTTGTACAAGAGGCAACAACAGCTAGACTTGTACAAGCATTACTCTCGGATTTACTCAAATTTCATCACGTCTTTCAAACAGAAGGCTGAGAGCCTCAACTTTGTACCCAAGTAGTTCCTGCCATTATTTAGTTTCCAATAATTACCCCCAGTTCCACTTGCACAATTGAATGCTGTGCTGCAAATGGATGGTGGAAGGGAATATTGAGTCTATTTTGTGAACTCACCACCTGAAGCTATTTCTTTGTACTGAGTGTTTTGACACTACCATTGAAGCCTGGGTAAAACATTCCACATATCACAAGGCAGAATAAGTCCTTTGGTCTCTGTCTACTGCTATTTTAGGTAACAACGTATTGCATATCTGAAGTTCTTACCTCCTTGGAAAGTCGTGTAAACAAGTCACCTCCCCTGAGAAAATCCAATAGAAGGTAAAGCTTCCCTTCGGTCTGAAAAGCTTTGAAAAGATGTTAGCTTTTATGGGCAAGAATTAAAAGCTAGCAGTGAAGACTTGACTTAATACAGCAATGTTCACAACCCCAGAATATCTTAAAGCCATAACATATTTTTCAAGTGCAGTCACCACTAAAAAGCAGGAAATGTGACAGGAAGGTATTATAAACAGTAGGCTAGATTTTGTGGCCAGTTGCTCACCACTTATTACATTTTTAGGAATCTAAAGATTTTCAGATGGCTTTGATCAGCAAGTTATGATAATTCAGAGTACCTCTCCAGTATCACAGCCACAGGATTTGATACCTTCTGAGCAGGACAACCAATGGAGAAAACTCAGACAAACAATGCTTACTGAGAGACTAAATGAAGGACTGCAAGCTATACCTCAATAAAATAAATCTTGGAATCAAAATAGGGAAAGAATATGTGGCACTGGAGGATAAAAATGACAAAGTAAATTTTAATTCAGTACCCAGCAATAATTAAAAATTTGAAGGTGAGAGGCTTCACATTTGTAATAGTTTTCAATGCTACAGGGATTTCATAAAATTAAAAAATAACTTGTGCTTGAATAAACACAGCTGAACATTTTCTGGTGAACTTATTAGATAACTGCTGGATATCCCATGTGCAGATACTGCACCTTCACAGCTTTTAAAGTTTTTCATGTCCGTTCTATCAAGGTGTCAATGGAGTGCACCAGGGCATCCGAGACACAACTTCGTAAATTTGATGCTTCACTGTGCAATTGCTGTCTGAGACTTGTCTAATTTTAGATTGCCTCATGTTACAATCAACTCAAAATCCAAGCCAATGTGATAAAATTCTGATAATTCTTTTGATATGCTACTCAGCTGCCAATACCATTAGAGCTGGGATACACTTCACTAGCCACTTTTCTATACCTCACAATCCATATTTCATACATCTGATTCTAGATGATCAAAGATTAGTCATAGAAATGGAAACCATCTTAACTTCTAAAAGCTCATTCTGAAAGATTTCAGAACGCGATTATTTTCAGGACCTAATGATACTTAGTCATTTGATTAATTAACTCCCACCAATTTATATCAAGATTATATCAATTTATATCAAGATTGCAATTGTAATTTGGAATCTTTAGATTGTTTAAAGGACAAAAAAAAATAAACTCACCATAGTGTAACTTGACAATGAATGGATGATTCACTTCAACCAAGATGTCACGTTCCATTTTAGTCCGAACACGATCTCTTACTGTGATGAAAGTGCAAAGTAAGGAAGTGCTTCAATAAGCAAAGTTGTTAGCAGCAATAAATTTTGTGTCATTGATATCAAAATATTGATTTGTTCACTAAATTATTGCCGACAGATTAATACTAAAACACACAAAAAGTGTAAAACATGTACTCAAATATTAAACAAGCTATCTTTTCAGATGTTGATTGAGTTACATTTTCTCCAACTGATGTATAGCATTTAAATACTAGTGATATTTACACTGCAGAGCAGATTGACAATGCTCACAACTCAACTCTCAGAGCACTATCATGCTGTCAGGCAAGAGGTTCGAGGATTTAGACCTTATGTCAATGATTATACTGCTTGTGGGACTTGAAGGGAAACTTGCATGTGGCAACATCCCTATCATCTGTCTTTGCTCTTCTGTGTGAAAGGTCAGAAGTTCCAGAGGGTTACAGCTTCATTGTTTATCCCTTTTCTTTCTTTAACTGCGACATAACATTAACAGTCCTCCAATTCTCTGATACTATCTCTACAGCCTATAAAGATTGAAAATGTTTGACCAATGTATGCCTACTTTAGACCTAATTCTACCCAGAGCAAATCAACTCACAACTTTTCATAATGCTATTCATTCATCCAGTACTTTTGTACCCAGAATTCTCATACAACCCGCAGATTTAATATTAAACCATTAAAAATAAAACATTAATTTGAATTTGGCGCACAAGATTCCAATGCAATTTTGTTCATGCACTCTCTCCCATCAGCTACAGCATAGCAGCCCACACTTAGTCCATCACGTGTTTACAAGTGGCAATTGTTTCCAATTACTACTTTGGGAAGAAATGCAAAGCCCTAAGCAATGCCTGCTACCTCTACATGAAGACTGTGTTTTGCTCAACAGGCTCATCTTCCTCCACCCCGCTCCACCACACCCCTCCCCCTCCAAGCTAACCTCTCACATTTGCCAGTGTCTTTCCAGTTATCAACAGAATCTTGCCCTTGATGCATATCACAAGTTTCCTGTTTTTCATTTTATCTGAGCTTTTATTTCGTCACTGAGAACATTGGCTTTGGATGGTCTAGTCTGTATCTGAATTTATTTCCTCTGGCCACCCAACCCCCTTGGAATGCCTTTGTGTTGCTATACTACTTGACTTTGCAGTTAACCTGTGCTAGGTTAATCCACTATTTATCAGGCTCTTTATTCCTCCATTTGTGTTCACAAGCTGCCTTATTTTTTGGCTAAACCATTCCTTTTTGTCCCCCCTCCATTGCAAAAGTCCTGACAAAGCACACAGCAAAAGCTTGTCACTGTCTTGTTACATCAATCATTTTAAAAGTGTGAAGCCAATTTTCTATTTCCATATCTCCTTTTGCCTCTTGGTGGATCAGAAGTCAGTTCTACAAACTGAAGTATTCAAGTGGTACAGTCACATCCACTCCAAACAAATAGTATTTTCATTGTACAGTCCTGCACAGAAAACTGCCTCGGGGCAGATGCTGTAAAATTGTTGGTTGTGTGTACTCTGGACAGCTGAGTACAATGTATGCTGTATGCACAGGCTGTGGGCAAGCCATGCAAAAATCAAGCCCTAATCTGAAAACTGCTAACCAATGTAAAAGTATACCAAAATAAACTAGTCACATGCTTGGGATTTTAAGCACAGAATTTCTGCAATTCACTCATTAGCAATTTTTCGACTTTACAAGAAAACCTGTACAACCATTTATTCGAAGCAGGGGAGCCATCACATCAGAATATTCAGTTAAGGCATTGTGAACAGGGTGGTACTGTACAATATGATGATCCACTCTGAATGATAAGCTCTTGAAAAATTATATTTAAAAGAATGAAAAAGTCACCTTTTAATGTAGCTTTTTTAAGCACCTTCATAGCATAAAGTTGCCCAGCATCACAACCTTGGGTCTTTCTAACCAGAAACACCTAGTTGCAGGAAACAAACAGATTTTAAACAACTCATATATATAACATCTTTAATGTAGAATAAAAAACATTGAAGGTTAAAGACACAAGTAGACAAAAATTTCCAAAAAGTCAATGATGTGTACAGAAACTGAAACTTGATCAGCGAGATGGGCTCATTTTACAGGATGAAAAAGATGGATGGGTTTTGGGCAGGGAATTCCAGAACTTGGGACCAAGATCTCTAAGGGCAAAGCAGACACTGTGAGTGCCAGAGGTCAGGAAAAACCAAATCCGAAATGGAGTAATGATGAATAGCATAACTTGTAAACTAAGTGAAAATAAGAAAAACCTACAGATGCCGGAAATCTGAAATAAGAACAGAAAACGCTGGAAATATTCAGCGGCTCCAGTCGCATCTACAGGAAGAGGAATAGAACTAACAAAACTGGGAAGGAAACAAAGGCTTGTCCTATCCTTGTGCTCCTTGTCTGTCTGTAAACTCTTTAGGCAGATGGAACCAGGTGGGGAAGGTTAATGAGTCTAGGTAACAAGTGAGGGAGGGATGGAAGGGAGGAGAGGGAGGGATGAACATAGGGAAAGAGACCTAGTGGGACTGGGAAAGAGACACTGGGAGTGGATTATTTGAAATTGGAAAATACACTGTTCATACCACTGAGCAGTCGGCTAGCCAAGTGGAATGTGAGGTGCCGGAGGGTGGGGAAGGAGGATAGTCTCTGATAGGATAAAACCAGGGTGACTATGGCAATAAGCTGTAAACAAAGTTATCTGTTCAGTGAGTGAGTGGAAGCAGTTAGACAGTGAAAACGTGGACAAAAGAATGGAGGAGTTGCAAAATGCAAAGCAGGGAAAATGCTCAGCAAGTTCAGTTGGGCATGTCCTCCACTCCAAGAAACAGAAAACAAAGGAAAAACAATATGCATGCTGTCCGCAATGAGGTGCTATCTGCAGGTGCAACCCAAAGCTTCCTGTTGCCTGCCACTTTAATTCTCCATCCCACTCCTGCTTTGACCCTCTGGCCTCAAATCAGGAGTGTGATGGTACATTTGCCACTTGTCTGAATGAGTGAAATTCAAGATGCTCAACAACTCCAGTGTGAATTTGTCTTGTATAGTGGACCGGGTTATTTGAAAAATATTCTAATATTTCTGCAATTTGTGAAATCAGATGGTACTGGATTTTCATAAGTAAAGTTGTATTTTTGCAAGCACAGAAAAAAAAAATCACAGGGTCCAATTTTTGGAAATACATTGACATAATCACATGGAGTGAACATCTTCACACTAGATCATATAAACAAGATAGAGTAGAAAACGATACAAAATGCACTGAAGTTATCAAACATCTTGGAAATGAGTAGCAGCACATGACCTACTTGGAAGATAATGCTACTACTTTAAGAACGAATTGAAGTAGTTTGAGTTAAGCTCATGTGTCTTTCTGGCATTGTTTAAAGCTTTCAGGATTCAGAGCAATACCACTGTAATTTTTCCAATGAGACGAAGCTACTTTAAACTGCAATCTCAAGATAAGTAATCAGGTTTAACCTTGGCCTTCACCACTGCCACGGTGAGGCTAAACACAAACAGAAGAATGGCACCTCAGATTCCACTTGGGTAGTCTACTGCCCAGTCGTATGAACAGTGCATTTTCTGACTTCAGATAACCCACTCCCAGTGTCTCTTTCCCACTCCCACAAGGTCTCTCTCCTTTTGTTCTTCCCTCCTTCCCTCTCCTCCCTTGTTACCTGGATTCATCACCCTCCCCCACCTGGTTCCGTCTGCCCATCACTCACATACCCATACATCTGGGTTTCTTCTTCCTTGGTTCACCTTTCCTATCCCATTTCCCCCATCTGGTTCCATCTGGCCCCTGCCCCCCTCATCTGGTTCCACCTATCATCTACCAGCTCTCTCTCTACTTTTCCTGCTCCCCTCCCGTAACTAGTTCCATCTGCCTATCAACACCCCCTCTCTCCCTCCAAAAAAATCTGGTTTGCCCATCATTTAGTAGCCTCTGCCTCACTCCTGCCTCTAACTTCTATAGACTAGCTAGCTATCTTCCCTCTACAGCCTCAGTCCAGTCAACCATCTCTCAGCCTACACAGATGTCACTTAAACTACTGGAAGGACTCAGTACTTTAGCACTGCACAAGCAATTTCTGTGCTCCATTTTTTTGGCTGCAATGTTTGCACGACTGCCTTATTAAACCGACAATTTTCATCAGTAACATCATTTCCTTCATAGCAAGGCAGAAATGACTTTACCCTAGTTAAGATAGGAGGTCGAATCTTATTTTGAGGTCATGGCTTCTCTAACTGCTCATTTCTGCATGAGCTATTGCAAACTTTATTTGATCAGATTTATTTTAAGATTAGAATTGCTGTTCCACCACATTCTTACTTTGAGTAATAAATTATGCTTGTGATAAAACTGACCAAAAATAACAGTTTAATGGGCTGTAAGACCTTGGACATGCTATCACTGTTAGAAGCTTGTTAGAACTAGATAAACAAGCACAAGGCATGCACAAGCCTCAGGTGTCTTATTTGTTCATTCATCCAACATCCAATGTCAAAATTACTGTTAAAGACAGCATTACACATCTGGACAACTTGAGACACCCTGAAAGTCTGACTTCAGCAATACCTGATCTTCAGCAAAAATATATGTCACTTGAACACAATTTTTCCAACTGTTTGTCACTAAATCATGCACAGCTCAAACAGAAACAAAACAAAAATTCAGGGTATAAACATGTGCACCAACATTTTAAGCAGATAGAACTTCTCTCCTTTTATGTCTATTTTATCTTTTGGGTGCCAATTTGGAGCTTTTTATTAGTACCCAACCATTCAAATTGCATTCTTTGTTTAGGCTTTCACATTTTGAAATCTTCAACAGAAAATACTTCTTCAATGATTTCTCATCTACCATCTCAAGCCAGATTTGGTGCAAATGTGTTTTATCAGCGCATTTATCCATGAACTTAAGACGACATTTGAAAAAAATCAGTTTAATATTCCCCATAATTTCCTCAACTTACGTATTGTTGGACCAAGGATGAAAATATTAAAAAATCAAGGCTTTGCTGAACTAGGTGTCAACGAAATTTGGAAGGAATTATCTACTGTTTCACTTCTCTTCTAACTCAGTGTCTTAAGTCGATCTCCCCACAAAACACTACTGATTATTAAACCTGTAATTTTGCCTGTTAACCAAAGACTTAGTAGCTGCCTCAGTAACAATCTCTTAACAGTCAATCTCAAGAGCCAACTCACCAGCAGTGGTTCAGCAGGTAGTGCAGCTGCCACAGAGCTCCACCGACCCAGCTGCAATTTTAACCTCCATTGCAGTCTACAGAATTTGCATGTTCCACATGACAGGATGAGTTTTCCCTGGGTACTCTAGTTATCCCCATATCCCAAAGACATATTGGTATGTTAATTGGCTACTGTAAATTGCCCATATTATAGGTGGGTGGCAGATGATTGGGGGGTGTTAATAGGCATCTGTGAAAGAATGGCAGGGGAGAGAATTGTATTAAGAGCTGGCAAAGACTAATGGAGCAAATGGCCTATGTTATGAGAAAATATAATGCAATTACTGTATCAAATATTAAAAGACAAACAAAAAACTGAATGTCTTAAACAAGAAAATTTAGAGGGATGCTTCCACATCTTTGTAATGGCTGCTACCGTGAGTTGAAAATAAAGACACGAGTCTGTGAGTTGTAGAACAAGACTGACTGATTTATTTCCCACCGTGTGCGGGCCTTTTAAGTGAAACGGTTCCCACCTACCGAGAGAGGAAATGACGTATGCGCTACATCATTAGAGTCTTCCCGTGCGCGCAGGTTCTCCCCCATTGCTCAGGGAAGATGAAGGCCCAGTGCCTTCTCGGGCCTTGCTACTTTGACGACGCGCGCCCCGACCGTCGAGCCGGTTCGCCTGCTCGGACGGTGAGTCGCCACATCTTCACTTTAAAAAATATCATCTGTGTATTAAATAATGAAATATCTTCAGGTTTATCTCAATTCCTTAAACATACCTTTCCAAAGGATCCTTGCCCCAAAACTTTAAGTATCTCAAACTGTGAAGGGTCAGCCTTTTCACAGCCTTCTTTAACAAGGCACGTAATTGGTATCTCCTGTTCATTTTCTTCATCTTGCTAGAGGGGGAGAAACACAAACATTCAGCTGCATTCTAGATTTATACAGCAAGTAAATGTCACATTCAAGGAATTTTGTTCTAAAAGACTATTCTATAAATTACACATAAATTGCAATTACATAAGTGTAAATAATTAACAGGATAAATAGTTAAGACACTAGTAATTTCCTTGGACAAGAATTTAAGGTCAATTTTATCTTGGGATATGCATTCCATTCACCTCCATGAAGGAAAAGAGGATGTCAGATAACCTGAAAAAAATCCATCATCCTTATCCAGGTTTTACACCATATCCTTGGTATCAACAACACTGAGTTGACTCTAACCATATTGGACAATCCTAACCCGCTAATGCAATTAGCTCTCAGCTGTCTCCTTGATCAATAAATGCTGGCACTTCAGTAATGCCCACAACCTGTAAATTAATTAAATGTCCTGAGATCTGATAAAATGCTGAAACTCACAGTAAGATTTGCCCATTATGCTGATGCTCAACCTAAGTAGTAACTAGGGGTGGTAATTTTACCAGGTATTTTAACTGTTAATGCTTATTTTTAGTTAATGCTTGGAAATTTTGCTTTCAATGAAAACCTATTCTTGCGAGGAATGGGTGTGGAGAATGAGCTTGGAATCAAGAGAGCGTATGGTTTTAAACAGTCCACACAGGACAAACAACATAGGAAATATCTATCTCTTACAATTTACTTCTACGTGGGGACAGTACTGTTTTTAATCTTCAATTAGTAAGCTCTCTTTCTGGTCATTTCGATCTATGGTGCCAAAGCTTAATGGAAAGCTATATCTTCATGCTTTTAAAAAGAGATATCTTTATTAGTCACATGTACATCAAAACACACAGTGAAATGCATTCTTTGCGTAGAATGTTCCGGAGGGCACCCTGCAAGTGTCGCCACGCTTCTGGCACCAACATACCACACCCACAACTTCCTAACCCATACGTCTTTAGAACGTGGGAGGAAACCAGAGCACCTGGAGGAAACCCACACAGATATGGGGAGAACATACAAGCTCCTTACAGACAGCGGCTGGAATTGAACCCGGGTCGCCGGCACTGTAATAGTGTTAGCTAACCGCTACACTACTATGCCTGCATTCTAACAAACCAACTAGGATTACTGTGACACATTAATGAGATCAACGAAAGTCCATAGACAAATTTGTAGCTATTCAAAACTCT
This sequence comes from Pristis pectinata, assembly GCF_009764475.1. Classification (NCBI taxonomy): domain Eukaryota; kingdom Metazoa; phylum Chordata; class Chondrichthyes; order Rhinopristiformes; family Pristidae; genus Pristis; species Pristis pectinata. The sequence goes on along the minus strand of NC_067408.1, from coordinate 68,724,523 downwards.
GCACCATAATCTTACCAGTGTTAAATGATGGTAAGGGAATAGAAGTGTAATTTGTTGTTCATCCTTCATTCTGCTTACCCCCCTACAAAAGCCTTGCATTTCTCCTGCAGTTCTGCAACAAAACTGTGGATCAACCAGGATCCAAGTGGTTTCCTTCCATTGACAGCAGTCAGCATGATGTATCCTCGCAAGCTTGTAATTTATGGGAACTATTATCCCAGCCTGTCAACTTGGGAACCACAAACTTCATGACCCCATAGAGTTAATAGTAGTCAAATTATCCAGTCCACCTTTGCACTTTCAGTTCTTTCCCTACTGGTCAGCATTACATTTCATTCCCTCAGCGGTATTCATTAAAGTGACAGATGGCAAGGTGGAAAGGCACCTTTTCCTACTGCATATTATAAGAAGATACATTTGGTCAGATATTAAACAACTTACAGTTGTGCATCAAATCTGGCTATAACGTCCTAATCAGTTACTCTTAAAAGTACCCCACTGCAATACATTTCCAACCTTCAGATGATTACATGGTGATTTTTTTCACTTACAAGATCCTGAGGTGGCTTGACAGGAAATTTCTTTTGATAGAGTAATCCAGAACCTAGTGGTGGTGTACAGTCTTTGAGTTGAGTATTTAAAACTCAGATGAGGACTTCTTGTTTACTTCCAGGGCTGTAAATCTATGGACTGTTGGGTAATTGAGGGTAATGGGGATCAGGTAGGAAAATTGGAATTGGGTATCTGAGACAAGCTGGAGGTCAGATCACAATACATTAGACCTCTTATCTTTGCTGCAGGACTGGACACCAGCGGCAAAATACTAACTCACTGGAGAGTGGACCCAGAAGCATTTGAATGGGATTGTCAATATTGTGGGAGAGAATGCAAGTAAGTGTTTGAGTTACTTTAATGTTTTTAAAGAAGTTTCCAATTCAATAAATAAATTTAAACATGAATAATTTAAAGTATCTGAATCTCAGAAATGTTACGGTTCAAAACTATTGACAGTGGCTCCAGAAACTAAAGACTGGGTGGGCAGGCACCATCGTTTTTTTCGGATGGGTATATGCAAAGGGGTCAACCAAGAGACAAGAGTCCAAGATAGAATTCCCTGAGAGAGAAGTTCTCAACTTGCACTTCACTTATGTTAAGCCTTGTGGCAGACATACCAGAAGGAAGCCGCACTGAGGGACCTGCAGCTCTTGGGGTTCCAAGTTGTATGGTATGTCACAGATCCAGATCTTGCAGATTTGGACCATGCTTCATGCACCTATTCAGTGGAAAAAGACAGGATATCTATAGCAGCTCTTGCAACTCTGGCTGACAACAGCTCCACCATCACTGAACTAGAGTGCAGTCGTTGCCCTGCTGCCCAAAAGGGGCACTGATGCCCTCCGTCTGCTTGAATTACAAGATCTTTTCCTCAGCCACAGCCATCTGCGTAGGTTCTGTGTCTGTTCACATGTTCCATTTCAACCAGTCCTTTGAGGTCTCAGTCCAGTCAAGACAACAACCACCTGGCCCTGGATCCAAACCCAGAGAGCTGGCCTGTCAGTCACCTATCTCACACTTGAGCAAGTGTTCAAGATAGTGGATCTCAAATATCCTTTCAGGATTACGTTTGGATTTGGGCTGATTTCGTGGCCCAGGTATGACCTCGGCACGCTGATCCACCATACCTGATTAGAGTCCTTGATAAAGCCCTTTGCTTTGGGAGAGGAGGTGTTTGCAATTCCCCACCTTGCCAGCTATATACCACCTACGTAGAGCAGCACAGATGCAATGGGCCGAATGATTTCCTTCTGTATCATTAGCAGGGCAAGTATTCCTGTTTCCTTCATTGGAAGTTGACAGATTTGGCTCTGCATGGGCTAGTTATGGAGATTACCCTGTCTTGCACTGTTCACATGCTTCTTGCAGTCACAAATGGAAGATTTGCAATTGCCAACAGGTACTTACTGCTGGATCCTTTGCCTAGATCAATTGGGAGAAATATTCCAACTCCTGGTAGGTAGATCCTTATTGGTACAATAATTTACATGAAGCATCAGGCACATTCCCTAGCTGGGATCCACCCCCAGTCCCACAGATCTGGCTGGCAAACTGGCAGGAGTCAGAGGCAAAATTCACCAATTAGTTGGGGTGCTTAACAGACTGCTTCAAGTACTTTCCTCCAGGGTGGCAAAGTGCTGTGGCCTTAACACCCATACCACTAGAGCTGTATGTGGAGTTTGCATGTTCTCCCTGTAACCACATGGGTTTCCTCTAGGTGGTCCAGTCTTTTTCCTGCCATCCTAAAGACAGGCTGCCAAATTAAGTCAAATTAGAGTTTATTGTCATATGCACAAGTACATGTATGCACAGTGCAATGAAAAACTTACTTGCAGCAGCATCACAGGCACATAGCTACTATAAAGTAGCCACTTCAGTGTAGACAAATAGGAAGAGAATCAGTAAAGAGAAAGTTGGTGGACATGCAAGACAGAACAAGTTGCAGGACTCCAGGGGAGTGAAGCAAAGGTGAATTGAACCAATGGGATTGTTTCCCTGGGAGCGATCAAGCACTTGATGGGCTGAATGTATGCAAGTAGTTTGTGTGCTGATCACAACCAGCTGATGGCCTCAATGCCAGATGAGTTAGATGCAGATGCAGCTTGCCGATTTCTTCTGAGGCAAAAGGAAATATTGGATCTCTGCTGCAGTTCTGAATTTCCTGATTGAGGGCAGTGGTCAGTTACTGGAGTTGTGACTTTCCTTTTCAGAGCCTGCATGCAGAGCATCCTCCAACATGTGTATGCAGAGCCAATGTTTCTCTCCCCCCCCAGCCTCGAAGAGGGAAGAGTTCCCCATCTTTTCCCTCCCTTTACGGAATATGGGCTGTGGTTGCCTCTGGTAAGAGTTCCTGTCCTTGCTGGCAAAGGAGGGTGCACCAGCTGCCAGATGTGGGGTTAGCCTGAACAGTGGAGCAGTGAACTGCACAACTCTAAGGCTCATTGCCAATGCCTCTCATAACCCCATCATTGTAGGTGCCCAGGACACACAAGAGTGAAGCAATCCTAACTGAGCTGACTGCCATTCAGCTGTAATAGCTCATTGGACAAAGGCTCCAAAATTCTCCTCTGGAGATAGTGCATGTTATGTGGGATTATCTTTTGGATATACCTTCAATGCCATTCCTCAGAGCAGGTTTTCAAGCTGTTCATGAACTGAGGCAGTGTCATTTCTGTGGATATTCCATATATGTTAGGAATGTGCAAGATCACAGCCCCTCTCAACATCTGAATGGGCTGCTCAAGTTCTGACTGCACTTCAGCGCTAAGCTCCTGATCTTTGGCACCTGATGCACAGCTGCCCATCAGTCAGGAGATACTTCATTCAGTCTGCTCCTGGGTCTGACCAAGTTGGCCAGTGTCAGGTAAATGTAGTGAGCATTTGAGGGCCTGCCTGTGCTTTCCAGGACCAGAGCTGGAGTGCATCTCAGACTAGGACAATATCTTTTGTTGATGTTTTACTCAAATAGCTTAACAAAATATACTTTAAATGAATGTTGGGAACAAAGGCCAAATACAAAGAGCTGAGTCCCAGCAGCAGGCTAAGTTGCAGGTGTCACCTTCCCAAGAAGCATTTATGGAACTTGTGCAATCTTAGGAAGCTTGCCTTGTACAACTAGATTTGCTAAATCAATTAAGAGGTAGAATATTGAGGAAAAACAAAATCAAATTAGCACCGTCATACTTTTCATAATTGGTGAGTTTTAATGAAAAGGATTAAATGTTTCAATAGCAAAGGTAAATTTACTGTCTTCATATTGGTAACATAATGGAAACTGATAAGACCAGAGTGACCTTCGTATGTAACTGTCGGACATTAATATTGGGCATTTCAACTGTGGAGGATACAACTGGAGATCCCAACTTTAACCCTGCATGATTTTGCTCACTTACATTTTACATCCAAAATACAATTCCTTACAATATTTGCAAAACAAAGCTCAGTTTTTAGTGAATTGACCGAGTAATGCAAAACTTGAACGTCACTTAAAAGTTTGCACAAATCTGTAACTGCACACAGATTGGTTAATGCACAGAAATATTCTAATCATCTAAAAATAAAATCAAGATCATTTTTTTTAAATTCATGATCATTTTAAGTTAGTAATACATGGGATCCAGGCTACTTATGTGAAAGAGCGCCTGAAGGCTGTGAATGAATGTCAGAGTATATTACCACAGTACAGAATAATTAAAGAGAAATTAAGGAAAAGGGACATGAACAATGGAATTACATAACACCTCAGGCAGATTCCAAGCATCCCTGAAGGCAAGATATCCATTCTTAAAACAACCAATTCATTACAAAAGGTAGATATCTATTTTACTAATGCCAGAGGGATCTTAACAATAGGAAGTGAGACATGGGCCAGAATTTCCAAACAAATTACAGCAATGCTGTTTTCCTTACATGTAAATAGGACAGTAACTTCAAACGTTTGCAAAATACGAATGCCCAAAATGTGATCTTCTGTTCTTAGTTTTGTTGTCTACATCATCTTAATAACATGAATGTCAATAGAGTTTATCTGCTCCATAGAAATAATCAATATAACTTCAGACACTTGAGGTACGTATTTAAGTGATTTATTAGTTACTGCAAATCATCCTTTCTGACACAAAGCTGAAAAGTCTGGAGTCTCATTTATAGGGACACCAGTACGCAACCAGTCCATTGAACCTCTCCCATTGTTGTCTTTACTTACTCTGGGTCATACGCCTAAGCTCACAACAACCTAATGATCTCAAATCTAAAATTATTAAACCAGCATTTTCTGTTTTTAGAGAGGAATCTGTCCACTTAAAGCAAAGAGGAATTTTTCCCAACTTCTCAGTTGAACTGCCTGACTGGGATATTGATATCAAATAGGGTTAAATAGTAATTAAATTACTGAAACAGTAATCCAAAGCCTTGCAACAATGATCTAGAGGCAGCAGTTCAAATTTTAGTGCAGCAGGTTGATGTTTACTTAATTAAACTGAACTTAAAGAAAATCCATCAATGTTTGCAGCCTTGAAACTAGCTTGTACGTAGTTCAAACTCCTCCGGAATGTGGTCAACTTTTAATCACCCTAGTAAGCCACTCAATTTAAGGAGTGGGTAACTGATGCAGCTGCCCACATCCCATGAAATAAGAAAATGGTCAAAATATTTTTATTCTAATCAACTTCTCTGTTACAGACAGAACAAATGCATCATCCATCAAACTAACAGGAAAGGGAATAATCTGTCACTATCTTCCCAAGTATGATTTTGCTTAAGTTATTATTTATTTGCTACTTTAAGCACATCAAGCACATGGAAAGAAAAATCTTTAAATCTACTCCAGAGTTTGCTATTACATAGTTTTTACAGAATATTGCGAAAAACATTTTCTGTACAAATCACATTAAGGTTATTTAACAATAGAAATCATTTAACAGAACTAATTTTACCATTGTTATTACGACCAAGCACATTAGGCTCTATGTGATATTCAACATTAGACATTCTACATTCAGAAACAATACAGGCTACAATTGGTTTTACATTTACAAATTTGTATGTACTCAAGAATGCAAAGTTGGTTCTCAGCTACATTTATCTCATGAAAATCTTCACACATGTCCACATCTTTACTTCCTGCTGCCACGTATTTCTGATCAATATCTAACAAACACTTAAAATCACCAACTAAGCAAGCAGCTCTCTATAATCCAAAACCAATCCAGAATTTTGGCAGAGCCATCAGCCATTAGGCTCTTTGGAAATAACTCTTAACTTCTAACATCATCCAGTTTTAGAAATGTTTGGAAAGCATCTTTCAACCAAGCTTTTGTTCAGTGATCTTAAACCAAATACAAAAGATGGATGCTCACTTCTCTTTGTAAGTCACTGGATATTTTTTGACTTTCATTAATATATTCAATTAGTATCTTAGTTCACATACATAACAATTTCCAAATAAAGTCCTGTGTTCAAGCACCAATTTAGGACTGCAACACAATTTACACTGATGCTTCTGTGAATACTGACACTGCTATACTGGCAGGGATATTAACCTTTGAATGAGGATTTTGTCTGCTGTTAACATTAAGTTTTTCAAAATAGCAGGTAGTTCTAATGTTTGGGTAATATTCTCTTTAAATGCAAGAATAAATTATATGATCACTTCATTCATTGGCCATTTTCTGGAACACTGAGTGAAAATTGATGCTGCATTTGTTTTCAAAATAATAGACTACACTTTAAAAAGCAATTAACTAGCTGTGAAGCATCTGAAGTGGCTTTCTGAAAGTCTTGCACTCTGATTTACATGGGGAGGTTCTCTGGTAGTGCCTTGACTTTAAAATTCTCAAATCTGCCCCCGCCCACCCCCAAATAAAAAGCTTCCCTGCTTTACAACCTACTCTGGCCCTATAACCCTAAATGATCCCTGCACTCTTCCAATACCTGCTTCTTATGCAACACTGATTTTTATGGTCGTCTAAGAGCAAATACTGAAAAATATTTAAAGGGCAGCTTCCAGAAACATGCATCATATACAATATTGATTGCAAACAATCATTGCTGTTTTAAAGCTGTATTCCTTAAAGGACTGTATCACATGACTTAATGGGTCTACATTACAATGTTTAGTGTGGATAGTTTGTGTGCCTCATCTTGGCAGGAAAAGACAAGAAATGCTACCCTGATAGTATTTTCTTCTGTTTAGTATACATCTTGTCAATTTCAATAGCCACTTTCCTGTATCTTGGAGATACTTTGACACTCCTTGCAATTTACCGTTAGAGTAATCTTGTTTTAATGCAGCACTGAACTACTAATTTCAGGCCACTCACAAACTTGAGTGCTTGGCACAATTTGCACTGCCCTTAAAGCTTGCTGAGATAGCTGGTTAGATGCATAATAAGCACAAGATTAAAAAGAATAATTCTCCAACACTAACATTTCTTCTTCAATTAGCAATACTCAGACAATGCTGCAGATTAACCATGAGTTCTCAAGATGATGAAGCAGTAACTCAGAGCAGCAATCTAGGTCTAATTCCAAGGTTAGAACAATTAGCAAGGAATTATTATGATCTTATGTGCAACATGAAGTGAATTGACTGCAAAACAAGATCAAACCTACTAATCTGATGTCCTGGTATCCACCTCCCCACCACCTTTTTATTTTGGCTATCTCCCCTCTTTCTTTCCAGCCCTGATGAGAGGTCTCGATCCAAAACATCGACTATCCATTTCCCTCTACAGATGCTGCCTGACCCGCTGTGTTCCTCCAGCTCCTTTGTTTCATTTTAATTAACAATGTTATGGATATTTTATGTTCATTTGATAGGGATGGATGCAGTTTTTAATTTCAGGGAAGAAAATTTTTATTGTACTTCGCTGGACCTTGCTGGTGATGTGGCCTATATGAATGATTCTCGAGGAATCTTGAGGAATGCTCAAGGAATTTATCCAGGGCAAGGGTGAAGCCAACTCAGAAACTGTACATTTTTAAGACTTATTTATCTCGTTTACGTTATTCGTTGATTTTAAATGAGGTATTCCAAAACACTTTGATTAAGGCCAAGTGCGTCAAAAGCAGAATCAATGATTAAATCACAAGAAATACATTTGCCAGGCTGAGTGTGCAGCAGGTGGCGAGAAAATCAACACAAGGGACAAACTTACTGGATCTCGCCCTCACCAAACAATGTGGCACAGAAGCATCTGTTCATTACAGTATTCTGAGGCGTGATTACCACAGTCTTTGTGGAGACAAAGTTACATTTTCCACACAGAGGGCACCCTCCATCATACAATGCTAAACCAAGACAGAATCAGAACAGAACTAGCAGCTGAAACCGTGGCATGAAGGCACAGTGGGCCATCAGTAAAAATATATTCAACCATCATGTATAATCTCATAATTTAGGATATCCCTCATTCCACCTTTTCCATAAAGCTTCAGGCCAAGCATTGTGCAATGCATGTTTATGGGAGCAGAAACCAAGTACACCCACAAGTGAGCTGCAGCTTTGCAAAGACAGTTAGATGCTCCCACAACCAATCTGTTCAGTCGTACCCCACCCAGTTGAGAATGGAGGAGAGAGATTAAATCAGGTGGCAGCTCAGAAAAGTTTCTCCTCAACACTGGCAGAGCTCAGCATGACACTGCCAAAGGCTGAAGCATTTGCAACATCACCATTAGTGCCTATTAAGTACCTATGGAGTCTCCCAAGGTCTTTGCAATTATTTCAACCAACCCAATTCACTCCAAGTTAACAAGAAAAGGGCCAAGTGTCTTGGATAAAGCAAAGATTACAGGACCAGATAACATCCCAGATTTAGAGCTGAAAATCTGCACTCCAGATGAGCTGCACCACAATCCAAATAGTTCAATTACACCTGCGAATTCTGCACCTTCCCAATGAGGAAAATTTCTCAGGTCAGTCCCGTCCACAAAAGCTAGGATGACTCTGAGCTGGGAAACCCTCCAGCAGCTGGAATCATGCACAAAGGAAGATCAATGAGGTGACTGAATATTAAACTTCATCCCAAGGACACTGCAGATGTTCTGTCAGTGCCGTGGACACAACCTTCTTTTGGTATTCCATCAATAACCTATTCTCCATTATAAAAGTTAGATTTGAAGATGCTCAAAGATGATTACACAATATTGCACCTGCCAGGAAATCAAAATAGCCCATCCCTGTGTAAGACAACTTTCAGGTAGGGTCTTGCAAAATGCTGCAATTTCTGCACAGATGTAGCATGCAATGAACATCCTCAACATGAGCAATTCTAGCAACTTCCACTGGACAGTCAACATTATTGACACAACATGTCAGCAGCAAAATCATGAGAGCCACCATTAATCCAAAGCTTAGTGATTGGCTACATAAATGTGAAGGCAACAAGAGCATGTCACTATTTGAAAGCAAGATCTCGTTGCAACTGCTTGGTATACTGGAATCAAATCAAGGCAATCCAGTTGATTAAACAAGGTGTAGTCTTACACAGCACCTCCAGGCAAAGGAGTCCAAAAGTTGTTAAAACAATCTCTGGTTTCATCAGTTAAATAACAACACCAGTAAAGAAAATGATATGCTCACAACATTGAGCAATAAATCTGTTTTGTCCCTCAACCATTTTCTGGCCTCAAATACAGTTCAAGGCATATTTAATGAGCTAAAGGATGTCACTTGCTTCTTCCACCATCTCCAAAGCATTCATAGCAGTAGGGGAAGCTATTTTAATTTAGTATGTGAAATTTTATCATAACACATTCTCCAGACTAATACCTGAACTGATTGGTTGTCTTAAGAGGTAAAGCTGAACAGGCTAAGCTTATAACTGCTGGAGTAGAGAAAAGAGCAGCAATCTGATTGAAATATACAAGACCCTAAGGGGTCTTAATGGGGTGGATGCAGAGAGACTCTTGCACCAAGATCTAGGAGGTCGCTGTTTAAAAAAATAAGCAGTCACCCATATTAGACAAATGAGGCAAAATTTTCTCAGAGAGTCACAAAGATCTGGAAAATATGAATTAAGAGCAGAAATAGCCACTTGCCCCTTAAGTTTGGCCCATGATTGATCCAATTGCAATCCTGTCTATGTGTAGTAACGTTGCACCCACTTATCAAGAATCTAACTTCCTCTGTCTTAAACATATTCAAAGACCTCTTTCATCGCCCCTTGAGGAACAGAGCTTCAAAGAATCTCAAACCCCAAGAAAACATTTCACCTCCCATCATAAATGGATGACTGCTAATTCTAGGTTCTCCCATGAGGGGCAAACCTCTCACCACAGCCACCCTGTCAAGATCCCTCAGACCCCTTGTATGCAAGTTTCCCCTTACTCCTGTAAACTCCAGCAGATACAAGCTTAGCCTGTTGCACCTGTTCTCATAAGACCACCACTCATTCCAGGCATTATCCACTAATTTTTTTTGACTGTTTCCAAAGCATTAGCATTCTTCCTTAAAATTCTGTCCATACTGCTCGCTGCATCGGTAAAGCAGCCAGCATAATCAAAGACCTCACCCACCCCAGACATTCTCTATTCTTCCCTCTCCCATCATGCAGAAGATACAAAAGCCTGAAAGTACGTACCACCAGGCTCAAGGACAGCTTCTATCCCACTCTTATATGACTATTGAGCGGTTCCCTAGTACAATAAGATGGACTCTTGACCTCACAAATCTACTTCGTTATGACCTTGCACCTTATTGTTTACCTACACTGCACTCTCTCTGTAGCTGTTACACCTTATTCTGCATTCTGTTACTGTTTTATCTTGTACTATCTCGATGCACTGGGTAATGAATTGATCTGTATGAACAGTATGTAAGACAAGTTTTTCACTGTACCTCAGTACATGTGACAATAATAACCAATTCCAAATTACAATATCAATACTGTATTCTATTGCTGGCTCACTAATTCCCTATACAACTGAAGATAATTTCCCAAAATATTCAATTCCCCTATTAATAAAGTAATAATATTACCAACTTTCCTAATTACTCACTGGATCTGCATACTAGTCTTTTGCAAATTATGCACTGGGGAATCTAGATCCCTCTGTATCTCAGAGCTCTATAAATTCTAACCATTTACATAATATGCTTCTTTATTTTTTCTACCAAAATGGACAATTTCACATTTTCTTACATGAGACTCCATTGCCAGTTTTTGCCCACTTTCTGGCCTTCCTACTATAGACACAAGGCTGCTATGAAGGGATAATCAATCAAAATTTCTTTGTAGCCTTGTGTTCGCTTCACTATTTAATTTTCAACCTTTGTGATAGCAGCAAATTTAGCAACTGTATCTTCAAAGCCTTCATCAATTGTACAAAGTGTAAAAAGTTGAAGGCACAGCAACAACCACTGTGACATTGTTACATTATTCCAACTCTTTCCTGTTAGCCAGCAAATCTTCTGTTAACACTAGTATGTTGCCACGTACACTACAAGCTTTATTTTGTTCAATAACCTTTTGATGCAGCACCTTCTCAATTGCCTTCTGGAAATCCAGAAGTATATCTGCTGAATCCCCTGTTTTCACAGCACACATTACTCCTCAAAGAACTCCAATATATTAGTCAAACAGGATTTCCCTTTTACACTGACTTTGTCCGATTATCTTGAATTCTTCTAAGTATCATGCTACATCGTCTCTAATAATAGCTTCTAAAATTTTCCCTCAGACAATTGTTAAGTTAACTGGCCTGTAGATTCCAACTTTCAGCTTTGCTTCTTTTTACTTGAGAGAGTCACAAACAAGAGGATACAGTAAGGGTTATTTAATACTGAGGTATATGGAAATTTCTTCTCTCAGAGGGTAGTAAATATCTGGAATTATCTGTCACCGAAGGTGGCGAAGGCCAGATTATTAGATATACGCAAGGAGGATATTGATAAATATTTGAAAGATCAAGGCATGGAAGGTTAATGGAGAAATTGACACCTAAGTGTTGAAGCCTGTGCAGATCATTCACGATCATATTGAAAGGTAGGGCAGGCTTAAGGGGCAGAGTGGCCGTCACCAGCTCCTACTTTCTTTGAATAAAAGAGTTACATTTGTTATTTTCCAATCCAATGTGATCTTCCCCGAATCTAGGAAATTTTCAAAAATTAAAACAAACATCAACTATCTAATTGACTTGCTACTTCTTTTAAGATCCTCTTCCTTGCAGGGCAGTTGAAGCATTCTTAGGATATTTTTAAAGCCAGAGGTAGATGGATTCTTGATGTGCAAAGGAATGAAAAGTTACCAGTGGTAGACATGAATTTGGAATTCAGATTACAATCAAGTCAGGCACAATCTTGTTAACCGGCAGAATAGGCTTGAAGGACCTATCTTTCTCCTAATGTACTAGGAATTCCTGTTTCAGTTTTTCAATGCAAAGTATAAATGACACTGGACAGAATCTTATCATTTTACACAAAAAGTTTGACTTCTAGAATTGAAAACATATTACAAAAATTTTAATGGAAGTGTGCAGATATCAGATATTTTAATTAGTCCTGGCGTAAAAAGGACAAGTATCTTCTGAAAAAAAAAGTGATACTTCTCAACCTAAATGCAAGTAGGAAGGATCCAAACAAATATTTACGGATTATCACAATTTTGTCAGAAGAGAAAAGCTGACTTTTTTTTAAAAACTGAAAATCAGCTAAAGTTCAAACTTCCTATATCTAGGAATAAAGCGATTCCTACATTAGTGGAAGAAATACAACTGGTCAATTGCTAGCATATTCTAGTTGTTCAGCTGGTACAAGGCACTTCTTAAAGGCAACGGTTACACTTACCAGCAACTGATGTTGATTGAACATATGCAGTACATATAGACTCCGCAGAAATAGTTCACAGTTGCCTGGTGTACATTCAAGAGACATTCAACCAGATCTTGATAAATGTGCCATGATAAATTATAGCTAGGCACAAATGGCCAAGGTTCTTTTGCATTAAGTTAATTCACAGCATTGAGCTCATGCGTTGAACTTGCAAGTCAAAACTGTCAAGGGTGCCCATCATTGGAAACCACCTCTTGCACTCAATTCTATTTTGACAGAAGCATAAACATCAACCAAGTCCAAAGGGTCATACTAAAGTTGAATTATGTCTGATCCAAGATGCAATCAAGGGAAGTGCTATACAAAAAACCTCCATTTGTTGAAGAACTGGTACTGCTATCTTCTATATGATACTTAAATTGAAAAATTTTGAAAGCAGAACATGTTCTACGAAAACTGTCTCAAATGTTCAACCTTGTAAGTGGTGCCAGAAAGCAAAATACATAACATTTGATACCCTAAAATCATAAGATATGCAGACAGCAATAAACTATGCAAAAGTGAGCTTGTTACAAACATACAGCCATAAGTACTCTACAAAGTGACAAGCATAAAAGCTGTTCTAACCAAGGCCATTGATTTTACATTATTAGGCATTTTTGAAAGCTGCTAGAATAAGCAGTAAACTAATGAATATAAATCTAATCTGACGATGGTTCACAATACTTCTTAAGACACAAGCCTAATTTTAGATTTGTGTGAAGAAACCCATTTGTAATATCAAACAAAGGAACAACATAATAATTAACCCACTTCAATGATACCACAGATAAAAGCTTAGTTTTTCATGTTACATAGTGAACCCAAAGGCAATTTATGCAAAGCCCATCACAATTTACCTCGAGAATTATCACAGAAAAAAGATTAACTTTAGGGTTGAAAATGCAGATATGTCGGTCTACATCCACTGGAGACCCACACATTTACTCTGGCATTATTATGGAAGTGGAAAATATGGATACCAAATGAAGACTGGGATTTTCCAGATCTACCAATAAGTGACAATCTTGTTTATGAAGACCTATCACAATTAACATGAAATTTCAAATTATTTTAAGAACTAGTTAAATTAATTTTTAATTTGGTGATCCAATGCATTTGCTTTCTGACTTCAAGGGTCCTTTGTGTATTTCATTTGCATTTAAGCTGGCCAGGAAGTGGAAACCAACAGTCATACAACAGTGTCAGGCATTGACATCGAACAGCATTATCATCACCATATCCTCCACTATCAAAACCCTAGTTCAAACATTCAATAAGCTTGAAACTATGTAAGGCGAAACTGCCCCCTTAATTGACACACTCTCCATCACTGCAAACATTTCTGGCTTTCACAGCCAACACACCATGTCTGCAGTGTACCCAATCCACAAATGGTATTGTGATGTTCCTGCTCTCCTTTTATCTTTAAGGTGCCAGAAGTTGAAAATCTAAAAAATGCTGTTGAAGAAGTGTTTTTCTTGAAAATCACTGAGACTTCTTCAACAGCATCTCCCAGACTTGCAACTTCTGTATTATCCTCCATTGGAAATATACTGTACCTTTATTGTCATTTGGTCTAAATATTTAGTCTTTATCAAACAGCACTGTGGGAGCAAGGCAACAGCTCACCACCACCTCTTAAGGACAAGTTGGGATGGCCATTGAATACTTACCAGAAAAATTCACATTCTATGTCAGAGGAAGTTCATTCTTTTTTATGAGCTTTCACTTTTGGTAGAACTATTGATGTGAAATGATTGAGGTGTTTAAAATCTGGCTGAGAGTTGTAGCAGAGTACAGCAGATGGTGTAAATATACAATCTGGAAATAAATCTCAATTACTGTCACAATTTTCCAGTGCCATGAAGGGTTGCTTCAGAGTTGAGACAGATGTCCACCTCAAGATGTGAAATCTTGGTGAACAGTCTTCTCCCCTACACCCACTCATCAAACTGTACTAAATGCTTTCTGAGTTTGATTCTGTGTTAACAGGGAACACAACATAAGAGGACCAGTTAAGGGAAGTGAAAGTACTATGAGTAGGCCACGCTGTACTGCATGCATCTCTGTGGCACTTCATGCTAATTGCCCCAGAAACACAGGGGTTTCACACTGCTGATGTGAATACCTTAAGATAAAAGGCAGATGTACAATGTGGTTGACTGTTCTCACTAAACTAAAAGATTTTTCAGAATGTGCTATATTAATACATTGGGAAAAATAGCAATTAGTGCCACTAAATGTTGCTCTTGCAAAGATTTGAGTGATAAAATCATGACCATTATCCTGATGACAAACTGAACTCAGTAAACAAATGCTCCGTACCTTGTTGTAGTACAAGATTCAATTCACACCCCGACTATGGAAACTAATGCAGCACTAATCTTGATAAGCTCCAAATAACTTGACACAATCTAACTGAACGCAGTCAATTGCTTACATTATACAATGATGAAAAAAATGCTTTTTTGTTCATAATGAAAATATTTTAATTAAATCACATCAAGGACACAGGTCGATGTTAAATCTGCTATCTGTAACAGCGAAGACAAATGCAATCTTGATCTTTATGTCTGGATGTTCAGAAAACAAGAGGATTGAAGCTGTGATGAAGCTACTAAGATAGTCTGGTTTAGTCACAAGTGGAGCAGTATGGGGACCACACTTGAGGAAGGCTTAAATAAAAAGAGAAGGGCAGATTTATCAGATTCCCAAGATTGAAATGAAAGCAAAAAAATATGTAACTATGCAAGCTTTACCTATAGGTTAGATGGTTATTAGTGATCTGAAGCATTTTTCCAAGATGAGAATTAACTGGGTAAAAGCAAAGCTATTTCCACTTATTGGAATCTAGGATCCAGAGCTTAGCCAAAAAAATTGTGACCAGGCTTTTGACACTCCAAAATACAAAGCACAGAAGTTTGAAACTATTCCACAAATGACAACCGACGTTAGGTCAATTTTTAAAATTTGAAACTGTCAAGTGATTTTTGCTTACTAAAAATCACTGAGAAATGTGGGACAAAAGCACATATATAGATCACCCATAATCTCAATTAATGGCATAACAGACTAAATAACTAAATGGTTTGGTAGTGCTTCCACCTTCCTTTTGACACAAACAGCATCCAGAGGAGAGAATTGGAATCTCCTACAGAGAAAACTCCTTCAAAACAAATGAACTAATCTATAAATGGCCATGTAACTTGCTGTACAGAATATCAATGAAAACAATCATGAGACAGTCTGAAAAACATCTGGCTTCAGGTGGACTGATGATCAGAACTACTGATGAGAGCTAAACAATGACATACTTAGATATAAAAAAAAGTGAGAATACAGCAAAATTAACTGTTGCAGCATAAAGAAGGGGACAAATAGTATGTTTGCATTTATTGGAAGAGGATTTGTGTACAAGAGTCTTACTGATGAAGCCACTCCTAGAATAATGTGTACAGGACTGGTCTCCCTACCAAAAGAAAAATATACTTTCTGTCATATGAGGAGAGATTGAACAGGCGAGGTCTCTATCCTTGATTTCAGAAGAATGAGAGGTGATCTCATTGAAACATACAAGATTCTTATTGGGCTTCAATGGATTGATAAAATATTGTCTGGAACAAGGAGTCAGAATCTCAAGGGGTTGGCATTCATGGAAGATACAGAAAGATTTCTTTTTAATCAGTGGGTAGTGAACCTCTGGAATTCAGAAGGTTGCAGAGCACCAATCGCTGATGACATCCAACATAGATGACTAGAGTTTTGGATTTT
Source organism: Pristis pectinata (assembly GCF_009764475.1). Taxonomy (NCBI): domain Eukaryota; kingdom Metazoa; phylum Chordata; class Chondrichthyes; order Rhinopristiformes; family Pristidae; genus Pristis; species Pristis pectinata. Next base: position 68,708,385 of record NC_067408.1, on the reverse strand, counting down.
AAAGGAATCTAGGAAAATGGGCTTAATGTAGGAAAGTGGCCAATTAGTCATGGGTTTACTGAATGGCAGAGCAGGTACAAGGAGCTAAATGGCCTATACCTGCTTTTGTTTACACTATGCGCTCAAGCACTTTAATATTTAGAGAGCTAGGAACTTTCATCTAAGCTAACAATACGCCACTAAAATATTTAAAGTTGTTTTGATAATCACTTATCTAACCTCATACGTACAAGACCACAAGAACAAATGTAATTTGAGTTAATAACAACATTTGAAACTGCTATGTTTATGATAGAAGATAAAAAGTGATTTTACAATAAGAAACTAATTTTATCTAAATAAAAGAAATTTCATTGTGCAACCTACCCAACCCCCAGGCTGGAAATGACACCTACTGGCACATTTATTATAAATAAGCACCAACCTGACTTAGATTACCAAACAAATGGATTCCTTCATAAACAAGGGACTGAGTGAATGCACTTGTATAACTAAATAACCATTCAATGCAGGTCACCAGTTACTGCAAGATACTTAAATATTTCACCTGTTGAAAAGTCCTTGCTTAGAAAAACAGCCAGTAACGTGTACCTTTAAGAATTCTCACCATTACAATTACAAAAAAAATGAGTAAAAAATGTCTCAACCTGGGCAGTAAAAATCAACAATTCGAATGTCTCATCCATAAAATGGATGACTTTTTTTTATTAATTTATTTTAAAAGCTATCAATTTTACTTTCTACTGAAAACATCAGCTGCAAAGCATCTTTAGTTACCCAAACTCTCCAATCCCCAGTCTAGAAAGGAAAGTGCACAAGGATGAGATCAAAAGCAGCCTCAGCAGACAAAATTGCAGATGAGGGAATCAGGATATAATTTACCCTGTGCATACCAGACCTAACATTAATGAAAAGCTATTCAATCCCTGGGGCAATCTTACAATTAAACCTTTCATGATGATGCACAGCTATACTCCTTTCATCAGGTGTAAGGATGGCATCATGAATCAAGAACACTTCCCTTCTCTAGATTTGCAACATTGATATCACTGATAAAACTATGCTGAGATCAGCTAACTGAAGCTATCAGCGACATGGTTGCTTAATGGGTCAGCAAGTTCACCAACTCAACTACAGTTTCACACATTCATTATAAAATTTAGCAAAATTGACTAAAGAACAATTGGCACTTTCCAGAAACTATATTTATGATACTGATTACAAGAGTAAATAGATTGTAAAAAGACAAATATTCACATGAAATCACTGACTTACAGGTTGAAGAACTGTTTCATCTTCTGACATGGGCTCATCTCCCATTTGCTGCAAAATTTAAAGAGAATAGTTACATGTATTAAATATTTTCAAAAATATAAAACCACAAATATTCTTAATTGACACATTCTTAATTTTCTAACACACATCTGTTGAATCTTCTGAATACTGTTTGATCTGAGTACTTCTAAAATGTTATTTCCAACTAGACCTCACCAATCTGCTTCTAATGACAGATAATTCACATAATAGATTAAATGTGAAATGTATTTAGAAGAAAGACTGATTCTACTCCTTCGATATAAAATGAGAATTTCTCTGTTTATTAGACAACCAAAAATTGCCAAGATCCAATGCAAAACACCAGTCAACAACTATTTTAAAAATTAATTAAATTTCCATGTTCAAATCATATTCAAATTGACTTGAAATTAACACATTTGGAAAAAAAAGCTTTCATTCCCTTCAAAAACAAACTCTTCATTACAGACAATTTATATGAGTAACCTCTCCCAAGTATGTCAGAAGCCAGTGAAGGGGTTTGAAGACAATTCATTAGGTATCATTATTTCACTCAGTGGACCAAACATTTCTTTATTTACAAATGTATTATTAAAGAATTTCTACATTCCACAGATGCAGCTCCACTAAACAGCAGGATTTTCAGTTTGAGACCAAAAGTTTTCAGTTTCAGAAATAAGACCCTAAGCTCTTAAAAGGTTATTACATTTGTCAAGACAAGAGGTCTATTAATACAATCAGGTGGACTATTTTACAAGTTAACAGTATGCAAATCATACAGAACAGATCATTTGGACATGTTGTTTGAGGTAAGATGATAGCCATGTTCCCCAACTAAACTGCAAATTACTGTGAAGCACATTGAAGCATAAAAATACATTATTTCTTTTTAATAAATTAGGAAAATAATTTGGAAGCTTACATGTCAATTCTATGTCCATGCGATTTGTGAGGAATGCCCAATTTGTCACTTCAACTTACCCCCATTAGTTACAGATCCGTAACCAATCTAGTTTACAGTAGCAGTGGAAAAAATGTTTTATCTAAATCCAGTCAAAGTCCAGAACAGCTATAAATGCACTGCTACATCTCACTATTTAGATCTTACTGCAAGAAATTTGCTTCTAGATGTTTCACAAAAATTTTAGTGATTACTCCCAATTGATGTAACCAAAGGAAATTGTGTCAAGAGATAGAACAGTGCACAAAACTTCGTTAAACCAAAAGACTATCATTTCACCAAAATCTTCTTTCCACTCCCAAGTGGATAGCCAGTCCCAATTTAAATCCACTTGTAGACAGCATTAAAAAATGTACTGAGTACTACAGACAAGATTCCTGAAATTTACTTGCTGCAACATGTCTTAGGATGTGGGCAATGCTGTAAAGATTGTATTAAATGGCAGCTACAAGCCACCTGAAGGGCAGCTATTAGACCCCCCCTTTAAGAAAAAAAAGAGGCTCATCAGTTCATACTTTCCTGATAGGATCTTGTCTTGCTCATATGCTAACACCCTTGTAAATCTCTCCTGCACTGTTTTATGGTTTCTCTATATCCTTTTCATATGACAACTAGAATTGCATGCAGTGCTCAGAGTTGCCTTATCAATACAAGCATTTTATATTTATGACCATCTTAAAACATTTGCACACTTTTCAAACTCAGTCCAAGAAATCTTAGCATCCAGCTTGTTTTTCTATGGCCTTGTCAGCCAACATCAATAATTTTAGGGAAATGTGCAATTGTGATGTAGGAGAGGAAACAAATGCAAGACTGATTAGGTAGATTTGACAGGATCATTTGAAGCACATATGAAAGATTCTTAAATCAGTTTTAATCAAATGCCAGAACACAAATCACCAGACTGAATAATTTCAATGCTTAACTTGAATTCAAATTCTCTAGCTTTGGGATACTAAACCTACTAGGTTACTGTATACATGCAGTCTCCTTAAAACCCATGTGGTGAGACTCTAATCCTATGGATCAGAGTTAGGTTCAGAAACAAAGCCCAGAAATGAAAGGACATTTTGTTAACGATTTATACCAAAATGTTAAACCCACTGTGCATATACTGTAAAAGGCACTCAAATGGAAGAAATAAGGTGAATGAGGTCTTGCCTCCTACTGCCAAAAATCTAACTTCTGCACAAAGACAATACACTCATCTGCCTTTTAGTTAAAAGAAACTTCACGACAGTGAGAATTCAAAAATGAAAAAGGAAGCCATGTATATTTATCACAATCTTAACAGGAATAAGACCTTGGAGGCTAACCAGAAGAGGAATTAGTTCTGGAATCACTGATAATGTAAACAGTTTCAAGGTCAGGGACTTGCTTTTATAACACTGACTCTATCAGTCAAATCAAGAATATCCTATACTCCATCCCTATCCCTAGGTACGTTCTGCCTCACCAACTGCAACAATCACATGGCAGTGGCCTTTGGAGCCTTCTCATGGCATAAGGAAAGTTCCTCATGACATTGTATCTAATACGTATTCTATCACAGCTTCTGAACCAGTAACTTTTGAGTACTAATTATAAGTAACACTAAGAGCAGCCAGAATGGACTGACTCAGAACTTCAATATCCAAACTGATGATATTGGAATGATCAGATCCAGCAGCTTAAAACCAAGCAAATGAGATATTATGGGCCATCAGCAAAATTGCATTCTAGCGTAAACTAACACCTTTGAATAGGCTATTACAAGCAGCCACCCACAACCATGACATTTTGATCAAATGATGAATTCGACATGATACATTAGAAGTAAAAGTGCAGATCCTGGTAATCTGAAAATCAAAACAGAACGCTAAAAATACTCAGGAGGTCAGGTCTGTGGGGGAAAAAATGTTAAATTTCAGATCAACAATTCCTCATCGGAACTTAACTGGGTCTGAATGAGGGGGCCTTTTTGGCTCAAAGAATCTCAAATGCAAGCAAAAAGCCAATTGGTGTTAGGACCTCAAACACTGCACTGGTGAAGCTCCATGCCTGATGCCCCCCACCCCCACCCCCCCAACAGCTTTGACAGGTGGCAAGTCCTTTGCTTGTTTGAGGGTTATCAACAAAGTCCAGGCCTCCAAATTCTTTACTCTAGCATGACAGACCCTAACACAAAATCCAGCTTAATGAGTATAAACAGCATACCAGTAGCAACACCACACCAAATGTAGCTACAATATTTCAAGTGGATGCACCATACACATTGCTAAATGATCACAATAGATCAAAGTACTGAATTCCTGTCACTCTAGTTATGAATGGTGATGAATAATTAACTTAACAAGAGGATAAGACAGAGCTGAATTCCAGGAAAGAGAAGTGGCCACCTTGGATATCAAAGGAAAATAAACAATGTAGAATAAACACTTCATAAAACTGAAGTCAATGGGAATCAGGGGTTTGAGGATGGTTGTGATTGTTGGGAGGTCAATCAACATAGACAGGAGTTCCTCAGGGCAGTATACCTGACCCAACAATCTACCACTGTTTACCTTGATATGGGTAGAGTAGGAGTGCTTGCTGTTGATCACAGTTTTCAACTCCAATTAAAAATTCTAAGCAACCAAGCAGTCCAAGTCCTACATAAATTCATGCATGGGCTCAAAAGTAGCAAGTAACACCAACACCCCTTAAGAACCAGGCAATGACCACATCCAAAGATCCCTTGATGTTCAAAGCCCTTGTGATCAAATCTACCTTTATCAGCCAGCATCACCACCAGCCACCAACTTAACTAAACCAGCAACATAAACATTACAGCCACAAATTTAAAGACTAGGTATTCTGTGCTGAGTAACTCATCTCATAAGTTTCCAAATTCTTTCCAAAGACTAATGCTCCCACTTCGACAGGGTCACAAGCCTATCCAGATACAGATAACTATCTATGCTTAAAGGATGCTGGAAAGCCATAGGTCACCTGACACCCCAAGAAATAATCTAGGCAATACCAACAATGAGCTCTGATTAAGTGCTCAACATATGATCAGATGTCCCAGAATGATAAATAAGCTTGACTTTGCTAAGCACTGGCATCAAGAAATTAAGCACATCACTAATAAAACTTGATTTTAAAAAAGGGGGTCTTCCAAAACTTACTTCACATCGAGTCTGGGTTTTAGATGTTCCATCAGCTATTAAGATGTTAGTTATTACTCATTTTAATCTTTTAACCAATGCCATTTAAACAGATCATTCAGTTTTTAATCACAATGCTGTTCATGGGAGCCTACTGCATCTCCTACATGACAACAGATAAATGGCTTTACAATAAACAAAGGCATTAGTTATATAAAAAAACAAATAGCTGACCTTCAACTGCAAGTAAAACGGATATCATTTGACTGCATAACCTACCAGCAGAAAACAGCTAATCTGTTAGTCAGAAATAAAGTAAACATGCAATGTGAATTCACATCCCTGTTGCTTCCCACCACTGGACAATGAATCCGTAAATATTTTAAGACAGTTGATGTGAAAAATAGTGGTAAGCCATTCATCCTTTAAACCTTCTCTACAATTCAATAAAATCATGGCTCATTTTATACTTCAAATCCTCAATTTTAAACCATGGCTATATTCTCTCCCAAACATCCATTCTTAACTCAAGCTCTTTATCTGCCTGAGTAATTGAACTCTGCACATCACCTCAGTGCTGCTTATGGGAAACATCACAGCTCTATGAAATATGTTCTATTTCTGCTTGCTCATTGAATCTCATTTGAGTCAGAAATGGGCAGAACAACAAGATACTGGCACAATCAGACTGTCATCTCAAAACCAGGAAATCAGATGTCAATCTGGAGAGAAAAGTAGCTAGGAAACAAACCTTAGCAAAAGTATTAAACACCATGACTAGAAAGGCCAAGAAGAAGAAGACAAGATTAAAACAATGAAAATATGATGAAATTGGACCAATTACAACAATTTCCCTTTTACTGCCCTGAATCGATATAATGCAATTGTTGACCAATTACAACAATTAATCTTAATTAATCTTCTCAAAGCCAGTCATTACTGCAGCAGAGCTCTCTAGGAACCAAAGGTCTCACAAGCATGCTACAGTTATCATCTTGGGCTGGAAGGTCCAACCTGTTAATTGACAGTAACAGGAATAAATGTCCTTACTTATCTTTGTTTCTGGTCAGAAAGTGGCCAGAACAGCAGAGATTCACCAAACATCCATAAACCACACTGAAAGGAACTTTATGTCACAACCTGTGCACATCACCGGGTGGCCTCCCCCTTCAGTAATTAAGCTCTGCCAAGACTTTTTAATGCACTGGACTGCAGAATGGCAATAATCCTCTCGCTGAGTAGGAGCCTCTGGCTCAATCTGAGACTCAGACAAGGAAAACAGTTTTGTGATAGTGAGGGGGCAAAGGAATATTGATGCTTTTTTTTAAAAAGGAGATTAAACAGGCTGCAAGATATTCACCATTTTGGGTGACTGTGGGTACGAAGAAAATAAAACATCTCCAAGGTTTTCTCTGTCAATCACCCAAGAGAGTAAGCATTACTTGCCATCTTTGTATGGAGGTTGGTCACAGATTTCCAGAGGACCAGCCTACCAAACTCAGTCAACAGAGCCCTTCAGGAAACTCAGTGGTGCACATCACATCTGCAGACTCAGAGTCTTGGGCAGTTGTCCAATTGGAAGATCCTTACATCATTTCTCACATTACTGGGGGAATAAAGAAACAGGAAAGCGAGGATGGCTCTCAGGTAGCTAAAATAAATTGCAAAGGGCAAAATGATAATTCATGTGCTGAATGGGATGCCAGTGTTAGCAAATGGACAATAACATGTCAAAAGTTGATCAGCAAACAGCACAGATTACCACTTGACTTGGCAAGGGGTGGGGAACACTAGCTCACCTGTGTATCACCTAAGGAAACAAAGGCCTAATGTTACAAGACAACCCCTAACAATCCCCATAAAATAAAATATTCCATCTACCCATAGATAATGATCTCAATTGTGTTGAATGGACTGTGCAAGCAGTATGTGCTCATAATATCTTCACTCTGATTAAGGTGGCAAGATGAATCAGCCTAAAATAGTTTTTTTTAAATCATTCCACAAAATTCTATCAATACATTCTGCCTGTGAACATCATTGTGGAGAGCTCAAGGCTGAGGGAGAGCTAAAAGGTTATTAGTCATATTCTTTTTTGCAAATGAAAAGCCTTTTATTAAGTTGTTGACTTGCTCAAGCAAGAAATTTCAGAAAGGTTTTACCAAAAGCAAAGTGTTAATTAAGACTATAAGTGAACTTGAAGAATCAATGATGTTAAACCAGTATATTAGTTCTTTGAATTCAAGTATTCAAACCAACAAAACTCAAAATGCTGTTGTAATGATGATGAATAAGGAGACCCTCAAACTATTCTCAAGGCATGACCTTAAGGATGTTCTCAGAAGCCTACAACAAAGGAAAATCCTCAAAACCCTACAACATTTATGAAATGAACAGTGGTATTGGTTCATATTAAAATGGACAAGTCACAGATACAACTGGACAATGATTTTATTATTCCACCCACAATCAATATCTGCACGTCCATCACCCAAATTTAATTCATCTTCCACTTGAAAATGCTAACCAGTTTTTGGCAATTTCTGTTTACACTTTCCATTGTGTATTAATATGCATCTTTTTAAACCAATTCTACATTGTTATAGAGAAATGTTCCAAAGTGTTTAAGTATACCTCATACTGTGAAGAACTGTTAAGTTGTATAGCATTACTAGCCTGACATCGAGTGGTGGAGTCACGTAGTGTTGTGCCCCTGTTTGGGCTCTCAGTTGGTTTCTGGCTGTGGAGAAGTTTACATAGGGGAAACGATGTTGACTGCGGGGCAAAAAAATACATAAAGAGAAGAAACTTCATCTTTTGCAAAAGCCAGTGAACAATTTCAGGCAGAGTATATGCAGTAAGAGACTTACATTTTGCATGTTATCACTATTATAAAGTGTTAATCATATTTTTGTATGTACATTTTATAGCAATCATGGTTTATATTTATGCTATAAATAAGTACCAACCACAGTATTAAGGAAGCAATTATGCCAATCCACACAGCCACAGTGTTATAATTTTGAAAAGCTATAATACTAAATGTATTAATCTGCTAAATGGTACATTCATTCATGCCAATTCTTTCCACAACTTTTATAAAGCCAAATGCATTTGGCTTTATAAAAGTTGTGGAAAGAATTGGCATGGAGTCATACAGAATGGAAACAAGCCCTTTGGCCCATCATATGAGTCAGCCATTAAGTACTTATCTATACTTTTCCGATTTTCCAGCACTAGCGAAAATCTTCTATTTCATGGCAATTCAAGTGCTCATCTAAACATTTCTTAAATGTTTACCTACCTCCACCACCTTCTCAAGCAGTGCATTCCACATTTCAACCAACCTCTGGTTGAAAATTCCATCCACTGCCCACCCCCACCTAGTCCTCTCAATTTCGTACCCTTTACCTTAAACCTATACCCTCTGGTTATAGACACCTCCACAAGGGGAAAAGTTTCTTACTATCTACCCACCTATGCCCCTCGTAATTCCAGATACTTTCATCAGGTCCTCCCTCAGCCTTCTTTCCTCCAAATAAATTTAGCCTATTCAGTCTCTCCTCAATGCAGCAATGTTCCATCCCAGGCAACATCCTGCCAATCTCGTGTAACTTTTTTTTTACAAAACACATACAAGAGAAAGAGTTTAAGACACCTTAAGGTTGAAAAATATAAAGCATTCCTGAAGTTCATCACAAAGTTGCCAATGATCTGGTAATCCACTTGTGCAATTTCAACTGAAGGAACAATTTCTCATCTGATCAATTATTTTACTGATGATTTCTATTCTTTAAATTGGTAATACAAACAGCACCAACTCCTAGAGATTAGAAATCAGAAGCAGACTTGAATATAGACCTTAATACCTATATACCACCCACTCCACTCCCCCACCGCCAAAAACAAACAGTTCTAACATATTGCACATAAGTGATAAAGATTGTGACTGAAGCAGCCACATGGAATATTTCCAACCTCAAATAGGCTATGTCATGAGACTGACATCAATTTGTGCAAGGTACAAGATCCAATACTATTAAAACTTTAAAAAGGAACAATTGCTAAATTTAAAGTAATTCTTAACATTTAACAAAAGCCTAAAGCGCCCCAGGTTTTGATCAGGCTCTGAAACTTCAGATTTTGGAGACAACAGCAAATTGCTAAGATTCACTTTTGCATCAGTTGTATTTCAAATGAAAACTTTATAAAGAAAATATTTCAAGTGACCTGTCCGATACTTTCCATTATTGGCTGACAAATAAATCAACAAATTCACTTGGGCTTAAAAGCTATTCAAATGAATTCTAATTTGGTTTTACGAAGGCAAAAGCAACATTACAGAATACACTGCAACAAAGTTTTCACATAAACTTTGCAGATTATAGGGAAACACTAAAGAACACAAAATCTTAAAAAATATTCTGTGACTGTAAAGTCGAAATAAAAATGCAGATCCCAGCAAATTCAATTTTTTTTTAAACAGACTAAATACGACACTTGACTTTGTAATCATGACTGAGCTGGAACACACAGCTGATTTAACCCAAGACCTGGGACACCCTATTAACAGTGACGACAAAAAAGTTAAGACAGACTCGAAATACAGATCCTCCTTCTCTGTACCCTGCCAGACACAAAGAAAACTAAGCGACAAACTCTAAAACCTGTACATGTTAATGGAATGTGCAAGGGAAATGACAGCGATGACAGAGGACAGTCACGATGAGGGGAGAGTTAGGGTGGAATCCAAGAGAGAAGCCCGAGGAGGGCAGTGGAGGAAAACGAGTGTGTGTGTGTGTGTGTGTGTGTGTGTGTGTGTGTGTACATGTGAGAGAAGAAAGAGGATGAGTCCCATGGAGGAGTGAATATGTCTGGGGGGGGGGCATTGAGGAGGGAGGGGCAGAGGAATGGTAATATGGTGATGGGGAGGAGGAGTTGGGGAGGGATGGCGATTGGGGGGGATGGCGATCGGAGGGGGGAGGGGGGGATGGCGATCGGAGTGGGGAGGGGGGGATGGCGATCGGAGGGGGGAGGGGGGAGGGGGGGAGGGGGGGAGGGAGGGAGGGATGGCGATCGGAGGGGGGAGGGAGGGAGGGAGGGATGGCGATCGGAGGGGGGAGGGAGGGAGGGAGGGATGGCGATCGGAGGGGGGGGAGGGAGGGATGGCGATCGGAGGGGGGAGGGAGGGATGGCGATCGGAGGGGGGAGGGAGGGAGGGAGGGATGGCGATCGGAGGGGGGAGGGAGGGAGGGAGGGATGGCGATCGGAGGAGGGAGTGAGGGAGGGATGGCGATCGGAGGGGGGAGGGAGGGAGGGAGGGATGGCGATCGGAGGGGGGAGGGAGGGAGGGAGGGATGGCGATCGGAGGGGGGAGGGAGGGAGGGAGGGATGGCGATCGGAGGGGGGAGGGAGGGAATGATGGCGATCGGAGGGGGGAGGGAGGGATGGCGATTGGGTGTGGAGGATAAAGGCCGATCTGATTGGGGGTGGGGGGGGTTGGGGGAGGGTGGAGAAGGAATGCCGATCTGGTGAGGTGGGGGTGGGGGTGGAGGAGGATTGCCGATCGAGGGGGAGGGGGTGGAGGAATGCCAATCGGGGGGGGGGGGGTGGGGGGGAGGTGTTGATGCCGATCACGGTGGGGAGAAGAATGCCGATCGGGGGCGGGAGTAATGCCGAATGCCGATCGGGGGTGGGGGGCAGAGAAAGTGGAGGGGAAGTCGGGGTTAGAAGAGTAGTTCAGGGGGGCATGAAGTAAGATTGAGTTCGGAGCTTGGAGCGGAGATGGACGGGATCCGGAGCTATTGGAAAGCAGGGAACAGAAAGAATGTCTGGGCAGGCGGGGGAAATTACCCGGGGGAGGGGAGGGGAGGGGAGGGGAGGGGAGGGGAGGGGAGGGGAGGGGAGGGGTGGGGGGGGCGAAGAAGCTGAGCTGCGGGATGGGGTAGAGGTCACTTCAGAGAGTGCAGACAGGACGGGGAGCAGACCGCGAGCGGGGCGCGGACAGGAAAAGTTGACGACGTCCTGCCGGCGGGTCCGGCTCACCTCGCTCTCCTTCTCCACAGCCATTTTCTGCCAGGGGTCCACCAGCTGGGCGAGCGGCATCTTCCCGGAGAGCGGCGGCGGCGGCCCGGCGCACGGGGGGATCGAGCTCAGCGCAGCGGCTAGCAGGCGGCTCGAAAGCTGCCACCGGCCGCGCTCTCCGACGCCTCCGCGGCCTAGCTGGGCCTCGGCTCCCTCCCCGCGCGTTTCCGCTCCCGGGTGCCGGATCTCCAGCCGTCGCCTCCCTTCCCTTCCCCTCCCTTTCTCTCCTCGCTCGCCCGCCCGCCGGCCGCTTCCGCTCTCAATATGGCGTTCGCTCGCAGCACTACCTGTGCGCCAGAACGAGGCCGCCCCGCGTCACCCGGACGACAGCCCCCACCCCCCCCCCAACCCCAACTCCCCGAGGGGTGTGGCCGTTCTCGTCTGCCAATCATTACGGCCACCAGGTGAATCCAACACCAAGCGGAGGGAATGCGCATCTGCAGCCGGCATCCGGTACACCTGGCTCCCCGGCCCAACACACACAAAGCCTGGGTTTTGTCACCAGCGCACATCGTTCAAAGCAGCCGCCTGGAACGATCTGCCTAGATTCAACCAGATCTGTGGCAGCATACTGGGGGAAGCAAGGGAGGAAATTGCTGGGGCCTTGGCGGAGATCTTTGGATCCTCTTTAGCCATAGGCGAGGTACCAGAAGACTGGAGAGTAGCCAATGTTGTTCCTTTCTTTGAGAAGGGCAAAGGGACAAAACGGGAGATTATTCAAGGTTCTTAGGGAAAGGATATACTCGTATTTGGAAAGGTATGGACATTAGGGTTAGCAATGGGAGGAGGTCCTGCCTCACAAATTTGATTGAGCTTTTTGAGGAAGTGATGAAGATGACTGGTGAGGGTTGGGCAGTGTATGTTATCTACATGGACTTTAGTAAAACATTTGATACATTCCTCATAATAGGCTGGTCCAGAAAACTAAGTCACATGGGATCCACTGTCAGTTCGTAAATTGGATCCAAAATTGGCATTGTCAGAGAAAACAGGGTAGTGATTGAGGGGTGTTTTTCTGACCTGAGGTCTGTGACCAGTGGTGTTCTGCAAGGAGCACTGCTGGGACTTCGGTTGTTTGTTATATAGATTTGAATGAAAATGTAGGTAATCTGATTAGTAGGTCTTCAAGTGACACAAAAATTTACTGGAGTTCTGGATAACCAGGAAGGTTGTCAAAGGATACAGCAGGATATAGATCAGTTGGAAATTTGGGCAGAGAAATGACAGATGGAGTTTAACCCAGACAAGAGTGAGGTGATGCGTTTAGGGGGTTAAATGCAAGAGAAAAATATAAATGGCAGGACCTGTAGGAGCATTGATGTACAGAAGGATCTTGGGGTGTAAGTCCATTGTTCTTTGAAAGCAGCAACAAAAGTGGAAAGTGTATAGAATGCTTGCCTTCATTGGTAGAGGCATTGAGTATAAAAGTGGGATGTCACGTTGCAGCTGTATAAAGCTTTGGTTGGGCCACATATAGAGTCTTGTATGCAGTTCTGGTCACCATGCAATAGGAAGGATATGGAGGCTTTGGAGAGGATGCAGAAGAGGTTCATGAGGATGTTGCCTGGATTGCATTAGCTATAAACAGGTTGGACAAATTTGAATTGTTTTCTCTGGAGCAGCGGAGGCTGAGGGGTGACTTAATAGAAATAAAGGTAGTCCCCAGATTACATAAGGGTTCTGTTCCTGAGAAGCCTCCATTAGTTTTTTTTTCCATAAGTCAGAAACATCCATTTTCTATAGTAACCCAGATTGTATTGCTCTACATACACTTAGGGTGAACATTTGATTAAAGAATTATACTCACTCTACCATTAATTAAAGTAATGATATACTGTATCCAATATATCCAATGAATACCACAAAACATTTTTTAGTATTAATACTGTCTTGAAAAATTATTTAAAATTTACATGAGAATTTGTGTAAAGTTAGATTTCCGTCTCGGGTGTTCTGAAATCCCGAAAGCCCGTTTATAAAATTATGAGAGGCATAGACAAAGTAGAGTCATTTTCCAGTGAGAGGGGAAAAGTTTGAAGGAGATTTATGAGGCAAGTTTTCTTACACAAAGAGTGATAGGTGCCTGTAACATGCTGCCAGGTATGGTAGAAGCAGATATGATAACAATGTTATATGCATTTATATGAGCACACGAACAAGCAGGGAATAGAGGGATACATACCATGTGCAGGCAGATAGGATAAGTTTAGGTTGGTATCATGTTCGGCGCAGACATGGTGGGCCAAAGGGCTTGTTCCTGTGCTGTACTGTTCTATGGTCTAGAGCAATAACTCTTTACCAGATGTCTTTTTGAACGTGTGTTTGTTATATGTCAGTAATGTTTCTTTCTGCAGAGCACCAGGGTGTTCACATTGTAAAAGGCAGTTCATTCTCATATTCCTGCAGATTGATCTTATTGACCAATTTAGACCATTATCTTCACCCAAGCATTAAGAAAATTTGCCCTTTTTATGTCCAGAATATGAATCATAAAAGGTTGGTTTGCAGGTGCAACAGGTTACCAAGAAGGGAAATGGAATGTTGGCCTTCATTGCCAGAGGGATTGAATTTAAGAGCAGGGAGCTCGTGCTGCAACTGTATAGGGTACTGGTGAGGCCATACCTGGAGTACTGCATGCAATTCTGGTCTCCTTACTTGAGGAAAGATATACTGGCTTTGGCGGCGGTGCGGAGGAGGTTCACCAGGTTGATTCCAGAGATGAGGGGGTTAGCCTATGAGGAGAGATTGAATCACCTGGGACTATACTCGCTGGAATTCAGAAGAATGAGAGGGGACCTTACAGAAACATATAAAATCATGAAAGGACAGATAAGATAGAGGCAGGAAAGTTGTTTCCACTGGTAGGTGAGACTAGAACTAGTGGACATAGCCTCAAGATTCAGGGGAATAGACTTAGGATGAAGACGAAGAGGAACTGCTTTTCCCAGCGAGATGCTCTGTCCAGGGAAGCAGTAGAGGCTACCTCATTAAATATATTTAAGACACAGTTAGATAGATTTTTGCATAGTAGGGGAATTAAGGGTTATGGGAAAAAGGCAGGTAGGTGGAGCTGAGTCCACGGCCAGATCAGCCATGATCTTATTGAGGCTCATGGCTCGATGGGCCAGACGGCCTACTCCTGCTCCTATTTCTTATGTTCTTATATCCTGGAGATACTCAACAGATCAGGTAACTTCTCATAAGAAAGTAAGAAAACAAAGTAGGTCATTTGGTCCTATGAGACTGAACTGCCATTCATCAAGATCATTGCTGATCTTTGACCTCAACACAATTTCCCTGCATTATCCGCATATCATTTGATCCCTTAATATCCTGAAATTTATTAATCTCTGTTTTAAACTTACTTAGTGCCAGTGCCTTCACAGCCCTCCGAGGCAGTGGAAAAACTTCCAAGACCTTATGTGTTTTATCAAGATTAATGTTCTGACCTTCTAATTTTAGCTGACATATGCAGCCTTGCAGTATACACATCCTCTCCACAGCAACATACGACAAGCACACACACCCACAGAAATACAAACACACACACACACACACACACATTAATTTAACCCATGACAACATTCTTTCCCCTTTGTTTTGCAGAATGAGGTTGCAAGAAACTACCTCTTGGGAAACAGTAGGGGCCCCTTCCAATGCCAAAGACTCACCAGCCTGGAGAAGTTGCCCAACAATAGAAGAATCAGATGAGCACTACAGTATTGGAACATAGGAAGGCGTTTGTGAATCTATGTTGATATGCCTGGTATGTCTTGCCACACAGCCTGCAAGAGATGTCAAAATGTATAAAGAAGTCCTTCTGTAATCTCCCAGGACCTCTTGTGGATTTGGAAGCCGTGGGCACTTCACTATCAGCCAGCAGTGAGACTCCCATAGTTTCATGCCTGATGGTTTCTGAGTCATGGGGTGAAGCCAGCTGAAGTGTATCTGTCTCAGCAAGTTGCAGTCCATGCCAAACAGTGCATTCATAGATAGAAATTCATAGAGTTATATAGCACAGAAACAGGCCCTTTGGCCCAACTTGATCATGTTGACCAAAATGCCTATCTAAATTAATCCCATTTGCCTGCATTTGGCCCATACCCCTCTAAACCTTTCCTATCCATGTTTTTTTAAAAGTTGTATTGTACCAGCCTCTACCACCTCCTCTGGCAGCACACTGTATTTACACACCACCTGCTGTGTGGGAAAACTTGTTCCTCAGATCTCCTTTAAATCTTTCCCCTCTCACCTTAAATCTAGTTTTGGACTCCCTATCCTGGGAAAAAGACTGTGACTATCTGCCCCATCTATGCCCCTCATAATTTTGATAACCTCTAATAAGGCCACCCCTCAGCCTCCTTCACTCCAGGGAAAATAGTCCCAGCCTATCCAATTTCTCCCTGTACCCCTTGTGAATCTCTTCTGCACCCTCTCCAACTTAATCACATCCTTCCTTTAGCATGGTGACCAGAACTGCACACAATACCAAGTGCAGTTTAATCAATGCTTTGTACACGTTTTACATTGCTGAATGCATCTAGGAGCAGAGAGTTGCCACCTGGGAATAGACAGCTGCCATCAAGGAGCAGGCAGTTATGGTCAGTGAGTTGATTGCATGCTTTTGTGCAGACCTGGAGGTAATGCAAGCAATAGTGCAATATGGTTCACAGCAGAGTGATTGGATGCCCAGTCGTGGGATAATGCCAGCAGTATTGTCAACTAAAAAGTCCTGTCCTCTTTCAGGATGTTAGCATTTTTCTATAAACCACTGGTTCTCCAAATAAAACCCTTTTCAGCTATTGTAAACACCGAAAGGAAGGGGTGAAACCTAGTAAACCAACTTAAAGAGCTGCTTCTTAGTGAAACACAAAGTAACTAGTTCCCACGACTGTATAGTTTGTAAGTTTCCTTAGACTGAAATGGTCATAATATTATTTTTGTTGATATGTTTCCCACCATGATTTCAGGCTGTCACTTCTGTGAAATATACTGCTAGGATGATGAGAAAGGGCTCAGAAAGACGGAACACTAATTGGTTTAGTGGGTGTCGTGTGGGTCACTTTATCCTTTATGCTTTCTTATTTTATACTTATAATGACACAGAAGGAGGCCATTTGGCCCATCGGGTCCATGGCAGCATTTGAACAGCAATCCCATTAGCCCCTTTCCCCTTACTTACTTTCACACATGCCCATCGACTTCCCTATTATTCGTTTTTTTGGCTGTTAACCTACCAAAGGGATAAGTTACAGTAGCCATTTAGCAAGTTTTTGGGATGTGGGAGGAGACTGGAGCTTCCAGATGAAACCCATACAGTCACGACACAAGCATACAAACTCTGCAGACACCACCCAAGGTCAGGATTGAACCAGGTTGATGGAAATGCTACCCCACTGTGCTTTTTTTCTCAGTATTATTCAGTGGGCAGGTTGACAGTGGGCCTATGTTTGATTATGTTTAGTGTGATGCCCATCCTTTCGTATATTTAAGTGAATGGGTTGATGATGAATTGAAGCTCAACCTCCAAAAGCACATGTAACATATGTTGTCTGTGCACAGTAGCTTGATGACTGAGATTCAGGTGACCTTCAGCCTAGAGTAGGTGATGCAGGTTGAACAGTTTACCATTTGTCCTATAGATTAGCTCCACTCTAGTGGGAAGTTTTTTGGAGATGAGAAAGATGCTCCATATTCCCTTTAAGGGGAAATGATTTTAAACAGGACAAAATGTGCCTTTAATGAATACTGCCTGGATTTTTACATCTCTTTGATAAATGCTGATTTGGTTTAAAATCAGTGGATTACCGCAGAGATCAGTAATTTAATTATCAAATCAATAATGCATTAAATTCTAATGCCTTTAATATTGAGTCAATGTTCTATCTTTATGTTATACCGCAATACTATCACTACATGTCTTGGGATGTGGGAGGAAAACGGAGCATCTGGAGCATTACCATGCGATGACAGGGAGAATCCAAGGTCAAGATTGAACCTGGGTCACTAGAACTGTGAGGCAGCAGCTCCACTGGCTGCACTATTGTTCCGCCCTTACAGACCAACTTGGAGGTAAACTTGGTAAGTTTGGAGGCCAAGCACTAAGTTGGTTGTTGATTCTGTTGTTGTTGTTGTTGACCGAAGTTTGTTGAGAGAGTGGGCGATAGTGGTAGAAAAGATGTGCATAATTTTACAATTTGAAGTCACGATATTCTTCAAAGATGAGATCTGTAAGGAGATCCGTAAGACTCACCTGAACTCGCCACTTGTGATTCCAGTTTCTTACCAGCACTGGACTCTTACCAATAACAACAACTTCCATTTATATGCAGCCTTTAATAGGCAAAAATCCTCAGAGGCTCCACATGAGTGTTAAAGACAAAAACTGTCACATTGCCATCTAAGGAGATATTAAGGCAGACTAATAAAAGCTTTTTCGAAGATCTATATTTTAAGGACTGTCTAAAAGAAGGTAGAGAGAATAGGTAGGTTTACAGAAACATTCCTGAAGCTTAAGGACTTGGGAACTAAAAGCACAGAGACCTATGGTGGAGTTATTAAATTTGGACATGATTAAGCAGACTGAAATGGAGGAATGCAAATTTCTCAGTGTTAAATGACTGGAGGGAATTATAGAAATAAAGAAAGGTGGGTCCATGGAAAGATTTAGAAACAAGTATGAGAATTTTAAAATCATGGTATTACTTGACTGGGAATCTAAGTAACTCACTCACACAGATGCAATGATTGAAAGGAATTTGGCACAACTTAAGGCACAGGCAACAGAAGTTCAGAAGACTTCACTTATGGCAAGCAGGTTAAGAGAGACCAACTATTCTTGCCATTTTCAGTGAGGGACAATCAATTCCAGCCTTGCCAGGGCCACCAACACCTTGACCTATATAATCCAATGTATAAAGTCATAGAGCCATACAGCATGGAAACATGCCTTTCGGCTCACCAAGTTGGCACCAACCATCATCCACACATTCACACTAATCTCAAATTAATCCCATTTTATTCTCCCAACAATCCATCAGCTCCCCCAGATTTGACCACTCACCTGCTTACTAGGGGCTGTTTACAGGGCCAGTTAACTTACAAACCTGCACATCTTTGTGATGTGGGACGAAACTGGAGCACCTGGTGGAAACCCATGTGGTAAAAGGGAGAACGTGCAAACTCCACACAGACAGCATCCAAGGTCAGAATTAAATCTGAGTCACTGGAGCTATTAGGTAGTGGCTATACTAGCTGTGCCATTGTGCCGTCTATACAGGCCAACTTGGAGGTAAACTTGGTAAGTTTGGAGGCCAAGCACTAAGTTTGTACTTGACTTGCATGAGAGAATGGAAGATAGTGAAAACACTTAAAATATGTTTTCAAAGCCTCTTGAAAAAATGTAATATCTTCATTGACTCTTGTAAGTCCCTGGCTTGCAACTAGTCAAAATGAAGATGGAGCATCCAGAATGGAATTGAGAACTTTGAGTGTATTCATCACAGGGTTGAAATGTCTAATACCAGAGGGCATGCATTTGAGGTGAGAGGGGGTAAATTCGAAGGAGATGTACGGGGCAAGCTTTTTACACAGAGAGTGGTGGGTGCCTGGAATGCATTGCCAGGGGTGGTGGTGGAGGCAAATACAATAGAGGCATTCAAGAGGCTCTCAGACAGGCACCTGAATGTGCAGGAAATGGATGGATATGGACATTGTGTAGCCAGAAGGGATTAGTTTAGTTGGGCACTTGACTACTAATTTAATTAGTTTTACACAACATTGTGGGCCGAAGGACCTGTTTCTGTGCTGTACTGTTCTACGTTCTATACATCAGGAGCATGCAGAAACCAGCAAAAATAATAGAAGTAAACCACCTTCACTACTACCCACACATAGACCCTGCAAACACTTCCTACCCTCCCTGTGGCAGATTCTGCAGATCCTACATTGGATGGAGCAGCCACCTCAGAACACACAGAGTAGAAACAATAGGAAGAAGAACACCTCAGAACAATAGCAATTTATTTTGGTAGTACCATGCCACGTTGTTGCTATCACAGTCTTTACATCAGCAAATACATTAGGCACTTTATACAATAGATTATATTTTGAGGATTGCTGATGTTTGATTCAAAAGGATGAAATGTCAGATGAAGTATTTTCTGGTATATAGCAGTGAAAAATAGGATGCTGTTCTATCTATATGAAAACAACTGAAACAGGGTCCATTTTCTTTTTCATAATTTTTCATGATATTTACTATTTATATTTTTTCATCCTACCACTCCCTTTTCTGTAACACCAATTAATTCCTGTTACTCACTTTACTACTTAGTCAAATAAATTTTTATTTGCCCACTTTAATTTATACAATTTATTCTTTTATTTTAGTTGGGGGGGGGAAGACTTAAATGATTGCCTTACTTTTGGTCTCCAGGGTGTCTCTGGATCAGGTAAAATAATCAATGTAAATATTAGCATATAATGTAGGAACAGCAGCAAGGTAAGTGAGTTGGATGCATTGAATATTCACTGTTCTCAGCACATTTAAGATTGGTAGTTCTGATGAAATTCATTTAATGCCTTCCAGCAATTGTTATATTTCTGCAAATGCATAGGAGTTATCATCTTCCAATTGGCAATCTTCTGTCTCTTACGAACAGATTAAAATTGATTGTGTATTCATGTATCATCATGCACAATGCCCTTAAGCATTTTATAGCCATTGAAGCACGTCAAGGCATAGTTCCTTTCATACAGAAAATGAACAACCAATTTCCACACTGCAGAATCCTGGAAACAACAAAATAAGTGACCAGATAATCTATTTCCAATGTTGATTAAAAGACAAACATTAGTCAGGTTACAGCAGGAAATTCTCTTGTTCTTTAACAAATAATGACATGGAATATTTTACATGTAACCGAGAAGGCGAACTGGGCTTTTGATTCAAGGTCTCAACTGAAAGTCAGCACTTTTGATGGTGCAGCACTCTCTCTGTTCTGTACTAGGGACGATAGTCTAGATTCTCTGCTTTAGTCACCTGATGTGACATAATCTCTCACAAAGGGAATCTGATAGATAACTTTCACCCTCTAGGAGGACCTTGTTATTCTTCAGATAACTGAAGATTCAACAGTGTTAGAAAAGCAAACTGGATTTCAACCACAAACAACTTCTCTCCTGAGTTTTCTAAGCCAGACAAAGCACATTGTTTTAATTACAATTTTGATAACGCTGATCTGTGTCTGATATGACTATCCAGGTTTTTCTCTGTGCAAAAATTCTCTGCTACCTTCATCAGACAAAATCACATTATAGAAAAACAAAAACACACAGATGCTTGAAATCTGAAATAAAAACAAAATGCTGGAAATACTTAGCAGGTCAGGGTGCATCTATGGAGAGAGAAATAAAGTTAATGTTTCAGGTCAATGACCTCTCAGCAGTTCTGATGAATGATGATTTTGTCTAAGAGGATATACTTTGGCTTGGTGGTAGCTTCTTGCCTCTGAATTGAATCAGTGCAGGGCACAAACCCCACTCTAGCTAAGTCTTGGATTTTAAAGTTCTTGTTATAAACTCTGCATTGATATCTGATGTGCCTGGGTTACTCTCTTGCAAGGTAGGATTTTGGGAGCCCATTTAGAACTAATCACCCCAACAGGTATATAAAGATGGTTATGGTCTGTCATACTGTTGATCATTCGTAGATCCTATAATACTTCACCATTTTGTGCATATACATGACTTGATATTATGCAGTCTTAGCTATTATTCTCCTATATCGAAAACACACCACAATATTGAACATAGTAACTACCTTTGAGAAATTTGGAAACACTGCTAATCAGGATAATCTTTTCTGATTTTATATATCTCCAGTTGATAATTAGTTCATCTTATGAAGTAGTTGGAAATGGTTCACTGATCTGTGTAAAGGGTGAGACTTGATTTATAGCTGCACTTAACTCCCAGCTGAAGTCTGCATCATATTTCTCATTTGTGTTTCCAACTGACACTTTGTACCTTGTGTCACAGGCCATGGTCTTACTAATGGGAAACCATTGCTTTTGATATTGGGCTGAGGATGGGAGGGTGGGGAGAGGGTGCATGAGCTAGGATGAGATGGGATTTTGGGCTGACACTGTGAATTGACTGCACAGGCTGAGCTTACTGCAGTGTTGTCCAATACATGGCTAATTGATAAGATATCTTTATTAGTCACATGTATATTGAAACACACAGTGAAATGCATCTTTTGCGTATAGAGTGTTCTGGCGGCAGCCAGCAAGTGTCGCCACGCTTCCGTCGCCAACAATAGCATGCCCACAACTTCCTAACCCATATGTCTTTGGAATGTGGGAGGAAACCGGAGCACCCGGAGGAAACCCACGCAGACACGGGGAGGACGTACAAACTCCTTACAGACAGTGGCTGGAATTGAACCTGGGTCACTGGGCTGGCGCTGTAATAGCGTTACGCTAACCGCTACACTACTGTGCCTGCCCTTTGAGAACTTCAATAAGGCTGATGACATTTCTAAGAATTGATTATGTGAATAGATATTGTAGTTAGGCCAGTGTTCTCAAAACTCTTATTTGCATAGCATCTGTATGATAATATTTTCTGGGGATCTTTTGCAAAAATGGTAAGATAGGAAGAATAGTGTGAAAATTTCTTCATGATCACTGTGAATAGTTTACTTCTTAGGATACTGAACAGCGTTAGACGTTTGTCAGATAAATGTACCTGTGTTATGTCTGAGCTTTCTATTGATATGAGCAAAATATGGTGTTGGTCCAGTCACATTTGAAGCTCCTGAGAAGTCCTTATTGTTAAGCATTGGACTACAGGCTCAGGCTCGTTCTTTTAGGTCTGATGCGTCACAAACACATTCCTTGTATAATATGCTTCATGAGCTTTTCTTCCACAGACTGCAACCACATCTGCAGAAAGAGTTACTAACTACTTACATTAATGGGACTGTGCAACTTAAGGTTAAGATAGTTTGTGGCCAAAAATCCATAGATTGACCAAAAGTGTAGTATTCCTGTATGCCCTGAGAGAACCAAGGCCTTGCAAACACATTAGCTGTGAGGACAGAATGACAGAGAGACAGAAACATGTATCTGACCCTTGGGGGCTTTTTACTGTTCACATTTTCACAATATTGGTTATAATACACACTTTATGTTTGAATTCTATCCTCAGAAACCTTTTGAAATGCTAATCGTTAAGTATTATTGAGAGAATTAAAAACTCTTAGAAAGAATGATGAAGGACTTGTGTATTTACACATGGTATTTTGTGTCAACGTGGCGTTGGCTTGGTTTGAACAGAAGCAGGGATGTTTTTAAAGTTGTTATTTTCCCCACTTGGCATGTAACCTAATTGTGAGTATGTAATTTCATTGAGACTGTTACCCCACTTGTAACCTCATGGAAGTGAGAAGTATAATACCATTGTTACATTGAAATTGTTTCTACCTAGAACATAATCCAGAATTATGACTTTGTAACATTTAAAGATTGTATCAAACAATTAATACAGATACCAGGCAAGAGAGGGGAAGAGACCTGAAGTCCAGTTTGTGCAGACCAGAAGGGGAGGAGCAATGTGGAACAGTGTTACATCAAGGGGAAAGCAGCAATTATTGGAGGGTAAGACACAGCCACAAAGATACTGCAGTGAGAAAGGCTAACTGGGCAGTCACCAGAAGTTGTTCCTCACTGGATTATCAGCAGAATGACTGATAATCCAGTGAGGAACAACTTCTGGTGAGTATATGCAGGGATCAGCTCGTAGCATACAAGGGTAGAGAGAAAGGGAAGGGTACCCTGAAGTCAGTGGTTACATTAACATTATTGTAATCTCTCAATTTAAGCAAAGGTATTTCACTGCACAATAAACAATTTTTTTTGTCAATTACTAAAAATCCCCAGTCGGGACTTCTGCAATGACTGGCCTGTTGTAAATGCATGCAAACAGGAGACACCAGCCCAACATAACACCTTCACCCCAGCCATCCCTTACACCAGCTTACATTTCACATTAATTTATTAGTGACCCTATTTTGATATTACAATTTTAATAGCCATTTTTCTGTGTATCTCATTGCACTGACAATGCACACAGAATTTATTTTCAGACTTTGGGGGAGTTTTAACTTCCCCTTTCACAAACTGTTCCCCTCAAACTTCACCACATCCTTGTTGAGAATGTACATTTCCTCTAGAGAGAAACTTCCTTGAGAAGTAGATAGGAAGGGGAAAATATATCTTTGGATGATTTTCTCCCACAATGTCTCCCACAATGTTAGAGACATTAGAAAATAGTAGCAGGAGTGGGCCCCTCAGCCTTTCAGGACTGTCCCACCATTCAATATGATCATGGCTGATTTACCCCAGCCTTCATTTCCTTTTATGTGTCAGTTCCTCATGGCCCTCAATCCCTTGATCTTTCAAAGATTTATCTCCTTCCATTTATAGTCTCCCAATGATCTAGCCTCCACAACCAAACTGGGTGGAGAATTCCAGAGATTCACCACTCTCAGTGAGAAGTTCCTACACACCTCAGTTTTAAATGACTGCCTTCTAATTTTGTAACCATGTCCCCTCATTTGAGATTAACTCCTAATGGAAACATCTTGACATCTGTGCTTTTATGCTCCTAAGATCTTAGATAAAATCAACCTGCTTCTAAACTCCAAAAAATATATCTTTTTTTTAGATATTTGTGATAGGACAATTGGTTAGTTTAAACAAATTGGCCTCTTGATTTTTAGCAAATTAGTAGAAATGGCTCAATGGCTTTCTATCTATTTTTCATTGGTTTGAAAAGTCAGCTCAATTGCCCCATCTCAAGACCATAAGTGATGGACAACAAATGCTAGCCTTGCCAGTAATGAGCACATTATGGTAATCTTTATTTGGACAAGTTCCTTTAAGCGATGTTGTGATCTATTGTTACTGACAACACCCAGTGGTCAGATGATTGCACAAGATACAATGGCTTCGCATATAGACAGGCACATGGTGATAACTGCTCAGCTGTGAGTTTTGTTGTCAATTCATGTTTGAATGCATATCCTGTGAATGAATGAATAAATAAATAGCGACTAGATTCGAATTGTTATAAAATATTATTCAGAGATGTCCAAGATGGAAATTCACTTACATTTTTAATTTCATCAATGCTGCCAATAATGTGCACTGAATAAACAATTGAGCCGGGATGCCTTATGAAACTAATAAAAAGTACATATTTTTAGGTAACATCTTTCACAATATCAAAAATTTGGAATGAAGAGCTTACACTGTTGATGGTCACCATCTTGGTCATTGGGGAATTAAATCCACCGTCCTTATCTAAATGGACTTTCAAAGGATTACAAAGGCACTCCCATGGTTAAAACTTAACTACCGTCAAGCAAGCCACTCACAAGGGCAATAAATGCTGGCCTAGCCAGCAGCATCCTCATCCCACAAAAAAAATTGTTTTCTGATATTTGCTAAGGGATAAATATTGATTGGCCAAGGCACCAGAGAGAATTCCATTACTTGTCTACAATATCCTGCTATGTGATATTTTACAGCTACTCAAGAGAGGAGTTGCCTCTTTGTTTTTTTTTGCCTCATTTGAAAGATGCCACCTGACATGTGATCCCTCCCTCAGTACCAGACCAAAGTGTCAGGCTGGATAATAGGCTTGTGTCTCTGGAGACACAAGACTATGATGCTACCCAGTCAACATTATTTAATTACTAAGTGCGTAAAAGCTTGTGGAAAAGCTGGTGGTCGAGAAATTCTTTGGCAAGGTATCATATTTTTATGTGCTCTGTAAAATAATTTAATCCAAGACATAACCTCTTAGGGTGGCTGGTTTCAAAAATTTCTTCCTGATCCCATGACACATAAATGGATAGGAGCCATTTGGGATGCGCAAGTATTGTCAAGTGGTGCATGATCCATATTTTGACAGCATTTGCAAGAGATACATTTATACTTCCAAGGCTTGTGAATGGCATGGTCATTCTTAAACCTCCTGTTTGGTTGCTGGTGATCCTCAAGTCTGTTAGTTAAAATGGATCATTTTTTTCTGGTCTACAAGCAGGAGTCCAGGATGTTGATCCTCTCTTAAGTATGTCATGTGGTAAAAAATATTCACACAACTGACACTGTTATTTATGCTATCCACCAACACCTCCCAATAACACCTCCAATTCCCCCATCAGACTCTGGTTGTTGGGACATCTCCACAACTCTATCATAAGTCCGATCCTTAATGCCTTGACCATTGATGCTCTGACCTTCGCTCCCCCATTGCAACCCTTTAACGCCTTCCCTATCCCTTCAGTACGCTCTCAACACCTATTGCCCCCCTCCCCATTGTTAACCAAGGATCTATCTGCTTTTCTCTGCTTTGATGCAAATGTATTGAAAGCTTGGTTTGACAGAACTACATTGGCAGGGCACAAAACTGGTGCAGTACCATCCCCACCTCCCTAACCCCAAACAGTGCCAATTTAAGATGCCTTTGCCTGTGCTAAATGTTATTTGTTTTGATACAAACTGCTCGATTCAATGAGGAAAGGATGATAATAATCACAAAGACTCCTAAATCATGTTGCCATCTAAAACCATCCAACTTGAGTCTCCCACCAAGTTGGCAGTGGTCCTCAAATATGTTCCAGTTGGGTGGGGGGAGGCGGGGAGAAGAAAACTGGAAAGCAGGATAGACCAATTGTAGCCATGTGTGGTCCCCCAGTATGCTGTGGAGGCAAGAGAGGCACTTTTTATTTGGAGACATTGACTTGGCTGCAACAATAAAAGAAGGATTTGGTGGAACCAACTTTAGTGCTTGCTCATTTTAGAGCAGCATAATTTTAGGAAAATGTTTAAAACAGGGAATTGCAGAACAAAACATAGCCCAACACCTGTCAAAACACAAGAAAATTAGAGCAGGCATTGACCACCCAGTCTCTGAAAGCTGGAATGCCTAAAAAATCCTTTTAACTTCATATAAGGTCAAACAGATTTTAGGCCTCTTTATAGTACGGCAGAGCATTGAAAAATGTTTGCCCATATTTTTCACTGGAATGCAGAATCACAAGTATTTTTTCCCAGTCAATTGTAATAAAGCTGCTCTTTCACCTGAGCACAGACTGGTAGTAAAACCAAATTTATCAGTGTTCCTCAATTATTTCCTCAAAGGATACCCAAATGTTTGTTAAAATCTTATTCAAACATAGATCCAGGATGTACTTAAATCACTTATAAATAATTGAAAAATATTTACTCATGTGTAATTTTGCTGAGACCACATTGAATTGTCAGCATTTTATGGAGAAGCTGTGAAATATTGATGATGCCAATAGATCTCTTTTCAGAGCTTTGAATTTTAGCTGTCCACTTCAAAAAAAAGGCAAGATTGCAATTTTTTTTCTGCTTTGATTTTAATAACAACAGTAAATTTCATTTACAAGATGCTTTTATAAGAGATAGAATTTCTCAAAGCATTCAAAGGAGTGCAATCAGAACAAAACTGACACCACACGAAAGAAAGAATAGAGCTTGGTCAAAGAGGTAAAGCAGAAGAAAGAGCTGAGGTGATTCAAGGAAGGAAATCCAGGATTAGCATTTAAGTGGCTGAAACCAGCCTCCAATAGAAGAGCTAAAGGAATGAGATTAAACAGAACTATAGGACTGACAACTATCGGGGCCTGTTACAGAGATAGGGATGAGATGGGCTATTGAGAAATTTGAACACAAGATTAAGGTTTTTAAATTTGAAGCATTCCTGGGAAGCTATTTTTTGCACTCAAGTGCCAATATATATTTTGACCCTTACATTTTCATCAATATGGAAGAGATTTCTGCAAACATCTTCAAAAATATGGAGCCGAGCATCAGACTAGAGGCAGCAGTAACATGCAATACTTTTTAATTTAGTCATTCACAGGATGTGCACATCATTGGCAATGTCAGCATTTACTGAACACCACAACTGTCCTTTAATCGAGGAGGTGGTTAAAAGTCAATCTCATGGAGAGCCTGGGGTCACATATCGGCCAGACTGAAGGGCATTAATGAACCAGATGGGATTTTGCAACATTCCAGCAGCTTCACAGTCACGATCACTGACAATAGCTATTGTTCCATATTTATTTTGTTATTTGAATTTAATTTTCCAGCTGCCACGGTGGGATTCAAATGGATCAATGATCCAGAGCTCTGACTGCTAGTTCAGTAACTTCACCAATGCACTCCCATATCCCAATAGGGCAGTGGGGGGAAGGCACTGACCTACAAACCCGTTGCCATAGCTACTAGTACTCCAGTGACCCTTACTGGAGCGACTGAGAGGCACCAATTTATAGACCCATTTAATGTCATTAGTACTCTTCTAATTTCATACTGAACAAGCCATAGAGTGAGCAGTGCAGCAGCATGATCGGTACCTTCCAGTGGAGAGCCAGGGAAGTCCACAAAGGTCCCTTTTTCACAGGTTTTGGAAGAGCACGACTGCATTATCAGACTCCACAGCTTAAGGAGGTCATACACTACACGTGCTCTCCTATCTTTCCACCAAAACAATATCTTGGCACTGATTTCTAAAATTAGTCAAGTACATTTGTTTAATGCATTCTTATATATTCAGTTGCCTTCTGCTTGACATCAACGAAAAGAAAGACTGGCAGGTGTTTGACTGTCTGAGCTGAACATATGGTGGGTGCTATAATGAATGACTGTTCTGACAACGTGGCTGACATTTGTTTGATTAAATTACTGATCTACAATAAAACATGACCAAGAGGTGTTTGATGAATCACCAATGACCATTGAGCTTGGTTTTCAGCTCTCTCCTGTATGTACAGAAGGAACATACTTCAGTTTTCAAAAAAACACTTTGCAGAAATTGTTGCTTGCTGTCTCTTGATATGGCACATTTATAAATCACATCAAGTACACTGTTGGTTTCAGATGACGTCTTAGTGACGAAGAGGGACAGATGGCTGTTCATGGATTTCTTCACCTCAGTCCAAAGTGATTTAACAGCAATGGTTTTGAAAGAATAGTATTCACAGTTGCCGATTTAACAAATTAGACCGCAATCAGTGAGGATAGGCAGCAATACCTCCGGCACGATTATTCTCAAAACTGGTGCCCCACAAGGCTGCGTCCTCAGCCCTCTACTCTACTCCCTATACACTCACAACTGTGTGGCCAGATTCTGCTCCAACTCCATCTACAAGTTTGCAGATGATACCACCGTTGTAGGCCGTATCTCAAACAGCGATGAGGCAGAGTACAGGAAGGAGATAGAGAGCTTAGTGGAATGGTGTCATGACAACAACCTTTCCCTCAATGTCAACAAAAGAGCTGGTCACTGACTTCAGGAAAGGGGGCGGTGTACATGCACCTGTCTACATCAATGGTGCTGAGGTTGAGAGGGTTGAGAGCTTCAAGTTCCTGGGAGTGAACATCGCAAACAACCTGTCCTGGTCAAATCACGTAGATGCCACGGCCAAGAAACCTCACCAGCACCTCTACTTCCTCAGGAGGCTAAAGAAATTTGGTTTGTCCCCTTTGACTCTCACCAACTTTTACCGATGCACCATAGAAAGCATCCTATCTGGATGTATCACGGCTTGGTATGGCAACTGCTCTGCCCAAGACTGCAAGAGGCTGCAGACAGTTGTGGACACAGCCCTGCGCATCACGGACACCAGCCTCCCCTCCTTGGACTCTGTCTTTACCTCTCGTTATCTTGGTGTAGCAGCCAGCATAATCAAAGACCCCACCCACCCGTGACATTCTCTCTTCTCTCCTCTTCCATCGGGTAGAAGATACAGGAGCCTGAGGGCATGTACCACCAGACTTAAGGACAGCTTCTACTCCACTGTGATAAGACTATTGAACGGTTCCCTTATAAAATGAGATGGACTATGACCTCACGATCTACCTTGTTGTGACCTTGCACCTTATTGCACTGCACTTTCTCTGTAGCTGTGACACTTTATACTGTTATTGTCTTTTACCTGTACTACATCAATGGACTCTGTACTAACTCAATGTAACTGCATTGTGTAATGAATTGACCCGTACGATTGGTTTGTAAGACAAGCTTTTCACTGTACCTCAGTACAAGTGACAATAATAAACCAATACCAATACCATATTACTTAACGCCGCAATCATTCATTTATTAGAATTCCCAAGTAATATGGAACACTATGCCAATTATGAATTATTCTGCAGTCTTTGACCATGTTGAGTTCAATTACATCACCTTTCCTTCAATTCTACCATCTCCTTTAAGAATTCCTGAATCACGTAATGGTAACAACACAAGAGAAGACCATTCAGCCCACTGAGTCTATGCCAACACCATGCAAGTGCAAGCCGGCTAGTTCCACTCTCCCACACTTCCCCCACGGCTCTGTAAGTTCCTTCCTTTCAGGTACTTATCTTCCTTCATTTTGAATAGACAGTTGAGTCTACCTCCACTGCTCCTCCTGGCAGTGCATTGAAGACTGAACTACTCCCAGTATAAAAGTGTCTTCCTCATGATCCATTTGGTTCTTTTGCCAATCACCTTCATTGTAAGTTCCCTATTCCTTGACTCTTTTTTCAATGGGAATAGTTTCTCCTTATCTACTCTGGTTCTACCCTTCATGAACGTAAGTACCTTTATCAGATGTCCTTGCAACCTCTTCTGTTCCAAGAACAACTCCAGCTTCCCCAGTGTTTCTTCACCCTTGCCGTCATCTAGTAAACCTCTTCTGCACGTCGCTAAAGCCTATATATCATTCCTAAAGTATGGCACCCAAAATTGGACACAATACTGCAGTTATGGCTGAACCAATGATTTATAAGGGTTCATCAGCACCTTGCTCTGTGCCTCTATTTATAAAACCCAATATCTCATGTGCTTCTTTAACCACATTCTTAACCTGCTCTGCCACTTTCAATAAACTATGCATGTATATCCGCAGATCCCTTTGTTCTTTATCCCTTTTAGAACTATGACCTCCAATTTATATTGCCACTTCTTACTGTTTCTACCAAAATTTAACACTGTGTATTTGTCAGCATTAAATTTCATCCACTATCCTGTCTATATGTCCATGAAATCTATTACTATCCTTCTCAAACTCACTATGTTTCAAAGTTCGTCACATTAGAAAATTCGGTAGTTATGCACCCAAGTTTAAATCGTTAACAAATATTAAGTGGTTCTAGTGCTGACCAGTTCAAAAACCAATCTTCTACTTCTACACTCTGCTTTCTGTCACTTAGCTAGTCTTCTATCCATGCTGCTACAACCCTTTATTCCACGGGCTTCACTGGTGATGACAAGCCTTTTATGTGGCACCTTATCAAACAAGTCCATATACGTGGAGAACGAGAGACTGCAGATGCTATAATGTGGAGCAAAAGACAAACTGCTGGAGGAACTCAGTGGATCAGGCAACATCTGTGGAGGTAAAGGGATGGTCAACGTTTTGGTTTGAGACCCTGCAATCAGTCCTGATGCAGAGCTTCGGCCCAAAACCTCAACCTGAAACATCAACCATCCCTCTACCTCCACAAATGTTGCTTGACCTGCTGCTTTGAACAAATGAATAATAGTTGCACTTTTCCAGTGCCCAGGCACCACCTCTGAATCCATAGGTGTTTGGAAGATTATGGTTAAGACCTTTGCAGTTTCTTTCCTCACTTGCCTCAGCAAACTACTGAACCATAATTTGGGCCAGGTGATTTATCCAGTTTAAATGCAACAAGGCTTTTTAATACCTTCACTTTATCAATTATTAACCCATCCAGCATCTCAACAACATCTTCTTTTGCTGGGACTCCAGCAGCATCTTCTTCCTCAGTAAAAACTGATGTAAAGTCCATGTTTAGTATATGAAAATCAAAGAAAAACTGTGGATAGTGGGACTTTGGAAATCCTTCCATAGATGCCGCCTGACCTGCTGAGTGTTTCCAGCTTTTGCTGTTTTTATTACTCATTTAGTATTTCAGTCATACCCTCTACCACCATGAAGAGATTTCTTATTTGGTCTCATTGGTATCACCTGTCTTACAAGCTTGTGGACATGCATAGAGAATATTTTTACATTGCCTTTAATATTTGCAGTCTGTCTTTTCTCATTCTCTTTCTTTGTCTCTGTTATTTCCTTCTCATTTCCCCTCTGAACTTTCTGAATCAACCTGGCTTGTGTTAACAACTTGGCATTTGTCATACCATCTTTTTCTCTTCTCAAGCCTTCCTTTCTGCTGACTTTTGCATATCATAGCAATTAATAGAACACAAATATTATTTTGCTGCAACTTTGTTTGTCTTGTTCACATTCCAGGCACAATTTTTTGAAGTTCATTCCACAATTTAGGTGGAGCTTTATATGAGAAATAGGACCAGTAGTAGGCCCTTTGACAATTTGAGCCTTCTCTACTATTCATCAGAATGATGGCTGATCTTCTATCTCAACATCTTTTTCTTGCACTATCCTCATATCTTTTATTAACATCCAGAAATATATAGATTTTTTTTTGAATGAGCTCAGTGACAGCCTACACAGCGCCATGCAGTTGAGACTTTGAAAGATTCCCCAGCTTATGAGTGAACAAATTTCTCCTCATTATGGTAGTAAATAGGCTACTCATTCTGAGACTGTGATTCCCGGCCCTAGACTTCTCACCAGGGCAAATGTCCTTCCTTCATCCAGCCTGTCAAGACCCATAAGGATTTTATAAGTTTCAATGAAATTATCTAGAGAATACAGGGCTAACCTACTCAATTTCTCCTCAAACTGCCAAGATATTTGGACCAATGAACTG
The DNA here is from genome assembly GCF_009764475.1 of Pristis pectinata. NCBI lineage: Eukaryota > Metazoa > Chordata > Chondrichthyes > Rhinopristiformes > Pristidae > Pristis > Pristis pectinata. The sequence goes on along the minus strand of NC_067408.1, from coordinate 68,676,067 downwards.
AAATCAAGGCAATGAAGGATTCCAAGGCAACATTTGACCAAGTATGGCATCAATGTACCCTGTTAAAACTGACGGCAATAGACATCAAAGAGAAAACCTCTGATAAATGGAGCCATGCCTCACACAAAGAAGATGGTCATGGTTGTCAGAGGTCAATCATTCCACCTCCAAAACATCACTGCAGGAGTTCCTCAGGACAATACCCAATCATTTTCAGCTGCTTCAGCAACCTTCTTCCTTCTACCATAGCACCATGCTGATGAATGTACAATGTTTAATTATATTCGCAAATCCTCAGCAAATGCAGACCTTGAGAACATTGAGGCATGGGCTGATAAGTGGCAAATAACATTTGTGCAACAAAATTGCAAGGCATTAACCATCCCCAACAAAAGGAAGTCTAATCACCTACCCTTGACATTCAATTACTTTGCTGTCACTAAGACCCTCACTGTCAATACGTTGGAAGTTACCATTGGACCAGAAAGTCAACTGGACCAGCCATCTAAATACCATGGCCACATGAAGAGCAAGTGACCCATCTCCTGACACCCCATCGTCTTTCCACCATCTGCAAGGTACAAGTCAGGGATGTAATGTGATGGTCACCAACTTATCTGTGGGAGTGCATGCCAACAACTCTCAAGAAGTCCAACACCTTCCAGGACAAAGCAGTTCACTTGATTGGCCCACCCATTAACCACCCTAAACTTTCACTCCCCCACATGCACACAGTGTCTGCAGTGTGTACCATTTACAAATGCACTGCAGTTACTCACCCAGGTTACTCCTATAGCACCTGCTTAAACTGTGAATTTTACCACCAAGAGAAACAAGAGTTGCAGATGAATGGGAACACCACCATATGCAGGTTTCCCTCCAAGCTGCACACAATCCTGACTTTGAAGTATCTTACTTGTCCTTCACCATCACTGAGTAGAAACTCTGAAACTCCCTCCCTGCAAGTATTGTTGGAGTACCTTCACCAGAAGACATGCAGCAGTTTGAAAAAAACAACTCACCACTACTTCAAGGGTAATTGGAGATGTGTAATAAATACTGAATTTGCCAGTGACACCCAGGTACTGAAAATGAATTAAAAAATATCTCAATCTGTCACCATTTACAAAATATTCTGCACCAAAGTGAATGATCTCACATTTTTTCACGTTATATTCCTTCTGCCTACTCACTTGTATTTACCCTCTTGAATGCTCTTTACATCTTCCTCACTACTCACAATTCCACTAGTTTAGTATCATTAACAATCAAGGAAATATGACATTTGGTTCCTTCAGCAAAATCGTTGATATAGATTCTGAAAAGCTGGTGTCCAAACACCAATCCTTGTACTATGTCACTGGTTACTGTAAGCCAACTTGGGAAAGAGCCAGTTGTTTGCACTCTTTGCTTTCTGTCTGTTAACCAACTCTTAATCCACGCCAGTGCATTGCCCATAATTCCACATATTCTAACCTTGTTGACCAACCTTCTGAACATCTAAATACACAACATCCACTGTTTCCTCCTTATCTACTCTGGTAATCATATTCTTAAAGAACTCCAATAGATTAATCAAACAAGATTTTCTTTTCATAAATCTATACTGATTCTGCGCAGTCCTATTACTTCTTTCCTCGGTATTCTATTGTTAGATCATTCATTATACATTCTATACATTTATACATACATAACACATATTCCCTACTACTGACAGGTCGGTGGTTCTCTTTTCTCTCTCCCTTCTTTTCTGAATAGTGGAATCTCCATTTGCAACCCTCCAATCTGCAGGAACCATTCCAGAATGTCTAAATTTTGGAACATGTTAACAAATGCATTCACTAGTTCCGACACCAACTCTTTTAAAATTGTGAGATGTAGGTCATCAGTTTCTTGCTATTTATCTGCCTTCACTCTCATCAACTTCTCTACTGCTATACTTTTACTAATACTACTTATAATCAGTTCCTCAATCTTGTTAAATGTTTGTTTCTTGAATATTTTTGGCAGGATTTTGTGTCTTCCAGAAAAAACAGATGCTAAGTATTATTTAATTTCCCTTTCATTTCCTTATTTCCCATTATATATTCTCCAGTCTCTGTCTGTAAGGGACCCACATTTGCATGAGGTATAAAAGAGAAACTTCTCTCATCCCCAGTGACTGACATCCTTGACCATAATACAATTCTCTGAAAAGAAGACCAGCAAGATATAAACAGGATGAAATTCTACTCTAAACATCTGCAAAAGAAAGGTTTGATGAAAGATCATTGACCTGAGATTTAAATTCCCATATTATTTGGGATTGGTTTGCTCTTAACTGTCTTCTCAATTCCGAGATAATTAAGGGTGGACAATAAATGCCAGTGACAGGTATCATCAACATCCTCATACTGTGGAGAAATAATTTTTTCAAAACGACACAATGTTCTTAAATCATGCATGAGAAGAAATTAATAACTCTTATTCTTATTTGAGAGAATGCAAAATTACTTCCTTTAGTATGTGAATCCACATTAGGGGGTGATCTTAAAATTATGGTTCACCATTCAGGAGTGAAATTAGAAAGCAATTTTTCACACATCAAGTGCTGGCCATCAACTGAAGTGGTCAAAATTCAGACTGATGCACTTTTGAAGGCTAAGGTTACCAAAGTGTAAACAAGTGAGTTCTTAATGTTAATGAAGCCTGTTGAAGATTGTACATACTGATATACATGAGCCATGAAGAGATTAAACATGGTGTATGCGGTTATTCAAGGGCTGCTCACAGACTGCCTATGAAAGTTCTTTACACATGGTTGCAGCCCAGAGAGCGGTTGGTCACACAACACAGTCCAAGGGGGTGACAGCCTTAAAGCAAACATATTGTTTGCAACTAATATTATATATTCTATACAAGGAATATGAAGCGAACATTGGCAGATGAAGTGAGGAACAATTAGCCGTAGTTTAACTGAAAGGCTGAATGGTAAATGCTTGTTGTCATGTCTCTCAGAGTATCATTCATACAAAGCAGAAATAGTATTCTGTAGCCTTTTACCTGTTGACTGAGAGATCATTGAGTTTACTTCTAGATGATATCATATACTTAAGCTTTTGTCTTTATATGTGGCAGGAAGTTTATATGTTCTGATTCCGGTATTGTCACACACATTTCCCTATACTGGAGCAGTGATTACACATACACAGATATTTTGCAAGCTGTAGCCACTGAGATGTCCTAAGATTGTGAAATTTTCTTTATAAATACATGCCTGTCCTTTACATATTGTGTGTGGTATGAAAATGCATGAAAAATAAATATCTGCATAATATTTTGAAATTTTCAGAATTATTTCATACTGAAAAATATTCTCAACTTATTTGTCTCAGGTCTTTATTTGCTTAGCTTATATTATTTTAGAATAATTGTCTTTCTTTCTAGATAGTCTGTAATCAAGACAAGGCTCAAGCAATGTTGGATGGTGATGGCAAGTCACAGAAGCAGCATGGAGTTTCATTGTATGAGGAATTGATAGAGCTCATGTCCCTCATGTGGTGAGTTTTACACACAGGCAAAAAGCAAACTTGCACGATAAATTAGTGAGTAAGATTAGCAATTCTGAGAAACAGGCAGCGCACTTTCTGTATCTCTCTGAGAATAAGATATTCTATAAGCACATCAAATTAACAAAGCAAATAGTTCTAATTTACTTGTTGGTTATGTGAAGTGAAAGAAGGGCGAGTTAACAAGTTAATTACAGCAAACAATTAGATCCCCACAATAAACCACAAGCAAGCAGGGTGACACGTGGCCTTTGTATAGCATTGTAAGTGGAAATGAGGATCACTGATGTGATTATTAACACCCAGTGACATCTAAAATAACAGACAGGCATTGTTGTGGAAACACTGCATCCCCAAATACTAACTCAGTTGTACACAAGTACAAAAAAATTGTAAGTGTTGCTCTTGCTGGTTTGTCAGCTGTATGATCCCTCTATTATTAGATAGGCACACCAACTGTTAAGCTGTTGGTATATGTTAAACCCCTTAATATTTCCTCTCTTACTATGTTTATCCGATCCAATGTTACACACTCTTCATCCTCAACTATAACATTAACATAGTCTGACTCTTTCGTGAAGGCGGCTGTTAAGTATTCATAAATGCTCCATGTCGATGCACAGACTATTTTCATGGTCTCTAATAAACCTCACTCTTTCCTTTGTTATCTTCTCAATCTTCATGTACTTATAAAGCATCTCTGAATTTTCTTTTATTCTATTTTCCAGTATTTTTAAATACTCTCTCTTTGCTTTCCTAATTTCTCTTTTAATGTCACCCTGCACTTTCTATACTTGGTATCAGATGCAAGCTTCCTTTTTTGCCTTCTCTTACCCACTATGAAATCTGTCATCCAGGGGGCTCTAGATATGGTAATCCCATCCCTTTCTTTGTGGGAATATGTTTATCCCGAACTTCTCAAATCTCCTTCTTGGATGCCTTTTATTACTCATCTTCAAGTAGATAGCTGTTTCCACTCCAACCTTACTAAAATGGCTGTGATCCACAGAATTTAAGAACTCTTCTCCCTCTATATCTTCAACATTAGCTGCATCCCTGTTAATATTAGGATAATTGCAAGTCCCCACTACTAGTGCTCTGTAGTGGCTGCTACCGCGATGCGAAATTAAGACACTAGTCGATGAGTTGCAGAACAAAACTGATTTATTTTCCCGCCTTGCGTGGGCCTTTTAAGAGAAACGGTTCCCGCCCACTGAAAACGGAAATGACATATGCGTTACGTCATCAAACCTTTCCCGCGTGCGGGTTCTCCCCATCGCTCGGGGAAGATGAAGGCCCGGTGCCATCTTGGGCCTCGCCACTCCGACAACGCGTGACCCGACCGCCAAGCCGGTTCGCTTGCTCGGATGGTGAGTCGCTACACAACACCCCCCCCCCCAACAGAACCGGCAATACAGTCCCCAAGGTTCGCAGGCTGTGCTAGCCATTGCTTAGGAGGTCAGCCTCTGAGTCGCGGTGTTGGGACCTCGACAGGTTGTTGTAGATCTAAATGGGCCAGTCTGAGGCAGTCCGTTGTGAAGACTTCTTCCTTGCCCCCAATGTCCGAAACAAAGGTAGACTCATTATTCCTGATGACCCGGAACGGCTCCTCGTATGGTCGTTGCAACGGTGTCCGGGGTGTGCCCCTGTGAACGAAAACGAACTTACAGTCTCATAGTTCCTTGGGCTCACAGGATGGGGCTGGACCATGCCGCAAAGTGGGTATCGGTGCCAAGCTGCCAAGCCTCTCGCGCAGTCTTTCCAGGACTGCCGCGGGTTGTTCCTCTTGCCCCCAAAGGGCGGGTATGAACTCCCCCGGGACAACCAGGGGCGCACCGTACACGACTTCAGCTGATGAAGCGTGGAGATCTTCCTTGGGGGCAGTGCATATGCCGAGCAGGACCCAAGGCAGTTCGTCAACCCAGTTAGGACCTTTCAGGCGGGCCATCAGGGCTGATTTCAGACGGTGGTGGAAACATTCTACCAACCCGCTTGAGTGAGGGTGGTAGGCCGTGGTGGTGTGCAGCTGCGTCCCTTGCATGTTCGCTAATGCAGACCATAGGCTGGAGGTAAACTGGGCGCTCCTGTCTGAAGTGATGTGGGCCGGAACACCAAAACGCGAGATCCAAGTTGTGAGCAGTGCCCGGGCGCAGGAATCAGTTGTGATATCTGAGAGAGGGGTTGCCTCTGGCCTCCTCGTGAACCGGTCCATGATGGTAAGGAGGTACCGGGCTCCTCTTGAAACTGGCAGGGGACCAACGAGGTCGACGTGGATGTGGTCGACCTTCTACGGATAGGCTCGAACTGCTGTGGCGGGACCTTGGTGTGTCATTGGATTTTTGATGTCTGGCAGTGTGGGCAAGTCCTGTCCCACTCACTGACCTGTTTGCGCAGGCCGTGCTAGACGAACTTGCTGGCGACCAGTCGGACAGTTGATCTGACGGATGGGTGCACCAACCCATGTACCAAGTCGAAAACGTGTTTCCGCCAGGCTGCTGGAACTATAGGGCGGGGCTGACCTGTTGCGACGTCGCAAAGGAGGGTCTGCTGACCAGGACCAACTAAGAAATCTTGGAGCTGCAGGCCCGAGACTGCGGTTCTGGAGCTAGGCAGCTTGTCGTCAGCTCGCTGTGCGTAAGCCAGGGCCGCGTAGTCTACACCCAGGGATAGGCTGTGGATGGTCGGTCTGGGAAGCGTGTCAGCAACGACATTGTCCTTTCCAGAGACATGTTGGATGTCCGTTGTGAATTCGGAAATGTAGGACAAATATCACTGCTGACGAGCTGACCAGGGATCGGAGAACTTGGAGAAGGCGAAAGACAAAGGCTTATGGTCGGTGAAAGGCCTGCCTTCTAAAAAGTACCGGAAATGCTGGACCTCTAGGTACAGCGCTAGAAGTTCCCAATCAAAAGTGCTGTATTTCAGTTCGGGTGGTCTAAGGTGCCTGCTGAAAAACGCCAAGGGTTGCCAACGGCCTTCGATTAGTTGTTCTAGTACCCCACTGACTGCGGTGTTGGATGCGTCCACCATGAGGGCGGTTCGTACATCTGTCCTAGGGTGTACCAGCATCATGGTATCTGCCAGGGCGTCCTTGGTCTTAACGAAGGCAGCCGTGGCCTCGTCGTTCCAGGCGATGTCCTTACCCTTGCCAGACATCATTGAGAACAAAGGGCGCATGATACGGGCTGCTGCAGGGATGAACCGATGGTAAAAGTTGACCATCCCCAGGAATTCTTGCAGGCCTTTGATCGTGTTGGGACGGGCAAAATGGCGGATAGCGTCTACCTTGGCGAGTACGGGTGTTGCTCCTTCGCTGGTGATTCCGTGGCCGAGGAAATCAATAGAGTCGAGTCCGAATTGGCACTTGGCCGGGTTGAAAGTGAGGCCGAAATCACTGAGACGGGAGTACAGTTGGCGGAGGTGGGAAAGGTGTTCTTGGCAGTCACAGCTGGCGTATGTCATCTAAATAAATGAACACGAAGTCCAGGTCGCGGCCTACCACGTCCATCAGCCGCTGGACAGTCTGCGCGGCATTCTTAAGGCCAAACGGCATTCGAAGGAATTCGAAGAGGCTGAATGGAGTGATGAGCACAGTTTTGGGGACGTCGTCAGGGTGGAACGGGATTTGGTGGTATCCCTGGACAAGGTCCACCTTGGAGAAGATGTGGGCCCTGTGTAGGTTCGCCACGAAGTCCTGCATGTGAAGGATGGGGTAGCGGTCTGGGGTGGTGGCGTCATTCAGCCTGTGGTAGTCGCCGTAGGGCCTCCACCCGCCGGTGGCTTTGGGGACCATGTGCAGGGGGGAGGCCCAGGTGCTGTCTGACCTGTGAACGATCCCCAGCTCCGCCATGCGGTGGAATTCTTCCTTTGCCAGGCGGAGCTCGTCTGGAGGTAGTTGTCGTGCTCGGGCATGAAGGGGTGGCCCTGTGGTGCCACGCCCCATGTTTGGGCATTGAATTTGTAAACTAAGGTGCCAAAACTGATGGGAACTCAGCTAGGAGCTTGGTGAACTTGTTGCCAGGCGCGGGGCTGGTAGGCTGGCTTCTCCCAGGGAGTAGGTTTGGAAAGTTCTGGAGTGCACTAGCTGCTTCCCTCGCTGGTCGACTAACAGGCTGTGGACCCGAAGGAAACCAGCTCCCAGGAGTGGCTGGGCGACGGCGGCAAGGGTAAAGTTCCAGGTAAAATGGCTGTCGCCGAATTGTAATTGAACTGTACGGGTACCAAAAGTTCGTATCATTGTGCCTTTTGTGGCTTTGTGTACGGGACCCTGTTGCCTGCTACGAGTGTCGTGGCTGGTCGGGGGCAAAACACTGACCTCTGCTCCAGTATTGACAAGGAAATGACGCCTGGACTGCTTGTCCCAAACGAATAGGAGGCTGTGTTGGTGGCCAGCCGCCGTAGCCATCAGCGGTGGCCGGCCCTGGCCTTTCCCTGAAACTTGCAGGGTGGGCGGCATCGACGGGCCTCCGCACCCCACCTCTGATGGTAGAAACACAACTGGTTGCTAGTGTCATCGTCTGTGTTTCTGGGGTGTAGTCGCTCGGTTGCTGGGACTGGTTTAGGTAGGCGTTGGGCACACGGTCTGGCGATTTGGCCGACGGACGACCCGCTCTCGCGTTTGGCCTTCCACAGGACATCTGCCCGGGCGGCTACCTCACGTGGGTTGCTGAAATCGGCGTCAGCCAACAGCAGGTAAATGCCATCAGGTAGTTGTTCGAGGAAGGCCTGCTCGAACATCAGGCAGGGCTTGTGTCCCTCAGCCAAGGCCAACATCTCATTCATCAGGGCCGATGGAGATCTGTCCACCAGGCCGTCGATATGAAGCAGGTGGGCAGCACGTTCGCGATGGGAGAGACCAAAGGTCCGAATAAGAAGGTCTTTGAAAGCCGGGTACTTGCCTTCCTCCGGAGGAGACTGGATGAAGTGTCCGACCTGGGCAGCTGTCTCTTGGTCCAGGGAGCTGACCACGTGGTAGTACCGTGTGGAGTCGGAGGTGATCTGCAGAAGTTGGAATTGTGCTTCGGCCTGGTCAAACCGAAGCATCCAAAAGGTGGGCAGATTGAGTGCCACTGCATTGGCTGCTGCGTTGTCATCCATTGTGTGAGTCCAAAATCCGTTTGGACCGTCGGGGTCACCAATGTAGCGGCTGCTACTGTGATGCGAAAGTAAGACACTAGTCGATGAGTTGCAGAACAAAGCTGATTTATTTTCCCGCCTTGCATGGGCCTTTTAAGAGGAACAGTTCCCGCCCACCAAAAACGGAAATGATGTATGCGCTACGTCATCAAACCCTTACCGCGCGCGGGTTCTCCCCGTTGCTCGGGGAAGATGAAAGCCCAGCGCCATCTTGGGCCTCGCCGCTCCGATGACGCGCGACCCGACCACTGAGCCGGTTCGCTTGCTCAGATGGTGAGTCACTACAGCTCTATTGTTTTGGTCCTTGTCAGAAATTTGCTTGCAGGTTTGTTCTTCTATTTCCCTTGAACTGTTTGAAACTGTATAGTACATCATTATCCTTTTGTTCAACCTCTATACCCTCATTTGTTGATCCTTCTAACATATCGAACCTTGTCACAGCCGTAATCGTTTTTGCCACTTCCTCTGGTTTTATTAATTACCTTCTCCGTCTGCTTTGAAAATCCTGTAACCAAGAACATTAAGCTACCTTTCTGCTCCTCTTTAAGCATGATTCAGTAATAGTTAATATATCATGTGCCCTTGCGTTTAAATGTGCTTTCAACTGATCTGCCTTATTCCTTGTACACTTGCATTTGGGTATATCTCAGTAAGCACATTCAGATTTCTTTTTTGTTAACTTTCCAATCTCTATCTGCTCTTTCTTCCAAATTCTCCCATAATCACCCCTGCAGATGCTGCCTGACCTGCTGAGCACTTCCAGCACTTTTTGTTTTGATTTCAGATAGCCAGCATCTGCAGTGTTTTTCTTATTCTCTCACTGATCTTTGGGTTTCATTCCCAACTCTGTTTTGTTCTCATTACCTTGCCAAACTAATTGAGACTTTAACAGTACGATCAAATCTGCTCAGGATGATATCGGTCTTGGTCCTATTCAGATGCAATCCATCTGTCCTGTGTAAGTCTCACCTACCCAGAACCAGAACCAATGCCCCAGGAATCCAATTCTGCACTCTCTCTCCAGCCATCTGGACTAACTTCTAATTCTCAGTCCTTGGCACAGGACTCTGGGAGTAATCTGGGGATTTGAAGTCTGTTTCTTAATTTCTTTCCTATCTCCTTAAAATTTACCTGCAGGACCTCATCTCTTTTTCTACCTAGGTCGTTGGTACCAATATGGACTCTGTCTTTTAACCATGCACTCTCTTCTGCAGAATGTTCTGCAGCTCCTGTGTTACATCCTTAATCCTGGTATCAGGGAGACAACATGCCATCCTGGAATCACATTGGCAACCCCAGAAATGTCTGTTTCTTCCACTAATTATAGAATCCCTGATTTGTTTTGAAGTACTTCTTTGATCAAAGGATTTTAGAATATCGTAAATTTGTAAAATGAATTTTATGAACACAAGCCCTTTCTATTTGCTTCTTTTCTATGAATGTAGAACTATGGGATTATTTTAATACTTGACTTGTAACCATATCTTCTTTATCGTGGATGGTACGTCAGCATCATGTACCAAAAACCTAGGTGAAACTAGTTAATGCTGGAGAACATACACTGGGATTATGAACTTGCATCTGTTTGACCAGGTGCAGGTCACACACGAAATTTGTGCTCCATTGTCACGTTTCCTACACTTGTTGAATGCTGATTGTGTTATTTATTCCCTGAGCACATATCACACTGCCCAATTTTTGTGAGTGGCTAGTTCAAGTTCAAGCTACCTAGTTCTGATTGAAGTCATGCACGTACCTTTTAAAGGAGAGTTTCTCACTGTCTGCAATTGGTGATGGAAATCATTCCACAGACATTAGGTATTGGAGGAATCTGTGGGAGAGCATCCTGATTTTCACATGTAGCTTTGAAAATCTTGTTCAACAGGAGGAGGAGAGGAGGAGAATGAACCTCTACTCACAAGATCTCAGGAAGCCCTACAAAACAGATTTTCAAGCAGCAATGGGTGGAGGTTGCCAATAAGGTCAATGTGAAGAGTGAAACTCTATGGCAATAAATACAGTGCTCCAAAAAAGGTTAGTGACCTTGCATGTATGATCAAGATCGATGAATACATCATCAGATTCCATTTCCCAATGCCTGAACCATTAGCTTCACGTAGAGGTCTCTGCTATACATCCCCATCATTCATCCAACAACAATCTTTCAATCAGGATGCCCAGCTAACATACGGCTGACTGTCAGCCCTTTGGCAGCTATTTAGGAAAGCACTGATATAGAAATAGCAAGACAAACAAAGCCACGTGGAGAATCACGCTGTAAGCGCTTGTACAGCAGTGATTGGTTGACATTTATGTATTTGTTATCTTGCCTCTTTGATATGAAATGTTAATTTTAATTGGTCATGCCTTCGATATTTGTGGTAAAGTAGATGCAAAGATAATCAGCAACAGAAGGAAGATTCAGAAAGTGTAATAGTCTATTTCTCTATTTTTATTCACTCATATAAGTAAGCATCACAGGCAACTCAGCATTGAATGGTCATCCTTAAATGCCCTTGAGAAAGTAGCAAGAAATGCTTTCTTGTGCCATTGCAGTGCAGGTATTCCCAAGGTGCTGTTATGAAGGGAACTCCAACATTTTGGCCCAATGACAGGCACAGTGGTATTATCACTGGATTAATAATCTAGATACCCAGGGCAAAGTCCTAGGACCTGGGTTTGAATCCCAGCAAGGCAGATGGTGATAAATTCGAATTTGAATTTTGTAATTAAAAAGTCTAATGATGACCATGAAAATCAGAGTCAATTGTTATAAAGACCCATCTGGTCCACTAATGTCCTGTAGGGGAGGAAATCTGCAACCTGGTCTGGCCTATGCGTGACTCCAGACCCACAGCGATGTGGTTGACTTTTGACTGCCCTCTGAAATAGCCTATCAATCCATTCAGTTGTAATAAACCTCTCGAAAGCTACAAGAAAATAAAACCAGATGGATCACCTGGAATCAACCAAGGTACCGGAAATGACAATGGCAAAAACTGCCCGTTGACCCTGTGAAGTCCTCCTCACCAACATCTGGGGCTTGTGGCCAGCTGGAAGAACAATGGCAGCAAAAACATGGGAACACCACCACCTGGAAGTTGCCTTCCAAGCCATGCACCATCCTGACTTGGAAATATATCATCATTCCTTCACTGTTGCTGGATCAAAATCCTGGAACTCTCTAACAGCATTGTGGGTATACCACACCTCACAGACTGCAGAGGTTCAAGAAGGCAGCTCACCACCACCTTCTCAAGGGCAATTAGGGATGGGCAACTAAAGGCTGGCTCAGCCTGTGAAACCCACATCCCTTGAATGAATAAAAAAAGAGCAGTGCAGAAATATTTCTGTGTCAGGATGGTAGCGACTTGAAGGGAATGTGGCTGTTTCCATGCACTTGCTGTCCTTCCCCATTTATGTGTTAGAGGTTATGAGTCTGGAAGGTGCTTAGAAGAAATCTTATAGGTGCTGTAGTGTAATTTGGAGACAACAGTCATGGTTAGAAGTGGTGGATGAAGTGAATATTTAAGGTATTTAAGTGAATATTTAAGTGCCAATAAAATGGGTTGCTTTCTCCACGATAATGTCAAGGTTTTTGCATGTTGAACTGCACTTATACAGGCAGGTAGAGAGTACCCCATCATGTTCCTGACGTGTCTTTAAATGGGATGTTTATGGGAACTCTCTACTCATCTGACTGTAGCCACATTGATTATGTGGCTGATTCAGATAACCTCCTGCTCAATGGTACCCCTTAACACCCCCAGGGTGCTGATGGTGGGAATTTTGGTAATTGCTATTGAATATCATGGAGAGATGGTTACACACCCTTGATGAAGATGGTCATTGCCTTGTACTTGTGTGGTACAAATTTGCTTTCCATTTATCAATCCAAGCCTGAATTTAGCCTCAGGTGGGCATGGACTTTATTATCTGAGCAGTCAAGAATTGGCTCAGGCTTCTCACTGCTAACGTCTCCTCCTAAGTTTCTCCTTCTCTTCTTCCCTTCCACCTCCTTCAGCTTCTGTTTCCAAATCCTCCTGCTTCTCCTCTTCCTGACCCACAATTGCTGGCAAGACCTAAGCCTGCACGATTGCCAAGTTGTGGAATTAAGTGTGCTGGAGTGTACCTCTAAGGAGGTTCAAATGACAAACTGTTGCATGACTGCACAGATGGTATGCTCATTGCTATGTTGGGAGGCAGCAAGAATATTCTCTTGTGTGCTTGCCTGTATTGGCATCAGGGACAAGGTGTACAGGGGATGGCTCTTGCCCTTTGGTCCAACATAGTGCTTGAAAGGTACAATGGTCCTAAACAAGAATAAGGCATCGTGTGAGCTCTCTGGGATGAACCATTAAGATCTCGGGAGTATGAGTGCAGGCCAGCTGCACACGGAAGAAGTGAAGCCTCTTACATATATTTCCACATTTTAAAATGGGACCCTCGCAGCTTAATGAGTACAGTGAATTTCATTCTGCATCAAGAAGCCTGAAAAGTTGGGCAACACTGCACACACATTGGCTGCTGCCTTCTACCCAAACATAATGAGATGAATTCACACCACCTCAGGCACAGACCCTCCAGCAGCACCCTGGAGCAAAGGTGTGTTGAATATTGCAAAATCTAAAGTTCTTAGCACAAGTCTGGAATGATCCTGAGGCAAAGAAAATGAAAGCAACTAACTTTCACAGATACTGGAACAAATGTCCTCTCCAAATCCAGCAGATCTTGGTTACTGCTGCCTGGCTGCAGCAGAGTCTTTGCAGGCATTGCTTTGCTCTCTAGTGCACATAAAATTGCTCCTTGAAGTAGATATATCCCTCTCCTCTACTTTTCCCCTCATTTCAAGTTGTCCTGCATTGCAGCCTTTTCTTCCTCAACATGTAGGAAACCGAGAGAAAATGGCTTCCAATACAACTGCTTTGGTTAGGAAGAGTGTATGTTTCAGGTACTCATTTAGAACATTAGCCCATCTGGAACCACACACTCCCTGAAGAGAGACTAAATAATTACTCATTTCTCTTTAACCAATTCTACTCCCTAGCAGTTACTAAAAAAAAACCTGCAAGTCACTTTAGATCACTTTAAATAGCACATGTGGTAGTGAGAAGGACCTATTTATTTTCCGGCAGCTAAACATCAGACTCTCCATATGTGATTAACATACGGATCACTGCGGTAAAATTTGACAGCACTGGTGTCAAGTCAGAGCCTGTACTCTCTGCACACCCTCTTCCCTGTATGAGCAAGAGATGCTCAACCATACTGTCCAATTTGCTATGCTGCATGATTTACGAAAAAAAGAGGTGCACACAATTTGCCCAGAAAATCATGAGCAAATCATCATTGCAACTTTGAAAGTACTAGCCAAAAGTGAACACAAGTTTATTTCCATCTCCAGCTTCGCCATCAGTGAGCAAAAGAATCACGCAAGGACAATCACAAGTCACCTGATCTCAGTTGAGAAAGGTGGCGATACCATAGATGATCTGATCATCCTTGGATGAGAGTAAGGCGACCATATGGCATTCTATTAATATTGGGATCATTCAGATATTGAAAACTATCTCCTGGGTCCTGATCAAGGTACAGTTGGGATATCATTTGTCCAGATTTTTCTTGCTTGCAATTTGGCCGTTAAAAGTGATGAGATTACAGAGTTTGCAGTATAATAAAATCTGTGTGCACACTCCAAGATGGAGCCTGTTTACAGTGTGGTAGGGAATGTGTATGTACTGAACCACCATCTGTGGACTCCACTTGGGCAAGCTGGAGTTTGGAGTACTGCCTGATTAAGTGCAGGATTGTCTGTAAATGATCACTGTTGTCTCCTGTTGATCCATTGCCAACTGCGGTCATGGTGAGTGCCACAATGGGGCTGCTGCTCATTCATTCTCCCAAGTAAAATTGGGTCTTTAGTTGCCTCCGTCAGAGGGGAGTGTTAGAAACCATGGCTGTGGTGTGTGAGGAGGAGGAGGAACGAAGGACAGAAAGAGCTAACTGGAATGACTTCTCCTTCATGCTGTTCCCATCACGTATCCTCCACCCTTCCCTCTTGTCCTTGGGTAATGGCTCCTGAGCTAGCTGAAGTCTCATAAATTCTATGGAGTCCCAAGAAGCACTAGATCTTTAAATAAACACTGAGCTTAATGCTGTGGTAGGTACGTTTTAGAAGCAATTATCAGGGACAGAATTTGCAATCACTTGGACTTGTGTGGATTGATTGAAAAACCCAACATAGACTCATTAAAGACAAATCATGTGCAAGAAACTCAGAAAATCAATAAGGGAAAAGTGGTTGATGTGCAATCTGTGGAGTTCCAAAAGGCAGTGGATAAGCTGTCACATAACAGATTGTCATGATGATTGAAGCCCATGGAATAAAAGAGGTTGGATCAGTGTGGATAAAAAAATGGTTAGATAACAAGAAACAGAGAGTAGTAGTGAAAGAGTTTCATGGACTGGAGTAAGTGTATAGTGAAGATCCCACAGTCAATGCTTTTAATAATATATTAATAATTTAGACTTGGGTGTACAGGACACAATTTCCAAACATGCAGATCAAATGCAACATGGCGGTGTGGATATTAATACACCAGGGAGATATAGTCAGGCTGGTAGAATGGGTGTTGATGTGATATTTAATGTTGAGAATTGCGAAGTGTTACATTTGGGCAGGAAGAGGAATGTTAAATCAAAGGGCTCAATTGTAAAAGGAGTACAAGAACAGAGAGATCTGGGAGTATACAGTATGTGAATCATTTTGCTGAAAGTGGCAGGAGGGATGAGAAAGTAGTTAAAGAAGCATATGGGATCCTGGGCTTTATAAATAGAAACAAAGGGGAAAAGAGAAGAATGATGAACCTTTATAAAACACTGGTTTGGCCACAGTTGAAGCATTGTGTCCAGTTCTTGACATCATAGTTTAGGAAAGATGTAAAGATTTTAAGGAGGTGGTAAGAGATTTACTAGATGATTCGTGGGATGAACAACTTTAGTTACATGGATCGACCTGAGAAGCTGGGGTTGTTCACCTTGGAACACAGACTAACAGGTTCCTTGTAGGGAATCTGATAGAGGTATTTAAAATCATCAAGGGTATGGACAGAAGTAGATAGAGAGAAACTGGTGGAAAGATCAAGAACCAAAGGGCACAGACTGGCCTCCTTCAATGCTATGACTGTTCTGTGATTCTCCATACAAAGTGCTGGAACAAAACGGATACTTTCTTGCTCAGCTTATTCACAAGAAGGTACAGATAGTAGTTCTGGTACAATGGTGTTCCACATCTGGAGATGAACTTCCAGAAGCCAATAGTTATGGAATTGGGAAGGTAAATTCCAGCATAGTACAGAATTCCCAAATTTTGATAAGGCCATGCTGTGAATGTGAAGGTACAAAAATATAACATTAATAATAGAAATTGGTCCCACAATGAATTCTGCATGGCCCTTTGCAAACCAGCCCCTTATTCACTGGCTACCCCAATTTGATCACTGAAGTCAAAATGAATACTTTTTGGACAAGACTCTGGCCACCAATGCCTCCCTCACCTACTTCCTCAATACTTCCTATACCAATTATTCACAAGTCCTGCTCCTCATGTCAATCGAGGCAATTCCTTGGGGACTTTCTGTTCTTTTTTTAATATTATACACACAACCATACTTCTCCTTAATTAATTCTCCTTGTGCTTCTGAAGAAAGGTATTCCAAGTCTTCAATTTGCTATTTGGTCACCCCAAGCTAGAGAGAGGAACATTGACGAGAAATCTAACTTGGCCATTAGCAAGTGATTACTACTGTGTGGATGAGCAGAAGGTGAGTTCAGTATCATCAAGGTCTATGATAACTGCTGTAATATGAGAGCTCACACATGAACTAGGTATGGAAAAGTCAGCATGTTTGGAGAAAGAAAGATAGAGGTATATAAGATCATGAGGGGCATAGATGAGGTGAAAGCACATCGTCTTTTTTAGTCCTTCCCAAGGAGGGAGTGCTAAAAAAACAAGAGGGCATAGGTTTAAGATCAGAGGCAAGAGATTTAAAAGGAGCATCAGGGGCAGCTTCTTCATGCAAAGAGTGGTGTGTATTTGGAATGAGCTGCCAGAAATAGTGGTTGAGGTGAGCACATTAGCAACATTTAAAAGCCGTCTAGATAAGTACATGGATGGGAGAGGCTTAGGGGGCTATGGGCCAAATGCGGGCAGATGGGACTAGCTCGCTGGGCAACACAGTTGGCATGGGCGAGTTGGGCCGAAGGCCCTGTTTCCATGCTGTGTGACTGTGACTCTAAAGAAAAATGATGAAAAAGGCAGTGAAAACTGGTGAGAATGAATAGCAAAAAATGAACGTAAGTGCTCAAATGAGCACTTATAACTTCTAGTTAGCTGTGGGGAGTAGAGCAGGGCTGAAGTGCTTCTGTTTTATGTCAATAACCCTGTGGTGTGGCCTGATAATCTCTCAGAACAACCTTAATGTTTCCTGCTTGTCTTTGCATTATTTTTCCTTTTCATTGATTTTCATCTGCTTTGTCCAGGAGGGACGTTTGCATTAAAAGTTGGACTTTGTTCAGAAACATCAAAGTCGAATAGCATTTATAGATAGATCTCAGCCTGAAGCACATTCAGCTAGCTCACGTGATTTGAGCTATGCTTACTGGCAGATTTATTTTTTTTATTATCAAATGGTCCAGTCAATTGATGCACGTGACAATTCCAGAACTGCGGATATGTAACACTTTGTCTTCTGCACTGCGTGTAACCTACAGGGGATAAATACATATGTTTCTAATTACTCACTTTTCACCCCCTTCCACTTTTTCCTTGCTTCTAAAGACAACGTAACATGACAACTGGGATAATAAGAGACAACAGAAAGGTAGGTACACGTTTTGCACAAGTGTTGCTGACTGTGCAAAATGGCTGCGAGAAACCGATCAAGATGTGAACTTGTCTACCTGGCTTAGCTCAGTGCTATTAAAATCAATGAAATAAAAATGCTCTTGCATCACTGACAGTTCCTTTAAAGAACCCTGATCTACTTAGATCACCTTTCATGTCACCAGCTGCCACCCAGCCTCCGACACCAGAATGTGAGGACTGATCCCACTACTTGATCTTGTGTCCAGCCTCGCAAGGCCAGATGTTCCACCTCCTCCCATTGCCTTAACCCTGATGCAGACTTTAGATGCTGCTTTGTGTTCCATCCCCCAAAATACAATGCTGCTCCCTCTCTCAATACTCTGTTCCCCAAGGCTACTGAACCCATTTGACCAAGTCCAATTTTAGTTAAGCCTCCCCTAGGCCTCTCTCCATTCTTCTTCCTATGGTCTGTAGCCTACCTGACCAGCATTACAAAGCTAGTGGAGCATTAGCCTTTGGGCATGTAAGCACATAGTCTAATGTGGACCTGACATTCAGAAATCTTGGACTTCTAGCAAGTCTGTGTAAGTTCCGGATGTGAAGTGGTGAACCCCAGCAGCTCCCTTTGGAACAAATGGCCATAGCCAATATTATTCAGTCCATCCTCCTTCAGATGAAGTTCCCAACATTGTCCACACAGATCCAGCTGGAGTCTGACAATATCTCCTTGTAAACGAGGAATCAATTTCCTCCTTCTATGTTCTTTCTGCCTTGAGATTGGAGTCTGCTCCAGTATTGAATTAAACCCAATGTGAAACTGACCTGGCCGTGGTCAATCAGAAGCTGAGCTTGAGGACATAGAATTTCCTTCCATACCCAACCTGACCCAGAGGCAGTTGCAAGAAAGCAGCAGCGACTTGCTATGCTGCACAACATTCACGAAGAACAGAGAAGTCATGCAGCAAATCATTCTGGCATGGATAGTGTCTGAACTGGGCCAGCAGCAACCAACCAAACCCCCAGCCAAATGTTTTTTCAGATTATACACCTGACCCAGCATCTCAGATCAGGTGGCCAGGGTTCATCTTAAAGGCATGCTTCATTGCATCTCCTGCAGGTATAAAAAGTAATTGGCACCCTCGCTACCAGCTGCAATCTTCTCATATGCTTTAAAAGCAAGTGTAACTCATGTCCAACTAACATCCTTTCCAAATTTGGAAGTCAACTGAGAAAGGATCAAGTGGTATCTGCTGTCTGATCTGAAACCACAAGATCTTTGATGCTGCTGATACCAAGTATCTCATGAGTCAGCTGTGGCTCACAGGAAGCAGTTTCATCTCTATACCTGAAGGTTGCTGGTTCAAGCTCCATTTGAGAGATTTGAGCACATGATCTGGGCTATCATGATATGCAGTACTGAGGGAGTGCTGCATAACCAGAGGTGCTGTCTTTCAGCTGAGGTGTAAAACTGAGTGCCTGTCTTTTATCTCAGGTGAACTAAAAGAATCACATGCATATCCTCCCCAGTGCCATTTCCAACACTTATCCTACAACAATCATCTCTCATAAAATGTTCAGCTTATTATCACATTGTAATTTGCTGGACCTCACTGTGCACAAATTTAGAGCTTTGTTTGTTGCATTGAACCACCAATCACACTTAACTGACTAGAAAATACCTGGGGCATGCTGAAGTCATTAAAAAGTTTTTTATATTTTGTGTGCAAGTTAAAAATGAGGACATGCAATATAACCAAAAGCTGTCCATGAAACACAACCTGTTATGAATATGCTTTGATTCTTCTGTGAGAGAATGAAAATTCTACGTCTTTGGAAATTATACTGACACTTACACAGCTGGGAGCTTGTCCTGAAGTATACTCTATCCATTTGGAACCAAATAAGCTTGCAATCCTCCAAGGAAAACATTAAGATCTCTTTGATACTTTCTTTTGATTGTTTAATTTATTTCTTGAATCTTATAGGAACAGGTTCTGTATTTTCATTTCATAAACAAGTATGCTTAATTCAATTAGCTCTCCTCCATTCCCCCCACCCCGCCCCCCGCCCATGTACTTTGCCACGTGGTCAGAGAGTGAGTCAATGGCACCTGTTCCTGTCCCACGCACTCCCTGTGAAACAGGATCAAGCTGGGAATATGAGGCTGTAGTTTGCTCAGTCCACCCACACTCAAAATAGCAGTGTTACTGGGTGACAGGTGTTCTGTTCTGCTTTGTGACTAATTTCTTTATAAAAAGAGATCTTTTGACATCGTGTTGGTGATAGAGACACTACAGGGGACACATCTCTGCTTGTCTCCACTTGTCCTAGCATTTGCAGTGTTTGTGCACCATGTACTATCTTAATAGCATTTCTAATACAACAGAGAGATTATCAGTTACTTCAGAGAGCAGTTAAGGGTTAAGCACATTTGGAGTCACATTTGGCCTGGAGCCACATTTGGCCAGTGTCTAAGAGCAGCAAGTTCTTTTCCTCTAAAGGACAATAGTGAATCAGCTGGTTTATGAACAACATTCTGACAACTTCACAGCCCTCTTTATTGAAAATAACTTCTTATGCTGCATTCAAAATCTCAAACTACCAAATAGGGATTTGAATTTATATTCTGCTGATTGCTAGTCATGATCTCAACCTCAGTAGTGCTATAAAATAATCATTACACTGCAAGTCTAGTTGAACAGGGAAGGAATAAACCTGTTTGTACAGAATGATATTATGACTTTGTTAGGCATAGCACCAAGGGAAAATCATTCCCTTAATCTGTGCTACTGATGGTAAGAAACCAACAGCAGTATCCACTGCTGTCCCATTCCACAGATACATCCGTAATCTTGTTGCGCCGAAGGTGACCATTTGGCCTTCTGTGGCTCTACCAATTCCCTAAAAGAATTATCTGATTAATCCCACTTCACGATTATGTTCTCAGATTCCTGAGATTTTTGTTTCCCAGTATTTATCCAGTTCCCTTTTGAAAGTTGCTGAAGAATCTGCTTCCCCCACCTTTTGAGGCAATGTATTCAAGCTCAAAACAGCTGCATGAAAATATTTCTCCTCCCTATTTTCTCTAATTATATTGAATTTGCAAAATTTGGTTATGACTTGATTGATACACCTTTATTATACTTCCTCTAAATCTCATCTGCTCTAAGGAGAACAATCGCAGCAGCTTTAGACTTTCCACATAATTGGAGACCTCTTCAATTACATTGGTGAATTCAAAATTATATATGTGTCAATCTTGGTTCAATGGTGGCATTCTTTCCTTTTGAGTTAGAAATTGCAAATTCAAATCCCAACTTCAGAGACTTAAGTGCAGATTGGTCTTCTGTATGAGATGCTGAACTGGGACCTGCTTGGCCTTGCAGAAAGATGTAAAAGATCCCATGACACTGCTTTAAAGAACAATCAAGTTCACCAAGTGGCCTGGCAATTTTATTCCTCTGCCAACACCAATAAAACATTAATATTAGGGTGAAATAAAAACAGAAAAGCCCATCATTGATCTGAAAAGTTAACTCTGTTTCTGTCTTCATGGATGCCACCTGGCCTACTAAATATTTCCAGCACTTTCTTTTTCTTTCAGATATCCAGTTATTTGTTTTTCAGTTATTATTTCCATGACTTTACTGGGTATAAATTGGCTACAATGCAGCCCTATGTTACAAGAGGGGTCACATTTCAAAAAGTTGCAAATTGTTTCTGATACAGAGGTTTTAAAAGACCCTTGATAAATACCTGTCCTTCCTCTCATTATTGCCATCTACCTGCACCCAGACCATACAGTATCACTTCAAACCCCTCCCATCCATTTACCTATCCAAACCTCTCTTAAATGTTACAATGGAACCCATATCTACCACTTCCGGTGGCAGCTCATTCCACACTCACACCACCCTCTGAGTGAAAAAGTTTCCCCTCATATATTTCACCTTTCACCCTTCACCCTAAACCTATGTCCTCTAGTTCTAGTCTCACTCAACCTTAGAGGGTAAAGCCTGTATGCATTCACCCTATCTATACCCCTCATAATCTTGTATACTTCTATAAGATCTCCCCTCATTCTCCTGTGCTCCAGGGAATAAAGTCTTAACCTATTCAACCTTTCCCTATAACTCAGGTCCTCAAGTCCCGGCAATATCCTTGTAAATTTTCTCTGCACTCTTTCAAGCTTATTGATATATTTCCTGTAGGTAGGTGACGAGAACTGCACACAATAATCCAAATTGAGCCTCACCAACGTCTTGTACAACTTCAACATAGCATCCCAACTCCTGAACTCAATGCCCTGATTTATGAAGGCCTAAGTGCCAAAAGCTCTCTTTACGACCCTATCTACCTTTGACTCCACTTTCAAGGAACTATGGATCTGTATTCCTAGGTCCCTTTGTTCTACTGCACATCTCAGAGCCCTACCATTCACTGTACAAGTCTTACCCTAGTTTGTCCTCCCAAAGTGCAACACTTCACACTTATCTGCATTAAATTTCATCTGCCATTTTTCAGCCCATTTTCCTAGCTGGTCAAGATCACTCTGCAAGCTTTGAAATAAGAGGAAGCCTTCCTTGCTGTTCACTACGCCCCCAATCTTGTGTCATTCATAAATTTGCTGATTCAGTTTACCACATTATCATCTAAATCATTAAAATACATGATAAACAATAACGGACCCAGCACCGATCCCTGTGGCACACCACTAGTCACCTCACTATTCTTTTGCCTCAGTCCTATAGTCTCTGTGTCTGTCTCCAGAGTAAATACAGATGCAAAAAATTAATTTAAGATCTCTCCCATCTCTTTTGGCTCCATGCATAAATGACCACGCTGGTCTTCAAGAGGACCAATTTTGCCCTCTTATTTGCCCTCATTTTATTTCTATCTAAATTGACAATTAAATGCATTCACTATGACTTTGTTTACGCTAGCATTCTTTATATAGTTGATTTACAAACCAGGATTAAGGAGCTGCATGGTTGTTTTCGCTGTTCACTCAGATTTTAGGTGCCCTGTGGAATATTCTGCATCACTTCCACCTCCAGTATGGAAAAATAGTGCTGACAATAAACATGGAAGTGTGCGTCAAACTGACAGTGCACATCCATTTTGTTGGGTGACCAAAGCAAATTTTCTTTGAAGAACCCTGTGTTTTCTTTTAATGCATTTTTCAAGATCTGGCCACTGCTGGTAAGGACAGCATTATTACCCAGCCCTAATTGCCCTTGAATTGGGCTAGATCTAGAGTGACACACAGCCCAGACCAAAAAACAATGTCAGATTTCTTTCCCTGAAGGACAGGGGTGAACATTCCTGTAGTTTTTGTGATTTTAATTACCAAGATTGGTTGTTGTTGATCAATTTATTAACTAAATTTAAATTCCACAGCTGCCTGGTAAGATTGTAACTCAGGTCTCTGGATTCTTACCCCAGGTGTACTAGTCCAATAACTTGACTATTAGACCACCATATTACAAGCATGATTATCATAAACTTCAGTGCTTGATGGTCATAAAAAGGAAATGGTCATAAAAAGGAATATGTAACAAGCTGCCATGACAGCAGTTTGAAAGGATTCCTCTATGACTGTTGTATTTGATGGCATAGAAAACTTTCCAAGTACACTAATGGTCTGGTCAAAATATGTTGACTGAGGGAAAAGAAAGGAAATGAATAATAAACATAAGGGATTATTGGAACTGGAGGGAATGATAAAAGAGAGAAAGAAAAATTAAAGGGGCATAAACAATATGAGGGTTAGGCAAACTAACTTCTTTGTTTGCTTATAAACATGCAGTGTAATAAAATCACGAAGGAGAATTCAGTAATATTGCAGTGTGGTGGCAGTCTTTTTGTTTTCCGCTACCACTAGTTCATTTTCATGACAGCTGAATTAGGTCAGAGCTTTGCAAAATAAGAGAGTAATTAAACTAAGGGAGGTTTGGAACATAAACTATTTTGTGACTCCTTTGAATATGTAAACTGTGTGGACTACGATCAGCATGAGTCGTTATATTTGTGCCACAACTGGGCCATGTACACTTTGCAGGTAAAAAAGTTTCCTAAAAATATTGAAAGCCAATTGTGCAATTGAGAAATCTCAGCAATTGATACTGATTCGGTCATTTTAACATAAAGTTATAGAACTCAAATTAGAGAACAAGTCTATGATGATTGAAAGGAAGAAAGGATAAGAAGAAAAAAATGAACATTTATACCATCTTTCAGGACCTCGGGATGTCCTAAAGTGTTTTACATACAATGAGGGATCTTTTGAAGTGTAGTTGCTACGAACAGATAATCTGTTTTAGTGATTTTGTGATAAATTTCAGACTGCAATTTGCCAAGAACTTCAATATTCTGAAGATTGTGGCAGGACCACCTAAGGTGCATTAGTTTAACATCTCATCCAGAAGACGATACATCTGGCGGCCTGAACCCTGCGAGAGTTTGCACGGCACCTATATTCCAGTTCTGCTTGAATGAACAGGAGGCCTTTGTGGTATGATTGGTCATGTGATGAGCAGAATAAACCAAGAACCTCACAAGGTGAAAAAAGCAATCAGAATTTGGAGTGACAAATGTTCCTTCCATCAAATACTCCTTACTGCCAGCTTCATCACTTTAATCTGCAGTGGTGACTTTTTCCCCTTAATTCTGAAAGGAAACCTTGCACTTGGCAAAAGAAAGAAAATTAATACAAGGTAGGGAAAGGAGAGCTCAAGCTCCTTTTTGCATTATGTGTACTTGGAATATTCAACAAATAATGCCAGGAATTCCAGTGCCTTGAATCACCTCTTCCCAGCAATTAAAAAAAACTTAAATTTGTGCATTAAACTGCTGTTGATTTCATTTTTCAAAGAATCCTAAAGGGATTTGGATCTTAAATCACTTTTAAATGTATCGCTGTTCCAGGCATCAGAGCCTTTATCTGTTAATAGTCAGCTAGACTATGCCCTGTGTCAACACAGGTACAGCAGTGGTATCTCTGCTTCGAAATTCCTTAAACATGAAATCTCTCCATTACATCAAAGCATTTGTCCTCTCTATTGTTCTCCCTTACCAGCACCCCCATCCCAACCTCACCTCCTGCACCAATGAATTAGGCCAGAGTTCTCCATTTAGTTCCATATTTCCTTATGACATTGGAGGAGGCCATTCAGCCCACTAAGTTTTTGCCAGTTCACACAGCAATCCCATTCACCTACTAATTTTCTCCGTAACTTATTCTCCTTACATTTCCGTCAACTCCCCCCAGGCTTTTTACCACTTACTTGTACTCAAGGGGCTATTTAAAGTGGACAATTAACCTACCAACCCATATGTCCTTGGGATGAGGGAGGAAACCAAAATACCAAAATGAAATCTATGCAGTCACAGAGAGAATGTGCAAACTCCACACAAAATGAACCTGGATCACTGGTACTGTGAGGCGGCAGCTCTACTTGCTGTTCCATTGTGCCACCCTCTCGGTACATCCCCTCCACATCATATAAATATACCTTGCTACAGAAAGGTTGGTCAGCAAAGTATCCAGTTACTTTGCTGGGGATGTATTATAGATATCCCAGTAGTCAACAGAAGATCAAGGAACACAGATATAGGCAGATATCAGAGAGGTACAATAAAAATAGTATTTTCGTACTGGGGGATTTCAATTTCCCAAATATTAACCAGGATTAACTTAGCATAAAGGCTCAGAGGGGGCGGAATTTTTGAGGTGTGTCTGAGAGATCTTTTTGGCACGATTTGTAGTTAGACCAATGAGGGAAGGGGCATTACTGGACATTATTTTGATGAATGTAGTTGGTCAAATGGACGGACCATGATCATAATTCAGTTTATTTTAAACTGGTTATGGAAAAGGTTGGGGGTGGACCAGTAATTAAAATCTTAACTTGGGGCAAGGGCAATTTTATTAACATAAGGGAGGACTTGACAAAGGTGGATTTGGAATATCTATTTGCAGTTAAGTCTGCATCTGCACAATTGGAAGCATTCAAAGAAGAAAGAGTTCAAGGCCAACATGTTCCTATAAGGGTAAAAGCCAGGGGTAACAAGTATAGGGAACTCTGGATGTCAGGGGGTTTTGAGGGTTGGATAAAGACAAGAAAGGAAGCATATGACAGGTATAGGGAACTAATGATGGGGGAAGCCTGTCAGGAATATAAAAAGTGTAGGGAGGTGCCTAGGAAGGCAAAGAGGGGTCACGGGAAATCACTGGCATACAGGATTAAGGTAAATCCGAAAGCCTTCCATAAGTATATTAAGGACAAAAGAATAACCAGGACAAAAGTAGGGCCCATTAGGGGCAACAATGGCAATCTGTGCATGGAGAAAGAAGGTATAGCAAGGTCTTAAGTGAACACTTTTCATCAGTATTCACAAAGGAAACAGACTTCGTAGTTAAGAGAATTCAGTGAAGGGGTAGGTGTTAGTCTGGTGTAGGTCTCCATCAATAAAGAGGAGGCACTTGATCATTGGCGAGCTTAAAGGTAGATGATTCCCCAGTACCAGATTGAATTTATCCCAAGCTGTTGCAGGAAGAGATTGTTGGGGCTCTGGCATTGATTTTTAAATCTTCACTGAACATAAGCAGGGTATCAGATAACTGGAGGATGGCAAATGTAATCACCCTTTTCAAGAAAGGCAACAGGGAAAAAAGCCTGGTAACCATAGACCCATGAGCCTAACATCAATGGTAGGGAAGATACTGGAAAAAATTCTGAGGGAGAGGATGAGTGATCACTTTGAGAGGCAAGAACTAATCAGACACAGCCAACATGACTTCGACAAGAGCAGATCCTATTGACCAATTTTATTGGATTTTGAAGAGGTAACAAAGTGTACCGATGAGGTCAGGGCAGTAGATGTGATTTACATGGACTTTAGTAAAGCCTTTGACAAGATCCCATATGGAAGACTGGTTCAAAAGGTTAGGGCCCATGGGATCCATGGCAAGTTGGCAAACTGGACTCAAGATAGGCTTGGCAATAGGAAACAGAGGGTGATAATAGAGGATTGTTTTTTGCAATTGGATGCCTGTAACTAGTAGTGTTCCACAAGTGTCAGTGCTGCTGGGACCCTTGATGTTTGTAATATATGTGAATGACTTAGATATGGATGTAATTGATAATTGGTTTACTATTGTTACATCTACTGAGATACAGTGAAAAGCTTTTGCTTGTCATCCTGACAGATCATTCCATACATAAGTACAAAAGGAAAACAAAACAGAATGCAGAATATAGTATTATATCTACAGAGAAAATGCAGTGCAGGTAGACAAATAAAGTGCAAGGGCCGGGCCAAGGTAGATAGTGAGATCAAGAGTTCATCTTTAGCGGATGAGGTCCATTCAAGAGTCTTATAACAGTGGCCAGGACAAGTTGTTGGTGATATTTACACCTGGGAACTTGAAGCTCTCAACAATTTCCACCTCAGCACTATTGATACACTCAGGGGCATGTATTCTGTTGCAATTCCTGAAGTCAGTGATCAGCTCTTTTGTTTTGCTGACATTGAGGGAGAGGTTGTAGTCTTAACATCATGCCACTAGACTCTCTATCTCCTTCCCTGATAGTGTGGCTGCAGAGAGATATCGATGTGTTGGTGAAATGGGCTGAAAAATGGCAGATGGAGTTTAATCCAGGCAAGTATAAAATGATGCATTTTGGGAGCACTAGCCTTGGCTAGTAAGGAGTATTGAGGACAGTAGAGACCATGGAGTACAAGTCCACAGATCCTTAAAGATGGAAGTGCAAGTAGACAGAAAAGCATATGGGATACTGTCCTTCATTAGTCAGAGCACTGAATACAGAAGTTGGGAGGTTATGCTCCAACCTTATAAAACTTTGGTGAGACCTCAGCTGGAGTACTGCATGCAGTTCTGGTCAACAAGGTATAAGAAGGATGTGACAGCACTGGAGAGGAGCAGAGGAGATTCACCAGGATGTTGCCCAGGATGGAGCAGATGAGTTATGAGGAGAGACTGGAGAAGCTGGGTCTTTTCTCCATGGAGTGGAGGAGATTAAGAGGGGACATGTTTGAGTTATATAAAATTATGAGGGGTATTGATAGGGTAGACTGTAGGAAACTTTTCCCCCTATCAGAGGTAGATAAAACTAGAGGACATGGTTTAGGGTAAGGGGGAAGAGATTCAGAGGGGATAAGATGGGTCTTTCTTCACCCAGATAAGATATCTTTATTAGTCACATGTACGTCGAAACACACAGTGAAATGCATCTTTTTGCGTAGAGTGTTCTGGGGGCAGCCTGCAAGTGTCGCCATGCTGCTGGCGCCAACATAGCATGCCCACAACTTCCTAACCCGTATGTCTTTGGAATGTGGGAGGAAACCGGAGCACCTGGAGGAAACCCACACAGACACAGGGAGAACATACAAACTCCTTACAGACAGCAGCGGGAATTGAACCTGGGTCGCTGGTGCTGTAATAGTGTTACGCTAACCGCTACACTACTGATAGTGGTACAGTACTGGAATGC
Source organism: Pristis pectinata (assembly GCF_009764475.1). NCBI lineage: Eukaryota > Metazoa > Chordata > Chondrichthyes > Rhinopristiformes > Pristidae > Pristis > Pristis pectinata. The sequence continues at coordinate 68,648,000 of NC_067408.1, read as the reverse complement.
ATTGCCTGAGAGAGTGGTTGAAGCTGGGTCACTGACAGCATTTAATAAGTGTTGAGATGAACACCAGAATTGTGTAGGCATAGAGGACTATGGATCAAGTGCTGGGTGATGGGGTTACTACGTAAGGGTGCCCACTAGTCAGCATAGGTGAGTTGGTCTGAATGGTCTGTTTCAACCCTGTACACCATGCCAACCCTAGGCCCTCATATTTATGAGGAATGGGGGCATTAGGCAGTGGTTAAGAGACCTAGGAACATCAGGAATATACCACATTTTTTACTTTGTTCCCTGCTGAGCTTAAGAAGCTGGTGTATTCAGTTCTCAGCAATAGTGGCCCATCAGGGGCCGGGGTGGGGGCAGGAAGGAGAAACTGAATAGGGTGACCACAATTTCAAAATGATACAGAATGACAAATGCCTCCCTAAGATGTGCAGTTAAGCCAGAATTTTATGGATGGGGTTTGTCTTGCCTCTGTCCTTGCCAGTTCTGTGGTGGACAGCAGAGCAGTTTTCAAGCTGGAGGTGGAGGGTGAAAGTGGGTACTCATGTGGCCTGAGTAGTGAGCATGGGTCCCAGCTGCCTTGTTACCCTGCTGTCATGGACCTGCTAGTGCTGGTGTAGATACAGCGTTACTAGGCAAATCAGCCTACTCTTTATCCAAGGCCCTGAATGAGTAAGAGCTGGCTGCAGTCAATCTGGATCAGATTTCTGTGAGGAAATCGTGGCAAAACTCCGAGTATTTGCCAAAATTTCTCCACATAAGTGTGAGCTACTTTCACATTTCTGCCCACATGCACTTGAGCGTGGAAGACCTGAAGATGCCATCTGTGGCTGTTTGCCAGTATGCAATCTGACAGTGGATTCCAAGGCAGAGGGAATTCACAAATACATCTGTACTAAATTGGACCTGCTGCTGAGGGAGCTTCTCTATTGATTTCAATGGAGGCAAATGGCTGTGAAGAATTTAGGCAAGTAGCAGCTAATTTAGATTTAATTTAAATTATTTGAGTTCATATATATTTTTTAAACTACAGTTTTTAAAGATCGGAAAAATGTTTTAACATTGGCGAGCTATTGATAGATTTTAAATATTTCTGAACGTCAGAATTTCAGGAATAAAAATTGACGTGAGCCTAGAAATGCACAATAGAATCAATGCACTGCCTATCAACAACTGTCTTAGTCATGGATGGTTGCTGCATACTTCACAACTGAACCGCTGAAATACACCTGGAAAGTTGCAAAGGAAAATATAGTGCCTGAATAATGTTTTACCTATTCATTCCCGAGATGCAGACTTCCTTGGCAATGCCAGCATTTATTGTCCATGCCCAATTGCCCCTCAACTAAGGAGGCAGTTAAGAGTCAATAACATTGGTGTATCTGGAATCACAAAAAAGCCAGACAGGGAATAGGTAGCATATTTTCCTTCCCTGAAGGACATTACTGAATCCGTTGAGTTTTTACAACAATCTGGTAGTTTTACTGTTAACTTTAGTGAGAGTTGTTTTTTTCTGTTTTTAAATTCCAGATTTACATAATTACATGTTTAAATTACTGGTTATGGTGTGATTTGAACTGATACTTCTGCATCAATGGTTCAGAACTCTAGCTGCTGGTCCAGTAACTTAACTATTACTCTATTGAGCACGTGAGTACCAGGTTTTTATGAGTGGCAGGGAGGGGGGTGAGGGTGGGGATTCAGAGTGAAGAGCCAATGGTGAGGAGGACCCAGCAGTCAGAGACTCAATTTTTGCCTGAGGCTGGTGATTGCTAATAGTAGTGCCAGGTCTGAGTTCAGAACTATTTGTTGGGGATGGGAATCAAGGCCCTGATCGGGGAATTGGGGTCTCACGGAGTTTGGACAATCAGGTGTATGGAGGTCATGGCCTGGGTTGATTGGTGCTAGAGGCGGGGAGGGGGTGGGGGGGTTGTCATGGACCTGGAAGTGGCAAGAAAAGAAGGCCCAAGTCCAGACTAGTGTTGTTGAAGTCTACTTGTCCCAGGAGTACCCATTGCCGTTCACTTTTCAGAACAACGGGTACTCAATCCCTCAGCAACGATTCAAAACCAGAGAGGAGACATCTGGGTAACCCTGCTGGAGGGCAAAGAGAGTTCTGCGAGTGTGACCAGAAAGGCCCGTAAGTAAAACAATTGTCAGTGTACTGAGCAACCACCAGTTTGGGGAGCACGTCAATTTCTAGGCTAGTGAAAGTTTCATTAAACATCTTTAAATTACTTTAATTTGGAATTCATGCATGTCTGGTGCAGAAATTGCTTTAGATAAGTGAGGTTGATATTGGGTGAATTTCCAGAGTGGAATAATTTTACCCGGAAATGGCTGCAATCACATCCTGCATTAGAGAAATTGATTTTCAAATGTGTATTGAAGGATATAACCAGATTTCCTGTCCTCAGTGTTTTGAAACATTGACAACCAATTAAGATGAGGTTATGGTTTAGCAGGCTGTAAAAGTCTATCTCAGCCTTTTTTTTCTTTGTCCCAGTCTAAATGATATGAACACAATTTGGAACGTCCTGTCAGTGTGCAGAAGCATCCACCATTGATAAATCCAGTTCTGTGATGGTGAAACCACACAAGATTTGTGTGAACTTCTTTCAGAGACTGGCTGTAATTTCAGGTGGCTTGCCACTTGGCCTATTCTGGGCCAGGAGAGAACCTGGATCATCTGCTGACCAGGGGTCATATAGCCAAGGACAGGGACTGATCATTTTGCATCAGGATTGTCCTAACCAAGTAGGGACTGCTGGTCACCCATATACATTGGAGGGGAGTAGTCAGAGGTCACTGCAGCAGAAGATGGTGAAAGATCATGGGGTTGAGAGAGCTTGTGGAGTCTTGGAACATGATTGAGGTTGGCCAGTTTATTGCATCATGTGGAAGGGACAGATCATAGCAGTGTGACGTGAGGCGCCAGGGGGCTTTCCTGTTCCAACTGACTCTCATTCAGAAATGAAAAAACAACTTGAATATTGGATTTGGAATTTCCTCCCCCCCCCCCCCTCAAGCTCCTGGATTCCTGAACCCAGAGAAACCAAGCCATCAATCAACAAATTTAACAGCTACTAAATTCTGTTCATTTAAATATTCAATTAATTATTCCAATTATTGATAGATTGATAGTTCCCTTATACAATGAGATGGACTATGACCAATGACCTCATGACCTCACGATCTACCTTGTTGTGACCTTGCACCTTATTGCACTGCACTTTCTCTGTAGCTGTGACACTTTACTCTGTACTGTTATTTTTTTTACCTGTACTACATCAATGCACTCTGTACTAACTTGAAGTAACTGCACTGTGTAATGAATTGACCTGTAAGATCGGTTTGTAAGACAAGTTTTTCACTGTACCTCGGTACAAGTGACAATAATAAACCAATACCAATACCAATTTCTCTGGAGTGGGCTCATTGGCTGACTCCAAACTTGTCAGGATCAAGATGACAACTGCAGGTTGGGTTTGAAAGATTTTCAGATTTAAATCCACAACCCAATCCATTCAAGGTTGGATAGTGGGGTTTGGTTAAAATTACTCTAATTGGATACAAGGTTCTGTCACATTCTGGGACATGGGATTTCCTTCACTGATGCAACTCCTTCATGGAGAAGCAGATAGCTTTACATCCATTCTATTAGATCTATATGTTATTGTAGAAAGCAGTGATGTTAAGAGAATGCACACTATTACGTATCTATTTGAAAACTTGTCAAAGGCAATAATCTGCAACCATTGTAACTTAGTACTTAATAACTGACAGTAAGAGAGAGAGATGTTTATATTTATAACAAGGCTTTTCAACAATGCATCTTTCTCCTTGACATTTTATTAAACGTTTATTATTTAGTGGAGGGATTTTTCAATGATTTGTCTTGGCAGTGAAATCTCACAGGCAAAGTGTGAGTTCTAGCCTTTGTCTAGACCTGAGGGGAACTACAAACATTTTGGCTTGTTCTATAATGTTGTTATTTATTTTTACATTAAGCAGGAGGAAGATGTATACTCTTCCTATCTTCACCTTAATGCAACATCGTCACTCACATTTGATAGGCTTTTGTCCTTGCCTTCCCCCCACCTCCTCCACCCCCCATTTTAGGGTCAAGCATCTGAGATAACAAGATATTTAGAGAACCTGACTGCCACTTGCAGCTCAATCATCCAAAGGTAATAAGCTCAAAGACCAATTAATTTTCATCTAGCCACAAAAGTAAAATTTGCACCACACATGCTGCCCAGCTTCAGAGGGCAGCACTGTCATGGGCACCAGAATTTTGCAACATTGAATGAAACTTAAAAATCAGTTTCCTAAAAAATCCTCCAATATGGTTTCTGGTGATGAAATATCCTGATTCATACGGGCTTGGTCCTTGATCTCTGCTGCACTGTCTGTCTTCTGCCAGAGACTGGCCCCACCATCAGTGTTGCTAATCCTGGTTACCATGTTCCAGAAACCTCGTGGGTCCATCTACCCCATCCTCCTGCTCTGCTCATTGGTTGATTGACAGACCCACTGCATCTCCTCACTGATCAGAAAACAGACTCTGCAATGCTGGAATAGATGACAGTCAGTCAAATAGCTTTCATCTCTTACTTTACCTCATTTAGAGCTAACAAAGAAAATAAAAATTTTTAATGGCTGAATTTTTTTTGCTGGTCATCTACAATAGTCTGCTGGAACTTAAACATTAGAGTTTAGAGTCTTCAGGCGAATCTTGGAGGGCTGGCAATGTTCCTCGCTATTCCTGGCCTGTGTGGTGACAGAACTGGGCTCAGCTACAATGCTTCCAGATGAATCCAACAGATGAAGGCGATGTTACGGAGGCTGTTTGCTGTCAGTTGAATAATGCGCCCGAGTGAGTCAGCTTACAGGGGCCAGTAGAGAAAAACACCAGCAGAAACAAAACAACAGAAAACAAGCACTGTACTTCCAAGGAATTTTAAACGACTGGAAAATCTCTTCTTGCCTTTACTCACTTTTCCCACAATAATCTCTTTCCATAAGCAGCCAGATCCTACCTCTCAAACTGCATTACCATCTCTCCTGTTTCATGTCCAAAACAATTCTTTGAAGTTCTCATTTGGCAGTGGCAGATGGATGGTGGGTGGCATTGCATGATCCATTCATTATCTGTGAAGAATGGCACAGATAGCAGGTATAGGCTCCACAGTTTTCAAATGCTGGACTGGTAGCCTCCTTGGAGGAAATGCATAGTAGGAGAAATGTCCTATATTGCGGAAGCAAGGAGATCCTCCAGCCATACACACAGAAGGCTATTGCAGTGAACAGTTAGGGAAGGTCAATGCCAAGCATCAAAGTCTGAAGTGCTGCAAGGAATGTAATGACCTCATGTCAGTGCTTAAAGTCAATGAATTCACTTTCAAATGCTACAATCTACCATCTGCACCACTTACCTCTAGCAGTGCTCAATTTGCTGCACCATCATCACTCACTATCAACTGCCTCCATCCTGCAAGCCTATCTTGTTTCACACAGTGCCAGCTATTCAACTGTGTATCAGCCAAGCACAATGCATGGCATTTACGAACACACTTTCTTTCATCTAGCAGGATAAGGATGCAGCGAACCAGCAGTCCTGTCACACAGTGCATAAGCCCTTGGCTCCATGTATCCACAACTTTTCAAAAGTGCTAAATTGACTATAAAGTGATTCGGGATGTCCTGAGGTCATGAAAGATGTCATATAAATGAAAAATCCCTTCTTTCTCATACTCCAACTTTGTAACTGCTTGCCACAGAACTGGTAGTAAGAGCTGTCACTTCATAATTGTGAGTTAATCACTGTGAGAAAAATGGGGAGTCGGGGTGAGGGGGATCGGGGAGAAATATGTGATATGCGTTGAGTAAAAAAATCAGAAGAAATGACTGTAAGGAAGATCACGAGGATGGGGAATGGATCACTATGGCAGGGAGATGGATGGAGAGAATTGTGGGAGCACGATGCAAGGATTGCGAGGTTGGCAAAGGTTGAAATAGAAAGGGGTGAGATTCAGTAATGGGAGCTGCTGGGAAGAGATTAAAGTGAGCTGTGGAGAAGAATGGATCGGCAATGAAATTGGAAGGGGGAAGAAGATTTTTAAAAGATGGACAGGAAGCTAACAGGAGTTGGAGAGGTGGGGGTCAAGCAAATGTTCAAAGAGTGGGGCAGGAAAGAAACCAGGAGCCAGAGAGATGGTCAGGGCTGCATAGATAATTGTGGGGCAGAGCTGGTAGATGATTAATGGGATGAGTCAAATGATGAAGGAAAATTGAGGAAGGTGTTTGAAATTCAAAGAGCTCTGGAGGAGATGGGAAGGGCAGAAGAAAAGAGAAGTCCAACTGGAGGTAAGCTCTGAAGATATTTACAACATAGCTTGGAAAAATAGGATTTTTTTCTTGTCAGAGAACGATCTATCTTGCAGGTATTTTCAAGGTTAGACTTCTTGGAAGCAACCCAGTAGGGATGGGACTTTTAAGTAATGTAGGTTCTGAACTTTATGCTGTGGGTAAGGTTCACTCCAGCAGGACAGGCAAGTGACATTTATATTCTGCACTTTCAAAGTAGCAAATCATGGAAGTGACATAAATCATTGAAGCCACTGCATGTTTGCAGGTACCATGCATTAAGAGAACCAGAATGGAATTCCTGAAGCACACAGTATGAATTCATTAAGGCAGTGCATTGAGGTAGTACAAGGTAAAACAAGGTAAAACAACAGAGTGCAGAGTAGTGTTCAGTACAGAGAAAGTGCCGTGCAGGTCGCCAATAAGGTGCAAGGTCACAATGAGGTAGATTGTGAGATCAAGAGCCCACCTTACCTTACGAGGGAACCATTCAAAATAGTCTTATAACAGCAGGATAGAAGCTGTCCTTGAGCCTTGTGGTACGTGCTTTCAGGCTTTTGTATCTTCTGCCCAATGGGAAGTGGGGAGAAGAGTGAAGGTCCAGGGTGGGTGGGATCTTTGATTATGCTGGCTGCTTTAGCAAGGCAGTGAGAAGTGTAGATAGAGTCCATGGAGGGGAGGCTGGTTTACATGATGTGTTGAGCTGTGTCCACAACTCTCTGCAGTTTCTTGCGCTCATGGGCAGAGCAGTTGCCATACCAAGCCATGACGCATTTGGATAGTATACTTTCTATGGTGCATCAATAAAAATTGGTGAGGGTCAAAGGGGACATGCCAAATTTCTTTAGCCTCCTGAGGAAGAAGAGGTGCTGGTGAGCTTTCTTGGTCGTGGTGTCAACATAGTTGGACCAGGACAGGCTACTGGCAGTGTTCACTCCCAGGAACTTGAAACTTTCAACCCTCTTGACCTCAGCACCGTTGATGTAAACAGGAGCATGTGTACCGCCTCCCTTCCTGAAGTCAATAACCAGCTCTTTTGTTTTGCTGACATTGAGGGAAAGGTTGTTGTCATGACACCATTCCACTAAGTTCGCTATCTCCTTCCTGTACTCCGACTCATTGTTATTTGAGATACAGCCCACTACGGTGGTATCATCAGCAAACTTGTAGATGGAGTTCGAGCAGAATCTGGCCATGCAGTCGTAAGTGTATAGGGAGTAGAGTAGGGGGCTGAGGATGCAGACTTATGGGGCACCAGTGTTGAGAATAATCGTGGTGGAGGTGTTGCTGCCTATCCTTACTGATTGCAATCTGTTGTTCAGGAAGTCAAGGATCCAGTTACAGAGGGAGGTGTTGAGTCCCAGATCTCGGAGTTTGGTGATGAGTTTGCTTGGAATTATAGTATTGAAGGTGGAGCTGTAGTCAATAAACAATAGTCTAATGTAGGTGTCTTTACTGTCCAGATGCTCCAGAGTTGAGTGTAGGGCCAGGGAGGTGGTGTCCGCCGTAGACTTGTTAGGGCGGTAGGCGAATTGCAGTGGGTCGAGATTGTCTGGGAGGCTGGAGTTGATGCGTGCCATGACCAGCCTCTCAAAGCACTTCATGATGGTGGATGCCAGAGCCACTGGTCGGTAGTCATTGAGGCACGTTACCTTGCTTTCCTTCAGTACCGGGATGATAGTGGTCTTCTTAAGGCAGGTGGGAACCTCAGATTGAAGGAGGGAGAGGTTAAAAATGTCTGCAAATACCCCCGCCAGCTGACCTGTGCAGCATCTGCCAGGGACACCATCTGGGCCAGTTGCTTTCCATGCGTTTATTCTTCGGAAGACTGATCTTATGTCCCTAACAGTGACTATGGGTTCAGGTGCATTGGAGGGTGTCGGGATGGGTGGTGACATTCCAATCCTCTTCTGTTCAAAACATAGAATGCATTAAGCTCATTGGGAAGGGATACACTATTGTCAGTGATACTGCCTGACTTCATTCTGTAGTCCATTATAGTGTGTAAGCCCTGCCACAACTAACAGCTGGTCTGGGACTCAATTTTGGACTGATATTGTCTCTTGACATCCCTGACAGCTTTACGAAGGTTGTATCACAATTTCTTGTAAAGGTCAGGGTCACCTGATTTGAATGCCACAGTCCTAGACATCAGTAGGGAGTGGATCTCCCAGTTCATCCATGGTTTCTAGTTTGAGAACACCTGGATTGTCCTCTTTGGTACACAGTCCTCAACACACTTGCTGATAAAGTCCATGACAATGGTGACATACTCATTTAGGCTGAGTGCTGAGTCTTTGAACATGGACTAGTCTACTGACTCAAAGCAGTTGCGTAGAAGCTCATCTGTTTCCTCAGATCAGCAATGTACAACTTTCTGTACTGGATCCTCACGTTTCAGCTTCTGTTTGTATGCAGGCTGATTTACCATGTGATGAAAACAGCCCGATTTACCAGTGTGAGTGGGGGGTGTCTTTAATTGTTGTGTAGCAATGGTCGAGGGTATTTGGGCCATTGATGGGACAGGAGACATGCTCGCAGTATCTTGGTAACACACTCATGAAGTTGGTCTGGTTGAAGTCACCAGCAATGATGAACTGGGCCCCAGGGTATCCCACTTCAAGGCTGATGACCAATTGTAATTACACAATTGTAATTGTGTATTAATGTTAAATTGCATAGTGGAGAAAACTAGTGCACTACCTTCAAGTTTTTTGGCTCATGCATACCAAGCACTGAATCATACTTTTACTATCTATGGTCACACATCAGCTGGATCTTGGAAGTGGAATCCGACTGAAATCCAAGCAGAAGGACAAGTTGAGAGACAGCCCTGCAATACAATGCCTATGCTGCCCTTTTCACAAACTGTTCTATGGCATGAGAGAATAAAATGTAAACACTTCTCTTTGTATCCCTGGAAGGTGCCAATCCCAGAAAGGTCTATTGTTAGTATTGCAACAAACAATCTGCTGGAAGAACTCAGTGGATCAAGCAGCATCTGTGGGAGGAAAGGAAATGTTGACATTTCAGGTTGAAAGCCTGCAATTCCTTTTCTTCCACAGATGCTGCTTGACCTGTTGAGTTCTTCCAGCAGATTGTTTGTTGCTCCAGATTCCAGCATCTGCAGTCTCTTGTGTCTCTATTGCTGGTGTTACCTTGATAGCTACTGGCAATACTGTCCTTCCTCTGCTCTGATATGGCAATTGTGGTTTCAGCAGATGTAAAATTTCAGTGACGATGTTCATGATGTCATGCAGATGTCTCACACATTTTTCCTCACAAAGGTTCTTGTGGGAGAATTGCTTCTTGAAAACTCTGACCAGATATGGATTTCTACTGGGAGCTCTGGTCCTTGTCCTCTTCCAGCAATTTACTCGGCTGCTTCTCTCAGTTAGATTGTATTTCATGTGAATGTCTACCAATTCACCCATATCTAGGAGGAATCATTCTGTGATGAAGTCTTGAATTCAGCAAAGAAAAAGCATTTCACAACCTGCCCATAAATCTCTCTATAGACTGTTACAATTCAAGACATCTGCAGAAAACATCATCATTTTGGAGAATCATTGCACAACCAGAAGCGTCAACTAAACTGTAAGTGATCAATCCCTTTAAATATCAAAGATGGTGATCACAGGTTCCTCCTGCCGCTGGTCCTTAATGTAAGCTGGCTGAAAGGCACATGGGATTGTTGGAAACTTGCTAGATTGGATTCAAAATTGCCTTGGCCAGAGAAGATAGAGGATAGTGGGGGAGGGGTGTTATTCTGACTGGAGGTCTGTGACCAGCGGCGTTCCACAAGGATTAGTGCTGGGACCTCTGTTGTTCGTGATATTTGGATGGAAATGTAGGTGGGCTGATTAGTAAATTTGCAGATGACACAAAGGATTGTGGATGGTGAGGAAGGTTGCAAAAGGATTCAGCAGGATATAGATCAGTTGGAAATATGGGTAGAGAAATGGCAGATGGAGCTTCATCCGGACAAGTGTAAGCTGTTGCACTTTGCGAGGTCAAACGTAAGAAGAAAGTATACAGTAAATGGCAGGACAGTAAGGAGCATTGATGTACAGAGGGATTTTGGGGTGCAAGTCCACAGCTCCCTGAAAGTGGCAATACAAGTAGATAGGGGTGGTAAATAAGGCATATATCATACTTGCCTTCATTGGTTGGAGCGCTGAGTATAAAATTTGGGAAGCCATGTTGCAGCTGTATAAAATTTTGGTTAGGTCACATTTGGAGTATTGTGTGCAGTTCTGGTTGCTGAATTATAGGAAGGATGTGGAGGTTTTGGACAGGGTGTAGAAGAGGTTCATCAACATGATGCCTGGATTAGAAAGTATTAGCTATAAGGAGAGGTTGGGCAAACTTTTATTGTTTTCTTTGGAGAGTCAGAGGCAGAGAGGTGACCTGATAGGAGTATATAAAATTATGAGAGGCATAGATAGGGTAGACAGAGTCTTTTTCCCAGGCAGAAATGTTACATACTACAGGGTATAGCTTTAAGATGAGAGGGGAAAAGTTTAAAGGAGATTTATGAGGCAATTTTATTTTACACACATAGAAAGTGGTTAGTCCCTGGAACATGCTGCCACAGGAAATTAAGATTTAAGAGGCATTTAGATGGACACATGAACAGGCAGGGAATGAAGGGATATGGACCGTGCGCAGACAGATGTACAGTTTAAATTGGCATCAGGGTTAGCACAGGCATTGTAGGCCTAATGGCCTGTTCTAGTGCAGTACTCTTCTACATTCTATGAAATGTTGACCTCCAACTGGCAGCACTGTGTCAAGTCAACAATTCATGCTTATTAATAGGATTCTTGTAATGGAGTCCCAGACCAGCCGTCAGTTATGGCAGGGCTTACATGCCATAACAGGCTACAAGACAAAGACGGGCTGCATAGTTAACAACAGCGCATCCCTTCCTGATGAACTTAACGCATTCTATGTGTGTTTTGAACAGAAGGGAAGTGGATTGTCACCATCCACCCTGACAGCCTCCAATGCAACTGAACCTGTGATTACAGTTAAGGACATAAGATCAGTCTTCTGGAGAGTAAACACGAGGAAAGCACCTGATCCAGATGGTGTCCCTGGCCGTGTGCTCAGATCTTGTGCTGATCAGCTGGCAGAAGTATTTGCAGACATATTTAACCTCTTCCTGCTTCAATCTCAGGTTCCCAGCTGTTTTAAGAAGACCACTATCATCCCGGTACCGAAGAAAAGCAAGGTAACATGCCTCAATGATTACCGACCAGTGGCTCTGACATCCACCATCCTGAAGTGCTTTGAGAGGTTGGCCATGGCACGCATCAACGCCAGCCTCCCAGACAACCTTGACACACTGCAGTTCGCCTATCGCCGAAACAGGTCTATAGCAGACGCCATCTCCCTGGCCCTACACTCAGCTCTGGAGCATCTGGACAGTAAAGACACCTACATTAGACTATTGTTTATTGACTACAGCTCTGCCTTCAATACAATAATTCCAAGCAAGCTTGTCACCAAACTCCGAGACCTAGGACTCAACACCTCCCTCTGTAACTGGATCCTTGACTTTCTAACCGACAGACTGCAATCCGTGAGGATAGGCAGCAATACCTCCAGCACGATTATTCTCAACACTGGTGCCCCACAAGGCTGCATCCTCAGCCCTCTACTCTACTCCCTATACACTCATGACTGTGTGGCCAGATTCTGCTCTAACTCTGCTCTAACAAATTTGCAGATGATACCACCGTTGTAGGCTGTATCTCAAACAGCGACGAGGCGGAGTACAGGAAGGAAATAGAAAGCTTCATGGAATGGTGTCATGACAACAACCTTTCCCTCAATGTCAACAAAAGAGCTGGTCATTGACTTCAGGAAAGGGGGCGGTGTACATGCACCTGTCTACATCAATGGTGCTGAGGTCGAGTGGGTTGAGAGCTTCATGTTCCTGGGAATGAACATCACCAATAGCCTGTCCTGGTCAAATCACATAGATGCCACAGCCAAGAAAGCTCACCAGCACCTCTACTTCCTCAGGAGGATAAAGAAATTCGGTTTGTCCCCTTTGACTCTCACCAACTTTTACCGATGCACCATAGAAAGCATCCTATCTGGATGTATCACGGCTTGGTACAGCAACTGCTCTGCCCAGGACCGCAAGAAACTGCAAAGAGTTGTGGACACAGCCCAGCGCATCATGGACACCAGCCTCCCCTCTATGGACTCTGTCTTTACCTCTCGTTGTCTTGGTGAAGCAGCCAGCATAATCAAAGGCCCCACCCACCCAGGTCATTCTCTCTTCTCTCCTCTTCCATCAGCTAGAAGATACAGGAGCCTGAGGGCCATACCACCAGACTTAAGGACAGCTTCTACCCCACTGTGATAAGACTATTGAATGGTTCCCTTATATAATGAGGTGGACTATGACCTCACGATCTACCTTGCTGTGACCTTGCACCTTATTGCACTACACTTTCTCTGTAGCTGTGACACTTTACTCTGTACTGTTATTGTTCTTACCTGTACTACATCAATGCACTCTATACTAACTCAATGTAACTGCACTGTATAATGAATTGACCTGTACGATCAGTATGCAAGACAAGCTTTTCACTTTACCTTGGTACAAGTGACAATAACAAACCAATACCATTACCAAAGACATTTTTATACTGTGCAGTAAACGGTAAATTAAGTCATAGTTCCATTTTGGTCTAAATTTGGAAAGTGAAGGTGTGTACAAAAGGGTGGTGGATGGTTGATGCAAGCAGGGGTTTGACGGTGGAGGAGCGGATTGTGCAAAGGGATGAGGAGATGTGGGGGAGGTGCTGTGGCTAATATTTTTTATTATGCTTTCACTTTTGCACAAAGGATGGACACCATTATAGCGAACAGTAACGGTTCCTTTCTTGCACGAGGACAACATCTCTGGCTTGTTTGTAACATCAAGGATCCTGCACTATGACTGATGCATGAACTCTGACCTAATTGTCATAGTTTGACCTTCAGGTTCTCCTCATTGACTCAAAGATTACGTACAAATAGAAATGTTATCATAAATCTTAGAAACATTTTATCTCAAAGTATTGCTGCAGCCAGAGAGCTGACTCAGGTACAATGGAAAAGTCAATATAAACCTAATTACTTCTGTGACTGGCAGTAAACAAGTACAATTACAAAATGAGAATTAACTTCAGTAATGTCCATTAAATCATATTTGATCTAGTAAAGGTGTCTGACGGGAAAATACACACTAAAGTTGCTAAAGTACCAGATGTAGGGAAAAATTATTTTCCGACTGCATTAGAGCAAGTTAAATTTTAGAGTGTATATTGACAGCTCTGCATCAGTCTGTGAATTGGAGGCTGGGTAAGCTATATGTCTGGGATCACAAGAAATAGCTGAGTGGACAGCAAATGCAGTCAGCACACTAGGGCCCAGAAATTCTATTTGATCAAGAACCAATAAGTATTTTCCATGAGAAAATGTTCTGAAAGTCAGGCATATTTTACAAATACTTCACAAGGTCCAATTTTTAATTCTGTTTCTTCTATGCATCTCCTGTAGTGATGCATGGACGGGGCCAGATATGCACAGTACAGTCCCAATGATAGACAATGCGCTTTGGACACTGTGGGTGCACATGCACTGTCACACCCAGAAATCCATGTAGTACTGATTGATTGAGACCAATTCAGTCAATTTGCTCAGCCTCTGGACACTAATAGGGGCCTGGTCTTGCTGCTAGTCCCCAGCATCCTTTCTTCTTGGTCCTTTACCCAGCACCACAATGCCAGATTCTTTATGTTTGCTGATAACATTGATTACCACCTTCTCACCTAATCCTGTGCCACCAGACTGTTTATCCATTCTTCTGTGATCTGCTGCATCTTCCAGCTAAGCCTGTTATTACTTTCATCAATCCCTGCCAGGTTTGACTGTTCAGCACTGATTCTATTTACCTCCCTAGCCACCAACTCGAGCCTCTCTCAAACGTACTCGGGTATCAGCCAGATTAATTGCCGTATTGATGGAAATGGGCTTGAAGTCATGACTTTTCAACTCAAAGGCAAAAGTGTGACCACTGATTCAATGTGGTGTAAAGGATTGAAACAAAGCTTTAGGTAGAGAGGGTGACCTCTACAAACTTGTCTGTGAAAGTAGGGAGTATAATAAATGAACATTTAATTGGTGCACTGTGGAAATACTTAAGTGCTGGGAAACAAACATGATTTATTATCAGTACCATTAATATCCCATGATCTAAATGCAAATGCATTACCCCAAGGCAACAGTAGAAGCAGAGAAATAGGATGCAAAAATACTACACAAAGGTTTCGGAATTTTTATAAAAATGCAAATGGTCGCTAACGTCCTTCACGGAAGGACAACTGCCGTTCTTGCCTGACCTGATCAAGGCAAGGAACGTGGTTGACTTTTAATTTCTCTCCAAAATGGCTAACTACCCCATTCAGTTGTATTATACTGTTATGCCCATTGCAGTTCAGGAAGGTAGCCGATCACCAGCTTAATGGACAGTATTCGCCAGCCTTGATAACAGTGCTCTCGTTGCATAACAAAAAGTAAATTGCAGGCTGATCTCAACGTACTGTTATAGAGTTTGAGATTATAGTTTCAAAATTGTCGTTAACAAAAAGCAGAGTCACCTTGTTAAAAATCTGGGCTTGTAACTCATATCCATAATATATTTCTGTTCCGCTCTCAGCAGATGTCTGTCAGAAGTATTAAGTATTTGGTTAGAAAATTTAAAATTTGCCTTTAGGCAGTAAAAACCCATTACAGTAGACCTTTCTGGGTTGTAGGAAGGTTTAACAAGCAACAGATGAGCAGGTTTGAGGACTAGTGCAACATTTTATGCTTCAGGGTAACACAAATTGCACATGAAAAGGATTATCGACTTATCCATTACCGCCAATTTAATTCTCAGAAATCATCCTCATTTCCTGCACAGCATACTCAATCATTTACCATGGTTTTAGAAACAGTGCAGTCAGCTAATATAGCACTGGGTGCTTACCCCAATATTCTCTGCATTCAGTGCTATCAAGCATGTTGAAATAAATGTTGACAACTTGCATTTTCATTTAGCACCACTCCAGTTGATCATAAGGGATTATACTTTAATGCCAGTCTTCATTTCCTTAAATAGTCCCTCAGGGTTCAGAATAACTTGTTCCCACTGAGGTTTTGTGGGTTCTAGGGTGTCTGAAGAATACTATGCAGGATCTGCAGAGCTTGCCACAGATGGGTCATGGTGTGCTTGATGGGGTAAATGGGTGGGTTCTGCTGTTACTTCAAGGCCTCTGCTTGCTCCTGCGGTAGAGACTCAAATGTGTTCAGCCCCTTCCCAGATACTCCTTCTCCATTTGGAGTGCTCATAGTCCAGGGGTTCTCATGCTTTGGCAATTTGGTTTCAGTTCCCCTTTCTTAAGTTCCTATTAATTTTGGGGTGAGAGTATTGTGGAAAAGTTGGGATTTATTGCCCACATCAAGTTATCTCTTTGACTCCCTGCAACTTTTGACTCAATCTAATGGCTTTTTCATTGGGCAGTGAAGAGCTAATTACTTGGATGTGGGTCTGCAGTTACACAAGGGCCAGACTGGTAAGGGCAGTAAACATCATTGCCCGGAGAACTTTGGTAAACCAGTTTAGCTTTTATGACAGTTATGATTACTTTTGCTTGTAACAGTTTGCATTTTCACATTTTTAAAATTGAGACCAGATTCTTAAAATCCCCTGTGGGGATTGGACTCATGATCACTGGGCAACCAGATTATACTCCCTAAATTAATTTTCTTTCATTGTGGGTAGTAGGTTGCAAAAAGATACAGTGAAAATAATATTTTCAAGCTTTCACAACAACTATTTACGGACCATCAGTGGTAACCACTGAGCAAACCTATATTCCCACCTGCAATTAAGCTCAACTTGTTTAGATTTATAAATGGAAGAATACACCAGTAATTGGGCACAATTAATATGCTCCCTCAACAAAAACAACCTTCATATTTTCCTACGACATAGAAGAGACCATTTTGACCACTGAATCTATGCTGTTTTTCACAGTAATCCCATCAATCTCATTTCTTATAACTATTGTTTTACACATACCTGTCAAGTCCCCCACAATTCTCCTCCCATCCACCATAGCTAAGGGTAGTTTACAGTAGCCAATTAATCTAACAACAAATTAGTCTTTGAGATGGGGGATGAAACTGGAACTCTGGGGGAAAGCCACAGGGTCACAGGAAGAACATGCAAACTCTACACAGAAAGCATCAGAGGTCGGGATCGAACACAGTTTACTGCAGCTATGAGGCAATAGTGCTACCTTCAGCAACACCCTGAGAGATTGCACAGATGAAAAATTAAAAGCCGATCTAAACCCAGTCCAGATGCTGCTAATCCAAACCAAACACAAGCTTCAGGGTTTGTAATTTTTTTCAGACTGATAGGACCATTGGCATAAATGTATTAACTTTAAAAATGCCACTTGTACTCCAGTATTATCAAAAAAATAAATCTGAAGTGGATAAAGGACTGAGGCAGGCCAGTATAAAACTGAAATGCAAATAACTCCTGACCCACCCGGTATATTCCCATCCTTTTGGGCTTGTTAGCTTTAATGTGGCTGAACATTGGAGACACAAGAGACTGCAAATGCTGGAACCTGGAGCAAAAAACAATCTGCTGGAGGAACTCAGCAGGTTGAACAGCATCTGGGGGGGGGGGGGGCAGGGGGCAATTGTTGACATTTCAAGTTAAGACCCTAAATCACGACTGATAGTGGAGAGGGAAGATAACCGTTATAAAGAGGAGAGGGAGAGGGGTGACACAGGGACCAGTGGGTGATAGGTGCACTGAGGAAGGATGAGGGATGATAGGCAGAAGGAGCTGGGGGGGGGGGGTGAGGGGGGAGTTGAGAGACAGAGGCAGGTGGGTGATAGGTGGAAGCAGACAAGGAAAAAAGGCAGATGGAACCAAGTGGGGGAGGGGAGGATAAAGGCAGGGACGGAGCGTAATAAGTGGGGACATAAAGCCTATAAGTGCTGGAATCTGAAAAGGAAGGAATGTGATAATGGGAACCATTAAGGGAGAACCGGAGGTGGATTTAAAAGAGAGAGAGGGGGGCAACACAGGGGTACCTGAAGTTGGAAAATTCAACGTTCATATGATTGTAGACGACCCAGCCAGAAAATGAGGTAACACAAAAAGCACTGGAGGAACTAAGTGGGTCAGGCAGCACCTATGGAGGGAAATCGACAGTCAAATATGAGGCGTCATTCATCTGGTTTCTGTTGGGCCTCATCGTGGCAGTGGAAACGACTGAGGACAGAATGGGAAGGGGAGTTGAAGTGGCGTGCAATTGGGAGCTGGGGATGGCCATGGCGGACAGAACACAGGTGCTCTGCAAACCAGTTGCCTAGTCTGAGCTTGGTCTTGCCAATGTAGAAGAAGCCACATCAGGAGCACCAA
Organism: Pristis pectinata; assembly: GCF_009764475.1. Classification (NCBI taxonomy): domain Eukaryota; kingdom Metazoa; phylum Chordata; class Chondrichthyes; order Rhinopristiformes; family Pristidae; genus Pristis; species Pristis pectinata. The sequence goes on along the minus strand of NC_067408.1, from coordinate 68,630,137 downwards.
ATGCAGTAGACAAGGACAGAGGGAGTGCACGTGAATCTTTGTCTCACCTGGAAGAGCTGTTTAGGTCTCTGGACAGTGGTGAGGGAGGAGGTGTAGAAATAAGTGTTGCCCTCCTGTGATTGCAGGGATAAGTGCCAGGGTCAGGGAGAGATAGGTAGGGAGGGACCAGTGGACCAGGGAGTCACAGATTGTGTGGTCGCTGCAGAAGGCTGGAAGGTGAGGATGGGAAGATGTGGCTAGTGGTGGGATTGCATTGCAGCCGGCAGAAGTGATGACGGATGATGTGCTGGATGCAGAGGCTAAAAGAGTGAAAGGTGAGCATGAAGGGAAATCTATTTCTATTCTGTCTGGACAGAGCTGGGGTTGAGATCACAAGTCTGGGAAACAGAGGAAATGCAAGAGAGGGCTCCATCAACCACAGTAGGGGTGAAGCCACTTTTCCTGAAAAAGGAAAACATTTCAGATCTCCTGGAATGGAAGGCCTCACCTTGAGAACAGATGCAGTGGAGACAGAGAAACTGCGAGAGAGGGATGACATCCTTACAAGAGGCAGGGTGGGAAGAGGTGCAGTCTAGGTAGCTGTGGGGGTCAGTGGATTTATAGCAAATGTCAGTGGATAGTTTGTCTCCTGAGATGGAGACCGAGAGATCCAGAAAACCGAGAGAAGTGTTGGAAATGGTCCAAGTGAATTTGAGAGCAGGCTGGAAGTTAGTAGTGAAGGTCATAAACTTGGCGAGTTGCACACGTGCAGGAAGCAGCACCAATGAAGTTGTCAGTGTAATGGAGAAAGAGTTGGGGAGTGGTACGAAAGAAGATTTGGAACAAGGACTAGTTCATGTAGCCAATGAAAAGACAGGCATAGCTGGGGCCCATGTTCGGGCTGAGCACTAATAATTTTCAAAATATGGAAAGCTTCAGGATATTGTCAATGTGAATGACCTTTACTTCCTTTCATGTTTCCACACTTTGGTTCTAACATACAGGCCAGGAATGAATCCAATAAACAAACAATCAATAAACCAGCAATCTGTGAATGACCTTCATATCATGTAAACACAAACAAAAGGAAAAATTACAATGTAACTAAAGTTAGAATTGAGTACATGGAATAAATGTAATGTGCTGTCCATATTTGTAATAGGCAATTGAGGATAAAAGAAATTAGTTCAGTCACTGCATTGATGTGGGAATATTCCATAAGACAAGAAAATAGTAACCAAGCAGGTTAACTCAAGAATGTCATTAAAGGGACCCAAAGCGTAGTTAGTGCGTATTGGACAATAACTTCCATTTGTTCAGCCAGCAAATTTTTCCACTGATGATTCACAAACCAAAAAGTGAATCAAAGCAAGTGAGTCATTCACTGGCAAAGACATACATTAGACAAACAAACTCCTTTTCTCGTCATATGATATTCCTGTAAGCAGCTCATCATAATTTAAAGGGTCCATGTCCACATATTTTCTTGTACATTAATAATATTTATAAGAGAACCTGTCCCTGATGTAAAAAAATCCTTTTAATATATCTGTTTTGGGGTAGGAATCTCCTGGAGGCTTCTCTCATGGCACTCACAAATTATTACCATTTTCCCATCAATAAAAAGTTTTAATGGCAGTGATGATATGCATTTAAAAGATAAACTGATTTTTCACATCATCTCTCTTAAACTCTTTGCTCCTCCATCTGTGGTTCTCCTGTACATCCTTCCTTCTTCAAGATCTTGCCTTTCTATCCTTGTGTCACTTCCTCCCTTCTCCTTTAAGACTCTCAACCATGCCCTACTTTTCCCTCCCTCCCAATAACTCCACCTCTGGCTTTGTGCTAATTTATTTTCTGACTATGCCTCAGTGTCATCCTTTTTTTTATTGAAATTCTCAACAAATGTTTCTGTTGAACATAATTATTTAAACTCTTTGACTGCTGGTACTCTTAAAGCAGTGAGATTGAGGGCATGGTAATGTAATACCAGGTATTCATGCATGGTTTGTGCACTTGGATATGAAGGTATTCCTTAATTCACAGATATTCAATTTATGATTTGCACTATAATGCCATTGACTCTTCAGTGTGTGTCCTCAATTTACATATCAATTTTTCATTATAATAAAGAGCATTCTGAAATATCCATAATGCACTTTGTCCAGCCTTTTCAACATATGAAATTTTGTTTTCAAGGAATTCATCCTTTTTGTAAATCAAGGATTCCCTGTATGCATTATGTTGCAAGCTCAGTTTTGTTGAACAGGTTATTGTCACTTGTGGAACACTTGGAGAAAGCTAGGGTTGGGGGAGACTGAGTTAGAAGCAGTAGCTTGAAAATTTACCCCCAATGTCACTGGTGTACTTTGGCTACATTGTGAAGTACTGACAGAATATACTGCAGTCACTGTGGCTTATTTGATAGCACCACCCAAACACTCAAACTGTACTATTTGGAAAGACACAGAAGTTGGTAAATGGGATTAGTATGGATGAGTACTAGAAGGCTTACATGGACATGGTGGGACAAAGGGCCTGTTTCTGTGCTAAAATGACTCAATGACAAAAGCAGCAGACTCATGGGATCACATCAACTCCAGGTTTCCTTGCAAGTCAAACTCCTCAAGCCTCTTAGCTAACTGCACTTCATCACACAGACTGTCGCAGTTTAAAGTGACTCATCATCACATTTTCAAGGGCAGCAAGAGACAGGCTTTGTCAGTAACGCCTACATCTCCAGGAATTAAATTTAAAAAAAGCATTGAGTAAAGACCTGCGGATGCATACTGCACAATTGCATTTCTGTTGGGATTGGGAGGGGGTGGAAAGATAGAGAGCGGACAAAATTGATCACTTGAGGCTCAGCAGTCCAGCATGAAAGTCAAATGCCACAAAATAATGAGAACCCAAGTTGAAAATAAAAGGAAGCAATTTCCTATACCATCTTACTCACCTTCTCTGAGTCGCTATGCCTTTCTCAGATACACTTTAGCAGAGAGCCATCCTTTATACCATCAAGAGCTCTTTGATATTCTTTTGTGATCTTACACTTCCCAAGTTCATCTTGCTAGCTGCAAACAGGCCTCAGTTCTCTGTGCTTGAAGCTTACAGGGCCAAGAGGCACCTGGTACACAAAAGGTGTCCCCAGGCTCAGGTATCAATCAGTGGCAGTTGGTTCAATAGATGTGCTCCAAAATACTTCAGCCTCACCAGATTAGAAGCACTTATGAAAGGCAAATTCATAAAAGGGAAATTCTCAACAAGCGTTAATGCTTGTAGCAACAGCTAATTATGAAACCCAGTAACCAGTGAAGGGGAGGGAATAATTTATCAAACAGATAACATTCATCATCCTTTACTGCTTGAAAGGCTTGCTATACTGTATGTTGAAAGGAAATTGAGTGCCGTACAAATGATGATTGCAGTAAATTATGCATTGTGCAAAGAAATTCCTCCTAATTTCTTCAGTAGATCTGTTGGTTGTTACTTCTTTAAGCAAATCATTTCCATCCCCCAACTTGAAGTGGTTTAGAATTGATGTTTGTTTGCCAACTCATTACTGAGCATCTTTGCCTTCCGCCAGCATATTTCATCCTCTTGGTCGGACAAAAATCTAAAGCGTAAACATTTGTCTCCCTTCCGATCCTGCCTTGAAAGTCTTGAATCTTTAAATGGCATTAGATCAGTTCTCAGGCAGCAAATGAAGGCTGGGGTTGACACTCACACCTGAAAACGAAGACCTAAAGGTTTACATTTCAAATGTAACCACTACCGTAATGCAGGAAATACAGCAGTCACAAATCACATAGTACGATCACACAATCAGCAATGTAATTTATGCGCAGAAAAGTGACTTCTGTAATTTTGTTTGATTAATATTTTACTATTGGCCCAGGCACAAGTAAACCTTCTCAGCTCCACAGATTACTTAACATCCCTCTGAGAGGGTAGATGGAGCCTCATTTTTATTGGGACCTCCAACAGTGCAGCATTTGCTCAGTACAGCATGAACTTGCATTCTGACTCAGAGGATTAAGTAGTACCACCAAGTGATGGAAGATAGAATAATCAGTTACAGCTTCCACGGGCCTTTTCTTGTAAAAGTCTACAATTTTGGCTTGAGAGTTACAGAGAAACGACGTCATCAAGATAAGGTTGATGTTATACATGCACAATGCCAATGTCCTCAGATTGTTGTGTGGTAACTGATATCAAGAGTGAGCGCAAGCTAGATTCCAAATTGTGGTTCCTGCACATAGTTATTGGGCTTGTAATATTGAGGATGTCCTTGCTGTAGATAATGATTTCAAAGGAACCCAGGTTCTCTTTGCCCCTATAGATGAGGTATTGCCATTTGAAGTACCTGTAAAATTATATTTTGGAAAGACAGCTGGTCATGCAATAAAAGTCATTCATCTTTCATGATGACATTTTCCCAAAACAAAATTTCCTTGTATAAAAATCAGAAAACAAACCTGACTTTCTTATTTCCATTTTGTCATTCCTCTTCAAATGAAACTTTGGGAAAATGAGTGAAACTGAGGCAAAATTTTACCTGGACTCCGTGGCTTGTATTCTTCCTTTATCATTGACAGTAATTCCAAAAACTGGAACCTGATTTGAGAGTCTTTCTCCACATTAAGCTTCAGAAGCTGCACTGTACTTTCTGACTGTCCATATACGAATCCAAGTTATCTCTGTGGGAACAGCCAGAATCCACAGAGCTATAGCTTCAGCTATTCAAAGATTCAACCAGCAGTAACATCAATAAAAAGCAACACAGTTCCTCTTTAGGTACCCTCAATTGCTATGTCAGGATACCATTGTCTAATATATTAACCACAAGCCACATGTGGGTAATTTGGAATCCAGATGTGCATTTCTCATAATCAAGTAAGCAATGTGTAATGGACACTGTTGCTGGTCTTGCAATTTCAACAGCCCTGTATTTGCACGGCATCTTCATGTAAACTTTAGCCTTTTGTGTACTTCATGGTAAAATAGCACGATGGGAAGCAGAATGTCTACATTTTGATTGTTTTGAGTTTTGAGCCAAGTTGTGTGGTTGATCTTCAGCAGAGTCCTGAAATACTGCAATTGTCTGCCAGACTTAGATATCCGATTGCTGGGGCAATTATCCCATGGTCATTCAATCAGGGAATCATCTTGGAATCAATCCTATGCCAACCCCATATCCTTCCCAGAAACTGTATGGTTTTAGCTGGTCATTAGAGAAGGTTTGAGTGTGGAGACAATAGGAACAGCCATCCGATATATTATGATTATAGGTCCTCCTGAGGTTACAACAGGGTTCCCTTCCTGAGAACTGTGTCTCTCGAACCTGATTGAATTCTTTGAGGATGTGACAAAGCACATTGATGAAGGTAGAGCAGTGGATGTGGTATACATGGATTTTAGTAAGGCGTTTTATAAGGCTCCTCATGGAAGGCTCATTCAGAAAGTCAGGAGGCATGGGATCCAGGGAAACTTGGCTATGTCGATTCAGAATTGGCTCGCCTATAGAAGAGGGTGGTGGTAGATGGAGCATATTCTGCCTGGAGGTCAGTGACCAGCGGTGTTCCACAGGTATCTGTTCTGGGACCCCTGCTCTTTGTGATTTTTATAAATGACTTGGATGAGGATGTGGAAGGGTGGGTTAGTAAGTTTGCTGATGATACGAAGGTCGGTGGTGTTGTGGATAGTGTAGAAGGTTGCTGTAGATTACAACAGGATATTGATAGAATGCAGAGCTGGGCTGAGAAGTGGCAGATGGAGTTCAACCCGGATAAGTGTGAAGTGATACACTTCGGGAGATCAAATTCGAAGGCAGAATACAAGGTTAATGGCAGGACTCTTAGCAGTGTGGAGGAACAGAGGGATCTTGGCGTCCACGTCCATAGATCCCTCAAGGTTGCCACGCAGGTCGATAAGGTTGTTAAGATGGTGTGATGGCCTTCATTAGTCAGGGTATTGAGTTCAAAAGCCACAAGGTGATGTTGCAGCTCTATAGAACTCTGGTCAGACCACACTTACAGTATTGTGTTCACTTCTGGTTGCCTCATTATAGAAAGGATGTGGAAGCTTTAGAAAGGGTGCAGAGGAGATTTATCAGGACGTTGCCTGGATTGGAGAGCGTGCCTTATGCAGGTAGGTTGAGTGAGCTAGAGCTTTTCTCTTTGGAGAGAAGGATGAGAGGTGACTTGATAGAGGTGTACAAGATGATAAGAGGCATAGATCAAGTGGACAGTCAGAGACTTTTTCTCAGTGCGGCAATGGTTAACACAAGGGAACATAATTTTAAGGTGATTGGAGGAAGGTATAAGAGGGGATGTCGGGGATAAGTTTTTTTTACACACAGAAAGTGGTGGATGCGTGGAACGCACTGCCTGCAGAGGTTGTGGGGGCAGATACATTAGGGATATTTAAGAGACTCTTAGAAAGACACATGAATGATAGAAAAATAGAGGGCTATGTGGGAGGGAAGGGGTAGGTAGATCTTAGAGCAGGATGTCGGCACAACATCGTGGGCTGAAGGGCCTGTACTGTGCTGTAGTGTTCTACGTTCTATAACCCAAATAGTTCTCGAGTTGGAAATACGGCTGCCTGGCAATATATTTAAATATATTATTATAGCTCAACCAAGGGCAATGTTAAATCAGGGTGTTCAACTCAACCATTCAAATTTCTCTGCATAACGTGTTGATATTGCTGCAAGTTCCCACACAACAGAAGATGCCTGCAGCTCTGGGGCAGCTGGCAAATCCATACCGCCGGTCTCCTAAATGCTCATTCGTATGTACAGGCTATCCATAAGTCAGGCATTCATAACCTGAGGAGGAGCCATATTACCATTCATTAATGTGCATAACTGTATTATTTCCTTATTCTAGTTATTATACTATAGAAGGTTCTTCTGTGTGACCTTAAGGTTGACAGATTTCCTTTCCTAATCTGATCTAGTAAATATGCAACCTACATTTATTGGGAGATGGCTTGTAGACAGTTTCCTTAATGTTCCAGGTCTGAACTCACGGATAATAGGAATAGTCCTTTCAATTTTTTGAGACTGCTCTGCTATTTATCACGTAATAGTTTTTTTTTGTTCAACTCCATTTTCCTTTCCATGCCTCATTTTCTTTGATAGCATTAGTCAACAAAAAATTATCATTCTCAATTTTTCAATTGACTCCAGGCACCACATTCTTTGTGATGGATGTTTCTTATTAAATAGAAAATCTGCTTCCCATTTCATCTTCAATGGACTTAATTTTAAGATGATGCCTCTTGTTCTAGTTGTGGCAATTCTGAACTCACCCACAGAGATTTTTATTACTAAAATTATGCAAATCATAAGCAAGTCCCACCATGACAATTTATCTGGCCTGAATGTGGCTACAGTGCCAGACCAAAAGTCATGAACACATTGTTAGGGAAGGAAGAAAGTTAGGGAAGGAAGAAAGATATCGGCCAGACTTAGTAAGGATGGCACACTTCTTTCCCTAAATGACATAAGGTTAGTTGGGTTTTTAATCTAGAGGAGCAATTGTTTCCCAGCTATTCCACTTATTCTGTCCCTAATTTATTTGTTTTAAAAATTCAAGGAATTAATTCTTTAGGCCACACAATTCATGGGAGAGCGAAAGCAAACTGAATAAAATCTTTAAGGTAGTTATTAAATTTCCGTAGACAAATCTGCCCTCTGTTGGCTACAGTTTGCACATCAACTAACATTGAGAAGAAAATGGTCTTGCTTTCTTAAAAATAGGAAGAAAATGTGAATCGTTTAAAAATCCAAAAGGAAAAAAGGAGAGATTAATATTTTAAAATGGAATTTTATTTCAAAACTTCATGAAGAAGCAAACTAGTTCTCTAAGGTGGCATTTGAAAATGAGCACTGGAGAGCACCCGATGCCCCAACTGACCATAAATTGGAAGTTATCCTCTATGTTTTTATAAGAGAGAACACTTTTTTTAAAAAACATACTTTAATAGTTGTTATGCACTTTGAAGGGTTCTGATCTTGTTCTTGACCTGTCTTGACTCATTCAGGAAGGCAAGGAGTGATTTACAGTGCAGAAAGCTGTTAGAATAAGATTGGATGAATGGGTAATGGTTAAGGTCCAGATATGTGAACTACCTTTTATAAAAAGGCAAGATATAATAAGTAAAAACAAAAGATGTTGGAAACACTCAGGTCAGGCAACATCTGTGAAAAGAGAAATGGTTAATGTTCCAAGTCCAGGACCCTTCTTCAGAACTGGGATAGAAAGAAAAACAAGTTAGTTTTCAGCTGGAGAGAAGATAGGGGAGGGGTGGGTAGAACAAAGAAAATATCCCTATTAGGGCGAGTCCAAAGAGGTTACAGATCTTCCCCAGGTTATGGTAGGGTTCCGTTCCTGTGAACTCTTTGTAACCTGAACAGTTTGCAAGTTGGAAATGCGGTCATGAATCAAGTTCATGACCGCCTTGCAGCAAATGGCAAATTCATCCATCTTGTCTCCCAAGCGCTTGTTCATATGTAGGACTATACGTATGTTGGCCGTTCGTAAGCTGGGGAGGACCTGTAATGGGGACAGTTACGAGCACGTTATGTTTCTTTCCATTATGTGTGATATGTTTCGAATATCAGGCTGTAGTACATGCCCAGCATGCCAGATTATACAAAGAGAATAAGAAAAACTGAACCAAAATGTGACAGGCAGAAATGGGCCAGTTCTAATACAGACAGAAAGAAAAAGTGGAGGAAATGGACAGTCAACATTTAGGGTTGAGACCCTTCATCAATCCAGGTGAAGGGTCTTGATCTGAAACGTCGCCTGTCCATTTCCCTCCACAGATGCGCTGACCTGACCTGCTGAGTATCCTCCAGCATTTTAGTTGTTGCTTCCAGACTCTAGGATCTGCAGTCTTGTGTCTCTAGGAAAAAAAAAGTGAGTTACCAAAAGTTGGAGAATTCTCATTGGAGCAGTGGAAGTAGAAACAGTGAAAAACAGGAACGTCAGGTTATGTTTGTTGCTCACCAAAGCAATCTCCCCCCTCCCTCCAGATCTCTTTCCTTTTCCAAGGTTTAGGATCAACTACACCTTGCAAAGCGAGTAAATTACTGCAACCAAGGAAACCATACATAAAATGGCGCTCCAAGGATTGTTTGGTGACCGGTACAATTGGCATGGGAAGTTAGGAATGGATATGTTTCAAAAACAATAATATCACTGTCTTCCTAATTCTTTCACTGGAGGTGCTGACCCCTTCATCACTTTCACACCCCAATGACAGCTTGAATCTGTACATTCATAGAGCAACTTAAAGTTGCAAATCATCTAAAGGTGCTTCCCAAAAGGATTATTGACAAAAATAGACACAGAGGTGATAATCAGAGAATGGACAAAAGACTTGGTCAAAGGATAAGCTTTAAGGAACAGGGCAGCAGCTGGATGGCTGTAGGGATGGGGCAGGGAGAGGGATTACAGGTGGCTAAATGGCCAGTGCTGGGGAATGCAAGAGTTCTCAGAAGGATATTAATCTAGAGGAGGATACTGATAATAAGAGGGATTTGAACACAAGAATGCAAGTTTGGCTAACATAGGCCCCACATTACAATCGTGATTACATTCTGAAATTATTTAACTAACCTCAAAAACTTTAGGACACTTGTTAATAAGGGTGCTGTAAAATTGAGGCTGCTTTTTTCTCTTTTTTTCCTCTCTATCCCTAGGATCCTTGAACAACAAGAATTTTATTTTTCACTATTGTTTGATACAACTGAAAGGCTTCCTAGGAAACTTTATGGAGCTGGTAGTAGTCAACAGGGTAGAAATTAGCTTTGTTCCTGAAGAGTCAATGCATGTGAGACATTCACCTGCCAACTTTACTCACCGCCTGGACTTGGCAGTTGCTGGTTGCAACGTGTAGCTGCTACAAAATACACCATAGCAACTCATTGAGGTTTCTTCAACACCTTCCAAACCTGGAACCTCCACCACCCAGAAGGACAAGAGCAGCAGGTGCCTAGGAACCACATCAGTTCCCCTCCAATTCACTCAGCACTCAAAATTGACTGCCAATGGTTCAAAATCCTGGAACTCTTTATCAAATAGTGCAGGAGTATCTTCATTGCACAGCCTGCAGTGGTCTGAGAAGGTGGCTTGCCACCATCTTCTCAAGGGCAATTGAGAACGGGCTTTGACAGCGACACCACATCTAGAGAATGAGGAAAATAAAGAAGAAATCATTTGTAATCTCTAATATTTAGCAATGATTTTAAAGGAAAATGCATACTTGATCAACATTATTTCTTTGGGAGCAAGGGCAGATGAGAGAAGACACCCAGACTTAAGTGGACCAACTCTAAGGCCAGAATGAAGAGACTTGTCATCTACCAGCCTCTGTTCACCCCACCCCACCCCTTCCTTCTCCCACCTGCCCAGCATTCCCACTCCATTAGGCTCCAGCCTCCGCCCACTTCTCTAACCCCTCTGTACTGCTATGTACTGGCAATCTTTCCTGTTCCCGCTTAATCCTGATATAAGGTCTCCACCCGAAACGTCAGCGTGTACTTTTTGCCTCCACAGCTACTGACTAACCCGCTGAGTTCTTCCAGCCTCCTGGTTTTGTTTCAAGGCCAGAACGTGCTGAGTAACCCACGACGACGAGACCGAGACCCCCACCCACACGGAGCGGCCTCAGCGTCCCCACTCATTTGGACGGAAGCTCCCAGCCTGGAGATTTGGAAGGAAAGGTGTTATTTGTTTTTAGCATAATTATTTTAATGCTTCAAATCATTTCTTTGTGCATTAAGTTGTATATGATAGTTTCAATTTTTTTTAAGAAAATATTTTTTTATTCAGAGAAACCTTTAAAAATTCATGGTGAATATCAGTGTCATTGCAAGACTGTTATCCTCCCCACCCCTCTAATGGAAGGGTCCCCACCCGGCCTTGTGCTCAGGAGGCGGGGCTTTCAGCTTGTCCATCACTTGAGGCCTACTGGTTGCTCAGTCCACATCCTGCATCACTATTCGTCCCTCTGGGATGTGAGGGGCTAGCTTGTCCGGTCCTGTGCAGCCGCCCCAGGTAAATGTGGGCGGTTAACGCTGGGCTAAATCCAGACTGATTCGGCCCAATATGTGAGAATTTCCAGCAAGCGTTCGATTAAGTGCCACGAATTAGACCTGTGACCCAAAGCCCCAGCAAAGATTTTTTTTCCCCATTTCACCCCTTCGCGACTAACTCCGGCCCAGCTTAATCCCCGACAGAATTGTAAACCCTAGAAGGTCCTGTTAAATTTTTGCAGGGAGTATAGAGGGCTGTGGGTGGAGTTCTGATGTTGTTCAGTCGGTTTCCCGCCCGTGGGTAAGATTGGATAGATGTGGCCCATTTCAGCAGGGTTTGCGTCAAATTAGTATTTACAAAACTAGTTGCTAAATTTGCATTCTTCCCACGATGTTATTGAGTTACCTGATTCAGTAGAAGTTGTGAAATGCGCTTGAATCATGGGATTGTGATTTGTTCCACCATTTGGAATTACTGTGTTGCCCAGAGGACCCAAGGAAGCAGGCCATATTGAGGTTCAGGAGAAACAGCAATAAAAATTTGCCAGAAACTGAGGCGACGATCGATGAAGATTGAACAGGCTGTGAATCTTTCCCAAAAAGAATGGTAAACTGGTACAGGTTTTCAAGAGGGTTTGAAAGGGCAGGCACGGCAAAGGTGTTTGAAGCCACAAATGAAACCAGAATTGGAGATCATAAATCGCCATTAACACACTCAACAGAGAATTCATGACAATATCTTTTTACCAAGGAAGGGATTAGAACACAACCTGCTACCTCGTGGAGTAGTTGAGGGGAAAGGCACAGATGCATTTTAGGGGACATAACATAAGAAATAGAAGTAGATATGGACTATTTACTCTCTTCTTCCCCCCCCCCCCCCCCCCCCCAATCTGCTCTGCCATTCAGTAAGGTGATGGCTGATCTCTTCACTCATTTTCCTGTATTCACCCCATACCTGTTTATTCCATTAATATCCAAAAATCTATTGGTTACTTTCTTGAATATGCCCAGAGATTGAGCCTCCATAGCCCTCCTGGCTAGCGAATTCCAAAGATTCACTATCCTCTGGATGAAAAAAATTATTCCCACCTCTGTCCTGAATAGCTGACCCCTTATTTTGAATCAGGGGCCCCCCATTTCTAGACAGCCCAGCCAGGGGAAGCATAAATGAAAAACGCTATGATGCTGGAGGAACTCAGCAGGCCAGGCAGCATCATGGTGTTTTTCATGTGAGTAGATCCTTTCCCTAAGAATCTCCTCCAATACTTTCCCTACCACTGTTGTAAGACTTGCCAGACTATAATTTCCTGGTTTGTCCTTATTGCCCTGAAACAAAGGAACACATTTGCTATTGTCTAGTCCTCTGGGACCTCGCCTGTAGCTAAACAGGATACAAAGATCTTTGTCAAGGCCCCAGCATTCTCCTCTCTCGCCTCTCTCAATAACATGGGATCAATCCCATCAAGGCCTTGAGACTTATCCACCTTAATAGAGAAGCTGCTGGAATCTAGATGAAAAAATACTGTGATGCTGGAGGAACTCAGCAGGCCAGGGAGCATCCATGGAGAAAAACAGGTGGTCAACGTTTCAGGTCAAGACCCCTCTTCAGGACTGAAGATAGGAAAAGGGGGAAGCCCAATATATAGGAGGAAAAAGAAAAGCAGTGATAGGTGGAAAAAAGAGCGGAGGCAGGGTGGGCACAGGGTGGTGATAGGTAGATGCAGGTGAGAGATAGTGAAGTTACTTAAAGTGGGAGAATTCAATGTTCATGCTGTTAGGCTGCAAGTTTCCAAGATGGAAAATGAGGTGCTGTTCCTCCAGCTGGTGCTTGGAATTCTCCTGGCAGTGGAGGAGACCGAGGACTGACATATCTGTGATAGTGTGGGAGAGGGAGTTGAAGTGACTGGCAACAGGGAGATGCAGATCGCGGTTACGGACAGAGTGCAGGTGTTCTACGAAACAGTCACCTAGTCTGTGTTTGGTCTCACCAATGTAGAGGAGGCCACCGAATACCCCCACCCTGGGAACTTTCCACTGCCCCCGCCATAGGTACAACACCTGCCCCTACACCACCTCCATCCAGGGACCCAAACAGTCCTTTCAGGTGAGACAGAGATTCACCTGCACCTCCCTTAATTTCATCTACTGCATTCGGTGCTCCAAGTGTGGCCTCCTCTACATTGGTGAGACCAAACGCAGACTAGGTGACTGTTTCACAGAACACCTGCGCTCTATACGTAACCGCGATCTGTATCTCCCCATGGCCAGTCACTTCAACTTCCCCTCCCACTCCATCACAGATATGTCAGTCCTCAGCCTCCCCCACTGCCAGGAGAAGTCCAAGCGCAAACTGGAGGAACAGCACCTCATTTTCTATCTTGGAGCCTTGCAGCCTAATGGCACGAACATTGAATTCTCCCACTTTAAGTAATCCCAGACCCCTTCCACACACCAACCCCCCTCCCCAACCATGCCTCTTTTTTTCCCTTACCTAGCCTCTCTCTCTTTTTTCCTAACTTTTTTTGCTTACCTTTGACCCATCCCCTGGTGGATCTGCTCTCCCCTCCTCCTCCATACCTGCCTATCACTATCTCTTACCTGCATCTACCTATTACCTCCCTGTGCACACCCCGCCTCCCCTTTTTTGTCCACCTATCACTGCTCTGCTTTTCCCTCCCATATACTGGGCTTCCCCTTTTCCTATCTTCAGTCCTGAAGAAGGATCCTGACTTGAAATGTTGATTGCCTGCTTTTCTCCATGGGTGCTGCCTGGCCTGCCGAGTTCCTCCAGCAACTGCAGTCCTTTGTTTCTCGGGGAAAGCATAGTCCTGGAATTTACTCTATCAGCCTCTGTGTGAGAAGTTGAATAAACATATGAGGAAGAATAGAATGGGGGGGGGGGGGCAGTGGTAAGGTGGCTAAATGAAAAAGAATGATACAAGTCTTCGGTGAAGAATTAACAGCAGAATAGAAAATCAAAAAACTGGAATGCTAAAAATCCAAAATAAAAACAGAATGTGGCAAAAACTCAGCAGATCAGGTATAATAGGTTTGTTGGAGAGAAGGGCCTGAACCAGACTTTGTAAATTCAGTGATTAATTCAGGAGTAAACTGGTGAAACCTTTATACTAGGGAGTGGTTAGAATATGGACCTTTCTATCAAGTAGTTGAAGCCAACGTCATTAATATGTGAGAAAGGTAGACAAGGATATGCAGATGAATGGAAGGAAATGCAGAAATCTTTGGATGGAAAACAAGTACAGAGGTTCATATTAAGTCTAAATATCAGCACTGCCTAATAGGGTTGAATGGCCTGTTTCTGAGTTGCAAGTTCTATGTAACTAAAGTTCCACTGAGCATGTGGCTGAGCCTCTATGCCAACTCCAAGTATGCCATTTTAATGCTGTTAACCTATTAACCAGGTCAACAGATTTGTTAAAATAGTACAGATAGGAATTTTCCAAACACAGTAATTGGCGCAATGAAATTGTACTCAGCAGAATCCCTGTCCAATTAAGTCAACAATTATCATAATTATTTCACTTGTTTGAATTGCTGTTTATTTCAGAAAATCAGAGAGCACAAAAGGCTATTCAATCTATCCAATTAGTCCTCTTCTCCCGTTCTCTAGCCAAGTTACCTTTGAAGAATACTATTGAATCTGTTTCCACAATATGCTATTGAAAAATGTTTTCAACCAGTTTAATTCTGATCACAACAATTCTGTCCTTTAACCATTTTGAATTTATATTTATACCATGGGATATTTGGGGATGTAATGTTGCTTTATAGCCCACTGTTTCAGGAGAATCTGTGCTTCTCACATTGGCTTTATCAGTCCCCTTGGACCCCACAAAATTGGAGTGCAAGCAAGTTATGCTTGGCCTTGAGGGAGTACCTAAGAAGAAAAGGTGGTGATCTGTGTTAATTGCACTCTGCTCAGTTACATAGTCACCACTGTTGCTAGTGGAATGTTTTTGCTTTGTGATTCCCCTGGTTTCTCAGTGTTTGATATTCTTGTCATCTTATAGCATTTTAAACCATTTATCATTTTAAACCATTTATCCTTATTGCAGATTTTCAACAAACCTTACATTTCAGAGTAGAATATTTTTCACAATATTTGAGCATTTGGTTGAAAACCTCATTCATAGAACCAGAAAAAAAGGGTGCTGTGTTGTTGAAAATGGGGTTAACCTGAAGTATGGTAATTCTGTGCTCATTTCTGGGTGCTTTAGCACATAAATTTGCCTAATTATTAAGCAGAAATTTTGTTTTCACTCTCACTCCCCCAAATAATATCAATACTGGAGCAACATGCAATATTCATTTGCTGTTAGTTCTTATGTACTCATGGAACAACCAAGTTTTACTCAACTTGTTTCCCCTGAAACTGCTGTTTAAAGGGCTAATATTCAAACTGCACTCTGCGCCCTCACTGAGATCTCCAGCTTCTTGAGAGAAATGAGAATATGAGGTCACATGTGCCTGGACTTCATTGCCCATGGAGATCAGGGTCACAGAGAGTCTTGGCTTCCAAGTACCAGGGTCATTTCTGGGATGCTTCTAGCCACGTCTCACTGATTTCTTGTCATTGCTGCAATGGGGGTGGGGGGAGGGTAGTAGATGGTGTTGGTTGTCCAAACTCCATTCTCAAGGAGAGAAGGCTCCTCTTTCTTTTCCTTTAGCCCTCAGGGACTGGCAGAGTGGGCACTGGCATTTGTCTTTAATGCAGGCTTCCCCAAAGTGGAGGTATTCATAGACTGCACTCATGTTCATATGGAGACCTTCCTTGCAATCTTATGGAAGGAGCGCCTGGCTGTTGTCCTGGAGGGTTGCCATGACCCCCAAGAACAATGAACATGCTTGTTTTGGATATTATTCTTCACTGGCCTCACCAGGTCCTTCTGGGAGACTCAATCCTCCCATTGTTGCACCAACCATTCATTCAGTAGCAGCACTCCCCTGCAGCTGGAAGGATATTGTTTGTCATAGAATGATAGAGATACAGCACAAAAACAGGCCATTTGGCCTATTGAGTGTACATTGAGCACCCATTAACAATAATTCTACATTAATCTAATTTTATTCTCATCACATTTCCATCAACTTCTCACCCCCCCACCACCAAGATTCTAAAACTTACCTATACATAGGGCGCAACTTGCAGTGACCAATTTACCTACCAACCTGCATGTCTTTGGATGTGGGTGGAAGCTGAATCATCCAGAGGAAATCTTCAAAGGGAAAATGTGCAATCTCTACACAGATTGCTCTGGGGATCAGGATTGAACCCGGATCACTGGAGGAGTGGGGCAGCAAATTGGATTCAAATTAACATGTACAGCACACGGTGGATTAACAGACCATCATCTCAATTATTCGATCACCTTGGTTGTATTGTAGCATGTGTTAGAAGTTGGCTGCAGAGATTGCACCTGCTGAGCTACTTGCGGAGAAGTGCAAGAATTTGCAATACATCAGTATGGAACTGAAATTGTCACTGCTGATTGACATAGGGAAACCCAACACTACGCTCAAATGAAGTCCTAGCTCCCTGTGCAACTTTCACAACAGTGTAAATTTGAATTAAAGCTGTTTTGACACCACAAGCATGGTGTGGAACAAGTTCTAGGCTCATGCGATTACTGCATCTTCAGGCAGGTTATTTAAATTTGAACCTAATTTTATCATGTTTGGAAATATTCTGGGTGTCAAAGACCTATATGTAACTATGTATATCCCTGAAAATTGAGTTTTTTTTAAAAAAGGTGACTTTTTCGAAGAAAGGGAATTTCACATTAAATCAAGTTTCCTTATGGACAGAACAGCAACTGGGATATAATAACTAAATGGGAAAGTTCCAAAGAAGACAAATCAAGATGTGGAAAGCCAGCTGCAAAATGAGCTGGTGAAAATTCCTAAATGTTCATAAAAGGAAACAAAGGCTATTCACTACGAATTTTTTCATGCAATTTGTTTATTATATTGTCAAATCCTCAACTGTGTTTTCAACAGTAATTAACCAGAATTTTTCACACAAAAGTTAAAGAGCAGTATTGAAACACGGTATGACACGGCACGGTAGCGTAGCGGTTAGCACGACGCTATTACAGCGCCAGCGATTGGGGTTCGATTCTCGTCGCTGTCCGTAAGGAGTTTGTACGTTCTCCCGTGTCTGCATGAGTTTCCTCCGGATGCTCCGGTTTCCTCCCACATTCTAAAGAGGTACAGGTAGGTTAATATGGGGTTTAAAATGGGCAGCGTGGACTCGTTCGGCCGGAAGGGCCTCTTACCACACTGTATTTTAAAAAAATTTATAAAATTTTAAAAATTTAAAGTGAAAATTAAACTTTATGGAATATTTTATCACTTTTATCTTTGACCATAAAGATTTACTGTTTGATATGTTTATCTGCATAATTATAATAGCCTTAGAAGATAACATGAGGAATAAAATCAATGCAGTATGGAATATCATTTCACATCTCTGGAGATATTTTAGCTTGATGCATTGCATATCTCTTCTGCTCCCTTTCTCTTTCCTGCTCCCTTTTAGACACATGTCTGATCATATGTGCCATTTTCCTTTATAATTATGAATTTACATCCCTTTAATGTCTCTCAGAAGAAATGCAATTTGTGCTGATTGGTTCTTGATTGGTTTGGGAATCTTGATTGCTTCTGAGTGGCTTGGAGCTCTGACTGGCTCAGGGGTTGGTGTGGCCTGTTGCCCTGA
Source organism: Pristis pectinata (assembly GCF_009764475.1). NCBI lineage: Eukaryota > Metazoa > Chordata > Chondrichthyes > Rhinopristiformes > Pristidae > Pristis > Pristis pectinata. The sequence continues at coordinate 68,612,363 of NC_067408.1, read as the reverse complement.
GAGACAGCATGTGATGTAGGATGAAAGCCTTAATCCTGATGACTTGATTAGAAATGTTGTCTTGGAAACTGAACGATGCCTGTTTTGGTGTGAGCTTCTGGTATTTTGAGAAAGGGAGAATATGATGGTGGGCCTTCTGAAATGTGTTAGAGGCACTGTAATCATGCTTTTTGATAGAAAGTTTCAGGATTTTAACCAATAATGATGAATGAATGACAATACATTTTCATGTTTGGAAGTTATATGACTAGAAGTTATATTGCCTATGCATCTGCTACTGCTCTCATCCTTTTAGATGCAAATGGTTGGGGGTCTGAGAGATGTTGTTCAAGAATCCTTAGTGAATTATGTCTTATAGTATATGCTACAGTCATAATAAGTGATGGAGATTATGAATGATTAGAATAGCAGACAAACTGCCAATCAACCAGTCTGTTTTTCTTCACAGATTGATTTGAGCCTTTTAAGCACTGGAGCACTTGCACACATCTAGGCGAGCAGAAAGCATCCCATGAAGCTTGTGCCTTGTGAGTGAAGAACTTTAGAGAGTCAGGAGGTGAGTCACTTACTTAAAAATATACGGTCTCTAACCTGTTCCAGCAGCCATAATTTTATATATCTGGCCCAGCTGAGTGTTATGGCAATGGAATTCCTAGGATATGCTTGCTAATGTTCTCTTTTGTTGGGCATGGCTGTAGGGAACAGACAACTTTAGACTTGATCTTCTGTAATAACAGAGTTACTGAATAACCTCATAGCAAGGGATACTTTTGGGGAAAAGTGTTCACAACGTGATAAAATAGTATTGTGAGTTCTAGACTGATATAATTGAGACAAAAAGTAGTCTTGAACTTAAATTATATAGGCATGAGGGGATAAGTTGATCAAGGTAGATTTGGAAATTAGACCTTTTTTTAAAATTTGAGAAGTTATTTTGTTTTAGAAACATAAAGCATAGAAATACTAAAGCACTCAAAAGCATTTAAAAACACAATCAACTGAAGTCAAACAGTTAATGCTTATCTTAATTCCTAGCAGCAGCTGTGTTCCTCAAATCAATGATTTTGAGCAAATGACCCCCTATTAGTTGTGGGGAATCGCCTTGACTCTGTGCTGCCACACTGGATGCCATGAAGTGCAGTTAGCAAAAAGCTGGCAATTAGCTGTCGGTAAGTGTGAAATTTTTGTGTTTATGCAAGTCTGAGTTTAAATCCTCTGATTAACCTCTGATGCGGAGTAGTGCCGGCAGTTCTGTGCAGAGCTGTTGATATTTTTCTGTGTCTCCATCCTACTTAATGTAGCAGAAGTAATGGGGAAACAAAGTGTCTATTGATGGTAACTGAACTAGGTAATTTTTTAAAATATTATTTTTTCCCAATCTGAACGTTGTTAGCAAGGTCAGCATTCATTGTCCCTCTATGAGATTATTCACTGATGCTCTGTCAGCATTTATTGTCCATCCTTAACGGGCCTTGAGAAGGTGCTGGTCAATTGCCTTCTTGAACTGCTGCATTCCTTCAGGTAAGGTGCTCCCACAGTCAGGTGGTTCCAGGATTTAGACCCAATGACAACAAAGGATCAGTGATTTATATTTCCAAATAAAAATGATGTGAGAACCTTCAGGTAGTGCTCCTTCCATGCGCCTGGTGTTCTTGTCCTACTTGGTAGGAGAGGTCTTGGATTGGGAAGTGCTGTCAGAGTAGCTTGAGTGAGTAACTGCATTGCATTATTTTAGATGAGACTCACTGCAGCCATTGTGTGCTGGTGGTGGAAGGAGTTAATATTTAAGCTGGTAGATGGGGTGCTAGTTAAATTTGTAGCACCTTCCATCAATTCACTTATGATTGAGAGCACACTGATTAATTAAGATGAATAAAGAGAAAGTACTGGGGAGAAATTAAGGGAACTAAAAGCAGGGAAATAGTCAGGAAGCCTGCATCCCATGGTTCTGAAAGAGATGCTGGTGGAGATAGTGGATGGCAATCTTAGAAAAGTTTGGAACAGCAGTTTGGTAGGTAACAACTGTAACACTGCTGTTCAACAAAGGAGAAGGAAAGACATAAGAAACTCCAGACCAGAAAGCCTGACATAATTTGTCAGCAAAGTACAAGTAACCATTATTATGGAACCATAACTGGCAGCATCATTGTGGTACTATGGAAGGAAATTGAGTTTGATAAATTGAATATAATGTAACTAATAGGGTAGAAAATTGGGAACTAGTGGATGTAGTATTTCTGGATATACAAAAGGAATTTCGTACATTGTGTGTAAGACTACTACAGTTCAGGGTGAGGGCAGGAATGCCATGGGGATAAGTTGTAAAGGTCATCTGGTTGGTGAGTTAATTGGTGCAGTTAGATAGAGAGCACAAAAATGAACAAAAGCTATGAAATGAGGACAGTTGGAGAGTAAGAGCACAAAGGAATGTAAAACTGCAGTGCTGTGGGACATGCAGGTCAGGCTGTACTAATGCAGAGAGAAAAATTCAATCAATACCTTTGATGAATGAGTTACAGCAGAACTGACCAGTTTTTGGAAGAAATGCAGAGTAAAACTTGTTTTCATTTGTTTCACACTGATGCTTAAATCACTTGTTTCACTGTGAGTGAGTGGCATTTTGTAGATAAAATGCAAGGATTTAATATCTTTTGCACCGAGTACAAAGTTTTCTTCCCAACATGTCTTAAAACTTATATTTCCTTCTTCATATTTGCATTTTTTACAATGTAATTATGGCAATAGGACATAGAACTATACAGCACAGGAACAGGCCCTTCTGCCCACAATGTACCAACAACAATGCCAAATTAAACTGCACATCTACCTGCACGTGGCCTATATCCCTTCATTCTATGCCTATTCACCTGCCTGGCTAAATGCCTCTTAAACATTGCTATTGCTCTACCACTTCCTCGGAAGCAAGTTCCAGATGCCTACTACTCTGCATTTATTAAAGAAAAGCAACTTGCCTTGTAAATTTCCTTATAAATTTTCCCCCTCTCACTTTAAATCTATGCCCTTTGGTACTTGACATTTCCACCCTGAGCAAAAGATTCTGACAATCTATCCTGCCCATGCCTCTCAATTTTATATTCATCTATCAAGTTTTCCCTCAGCCTCTGAGGCTCCAGAGAAAGCAATCCAAGTTTGTCCAACCTCTCCTTATACTGTAGCCCATACTCTCTAACCCAGGCAACATCCTGGTGAACCTGTTCTGTACCTTCTCTAAAGCCTCCACATCCTTCCTGTAATGTTCTGACCAGACTGCACACAATACTCCAGATGTGCTCTAACCAAAGATTTATACAGCTGCAACATGACATCACAACTTTTATACTCAATGCCCAATTGAAGAAGGCAATTATGCCGTTTGTCCTATCTACCACCCTGTCTACTTGTGTTGCCACTTGTAGGGAGCTATGAACTTGTACCCCTAGATCCTTCTGTACAATAATGCTCCTAGTGGTCCTACCATTTACTGTATACTTTACTCTTGTATTTGACCTCCCAAAATGCAACACCTCACGTGTCCAGATTAAACTCCATCTGACATTTCTCTACTCATATTTCCATCTGGCCTATATCCTGTGTATCCATTGACAATGTTCCTCACTATCCACAACTCAGCCAATTTTTGTGTCATCTGCAAACTTAATAATCAGCTCACCTTCATTTATGTCCAAATCATTTCTTTTATATATATATATTTACATATACATACATACACTGTAGATATATCACAGACAACAGAGGACCCAGCACTGATCCCTGTATAACTTCATTGGTCAGAGACCTCCAGTCAGAACAACACCCCTCCACCACTTCCTCTGTCTACTATGGCTCAGCCAAGTTTGACTCTAATTAACCAAATCTGTGGATCCCATATACCTTAATGTTTTGAATCAGCCTACCATGAGGGACCTTGTTAAATACTTTATTAAAGTTCATGTACACAAAATCCACTGCCCTCATCAACCATCTTTGTCATCCACTCAAAAAAAAAACTCAATCAAGTTTGTAAGATGTGACTTCCCCTGAATTGAGCCATGTTGATTATCCCTAATAAGGTGTTGCTTTTCCAGATGTGAGTAGATCCTTTCCCTAAGAATCTTCTCCAATACTTTCCCTACCACCGTTGTAAGATTCACCAGCCTATAATTTCCTGGTTTGTCCTTATTGCCCTTAAACAAAGGAACGCATTCGCTATTGTCCAGTCCTCTGGGAACTCACCTATGGCTAAACAGGATACAAAGATCTTTGTCAAGGCCCAGCATTCTCCTCTCTTGACTCTCCCAATAACATGGAATCAATCCCATCAGGGCCTTAAGACTTACCCACCTTAACAGAGAAACAAAGGAACGCAGATGCCAGAATCTAGATGAAAAACATTATGATGCTGGAGGAACTCAGCAGGCCAGGCAGCATCCATGGAGAAAAGCAGGCAGTCAACATTTCAGTTCAGGACTGATGATAGGAAAAGGGGGAAGCCCAATATATAGGAGGAAAAAGCAGGGGAGGTGGAGTGGACACAAGGTGATGATAGGTAGATGCAGGTGAGAGATAGTGATAGGCAGGTGTGGGGGAGGAGGGGAGAGCAGATCCACTGGGGGATGGGTCAAAGGTAAGGAGAGAGAAAAAGAGGGGGGATAGAAAAAAGAGAGAGAGGCTAGGAAAGGGAAGAAAATAAGAGGCATGGTTGGGGGGGGAAGGGGTGTGGGGACTACTTAAAGTGGGAGAATTCCATTCATTAAGCTGCAATGTTCCAAGATGGAAAATGAGGTGCTGTTCCTCCAGTTTGCTCTTGGATTTCTCCTGGCAGTGGAGGCTGAGGAATGACATATCTGTGATAGTGTGGGAGGGGGAGTTGAAGTGACTGGCAACGGGGAGATGCAGATCGTGGTTATGGACAGAGTGCAGGTGTTCTGTGAAATGGTCACCTAGTCTGCATTTGGTCTCACCAATGTAGAGGAGGCCACACTTTGAGCACCAAATACCCCCACCCATCCCGCTCCCACCCTGGGAACTTAACACTGCCCCCGCCATAGGTGCAACACCTGCCCCTACACCACCTCCATCATCTCCATTCGGGGACCCAAACAGTCCTTTCAGGTGAGACAAGAGATTCACCTGCACCTCCCTTAATATCATCTACTGCATTCAGTGCTTCAAGTGTGGCCTCCTTTACATTGATGTTTCCTCTGGTTTTTGCGCCATGCACACGAGGTGTTCCATTTTTAATCTATTTGTTTTATTGGAGGAATCTGATGATTGTTGTACTTCTTACTTGATCCACAAGGTGGTATTGTCAAACAACCTCACAGTATATGTGTCTTAAGCATAGCATCTGTTGAGTGGCATTTGTCTTATTAGAAGACTCCAGCTAAGCATGGTGATAGGTAGTAAATTAATAATGAATAATGTCATTCTTTTTAAAAATTAGTTTGAGTAATATCAGATTGGCTTTGAGGTTCTACTCAGAACCTACTATATAAGTTATTTAGGACATATTTATGAATTCAGCTTTAAGATTTTTGTGGGCAGGCTGGGTAAGGATGACCTCAAAAGTTCATCCAAGATCTGCACTGTCAAAAAGAATGGCAAAAACACATTGTGCACTGTACTTGTTTGGTATGGGGTTGAAGAGTCGTAAAAAGATAGAGCATGGAAACAGGCACTTTGGCCCACTGAATCTGCGCCAACCATCAGCCACCCCTTTATACTAATCTTACATTAATTCCATTTTTTATTCTCCCAACATGAGGCATGCTTATTTCCCCAAAGTATATTATTGAACGAATGGGCTTTTACAACATGGAATGCCTGTATCAGTTTTACAACTGATACAGGCATTCCATTTCCAGGTTTTTGAAACTGAATTCAAATTTCCAAACTGCTAAATTGGGATTTAGAGTTTATATTTTTTCACTTGTTAGCCCAGACATCTGGCTTATTTGACCAATAATGTAACCACTACGCAATCACACCTGTTTCATTGCCCATTAAACATATTGCTTTAATCTGAGACCAGTCATTAAATCCTCACTATTGGAATGGTTGGAACTACTCCATTTAGATTGCTGGCCCTCCTTGGGGCATTTTCAACATGCATGGAAATGTAAGTTTTGACAAAACTAATGCTACTGTTCTATGATGAGCAGATTGGAAGGGTGAATGATTTCTGGATGCCTTACCATGGCATTAACAGTGTGCCTTGAAATGGAGAGGTCTGCCGACTCCTAGACTTTTTTTCTGGGTCCTTTGTAATGTACTGGTACTGTGTTGGGAGCTTGCACAGTTCACAGCTCCAACTTCCAGCTAAGTGATCAGAAGTGGATTGCAAAGGCTAAAAGAAGAATGGGTGGGCTTTGGAGTCCATGTTTGGGTTTTGGTAGGGACGAGGGTAATTGGATTGCAGGCTTGGAGAATAATGTTGGTAAATTGGAGATATGTCAGCAGTCTAGGAGGTCAGGATGGTGTCAGGGAGGTGAGGGGCAAAGATATCATGGGGAATAGAGAGGACGTATGGAGGAAGATTGTTGATTGGCTGGAATGGAGCTCAATGTATAACCATCTTGTTGCACGAGGTCAGTATCTGAGCTATTATGACAAAGCAAAATAATTCAGATGCTGGAAATCTGAGATTAAAATGGAAAATATAAAATGCAGGTCAGTCAGCATCTATGGAGGGAGAAACAGGTGTAAAGTTTCAGGTTGATGACCTGTCAGAACTGGAAAAATGAGAAATCAAACATAGTTTAAGTGCAGAGAATGGGCAGGGATGAAGAGAACAAAGGATGTCTGTGATAGGGTGGAGACCAAAAGAATTCAGGTGACATAAATGCCATTGGTGCTGACCAAGATAGGGTGGTGAATGTATGTTAATTAGAGTGGATCTGTCTAGAGGTAGTGTGAATGGTGGGAGATGAATGAAGCCAGAAGAGAGAGAAAAAAATAAGACACTGCTGGAACTGTGAGATTCAGAACACAGTATCTGAAATGGAAAAGAATGCTGGAAATACTAAGCAAGTTAAGTAGCATCTATGGAGAGCAAAAAATGGAGTTCTGATGCAAATTGTTGCATTCATTATTGAGTCCTGAGAGCTACAACATGCCCATTCAGGATATGAGGTGCTAATTCCCTGAGTTTACATTAGACTTCATTGAAGGCCAAAATCAGAGGTTACAGTGTGAGTGGGATGGAGAATTACAGTGAAGGCAAGTGGAAGTTCAGAATCATCCTTGCTGCCTGACCTGCTGAGTATCTGCCATGTTTTCTGTTTTTATTTCTGGACTATTATGTTTGTATTGGCACAGAACACGTTGTTTCATGCTTTAATACTGCAGATTTATGTGCATAAAGCTTGTTCTCTATTCATAGCATTTTTCAAAGAAACCTCATAACAAACTCCACAAAAACCAAAAATGAGATATTGTAATTAACTTATTTTTTCTAGCTATAAGTAACTTACTGTATTTAAGTTCAATTCACTTATTTTGACTTTTGATTAATTAACTAATGAATTGAGCTGGTTACCTACATCCATGGTGACGAGGTTGTCTATGATCTTGAGGCAGTGGCCCCATTTCCTGACTTACCTCCAGCTGATGAGCTGCAGAGGTTTCCAATGAAACCAGCAGCAGACCCCAACAGGAAGGAAGGAGAGGGGAAAGGATAGCAGTCATACAGGCAGGAGGTCCTTTGAAGTAGTAGCCCTGAAAACTTTTGTAGGGCCTGGAAGAGTATCCACAAGACATGATTCCAGACTTACCTCGGGTGCATGCCTCAGACTCCATTGCCTGCATAACCAGTGCATAGTCTGAGCTTAAGATGCCAAGCTTGTCCTTGAACAGTTTTACTTTGTTAGATTGCTATTGGTAATCCATTTCACTGTGTGGTTGTGGCATTAAAAATGAGTTGCTTCTGTAACATTTTTTAGCAATGGTTACTATTAAGCTTTGTTTTTTCCAATGTTGACATTAGGTCAAGTACAACAACTAAATATGAACATTTTTGTGGTGGAAATTATCAAGGGAGTTCAAGGACGTTTTGCCTGAGGTGTACAAACTGCTCTACAACATTTGGTGTCATGTGATAGAGTGAAAAAGTATATATTTTTTTTTACCTTCTGACCAAACTGGCAACTCAGAAAGCAGTAAACATTCTCTTTGCTTTTGACAAAAGGATACTGACTGAGGTTTTACAACTATGCACAAGTGGTGCCAATCTTCACAGACCAGAAGAATGTCTGCATTTTAAGTAAGATGCTCCTGGGTGTAATTAATCATCTTCAGATTGGAAAAGCAATGAATGTTGTATGTGAGAGCTTGTTGTGTACTAATTCCTACCTTACTACAGTGATTACAAAAAGTACTTTATTGGCTGTAAAATGCTTTGGGGCATTCTGAACTAAAGAAAGCCATTATTTAAATTCAAATTCTTAGTTCTTCCTAAAAAATTTTTTCAGGATCACTAAGTATGATATAAGACATGGTCCCAGCAAATTAGCAATGAATGAGTTATCTTCTGAGAGTTAGTTCAGTTCATTTAACTAATCGGAATCCATTCTGTTACTACCTAATCCAGCCATACTTCCAACACCCTATTGCATTCCTCAAATCAGGGAGTTACGTTTTTCCTTTAGGAGATTGTGTAAAATGGGTGTTATTAATTCAGTCCTAACTTTTACTTCAATCAGGCATCAAGGGATATTGGAATAGACTGCAACAAGGGAATGCTGAATATCCTGCTATTTATGTTTTGTTCATTGTTTTCTTCCTAAATCTCCTTTTCTGCTCTCTATAGAGAGTTATAACTGGGTATAAGGGACCACAATAAGTCAGCCAAGGTTGCTTTGTATAATTTGTTTTTTAAGAATTGTTTATAATTTATAAGCTGTGTGAAGCATTCTTGCTTTATGTGCTGGTGTTGCACAACTACACAATGACTTTCTGTTTTGGCACAAATCTCTTGATGAAGTGTTTCAAGATTGAGCAACTTCACTAAGTCCCTTGACATAATTGAGCCAGAAACACTTCAGAAATTATTGAACAAACTTTTAAGTGTGTGCTCCTCATACAGACCCTCACCCACTGGAATCGATGTAATTAACACCCATGATATTCTGAGAATTAGTGGTAGTAGTATTTGGTATGGAGCATAGCTGGGGAGAAGCAAGTGCAGGTGGAACTGAATGTAGACAACCTGCTGGCCTTCACATCTGCTGAATCGGGAGCCATTAACATTTAGGAACATGAGTCTTCTGCCACAAAGGGTTAACACCAGGGCACTGAACATACCTTCATCATACAATGCATATCTGGCTAAAAGTAGGGACAATTGAAACACTGATGTGATTTGTGGATCTATTGGTAAGAGGCATCTGGGGTAAATGTTGTTGTATTCGTGGTCTGGATATAGGACTAACCCTAGTCAACACAATGCATTAATTGCCAAGTTGGATACGGAATATCTTGGGAGCTTTACTAAGTATGTCCTCCAGTGGAGCCACTATAATACCTATTGCTGAGTGACTTTCTTTTGATACATGGGTAATCTGTCTTTTAGTTGGGGTCTGCCTATTAGTACCAACTACTGTTGCTGGTCTTAATAGGGACAGCACAGTGGTACACCTAGTAGAGCCACTGTCCCACAGCACCAGCGACCTGGGTTCAATCTTGACCGTGGGTGATGTGTGAAGTTTGCATGTTTACCCTGTGACCATGTTGGTTTCCTCTGGATGCTCCACTTTCCCCCACTTCCCAAAGACGTATGGGTTGATAGGTTAATTGGGTACTGTAAATTACCCCTAGTGTGTAGGTGAGTGGTTGAATCTGATGGGCTCATGGGAGAATGTTTTAAAAAAAGTATTAATGTATGAATAGTGTACATGAGTAGTTGATGGTCAGTGTGGACTCGGTGGGCCAAATGGCCTGTTATTGTGCTGTATCTCTCTATGACTCTATAATATACACATAGATATATGAATTAGGAGCAGGAATAGGCCACTTAGCCCCTCAAGTCTGATCCTTCATTCAGCTCCATGCAATTCTGTTGTAATCTCAGCTCTATTCCTGTCTACCCCCCGTAACCTTTTACCTTCCTATTTATCAAGAATCTATCTCTCTCTGCTCTAAAAATATTTTGACCCTGCTCCCACTGTCCTCAGAGGAACAGAGTTCCAAAGATTCATTAACCTTTGAGAGAAAAAATTTGCTTCATCTTTTGGTGAATGGTGACCCTTGTTCTAGATTCCCCCACAAAAGGAAACATACTCTCCACATCCATCCTGTCAAGACCCCTTGGGATTTTACCTATCTTTTCCTCATTATTTTCAGGAATTTCTCTGTAGAAGCAGCAAGCAATATTAGTTGAAAGAATGCATTTATATAGCTCTTCACAATTGTCTCAAATTTCTCGACTTCTGACATGAAGCCCATTAACTAATATAAGATATCTAAGAATTAATTTGCACATAGCAAACAAAGTTGCACTGACAGCAGTGAGATATTTGTGCTGACCATTTGTTTCACTGAGGTTGGTTAAAGGATTGATACTGGTCAGTATATCAGAAGAACTCTTGTTCAAGTAGTGCGCTGGATTCTTTTATATCTCCAGAAAAGATGGCTGGTGCCACACTTGAAATATGTGTTCAAGTCTCTGAAGTGGGATCAGAGCAATTGTAAAACCGCTAAGCCAAGATCACCATTTAAGTTACAGTATCTTTGACTTCTGAAATGATTGGAATTGGTTTATTATTGTCACTTGTACTGAGATACAGTGAAAAATTTGTCTTGCATGCCATTCACACAGATCAATTTATTACACAGTGCATTGAGGTAGTACAAGGTAAAATACAGAATGCAGACTAAAGTGTCACAGCTACAGAGAAAGTGCAGTGCAGGTAGATAATAGGGTGCAAGGTCATAACGAGATAGTGAGGTCAAGAGTTCATCTTATTGTACTAGGGAACCGTTTAATAGACTTATAATAACGGGATAGAAACTGTCCTTGAGCCTGGTGGTACATACTTTGAAGCTTTTATATCTTCTGCCTGATGGGAAAGGGGGGGGAAGAGAGAATGTCCCAGGTGGGTGGGGTCTTTGATTATGCTGGCTGCTTTACCGAGGCAGTGAGAAGTATAGACAGAGTCCATGGAGGGGAGGCTGGTTTCCATGATGTGCTGAGTTGTGCCACAACTCTCTGCAGTTTCTTGCGGTCCTGAGCAGAGCAGTTGCCGTAGCAAGCTGTGATACATCCAGATAGGATGCTTTTTATGGTGCATCGATAAAAGTTGGTGAGTGAAAGTTGGTGCATCGATAAAAGTTGATTACATTCCAGCTCAATTCAGGTCTCCACAGACAAATGGAACTTTACCAGTGAATTGATTTGATGAGACCAATGTATTAGTATTCACTTCAGTGGCTGACATTTTGGGTATTTTAATGGGAAAGGAAACCATGGTTAATGAATTGTCTAGGCCTTTCAGCAGTCATTCATTCTGGACTTCAAAGAATTGTGAATTTATACTGGAGTTATGGTCACTGTTTAGCTATACAATGGGGACCATACCCATACTTTAGTGGCATATTAGGGATGTTTACAGATACATGTAGATAACATGCACTGAAATTTCTGCAGGGTAAAAAGCAGGAATATCAGATAACATTTAGCTTTTGGGACTCCTGATAAGTTTCGGTCTCATACAACCACATAACAGTAAGGCAGTGAAATGTGTGGAGGGAAACTATGAGCAAGCAGTCCCAAACAGTGAGCCAGTTTTAGTAACAAAGACTTACAAGAGAAAGTCCTCACATGAAATATCTGTAATAGTGTTTGGGCACTAGATTGCCCTCTAGGACCTAACTAAGGCTAGCCAGAATGCTCAACAAATGTTCAGCCAGATAGTGACCCAAGTCTTGGTTCTCCAGAACCTATGGTTCCAAATTAAAGGCACTACCATGTATAAAAAATTTTTCTATTTCTAAATCACTGTGTAATCGGAAAATAATTTGGATTTTTGACTTTTCACGAAGTTAGGATGACCAGAACCATGCCACAGCCACTAAATTGGCTTTGAAATGTGGTTCATTTTATAATAGACAGAAGCAGGAGCCAATTACATAGTCAAGGTCCTATAAACTGTGATGAGGTGACTAAAGTCCTGGGAAGCCATCCTCCCCTATGAAGTAGTGCCAGTGGATAGAGCTTGGCAGGTGGTGTCAGCCTGAAATTTGCAAAGTGGAGCATTACTTTTGTAGGTGAGGATGCTTTCATTGAGCTGAGACTCAAAAAGAAGGCAAGATAGATCAAGTCGCAAGAGGCCTATCCTGTCTTTTCTTTGAGAATTTGGATGCTTTTCATAATGCAGCTTGGCATTAAGTATGCAAATTAGCTCACAACAAATAGGGTATCAAGACTAGAGTTGGCAATGGAAGTTCATATCTGGATTGTCAGCAACAAGGATCCCAATGTCAAATCAGTATCAAAAAGCACTGCTAATTGCCCAAGAGACCGAAGTTCCTGACCGGGAAACCTAATTACAGGGTACTCGGTCTAACATTCATATGCCAACTATTTACAATTCACCTGGGGATGGAGATATGGAGATGCCAAGTATTAAAGACTAATATCCAAGAAACTCCTGTAAGTTCAGGTATATAAAAAAAAAAACCCACTGGGCATTAAAAAAAAAACTGTGCTTTTCTTTTTCTTCAAATATTTCTTTTTCTTAGTTGTTAAAGTATTTCAACTGGGGAAAAAATGCTGTTTGATTGCAAGCCAAAAACCAGTTAGGTAAAGAATAGTCCCTCTGGTTTCCAGTTGCTGTGAGGAGGTAGTGAGGAGGGATACATTGGACAAACAAGTAGATGACCTGAGAGTGTAGGGGAGAGGCATTTGGCAGCAGGAGGTCCTGTTGATATATTTAATATACCTTTGTTGATATATTTAATCAGTGCTGACTTGCAGCATTCAATTTGTGCCATAATGGTTACCCTGAAGATTCAGTAGACCTGAACCAATAGTTAGCCTGAGATGGAAATTATACCAAATGAACAAACAATTTGCTCAACCAGTCCTTTCCTCATCTTCCTTGGAATTAAAGATGACTTGCTTCCATTTCAGTTTGATTGGTAAGAGGCATCTGGAGTAAATGCTCTGAGATACCTTACATAGGGAATTCATATTTCTGAAGCAAACAGAATGGTGGGGGTCAGTGGTCATGAGTTTAGTGCCAGGTTTGTGTTCTTGAATTTTGAATGCTCTTTTCCACAGGTAGCCAAAAGTCAGGCTGGTGCATTGGAAGTCTTTGTACCAATGTCATGAGAAGAGGGTTGGGACGAGACAGAGCCTTACTTGGCTTCAATTTGCACTGGGATTGGGTGCATGGTGGATTCTTGGTTAGAATCATGGCATGGATGTAAATATATCTACAGATATAGAATGGAATAATGGTCGTATCCACAGTACCTCTTGATGTACAGAATCAACACTTTGATTTGAGGAGGACTGTGGCTGAGTCCCGGGGCCCGACACAACGCGAGGCCGACCTGTGGGAACACCCAATGCTGGGGCCCAACACCGGGGCCCCCCAGATCAGAAGCCCGACCCTATGCAGCACCTGGGGCTGAGTCCCAATGCCGAGGACCCCCAGGACGCCCCCATGTACCTGCTGAGGCAGCCCACTCCTCTTCAGGACCTTCAGACCTGTATGGAAGCAACAACTTACCTCACAAGCCAGCTGAATTCACTCCAGGTCTTCCAAGCTTACCTCCCAGTCCAGGGGAATCCACTCCAGGTCTTCCAAGTCTGTTCACTAGCACTCACATACTATCCAGTCCAGTTAAATCCACTCCAGATCTTCCAAGTCTGTTCACTAGCACTCACATACCATCCAGTCCATGTGAATCCATTCCAGGTCTTCCAGGTCTGTCCTTAAGCAATCACTTACCAGATGGCTCCACTCCAGGACTGACGAGTCGCAGCTGCTTACCCCAGATACCCCGGGAGCATGGTAAGAAGATTGGGCTGTAGGTGAGACTGAAACAGCGTGGATTCAAGATACCTCCCCACCACCCCCCCAGCTGACGTCCAGGCCATTGAGAACAAAGTTGATGAACTAAGGGCAAGACTGACCTACCAAGGAGAACTGAGGAATTGCTGTGTGCTATGTCTCACCGAAACGTGGCTCACACCTGCTTCACCTGACTGTGTCATTCAACCTGAGGGCTTCTCAATCATTCGGATGGACCGTACAGCATCCTTGGACAAAGTTAGAGGCAGAGGGGTCTGCTTCTTAATCAATAACTTGTGGTGCTCAGACATGACAGTCCTGGCGAGATCCTGCTCACCCAGCCTGGAATATCTAATGGTGAAGTATCGACCATTGTACCTGCTAAGGGAGTTCACTTCAGCTATCCTGATGGCAGTCTACATCCCACCACAGACGGGCATGAAGCCTGCACTCAATGAGCTATACTCCATGGTCATCAACCTTGACACAGGATACCCTGAGGCCCTCTTCATTATTGCAGGTGACTTCAACCAGGCTAACTTCAAGAGTGTGTTACCAAAGTACTACCAGCACGTCTCCTGTCCCACTAGGGGCCCTAACATCCTTGACCACTGTGATACAACCATTAAAGATGCCTTCCGAGCCATCCCTTGCCCTCACTTTGGTAAATTGGACCACCAGGCTGTGCTTCTCCTCCCTGCATACAAACAGGAACTGAAACGGGAGGATCTGGTACAGAGAGTCATGCAGTGCTGGTCTGAGGAAACAGATGAGCTCCTACGTAACTGCTTTGAGACAGTGGACTGGTCCATGTTCAAAGACTCAACTGCCAGCCTAGATGAGTATGTCACCACCATCAAAGACTTTATCAACAAGTGTGTTGAGGACTGTGTACCAAAGAGAACAATACGGGTGTTCCCAAATTGGAAACCACGGATGAACTGTGGGATCCACTCCCTACTGAAGTCAAGGACTGCTACACACAAACCTGGTGATCCTGATCTGTACAAGAAATCGAGGTATGACCTTCAGAAAGCTATCAGGAATGCCAAGAGGCAATACCGACTCAAAATAGAGTCCCAGAGCAGCCATCAGTTATGGCAGGTCTTACATGCTATAACGGGCTATGAAATGAAGTCGGGCTGCATAGTTAACAACAGCACATCCCTTCCTGATGAGCTTAATGCATTCTATGCGCGTTTCAACAGAAGGGAAATGGATTGTCACCACCCACCCTGACAGCCTCCAATGCAACTGAACCCGTGGTCACCATCGAGGACGTAAAATCAGTCTTCCAGAGAGTGAACCGGAGGAAAGCATCTGGTCCAGATGGTGTCCCTGGCCGGGTGCTCAGATCTTGTGCTGATCAGCTGGTGGGAGTATTTGCAGACATAATTAACCTCTCCCTGCTTCATTCTCAGGTTTCCACCTGTTTTAAGAAGACCACTATCATCCGGATGCCGAAGAAAAGCAAGGTAACATGCCTTAATGACTACCAACCAGTGGCTCTGACATCCACCATTCTGAAGTGTTTTGGGAGGCTGGTCATGACACGCATCAACTCCATCCTCCCAGACAACCTCGACCCACTGCAATTCGCCTACCGCCGTAACAGGTCTACAGCAGACGCCATCTCCCTGGCCCAACACTCAGCTCTGGAGCATCTGGATAGTAAAGACACCTACATTAGACTATTGCTTATTGACTACAGCTCCGCCTTCAATACTATAATTCCAAGCAAACTCATCTCCAAGCTCCGAGACCTGGGACTCAACACCCCCCTCTGTAACTGGATCCTTGACTTTCTGACCAACAGACCGCAATCAGTGAGGAGAGGCAGCAATACCTCCAGCACAATTATTCTCAACACTGGTGCCCCACAGGGCTGCGTCCTCAGCCCTCTACTCCCTATATACTCATGACTGCGTGGCCAGATTCAGCTCTAACTCCATTTACAAGTTCGCAGATGATTCCACTGTAGCAGGCCATACCTCAAATAACGATGAGTCGGAGTACAGGAAGGAGATAGAGAGCTTAGTGGAATGGTGTCATGACAACAACCTTTCCCTCAATGTCAGCAAAAGATCTGGTCATTGACTTCAGGAAAGGGGGCAATGTACATGTACCTATCTACATCAACGGTGCTGAGGTCGAGAGGGTTGAGAGCTTCAAGTTCCTGGGAGTGAACCTCACCAATAGCCTGTCCTGGTCCAACCATGTAGATGCCACAGCCAAGAAAGCTCACCAGTGCCCCTACTTGCTCAGGAGGCTAAAGAAATTTGGCATGTCCCCTTTGACACTCATGAACTTTTATCAATGCACCACAGAAAGCATCCTATCTGGATGCATCATGGCTTGGTATGGCAACTGCTCTGCCCAGGACCGCAAGAAACTGCAGAGAGTTGTGGACACAGCGCAGCGCGTCACGGAAACCAGCCTCCCCGCTATGGACTCTGTCTATACCTTTTGCTGCCTTGGTGAAGCAGCCAGCATAATCAAAGACCCCACCCACCCGGGTCATTCTCCTCTCCTCTTCCATCAGACAGAAGATACAGGAGCCTGAGAGCACATACCACCAGGCTCAAGGACAGCTTCTATCCCACTGTGATAAGACTGTTGAACGGTTCCCGTATATGATGAGATGGACTCTTGACCTCACAATTTATCTTGTTTTGACCTTGCACCTTATTGTCTACCTGCAACGCACTTCCCTGTGGCTGTGCCACTTTACCCTGTACTCTGTTATTGTTTTTACCTGTACTACCTTAATGCACTCTGTACTAACTTGATGTATCTGCACTGTGTAATGAATTGATCTGTACGAGCAGTATGCAAGACAAGTTTTTCACTGTACCTCGTTACAGTAAACCAATACCAATACCCTGGGCGTAATTTT
The DNA here is from genome assembly GCF_009764475.1 of Pristis pectinata. Taxonomy (NCBI): domain Eukaryota; kingdom Metazoa; phylum Chordata; class Chondrichthyes; order Rhinopristiformes; family Pristidae; genus Pristis; species Pristis pectinata. Next base: position 68,595,452 of record NC_067408.1, on the reverse strand, counting down.
CCCAGTGGCAGACAACAGTGAGATCCCTCTGTAGTTACTGCAATCAATATTGTCTTCTTTCTTGAAGATGGTAACGATTATGATTTCTCTGTTGTCCCTAGTTAGTCCTTTTTCCAGGTGAGGGAGGTGCAGTGTGAATTGATGTGAAGTTTATCTCCAGATATTTTTAGAACTGCTGGAGGCCCTTTTATTTTTCAATTTGCTTGACCCTTGTCCCATCCTTCTTCATCAACAGAAGAGAAAGAATCTAAGGCTTCTTACATAAACAGCTTCACACCTAATCACATTGTGTACTCTTCCTAAAGTGGCCAGATTAGTGAACCTTTAGAGGCATTGCAGAAGGCCATTGATTATTAAAAATCATTTTGTTTTCCTGCACGTGGAGCCTGAAGGAATAGGACTACTCCACTTAACACCACACTGATAAAGTTGATAGCTACCAGGCACCACTAGCATTTTCAGAACTTGAATGCAGCAAACACCACTAGGGCAAAGGAAGAAATATGCCATAAAACCATTTGTTTATCATTAAAAGCCAGATTATTCTACTAAGATTCTTTATGATGAGGAATTCAAAGTAATCAATATTGTTAAAGGGGAAGTACAAGTGAAATTGAAGGGACTAAAACCAGACATCTCCCCCTGGACCTGACAGCATGCATCAAATTATCTGAAAGAGATGTTTGCAGAGACAGTAGACGCATTAGTGACGATCTTCCTAATTCCCTTTCTTTCTGCAACAGTTCTAGCATATGGGAAGGTAGCAAATGTAATCTTGATGCTGAGGGTAGAATTGAGAGAAAAATGGAAACCACAAACTAATTAACCTAATGTTTTTTAGAAAAATGCTAGAATCCATCATTAAGGATGTGATTATAATATATTTAGAAAATCATGATTGGATACCTCTGCTTAATGAAGAGAAAATCAAATTTGTAATTGTAATTAGCTGTGTGGGTAAAAGGGAACCAGTGGCTGTCATATATCTGGATTTTCAAAAAAAACATTTGATGGGGAACTACGCAAGAGGTTGTTAAAAACTAAGACCTCAAGGTTTGGGAAAGAATTTAGCATGGAAAAAGGTTTGATTAAAGGACAAAAAAGGGACATTTATTGTGTCATTTTCTTGTTGCCTCATTTTTACTGGTGGAGTACCAATTTTACATCATTATCATATGGAACTGCCAGTGCAGAATTTAATATGTATGTAATAAATTATTCATTTGTTTTTCTGTTAGTAATAGTTAGAAATTAAAAGTTCAGTGAAGTTCAGAGGCAAAATAATTTCTTAGATTCTTTAAAGATGGTGCAGAGGTTGTATAAGACACTGATATATACACATCAGTTCTTGGACCTCAGTAGAGAATGTAATCTTTCCAAGTGTGCTGATGATACAAAGCTAGGTGAGGAAGTGAGCTTGTGAGTAAGTTGCCAAGGATATGGACAGGTTAACTGACTGAGCAAAGAAGTGGCAGATGAAGTATAATGTGCGAAAATGTGTAGATTTGGTGGGAAGAGTAGGAATCCCAATTACCTAAAAGGTGAGAATATATTAAATCAAGTGAGCAGGGAGATCTTGGTTTGTGAGATGCAAGAAATAAAACCTGTAGATTCTTGAAATCTGAAATGAGAACAGAAAAGGCTAGAAACACTCGGCAGGTCAGTCAACATCTGTGAAGAGAGAAACAAAATTAATGTTTAAGGCTGATTTATTAAAAGTCATAAGGTTCAATCATTCTTGTTACAGAGCTATTTTTGAAGAAATTGGAAGTTAAATATTAAAATCATGTTAAAAAAGTGATATCTTTAGAGAGTTCTTCCTTCTCAAGTCTGCTTGAGCACATTACTCTTCACACCCACTTATTTTACATGTACTCTCATCTCTCTTTATATATTTCCTCAAGTATCCATCTATCCATCCACTCAACACTCACCAATCATCATTAGTGAAAGATGATATGGATCCAACAAACTAACTGGCTTCATTATGAGTCAAGATGAGGTATAAAGTGGGATCAGCAGGAGGAAATGGTAGAAACTGATATGGAATCCCACTCCTACCAACACTAATACTGTCCCACCTGAACACTGGGACATTGTTATGTGTTTAAGTACGCCACTTTTGGTATACTATATGTACACACTTAACGCGGTTACTTTCTCAATTTTAGAACAATAAAACATCCCTTTATTTTTGAAAAGAATATTTTTGTTTCAATTTTACATTCTATTTTAAGGTTAACACTATTTCTGATATCATCTTTGTACAGCTCTATAAAACTCTGGTTAGGCCACACTTGGAGTATTGTGTTCAGTTCAGGTCGCCTCATTAGGATGTGGAAGCTTTAGAGAGGGTGCAGAGGAGATTTACCGGGATGCTGCCTGGATTGGAGAGCATGTCTTATGAGGATAGGTTGAGTGAGCTGGGGCTTTTCTGTTTGGAGTGAAGGAGGATGAGAGGTGACTTGATAGAGGTGTACAACATGATAAGAGGCATAGATCAAGTGGATTTTTCCCAGGGCGAAAATGGCTCACACAAGGGGGCGTAATTTGAAGGTGATTACAGGAAGGTATAGGGAGGATGTCAGAGGCAAGTTTTTTACACAGAGAGTGGTGGATGCGTGAAACACACTGCCGGAAGAGGTGGTGGAGGCAGATACATTAGGGACATTTAAGAGGCTCTTAGATAGCCATATGAATGATAGAAAAGTGGAGGGCTATATGGGAGGGAAGGGTTAGGTAGATCTTACAGCAGGATAAAATGTAGAATTTACACTCAATTCTGCTGATGTTACTGATGTTTCTGCTGATAATGTTGGTGTTATATACAATAGGTAATGAATTTTCACATTTAGATTGCTCATTTTGTGCTTCTACCAAGGTAACAACTGAGATGATGCATCTACTGGTACTACTTCTTTACTCAGTTTATTTTTCAGAACAAAGCTTATAACTGAAGTCTCAAGAGTAATTTCTTGCTGGCAGTCTACATCAGTTTTTCTTGTACATTTGCTCCAGTGGCCAGTGATCAGTTTCTCCTATAAACTTCCTTCCATAGAAACAAGTGTGAAATTTCTTTTATCCGTACACAATTGCTGTTAACTCCCTTTCTGTGTTGATGTATATTGTTTCTGCCAATGTTAGCGCTTTAATGCAAATGTTATTAGCTTGCTATCTTGTACCAAGGTTGCTCCCAAGCCTTTAACACAGGCATTTACCTGTAAAATGACAGGTTTCTTCCTGTTGTGTGACAGTCTTGTCTTTGTGCATACCACTTCCTTGTACTTATTGAAACATACTTTATGGGATTGCGACCACTGATATTTGGGATCTTCTTTCAGTAGTTCTCTCAGGTTTGGTGTATATTCCCACATGTTAGGCATGAAAGAATTCATGTTTTGAATTAACCCTAGAAATGTTGACTCTCTTAAGCCCTCTATTGCTTCCCTTTCATGTTAGCTGAGGCTTTCTCTGGGCTTGACTTCACTCTATCTGGTACATAAGCCATCCGCATATCTTGCATTCTTTCTCTTTTAGGATGAATTTGTCAGTATTTAGCTTGAAGCCAACCTTTCTAATTCATTTCATCACCAGACGGAGATGAAAATCCTGAGGTTTTTGTCACCCACTCCATTAATCTGCATATGATCTGCCATGTCTGTCGTCTTCCATATATCCTCTATATGTCTCATCTGGTCTTGCTGAATCACCTCCTAGCTTGGCCAAAGGTCAAAAGGTAAATGTTGGACATATAATCCAAATGGTTTGTTAAATGTTATCAACAATGAAGGTTTTTCATCAGGTTTCCAATTCTAGAACCTGTTTCTGGCTTCAAGTTGAAAATTTTGGCTTTTGTCAGACCTGGTATTGCACAGTGGTCCTTTTTAATTGCTTGATTCTGATATTTCGGATCTAGGCATAGCCATAGCCATCTATTGGGTTTCTTTGTCATTAGAATGGAACTCTTCTGGTTTGTTGGTTTAGTGACTTTGGCCAGTACCTCTTTTCTGTTCCATTTCTTGGAGTCCCTGTTATAGTTTTCTCCTCAGCTCAACTGGTGCCTTGGAGATCAATGGTAATGAAATATTCAAAGTCTTTTTGGCATCTTGTTGTTTCATCAGAGCTTCGTAGATACTGCAAATTAGGTATATTTCACTTCTTACTAGAGGCACTTGTCAATGCGAGATTGACTCTCCGTTCGAGATCAACTATTGTTTTTCATAACTTCTTCGATACAGGATAGTCGGTCCATCCATTTCTGTGGCATAAAACAGAAATTAACTCCTTTCCCTTTGTATATCTCCATATGCTATTTGTGTGACATTGTTTGTTTCAGGATATTTTCTTTGCATACCCACCTTCTTTAAGATTTTCAGGGAAAATGTTTGTTATGAATGGAGTGGTGTGATGTTACTTTACCCTCCTGTATCCAATTTTACCTTTAGGTTTATAGTTCAGAATTGGGTTCTAATTTTTTTACTTGGTAGATTTCATTTCTCTAATAAACTCACATTCCGTCACTCCATGCAAATGTGCAGTTCCAGTACTCAATGTGTCCTCAAATGCTCTGTCACCTCTCATGATAAGGATGTTTTTATTTTAATTTTATTGTGTTGGTTTTTTCAGTTCCTCGATTTTGTATGCTTTCACTTCCAATTTGCACATCTCCCACCAGCTGAGGTTGCAACATAATCTGCAGTTTGATGAGAATACTGGACACTTCTTACTCTCTGTTAGTTAGTGCAGTTGTCCTCATCTGCTGCATAGTCTTTCTTCAGTTTGGCTTTCATCCTTTTGATTCTGGAGACAAACCAGAGGAACATACCTCATATTCTGGGTAGTCTGCAACCTAACAGCATGAACATTGAATTCTCCAATTGCTCCCCCTCTTCCCTTTTTCTCCTTCCTCCTGATCTATCTAGTTCTTTCTACACTCAGCCCAGACCCATAACCCTGTTTCTTTCCCCTCCTCACCCACTCCATTTGCCCATCACTTGCTCACTCCTCTCACTGACTGCCCTCCCCCACTATTCCCATCTGCCCTCCCCACCTCCCTCCCTCGATTCCATGCTCCACTTCCTCTGCTATCAGATTCCATCTTCAGCCCTTTGTTGCTTCCACCTATTACTTCCCAGTTTCTGGCATATTTCCACTCTCCCCTCCCCATCTGCCTCTTACCCCTCTTCACCTGGATCCACCTATCACCTGCTAGCTCTTGCTCCATCCCTTCCTTCCACCTTGTTATACTGGTTATCTCCCCTCTATCTTTCAGTCAAGATAAAGGGTCTCTACCTGAAATGTCGATTGTCCATTTCTCTCCATAGATGCTGCCTGACCTGCTGAGTTCCTCCAGCACTTTGTGTGTTGATCCTTTTGATTCTGTCGTTTTACTAAATCAACCCTGTTCCCTTTTCCAAATTAATCTGGAAGTTGTATCTTTAAGTATTCAGCTTTTACATTTGCCTGTTTGTAGGCTTTTGTGCTCTGGCTGTAACATCTGGTGGTAGAATGAGTTACAGCCTACCAATTAAAGCTTTCTGCACATCTGGATATGATGATCCTCAAATAAGTTGGTTCACTAAACCTTTCTCAATCTCTTTGAATCTGTACTTACTGGATCTATTTATGAACCATGTAAAGAAATCATCAGCAGTCTCTCAGCTGTTTCCTGAGTCAGGCTTTGAAGCTCATATCTACAGGTCCAGTGGCTCAACGTTAATTCAAGGTACACACTACATTTTTCAAAGATCATTTCAGGATCTCTAATTTTGGCCTCACTTACTTTGCAGTTCTGATACTAATAACCAGAGGGTGTCAGGAAAGGGGAGAGCGTACAGATATAAGAAATATACTTTCAATTAGAGTCAGAATAGGATAAAATGGTAAAAAGGCAAAATTTATCTGAATGCACACAGCATTCATAACCAGGCAGATGAACTGGTGGCAGAAAGAGGAATAAATGTGTATAATCTAAAGTCTGTAATGCAGACGTGATTGGTTCAGGATAGATATTTGAGGATATATGTACCAGGATAGTTAGTATTTAGCAGAGATAGGTGAAATGGAATAGGTGGGGTGGCATTGGGATGGGATAAAGGCAAAAGAGAGAAAAGATATTAGCTCCGAAAATCAAGATGTAATTAGTTTGAGTGCAGCTAAGAAACTTCAGTGGATAGAAAACATTGATGAGAGTTTTCTATAGGCCACCAGATAGTAGTAATGGCATAGTATAACTCAGGGAGACATACGTAACGAGTATGATCCACAAATCATGGTGGACTTCCATCCACGTATGGATTAGACAACCCAAATAAGCAGTAGTAATGTGAAGGATGAATACATGAAGCGTTTACGAGATGGTTTTGTAAATCAGTACGTGGAAGAATCAACTGGGAAATGGACTGCTGTGGATCTAGTATTGTGCATTGAATAAGGGTTAAAATGAATTACCCAGTAGTTCAAGGACCTTTAGTAAGGAGTGATTATAAGTTGAGACAATTTCACATCAAGATTGAAAGCGATTTAGTTCAATATGAAACCAAGTCTAAACAAATCAAGCCACAATCAAGAGTGAGTTGGCTATGATAGACTGGGAAACTTCATTAAAACATATGTATCACAGTAGATAAGAAATAGCTAACATTTAAAGAATTAGAACATGCTTATAACAATACATATCAATTTAAGAAACATAAACATATCAGGGAAATTACTCCAAATGTGACCAACTACAGAAGTTAAAGATAGTATTACATCAGAGGAAAAGACTCATGATGTTGCCAAGAAAGTAGCAAAAGTCTGATGATTGGGAAGAGTTCATAATTCAGCAAAGGCAAGCACCAAGACATTCACATAAGGGCAGGGAAAAAAGAAAATGTGAGTGACCTAAGAAAGTAAAAATAGATTTTAAAATCTATAAAAATGCAAAGAAGGCAAATATTAGCAGAAGTGTATCTGCAGACTTCCAGTTATTTATGGAATCAAGGGATATGGAGAGTGCAGGAAAGTGGTGCTGAGGTAAAAGATCATCTACAAATGTTTTGAATTGCAGAGCAGATGCGACTCTTGCTTCTCTTTCTTATTACTGAGGCAAGAAAAAAATAAATTGGGAAATAGGGAAATGGCAGAGAAATTAAAGAAAAATGTTTGTCTCTCTCTTCATGGAACAAGACATAAGAAAACTCCCAGAAATAGTGGAGAACAAGAGGCCTTGAATACATGAGGTGCTGAAAGAAAAGAGTTTTTAAAAAAGTGAAGAAATTAATAGAAGCCAATAATTCACCAGGACCTGATTACCTGAATCACAAGGTTTTGAAAAAAGTGATAATGGAGATCGCGGATGCACTGTTTGTCATCTTCTGATATTCCCATAGATAAACAGGTGCCAAGTATGATCCCACTACTTAACAAAGAAAGCAGAAAGTAAATGGGGAAGTACGGAAAAATTTGTCTGGCATCAGTACAATGGAAAATCCTAGAACCTTTTACTTATTAAGTGGTAACAGGACACTTGGAAAATAATAAGAGGATTTGGCAGTCAACTTTGACATGAAAGGGAAATTATGTTTGACAAATCTTTTAGAACATTTTGAGATTATAACCAGCAGAATAGACAAGGGTGAACTAGCAGCTACATATCTGGACTTTCAGAAGGCCTTTGATAAGATGCCACTCTAGATGTTATTAAACCATAATAGAACCCATGAGCTATGGATTATTGGTTTACACATGAAAAACAGGGAGTAGGAATAAAAGTAGGAATATTTTTGAACTAGGAACCTGTGACTGGTGGAATGCAATAGGGATCAGTGTTGGGACCCAATCAGTTCACAATCTACATAAATGATTTAGATAAGGGGACCAAATATAATTTATATAACTTTGTTGGTCTTGCATAGTTGGGTGACAGTGTGGGCTGTGATGAAAATGCAGTGAAGCTTCAGGGGGTTAGTAACAGTCTAAGTGAATGGACAAGGACATGGCCGGTGGAATATTATGTAGAAAAATGTGAAACCATCCAAAAAAGTAAAAGAAGCAGAATATTTTTTAAAATGTTAAGATATTGAAAAGTGTTAGTATTCATAGGGACTTGGGTGTCCTTGTGCGTAAATCACTGAAAGTTAAAATGCAAGTATAGCAAGCAATTTGGAAGGCAATGACGCAGTGACATTTAATGAAAGAGGGCTTGAGAAAAAGTGTCTTATTGAAATTACATAGAGGCCCTGCTGAGACTGAAATGGAATAGGGACACAGTTTTGGTTTCCTACTTAAGGAAGGTTATACTTGTGACAGAGGAAGTATAAGGAAGGTCTAGCAGATTGATTCCTAGTAAGTGAGCATTGTCCAATGAGGAGAGGTTATGCAGACCTGAGTTAACTTCACTAGGATTTAACTGGGTTTATATTCATTAGCGTTTAGAAAAATGAGAGGAGATCTCCTTCGAACAACCAAAGAGGGCTTGAAAGGGTTGACGTGGGGATGATATTTTCGCAAGCCAGGGTATCTAGAATCGGGGGCCATTGTCTCAAAATAAGGGGTCACCATGTGGGACTCAGGTGAGAATAGATTCTCCATCTGGAGAGTAGAGGCTGCATGGAATTCTTTGCCCAAGGAGGGTTGGAGGTTCATTTACTGAGTATATTCAAGACAGAAATTGATAAATATTTGGATATTAAGCAATCCACTGAAATGGGATTAGAGTAGGTTATGGAGACTGAGTAAAAAAAAATTAGTCACAATCGTATTTAATGGCAGAGCAGTCATGAGAGGCTGAATGGCCTCCTCCTGCATCTGTGCTTATGACATTGACTATCAAAAAGACCTAATCCTTTCTTTCCAGTCCACAATTAGATATAACTGATCTTTATTCTCACCTGTGCCTTTCAGAAAACTACCAAAAGTTAGCTTCCTTTTTTAATTCTACAGCATTCTTGGTTACCCATGCGGACTGAAGACATACAGAGATTGGAGCTGTGTTCTACAGACACGGACAGTACCCCCACGAGCCAATGTTGATTAGTTTCTCAGATTCAGAACTGGCACTTTTGCATAATATAGAATTTGTTTTCCTTTATTTACTTAACGGCTGCCAGCATGATTAAATCTTGTTATTTTCCAGAGCACTTTTTGTTAATTAGGCTTCCAGACTATGATCTGGTGCTCATCAAAGTGTTTATTCTTCCAGCTTCATATCATGTGCTGGCTGCATGATACCATGTTTGGTACATTAAATACATTACACCAATGTGTGACGTGGTGCAACAAGTACAAAGTAATATACCTGCACTGAACAATCTAATTCCTTGCTCAATCTTATAATAACAAGTAAACAGGAATCATCATACCTGTTTCAGGTCATCCTGATTGGGAGTGAAATGTGGAATAGTTTGAACTTGAAATTTTCTATTAAGGTCCAAATTTTTCCTCACAAGAAACTTGCCTGCATAATCCAGGCTAGCACTTGGGACTGGAATGCTGGGATGGCATAAAGCTGAGGGGCCAGATAAATGACTAATCTGTGCCCTTCAAAAGCAAAAAAAAAACTTCAGATGCTGGAAAACTGAAATGAAAACGGTGGAAAAACTGTGCAGGTCGCTAGCAACTGTGGAGAGAGAAACAGAGAACAGCTGTGCCTCAAATACTTTTTAAAAGCAGTAAGGGTTTCAGAATGTAAGTTCCAGATGACTTTCTTCATCTTCCTTTGAATCCTTCTGTCAGTTAAATTTTTGCTCCTTTATTTTTGACCCCCCACTGTAAAGAGAAATTGATCTATCCTCTTTATCTATCGCCATCATATTTACACTTCATTTAAATCTTCTGTAAGCCTCACCAGTTCCAATGAAAGTAAAGCCAATCTTTCCTCATAGCTACAATTTTCCGGTCATGTAACATTCTTGTAAACCTCCTCTGCTTCATCTTCAGTGCAGTCCTGTAAATGTGGTGATTGGAATTGTACATAATAAACTGTGGTATGATTAGTGTTGTACACAATTTCTGCATTACCATTTACATATTGTGCTTTGATGAATAAAGGAACCATCCTGCATATCACCTGATTGACCTGTCCTAATACCTTTTAGGATCTGTGGATATACAATCCATGGTCCCTTTGTCCTTCCATTTATTATACTCTTTACTTGCTACACCTCCTCAAATGCATTATCTCATATTTACTCCTTTTCTTTCCAACTGATCAGATCATTTATATCTTCTTGCAATCTAAAGCTTTCCTATGTGCTGTCAACCACATCAGCAATTTTTGCATCATCTGCAAACTTCTTTATTATGCTCCTTACATTTACACCTAAGCCAATAATAAGCTTTACAAAAATAAAGTAGCCAAGTTCTGAGCCTGTGGAACCTCACTGGCAGCTTGCTTCCAGTCACAAGACCACCCCTGAACTATTCCTCACTAATAATTCGCTGCAATCTTATTCTATATTCCTCTCAATACTTCATTCAGCACCTGCTTCAGCCATAACCACTGCAGCTTTTCCCTCATTCATCTGCTGTTTCTCTCACCAAACTGTTCCTCATCACATTTTCAGCAGCTTGTTTGAATGCATTGGCTTCCTGGTCTGATGTTGAGCTAAACTTTACACCCCCACCAGTCCCACCTTGTAGTACCAAGCTTCCCTGTAGATTTGATTGTGGACAACCTTCTCACTTCCTGCATTTTCCCCCAGCTACTACCACAAGCTCACAATGAGAAATGAATCTTATAACATTATGGAAATGAGTTGACTCTGGAGATTGTGGGCATTGGGTTTACTGTGCCTGTAGCCAGCTTTGTGCTCAAACTCAACATTCCCTTCACAGCTTCATCAGTTTCACAGAATGGACCAGTCCAGAACCCAGGAAATGGGCCATGGAATCAATTTTTATATAAGACTATAGAAGCAAAACAGGCCTTTTGCCCTATCCATTTCAGTTGGTGTGGAAGCTCCAAGCAATGACTGCGGAGTTAAAGTGGGAAGCGCAAAAAATCAGCATAATAGCAAATCCCATCAGTCTTCTCATAAGCACTTCAGATTAAAATTGTGCCCACAGTATCCCAGGGACGTGGTTAACTCTACCTCGTCTCAGAGATTACAGTGCTATATGAATGCTCAACCTGGGACAACATCAACCCTCCCTCTTGTTACCATGAAGGTGATGTTGTGTGATGTCACAATTAAAAACCATGGTAACCCAGAGGCAAGTGTCTGTCACCACTTGCTGAGGTGCAGATGTTGGAAACCACTCGAGGGGGAAGGAGCAGCTTTGTTTCAAGCTCAGCCAACACTTTGGACACAGTAGACAACACATCCATTGCTGGTATAAGTTAGTTTCCAATACATCAGGAACTGCAGTGCTCATCACCACTTGCTTCCAGAATTCAGTGTGCAAACCAATTTAAATCTCCAGAGATCAAAGACAGTTCACTGAATTCTGATTTAAAATCTGTCTGAAGAGGAAAATAACGAGTGGTCAGGGAGAAATTTGAATCAAAGAGAGAATTAGAGAGGGGCTTGAGAGCTTAAATTAGTGAGAAAACAGGAGAGCAGGTGAGTGTTTAAAATGGTGAGAGACCAAGAAAGTGGGAGAGAAAATCAGGAGAGACTGGGATGGGTCTGGCCGAACTGAGGAATGATGCTGGGATGGATCAGGCTGCTGCACTGAGATTTGTCTAGAGGGTTGGACAGAACGAAATAAAGTAAAACAAGTTGTAAGGACAAGAGAAGGTATCTGCAACGAGATATGGACAGGTTAGGTGAGTGGGCAAACTTTAGCAGTTAGTACAATGCTGGGAAATGTAAGGTTATCCACATTGGTAGAAAGAGTGGAAAACCAGATGTCATTTATGCAGAGACTATGGAATGATGCTGTAAAAGAGATCTGGGAGTCCTCAAACATGAGCCACAGAAAGTTAGAATTCAGGTACAGAAAACTAGAATGGCAAATGGAATGTTGGCCTTTATTGCAAGTGGCTTGGACTATAAAACAGGACAATGTTGACACCACAGATGGATGACTTACTGTGTACAGTTTTAGTTGCCTTGACTAGGAAGGAAATACTTGGGCATTTCAGGATAGATTGCTACATTGATTCCTGAAGTATTCTTGAAGTTTAGAAGAATGGGAGTTGCTCTTCTTGAAACATACAAGATACTGTTTAGGTTTGAGAAAGTGGATAATGAGAGAAGATTTCTGTTTGCAGGGGAATCTAGAACTGGGAATATAATCTCAGAATGAGGGGTCACCCATTTAAAACAGAGATAAGGAAAAATTTCTTCTCTCGGTTAATAAGAAATTTTCAGAATTCTTTATCCCTGAGAGGCTTAGTGTTTCAAGTCTGAGATAAACAGCTTTTTGGACCAGAGGGAGATTAAGTACTATGAGGAACAGGCAGAAAAGCACAACTGTGGCTAAGATTAACGAGGATTGGTAAAAAATAAGAATATCAGAAATACATGATGGAGCAAGCTTGATCAGCCAAAAGTAGATCATAGCTGATCTTCCATGTTAATGCCATTTTCCTGCCCTATCCTCATATCCCCTCAGCTAATTCATTGATTTAGACCATGACCAGCTGGGATGCAAGCACTGACCCCTGTGGTATTGCACACAGCAAATATAACACTGCTAACCTAACCTAACATCTGGGCATCAGTCTTCAAGATGATGCTGGAATCTATTATTAAGGAAATGAAAATGTACACATAATACAGGGGCAACACTGTGGTGGAGCAGGTTAAGCTGTTCTTACCAGCTTTAGTGACCTGGATTCAGTCCTGACCTCCAGTGTGTCTATGTGGAACTTGCACATTCATTGTCTGAACACATGGGCTGCCTCCCTGAAGACTAAGACAAGTTGTGAGAACAACATACCAAACACCAAACAACAACACCAAAACTCCAAACAACAGCACCAGTATATGAAAGAGAACCCCTTTGCATTGTTTCAGGGTAGAATAGAATGAAGTAGTAGTGAATGACATCCACGAGCATGGAGGCTGGGACCTGGTCTTTTACCCTCACTCCCTCCTCAGTTGACTGGCTCTACTTGTTTGAGGAACAGACTTGTTCAACTTGCAATAGTTGAGTGACATTATGGAGAATTTTGCACTTTTTCTGTTAACCACGATGGAGCAAGAATCCCACTGTGGCTGCCTTGTTTGCCGACATTTTACTATGTACATCCATCACTTGTGAATTGTTCACTGAGATCCTGGTGACCAGTTTGCTTGGCTGTCTGTTCTATACAATTCAGCCTGTTTGAGTGCTCTGTGTGAGGGGACTGGGCAGTATTCCAAGTGAAAAGTCTTGTCATGTGCACAAGTATTCCCAACCATTTGGCTGCAATGGTACTGTGGTATTGGTTTATTATTGTCACATGTACTGAGATACAGTGAAAAGCTCATGTTTTGCGTGCCATCCAGACTGATCATGCCATACATAATTACATCAAGATAGTAAAAAGAAAACAGAATGCAGAATATAGTGTTGCAGTTACAGAGAAAGTGCAGTGCTGGTGGACAAATAAAGCGCAAGGACCACAATGACATAGATCGGGAGATCTAGATTTCACCTTTTAGTGTACGAGGGGTCCATTCAAAAGTCTGACAACAATGGGATAGAAGCTGTCCTTGAGCCTGGTGGTTCATGCTCTCAGGCTTTTGTATCTTTTTTGTATCTTCTGCTTGACGGGAGTGGGGAGAAAAGAGAATGACTGGAGTAGGAGTGGTCCCTGGTTATGTTGGCTGCTTTCCTGAGGTAGCAGGAAATGTTAATGGATTCAGTGAAGGGGAGGTTGGTTTGCATGATGGACTGGGCTGCATTCATAACTGCAATTCCTTGCAGTCTTGGGCAGAGTAGTTGCCATACCAAGCTGTGATGCATCCAGATAGGATGCTTTCTATGGTGTATCCGAAAAAATTGGTGAGAGTCATCGAGGACATGCCAAATCTCCTTAATCTTCTGAGGAAGTAGAGACACTGGTGTGCTTTCTTGGCTGTAGCGTCCACGTGGTTGGACTGGGGCAAATTGTTGGTGATGCACCTAGGAACTTGAAGCTCTCAGCCATCTCCACCTCAGCAGCATTGATAAAGACAGGAGCATGTACTCCACCCTGCTTCCTGAAGTCAATGACCAATTCCCTTGTTTTTCTGACATTGAGGGAAAGACTGTTGACTTGACACCATGCCACTAGACTGTCTATCACTTTCCTGTACTCCATCTCATCGTTGGTTGAGATCTGGCCCACTATAGTGGTGTTATCCGCAAACTTATAAATGTAGCAGAATTTGGCCACATAGTTGTGAGTGTATAGGGACTGAGGATGAAGCCTTGCAGGGCACTGGAGTTGAGGGTAATCGTGGCGAAGGTGTTGTTGCCTATCAATGACTGAAATGTTGCCGATTAAAGAGCAGGAGGAGAACTTAAGGATTGGTGACATCAGCCCTTTCAAAGCTCTTGGAGGATATCATCCAACCCTCAATTCTCCCTTCTCAAATTTACTCCTTCCACCCGCTAATCTTGCAGTTACTCCCATCTTTCTCCATCTTTGTGCTTCCTCACGTAACCATTTATCTACTCACATCATGTTTATGCATTGCTCCTCAATATCCTTGATCCATCAACACATGCCATCAGTCTCATTAGTGTACTCCTTCCCTCCTTGCAGTAGTAAAGAGCATAAGGCACCTGGGAGAGTATCAGAAGTGGGTCTCTGGCATTTCAGTTGCAGAAGAGGAGGTGAGGGGTATCAGTGGATTCTCAATGTACTTGGCTGTTGGAAATGGGAATGGGGAGATGGGCAGTTCACAGCTACCTAGTGAAAGAAACAAGCTGATATTCATGTGAATTATATTATTGACTCATATTGGCGATTTTAGCAGCAAGAAAGAAATTTGATTCAATTTATAATGATCACTGAAAACATTCTTACCTTGTCAGTCTAATTCATCCCACAGGAGGTGATGAAGGAGATGGACAACCACTCTTCACAGGATATCACTTCCTCAGAATGCGTTGGTCACATTCCTCAAGCAAACTATGCGCTGGGTCACATAAGCTTCAATAGGACTTTTGTGACAGATAATTTGACTTTTACCTACCAACTCACTGTTTATAAGAAAGCACAGGTAGATGTTGCAGATGTAGGCAGCAATATGGAATCCATTTCAGAGAGATCAGAGCATTCCAAGCTGAATTCAGTTGGATGGAGATGATGTAGAAAGGGAGCCATCGATAAGCAGAGTGTTTCTGGAACAGTGTTTGTCTTGTTAAGTGTGTCCCATCACCTTCTAGAGGAATCAGTCTTGTTCATTGTCTTGCAGATCTTTGCAATGTTGTTTTTGTCCATAGATCATCAAACCCAAGTGCTTGTAAGCCCTTCTCAAGGGCTTGCACCATATGAATGCCAGCTTCATTAAGATACATGGTACCCTCAGGCTGAAAAACCAGTGCCCCCAATAATTCTGCCTATACAGGGAATGTGTCCCCAATTGCTTGTCCTGGCAAACACGTCATTGGGCACTTGCATTTGACAGCAGCTCTTGTTCCAGCAGGCTATAAGTGTTGGCCACTATCTGGCATATGACCATTAGGCCTTGTAGACTTTTGTATTCTAACATTTCAAAGACACCTACCTTAAGTAGGCAGGATATATACCTCCTACTTGTTTGATGCAAATGCTGTTTGCAGCTTGACAGCTTAAGCTGAGATGTTGTCCAGGTCTCACCATCATGGATTACTTTATTATCCAAAGAACTGTGTGTGAAGCTGAATACTGAGCAATCATCCTTAAACACCCTTATACTGTATCTTAATTTAATGTGGAAGTAATAGTATTGGAAAAGCAGCTTTAAGTGGTTGGACCAAAAGTATTACCACTTTGAATTCTTCCATAAGTGTCTTGTTTTTGAGATGATTGGTCTCCAAAATTTACTAAACTTCATTTGTGTCAGGTATCACTTCAGCCACCGGAGAGTTTGCTTCTGATGCATCACTAACTTCATTTTCACCAGGGTTCCTTGCTGCCACATTTGATCAAATGCCACTTTGCTGTGAAGGGTAGTTATTCTGACCCTAAAATTAAGGTTTATGCCTATCTTTAGACTAAGGCTGTACTGAAGTCTGGAGCTCTTTGTATTGAGTATTAATACTGAGTATTAATGAGCAAGTAATCAATGTAGATATGCTGCATGAACTGCTGTTGACAACCACTCCGAATCACCTTACTGATGATTGGCTTATAGGACTGTAAATGACAAAGTGGGAGTTCTTTACATTTATGTGGAGTCCATAAGGGGCCAATACTTTTCATCCTGCTTTATTCAATCTTTCTGTCAATTCCAGGAAAGATTTTGTAAATAACATATTGCTGTTTAGTTCTTCCCGTGGTCCCTGCATGGCTCATAGTTAAATCATCTGAGATAATTTCCAAGTGAATATTCAATAATAACTTAGTCTCGGATTTTCTTGTTTTCATTGGTAATTAATATTATTCAGCAAACAAACTGCTGGAGGAACTCAGCAAGTTGGCAGCCACTTTTCCCCCACAGATGCTGCTTGACCCGCTGAGTTCCTCCAGCAGATTGTTTGTTGCTCCAGATTCCAGCATCTACAGACTCTTGTGTCTCCAACTGAATATTATTTGCATTTTCTTACCAGAATCAGCTGTAATTGTCCAATCCTGTGGCCTCTACCACACTACCACACCCAGTTGGTTGTATAAAGTAATTTTATTGCTTCATATAAGATTGGCATTGTTTATGTCCTGCTGTATACACTTAGCTTTATAGGTGTAGGCAACATTTAATGAATGACTTTCTCATGTTATATGATCTTTCTAAAATATTCATATGTAATCACAGCAAGCGATTTCAGAAAATGAGGTTTGCACTGAAAGTTTCAAATGTTTAAATGAACTCCACGTGTTTATTTAGTGTTAAATAAATCTTTTCAAATGTCCTGGAATGTTTACCATTTGGATTTGACTGTAATAGGAGACAGTTCTTCCTGCATTTTTGTCATTCCACTGAAGAAAGCTGTCCAGAGAAATCAATGGCTCATTTCGGTGTCTCATCAAAATCAAGCAGATGATGTGATGATGCTTAGCAGAACAATGATTTTTTGCTTATTTTACTGGTATGTTTCCTGCCAACATTGGTCCAGGTAAAAACAGGTAGGAATCCCAGTATCAAAGAACTATGGAATCTTGCCCTGTAGAGGTAATTTACTGGAATGACCCCAGGGATGAGCGATTTAACAGAGGTGTTGACAATTATAAGTTTCTTTGAAAAACTGTTCTGGATTTGTAGCTGTTTTACTTCTTTGTGAGCAGGAATAGTTGCTTCCGATGTATTAATAAAAAATTCTTGGGATCCTGAACAACTGAAGAGGTTCTCACTGCTGTTTTCTGACATTGGACAGCCGGAGTGATAACCTCCTCTGATTTCCATGTTGATCCTGGTGCAGATTCTGCAACTCATTCATTTTGATGGAAGGTAAAAGCTATGTGGGGGATATTTATCACTAATAGATTTGAATATTATCAGTGTTTGTAAACATCAGAGAGACTCAAAGATATTCAGAGTCTTTTGATGGTTTTGACAGCCTTGGGGGCATGGCTGAACCCAGTTATCTTGGGGTTCTGGGAGTTGGGCTTGCATTTCTCATGAGAAGGTTCTGCACGAAGAGCCTCTCCACATGGCCTTGCAGATCAGGAGCCAGCTTTCTTGGACCAAGTAGCTGCTACAGTGAATGACAGGGAGCTTGCTGCTCATTCAGGTGAGCTGCACTGAATCTTTGAGTGGAGAGTTACACAACACTTGGCTGATGGTCATGCAAAGCTGATTAAAGATCTAAATGAATGATGGAATAGCTCAAGGGCCTAAATGGCCTTCACCCCTTCTCATTATAGTCCATAAAACTCCTCTGTGCATTGGAAATTTGCCTTGTTGGCTTTTATAGAGCATCAGTGGAGTTTAATTCACATTCCTAAAATTCCTCTGGGAAGCAATACATGCTGATCATAAGACCCTGGGTTAATGTTTTTTTTTCTATTTTAACTTTGTGGGTTTGTAAAGCACCGAATTTTAAAAATAAGTGCAGGGGCTCCCTGGGTTATGGATGACCTAACCTATGGAAATCCTACTTTATGCAAATTCTCCCATATACTTTCAAAGCATTTTTCAAGATAATAATAATAATAATATATTTTGTGGTTTTCATTAATGACAATATACTATATACTCCATTAGTTTTATTATGGGTAGTGTTAGCATGAATATTTGATGAAATGAAAGAATTGTAGCAAGTGTATGTAGGATGATAAGAAATGGCCAGCTGTAGAAAACAGATGCTTCTGACTTATGAAGAAATCTACTTACAGACAATTCTCAGGAAGGAACCCTTGCATAACCCGAGGACTGCCTTTACTGTTTTCTTTATGTTTTAAAAACAGACGACTGATGTATAGTTTGCCAGAGAAACATGGAGAATGCAACAAATCACAATCTTGCTCTTGTCCTCTGTACTGTATTGTACCGTATCTTGTATATTGTACTGTACTGGATCTTGCTCTCTGTACTGTAGACCTCAAGACATCTGTGCCTCTCCTCCATCATTTCAGTGTCCATTAACACTGGTGGTGTAACAGTTATATTTCTGGAATGAGTAATTCTCAGATTCAGATAATAATCGAGAGACTATGAGTTCAGATACCATCGTGGCACTTTTCATTCAGTAAACAAAATTACAAATTAACAATAACACAGTCCACAGAGTTGTTAGGTTGTCAACACTATCCCCATTTGCACAATTAATTCACCTCCCCAGTCCTTCAACAACCTGTTTGACTCCTGAAGTGGCTAAACAAGGCATTCAGATTCAGGGCAAAAAATGGAGGAGAATAAATGTCAGCTTTGCCAACAACACCTGCAACAATGAAAAAAATACTCATTTACTCTTTCCACGACATGCCCTGGACACATGTGGCACTTTCCAGCCCAGATCATGGTGGTGCTGGAGACAAATGTGAAATGCACTTTACATTAGTTTAATTTAGTGTGTAATTTAGAGATATTGCCTTCAAGTTAAGAAATTGGTATGATGCAAACTGCCTCAGCAGGAGTCTGAACATGACATTTTGCATAAAGCTGCAATTATTTTAATGTGACTATATTTTTTATTCAATGTTAAATTAAACACTAATAAAAGTAAGAACATTATTCAGATTTTGAATGTTATGTAAAGGTCTGTTTAAGAACCTCAGGACATTTCAAAGCAGTTTATAACAAATAAATACTCTAAAAGAATAGTGAATGGTGTAAAGTTAGCAAATGTGGCAGCCAGTTTATAAGCACATGATCCCATAAAGACCAAGATATAAAGACTAGATAATCTGTTTAAATGATGCTTAAGTAATTTTTCACAACATTGTGGGCCATAGTGCCGGTTCCTGTGCTGTACTGTTCTATATTCTATGATGTTGTTTGAGGAATGAATGTTGACCAGTACACCAGAGTTAAATCATCAAATCTTATACAGAAAATGCCATGCAATCTTTGACTGAGAAAATAAAGAAAAATAGATTTGCGCTTATGTAGTTCCTTTTATATCCCTTTTATGTTGTCCCAAAGTATGTCACAACCAATGAAGTATTTTTGAAGTGTATTTGCTGTTGAAGAGCAGGAAGCATGACAGCCATTTTGCACACAGCAAGTTCCCATGAGCAACAATGCATTAATGATCCAATAATCTGATCTTTCTTTGTGGAAATTTTAATTGAGAAACAGATTTTATATAGACTGACAGTTAACTTCTCTGCTCACCTTTGAAATACAATCAAGGGACTTTTTTTTATCCACCTGAGAGCAGATCCTAAAGATGGCACTCAGTACAATACAGTACTCAACAGTGCACTGGACTATCTATCAGTACGCATTGTTGCTAGTGCAGATTGAAAATGTCTGGAGTTCACCTTCAATCAAGCTTGGTACTATTGAGTCAAATCTAACTGGATTATGGCTTGCAAAGCCTTAAGCAAGAACAGGGAGAACTGCACCTAACTTTTATTTTGTAGGCATAGAGTAAGGTCAGTTCCTGGCTAACTTTGGAAGAGCTAAGACTTGGGTCACCTTGATTTTTGATTGTTGCAGTGATTGGATTGTCTGTGCCTCGCTAAAATTTCTGGCCAGATCTAGAATCTAAAGTGGGTTGAAGTATAATGAGCTTGCTGGGTAATATAAATCAAGAACAAATTATTTTTTGGTTGCAATGATTGCAAAACCCTCAACACACAGTGACGTTGATCTCAGCCTCAGGAGATCTGCAGATATCTGTTCACCCAAGTTCATTGTTCCTCCCCAGTTTGATCCATTTACAGTCTCTTCCACTGCAATTGAAGAAAAACATTTTAAATGCCAAGAACTTCAGGTATTTAAACTAATCTGATAAAAGTTTTTGTTTTATTGCATGATATCCTGGTGGGTAACTAATCTGTAATTACTGCTTTGCAAAATCTCTGATCCTAAAATAACTAATTTTATATGTGTGTAGTAGTTCATTCATGCAAATATTTCAAAATATAAGCAGACTGGAAAAATTAGAAATTATTTATAAAGTTTATTTATGTTGAGGCAGCTTCAAAATCTTATTTACCTTCCAATCTATATTTGGAACTGTAAAATATTTAAGATGTTAGCTAAAATTTGTGTGCCTTTTTCTCCTTGGTTTGTAATTGGCTGCTCCGCCAGCTTGATGACATCATAGCTCCAGAATGACATTTGACACCTGCTGATGTTGGAAAAGGGAAAGTTCATAGCATCACAGTATGTATGCAGGCAGCATTTCTTGAGGTTAGCTATGAATGGTGTTAATTCATTGCAGTCTACAAATTCTGGGCTATTACCCTGAAGTTGTAGACTTTTACCACAAAGACTCTGGAGCTTTGATATAATTGACCATGGTCTATGTCTTCTGGTCACTATATTTTGGCTGCAGGTATTTCTGTTTAATAACCTATTACAAGTAGAAAGGTTTTAGTTGACTTTGAAGGATAACACGTATTCAAAGAAGTGACATCAGAAATCAGTAGAAACTCATGAGTGGGCATCCATTTCATCTGGAGAATCCTCACTGGAAGGACAACAACCCCTCTCTTTAAAATGATTGTTTCTTAAAGATATGAAAATTTCACTGTTGGTATGATGACCCTAACCCTGACCCTCCTGGATTATACAACTAACTTTTAAGATTCATGCATCTGATGGACTATGAAATGCGAACAATGGAGGAGCAGTGCATCAAGGAGAAGGAAAAGTATGTAAGGGCACATAAAATGAACAAAAGCTTTACCCTTTAGCTTAATCACTCAATCTTTGTAGACTTTGACTTCCACCTCATCTCCACTGCCTCCCCCATCTAAATGACCTCTTTCAATCTTCTCTTACAGAATGCATTCAGAATAATTTCTCATATTAGTCGAGCACAATATTAATGTTTAACTACATAAAGCATTCTCCAAGGTTCTACCACCACTTGTAACGTGTTAACTAATATAACTCAAAGTCTGGAACTGAGAAGACTGAGTTCCAATCATCCACTATGAGAACTCAAATTTAACCAATTGTTGAGCACAGAAACCTTTTAGAGATAAATTTCCTGGATGAATGATGGGGGAAAATTAATTTGGTCCAGCACATTAATGGCTTCTTGTAAGTGTCAGTCTTGTTTAGTATGTGGTACGCTTCTAGTAGAGCTAACAGGGCGGATTGTTCTAAGCCCCTCTCCAGGACATTACCATGTCATCTTGACTAACATGTCAGTGTAATACAGAGAGAGGGATGGAGTTACCACTCTTTGGATGAGATATTTAACCTTCTGCCTGCAAACTGACTGCCTTCTCTGTCTACATTCCAATTGCAACATACCTTCAGAAATAATGAATTGGCCTTGAAGCTCTATTGAAGGTATGAAATGTGTTGGTAAAAATACAACATATGATGCAGGTACCTACTCCTGTAAAGCTAATGACCCACTCCTGAGATTTGGGTGAGGACGGAAAAGAGAAATACTTGATAACACCATGTTCACAAGGAATTTCTGAACTTCACCATCAAAAGTCATGTTAGTACACAGGTATTGCAGTTTTGCAATGGGCTGAAAATCCAGATTAAAATCCCATCACAGCAATTTGAGAACTTAACTCCAGTTTGACAAAAAAATCTGGAAATAAACTTTGGAAAATCCTAACTATTTCATTAAAATGCTTCGATGAAGGAAACCTGTTGGTATTTCCTGGTCTGGCCTTTGCCTGGCTCCATTTGCACACAACCTGCTTAATAATGCAGTAGCAAGGTATTTCACAAGAAAGTAATCAGGTAAAAGTACACATCAAGCCAAGGGAGGAAACATTATGACCCTTGATGAAAAGTTTGGCCGATGATTGAGATTCTAAGGAGCACTGTAGAGGAAAGAGAGGGGTTTCAGATCTGAAGGCACTGCTGCCGGTGGTGGGATGTGGGAGATACAGTAATAGTCAGAGTTAGAGATATGCGGTGTTGTAGGATATGTTAATGAGTCTCCGAGCAGGTTTAACAAGCCACTTCAAAGTCTCACTCTCACCGTCTCAAAGCAACTAGATATGAATAAATATTGTTCTTGCTCACAACACCTGTTCCATGAATGATAAATGAATTTCAGTCATTAGTAAAATCTACCTTTAAAGAGAGGGCATTTTATGCAAATATTTGCTGGTGCAACTATGCTTAGCAAATATAGTCTAATATGTCACAATTAGCATGTCTCAAATTTTTAATGCTTTGTATTACATTTGAAATACAATTGTATGAAAATAGTGAATTAATACCACTTTTTATTGTTATAACATTTGGAGAGCAGAACCATATTAGCATCAGTGTTGGTTGAAAATACATTTTGTCCTGAGATTTAGAATATATTACTGAATGTACTTGCAAATCAACTTTAACATATCAAATTCTGTTCTATTGTTTCAAGCCATCTGTGTTTTTCTTGTATTGGTGTACAAATATTTTCAGTCTCCTCAACTCTGCCTGAAACGTAGGGACAAATGTGAGACATTGAACTTGGATCTGAAACAAGGTCAGGTGTGAATGGACTGTAAAGTAAAAGTCCCACGTTGCTTCACTTTTGGCAGTAACACAGAACCAGTTGAAGACCATTTAGATTCTTATGCCTACTCTACCATTCATGATTGTTCTATGACATAACTCCATATAACCCATTCTTTGCCAAACCCCTTAATACCGCATTTTAAATCAATGCTTCCATCTTTATTGGTGAGAATGCAACTTATCTTTGTATCTTTGGCACACTTGGAAATGTAGTTTACCATTTTATCCTCTAGGCCATTTCTAAACATGATGTGGCCAACACATATCCTTGTGGGACCCTGCCAGCTACATTCCACTTTTCCTGTCAATTATTCCTACTTCATGTCTCCCACTGTTCAGCCAATGACCTCAGCATGTGTGTACTTTGCCTTCACTTCCATGAGTAACTTTATTTAACTGCTTCTTATGAGGGAATGTATAAATGCCTCTGCAAGTCCATATAAATAACATCCCTAGGCAATAAACTCACCAGACGGCATATGTGGAGTGGAAAGCAAAGTTAACATTTCGGGTTGGTGATTGTTCATTCTGAAAGGCTAACTGACAGTGCTTCTCCCTCCACAGCTGCAGTTTGATCCGTTGAATAGTTATAACATTTTGTGTTTTATTTCAGATTTTTTTTTGGCTTCTGTATCCTTAAGTGTTATCATGTCCAATCATTATCACCTCTTCAAAATATTCAATTCAATATGTTGCGTCTGACCTACCCATTACAAATCCATAAAGAAATTAATATTTTATATGTCACTATTTACTTAAATATCAATTTAAGTCTTTTCTGAACGTATGTTTGACTAGCTGCTCGTCAGTTTCTTGGCTTCCATGTCAATCCTTTTCTAAATAACAGAGTGACTTGCACACACTTTATATCAAATGACACTGATCCAAATCAAGAGAAGAATATGATTAGAACATCTGCAATATTTTCACATAGTTCATTTAAAACTTGGCCAAGTACTTCAGGCTCAATGCATTTTGCCAGATGGCAAGAATAGTTTCTGCTTCAGACATTGTGCTGTGAAGTCCATTTAACGTTGACACAAACAAAGTTGTAATATAGCAGAAAATACAAACATCAAGAAGATCCTAGGGAATATCCTACTTCAGAGTACCATTTCCATACAGAAATCCATAAATCTGACTACTGGAGTACATCCAGGCTTCCAAGCAAGAAATTTGGAGAGCATCTTGGAAAAATCAGAGTTTTATCCAAAATGCCTTCCAAAGAACTATCAGGAACAATATGCATTTTATTAGTGGAAATGCCTCATTTTTACATTTATTTCTGGAACTACTTTCTTACAATACTTGGGATTTATTTTCTCCACAAACTTCGTATGTTGCAGTTTGCTTTCAGGCAAAGGTGTTAGCACTTTTGCATGTTTTGCAAACACATATGGAAGGCTGTCATTGTGAGCTGCAGACTTTGTTGGAGATAAGTCTGAGTTTAAAGGAATGATTTGCTTCGAACTGAATCATTTAACTTTTCCAGCTCTAAAGCCAATAGTAAAATACATCCTGCCATCCATCTCCAGTGGTGCTCATGTTAATCTGAACTGTCTTATCTCTTCAAATACATCTAAATAGAGGAACATTAGGACCAAACGTATTATATTTGAGATATACACTTCTCATGGAACCGTCCATCATCAAAGGCAGGGAGGTTATGACTGGGAGAATTGCTATTGTTTTCACTAATTTTTCCATTAGTCAAATAGAGGAAATTGTTTTGTGGAGCTCTGTTTATCTCAGTTCAGCACCATTACAATCAGGAAGTTAGCCTCAACACAGGATGCTCTTGACTAAATTAGAGATTACAGGTTGGTATTAGTATTGGTATTGGTTTATTATTGTCACTTGTACCGAGGTACAGTGAAAAGCTTGTCTTGCATACCGATCGTACAGGTCAATTCATTACACAGTGCAGTTACATTGAGTTAGTACAGAGTGCATTGATGTAGTACTTGGTAAAAACAATAACGGTACAGAGTAAAGTGTCACAGCTACAGAGAAAGTGCAGTGCAATAAGGTGCAAGGTCACAACAAGGTAGATCGTGAGGTCATAGTCCATCTCATCGTATAAGGGAACCGTTCAATAGTCTTATCACAGTAGGGTAGAAGCTGTCCTTAAGTCTGGTACGTGCCCTCATACTCCTGTATCTTCTACCTGATGGAAGAGGAGAGAAGAGAGAATGACCCAGATGGGTGGGGTCTTTGATTATGCTGGCTGCTTCACCAAGACAGCGAGAGGTAAAGACAGAGTCCAAGGAGGGGAGGCTAGTTTCTGTGATGCGCTGAGCTGTGTGCACAGCTCTCTGCAGTTTCTTGCGGTCCTGGGCAGAGCAGTTGCCATACCAAGCCATGATACATCCAGATAGGATGCTTTCTATGGTGCATCGGTAAAAGTTGGTGAGCGTCAAGGGGGACAAACCGAATTTCTTTAGCCTCCTGAGGAGATAGAGGTGCTGGTGAGGTTTCTTGGCCGTGGCATCTACATGATTTGACCAGGACAGGCTGTTGGTCATATACACTCCCAGGAACTTGAACCTCTCAACCCACTCGACCTCAGCACCATTGATGTAGATAGGTGCATGTACGCCACCTTCTTTCCTGAAGTCAATGACCAGCTCTTTTGTTTTGTTGACATTGAGGGAAAGATTGTTGTCATGACACCATTCCACTAAGCTCTTTATCTCCTTCCTGTACTCCGACTCATCGCTGTTTGAGATACGGTCTGCAATGGTGGTATCATCTGCAAACTTGTAGATGGAGATAGAGCAGAATCTGGCCACACAGTCATGGTATATAGGGAGTAGAGTAGAGGGCTGAGGACGCAGCCTTGTGGTGCACCAGTGTTGAGAATAATCGTGCCGGAGGTATTGCTGACTATCCTCACTGATTGTGATCTGTTGGTCAGAAAGTCAAGGATCCAGTTACAGGGGGAGGTGTTGAGTCCTAGGTCTCGGAGTTTGGTGACAAGTTTGCTTGGGATTATTGTATTGAAGGCAGAGCTGTAATCAATAAACAATAGTCTAATGTAAGTGTCCTTACTGTCCAGATGCTCCAGAGCTGAGTGAGGGGCCAGGGAGATGGCGTCCGCTGTAGACCTGTTTCGGCGATAGGTGAATTGCAGTGGGTCAAGATTGTCTGGGAGGCTGGAGTTGATGTGTGCCATGACCAACCTCTCAAAGCACTTCATGATGGTGAATGTCAGAGCCACTGGTCGGTAGTCATTGGAGTATGTTACCTTGCTTTTCTTCAGTACCAGGATGATAGTGGTTCTCTTAAAACAGGTGGGAACCTGAGATTGAAGCAGGGAGAGGTTAAGTATGTCCACAAATACTTCTGCCAGCTGATCAGCACAAGATCTGAGCACACGGCCAGGGTCACCATCTGGGCCAGATACTTTCCTCGTGTTCACTCTCTGGAAGACTGATCTTACGTCCTCAACTGTGATCACAGGTCCAGTTGCATTGGAGGCTGGGTGGGTGGTGACAATCCACTTCCCTTCTGTTCAAAACGCGCATAGGATGCGTTAAGCTCATCAGGAAGGGATGTGCTGTTGTTAACTATGCAGCCCGTCTTCGTCTTGTAGCCTGTTATAGCATGTAAGCCCTGCCATAACTGATGGCTGCTCTGGGACTCTATTTTGAGTCGGTATTGCCTCTTGGCATCCCTGATAGCTTTCCGAAGGTCATATGTCGATTTCTTGTACAGATCAGGATCACCAGATTTGTGTGCAGCAGTCCTCTCCTTCAGTAGGGAGTGGATCTCCCAGTTCGTCTATGGTTTCCTGTTTGGGAACACCCATATTGTCCTCTTTGGTACACACTTGCTGATAAAGTCTGTGATGGTGGTGGCATACTCATCAAGGCTGGTAGCTGAGTCTTTGAACATGGACCAGTCCACTGTCTCAAAGCGGTTGTGTAGGAGCTCATCTGTTTCCTCAGACCAGCACTGCATGACTCTCTGTACCGGAACCTCCTGTTTCAGTTTCTGTTTGTGTGCAGGGAGAAGGAGCACAGCCTGATGGTCTGAGTGAGGACGAGGGGTGGCTTGGAAGGTTCGGAAGGTTCCACTCTGGTGCCACATTATATGTCATTTTTGTTTTATAAGGAGTGCCTGAGGTGAATGTAAGCTAGTAGGATGTATCAATAAGAACATAGAACAGTACAGCACAGAAACAGGTGCTTCAGCCCACGGTGTCTGTACTGACCATGATGCCAACCCAAACTAACCTCATCTGCAAGAAAGTGGCAGATGTAATCATTACAGTTGGCTTTAATCTGCATTTTTAATGTTTTGACTGTATCAGTGAGAAATTTACATTGCATTCACCCCTAGGATGCACTTCAGTAACTCACCAAATCTTTTGCAGTGGCACCTCCCAAACCTGCAGCCTCAATCGTACAAGGTTAAAGGCAGTGGCTGCAATGGGATTAAGTCCTCCAGGTAAAGAAGTATCAAGACTTGATTGCATATTCTTGCCTGCATTTGAGGTTATGGTCTCTTGTCCTACTCCACAAACTTGCATATAAAATCCAGGCTTTAACATTGTATCATATATGAGCCAATAGAAGTATTGATGGAATTTTTTTCAAAAACATTCATGTGACATGGCAATTCCTGTATTTATTATCCATCCTTGATCACCCCAAAGAGGTGGTTAAAAGTCCACCACATTTAAGGGTCTAGAGTCGCATGTCGGCCAGACTGGGTACAGATGGCAGATTTCCATCCCTGAAGGACACCAGTGAATCCCAACAGGATCTGGAAGTTCCATCGCTGATGCCAGGATTTGATTTCAGATGTATTTAATTATTTGAATTTGAATTCCCTAACTGCCAAGGTGGGATACAAATTTATGTCTCTGGATGCTAGTCCAATAACTTGATTCCCATGCTATCATACCCACGAGAGACATCACAGTCTCAAATCTCAGGACGTTGACTATGAGCAGTGATCAGCAGCAGCAATCTGAGCAGTCTGTGTCTACCTTCCTGATTGTTTCTTATTGAAGTGCAAGAAACAAAGAACATGTCACTTCCTTTATTTCAGCTTCTTTTACCACTCCCTCTTGCCACCAACCTCAAATAAATTCATCTCAAGAAAAAAATCAGCTGTTTTAAAATGTTAGTGAAACCTCCAAAGAGTGCAAAGTAACCTCTTAACACAACTACCTGTTCACACAAGCAGGTAAGAGGGCAGCTGTGTGTGCTGAGGATTAGTTGCCTTTTGTCAATAGCGTGGCCTCGGTCCCTTCAATTGCCACTGCTGAGCTCCAGGAAGCCCAAGATAGCCATGGAACCAAGTTTAAGAATGAAAGTAAATGAAAACTTGTTAAGATAAGATAAGATTTCTTTATTAGTCACATGTAAATCGAAACACACAGTGAAATACATCTTTTGCGTAGAGTGTTCTGGGGGCAGCCCGCAAGTGTCGCCACGCTTCCGGTGCCAACATAGCATGCCCACAGCTTCCTAACCCATACATCTTTGGAATGTGGGAGGAAACCGGAGCACCCGGAGGAAACCCACGTAGTCACAGGGAGAACGTACAAACTCTTTACAGACAGTGGCCGGAATTGAACCTGGGTCGCTGGCGCTGTAATAGCATTACGCTAACCGCTACACTACCGTGTGGGTGTTATTTGCATGTAACTAATGTGTTACTATAAACTGCAAACTTTGGTGGGTTGGAGCTGGCTTCCTAACACTGCTAAACCCACCATATATTAAAGGTCTTGCCCTCAATGTCTAGACTCCGTTGCTTCTCCCAAACACCTCTTCTAATCCTGCTACATCTGCTGAATGTCACGTCACTGCATTCTAAAATATTTGTTTTGATAAGAAATCCATCCAATTTGTATTTGAATGAATAACCACACTCAACTTCTATTGCCTCCATAGAGAGCTTGTTCCAGAGATTTCCCATTTTATTATAGTATCTGCACTTCAAAAGCATATCTTGGCTGTGAAATGTTTTGCAAAGCTCTTAAGATCAAGATAGCACAAAACAAATGCATCTTATTCCATTTCTTATTTGCCCAATGGTAATCTGAAGAAACATTTTATTTGGTGAATTTACTTCCTTCTATAGCATTCTGTACCTTCTTGTTCCAGGACAAGAATTTTTTTGACAGTCATCAAACATGGACTCAAACGTCTACAAACAAAAATCAATCAGCCTTCAGTAGGAACACCCAATTTCCAGATTCATTCTCAAGATATTCATACCCCAGCTTGCTTTAGACAAGAATGTCACAAAACTGTTTATGTTGCAGAGTACACTGCAATGGCTTAAGATGTCATTGTGTAGAACTGCCAACAAGTCCCTGCAAAAATGCTACCACGTTTGTATTATTGCCAATGTGCATGCAAATATGGAATCAATTCGCAAAGCCTGAAGTTGGGCTGTTTCCCTGGCACCCATACGGGGAAATTCACCTGACCTGGCATAGGAACTGCATTGCCATTTATTTCATTGAAAAGGGCCAGCTGTGAAGGGAGTGAGGTAAATGGTAGTTAATTTGCATTTTGTGAATTAATGTTTAGTTTTTAATTAGATTTTTAAAAATGTTTTTTTTTCTTTTATTTTTCTTAGTTTTTGAATATTTCAGAAACATGCAAGTTTTTTCTTTAACATGCTCGACACTTAATGGGTCTGATATAGCTA
Organism: Pristis pectinata; assembly: GCF_009764475.1. NCBI lineage: Eukaryota > Metazoa > Chordata > Chondrichthyes > Rhinopristiformes > Pristidae > Pristis > Pristis pectinata. The sequence goes on along the minus strand of NC_067408.1, from coordinate 68,565,633 downwards.
GCTGTCAAAACCAGTTTTTTTGTGGGTGGGCAAAGTCCAAACTCCCTACGTGATGTCATTTACAATGTGCAAAGGTATGTCACCATGCAGAGCTTTGTCAAGAGGGCACTTTGCAGGAATTTGACACCAGCAAATCCATTAAAGATAAGTGCACACTTACTGCATAGGTGATCAATGACCACTTTGCTCATTCTGGCCAGAAACTCTATGCCTATGCTATCTCTACCAGCCTATCCCTATCACCCCCATGTCTCCCAAGACACTGAGGGAGTATGACCCACCTTTCCGCCTAACCTCATAGATCACTCTGCTGTCAGCCAAGTTGAAGCACCACAGGCACAATTCAATTATCTAAAGAAAAGTTTAGAGTTAGCTTTAGAATTAAAATTCCTTTGATATGTGAAGATATCTACTCAGGATACAAGCAAAGAATTCTAACCCACCGCTCCCATTTTAAGTAAGACTGATTCAAGAGGGACCCTAATTCATGCGTGACATTTCCTGGCAAATAGGCAGCAGTCTTAAATTTGTCAAAGTCCATGGTATTTCCTATTGGCGTTCCCATTTGACAAGACTGAACTTCTCACATAAATATAGACAACCACTATCCTTAAATTTGGTGTCCTAAATGCAACAGTGCATTAACTCTGGGAGAACTAAGAGACCATTACAGCTTTTTACTAAATATCTTTAACAATAAAAGATGTTTATCCATTTCTAATTTTAAATGCTATAAAATATTAGTTGAGCTCTAGTAGCATTTAATATAAGAAATCAAGATCAAGTAGCCTTAGATAAACCAAGGCAAGAGAGCTGGAAATAAATGGACTAGCATTAATAATAAAATTTTATTCTCAATTTTGAAGTGTTGAAATCTGAGGCACTACAGCACTACCATCAAAGGAAGGCAGAATCTCGCCATGACAAGTTTACATTGGCAAACTCCATTTTAAATGCATACATAGAAATTTATAATGGAAGAGATCAATGAGAATTGAGGCTTTATAAGTGCAGACATCAGAGTTTAATAAATGTTATAATGATGATGCTTGTCAGTGTCTGTGAAGAAGGAAATTGCGGTTCAACACTTAATCTGTGGGTAACAGCTCCACTCACTAACAGTTTCATTTTTTGGGTCTTTGAGTTTTGTGTGCCTTGGAAGGGGTTGCACTTAGAGCTGTTGGCTCACTGATGGATTAACGTTTGATCAAAAAGCAAGGATCTTCTGTCAACTGAAAGGGAGATTTACACTTTATATCTGCTGCCCAAGTCTCATGATGTGCACCTACATAAACTACAGAGATATTGTGCATTAGCATACTTTATCTCAACAGCAGAATCATGGAAGCATTATAAAAATGAAACATTGATTACACTAAATCTGCAACAGTAATTTTATTCACTTGAGCTAGTCAAATCACACTTCGTAACCACCTATGTTCCCTTTGTTCAAAAAACTGTTCTAATGACCAATCTTTAATAAAAAGTGATGACATTTATTGCAAAAATGGTTTGATGAAGAGAATCTCACATTTATTTCACAGCCTAATTTATTCTGGAGTTCCCATTAATTCTTATTTTCCCTCAGAAGGCTGAATTTATTGAATGATTTCCTCTTTGAGCTCCCAGTGAAATACTGCATCACAATACTTGGCAACAATCCCTTTTGGTCAGCATGCCCTACTTTTTTGAAACTAAACTCTCTATACTTTCCAGTGATTAGCTTATTCTGCAAAGAAGTAAACCAGATAAGTAGTTCTTCTCAGACTGACTTTAACTTAGACAAATAGAATTTTGCAGTTAACAATTATTTCTCTAATTGAAATGTTGCACAATAACCATAGTACTTAAAAATAGCACAGAGGAGTTTCGATGTCTAATTATATTGGAGTGTTGATGTTTTAGATCTGGGCCCTGAGATTTGAATCTAATCCCAAATAATGGAATACATCTCAACTCTTTCTGAGAGCTGTAAAGTTCTGACATAAAGTACAATTTTGGGACTCAATGCAATTCCAAGTGGACATCAGTGAAAACAATCCATAATTCAGTGGTAAATTGCCTGTTTTGTTCTGAGATGCTATAGTTGATGCAGGAAATGGAAGATTTACGTCTGTGCACCTGTATAACCTGATTGAGCAAGAAAATGACGGCTTCAAACATGCTGCATGCACAAGATAATGAGAGAGCTCAAATTGACTAAAAAGAAAAGCTTTTGTTCAGGATGTCCCAAATGGTATCCACCATAAAAGGCATCTGTAAAAAGAATCTAGCTTTCCTTACCAGAAAACACCAGCACTGATTTGGTTAGAATGAACAGGAAATCCAGGAGCAAATTAACTGCAAACGTAAGGCAGCTTTGGATTGGGGACACCACCATGCCTTGGGGACATGAAACAGCACTGTTGGCACCTGAAGTCTGAGGTTCAGCAGAAAACCTGTGTCCTAGAAAAAGAGATGTTGGATGGAATTAATGCAGGAGGTCCAGAAACTCCCTGATAGCCATGAAAGGTGTGGATTCTTCTGCACTGTTATGACCATCTATGGCACAAGCCGCCTAGGGCTGACCCGCTGAGACCCTAGAACAAGATGAGCTTATCAAAGGCAGGGAGGCAGTTAATGTCTACTGAAAGAAACACTTCAAAGAACTCCTCAGCTGTGACATTGCTCTCAATGTGAGCGCCCTCCATAACAAACTATCCTGTCTAGAGCAAACACCCCAGACTGACTAGAATTGGAAATGACCATTTGCCAACTAAAGAAACAATAAGGTTTTAGGAGCAGAAGGCATCTGCAATTCTAAAGCTTGGCAAAGAGGAACTTCAGTCACAAATTCACACCCTCATCTTTCATGTCTGGGAAGATACATGGGACTTCAGAGATGCCATATTCATGGCCCTTACCAAGAAAAGGAAGAAATCCAATTGTAACTACAGAGGGATCTCCCTGCTGCCTGCCACAGGGATTGTCATCAACAGGATCCTTCTCACCCACTTCCTCCCTGTGTCCAAAGAGCTGCTCTCTGAATTGCAATGTAGATTCCTTACAGCTGGAGCCACAGTGCACATAATCTTCACTGTGTGTCAATCCAAGAGAAATACACTGGTAGGATAAGTAAGGCTAAATCAGAGTCCTTCCCAGGTTGACATCTTGAGCATGGAGGCCCTAATCACACTCAGTTGGCTGTGATGGGCAGGTTACACTGTTATACTGAAACACTCAGCCACCCTGTAAAGCACATCCTGCCCCAACCATGGTCGAGTCTGTGCATCCCACAGTGTCTACATTAATCACCTAGGAACCCACAATGGAAGTGAATCACTTTCTATATCCAGGAACCACCAAGGGAGAAGAACATGGACAGTAGTAGAGATTGATCCTCCTGCAGCAGGCATGTAAATACAATAATTTTGAGGCACCAAATCTTGTACCTAAAAGGATACATGAGGAATGACTGATCAAAAATTAGATTAGGTTATTTTTCTGGTGTCTACTGTGTTTCCTAATATAGATGTTAGGCTCCTTGCTAATGCTTCTGTGGGGCTTAATGCTTGTTTAAGGTCTGTTTAGAGTTGTCCTGATTGGACTAATTACTCACAATCCTCAGCTAGCTGGTGAAGGGATTGTTCACTATGCACCCTCCTGTACTTTAATAATATTTAAAGATTTCCTGGACCCTGTAACGTTCACTGTAGTATTGTGTCTGGATGTCTGAAAGTTGCTACAGCAAACAGAACCGAAAAAGCAACCTCCTTCAGCTCTGTAGAATATGAAATCATTATTCATTCCTCCCAAGTATGCAGTTGTGGCAAATCTCTACAACGATTGCAACAGTTCTAGAAAAAGACTTGTTGCCACCTTTTCAGAAAAGCAACAAATAAGAAAGTAAGAGCATGGGAGCAGGAGTCGACTACTCAGCCCCTCAAGCCTGCTTCATCATTCAACAAAATCATAGCTGATCTTTTACCTCAAACACCATTTTCCTGCCCCATCCCCATATCCCTTGGTTCCTTTACTATTCAGAAATCTATCAATCTTTCTTTAGAATGCAGTCAATTACTGAGCCTCCATAATACTCTGAGGTAAAGAATTCCAAATACTCACTGCCCTTTGACTGAGGATAGACCTCGTTTCAGATCTCAATGGCCTCCCCCTTATTTTGAGACTCTGATCCCTAGTTCTAGACTCCTTAGCCAAACAAATTATCTCCCCTATAACAATCCTGTAGGGATTGAAGAATTTCAGTGGGGTCACCTCTTATTTTTCTAAATGCTAGAGAAGAGAGGTGTACTCTACTCAATTTCTCAAATATGACAATCCCACCATCCCATCAACCTGTCTGGTGAACCATTGCTGCACTCCCTCCATAGCAAGAACTTTTGAGTAATAAATGTCAGCTTGCCAATGGCAATGAAGATCTTGTTCACTGCCTCCCCAATGGTTAGGGATTTTAGATATGGCTTAATGTTAGAATATCTACCTACCTCAGTCGATATATTGTTGGTAACTTGATGAGTGTTTTAGGCTTTTATGAGGTGGCCAATTGTATTGAAGGTCAAGTATTCTTTGTTTCTTTCCACCTCCTGTACTTATTCCTTGGATATTCAGTACAGTGCACGACACAAAGACATAAAAATTACTATGAGTTACAAAAACTAAATAAATAGTGCAAAAGAGGAATAACGAGGTAGTGTTCATGGGTTCATGGACCATTCAGAAATCTGGTGGCAGAGGGGAAGAAGCTGTTCTTGAAATGTTAAGTGTGGGTCTTCAGGATCCTGTACCTCCTCTGTGATGGTAGTAACATGAAGGGGCCATGTCTCGGGTGGTGAGGGTCCTTAATGATGGATCCCGCCTTCTTGAGGCACCGCCTCTGGAAGATGTCCTCGATGGCGGGGAGGGTTGTGCCCATGATGGAGCTGGCTGAGTCTACAACCCTCTGCAGCCTCTTTCGATCCTGCACATTAGAGCCTCCATACCAGGCAGTGATGCAACCAGAATGCTCTCCACCGTACATCTGTAGAAATTTGCAAGAGTCTTTAGTGACATACTAAATCTCCTCAAACTCCTAACGAAGTAGAACTGCTCCCTTGGCTTCTTCATGATTCCATCAATGTGTTGGGCCCAAGAAAGATCATCTGAGATGTTGATGCTCAGGAACTTGAAGTTGCTCACCCTTTCCACCACTGACCCCTCAATGAGGACTGGTGTGTGTTCTCCTGACTTCCCCTTCCTGAAGTCCACAATCAATTCCTTGGTCATGCTGACGTTGAGTGCGAGGTTGTTGTTGCGACATCACTCAACCAGCCGATCTACCTCACTCCTGTACACCTCCTCATCGCCACCTGAGATTCTGCCAACAAGGGTGGTGTCATTGGCGAATGTATAGATGGTGTTTGAGCTGTGCCTAGCCACACCGACATGAGTGTAGAGCGAGTAGAGCAGTGGGCTAAGCACGCATCCTTGATCTGCGCCTGTGTTGATTGTCGCCAAGGAGAAGATGTTACTACCGATCTGCACTGACTGTGGTTTCCCAATAAGGAAGTCAAGGATCCAGTTGCAGAGGAAGGTACAGAGGCTCAGGTTTTGAAGTACTGTTGCTTAGTACTGAGGGGATGATGGTATTGAATGCCAAGCTGTAATCGATAAACAGCTGTTGTCTAGGTGCTCCAAAGCCAAGTGGAGAGCCAGTGAGATCGTGTCTGCTGTAGACCTGTTGTGGCGGTAGGCAAATTGCAGCAGGTCCAGGTCCTTGCTCAGGCAGGAGCTAATTCTAGCCATGACCAACCTCTCAAAGCACTTCATCACAGTAGATTTGAGTGCTGCCGGGCGATAGTCGTTGAGGCAGCTCACCCTGCTCTTCTTGGGCACTGGTATGATTGATGCCCTTTGGGAACCTCCAGCTGCAGCAGTGAGAGGTTGAAGATGTCCTTGAACACTCCAGCCAGTTGGTCAGCACAGATTTTCAGTACACTGCCAGGTACACTGTTGGGGCCTGATGCCTTGATGGTGGGTCAAGGACAGTAACCTTCAAGGGGTTCACCCTCTTGAAGGATGCTCTGATGTCGGCCTTCAAGACAGAGATCACAGGGTCACCAGATATTGTGGGGATTCGCACATGTGTAGTGTTATTCTCCCTTTCAAAGAGTGCATAAAAGGCATTGAGCTCATCAGGGAGTGAAGCATCACTTCCACTTATGCTGTTAGGTTTTGCCTTATTGGAAGTAATGGCATGCAAACCTTGCCACAGCTGTCGTGCATCCGATTGTGTCTCTAACTTCACATGGAATTGCATTTTTGCTCTCATGATGGCCTTCTGTAGGTCGTAGCTGGACTTCTTGCAGGGTTCTGGATCGCCGGTTTTGAACGCCACGGATCAAGCCCTCAGCAGACTGTGAATCTCTTGGTTCATCCAGGGCTTCTGGTTTGGGAAAAGTCGATATGTTCTCGATGGCACACACTCATCCACGCAGGTCTTTATGAAGTTGGTGATGGCCATAGCATATTCATTCAGATCTGAAGATGAATATGGTCCAGTCCACCGATTCAAAGCAGTCAAGAGTAGAAATGCAGCCTGGAGATCGGACTTGCCAAAGTGCAGGCGCAGAATGTCATGTTAAGAGTTCTTGATGGTGGTGTAGCAGTGATCAATTATGTTGGCTCCTCTTGTTCTGCAGATGACATGTTGGTGGTAGTTTGTCAGAGAGCTCTTCAAGCTGGCCTGGTTGAAGTCCACCATGATGATTGGGAAGGCATCAGGGTGTGCTGTCTCGTGACTGTTGATCACAGTGCTCAGCTCCTCCAGTGCCAGCTTGACGTTTGCCAGGGTGGAATGTACACTGCTACTAGGATGGTGGTGGAGAACACCCTCGAAAGATAAAACGGCAGATAAAAGACTCTATCTGGCTTTAACCTTTAACCATTTAGCATAGGATCCTGGTAGTTATTGTGACATGGTAAAACAAGAACCGTTTTAAAATAATGTGAGGAAAATGCACCCTACCTTATTGGGACAACTGGAATAGTCATGCACTGTGGACCTGAATGACAGGTCCCTGGAGTGTAGGATAGGAGTGTATGCTCCAATTTGCATGTGTTGATCCTGTCCAGATGCTCACTGTTTAAAGCAAGTCATGTGACATATAAGGGTTCCCATTAAATTTGTCATTACTTGGACCAAAAATTCTATGCACAAGTGCAACAGGACGAGTTGTATGCTATAATATAAAATTTCTGCTCTTTGATGCATTTAGTAAACAGGATGTGTGTTTCTTTCTCTGGGTTCGAACACATGGTACAAATTCATCCTGTTTGATTGTGCAACTCTGAGGCAATGATCTCATTATGGATCCAGTTGTTTTGTTATGAGAAAGGAAAGCATTAATGTGTACAGTCTAAACATTTTTCTTGTAATGATTAGAATGCTTTTAGTGGTCAATTTTAGTTATACAGATGCCCTTCACTGACTTAAAGATTTTCCTGATTTTTTTCATAGATTGTTCAGTTTTCATTGAATGTTTCCACATAAACTACTAAACACATGATTTGCTGTCTAAATTAAATTGCAATGGGTTATTGCTTTTCTGAGAGAGATTCTGGAGGAAATAGGTTGTGCAGTCATTTCACATCCTTGGAATGCCATAAAGAATTGTACAGCTAATGCCATTGTTATAATGGAGGGTAATCGCTTGATTTGTGCAAGCCATCTCTCATTCATATTTATGAAGTAACGACCAGGTAATCTATTTAGCTGACATTGCTTGGGAACCATCCTTCATTTCTTTGAATAGTTCCCTAGAATCTGAGAGATAGTTAGGGTCCTAATTTGAGAGGATTTCTAAACAATGTAGCTCTCGTTATTGCACTGGAGTGTTAACTTGGGCTACTAGTTCCAGTCTTTTGGACTAAAGTACGGATCTACAGCTTTCTGATGCAAAAGCAAGACTGCTATCACTGAGAAAAGTCAGATGGTAATAGGGAGAAGTACTTGGCAAGATAAACAAAGGACTGCAGATGCTGGAATATCTAGATGAAAAACACTATGATGCTGGAGGAACTCAGCAGGCCAGGCAGCATCCGTGGAGAAAAGCAGGTGGTCAATGTTTCGGGTCAGGACCCTTCAGGACTGAAGCTAGCAAAAGGGGAAGCCCAGTATATAGGAGGGAAAAGCAGAGCAGAGATAAGTGGACAAAAGAGTGGAGGTGGGGTGGACACAAGGTGGTAATAGGTAGATGTGGGTAAGAGATAGTGATAAGCAGGTGTGGGGGAGGAGGGGAGAGCAGATGCACTGGGGGATGAGTCAAAGGTAAGGAAGGAAAAAGGGGGTAGTAAAAAGAGAGATAGGTTAGGAAAGGGAAGAAAAGAAGAGGCATAGTTGTGGGGGGGGGGGATGTGGGGAAGGGGTGGGTTGAGGGGATTATTTAAGGTGAGAGAATTCAACGTTCATGCCATTAGGCTGCAAGGTTCCAAGATGGAAAATCAGGTGCTGTTCTTCCAGTTTGCGCTTGGATTTCTCCTGGCAGTGGAGGAGGCTGAGGACTGACATATCTGTGATGGAGTGGGAGGGGGAGCTGAAGTGATTGGCAACAGAGAGATGCAGATTGTAGTTACAGACGGAGCACAGGTGTTCTGCGAAATGGTCACCTGGTCTGTCTCTGGTCTCACCAATGTAGAGGAGGCCATACTTGGAGCACCGAATGCAGTAGATGGTATTAAGCGAGGTGCAGGTAAATCTCTATCTCACCTAAAAGGACTGTTTGGGTCCCTGGATGGAGCTGGTGTAGGGGCAGGTGTTGCACCTATGGCAGGGGCAGTGGTCCTGGTTGTCATTGGTGGGGTCATGGTTCAAGAGTAGGTAGGAGGAAGTGTCCAAGAGTTGGCGTCTGGCCTCTAAAAGGTAGAGGTCAGTATGCCAGACTACCATGGCACCACCTTTGTTGGCTGGTTTGATGACAGTGTCAGGGTTGGTGCAGAGGGAGTGGAGAGCAAAGCGTTCAGAAGGGGTGAAGTTGGAGTGGGTGTGAGTAGCAGCTCATCACCTCGGGAGATCTCCCCCCCACAGCTACCAACATGATAGTCCCACAATCTAGGACTGCCCACTTCTATCTTCTCCCCAAAATCCACAAGAAGGACTGTCCCGGCAGACCTGTTGTCTCCGCATGCTCTTGCCCCACTCAGCTCGTATCCTTTCACCTGGACACTATCCTGTTCCCCAGGTCTAATCCCTTCCCACCTACGTCCATGACACCACACATTCTCCAACTCTTTCATAGCTTTAAGTTCTCCGGCACCCACAACCTCATCTTCACCATGGACATCCAGTCCCTATATGCCTCCATTCCCCATCATGACGGCCTCACCACCTTCCACTTCCTTCTTGACCAGAGACAGAACCAGTCCCCTTCCACTAACACTCTTCTTCACCTGGCTGAACTTGTCCTCGCTCTAAACAACTTCACTTTTGATTCCTCTCACTTTTTACAGACCAAGGGCGTAGCTACGGGCACTTGCATGGGCCCCAGCTATGCCTGCCTCTTTGTTGGCTACGTTGAACAATCTCTGTTCCAAGCCTACTCTGGCCCCATTCCTCAACTCTTTCTCTGCTATGTCGATAACTGCATTGGTGTCACCTCTTGCACCCATGCAGAACTCAACAGTTTCATAAATTTCGCCACTAATTTTCACCCTGCTCTCCAATTCACTTGGACTGTCTCTGACACCTCTCTCTCCTTCCTCGATCTTTCCACCTCCATTTCAGGAGACTCCTTATCCACCGGCATCTTGCAAGGACGCTATCCCTTTTTCTCAATTTTCTCCACTTCTACCACATCTGCTCCCACAATGAAGTTTTCCACTCCAGGACATCCAAGACATCTAATTTCTTTAATAACTGTGGCTTCCCCCCTACTGTGGTTGAGAGAGCTCACACCTGCATCTCTGCCATTTCCCGCACCTCTGCTCTCACCTCCACCCCTCCCAGACCCAACAGGAATAGGGTCCCCCTTGTCCTCACATTTCATCCTACTAGGCTACGTATCCAACACATCATTCTCTGCCACTTCCGCCATCTCCAACGGTACCCCACCACCAAGCATATCTTCCCCTCCCCACCCCTTTCTGCCTTTCGCAGGGACCTCTCTCTCCATGACTCCCCAGTTCACTCCTCCCTCCCCACCCATCACGCTCCCACCCCAGGGACTTTCCACTCCCCCCACCATAGGTGCAACATCTGCCCCTACACCACCTCCATCTAGAGACCCAAATAGTCCTTTCAAGTGAGACAGAGATTTACCTGCACCTTCCTTAATATCATCTACTACATTCGGTGCTCCAAGTGTGGCCTCCTCGACATTGGTGAGACAAAATGCAGACTAGGTAACTGTTTTGCAGAACAAATGCAATCCGTCCGTAACCGAGGTCTGCATCTCCCCATTGCCAGTCACTTTAACTCCCCCTCCCACTCCATCACAGATATGTCAGTCCTCACCCTCCTCCACTGCCAGGAGAAGTCCAAGGGCAAACTGGAGGAACAGCACCTCATTTTTTGTCTTGGAACCTTGCAGCCTAACAGCATGAACATTGAATTCTCCCACTTTAAGTGATCCCCAAACTCCCCCCACTCCCAACCATGCCTCTTCTTTTCTTCCCTTTCCTAGCCTATCTCTTTTTTTTCTACCCCCTTTTTCCCTCCTTACCTATAACCCATTCCCTGGTGGATCTGCTCTCCCCTCCTCCCCCACACCTGCCTATCACTATCTCTTACCTGCATCTACCTATCACTGTCTAGTAACCACCCTGCCTACCCTCTTTTGTCCACCTATCACTGCTCTGCTTTTCCCTACTATATATTGGGCTTCCCCTTTTCCTGTCTTCAGTCCCAAAGGAGAGTCCTGACCCGAAAAGTTGACCGCCTGTTTTTCTCCACGGATGCTGCCTGGCCTGCTGAGTTCCTCCAGCATCACAGATGTACTTGGCAAGTGGGCATCAATATTCACTCAGATTCATGAGGTAAATTTTTATATTAAAAGATTAAACTGGTGAAGTAGATAACCTTTCCTTGCATAGAACTGGTTTGGTTTACATTTTGCTGAAAGGTCCTTCTACTGTATTAGTGACCCTACAAATCCCATGCAAGGAACTTAGGCCAATCTTTATAATTAAGCTTTCTTCCTAACAAGGCTGCTGAGTACTGAGAGACTGTTTAACGTCCTGAATAAAACCTGTGCGTCAAATGGGGTATCATTAATTGACTTGTTAAGTTACTGAACCAATAATCATAGAATGTGAGTACAAATCTCAACGTGCCAGTTAAGAATCCAGATCCAAAAATAAGCAGGATCAGAAAAAGTGATGATTATGCTGTTGTTTTATCATAAAATCCCAACAGGTTCACTAACATCTGCTAGTAAAGGAAATTTGCCATCCTTACTGAGTCAGCTTATGCAGGTTTGCAATCCTTTTGTAACAATTGTCTGGAAAGAATTGCTCAGGGGCTACAACAGTTCAAGAGGACAACTCATCTTTCCATAGGCCACAAATGGTTAAAAATGCCTCTGTTAGTTGTGCCTACATCTGAGAGTAAATAATTTAAGCACATCCATGCAACTGATATGTTATGAAACAAGAATTGTTAAGGCCTTGAAGGATAGATTGTCACTAAATTTTCAATTCTTTGTTCTTTCTTGAAGATATATTCCACTGATGTTTGGAGATACACAAAATGATTGAAAAGTCTGGCAGCAGGTGGTTAGAAACCTGTTTCTGTATCCATTCATGCGATGTGGATGTCACTGGCAATGCTGACATTTAACTTCTATGCCTGATGGTCCATGAACTAAGGAGGCAGTTAAGAGTCAACCATGTTGGGGTGCAGGTGAGGATGGTAGATTTCCTTCCCTTAAAGATATCAGGGAATCTGATGGGTTTTTATGACAATCTGGTTGTTTCATAGTCACCACTACAGAGACAAGTATTTTTTTTTAAAATTCCAGTTACTTTAATTATCTTAATTTAAATTCTTCATCTGCTATGTTATAACTCTTGATCAATTCAGTAACTTGAAACTTGACCACCATACTGCCTTTATATGGAACAAGCAATACTTTGTGCTTTCAATGAAACACGTGTGATCTGGGGAGGCCTTCCTGTTATGTTAATCTGCTGAGGCTCACTCCTTGCTGATGTATTTAGCTAGCTTCCATTTTCTGCCACTTTCCTCTTGGAATCCTCCAAGTGTTTGCTTATCCATTCAGGTGGGCTGAAGTCCAAGGAACATGGGAAATCGGGACAGCATGCGATCATGGGGCTGTGTGGTGTTTAATGTTGAGCCTGGGTACAATCTGCTTCGTTGGTGTCCTCTGTTTTGGAAACCTCACAGTTAAGGTAGGCAATGCTACCTTGACTTTTGATCTCACATTTTGATCTAGTCCTCTTTGTCATACAGGGTGAGTTGCTCTACCAATCCTTCATTTCTCACAGAATACGAATATGCATTATATCTTCAAAGTGGGTTTTTGTTTGCTTTTTTGATACCCAGTTTTCCTCCACAAGGATTTGGGTTGGGTTGTCAAACATCCAAAATTAATTTTGACATTTGAAGGCTGTCCTTAACGAACCACCTACAAATGCGGGGCAACCAAAAAGCTACATACTTCTCCACATTGAATATCAGAATGGCAGACATAAGAGTAAGTGTTCAGTCATCATGTTTCCTGACCCCAGACTTTACCATGCCACAAGAGGTCAACCCATCAAGACTGAAATAGTAAGACAACATGCAAAAAAATAGTGAACATAGAAGTGAAATATATTTTATCAGAGAAGGATTAGGATGATAGGACAAGGGGTGGACTGTTCATACCTTCGAGCTTGTTTCGTCATTTATTTAGATCAAGTTCATCTGTTGCTCAACTTCACTTACACATTTTTGACATTGGCAGTCTTCCTTAACAAAAACCTATCAATCTCTGTTTTTAAAATTCCCTCGAACCTAATATCTACAGCCTCCTTGGTGCTAAAATTTCTTGTGATAGATTTTCAACCAGAGGAAATGAGTCATAGTGTCATACAGCATTGGAAACAGACCCTCTGGCCCACTGAACTTGTACTGACCATCAACACCCACTTACACTATTCCTACCTTATTCTCCCCATACTCCCATTAACTCTCCCCAGATTCTACTGCTCACCTGTACACCAGGGGCAATTTACAGTATAATATTAGACATGCCTTTAAAATAAAACTCTGATGGCTTAATGGCAACAAAAGAGGTGCCATAGTCTGGAGCTGATGACAGCTGTGTCAGTCTGTTCAAGATAAACAAAAAATACTGATTCATTCCAAATGAAATTACTTTTGCTCATATTAAATGCCAGTGGGACCATTCATTCAAACCCCAGGAATCCATATAGATGTGGTACAGATTTAGTGAAGGAAAATAAAAAAAAGAACCATTTTTTGCATAAACTGTTGATTAGGGATTTCCTTTCATTATTTCAGAAATATTTACTGTTTGATTTACATTTCTCTGTTTCCTCTCAGCCTTTCTCTCTATTCTTATTATTATCTTTAGTTACCTGGTCCACTTAGTTTACATCGAACAATTTGGATTTATTTAGTGCTCATAATCTGTGACAGTGCCCCACGTGGATCACGGTGGTGGAAATTAAATAACTCACATTTATGTTGTCTTTAATATAACAAAAGTCACAAGATGTTTCAGAGAAGTGTTGGCTCGCAGGTCAGTATTAAGATGGGTTTATGGGGAAAGGGGAGCATTTGTGAAAGGGAGAAAGATAGAGGGATTCAGGGAAGAATTTTCAGTGCTTAGAGCCTTGGCAGGTCATGGCATGGCCTCTAATGCAGGAAGCAAAGCCAAGGTGCACAAGAAGCCAGAATTTAGAGCACAAAGCTATCTTGGAGCATTATAGGGCTGGACGAGATGAGTATTTTAAAATCAAGGCATTCCAGGTCAGTGAGCACAGGAGTGAATAGGACTTTATATGATATAGTTTTAGATGGCCTCGCAATGACAAATGTGCAAGGCAGGAGTCAACCAACAAAACATTTGAACAGACAAGACTAAAGGATTCCAACAGAGATTAAATGAGTCAGGAGTACCTCCATGTGTTGCTTTTGTAGGTGGTCTTGGCAATGGAAGGGATATGGGGCCTAAAGGTCAGGATCAAGTAGGATGCTGAGGTTATGAACTGCCTTGTTCAGTCTTGACTAGTGACAGTGGAGTGGGGTGGAGCTTGTGATCAGAGATCAGAGTTTATGGCAGTGACCAATATTTAATTTGGAGAAATGTTCACTCATTCACTACTGGATGTTGGACAACATGTGTCATTGAAAGCTATGGGAAGAGACCAAGTTTAATGATTTTGATGGTGGAACAGAATAATGAGGTAAACAATTTATGGGCAGGGTTGCAGAATGAAGGGGCTGATGACAGTGAACTGAACTATATTAAGTATGTTGAGAACAAACAAGTTAGATGCTACAAGATGCCTAAAGGACTGAAGGAGATTGCAGGAGTGAGGAGTGAAAAAGGAAGGGTATCCAGAGGGCACTTCACGGTCAAGACTGGGGAAGAGAAAGGCTTTGATGAAGACAGTAAGTGAGCACAGCACAGCAGATGTGGTCAAGCTTAAGAAGTTGTTCTTTGTGATGGAACAAATAAAATATCAGAGACTTACTGGGTGAAATAGGAAAATAAAGTTGAAAGCAGTATGATTTAACCTGAGAAATGGCTGGGGAGTAGGAGTATAGGACTGGAACCAATGATGATGGCTTTGCTCTTGCCAATGTTTAATTGGAAGAACCTGCATCACATTCAGTATTGGGTGTCAAACAAATAGTTTATCACTAAGTATGGAGCTGCAGTTCCACACCCACTTCATATTTCTCAAGCAATACAGATCAATGAAATTTTTGCCCCAATGCCAATCAGACCAATTATTAATTAGTTAATAAATAGCACTCAGAGTAATTATCTACAGTAATTACAAAGTTTCCAGATGTCTTTGAACTGTTAGAAGGAAAGAAGATGCTTCTTGTGTGTTAAATTATTTTGTTGGATGAAACATTAAACCAAGGCCATAGCTAGTCTCTCAAACGAACAAGTAAAGATCTCATGGCACATTTTAAACAAGCAGCAGCAGAGGGAGTAGGGTAGAGGGCGTGTTTGGAGGGGAACAGAGCTTTGCTGTCTGTCAAAGTTGTTGGTTTTATTGTTTTAAGTCTCTGACATTCAGACACATTTAAAAGCAATTAAAATTGAATTAAATCATTTAAAATAAAGCAAAATTATAATTTTGTAAGATTTATTAACCTTCCCTATTGCCTCCAAAAGTGACATCCAAAGCGTAATGGTGGCAAATCCCAGCAAGACTGCGTTCGGTGGTTGTAGTCATGGGGAATCCAGTGGCAGGGCAAAAGTCAGACTCGGCTTCTGAGCACAGCCAGCAAAACCCACTTTTTTTTTGGAAAATGAGATCAGTGACTTATTCACGTTGTTACATGTTATGATTCTATCCTTGGAGCAATTTATGAATAATGCACACTTTTGAAAAAAAAACCTCAAAAATGGAAATGATATAAACTCTGGAAGGCTCAGCAGGTCAGGTGCAGATGGAGAAGCAGCTTTAATGTTTCAGCTGAGTGACCCATCACCAGAATCCTTTGATGATACTATTCAGAATCAAGGCTGAGTTTGCCCAAGGTGCAAGGTGTCATTGACTGCATGCGCATGTTAATTCACGTACCCCCAGGACAATCAGAGGCATCCTCCCAGCACAAGGTGTAAGATTTTAAGATTTATTCCCAAAATTCTGCAGTGCTATTTAATTTACTTGATCGATTGGTGTTCAGTCACAAGGAGGGGTTTACACTGATGTGCTTTTGGGGAGCTGCCATAACGCCTTCCTACTGTGGGAATTCAACTCTCTTCTTTGAGCATATTTTCAAACTTAAAGGCTGGCTGCTATGATGCCAAGGATACTCCCTTCAAAATTGGTGGATGAGATCTTCACCGGAGAGGGATAGCTTTAGTCATTAGGAGATGCAGTGTATGGGCTGAGGAAAGGACTGTGAGTGGAGTTCCCACTTCAAAGTCCTGTTTTGCCATCATTTCTGACACTACATTTCTATATGCAGGGAGCAGCTGAATGTAGATTGGCGATAAGCTGGAAAAGCAAGGTTAACATCTCCAATACTTAAGGTACCCAGAAATGTTAATGTGTAAAGTCAAAATGGTTGTGGTCAAGGCTTGCATGGACTTGTTTGGTAGCTGCATTGATGATCCATGGTTGACTAATATATCCAAGGAGGAAGACATTCTTTATATATATAATGTCCCTGCAATTATAAACAGGATGTTTGGGAGGCCTGTCCCACAGGTTCAGGATTTCTGCTGCCCCTCTGTGCTTCTAATTTTTGCCAACGGTCTTGGGGTACAACAGCTAAGTTCAGTGTGGTGGAGCTTGGAGAGGGCTGCAGCTTCCACCAGAAACTCTCTATAGCTGTCCCATCCACCACCTTCTGCTTTTGTCTTTGTAGCACACAATGAGATGGCTCCTTTAACATGTTACAAACCAACATGCTGAAATAAGCTTCTGATCTTCTAACTCAGCCCCACCCTACCCAGCATCCTGTGACGCGTAGATAATAATAGGATTGTCGATGCTATATGTTTTAGTAATATAAGAGAGAAGCTATATATTCTTGGGTAGGGGAATCCAAAACAATACGTGCAAAATCTTAAAATTATGACCAGGCCATTCAAGAGGTAAATCAAAAGTACGTTTTCATAAAATGTATGGATTTCTGGGGTCAGACGGGCTGAAGTGTGTTTATTTTAATGCTAGGGGTATTAAGGGTAAGGGAAATGAACTTAGAGCATGGATCAATACATGGAACTATGAGGTCGTGGCCATTACAGGAACTTGGTTGAAAGAGGGACAGGACTGGATGCTTAATGATCCAGGGTTTCAATGTTTTAGAAAAGATAGAGGGGGAAGCAAAAGAGGTGGGATGGGGGTAGTTGCACTATTAATTAGGGACAACATCACAGCTGCACTTAGTGGGAACATACTGGAGGGCTCATCCACTGAGTCTATATGGGTAGAACTCAAAAATAAGAAAGGTGCAATCACTTTGATGGGATTATACTACAGACTCTCCAATAGTCACAGAGACATTGGGGAATAGATATGCAGGCAGATTAGGGGAAAGTGTGAAAACAATAGGGTTGTTGTCATGGTTAACTTCAACTTCCCCAATACAGAGTGGGACCTCCTTAGTGCAAGAGGTTTAGATGGGGCGGAATTTGTTAGGTGCATCCAAGAGGGTTTCTTACATCAGTATATAGATAGTTCAATTAGATGAGGAGCTATACTGGACCTGATATTGGGAAATGAGCCTAGACAGGTAACTGACCTTTCAGTGGGAGAACATTTAGGGAACAGTGATCCAAACTCCTTAAGTTTTAAGATGGCTATAGATAAGGATAAGTATGGACCTTGCGGGAGAGTATTAAATTGGGGCAGGGCAAATTATGAGAGTATTAGGCAGGAACTGTGGAGAGTTAATTGGGAATAGCTATTTTTGGGCAAGTCCACATCTGGCATGTGGAGGGTGTTTAAAGACCAACTACACAGAGTACAGGACAGTTATATTCCAATAAGAAAGAAGGTCAAGGACAACAAGGTAAGGAAACCTTGGATGACGAGACAGGTGGTGAACTTAGTCAAGAAGAAAAAGGAAGCATATGTAAGGTTTAGGATGCTAAAATCAAACATAGCCCTTGAGGTTTATAAAGAAACTTAAAAAGAATTCAAGAAGGGAATTAGGAGAGCCAAAAGGGGCCATGAAAAGTCCTTGGCAAGTAGGATTAAAGAGAATCCCAAGGCATTCTATATATACATCAAGAGCAAGAAGAAAACTAAAGAGAGGGTAGGACCACTCAAGGATAAAGGAGGGAAAATGTTCTTGGAGGCTGAGGATGTGGGTGAGGTCCTAACTGGGTACTTTGCATTTATATTTACCAAGGACATGGAGGGTAGTGATATCAGTATGGAATGTGCTAATATGCTAGGGCATTTTGAGATAAAGAAAGAGGTGGTGCTGGATCTCTTGAAGAACGTTAAGGTGGATAAGTCCCCAGGTCCTGATGGAATATAGAGAGAGGCAAGAGATGAGATTGCTGGGGCCTTGACCAAGATCTTACTGTCCTTCCTAGCCACAGGTGACGTCCCGGAGGACTGGAGAGTAGCTAATGTTGTTCCATTGTTTAAGAAGGGAAATTGGGATAATCCTCCAAACTATAGACCGATAAGTCTCACGTCAGTGGTAGGGAAGCTATTGGAGAGGATTCTTAGGGATAGGATTTATGAGCATTTGGAAAACCATGGACTAATTAGGGACAGTCAGGACTGGAGAGTAGCTAATGTTGTTCCATTGTTTAAGAAGAGAAATAAGGATAATCCTCCAAACTATAGACCAGTAAGTCTCACGTCAGTGGTAGGGAAGCTATTGGAGAGGATTCTTAGGGACAGGATTTATGAGCATTTGGAAAACCATGGACTAATTAGGGACAGTCAGCATGGTTTTGTGTGCGGTAAGTCAGGTCTTACTAATCTGATTGAGTTTTTCAAGGAGGTGACGAAGATGATTGATGAAGGTAGAGCTGTGGATGTTGACTACATGGATTTTCATAAGGTGTTTGACAAGGTCCCTCCTGGTAGGCTCATCCAGAAGATTAAGATGCATGGGATCCATGGTGACTTGGCTGTTTGGATTCAGAATTGGGTTTCCGCAAGAAGACAGGGTAGTGGTCGATGGTACTTATTCTGGCTGGGGGTCCGTGACTGGTGGATCTGTACTGGGACCTCTGCTGTACAAAGATTGGTGGTGTTGTATAAAACTCTGGTTAGGCCACATCTGGAATATTGGATTCAATTCTGGTTGCTCCATTACAGGAAAGATGTGGAGGCTTTGGAGAGGGTGGAGAAGAGCTTACCAGGATACTGCCTGGATTAGAGGGCATATGCTATAAGGAGAGGTTGGACAAACTTGGGTTGCTTTCTCTAGAGCGGTGGAGGCTGAGGGGAGACCTGATAGAATTTTATAAGGTTATTGGAGCCATAGATAGACAGCTGGTATCTTTTTCCCAGGGTCAAAATGTCTAATATTAGAGAGCATGCATTTCAGGTGAGAGGGGGTAAGTTCAAAGGAGATGTGCAGGGCAAGTTTTTTTTACACAGAGTGTTGGGTGCCTGGAATGTGCTGCCGGGGTGGAAGTGGAGGCAAATACCATAGAGGTGTTTAAGAGGCTCCTAGATAGGCACATAAATGTGCAGAGAATGGAAGGGTATGGCAACTGTGCAGGCAGAAGGAACTAGTTAAATTATGCATTTAATTACTAGTTTAATTAGTTTAGCACAACATTGTGGGCCGAAGGGCTTGTTCCTGTGCTGTACTGTTCTATGTTCTAAGTGGAAATTTGAGAACTGATAGAAATAGACTTTTGATAGTTAAGGGCATCAAGGGATATGGAGACAAGATCGATTAATGGTTCTGAGATTCACTCTCAAAGCAGACTGAATGCCTGCTCGTGTTCCTCAGTTTCAATCAACCTGTCCGGTGCATACTCAGCCAAAGGATGCAAAAGCACTCACTTGGTTATATTGCAACAATAAATGAAATGGATTTATAAAATAATCTCCAAAGAAAGTCAACACATTGCATCTGTTGTAGGAGGAAATGAGAAACCAAATTTGTCCAGCAACCAAGCAATTGGAATCCCTGGACAGTGCTGTGGAGGAGGAGGAAGTGGCTATGATAATGACACAGCCTTTCTCCTCTGAAGTGCAGTGAAACGATGCTGTGAGACACGTGCTTCCCACTATCTTTAGGCCATACAACTTGAAGTTAAATACTTCAGAACACACTGGAGGCCGGATGAGGAAATGGATAGGGCAGTATAATGCCATATATCAGTAGTGCGTGAAACAAAAATGCTGCTAATAATGTAACATCTGATGGTAACATTGGAAATGATCTGCATGCAGCTGTGAAAAGATAAGAGACAATAGAGTCTGTAAATATGATAAATGAGAGCTGTTTCCCTTTTACTGTATCTTGGTTTGATGTAACAGTTCTGCAGCTGAGAATTATAAGGATTGTTTACACATACTCTTGTGTGGAAATTTAATTCGCTCAACTCATAGGAACAGTTTGGTTACTGGTCAGAATAAGAAGCTTTAAATGATGCTCATTTGCAACTCTGTTTCTAGTGAAAAATGGTAACCACAGCAATTATGTGGATTTAGGTAATGCCTTTAATGCAGTAGAGATTCCCAAGAAGTTTTACAGGAGCCAATTCAGCTAAAATTTGCCACTAAAGTACAATAGGAAATAAGACTATAGAATGAATGCTTCCCCTGTGTCTACCTGTGTTTACAATGGCTGGGACTGAATTATTACCAGATGTGCAAGAACATGACCCAGAGATTTAATGTGACGATCTCCCCGAACTTGAATTGAAAGGCTACAAAAGCTTTAATGTGAAAAACACTATGATACTGGACGAACTCAACAGGCCAGACAGCATCTGAGGAGAAAAGCAGTTTCGGGTCAGGACCCTTCTTCAGGACTGAAGATAGGAAAAAGGGAAGCCCAGTATATAGGAAGGAAAAACAGAGCAGTGATAGGTGGACAAAAGAGAGGAGGTGGGATGGGCACGAGGTGGTGATCGGTAGATGCAGGTAAGAGATAGCGATAGGCAGGTGCAGGGGAGGAGGGGATAGCAGATCCATGGGGGAAGGTGGATCAAAGGTAAGGAGGAAAAAAGGGGGGTAGAAAAAAGAGAGATAGGCTAGGAAAGGGAAGAAAAGAAGAGGCATGGTTGGGTGTGGGTGTGGGGGGAGGGGGGTTTGTTGGGGATTACTTAAAGAGCAGGAATTCAGTGTTCATGCCATTAGGCTGCAAGGTTCTGAGACGGAAAATGAGGTGCTGTTCCTCCAGTCTGTGCTTGGAATTCTCTTGGCAGTAGAGGAGGCTGAGGACTGACATTTCTGTGATGGAGTGGGAGGGGTGGTAATGGGGAGATGCAGATCTTGGTTACAGATGGAGCGCAGGTGTTCTGCAAAACAGTCACGTGGTCTGCGTTTGGTCTTGCCAATGTAGAGGAGGCCACACTTGGAGCACCGAATACAGTAGATGATATTAAGGACTGTTTTGGGTCCCTGGATGGAAGTGATGGGGGTGGTGTAGGGGCAGGTGTTGCACTTATAGCAGGGGCAGTGGAAAGTCCCTGGGGTGGGAGTAGGATGGGTGGGTGGGGAGGGAGGAGTGAACTAGTGAGTCGCGGAGAGAGCGATCCCTGCGAAAGGCAGAAAGGGGTGGGAAGAGGAAGATATGCTTGGTGGTGGGGTCCTGTTGGAGATGGCGGAAGTGACGGAGAATGATGTGCTGGATACATAGGCTGGTGAGATGAAATGTGATGACAAGGGGGAACCTATCCCTGATGGGTCTGGGAGGGGTGGGGGTGAGAGCAGAGGTGCAGGAAATGGCAGAGATGTGGGGCGAGCTCTCTCAACCACAGTAGTGGGGGTGAAGCCACGGTTAGTAAAGAAGTTAGACATCTCAGATGTCCTGGAGTGGAAGGCCTCATCATGGGAGTAGATGCGGTGGAGGCGGAGAAATTGAGAAAAAGGGATAGCTTCCTTGCAAGAGACAGGGTGGGAGGAGCTTTAATCGACGTAGCTGTGGGCATCAGTGGATTTGTACTGTCTCTCACCACCTGATCTATGTTCTTTTGTGCTAATCTGCTATATTTGACATTTGTCTCCCACCACCCCACACATCACTTCGTTCTTCCATAGCTTCTCCTGAATTTAAAAATTAATCTTGGAATGTGGGTGCAGCTGGTAAGGCTGCCAATTATTAGCTATCCCTAGTCACCCTGATGTAGTGCTGGCATCTGTAGAAGCTAGCGATAAGCACACAAGTGTGGGACCAGAGTTACATCTTGGTCAGGTTAGGTAAGGAGAGCAAAGTTCCTTGTCAAAAGTATATTGGTGAACTGGTTTGGGTTTTAGAGCAATTCCATGGCTTCATAGTCACTTTTATTCCTTTTTAAGTTTGATTCAGAATTATCAAATTGGCACTACAAGACTGAAACTCATTCCATTGCTGTACTGTCCTGTGGATTACTTAGTCAATAATCCGATCCCTACACTGCCTATTTTTTTAGGTGCCAATTTTGCAAAATTCAATTTCACTCTTAGTTGAATGCATTAGTGCACCCATTGGGCAATTAGGGTGGGCACTTACTGTGCTTGATCTATGCAAGTGTGCTTTTCTTTTATTAGTGTCAGGCACCTACCAAATGACATCATCATTCTTATGGCACCTATTTCCACTTGCACCAACATAAATTGGAACTCAAAGCTCCACACTGTCAACAGCTGTGGAACTGTATCCGTATTTCTGGAACCATATTGTTTAAGTTAGTTGCTTTTCTCACTGTGTAAAAGGACACCTTGCTCAATATGGGAGAAATGACCCAGACACTTTTAGAACTCACTCTAGTTTCCCTGATATCTTGAAAAATGCATAGAAATGTTACAACTATCAGAAAGTGTTTTCTCCATAATTTAGCTGTGAGATACTCTTTTAATAGGTGACCCAATGCTGGCAGTACTCCATTAGTGGAGGCATCATTATAGCCATGGCTAGACACTCGGGGTCCATCCTGGACCTTGGGGCAGAAGACATAGGCACATCCATCTGTGAAGAGCCTACTCCTCGAGTTTTCGGAGACACTATATACTACCTGAACTCCCTGGTAAACAATATATTCTCAGGCTCATGTTTTCCAAGGCTGTCATCACTGAGATATGTAGTGTTTTATGGGAATGACTTCAGCCTCACTACAGTGCCTGGTCTTCTCTCTCTGAGGAGGGCAAGGTCATGTCAACTCTCAACTTCTTTCCCAGAGGACATTTCCAAACAACCAGAGCACACTTCTGCTTGTTGCTCACTGCCACATCAGAGAGATCTCCCACATATTGTATTTATCAAGTATTGATTTTATCTATTTTGATTTCAGTGAAGAACTGGTGTCATCTTAGTTCTTGGGATTTACCAGCATTGCTGGCTTCCTATAAGTGCAAGCAGGGGTTGACTGCGTTCATGTGCACATTGGAGCTTCCATGACGAACCCAGGTCTTTTTATCAACCGGAAAGGTTTCCATCTTTGGAAGCACCAGAGACTGCAGATGCTGGAATCTGGAGAAACAAACAATGTGCTGGAGGAACTCAGCGGGTTGAACAGCATCAGTGGGAGGAAAGAAATTGTTGATGTTATGGGTCGAAACCCTACATCAGGTTTCCATCCTTTCAATGTGTAGCTTGTTCAGTATCATGAGGAGAATTTCCTCATTGTGAATAGTACACTTCCAGGAAGCACACATGACCCCTTCATCCTGAGGGAGTCAGTTGGCACTGCCCTGAGTGATGGATCATGGAGACAAGGTCTAACTTCTACTTTTGTGGTTGCTCACACCACTGCCCTTGCCAATCACAGCAGCTTAAAAGCAGATATAATGCGAACCACACAAGTACCACAAGAACAATCAAAAATGTCATTGGTTTCTTCAGGACAAGGATTTATTGCCGACATTAATCCAGGGATGCTCTGCAGTACAAGGCAAGCAAAGGTGGAGATGTTATCATCTTGTGTTGCATGCTGCACCATCTGGCCAATGATATACAGCAGCCAGTCCCAGAGGAAGAGCAGTAAGGAGACCTGGAGCCTGAGGGCCACCTGGCAGCATTTGAACAGCAGTAGGAAAAATAGGATCAGGAGAAAGAGCAAGGCTACCAGGGGGGTGACCCTGCTCAACATCCACATCTTCATCCTTAGGTGAGTGGAGGAGGGAAGCATTGTTGGCAGAAGCTGCAAAGAATTTGTTGATAGACACTTCTCCAAAGGAGTTTGCAAGTCATATTCCCAAGGAAAGCCAAGTGTCTCTTTGTATACTCGTATTGTTATTACTAATGTAGTACTTTAATAATCAGGTCCAGGTATACAGTTGAGATGTGAAAATCCCTTGCATCCTGTTTTGCAGCTCCACCAGGAATGAATAAATCCCTATCTCAATTAAGTGGCATGTTACAATTTTGCTGTACATCTTGATGAATAGCACAATACTTAACAAACTCAGACCCTGCATTCAATATGTTTTATTGTGGAGGTCACCACTCTGCAAATGTAAATAGTGGTGTGCAGATCACCACATCTTGCCTTATGAGGACCCGAGATTTAGTGTTCCATTTTGTGGAGGTTCTCATTCCAGGTAGAGACTACTATAACTATCTCCTGCATCTCAGGCCTTTTGCTGGGCCTGGTGTGTCCCTGGCATGTGTTTTATTGACCAGAATACAGTGGCATGCAAAAGTTTGGGCACCCCGGTCAAAATTTTTGTTACTGTGAATAGCTAAGCGAGTAAAAGATGACCTGATTTCCAAAAGGCATAAAGTTAAAGATGACACATTTCTTTAATATTTTAAGCAAGATTACTTTTTTATTTCTATCTTTTACAGTTTCAAAATAACAAAATAGGAAAAGGGCCCGAAGCAAAAAGTTTGGGCTCCCTGAATGGTCAGTAATTAGTAACACCCCCTTTGGCCACTTAGCCAGCTAAGTGTCTTTCAATTCTTGTTTGGGGGATTTTCGCCCATTCTTCCTTGAAAAAGGCTTCTAGTTCTGTGAGATTCTTGGGCCGTCTTGCATGCACTGCTCTTTTGAGGTCTATCCACAGATTTTCGATGATGTTTAGGTCGGGGGACTGTGAGGGCCATGGCAAAACCTTCAGCTTGTGCCTCTTGAGGTAGTCCATTGTGGATTTTGAGGTGTGTTTGGGATTGTTATCCTGTTGTAGAAGCCACCCTCTTTTCACCTTCAGCTTTTTTACAGATGGTGTGATGTTTGCTTCCAGAATTTGCTGGTATTTAATTGAATTCATTCTTCCCTCTAACAGTGAAATGTTCCCCGTGCCACTGGCTGCAACACAAGCCCATAGCATGATCGATCCACCCCTGTGCTTAACAGTTGGAGAGGTGTTCTTTTCATGAAATTCTGCACCCTTTTTTCTCCAAACATACCTTTGCTCATTGCAGCCAAAAAGTTCTATTTTAACTTCATCAGTCCACAGGACTTGTTTTCAAAATGCATCAGGCTTGTTTGTTCCTTTGCAAACTTCTGACGCTGAATTTTGTGGTGAGGATGCAGGGAAGGTTTCCTTCTGATGACTCTTCCATGAAGGTCACATTTGTGCAGGTGTTGCTGCACAGTAGAACAGTGCACCACCACTCCAGAGTCTGCTAAATCTTCCTGAAGGTCTTTTGCAGTCAAACGGGGCTTTTGATTTGCCTTTCCAGCAATCCTGCGAGCAATCTTCCAGACCTCAACTTGACCACCTCCGTTCCTGTTAACTTGCCATTTCTTAATTACATTGCGAACTGAGGAAACGGCTACCTGAAAACGCTTTGCTATCTTCTTATAGCCTTCTCCTGCTTTGTGGGCATCATTTATTTTAATTTTCAGAGTGCTAGGCAGCTGCTTAGAGGGGCCCATGGCTGCTGATTGTTGGCACAAGGTTTGAGGAGTCAGGGTATTTATAAAGCTTTGACATATGCATCACTTGGCCTTTCCTAACGATGACTGTGAACAAGTCATAGTCCTAACAAGCTGATGAAGGTCTGACACCTTGATAAAAGTTATGAGAGCCCAAATCTCTTGGGGTGCCCAAACTTTTGCATGGTGCTCCTTTCCTTTTTTCACTCTAAAATTGTACAAAACAAAAATAATACACTAATCTTGCTCCAAATGTTGAAAAGAATGTTTCATCTTTAACTTTATGACTTTTGGGAATCAGTTCATCTTCTACTCAATTATTCACAGTAACAGAAACTTTGACCACGGGTGCCCAAACTTTTGCATGCCACTGTATGCATTCCCCTTTGAGTGAATATGGGAGCTTTCTCCCTCTTCCCTGAAGCATTTGTCTCCTCCATAGCAACCATATTCTGTTGCTGGTGTGTGACTGCCATGAGGAATGTGCCTTTAAGGGTTAATGCCCTACTCTGAATGCTGTCTAGCAAAGTATTTGGAGCTGTACTGAATTGAAAGAGGTCTCAGCAGGAACAGCTCATTCCATTTTAGCACTTGTTTCTGGGTACCAATAACCCTATTTGAATTTTGGCCATTTGCATGATTTTTGTTGGGGATCTGATTTGGCATTCATTCTCCATGTTTTATCAACATAAAATATTGGTACAAATCAACTTCTACGCACTTATCTCTGTCTCTCCAACATTTTTGAATCCATATTTCAGTAAGTAATGCTCTTCTAAGTCTCTTTCTGCTCAAGATGTGTTGTTTTATGTTTCCCCTGTCAAGTCTGCACACCCCTCAAGGCCTACTGGGGTGTCACATGTTGATGAAGGGGATGCAATGGATATTGTCAATAGGAATTTTAAAAATGAATTTAATACAGGACCCATGTGTCAAAAGATAAGCTAGCTCGTTTTTATCAACATATAAATCCTATATGTGACAGATATAAATCAAATGTGGCTTCTTTGACATATATGTTTTGGTCCTGTCCTCTTTTGGAAAAATACTGGAAAGATATTTTTAACATTATTTCAAATGTATTGAAGATCGATTTACAACCTCATCCTATCACTGCAATTTTTGGTTTACCAAGGATAGAATCTGGCCACCTATCTGCCTCTGCTAACCGTATGATTGCCTTTGTTACATTAATGGCCAAATGATCCATTTTGCTTAAATGGAAAGATCCAATACCCCCTACTATTTTTCAATGGTTATCTCAAACTATATCATGTTTAAACTTGGAAAAAATTAGGAGTGGTACTGTTGATCCTTCGCTTAAATTTGAGGAAGTTTGGAGTCCATTTATTCAATATTTTCACATGATATAGATCTCCTTATAATAACCTTTCAATTTAGAGGAATGGAGTTGATGACATAATATTACTCTGTTTCTATTGAGAAATTTTAGTCCAGTTTTTTTTTGTTTTTTTTAATTTTTTTTTCTTTAGCTTAGTTTGGTTTGATATATTGTTTATAATTTTTCTTATTGTTTTGGTTTTTTTTCTTTTTTTTATATTTTATAAATCTTTTTCTTTTATATTATATTCATTCACTAACAGATCATTGGATCTACAGATTTTTTTAATACTCTATTGTTCTTTATGATTATCCATGTCATGATTGTTCTCCTGATCTCTTTGTATTACATGTATAAACATTGATATATTAATCTGTATTAATTTGAAAACTAATAAAAAGATTGAAAAAGAAAAGAAAAATGAATTTAATAAAGTATCACATAAAAGACTAGTTAACAAAATTGAGGTTCGTGGAATAGGAGGGTCAATGCCATTTTGGATTTTAAAAAATTGATTAGACAGCAGTAAGCAGAGGGTTGTGGACAGTGGCTGTTTTTAACACTGGAAGATAGTTAAAAGTAGTGTTCCAAAGTTAAATAACTCTTTTTCAGATATATACTTTTCATTTGAATCTTGGAATACAGAGTAATATTTAAAAGTTTGTAAATGATACGAAACCTGCTATGTTAAACAATGCACTGCAGCAGGATATAGATAGGTTTACAGGGAATGCAGACAAATGGCAGATACAATTTAGCACCAAGAAGTTTGAGGTGATGGATTTTGGGAGAAAGGATGGGCTGACAGGATACAATTGTAATGGAACAGTTCCAAAGAGTGTGAAGGAACAGAGAGACCTAGGAGTTCATGTGTATAGATCTTTGAAAGTGGCAGGACATGTTGATGTAAAAACAGAAAAAGCTGGAAAGATTCAGCAAGTCGGGCAACATCTGTGAAAAGAGAAATAGATAATGTTTCATATTTGAAACCTACATCAAACTGGGAAAGAGAGATAAGATGGTTTTAAGGTGCAGAGAAAGTGCCGGGAGGGACAGATAGGACAAAGGGAATATTGGTGATAGGGTGAGGCCAGGTTAAAAGGGTTAATGGGGGCAGTTAGAAGGTGATTGTGCCTCTTTGTCTGTGTTATGCTGGGACCTTCCCGGAGGCCAGGGTATACTAATGGAGAGAGATAAAACTGAGCCAACATCATCGATGGATATCTTCTAGCAGAAGTAGCCAGCTCTGATACAGACAGAGAAAATGAGTTATCTTAAGTTGGAGAATTTGATACTTGAGTCCAGAAGGCTGCAGTGTGCCAGATGGAAGATGAGATGTTGTTCCTCAAGCTTGCATTAAGCCTCATTGTAACAATGCTGGAAGCCACTGACAGATATGTCAGAATGAGAGCTGCATGGAGACTTGAAGTGTCAGACAACAGGAAGCTCAGGGTAGCCCCTGTGGATTTTCATTTAAGACATGATTAGGAAATAGATCGCAAACCCATGGGATCTTGAGCTTCATTATTAGAAGTAATGATTACAAAAGAAGGAAAGCTATGCTGAATCTTTAGAAAACACCGATTAAGCCAGAAGTAGAGTCCTGAGCAGAATATTTATTTCTGGTCACTACATGAGAAAGGATAAAAAGGTCCTTCAGAGGGTTTGGAGGAGGTTTACCAGCATGGTTCCAAGGATATGGATGTTAACTGCAAGGTTAGGTTGGAGAAGCTTCTTCTCCTTGGAGCAAAGGAATTTGAAGGAAGATTTGACAGATGAGTGCAGAATAATGACTGGGTTAGATACGATAGATTAGAAAAGATTTTCCCAATAGCTGATGGCATAGGGACTAGAGGACACAAACTTATGGCTTTGGTAAGAGAGTGGAGGTGTGTGAAGAATTTTCTTACGCAGTCTGATAATGATCTGGAACTTCCCGCCAATGAGGATGATGGGGTGAAGGAAGTGGAGCAAACAATGATTTCAAGAGAAAATTGAACAGGCACTTGAGAGAAATAAATATGCTGGGCCCAGTGGACAGAGTGGGGAAAAGGGACTCGCAGGTTTGTTCTATAGGCAGCCAGCATTGATCTGATGAACCAGGTGGTTTCCTTCAGTGTTGTCATGACTGTGACTTATCCTGTTGTTCCAGTGTGCATTTATGTGTATTTGTGCACACAAGGTAAAATCATTCTAAACCAACGTTGTAGTTATATGTTCAATGGTAGAATGATAGCCATGTTCCCTGACTAAACTGCAAATTACTGTGAATTACATCGAAGCATAAAAATAAAGTGGCGGCACGGTAGTGTAACAGCGTAACACTATTACAGCGCCAGCAACCTGGGTTCAATTCTTGCCACTGCCTGTAAGGAGTTTGTACGTTCTCCCCGTGCCTGCGTGGGTTTCCTCTGGGTGCTCCGATTTCCTCCCACATTCCAAAGACGTACAGGTTAGGAGTTGTGGGCATGCATATTCTCGGTAATGCAAAAAGACATTTTTTGTGTGTTTCGATATACATGTGACTAATGAATTAATATCTTATACTGTATATCAACTGCACCTTTTCAGTTTACCACATTCATTTGTCCCTGGTGAATTGTGACTGCGGATCCAGGAAATTCACGTCTGCAAAAAACATCTAATTCATATAGATCAAATTACGGGAGGGAAAATTGATGGAAACAGTTTAAGTACCAACTTGCTCCTCAGAAATACATGTCCTGATCTTATGCTGAAGAACAGCTGAAAAATAACATATCCTAACCCTAACTCAGGAATTAGGAAAATTAAGTGTTGCTTCATAGGCACTGTAATTACATATTATCTTCAACTATCAACAAGATAACAACATGGTGAGTTGGTTTCAATATTCAATTGACTTGTTTGTGTTTTGAAAAAAATGATAATAACATCAACATGATTATTGGAATGTATTTGGATTTCTCTTTTACAGTACTGTGGTAACTCAGCAGCTTCAAGGAGACATCTGCTTATTGTAGCAGCCAACTGTCAACCACACCTGAGCCATGGAGCAAACAGTGTTGCAATAGTTAACCACGTGAAACAATTTCTTAAGGCAGCAGTGACACTGTCAACTTAAAATAATAGTTATCCATGGAAGCTAACAGAGGTAAGGCACAGACCAATATTCATATGCAAAGTTACAGTCTCACTTGATTAAATTAATGCAGCATAAACTTTTTGAATACATAACAAAGGGTTAAGCAGCTTTGTGATCAGCTCTGTATTCCTTCTCACACATCTTTTGAAAACATACTCAAACTTCACTTCAACAAAGCTATTATGAGCTGTCCTCAAGCATTTTTCCAATAATCTTGAAAAACAAGCAGCACAAAGCAGAAGAAAAATATTTTGCCAGCACTGCTGCTTAGCGTCATCGAATTATGGGCACCGCATGTGCTCAGAATGCACAATGCAAATTCATTTCACAATGCCAGAGCTCTGGACAGAATACCAAGCGCAAGTGTAAGAGAATTCACTTGGTACCCAAGAAAAATAATTTGAAGTATATTCTAAGTGATAAGAAATGAGGAACTGCAGGGAGCAAAGAGATTTAAGAGACTAGGTATACAAATAAATTAAAGCTAGTAGAGAGTTACAAAAAAACAACACAAGCACCTATGAATTGTTGATCTTTTTTTATTGGGCTTTTTGGGCTTCAGATAGTTTTGTTAGAATAAGCTGTGCATCATAAAACATTAAAATATTTTATGTTTTACAGTATTTTCTTGGAGAGTCTGGTGCTAAAATATGCTGTGCATTAGACTATATGAAGTCACCATCGGTTTGTCAAATTGTGGGCGTTGAACAAGAAAAGTGAGTGCTCAATCTTTGACAGAACTTAACAGTTTAAACAAGTGTGAGGACAGAGGTTATCACCTGGTTGAAGTCTACAGTAAGTATTAGTTGAGTCTGTACATGATGCAAATGAGAAATCTATTAGCAGCAACCATCTGGTAGTTCCAATTTGAAAAACAAGCGTTATAAACTGTGCTTAAGGTGGGCATCTTACTTAGTAAACCAGAAAAAAAAAGAAAATAGAGAACAGCTCTGGAGGGTGGACTACATGCTGATCATGACCTAACATGTTCTTCAGCCAGAAGATTGCCAGTTAAAAAGTTGAAAGCAAAGAGAATAATGCCACCTGCTGACTCTCAAATGTGTGATTACATATTTCTCATGACATAGAAGGAGGCCCTTTAGCCCTTTGAGTCTGTGCCAGCTCACAAAGCATTGCTATCTGTCCCATTGCCCCAGATTTCCCTGTAACCTATTCTCTCTCACATGTCCACCCACCTACTCCGGGGGTAATTTACAAAGGCCCAATAACCAACCAACCTTTTAGTCTGTGTCATGTGGGATGATACTGAAGCTTCCTAGAAAAGCCCAAGTGGTCACAGGGAGAACATGCAAACTCCAGGTAAATAGGAATGAACCCAGGAAGTCAGGTCACTGGAACTATGAAGCAGCAACTCTACTAGCTGTGCCACCATGCCACTCTTGTCACAGAATTTGTCCTTACTCAACTGATAAGTGTGTCAATTAAATTTCAGTAAATCTGTACTCAATCCTCTCCTTTTGGGTTTGTAATTGAATCAATGCCATGACTCTAGGCTTATAGCATTGTGGAGACCAAAACCTTGAGGCAGATTCTTTTGGGACTGTTGACCTTTAGCAATTGCAATTAAGAAGGATGTAAAAGAAAAGCACCATGGATGCTAGAACTTGGAATAATGTCAGAAAATACTGGAAATACCTGCAGGTCAGGCTGCATCTGTGGAAAGAGGACCAAAGTTAATGTTTCAGCCCTATGACCTCTCATCGGAACTGGAAAAGAATATAGAAGTACCAGTTTTTAAGCAAGTACGGATGAAAAAAGGGCAGTAGATGGGGAGGAAAGAACAAAAAGGGAGGATCTGTGATAATGTAGAAGGCAAGACTCATCAGACGGGGAAGGAGCAATGGTGCAAGCCAAACAGGAGGATGGGGCAATGGAATAAGTAAAGAAACAAAAGTGGAACTGTAATTACCAATATCACAATCATGACTGATGCCTGAGGGAAATAGGAATGGCAGAAAGGCACTTACAAGCTAGAATTATTGGTGCAAAGTTGAGTTCAGAAAGTTAAATTGCTTAACTAAAAGATGGAATGCTACTCGTTGAGCTTCATTGGAAACATACAGGAGGCTGAAGTCAGAGTGGAAATGTGATAATAAAATAACATTCAACAGGATGTTCAGAGTCACACCTGTAGAATGAATGCAAATGTTCGATAATTACATATAATTATAATGTAATTACATACAATATACAGCATTGAAATAGGCCAGTTTCCAGCCAAACATCCTCCCATCCTTCGTCTTCTTACTTAATCATCTTAAGCCTCTAATCCTTTCTTCCCAATAAACATCCAAAGATTCTTCTTAAATGCATCAATGCCATTTGCCT
Organism: Pristis pectinata; assembly: GCF_009764475.1. NCBI lineage: Eukaryota > Metazoa > Chordata > Chondrichthyes > Rhinopristiformes > Pristidae > Pristis > Pristis pectinata. The sequence goes on along the minus strand of NC_067408.1, from coordinate 68,533,175 downwards.
CAACCACTTACTGTGGTAGTATATTCTGCATTCTCTTCAAATTTCTTCTTTCATCCTTAATTGATGACTTAACTATCTTATATTGATGACATCTAGCTTTACTGTTCCCCACAAGTGGTAATACTAGATTAAGGTGTGGTAAACTGGAAACCCCCAATACAGGTGTGGGGATAGTATTTCCTCTCCAAGGGTGCAAAATATTTCCTGCATGTATCAATGCTCATCAGCTGTTCATTGCTCATTCAATTTTCATGGGCCTTTGCCAAAAGGCCCAATATTGTTACAGTTGGGCCTGCTTGTGGACTTCAGGAAGGGGAAGTCAGGAGAACACCCACCAGTCCTCATTGAGCGGTCAGTGCTGAAAAGAGTGAGCAAGTTCCTGGGCGTCAACATCTCAGAGGATCTATCCTAGGCCCAACACATTGGTGCAATCATGAAGAAGGCATGCTAGTGACTCTGCTTCATTAGGAGTTTGAGGAGATCTGGTATGTCACCAAAGACTCTTTACAAATTACTATGGATGTACAGTGGAGAGCATCCTGATTGGTTGCATCACAGCCTGGTATGGAGCCTCCAATGCACAGGATCTCAAGAGGGTGCAGAGGGTTGTAGACTCAGCCAGCTCCATCATGGGCACAACCGTACCTACCATCGAAGGCATCTTCAAGAGACGGTGCCTCAAAAAGATGACATCTATCAAGGACCCTCACCATATGGGACATGCCCTCTTCTCGTTACTACCATCAGGGCGGAGGTACAGGAGCCTGAAAACCCAAACTCAACGATTCAGGAAGAATTTCTGCCCTCCACCATCAGATTTCTGAATGATCCATGAACACAGCCTCATTATTCTTTTTATTTGCACTATTTATTTATTTTTGTAATTTATGGATTTTTATGTCTCTGCACTGAACTGCTGCCGCCAAACAACAAACTTCACGTCATATGTCAGCGATAATATATCTGATTCTGATTCTACTCTATACCTTTGAAGGAGAAAGTATATTGTGTTTGCAGGAGGTGTTGTGCTCTGGAAACATTGCTGTCCAACAATCAACAAGGGCTTCCCTGGGGAGAGATTGGGCATCCAGTTTCTGGACTCTATATTGTAGATGGTGGAGCAGTTGGAAAGGAGAGATGTCCTGTGTCTGCAGTGGGTACAAAAGGCCCACTCCAAGCACAAAAGGCATGTATAGCTGTGGAGATTAATACCAGCCACAGCCAGAAGAAATCAACCAACTGCTTTGACTTGTAAGCAGCTGATGATCCCTTTTATATGGTGCCGAGAGCAGATCCATCAAGCTGCTTACCATATGTTCAGCCATGTGATGTTAAGACAAGTTGTCACTGGAGCGTGGAGCTCTGAAGTGCAGTACTGGTGTCAAATTAGCATTGCACACTGATTGATGTTGTGATCTGCATATTCAGCATACTTATGACAAAGATTACATCCAGCACACTTTGCGCCAAAAATGTGTGCTTGGATGCCTTTTTAGAATGGCAATCCGATCCTTGGGGAATCCAATTAGGCAGTACCTAGACTAATTTTGCCACTCTCTCCACATTTCTCTCTCTCTTGCTCTCTCTCACATCCTCTGTCCATCTGTCTTTCAAGAGTAAACAGAGCCTTCTTTCCTGATGGTTATAATCCTATGGTTTGGCATTATTTTTGTTTGTCTTTTTTGCTTAGTAAATGTGTTAAACAACACAGGCAAATGATCCCCGATAAGTATAATGTTACTGGACTGGAGTGGCTTAAACACCTTATGGCTGTGTACCTAAACATATTCTGTGGTTTCCTTCTTGACTCCCTGAATCTTCGGATTGAGGTCTGATTCAGTGTCCTTCGTCATTCAGCAGTGATACGGTGTCAGGTTGAAATATATGTACCCCTTCTCTGTTCAGGTAACACTTTCCATATTTGGGTTCACCTTCTTGTTCTTTCTTTTATTAGTTATTTCCCATCTTTTTTGTGGATGTATTAGCTTATTATTTCATATATTCTAATGACATAGAAGACCATTTGCCACAGAGAGAATGTACAGACTCCACACAGATAGCACAAACTGTGCCAAACAAACAAACTGCTGGAAAAACTCAGTGGGTCAGGCAGCATCTGTGGAAGGAAATGGACAGTCAATGTTTCAAGTTGAGACCCTTCAGCTGGACTGCAACTTTTTGGTCCCGATTCCAGCATCAGCAGTCTCTTGTGTCAGCATAAAACTGTGCCATTCTTTTCTGTCTGTTATGCATGCATAATTACTTTATGGCAGGGTAAAATATCTACATCTGGTGAATCTTTGGTTAACAGCATTTTGGCCAGTTCTGGACTGTTATCAGCTAAAGATATGACCTGCCCTTCTAAACTGCTGCCAATTTCCCCTAGCTAGGGCATTCTGTCTTTCATCCTGCTAGCTAGTCATTCTGCTAGCTACCCCTTGTCTCAAAGTTTTCAACAAACAGTCATATAATTCACCTTCAGTGTAATGATGATCATATTGTGATCAGCAACGGGACTATATCAAATTGAAAGTAGTTACACATGAATGTGAGTACTTCATGATGGGTTGGAGTGTGCTGAAAGGATGGGTGGCATCTCCTGTGGCTGTTGAGGAAAGTGATGTGGATAGGGATTGAGTGTTGGTGTGATGGAAATTTGTACTAGGGTGTTATGGAAAGAAAGGCTCCCTTTGAATGTGAAAAGTTGGAGGAAGTGAGCAGATGTATAAGAAGCTGATGGAAATCTGAAGACAAGGGGAACCGTGTCATGTTTCTGAGAGGGAAGGGAATGGAGATGGGTAGATTTTAGGGCCTGTCAACTATGGTGGAGGGGACTTGTCAAAGCATATGCAGCAGAAATGGGCAAATTAAGGGAATAGAGTCCTTACAGGAAATAGGATAGAAGAAAGTGGAACAGAGGCATTGTGGGAATCATTGCATTTATTGAAGACATGTTGATCCTGGAATGGGTGGCGTGAGGTGCAGAGATTCACCAATGTTATCTTGTAGGTTAGGAAGTTTAATTATGAGGACAGATTGAATATAATAGACTTATATTCCCTTGAATATGGATTTCTCCCCACAAATGATGGAATATTGGGAAATTTAAACTTTGAAAATTGGGGTGAATACATTTTTGTTGGGTAGAAGTATGAAGGGATATGCAGCTAAAACAACTAAATAGAGGTGCAGTATGGCAGAACAGAGTCAAAGGACTGAATATGTTAAATTTCTTCCTATCTCCAGAAAGTTTGGAAGAACATGAGACATCCAATGCTGTGAGGCAAAAAATGTTTGACTGATTTGCTATTGTGCATTTTACTCTGCAGTCCAGTTTCAAGCATGTGACATCTTCATTACTTACGTAAATGTGGCCACCTACAAATTTATACATTTCATAGTATAATAAAAGAGTAAAACAACATAACGGATCATGGATTTTTAATTAGAAGCATGGTGTTCAGGAGCAAGAAAATCATGACAGTCTTTCGTAAAAAAACTGCTCAGCCACAACTGAAGGATTGTGTTCAATTCTAGCCACCACACTTTAGAAAAAAAGTTGCAGAGGCTTTGGAAAGGATGGAACAGAGATTTACTGGGATGAGGGGCTTCAGTTACATGGATTGACTGGAGAAGCTAGCTTTGATTTTCTTGAAATATAATAGGTTGAGAGGGGATCTGATAGAGGTATTTAAATTCATGAAGGGTTTAGACAGTAAGTTGAGAGAAACTGTTTCTATTGGCTCATGCGTTAAGAATCAGGAGAGATAGAATGAAGGTGATTGGAAGAAAAACATGCAGCAAGTGGTTTAGATGTGGAATTGAGAGGTAGAATGGAGACACATGCAATTGTGGTGTTCAAAAAGGATATAGACTCAAAAGGGAAAATAAGTCATAGGGCTATGGAGTAAGAGCTGGGTTTTGGATTGCTGTTGCATGGAGCTGGCGTAAACTCAATGAGCTGAATGGCCTTCCATGTGGTACTGTTTCTGTGATACTATGAATCTGTGGTTTTAGGTATAAAATCTGATTTTATACCTAAAAACACAGATTCATAGTATCATTGAAACAGTTGCAGTGCATAATATTTTAAATTCAGTCACCATCATTTGTAACTTATATTGAATATGTAATTTCAGAGGCAGATAAGTATGTTTCTTCTATGTGGGGAGGCAATTTTCTCCTGTGTACCCTGTACTTTTCAATGGAAACAATATATCATTCATGAATTCCACTGACACACATGATTTAAAATTCCGCTATCAAGAAGTTTCTGAATAGTCTCATTAAGGAAATAGTTGAAAACTTATTTTGTAAGGAATGTCAGACAAAGTCTTGGCACTTAACAAAGATCAGGAGTAACTTAAGGTTTTGGAGTCCGTTTTCATTAATATTTCTGACCTATATGACTACAGCAATGTATGATAAAATTAGGAATCATTGTTTCTGACATGTCCTTCAATTCCAAGATTCATGGATGCAATCTCATTTAATTTTTTCTTTGAAATGAGAGGTTGTATTAAGTGTTCCATTGTCATCCAATCCATTAGATGGTACTATCAATGCTGCATTGGGAATTTCTGTTCCAGTGACTAATCCAGGCATTTATGAAAACTTTGTATGTTCTTTTTCACAAATAATGGGAATGCCGATAATGATTTTTTTTTGTGAAAAATGAGTGCAAAAAGCTGTTAACTCTTCATAGACCAGTGTTGCCTAGTTTGATTTTACTAGAGAACCCCATTGCACATACTCATACAATATAGATAAAGAAACCTCACATGAGTATATTTACTAAATAGTTGTTGTCGTTCATTAACCAAGGAAATGAAGCACTCACAATAATCAAATTTACATGCATGCTTTTTGTCTTAAAATTTTGCTGATGAATATACATAAAGGTAAAAGTTCACTCAGTGAAAATATGATTACTGAGATCACACATCCAGTGACTGTATCTATTATATATTGTTTATCTACTTGCCAAACTTGATTCTCATTTATCCATTTGTAGTCAGTGGCTAGATTCTTGGACACCTCTGTCCTAATCTACAGAAGAGAGTTCCCTCTTTAAAAAAACTTTGTTCACACATTATGGAGAAAACATGAGAATGGCAGGATATTGGGCTTATCATAGGTACGTTCCAGTGTGGTAGAAGAGGTATGAGATGAATATACTTCCTAGATATATTCCAAGCTGTAGAAAACACTAACATAGAATGTGGATGCCACTGTTAAAAAGCTGCTGTTAGTTTCTGCCTCAGACTGATTTACCTTTGATTATTACCTTTGTATTTTCATTGAAAATACCAGACAATGGAAAATATATGCTGTGGTTCAGATAATGTAAATCATTGAAATGGAAAACAAACCACACTCAATATACTAACGAACAGCAAATTAGGAAAACTGTATGTTATGAATTTCTTGCTGAGTTGTCCATACAGCCATCTTCAACAAGAAGGAATATAAACATTCCCATGTCTAGTTTCCTGAGGTCCGCCAGTGTGTGGGTTAGTGAAGGACACAAAGAGCTTCTCATCTTTTATCCTTACTATGGTTGATCAAGAGTGAACTTGGATTGGAGTGGGTTATGAATAAACATTAACATTTCTAACAAAAATAAAGAAGAGCTATTACTTTATGTAAAATTAATGTTTGTATTCTAAAACACAAACAGAATATAGTTTTTTTTGCAGAGAGCAACATTTTTTCTATATGTGATATATTTGAGATATATGTGGTAAGGGTAGCAGAAAAGATGAAGTTGAATCTGTGGATTTCAAAGCTCTTCACCATTGAAGTTGTTCTCACATTATCTTGCAGTCTGATGTAGACTGATAGATTGCTTTGATTAATTAAAATGCCCACTATCATAGGACCTAGTTCGATCATGGACTTGTACGATCTGACAAATTTATGCTCCTGTATCGTTTTAGAATTAAATGACTTGAGTTGAATTTAGATAATGTTTTCTAACATTTGTTTTCTGAGTTTGAAGTTCTTTTTCTAAGATAAATGGAGTGTTGCTTCACAGGATTGAGATTTAGGGATTTTCACATGGAAGTCAGTGCACCATGTGTTGATCTAATTTTGACCTGTGATCTCTGTTCTTGTTACGCACTCACTCTCTGAATGCATCGATGCATCCAGAACTTCTGTCCTTGCTCCATTTGAACAAGGTTCTACATTAGAAGCCATAACATATAAAATTATATTGTTTGAAAAATAAATCTTTACTGTTTATCAAAATTTTTTGTAAGGCATGATCAATTTCTGTTAAACATATTTTATGGCAAGTAGAACCATCTAAAAGGAGGGAATTACATCAGTTTTAAAATAGGTAAAAATTGCAAAGGTAGAAGGAAAAAGGTGAGAGATTGAATACTGTAGTAGGACAGCAAACTGCCCTTTTAACTTGGAGCACAGAGTGCTTGGAAAAAATACTCTTCTCTATTTCCCAAAAGTATTTGACAAGGTGTTACAGTAAGAGGTTGGTGAATAACTTAGCCCAGGTATGAAGTGTCTTAGCATGGATTGAAAACTGGCTATTATGTAGAAAACAAAGAGTTGGAATAAATGGGTCTGTTTTTGGCTGGAGGGATGTAACTCGTGGAGTACCCCATGGATCAGTTCTTGGCCCTCAACTGTTTACATTAATGACCTGGAGGATGGAATAAAACGTAAAGTTTCCAAGTTTGCCAATGATACAAAAATGGGTAGAAGGGCATGTTGTGATGAGGCTGTTGTGTTTCTACAATGAGATACAGATAGACTGAGTGATTGGGCCAAAACCCAGCAAATGGAGAGGTGAGACAGTTTGGGTTTGTATTCCTTGGAGTTTAGAAGAATGAGGGGTGAGATCCAAAGGGGCCTGATAAGGTAGATGTTGAAATATTCTAATTAGTGGGAGAGTCATGAACAAGGGGAATTTAGCTACAAAATAAGGGGTCCATCATTTAAAACTTAGGTATGTAGAAATTTCTTCTCTCAGAGGGTAATGAATCTTTGGAATTCTCTGCCTCCAAGGGTGGTGGAAGCCAAGTCATTAAATATATTTAAGGTGGAGATAGATAAATATTTGAAAGATCGAGGACTTGAGGGTTATGTGGAACTGGCACAGAAGAGGAGTTGAGGCAAGCATACATTAGCCATAATCGTATTGAAAGGCAGGGCAGACTTGATGGGCTTGGTGGCCTACTCCTTGCTCCTTTTTTCTTGTGTTCTTGTGTTCTATATCAGCTTTAGGGATTCCAGGAGATCTAAGTTTGGGGCAGCTGTTACTGAGTTCTGAATAGGTTCAACACATGTTAGCAAAGGAAATAATTAATGTATCACACTAATAAGAACATTTTTTTCTGGTTTATAAGGCAAGGGGCTGTTTTGTTTAGAAGGGATCATGTTGACCTCATACCTTGTCCTTAATGGGGCCTCGTGCAGTAATTCAGTTTATGAAGAATCATGCGTTTGGAAGCTGTGGAAGTGGGCAAATCGGTCCCGGAAAATTGCTGAATATGCTTCCAACATTTGTGCCATCAATGGGTCTCAAGTTTATATAAATATTAAACAAGTGCCTAAAGTGCATTACATTTCAAAGTATCAAGGATTTTACACAAAAGCTGCGCGACATAGATTAAGAGATGCTTTATCGTTTAATTTATTTCTCTTCTTTGTAGACTAAGTAGACCTTGAATACTGGGTCCCTGGAATCCAAATTAAAAGGTGGCAAATAGAAAAGCTGCTTATTCTCCCAAGGTAAGCATAATACTTAACTGGCACTAGGGGTGATTTAACAAAATTGGGCACATGAATTTCATAACTGTTTAAGCAGTTAGGAGCACTGTAAGTGGAGCCAAAACAAAAAATCAGAATTGCTTGCTGTCCATGAAAGAGCTATGATTGGGAGGAGAAGTCTTCAGCTTTGACACTTCCTGGTGGGAGTACAATCAAGGAGTAGGATGAACTGACACAGTCAGCAAGTGGGGGAGAGAAGTATTCACTCAGCATAGAGCCAACAAGCAACTTTGGAGGACTGACATTTTATGAAGATGTTGTGATTTTGGCTGAAAAGAGACATGTCCCATTGACACTACAGTTATATGACCCCTTCTGATGTATAGGAATTCTTGGCATATTTTTATTTTATGTTGTGGTTTAGAAAATCTTACGACTAGACTCTGAATAAGGAGGGAGCATTACAGGATTATTCCATGCAAAATCTCTGTGTGAAACCATTTGTTTGTGGGGATTGTGTTTTAAGCCTAACCTTGATGCACTCCATTAAGAGTAGAAAATGATGATAGTCATCAACTATTATTATGGTAAATTTTAATGAATATAATAATTTTAGAACTGTTCAGAGATTGGATCTAATCTAGCATTTTCTGTTCAGCATAGAATTGCGATTGGTGGTGAGGAAAATGAAAATAGGGGAAGTTCTTTTTACAGTGGCTGTGTATCATTTTGTAGAAACTTTTATATTGGTTGTTTAGAATGATTTAAGAAAAAGATCCACTAGCCGTACCACATTTTCAAGGAAACTAGGTGTAGCCTACAAGTGTTGTCCTTGAAAGTATGCTCACATCTTGAGAGGGAATTTTAAAAAAAACTTGGCAAAAAATTGGAAGGTCTTCTGCACACCATTCTGTTTTAATACAATTCTATTCAGGATAGGGAGGAACAATCCTCAGAAAGAAAAATATTTAATTCACATACTTTTCCTAAAAAGGTTGTGGGATTGAATATTACAGAACATGCTGACAATGAAGAGTGCAGTACTTTGCAGCTTTTTTTTTAACAAAAAAGCTTAAAAAACCTTCTCTATATACTGCAAAATAAAAACAAAAATTCCTCCTTGTACGGCTACGTCCTGACAAATCTAATTGGCTCCTTAACAAATGTTATGCTTGGATCAGGATTTGGGAGTTAAAGATAAAAATATCCAATATGCAGTTCCTTTGTACTACAGCCCACTTAATCAGTTAGCAGTAACTCAGAAACAAATACAGAAAGTATTGAAGTGTTCAATTTCTTTGAGGTTCTGTCTACCCTTGCAACCAAAAAAAAGGCTGAAGTTAGAAGACTAAAGTGGAACTTATATAGCAAAATTAGGTGCCACAGCAGAAAACTCACTTTGAAATAGTACCCCCATCAATGTATAATTTATTTAGCAATGATAGGACTTCTTATAAAGTATTATTTTCTCTCAGTGAATTAAAATGCAGCCTTTGCATTTATGTAGCACCTTGTATGACTTCACTATGAACTGCAACATTCCAGAGTCAATGAAATTCTTTTGGTCACAAATATAATATTGGAAACATACTGCAATGTTCCACAAACAGGAGTAAAAATGGAAAGACAACCAGTTCACTCTCAGGAGGTGGGTTGGTAAATGAATAATTTCCACAAGATTGGCAGCTTTAACCCCGGCTGGCTGGGGTCCCAGGCCTCATGAAATCTGACAGCTGAATGGAGAGAATAGTTAAAGGGAGGAGGTGTCTGTCAATATAGCCATCCTTGTGGACTAGGAGAAGCAAGCAATTTTCAGCTTGCCCTTCCCTCCTCCTGCCCCAAGCTGCATCTTAGCGAGTCTACATGTACCCAGCAAAATATCCCTTATTCAGGAGTGGGAGCTCTTCTGGGATTTAGCAGGGTTGCAGTGGGGTGGGGGGTGGGAGGGATGGTGGGAGTCCCTCTTGATTTAGCTACCTCTTGAATCAGGGCCCAGATTCCCCAACTAAATTAGACAGTACCCCACCCTTCCCCCATCACAGTTGGGGATCATCTCTTCCCCTTAAGATCAGGTTTCAGAATCCCATGGACTCCAGTCATTATGTTGGAGATCAGACATCCTGCTGTCTACTCTATGGTCCTTTGCACATGATTGGAAGCTGAACCTCAATCTGTAGCTATGGAATTAAAGCTCCATATCATGTGGGAAAACCCAACTTCTGAAAGTCAGCACCACTGACTACAAAACTTACTCCAAATAATTCAATATTATATTGCCAGAGGAAGTGTAGAAGTGGGTACAATTACAACATCTAAAAGCATTTGAACAGTTACATGGATAGGAAAGGTTTAGAGGGATATGGGCTGAATGCAGGCAACTGGGACTAGCTCAGTTGGGCAATTTGGCCAGCATGGACGAGTTGGGCCGATGGGCCTGTTTCTGTGCTGTATAGTTCTATGACTATAAGTGGATAAATGAGGAAAATACTTCAGTGCTCCAAACCCCTAACCAATGACCAGCCTGCTGAACATAATGCAAGAAGGGGGTCAAAGATGTTTGAGTATTTATCACTTTCCTCAGACAATGACAATAAAACGTACTTGGTGGCAGGTAGCAGCCTGTGTCTGCACCTGACCCAGTACCTGGGAATTTGGAATTGGCAGTTAAAGATGGTGCTACATTAAGACTACTGAACAGTGTCACTTGCCAGCTAGGTAGCTTATAATACCTGCTGCAAAGCATCATAGGTTGCTTGGCTGGCCAAACTGGGGTCACCTAATCATAACTTTAATTGAAAAATGTGAAGACTCATGCTTAACCATGAGCTGCATCCACACTGTAGTTTACAATCCACCCTGACCATTAACATATTACAGGAAACCCCCCAAGAAATGTCTGTTTACATAACGTCTAAAAAAAGTCAGGAAATCTTCCAATTAAATAAACCTAATCGGCCTAGTAGAAACTGGAGCTTTACTGTGGGCAGTTCAGTGGGCTTGATCCTGACCTCCAGTGTTGTCTGTGTGGAGCTTGCACATCCTCCCTGTGATTGTGTGTGTTTCCTCTGGATGCTTCAGTTTTTTTCCTTCATCCCAAAAGTGTGTGGGTTGGTAAGTTAATTGGTCACTGTAAATTGTTCCTACTGTAGGTGCATCGTAGAATCTGGAGGAGTTGATGGGAATGTGAGGAGAATAAAATGGGATTAGTGTAAATGGGTGCTTGATGGTTGATGCAGAATCAGTTGGCTGCAGGCCTGATACCCTGCTGTATGTCTCTGAGGTTTGTGAGTGGGGATTAAAGTAGGACAGGCTATGCAACGAGTGCCTAACTCAAATTTATTCCAATCCTGCTGGGCAGGTTAGATTAAAATTCTGGACTACAATGTGTGTCCTATTAGAGAAATATTGGATATTTAATGGCAACAGTTTGCATTTATATATCATCTCTAATATAGAAAGATTGTATTCCATTGAGACAAAATCAAATAATACAGCTATAAATGTGACTTTATATCAAAAACATAGTTGAATAGGTGGGTTTAAGCAGGGTATTAAAGGAGGTAAAGCAAGGGACAGAATTTAAGGAGAGAATTCCAAAGTATGAGACATTAAAGATCAGAATTCAGTGGGAGAGAAGATGAAAGAAACTATATCAGTATTCAGCATGTTCGCTGAATACTTTTATTGCCTAAAAAAAATTAGAACCGATTAAAATGACTGCTAAACCCAGCTGAAAGTCAAGGCATGTAAATTTTAAACAAGACCGGGACAGGAAACCTAGTAACACAGTTCGTCCAATGCCCGAAACCTTTGAATTTGTAAAACTCCCCCAGTCAGATGAAATCATTCTGCCATGAAAAATGATATTTTCCCTGACAGTTTATTAATTTTTCAATGCTTACTTGGAATTAGCTGTGAAATATGTTTGTCTGTAATTTCAGACTCTTCAATTATTTCTGTGGATTTTGGCATTGCTGGTAAGGCTGGTATTTATTGTCCATTTCAAGCAGCAGTTGTACCCAATTACACACAGGCTCCACTAGTTTAGTTAACCAATCAGGGTGTTTCATTAGGCAGCTAAGAGGCAACCAAGTTGTTGCAGAGCTAATTATTCTGTTCTAAAATACAACATAAATACCAGGATTTGCTTGTGATAGATCATGTTTTAATCTTCTGTTGGCTTTACCTGCCTTAGGCCATTTTTCCTTTGTTCCTTCTCTTGTACAATGATACAGTTATAGCTTTCTATATCACTTTAGGTGACAGCAGTCAACCATACTGATGTGTGAATGGAGTCATGCTTTGGGTAGCACTGTGGCACAGTAGGTAGTGTTGCTGTCTTACAACTCCAGCTTCTTAGGTTCCTTCCTTACCTTAGGTAGTGTCTGTGTGAAGTTAGCATGTTTTTCTGTGACCATGTGGGTTTCCCCCAGGTGTTCTGGTTTCCTCCAGCTTCCCAAAGATGTACAGGTTGGTAGGTTAATTGACTGCTGTAAATGACTCCTAGTGTAGGTGGATGGTAAATGAATTAGGGTGGAGTTGATGGGCAGGTGGAAGAGAATAGTTTGCAAGAAAATAAATGGGATTGCTCTGAGAGGTGGGAGGGACTTGACGGGCCAAAAGGCCTCCTTCTGTGTTGTGAGTAAAATATGAGAAATATGAAATATTATTTTGCTTCCATCAAGGCCATTTTAATAAATCAGTTTGAATTTTTAGACAATCTAATGGCTCCCCACTCATGTGTTCAGAATTTATTTTAATTACAGAAGTCATCAGATAATCTGATGTTTCTTAATCCTTCTGTAATCTCTCAGATAAGGGGTCACACCATTGTTTTATGCAAAAAAGCCAGTAATTTTTTTTGAAATGGTGACCTGAAATATAAGATTTAGTCTGACATGTTTGCTGAAAAGTTGTTGATATAACTAGATCTCTTAACTATCTGCAAATATTAGTGGTTATAGTGGCTTAGCTATTGTAGAATCATACAGTTATACAGCATGAAACAGACCCTATGGCCACCATACTGGCCATCAAATATCGATCCATACTAATCCCATTTCCCAGCACTTGGCTTGTTGTTGTCAATGTCATAGTGTTTCATGTGCTTGTCCAAATACTTCTTAAATGCTGTGAGATGCTTCTACCATCTCCCCAGGTCATGCATTCCAGATTTCAACCACTTTTACGGGTAAAAAAAAGCCCTCAAGCCCTCTCTAAATCTCCTTAACTTGAACTAAGCTCTTTAGTTATAGATTCCTGTGTGTAGCAGAAAGATTTCTCACCATTTTTCCTATCTTTGGCTTTCATAATTTTATATATCTCAATCAGTTCCTGCCTCAGCCTTCTCTACCACAAGGAAAACTAACACAATCTACCCACTCTCTCCATATACATAGCTGAAATGCTTCATCCCAGGCAAAGTCCTGGTGAATCACCTCTGCACCTTCCCCAGTGCAATCACATCAATCCTATATTGTGGCAATCAGAAATGCACAGAGTACTCCAGCTCTGCCTAGCTAATGTTTTGTATAGTTGCACAGTCATCTCCTTGCTCTTATATTCCAGGTCCTGGCTTACGACAGCAAGTGTCCTGTATGCCTTCTGAAGCACCTTATCTAATATGCTACAGGAATCAAGGTACACAATGGTTCCTCAGTACTTCCTAGGGTCCAACCATTCACTATGTATATCTTAGCCTTATCAGTCCTCCCAAAATGAATTAACTAACATTTTGCGGGATTAAATTACATCTGCCATTTCTCTTAATGTCTCATCAATATCATTCTGTAGCTGAAGACTTCCCTCCTCACTATCAACAACACCATTAATTTTCATGTCATCATTAAACTTGCTAATTATACCTGCTAAATTCACATCCAGGTTGTTAATATATATATATATATGAAATAAACAGCATGAGTCCCAGCACTGATCCCTGTTGTACACTACTGGTTACAGGCTTACAATCACAAAAGCAACCCTCGACCAGCAACCTTTTCTCCTTAAAACTTGTACCCTATTTTAGGAATACAGATTCAACAGAATGAATGGGATCTCCATTTGATATTTAATCTGAAAAATGGATCCTCCAACAACACAGCACTTCCTCAGTACGGCAATCATAGATTATGTGCTCTAGACTCCAGAATGAGACTTGAACACATGGCTATCTGATTGAAAGGCAGGAAAGCTGCCAGCTGAGTCACAGCCAAGACTTAAAAGATTGCATTGCAGGCAGTTCAGTGAAGGTTCATTAGGTTGATTCCTGGAATGAAGAGCCTGCTCTCTGAGGAAAGGTTGAGCAGGTTCGGCCTATACTCGTTGAAGTTTCGAAGAATGAGAGGTATTCTGGGGAATCATATAAGAATTCTGAGGGAGTTTGACAGGGTAGATACTGAGATGTTTTCCCTCGAAAGGGCATCCAGAACAAGGGGTCCTAATTTGAGATTAAGGGACTGCCTTTGAAAATGGAGATGAGGAGGATTTTTTTTCCCCTTTAGAGGGTCATGAGTCTTTGGAATTCTCTACTGTAGAGAGCTGTGGAGGTTGAGTTACTGAAAATTTTCAAGGCTGAGAAACACAGCTTTTTGGAATCAATAGTTACAGAGAACAGACAGTACTGTGGAGTTTAGCCATGCTCTTTTTGAGTGGCAAAGCAGGCTTAGGGGGCAGTATGGTAAACTTCTTATGTCTTACGTTCTGATAGATAAAAAAAAGTGTGCTCTGGAGTCCATTATCACACCCAGGCAGAATGAGAAACTGCAAGGAAAACTCCACTAGATCTCCAGCTCATTCAGTCCCTTAAAAGCCTCCTGAACCACTCAAATACATCTTGATCAGTGTCTTTCTTAATCCTAACAAATGCTTTTGCTCCATATTCCTTGATACCCTTATTTTAATAAAGTTTTGAAGGCATCAATTGCTGCAGCATCCACAGTGTTTTTTGGAGAGTCTCAGATGCCTTCCACCCATTGTATGAAAAAGTGCCTGAATGCCCTGGACCTAATTTGAGAAGCATGCTCCATAGAGTTAAAGAGTCATAAATCGTACAGAATGGAAACAGACCCTTCAGTCCACTGAGTTCATGCTAACCATTAAGCACCCATTTTAGAGTAATCCAACGTTTATCCTATTTCTCTCACTACCACTCTACCACTACCAGATTCTACCACTCTAAGTAAGGGCAATTTACAGTAGTCAATTAACCTACTACCTCACATGTCTTTGGAATGTTAGAGATAACTAGAGCACCCAGAAGAAACACACAGTCATGAGGAGAACATACAAATTTCACACAGATAGTACCAGAGGTCAGGATTGAACCAGGGCCGCTGGAGCAATGAGGCAGCAGTTCTACTAGCTGCAGCACTGTGCCACCCTGCCTTGTTCTCAAATCCCCCACGTGGAATTGTTTCCCTATATTTAATCTTATCTTTATAAGAACACAGTAATCCAATCACATTACAGTGGTGTCCATTTCTGTTTTTGGTCAATGCTAAAGTTTAGAGTAAATCAAAAGGAATAAGTCAGATGTCAAAATAGTACTAAAATACTCTAGTATTACTTGTATTATTACTAAAATCTAGAGTAATACTATAATAATTGTACCGATAAAGATATAAAATCTAAATCTAAAGATGTTTTTCCCATGTAAAACAGTGATCAAATAAATCTGGTCACCCGTTATCTGTTTTCAACAGTCACTAAAGGGGACAAATATTTGACTGTAAAGCTACTGTACTGATCCTAGGGAAGCCCTAAAACAGATTCAGATTTTAGTCTGTTTCCATAGTGCAGACATTACAAACCATTAAAGTTGTTACAACATTCAATAAATACAAGCAGAATCGTTATTTCATTGTTTATTGAGATTTACAGCAGACAAAAATAGTTTTAATCCATAATTCAAATTTTGATGAAAACATAAAAATCCATTCTCATAGACTGCATGGGTACTTAAAAAACTCAAATCAACATGAGATAAATAGTAGATGAACACTGAAATATAAACAATGACATACTAGTTTCCATTTTCCACTGCTTTAGGACGATGATAACAAACTGCTTGTTAGTTTTGTTTATCAGCAATTTTCTCCTTCCTGTAGTACTCTCATAGGAAGCAAACATTTTAACAAGGGCTTGACCTATTATAGATTTCATTCTTAATTGTACATGCAGATTAATGTCTACAGCCGCACAGTTATTGTAAAACGTTTTTGCTCTTTTCTGTTGTTCTCAAAACTTCCAGTTGAATATTTTGATTTGGAAACCAGCCTTAGTCCTGTGGCAGCAAACTTGCTTCTGTGCCTGAAAGTCAGAAAACATTTTGAAATACTTATAAGCCAGTTGAACTATTAGAGTTAGAAATGTAAAGTAAACCAAGAAGCAAGAATAGACTGTGACTGCCTTTGTTCAAATTGAGGGATTGTTTAATAAGTCCTCACCAGGTCTCAGAGATGAATCATGTGTAAAATACAAATCCCCAACCCCATTTTGAAACACTTATTGCAAAACACCAATAAATTAATCTTATGTAAAATTGTTGGTCAATACAACTGAATTCAGTGAATCATCTGTTGGTTATAGAGTACAGGAAGGCAAGGAAGGAAATAAATAATTTTTGTGCTGACATTATAGAGCAGGGCTGATGCAGCACTGCCCTGTCAGAAGTTCTACTTTTGGATCAGGCATTAAACAAATGTTTCATCTATTCCCTCATACAGATATTAAAGATCAGCGAGACTACTCAAGTAAAGACAGGTGAGTTCCCCTGGTGTCCTGGTTGGCAATTATCTCTCAGTTTACACCTATAACAGATGAATACCAATTGTCATTTTTGTTGAGGGCAATTTGACTGTTTTATTTGCATCGGTAACAATGACTGCACCTCATTCAGGGGAGCAATGAATTAGCCTTCTTATCATGCTTAGAGTGAACACCTAGCTAAGCAGACTTGGATGGGAGACTGGGTGCAGGGAAACAAATGATACGTCAGTGGTCTGAATTCAGTAATGAGATTGGTTACATTGCAAATGCTAAACAAATAAACCTCAAAAGCAGTTCCATCATTGAGGGGCATCTTTAGATCATAAAAGGGGCTAAATAAATGCAGTGTTTCATCTGATTACATTCTCATTTACATAATACACTGTATTTCATGTTCATTTACAAATAGCTCATATATTCATGGCATAAAGTTTCCACTGGTAAGTGCAAGCATTATTAAATGCAGAATGTTTGTGGTTAGAAACATTTAGAATTTGTCATTTAATCAAGCAGTGCATGCTCATGCACATCAAAACCTGGGCAACATACACACTTGGGCTGATAATGGTCCCATGCAGTGACTAATCCAATAGGGCAGAGCATAAATATCTCCCCATGACATTCATTAACATCATCACATAGAGATCCATCATCAACCTCTAGAGATTTATCATTGGCCAGGAACCTGACATAAATGCAATGGTCACTAGAACAGCTGAAAAGCTGGGTGCACTCCAGTGAGGTGATAATTCGCCAATTCTTCACAACCACTTCAAAGGAAAAGTCAGTGATCTAATATTTGTCAATTTTATAGATTGGGCATCTCCAACAACATTCAGGAAACAGTGCTAAGTTGAAAAAGCAATTGATTCTTTGGCAGTCTTCTCCTGGCTTAAATATCCAGTCCCTCTACCACTGAGATTGCACTCCACATTATGCACGGGGTGCACTGGAGTACGTTGCTAAGGATTCTTTGTTAGCATCTCCCAAGCCCACAGCCTCCTCCAGTTATGAAAAGGACACCAGGAGCATGGGAACGTTATCATCACCAAATTCTCTTCCCCACACCATTTTATTGTGGACATACATTACCATATTGCCCAAGGAATGATGTGACCAGTTTGAAGTTGCTTCATCCTGTAATTTAGTAAAGATGTTTAAAACAAATGAGTTAATATCCATGGCAAACTGGTGTACAGGAATCGTGGATATATGATCAGCATAATTATTTGGGGGTTAATAAACTTAAGGCTGTTGCAAGAAAAATGTGTGTGATTTTTGGCAGTAAAATGGTTGATCATTACAGAGAGCTATTTCAGCTCAGTGAATATATATCCATGGATGCATAAAATTGAGAGGAAAATAGTGTCATTTTTATGAAGGTCTCAACCCCAAAAGATCATCCTAAAAAAAAGAATTGCTTCAGGATTACAGTAAACTTTTTTTTCAACTTTGTAGCAGGTGAGAACGAGTCCTTTAAACTCCCACTGTAATTCCACATCTGAAAAACATCATCTCGAATCTACACGAAGGGATCTGCTCCGATTTCATAGATTTGTACTTTCTAACCTCCTCACTGGTCTCATGAGCAGTTAGTCTCGGGCGAAAACATGCAGTTATTTCTATTTGAAATGCATTTTTGTCCCTCTGTAATTTCACTACTCTCATGTCCACGCTTTCACTGATATCCATCTCCGTTTATTGTCCTTTGCCATTTTTCCTGTACTTGCAAACGGCTCACGTCTGGTACGCAGTCCTGACAAATGTCAAGTACAGTTCAGTGCTTGGGTTCCTGCTTCTGAGACAGAAGGTTGAAACATCACCCTAGTGATTTCTGAGCCGACATCCCAATGTGGTACTGTCGCAGGGCGAGATTTTAAATTGCTCAGTACATTTTAAAAAGGGAATTTTAACTCAGTCAGTTTTTGTTCACAGCCAACAGCTAAAGGCAGATGACCTGTTCATTATCACCTTAATGTTTGCGTGCTGCCTTGGCTACTCCACAACAAAGAATACACTGAAAAATAAGCATTTCATAGGTTACATAAACATCTTTGCAGTTGCCTCCTTCGCCGTTTTGAAGCATTGACTCAGTTTCCCCTCGCTGCTGAAACCAGATGACATTTTGAGATGTCCCCACCAGTTTTATTAGATTTTCAAGTACTTGGTTTTGGATTTATGTATTGGTGGTATATTTTCTGACAAGGCGTCTGTGCAGTTCCGCGAGGGTTAAGAGGGTGAAGGGTTTGCCAAGTTTGAGTGGTGCGGATGTGAGCTGGTGTCGCAGGCTCGGACTCTCTCCTCCCCTTGTCAGTTTCAGTCCCAGATTCGCCCGTGTCAATTTCAGTCACCGCGTGCAAGTGTCTTTCCGCTTCTCCAGGATTTGTCCCTGTCAAAGATGAGTGCGTCAGCCCGCCAGCACTCCGGATCGGAGTCCCATTTCAAAAGACCAAGTCTCCGTACAACCTGAGCCACCCTTCAAAGCAGAAAACGCCGGCGAAAGTCAAACTTCGTCATCCGAGAGAAGCGCAAACTTGCTCCAAAGATGTCGACGCAAGGTCTATTTCAAGGTGGAGGTGGCGGAGGAGGAGGATGGTTGAATACTGTTTTGTTTTGCTCCTCGCCATCGGCCAAGACTATATCCAAAAGGAAATTGCGCCAGACCCGAAGTCTGGACTCGGCCATCATCCGAGGTTACGCGACCGACACCGAACTGGTGCAGGATGACTTTGATGTCCTGGGGAGTACCTGCATGCGCTCCAAATACTCGAGCGTCAACAGCCCCACGTCTCCCCTCAGCTCTGCCGAGAGTTTGACTGGTTCACGGTCGCTGAGGTACAGGCATTGCTCCACGGGCAGTGGCGCCACCAGCCCTCGTAGCCCCCTGGAGAAATCCTTCTTCACCAACTTCTACATTGATTACGACCAGAGGGGGGGCGTGAAAAGAACCACCGCCTGGAACCAGGGTCAGAACCTGGCCAGCAACACCCTCTTCTCTCCAAGGAAGTGGCTGCAGAAGAAGCCACATCAACCCAACAGCCAGTCCTACATAGTCTGGAGGTCAGAGGTAGGAATTCAGAATTGAATTCATACTCCCTTCCCGGTACCCAAAAGATAATGGATGTGAGAGATTTGATGTTTGTATTATAAGTAGTATTGCCTTGCTGGGATAGGGTGGTCAATTGAACTCTTGTTGACTTCATCACTTAAGCAATGACATGAATGTAGAGGAGAATTGAGGATGAGTTAAGTCACACAGTGGAATACAGCATCCTCATGTCTTTATACCACACTCATAAGATGCTATTCAGTCATAAGTGTTATGCAGGTACAGTTAGTCCTTTGAATAGGAAGTTGGCAGTAGTTTTGTATTTTGAAGAATAAATACTAAATCCTAGTTCATCTCCAGATTAGAATTGAGAGTTATTGTGATCAACAAATGTGGTTTACAGCTTTGTTTATCTGTGCTCTCTGAATGGTGATGCCACCATTAGGAAAACTGAAATGAAGGGAATGCCCATCTACAGCATGACAGGATTGAATTAACAAAAGTGGACATTCTCCTGGGTTATATCAGAAAACTGTCACTTCAATACCTTGTGTTCAGTAACTTTTACCAACTCTTTCTCACTACCGATGGCAACTGATTCAACACAGCGTCTAGCAATTTATGTCAAAGTGTTTCCCAATAATACTTCACTTTAACCTGAGACCCTGCCTACTGCTTATTAGAGTAGTTGGAAAGGACAATTGGAAACATATGTTAACCTAACGTTGTCCTGAGGGATGGCTGGTTGCAAGTTTTATTTATATTTCAAAATATATTTTATTCATTATATATTTAGTAAAGCAGATGCAAGTTACTGTGCACACTGATTACCCTTGGAAAGTGACACGTCTTTGATAGTTGTCACTAAGGACTGATATAGTCTTTGTCCTGGGATAATACCAGTCAGTTATTTAGGTTTGTATCTGACCTGCTTCATGTCTGTGCCTGTTAAAACTGTTGGTGGATCATAAATTAATGTTGTCCTCTTCTTCAATGTCAGTCCTGCTGAATGTATCCCATGATATCTTATGAAGCAAGCATCTTTTGTTTATCTCTTGAGTGCAAGTTAAAAGTTCTTTTTTTCTGCTGCGGCTTTATAGGCTGCAGTGATGTTTCATTCCAGTATTTGCCTGGACTTTTCAAAGTACTGTCATATCTGTTAGTCAAAATCTAAACTGGGAGAAAATAACCAAGGATAAGCTGTATTCAGAAGGAACATTATAAATGAGAATAAATAACTGGATAAATTGCTATTATAATGTTACAATTTTCACATTGTAACATTATAATAGCAATCAGTAAAAATAAGTTTATGCTATTGACATTAACCTTTTTTAGAATATACTACAAGTATTTTGCTTTCCTGATTCACCTACTTTATGGATCTGTTTCAATTTCAAAGCATTGTTGCAGTATTGTCGCAGGATTTCAATAAACTCTAAAGGTGGCCATGACAAATGTTCATGGTCTATCTATACGGACTATGCAAGGAACAAAACAAACTTAAAATACTATGTAGAGGAAACATTTTGAACCATAAAATCCCCAAGAACGTGGCTATATTATAGTTCCTCTTGTAATATCAAGATGTCTCAACATTTCCCAGCTAATGGAGCATTGTTGAAGTGTCATCTAAAGTGGCTCAAAAGATACCAGATTTAGATAGTGGTTAATGGATAAATCTAGGCCAGGATACTGGGAGAATGCCCCTACTCTGAATCATACTTTGTGTCTTTTACATCCACCTGAGAGGGAAGTTAGGGCCTTGGTGTAATGTTTCAACTAAAAATGGCATCACTGGAAGTACACCGCTCCCTTAGCATTGTGCTGATGTTTCAGCCTAGACTACGTGCAGAAGTCTGGAATAGGACTTGAACTCATGACCTTGTATTGCTTTTACAAGAGTGCTACCTCACAGATTTGGCAAAGTAAGGTAGGTGTGGGTTTGCTACTAGTGGCAAAGAAGTGCAAACAATTTAAGTTAATAGCATTACACATCATTAAAGTTTATTAGCTAAAGTATAATATTTCTTTATTTTTAGCGTGTCTCATCATTGCAATTCATTTTTTTTCATTTTGTTGGAGCAAAGTATTGCCAATGGATGTAAAATAGTACACAGTAAATAACATAAACACTTTGTAATGTAACAATGGAACCCTATAAACATGTAGTAATCATGGTTTTAGTGACTTCTTAAGGTGTAGCAACTAACAATTAAAATATGACAATTATTAAATTCAAAAGTTGCGATAACAAAAAGATCAGCAAGGTGATGCAGCTAGTAGAGCCGATGCCTCACACTGCCAGAGACCCAATTCTGAAATCAGGTACCATTTATGTGGAGTTTGCACATTCTCCCTGTGACCACATGGATATCCTCCAGGTGCTACATTTTCCTCCCATATCCCAAAGTTGCACTAGTTGGAAGGTTAGTAGTCTACTGTAAGTTGTCTCCAGTGTATAGGTAAGAGGTAGAATCTGGGGGGAAGTTGACGAGAGTGTGAGAGAATAAAAAAATTAGTGTAAATGAGTGATTGGCAGTTGGCATGGACTTGGTGGGCCAAAGGGCCTATTTCCATGCTTGGATCTCTCTGACTCTATGACTAATAAGATGAAATGGAAAATTTTTCTTGTGAAGGGTGACTAACCCATAAAAATGCATGACAAGCATGTAGGGCTCAAAGTTTACAGGTGACACGAAATGTGTAAGTGTAAAAAGTGAGGGAGGTAGAAGATATAGAAATACTTGGAGAAAGGTTGGACATGTGGCAGAATTAATTCTCAGATGCTTATAAGTGAGTGCTAGGAAGGGAACTGAAATATCACTTGAAGCACCATAATGAAAAAGTATAGGAGTGGAACGCACTAGATTTCTGTTTGAAGTAGTCAGCACAGGCAGGAGGGGCCAAGTATCCTCCTCTTGAGCTGTGCTCTTCAAAGCTTCCATGCTTTTTGGATTAGTTGTAGAACTATTGGTTTTGAAAACAAAAAGCTGACAGTTAAGAGTAAAGAAAAGCTTTGCCTTTAGTCTGTGATATTGCTTTGCAACTAGTAAGGGTGTGTTGGTGCCAGGCAATCATGCGATGGCACCTCCGAAAGTACAGGTGAGCTGTGTTGGCGAGCAAGTTTATGGAACATTAATTGATTATCCATCCATGGAGAAGTATAATTATTGTTTTGATGATGCAGCATGCCTTGGAATGCCTTTTAATGATGATAATGATGAGTTTGAATGCTGAGAGAATCTGTGACAACAGAGATAAGTTGTAATTTTTGTGGTAGAATCTGCAGGTGTTTATATTTACCACACTTACCACAGTCTGTCCATGAAGATATCATTTGGCTGAGTCCAGGTGTTGATCCATTCAAGGCTGTAATTCAGAAGTTCAAGTCAACACTGTTTTGGGTGGGAATCTCCAAGAAACTTGATGAATATTCTACCTAGTTCTTGAAATTATACCACACAGAAGGAGAGTATTCAATCTAGCAAGACCAAGTTGTGCTTTGAAATGGTTATGTAATTCTTCTCTTTCACCCATAGTCTTGCATTTTTTCCCCTTTCAAATGCCTAACCAAATCCCTTTTGAATCTGCTTTCATTACCCTTTCAGGCAGAGCATTCCAGTCACTTGTGACATAAAATCTAGTTCCTCATTTCTCTTCTGTAAATTAATTTAATCTCCTTTGTAAATTAATTTAATTCTGTGTCTTCTGGTTGACTTGCCCGTGTGGTCAGACTTGCCACCAGGTTCCCATTGCCACTTCTGAGATTTTGAGTGAAAATTTAATTAAAACCTAATCTATACTTCTGGAAAACTATCAAATTCAAACATTATTAATGGGATTAACCAACAGGTCTCAGTAATACAGTTGCCTTTTAGCAGTTTTTGGGTTAAAAAGAAAATCAGAAAGTAAAACACTAATATCAATAAAAACGTTCAAAATTCAAGTCACTACACCTCAAAAGTACAGGCGACCCTGCATTAGGAGGGGGTTGCATTCCTAGAAAGTGGTCCATACCACAATTTTATGTAACGTGAAGTTATATCATCTGTGCGTGTGTCTAGGAATGAAAGTTGGAAAAAAAAACATTTTTTTTTGTTTGGGGAATAAAGTTTATTTATTTACTTTTTTCACATAAATTCCATGACAGTGAATTTTATGTAGTGATTTGTGATTCTGTAAGGGCGTACTTCCATTATCGGAATGGCCATAAAACGGGGGTTTCCTGTACTTCATTTGAGGAGCTTTAACATGACCTGCGGTCATAAAAGTTGCTATATAAATGTAAATGTTTCTTTGATAGTTCTTTTAGTAACCTGATAGTTTTGTCCTTTAGCAAAGGAAACCTGCCATCCTTATCCAGGAGTTTAATGTAATTTGACAGGAAGATAAACACCACGATATAGCGTTGCAAAGGAGAAAAAAGGTGCACAAAGGACTGAAAGAGATAGATAGCACTGGCGCAAGAAATAGTGTGGTTTTTGGTAGATCTTGCTCTCGTCTTTCTTAGTTTGGTTCTAAGATAGAGATAAAATGTACACACAAAACAACATAAAGTGTACACACAAAAAGGCATGAAGTATATTTCATGAGGTTGGAAATCTATAGGTGCAATTAGCCATATAATTTATGAAGTTGTAGCAATAATGCACTCCTGGTAGAAAAAAAAGGATGATTGGTTACTGTATGTTCCTGAAAACCAGGTGTTTAGGAAAATAAAGAAAGGGAAGTAAGGTTGGAGTGGCAATATTGATTAAGGAGAGAACTGAAATCAGGGAGAGATTATGTCCTGGACAGTCAATGTCAGAATGTATTTTTTTAGGGTTAAGAAACATTAGAGGTAACATTACACAATTGGAAGTACTTTACAGGCCAACTAGTGAGAAGGATACAGAGGAGCAAATTGGCAGAGAAATTACAGGGATGCGTGAAAGTCATAGAGTAGTGATAACAGGACTCCATCTATCCTAATATAGACTGGTATCGTAACAATATAAGGGCCAAAGAGGGGCGGGAGTTTTTGAACCATGCTCAGGCAAACTTTCTTGACCAGTGCATTTCCAGCCCAGAAAGAAGGGAAGCATCACTGGATTTGTTGGAGGCAAACTAATTGGGGGAACATTTAGTATCATGAGGTTTAGAATAGCAATGGAGAAGGATATTGACCATTCTGTGGTTAAAATTATCAATTAAGAAGGGTCTATTTCAATGGGATAAAAACAGATCTGGCCCAAGTAATTTGAATTCAGAGATAGGCAGCCAAATCTGTAATTGAAAATTGGTTGTCTTTGGAGAGGAAATGGTTCAGGTAGAATCTAGGTATATCCCCATAGTGGAGAAAGGTATAGCAATTAAAGTCAAAATTCCTTGGATGATGAAAGAGCTGAAGAGTAAAATGAAACAGATAAAAAAGAGCATATGTCAATTAAGAACCAAGCTGATTATAGAAAAATCAGAGGGAAAGTAATATGGGAAATAAGAAAGGCAAACAAGCAGGATATGGAACATATCTCCTGCTTGTTAAAGATGTTAAACATGAAAGGAGGTTCAAGAATCTTCTATAGGCATATTAGCAATAAACAGGTAGAGGTGAACAGGGATTAACAAGCTCTATTTGGGCAGACTGAGGGCACATTTGAGAAACTAACTGGGGACTTTTCAATGATCTTTATCAAGAAGGAAGATGCTTCTGGAGTCTCAGACAAGGCATATTAGGCTTGTGCAAAAACAAACTGCTTGGAGGAACTCAGTGGGTCAAGTAGCATCTGTGGAGGCAGAGGGATGGTTGATGTTTCAGATCAACACCTTGCATCTGCAGTCTGTTGTGGCAATTAGGCTTGTCATTGGAGGCTATGGAATAAAAGAGCTGTAGCAGCATGGATAGAAAACTGGCTCAGTGACAGGAAACAGAAAGTAGTTTTGAGTAGTTGTTTTTGGACTGGAGGAAAGAGAACAGCGGTGCTCCCCAGGAGTTGGTACTAGAAGCACTGCTTTCCTTAGTATATGTTAATTACTTGGACTTGGGTATGTAGAACACAATTTCCAAATTTGCAGAGGAAACAAACCTTGGAAGTGCAGTGAACTGTGAAAAGGATAGTAATAAATTTCAAGAGGAAGTGGAAAGGTTGGTAGAATGGGCAGACATGTGTCTGATGAAATTTAATGCAGAAAATTGCTGTGTTATATTTCATTTAGAAGGAGAGGCAATATAAACTGGAGGGCACAACTCTAAAAGGGGTGCTAGAATAGTCCAGACAGGGCTATATGTGCATAATTAATTCATTGAAATTGGCACAGCAGGTTGAGAATGCAGTTAAAAAAGCATAAAATATAGACTTCCTTGTACTGTAAAAGCAAGGAAGTCTAAATAAACCTTTAAACAACATGAATGATAAGACACCATTATGTTTATTAAAATCATTGCAATGAATGGCTTTAGTGAAATTGAAAATGAGTACATATAATGGTTAATGCTGCTCCTTGCATTTAACACATGGCAAAGGTCATGTCCACTACAATTTGGGGAGCAGCACTTTGGCCAGTGGGTGGAAGCAGTTGAGAAGGACTATGGTGATGACGTGACAAACAGGAGGGAGACCCCCTCTGTTAATATCACAGTTAGAGCTTTCTTGAAGTTGATCACAATTACAGTGTCTCTAATGTCCACTGGCACATCCTCTTCTTTCCAGATATTGACAATGAGATTGTGTCAAAGAGTTGTACGGCACAGCAATGAGCCCATCCACCCACCACATCCATGCCGACCGTTTTGCCCATCTACACTCATCCCACTTGCCCGTACTCGGTCTGTCGTCTATGCCCTACCTTTTCAAGTGTCTCTCTAAATGCCTTGTAAATGTAGTTATTGCATCTGATTCCACCACTACCTCTGGCAGCGAGTTCCAGATATCACCATTCTTCATGTATAAAACTTTTCCCTCAAAACCCCTTTAAACCTCATTCCACTCACCTTAAACCTATGCCCTCTTGTTTTTGATATCCCTAGCATGGGAAAAAAGATTATGCCTATCTACCCTATCTATGCCTTTTGTAATTTTATATACCTCTATCAGGTCACCCCTCAGTCTTCTTCATTCCAGGGAAAACAAGCCCACCTATCGAATCTCTCCCCATTACTTAAGTTCTCCAATCCAGACAACATTCTGGTGAATCTCCTCTGCACTCTTTCCAGTGCAACCACATCCTTCCTGTAGTGTGGCAATCAGAACTCAACACAATACTCCAAGTGCAGTCTAACTAGTATTTTGTAAAGTTGCAATATAATGTCCCAACTTTTATTTTCCATGCCCTGCCCAATGAAGGCAAGCACACTAAATGCCTTCTTCATCGCCCTCTCTACTTGTGTTGTCACTCTCAAGGAACTAAGTTCTTTTACCCCAATGTTCCTTTGTTCATCAACATTCCTTAGTGCCCTACCATTTACTGTATATGTCCTACCCTTATTTAACTTACCAAAATGTATTACTTCGCACTTGTCAGGATTAAATTCCATCTGCCAAAGCTCTATCTAAATTTCCATCTGATCTGTATACTGCTGTAGCCTTAGACAATCTTCCTCACTATCCACAATACTACCGATTTTTGTGTCATCTGCAAACTTGGTCCTACATTGACATCCAAGTTGTTAATATATACAAGAAACAATAGGATCCCAGCACCAATCCCTGCGATACACCACTGGCCACCAACTTCTAATCAGAAAAGCAACCTTCCTCCACCACTCTTCCCTCCTCTCACTAAGCCACTTTTGGATCCAATTTGCCAGCTCACTTTGGATCCCATGTGTCTTAATCTTCTGAACCAGCATATCATGCAAGACCTTGTCAAGTGCCTTATTAAAGTCCAAATAGACAACTTCTACCATCTTGCCTTCATCAGGTTTCCTGGTTACTTCCTCAAAAAATTGAATCGAATTAGTGAGACAGGATTTCTCTCTCACAAAACCATGCAGTCTATTCTTCATTCAGCCCCTGCCATTCTGAATGTACATAGGTCCTATCCCTTAGAATTTTCTCCCATAATTTTATCAACGTGAGGCTCACCTGGTTTATTCCTGCTGCCCTTCTTAAATAAAGAAAGAACATTAGCTATCCCCAAGTGGTTCTGATACCTCACCTGTTGCTAACAAAGATGCAAAAATCTTCATCAGGATTCCAGATATCTCCTCCTTTGCTTCCCACATCATCCTACGATAGATCTGATCTGGCCCTGGGGATTTATCAACCCTTGTGAATTCAGTGACATCTAGCGCCTCCCCTTCTTAATACTAACATGCTCCAGACTATCAACGTACCTCTCTGTGACCACACTGTTTCCCATGTCCTTGTCCTTGGCAAATACGGATAAGTAGTATTCATTTGGGACTTCACCCATATTTTCTGGCTCTACTCATAGATTACTCATTTGGTCCCTAAGGGGACTTACTCTTTGCCTGGCTACCTTCCTGCTTCTAATATACTGATAGAATGTCTTGGGATTCTCCTTTATCTTACATTCCAAGGATATTTCACAGCCCTTCTTTGCCTTCTGACTTTCTTTCCAACATTCTCTCTTAAACCCTCTGTGTTTCTCTAAAAACTTACTTGATTCTAGTTGCCTCTATATGTCATATGCTTCCTTTTATTTCCTGATCAATCCTTCAGTGTCATCCAGGGGTCCCTTATCATACCGTCTTTGCCTTTCATGTTTATTGGAGCCTGCTGGCCCTATACCTACTAACTCTCTTCTAAAAGACTCACAATGTCAGATGTCATTTTCATTTCCACTTGTCAGATATTGTGGAATTGTGTCTGAACTTCCTCTCTGTTGGGTTTCAAAAATTCCAGCTACCTTTGACACCCTGGGCCTGTTTTTTTTAGTTGGCATATGGACGGCCTTTTCAACTTTTTTGTCAGTGAAGTATGGTTGCAAAGCTGGGCCAGACAGGTTGCTGTGGGATTACGTTAAGAGTACATGATTGAAAAGATCTTTAACATGTTCCTTCCAGCAGGCATTAACTTCACCTCTGTCTTTGGTAAGTTCACCTCATTCTTGACTCTTTGTGGATGGGGTCCTGGGTGTTTGGGCCTTGACAGCATTTAAGTATCTAAACTTGTCATGGCTGTCGCCGAGTTATCAACACAAGTTAAATCAAGGGATAGAAAACCCAAGAGTTGTTTTGAAACACTTTTGGTTAGGACTTGCAGTGGATTGTGATTGAACCCTTTAGAACTCAATGTCGAGACCACCACTGTGATAGAGTAGTTAAATTACTGGATTAGTAACTGGAGTTTTGAACCATTGTACATTCTGGGAATTTAAATTGAGTGATTAAGTAAATTGTTCCTAGTTCTGGGCACCAAACTTTAAGAAAGATGTCAAATCTTACAGGGAATGCAGAATGGATTAATTGAATAATTCCAGGGATGAGGGACATTAGACTGGAGAAGATGGGGTTGTTATCCCTGGAGCAGAGGAGGTTGTGAGGAGATCTGATAGGAGTATTTAAAATCATGAGGGATATAGATTGAGTAGAGACAAACTCTTCATATTAGCAAAATGAAAGTAATTATCAGAAGAACCAAAAGTGACATGGGGCAAGATACTTTTACCAGGGTTTGGAATGCATAGACACTACTGCTTGTGAAGGTAGATTCAATGGCAGTAATCAAAAGAGTCACTACTTGAATGGAAAACAATGCAAGGCCTTGGTGAGATAGCAGAAGAGAGGTTGAAGCTTGTTTTCTGTTGCATAGATCAAGCATGAACTTGATGGGTTGAATGGTCTCCTTTCTTGCTGACTCTTTCTGTGAATCAATGATTTTATTTGGCTTATCTGTGACTCCAGCCCAACTCTAATGCAGCTGACTCAGCTGCCTGTTGAATTGGCTGAACAATGCAGAACAGTTTTATCAAATGGGCAAGCAGAAGTGGGCAATAAATGCCTACAATGACCACATCCTGACCATGGACATGAAAACAATGTTTTATTTGTGTTCTCAATGTTTCAATCTGACCATGGGTTAATTCTCTCTTCAAACCTCTCAGCCTTGTGGGTGATGATGCATTGCAAGATCAATTCAGTTGCTGGGCCAGGCACCTTCAGCCAGAAAGTAAACACAACACAACTGTACATATGTTTTCACCGATGAGTAATGGGATGGAAAGGGCAGAAGAACAACTGGAAATGGATCCTGGCATCCAGACCAGCAAAAGCAGAGCAAAGGGGCATCAAGGGAGTAATTCAGAGTAAGATAGCATCTTGGCAGACGCAGGGTCTGAGCTTTCAACGTGAGAGAGAAGTTACAGCATGCAACCCTTTTCAGCTTCTTCACCAATGGAAAGTATTCACTGAACAAAGACTGTCTCGATGATGTGTTGCTGAGTTATACAGCTGAACTCAAGAAGCTTGTTTTTAACATCTCTCCACCATCGTGCTCATGGAAAACAAAAGATCCATCTGAAGCACTTTTTGTTGGACTTGTGGTGGATTTGAACCCTGTTGAACCCAGCCTCAAGACCACTATGGTAATGTGGTGGTTAAATTACTGGATGAGCAGCCAGAGTCCTGGGCCTTAGGTCCAGAGGTACAAGTTCAAATCCCATCACAGCAGATGAGGAATTTAAATTCAATTAATTAAATAAAATGTGAATTACTTTTTAAAAGTCAGTCTTAGTACAATTAACCATGAAACTACTGGATTCTTATGAAACACATCAGGTTCGCTAATGCCCATCCTTACCCGGTCTATAAGTGACTCCAGACCCACCAAGTGCTTGCCGCTTAACTGTCTTCTCAGTTCAGAGGTAAATAGAGATGGACAATAAATTTTGGCATTGCGAAGAATATCTAGATCTTGTGAATGAATATTTTTTTAAATACTCCCTTTCTCCTAACACTTTGCAGAGTGTAGCAATCCACCGTTACCATAAACCAGACCAATATTGTGGTTGCCATTGTGTCTTGATTTTTCGCTGAGACTGAAAATTCTTAAGGAATCTCCCAATGTGTTTAGCCCTAAGCAAGACAAGGCTCACTAGTATTAGAGTACTTTATACAATTTAACCCCAAGCTAGCATAATGGAGACACAAGAGAATGCAGTTACTGGAATCTGGGGCAAAAAAATCTGTTGGAGGAACTCGGCAGAACACGCAGCATCTGTAGAGGAAAAGGGACAATCGATGTTTTGGGTCAAAACTCTTCATCCGGATTGAAAGATAGAAGGGAGGTGGCCAGTATAAAGAGGTGAGGAGAAGTAGCAGAGCAAGATCTGGCAAAGCATAAGGTGAAACCAAGTGAAGAGGGGTGATTGGCAGATGAAAGAGGGAAGGGTGGAAATAGCGATAGAGGCTGGGAGGTGACAGGTGGAGGCAACAAAGGGCTGCAGATGATGGAATCTGACAGGAAAGGAAGGTGGAGTATGGAACCAAATAAGGGAGGTGGGGAGGGCAGATGGGAACAGTGGGGAATGGGACCCATTGAGGGGAGTGTGTGGGTGATGGGCAGATGCATTGGGTGGAGGAGGGAAAAGAAACTGCGTTATAAGGGACTGGGTATGTATAGGAGGAACTGGGTAGACCAGGAGGAGAGAGAAAGGGACAGAGGGGGGCATGGGTTATGTGAGATTGGTGAATTTAACGTTCGTGTCATTGGGTTATAGACTACCCAGGTGGAATATGAGGCGCTGTCCCTCTATTTTTCATTTGGCCTCACCCTGGCAGTGGAGGAGGCTGATAACAGATAGGTCAGTGTGGGAATGGAGAGGGGAATTAAAATGGATAGCAACCAGGAGCTCCAGATGGTCATGATGGACTGAGAGCAGGTGTTCAGCAAAGCAGTCACTGAAAGTTTGTTATTTTAGCCATTTGCTACTCACAAACACTTCATTCATTTCAATCCTCCTGCTCAATGAAGGGAAATTAAATTTGAAACTGTTTGATTACATCGTTTTACTCTTCATCTTTGGTGGGTCAAAAATCTAAAGTTCCCTCACACCATTGCGGGTGCACTTTCACCCCTTCCAGGTAACTAGAGATAAAGGTCGGTCTTGGAAATGATGCCTGCATCCTGAAAATACAAAGATCAAAATACACGTATAGAAAGTCACCTTTAGGATTAACACAAGAATGGTCTGTGGACTGTGAGGCTTGCTGGCAACATTCTTGAGAAGGCATGGAGAGCTGCCTTAACATTACAACACAATGATTAGGATAAGGACGAGGGAATCTGGCCTTCTGAGTATGCACTGGAGTTCATCAAGTTCATGACTGATCTTCTGCCTTTACTTTGTTTTCCTGCACAATCCAAATATCCCCTAACATCTAGAAATCTCTTGACCTCTGTTTTGAATGAATTCAGTGACAGTCTCTTGGGTAGAGAATTCCAAAGATTCATCATCCTCTGAGTGAATAAATTTCACCTCATCTCAGTCCGTACCCCTTATTCTGAGTATGTGTTATGGTAAATATTTGACTTAAACCTCAATTTTTTTTCTCTGATAATTTTCTTCAGTTTTGCCAGATCAATGCTATCTGGTTTATTTTCTGGCAGGTTTAGTTGATAGTTGTATGACATATTATCTCAGTTGCACTAAGTACTTTTCCTGTCTCATGTTGGAACTATAGAACTAAGTAAAAACTAAGAACTTCTCTCTTTTGCTGCACTCGATAAATACAGGCTAAAATAATTCTCCTAAATTTCCTGCTGCATGCTGTCTGATGGCTTCTGTGCTGGTAAGGACGGGCTCCACTTCCAACATGGAGCAGTGTACAGGATTGGTGCTGAACTCTGACATGCTCCTTCAATTGGATGCAAATTTGCTAACACATCAAATGCTTACTTGTGCAAACCCATCAGCCACTTTCTCAAGCCTGCTCCATCATAACTCGTCATCTGACTCCTCTGCAGTAGAATGTGTACAACCTCTTCTTCTGGGTGAACCAGGACCTGCATAATCTTTGACATCTTTCCTGGCTGCAGTGGACTCAATCGCCATGTCTCAATGCATGCAGATTCCAAAAATTAATTGCAGTGTCAGTATCTGAGGTGATGGATGGTAGCATTAAGAGGCTTGTAGTATGTTTTCATCTGCAATCCCTACTTGCTTCTCTTCCAGCTATTGGCCTGATAAAGGTCTTTGGCCATCCTGAAGGTGAAAGGATCAAGGATAAGGTTATGGTGAGGGGAAGGGAGAAAGCAGTGGTTGTATAACTATACCATCTGCAACTTGTAACTCAGAAGAGGTTATGGAATGAGGGGGAAGTGAAATGTTAGATGGAGTTGAGGAAACCATTTTCAATGGTTTCATCTTGTTCCAGCCCCATCCTAAGTAATCGCCGTTCCAATTATGTAGAGTAATTCCATGGAGGAATAGATATGCCAAAGTTGACAATGCATGCAATAAACATTAGAATACTAGGCTGAATTTTACTGTTGGTTCCAAAAGGAACTGTTGGCATTTAGTCATTTGGATAGAAGTGAATCCTGGAGTTTAATAGATCCACTGTATGTCATGTAATTACTGTGTGACAGATGCTGCCATATCTATCACTGCACTCATCACTGCTCTCCAGGAGCCCAGTGATGGAGCCTAGACTTTCTGGGATTCCCTGGCACATTGGTGAGGAATAGAGTTTCCGATCCAATGCCAGGTCAGTTTTGACATGGAATTGAGGACACTATGAATTTCAATGGGAACCCTTAGTCTGCAGATTGGGAAGATGTTAAGTTTAAATTATTTGTCTTTAGTGTTCTTAACTGCTTTCTAAGAGTCTTACTGTGTTTTAATAAACATTTATGATTTTTAAAATTTTTAGTAATATTTAATTCAGTTAACATCAATTTTAATAGAAGTTAAATATCTCTGAATGTCAGAATTGTTTAAAGATTGTTGAAAATTCTCTCAGCTTTGACAGCAGACAAAACCCATCTTTAGCTTCTGTCAAAGCTATCAGGAGCAATCCAGAGGCAGGGCACAGTCATTTGTTCCCTGAGGCTCAGTCGCCTCAGACTTTGCCACCTGATTCCAACAAGGTTGGCCTTCTGCACCTGTTCCAGGTGAATGTGTGCAGGGGGGGATCATGGCTGATAACTCTGAGCAACAGAATGGGTCTAGGAAGCATTAACTCACTTCACACAAGACCCAATATGCACAAAGGACTTTAAATTCCTGAAGCCCACAACAGATATAACATGTTCATTCTGTGTTCTAAGTCACTGGACCAAATGACTTTTTAACATAAGTGTTTGTTTAATAGGACTCTGATGTATATAATACTCCTGTTTCACTTTAACTACCCAAACTAAATTTCTGGAAATCAAAATACCTCCAAGATGAATTGTTATAATGTGCAAATGGTTTTGTTTTCAAAGCAACTGCAAAAAATTTCAGCAAATTGGAGAAATAAATAAACAAAACGACATGGGGTAATCTCAGAAACAAATAAAGTAAGAGAACCTGAAATAATTTCAGTTTATTAGATCTCATACAAGCTCTGTACAGTTTGTCTGCAATGAAAACAATTTCAACAGTAAACTGTGAAGATTTTTTTTTGAAAATGATAAATTCCTAATTCCCCAAAGCCTGTCCACCACCTGCAGGCCCTCCCCAGTTTACAAATGCCCAACTTATGGATACCCCAGGCATTTGGGAGACCTGTAGGATGAATGGAGATGGATTTGCCTGTTACTGCTGCAGGGGTGCAGGCATCTTGTCAAAATGTTTATCAGTATATAAGCAAAAGTATATTTGTAGATTTATGTTAATCTGAGATTTATGTGAGGACACTAAACAAGTCTAATTCAGAGGCCATGATATGTGTATGAAATGGATGGTGGCATGGAGGTAGGAAGAAGTTTCAGTGTGCCCATTGTTGATATAATTGTAACTTACTATTTTACGGTTACTGTCAATGGTTGGCATGGACTCATCAGGCTGAAGGGCCTGTTTCCGTGCTCTATCTCTCTCCATGACTCTAATCTTGACGCAAATGAACTAAAGTAATCCTTTATTTACACACAAATTTTAATAAAGAAAACACATCTGAGGTTTTACAAGTTCCAGTGGGAGTTACTTGCAGTCCATTTTGCATGAGTGATCTTCCTTATCGTGTTCTGGATGTCTAAAGGGAGTTAGAAGGATGGGATGAGCCATTCAGTTACAGATAGTGTTAGGGAGTGGCTTGTTTACTGGAGAGGAACTGCCACAGTCAGTGATCTGTGAATTAGTGGAGCCTGACATAGACACTAAGTATAGCCCTTAATCCTTTGGTGATTGCAATAGTATTTATATAGCTCAATAACATTTAGTTTATTGAAGCTATTCTTGTGAATTGAAAAGTTTGTGCTGTGTTGCACTTTTCAGTTTTTATTATGATTCACCTCTTGTTTCACATGTTCTCAGTGCAGTGTGCCTTAACTTTCAGATGCATTTTCAATGCTTTCTGAGTTTGTAAAGTTCTCATCATCGACTGGTAACCTCATGTGGCGTTGCTACTGGACCTAATGTCTCAATAGCACTTAATTCTGAGTTGTGCTTTCTTGAAATTTCATGTTGGAGATTTAGGTCCAGGAGCAATACCACGAGAGATTAATTAGTAAAAGGTGAGAATCTGATTGGGTAATATTCCAGAATGTAATTGGTTGAAGGCTGATTGTCTTTGGTTTTGGAATTTGATTGGATAGTCAAAGGAGGCCTCTGCATTTCTTCACCACAGATTCTGAAGCTGTAGAGTTTTCATAACAAATACTTCAATTCTTTTTTTTCTGGAAACATAGAACAATGTTAGATAAATGCTATGTCGATAAATGCATATAAGTGCAGATTATCCACTGACATCTACTACAAACCCATTGACTCCCACAGCTACTTCGACTGCACCTCCTCCCACCCTGTCACTTACAAGGCATTCCCTTTTCTCAGTCGCTCCGTCTCTGCTCTCTGCTGCATCTGTTCTCATGATGAGGTCTTCCACTCAGGACATTCAAGATGTTCTCCTTTTTCAGAGAATGGAGTCCCCCCCACCCCCAATTGCTATTGATGAAGCTCTCACCTGCATCTCCTCTATTTTGTGCACTTCAATCCTCACCCCATTCCCTCCCCCCCCCCACCCCCTGGCCGAACAAGGTAGAATTTCCCTAGCCCTCACTTACCACCCCACCAGCCTATGCATCCAACATATTATTCTTTGCAACTTCCACCATCTACATTGGGATCCCATCCCATCACCAGGCACATCTTCTTTTCCCCTCCCCTCTCTGCTTTCTGCAGGGATCACTCTCTCCATGATTCCCTCGTCCACTCATCCTTCCCCACCTACCCCGTTTCCTCCCCAGGCACACACCCCTGTAATTGCCAGAATTGTTACACCTGCCCAACACCTTCTCCCTCACCACTGTCCAGGGCCTTAAACAGCCCTTCCAGGTGAGGCAGTCTTTCACATTTGAATCCTGTGGTGTTATTTATTGCATGTATCCATTGCTCCCGTTGCAGCCTCCTCTATATCGGGGAGACCGGAAGCAGATTGGGTGACCACTTCGCCGAGCATCTTCGCTCTGTCTGCTGTACCAGCTGGGATCTCTTGGAGGCCAGTCATTTTAATTATACTTCCTATTTCCACACTGACATGTCTGTCCAAAGGGGACAACTTTTAGAGATGCAGTATTTTGGATGAGAGTGCATGAGCCTTCTGAGGTGCGTGAGATCCCATCACACTAATTGGTAGATGAGCTCTCTCTGGCGCCAAACCAACGTAGAATGATTTATAAACTAGTACAGCACAAAGTTATTCCTTGCAACAAAAACAGAAAGTGATGGAAGCACTCAGCAGATCAGGCAGCATCTGTGGAAAGAGAAACAGTTAACATTTCAGGTCAAAGACCCTTTGTCAGAAATGCAAAAGAGAAAAACAAGTTTGTTTTCAGTAGGAGAGATGGTGGTGGAGGTGATAGTAGAACAAAGGGATTATTTGTGATCTTTTGAGTCCATAAGGTGAACGGGGGCAACTACCAGCACACTCTTTGTATAGTGTGTTATAAATGATGAGGCTGTGAGACATGCCCAGCAAGCCAAACTCAAGGAATAAAATACTAAAAAACTGAGTCAAAATGATGACAAGTAGAAAGAACTGTTCTCAAACAGGTAGCAAAAAAGTGTGTTGCCGAAAGTTGGAGAATTTGATATTGAGTTCAGAAGGCTGCAGTGTGACCAGATGGATGATGCTTGCATTGGACCTTGTTGGCCTCCTGCACAGACAGAAAGGCCAATGTGGGAGTGAGATGGTGAATTAAAGTTGTAGGCAATTGGAAGCTCAGGATCACCCCTACAGACTGAATGTAGATGCTCTGCAAAGTGTTCATCCAATCTGTATAGAGGAGATCATATTGTGAACACTGAAAACAATAACTAGATGGAAGAAGTGCAAATGAATCACTGCTTCACCTGGAGGGACTGTTGAGCCCCTGGGTAGGGAAGAGGTGAAAGGACAGGTATTACATTTCCTGTGGTTATTCCTTATTGTTCTTTAGTATGGCATTTAGTCTGCTACTCCTGCTTCATGATCCTGGACTTCTTTCTCCAGTTAAATTCTCTTTGTGCTTAAATTGGTAGCCATCTGCCTGCTGGATTTGTCCATGCCCCTCTCATTCTACAAACTACATAGAGCAGTTCATTCTTCTTGCATTTCTTTTTTCCTCAATATTACCTGTCACTGGTTGAGAAGGTTGGTGGCAGGGTGAAGAAGGAGAAGAATATTAATACTTACTGCATTGCACCTTCATAAATTGGACAGCATTGCTTGCTAATAATTTAACCAATCTTCATTGCATTGACACTGGAAGAAAATCTGAAGAGTTCCCATTGCCACTTTACAACTCCAAAGATCCAATTGAAAATTAACCCGGTCACAGTTTATGAACACAGTACTCTACCATGCTGTAGTCTATAAAGCAGCCTTAAGAACTATATAGTCTCATTACATATAAAATAATGTGTGTGTTGTGCGTGTAGTTTACATATTTATTTGTATTGTGTATTTATGTTTGTCTAATATATTGATGCAACGTTTATGTAAAAATAGTACTTCGATGACCTTTAATAATCTAGCAACATCCAAAACAATGGAGGGTTTTGAAAATCATATTATTTGTACAATTTTTGCAGCAAGTTGTAATCTTCCTGAAAGATTGGTTGAACTAGGTTCAATCATAACTTTCTAAATAGAATTGAATAATTATCTTGGGGAAGAAAATAGCTGAATTATTTTTACAAATGATGGGCTGATTTTTGCCTTTCCATAATCTGCTCCCTGGTTCAATGATTCTAATACCACCTGAGGGCAGACTGTGGAAAGACAAAAATCCCTTCCATTTTATGATTATCTGCAAAGCATGATTAATAGCAGACTTATTATATCTTCTGGTCAGAATTTGTATTTTTAGAATTGGAGGTTGAGCCAAGGTGCTATACTGTAAATCTGGGGAATGACTGGCTGCCAATGGCCCAATGCCTCCATTGCACTCAGTACACTAGGTGTCAGACACTAACCCACAACTATTATTCCAGTGAAAAGTCAGACACATCCATTATCAAGCTGTCAAACAAGATGCACACATCACCCTCATTAGATTAACACAAATGTGACATGTACCCATGTCGGCTGCCAAAAAAATAGATGCTTGCCCAATATGTGAAGTTTCCAATAATCAAGATGATATCACAAGATTTAATAATGCCTATTTGACTTCATCCATTAAATGTAATTGCTTGTCATACAGAAATGATTTCTGGTACTGGTGATGTTGTTAACCTCAGGTCTGCAAGTACATTGACCCATTTCAAATATTATTGGAAGTTGGTCCATGGTTTGCACTTGTTAGTAAGTGTTGGAATAAAATTTGACACTGGCTTTGACAACTTTCAACACAGTTTGTCAAGACAGATTGCCTGGATTTCTTTTGTTGACATATAGCTAACGTTTTTTTTTAATAGAGCAGTAATTCCATTTAATCCACAGTTAAAGTGGGAATATATTATAATGGACCTATACTTCTTAAGTGCTCTTGCTCCCTTTGCATCTTTAGGCTAAATATAAGGAACTTTTTTTTACAAAACAGTGACCATATAATCCTGGTTTCATCTTAATCAAGCCAATTTTAGTGGTGGCTGGTGGAAGTATAGCTCTGACTTAGTGGTTCCTGAGATAGAGTGAGTAAAATTGTTTAGGTTCTTATTGTGAGAAAGGTTCTTTTGGCTCTTAAAGATAGAGATCTGAACACACAGTCTTTGTACTTCAAAAAGGAGAATTTTTATTTACAAAGACAGACGCAGGTGCAGAATGGAAAGGAACAAATGCACACTCGCACACTCTCAAGCAGGAGACCGCGAACGTGAAGGGAATCGCAACGGGGGTGAGGTGCACACACACACACACACACACACACACAATAACAAACGATCAAGGAATAAACAATACAATGTTTGAACACCCTGATATTCTGGACAAACATTGGCTCTTTGGTCTCGGGAGTCCTTAACTAACTGCCCTGAAGTAGTGCACAGCTTACCTCAACATCCTTGGAGACAGAGAGCGAGAAAACCAAACATGCAGCACTTTTATACTGCTGGGGGGCTGGGTGGTCCAGCAAGGACAAAGGTGTTTAAGTGGGCCACTGGTAGGTGTGCCCAGGAACAAAGGTGCTCACAAAGACCAATCTGAGTGGTCCAGTAAGGACAAAGGTGTTTACCCAGTGGGGTGGAACCAAACCTTCATTGACAGTGGTGTTGCTTTGGGCCATGTGCTCAGTGGTGTCATCCCAGCCTGAGGGGTGAGTGTTGTCAGTGTTGTCATGGTCACATGACAGCCATGACCTTTTACACTACATTCCACCCCTCGTAAGCTATATCACTCACCAATCAAGGGAATAACTAGAACTAAACTAAGAAATATACGTCAGGGTGCAGTACTAATGGAAGGCAGAAGTGGCTCTAATAACTTGACAAGCACAGCACAAAATACAAAAAAAACTATAACAACTGAAACGAGGGCGAAAAACTATAACAACTAAAATGGGAGCGGTGACCCAGTGGGTGACAGTTGCCCACTATCCCTCCAGTGACCCAAACGGCTACCTGTTTCCCCATGAGGTGTCGTGTTGGAGGAGCTGGTCCCTCGCTTTTTGAATTTTGGCCACCAAGTCCCTATCATGAGCAGCCAGGCTGGTGTTGTTGCTGGATTCATCAGGGATAAAAGTGCAATACTCCTTACTAATCACTGCACACATACCACCATCTGCAGCAAGTAGGTAATCCAGGGCCATCCGTTTCTACAGGGCTACCAGCCTGGCAGCAGCCAGCTCCACTGCCGTCCTCATTTCGTCAGCCAGCGTCTGGAGCATGCTGGTCATTTGTATGTCCTTACAGGACAGTTGGGCTGTGCCATACATGGGGAAGGCTATCATCCAGAAGCTCCCCGCCTCCGCGATGGCCCTCCTGTTCCTGTGGCTGCTGCATGCCGGGTGCTCCCCAAGTTCGAGAGTGTGGATATAGGGCACCACGAACACAGGAAAGCAGCGGCCATACCAGCTCATGGGGAGCCACCAGTAGGCATGGTAGCCGCAAATCCAGTGGTTCCCGTTCAAAGTGCAGGGAGCCCCCAACTTAGTGGCACCATCGGCAGTGGTCACGGAGGCACTTGGACACCAGTTTCGCTCACGCTCACTATGACCAACTGAAAAAGTGGAACTGTGCTCATAGTGGAGTCTGCACCAGCATTCCCTTGGCTTACTCAGCATCTGTGGGATGGCCCTGAGGGTTGGGACTCGGGTGGAGGTCAAATTGTAGGAAGGAAATACCAGCTCCTGAAACACCCACCCTATCTGGAATCTCTGGAAGGACTGTGCTGCAGTGGTGAGAGGAGTGGTGGGGAACTGCCGTCCGGCACCCCCCCCCCCCCCAAACCAAAATACCGAACCCGACAGGCACAAAAGGAAAAAGAAAGTCCATGTAAACAGTTCATTCGAGGAGTATCCAAGGGAATCTGTGTTTGTGGTAGACCTTCACCGGCGTGTGCTGGGGTTCGGACGCAAGTCCCATAGTCTGATTTATTGGAGGTGCTGGCGAATTCATAAGCAGCTCTGCGCCCTTGGATCTTCTGCCGGAGGCTCCGTTCGGCGACCGCCTCACTGGCCGAGACCTGCAATTCAAAAGGGACACCTGCCTGGCGGGGAGCAAGTGGCAGTGCTTGTTCCACAGCTTGCTTTGCTGCTTCAAAAGCAGCCTGTTGTTCGGGTCCCCATAAGAACGTGGCTGTTTTACGAGAGATTAAGCCATGGCAGATAGTGGGGCTATGAATATCTAAATCTACCACTGCATGCCAAGGCTTGTCCGGGCGCCCTGCAATGGCCTCAGTGATATCTCGGCATCCCCCTGGCACTCTGTACTGTCGGCTACAGCTGACCTCGGAGGGAGGGGGAACAACAACTGGTTCGCATTTGGCTGCCCCAGCCACAAATGTAGCCTACGCGACCCCGAATGTAAACTTGCCCCGGTTAGTATGGAGAGACTGTCCCTTTAAGACATTGATCCCTAGGATGCACTCGGGCGAGTTTGCTATCAACACTGTTATGGGTCGAGGTGGTTGGTTCCTGATGGCCATGCAGACTGTGACCTCCCTCGCGGGCAAAAGGGAACACCCCAACCCCTCTATCTGCTTTGTGCCCCCGTCCACGCGGCGGGGTTACCCAGGATGATGGTGTGTTGGGCACCTGTGTTGATGAGTGCCATCCATCAACAGGTATATATGGCCTCAGGTCTCCCGGACAGGAGAGGGCGGTGGAACAAATGTGCCGGGACCCCTGGCCTTCATCCTGTGGGAGGGGGGTAGAGGTCTGCCACCCCATGGGTGAAGGTGCCTGCGGGCAGAGATGGTCTATTTCCTGTCTCAGCAGGTCCTGGAGCTCAGCCTTGAGGGCGGGAGAGACTATTTCAAGTGGGGGAGGAACAGAGGCATTGTCATTGGGGGCAGCCCCCATGGCCTGGAGGTTGGGGGCACCCCCTGTGTCGGGCTTGATCCCAGGGTGGTTATGGGTTTTCCCCTGGCCAGATGTCCCCTCGCACTGCTCTTTCCAGAGCGCATAAATGAGGAGGTTGGGATCCCATCTATGCTGGCACAGTCCACCCCTGTGCGCAGCATGTCCAAGAATAGCCGTTTGCGCGTAAAACGGGGGGTTGTGTCTCTAGCCCTCGTCTTTGCCCTACGGACCTGGGTGGACTTCCCCCACTGCAAGAACTCTAGCCCTTCCAGGAGGGTGATGGCGTCCCGCACGGTCTTCCCATTAGCAGGTCCCATGAGGGGCAGGACCACTGGCCTCAAATCGGGGCGCGCGGTGGTGACCAGGTATCCCATTAGCGCTCTGGTCACCCTGGTGTTTTCTAACAACCCACGATAGCCGGGCCTCTCATAGATGCCTGTCACCAGCGCCCATTCCCTGACAACCCCAGTGCCCTCACTGACCGTGCTCCACTGCGGTTGCCCATATAAGTCCCATTCAAGGAGGGTAGGGTACCGGACCCTCACTGTGGTCACTACCCGATCCCACAGGGTAGTGTTGTTCCCAGTCCCTCCACGTGGTGCCTGCAGGGCATTGTTAATGCTCTGTTGGTCAGGCAAGCTCCCTAGGGCACTCGCTTCCTGGTGAGAGAGGCTCACGTTGGGGGGCCCCCTCATCCCACAGTCAGAGCAGCCATGTAGCCAGGTGCTCGCCTGGTCACAGGCGGTACCGGTCCGCCAGCTGGGTCAGCTCCTTGATGGAGAAATCCTGAGTCTCAGTAGTCTCGGAGGGACCACGGGCACTTCCCCCTGCGGGGGCCTCATCCTGACTCCCCTCCCCTCTGTGGTGGACCTGGGACCGCAGGGTGATGGGTCGAGCACGCAGTGGTTCGGGTGGGTAGGGGCGAGGGCGGGCGCGAGGGAGCCCCTTCTTGTTGAGCGCCCCCTCATCGTCCGTTTTCATCCATATATCCCCATCCCCCAGCCATGCGTCCAGCCTGTCACCGCGCCGGACCAGGGCTCGAATTTTAAATGGATCTGGCTGCTAGCCAGCCCTGTGGGCAGCTTGTGCCTGCTATGCCTAGATCAGCTGGCAGGCGACCTTGGTAGCCCGGACCTTGAGGTCATTGGCCCGGGTCTGGGCAGTTTGAACTGCCTCCTGCAGTGTGCAACATTGTTGCCGGAGGGTCTCTATCTCTCTTTCCCTCTGCAGGCAGGTATCCTGCAACTGGCCAGTAATCTCAACCTGGCGACTCAGGAAGGATGCCAGGAGCCAGAGGGCACCTCTTCGGCTCCCCTTGGCACTGAGGAACCCTGACTGCTGAAGGAGGGCCACCACATGGTGTCCCAGTTTTTCACCACATGGATCTAACTGCTCGGCCCAGTCCACTGGGTTACCGTGGTCTGCCAGCATGTTGGCCAAGCTCCCAAATCCCTCACTCTTATCTGTCCATCCTGGGATCCTCTCCTCAGTGCCTACACTTTCTTTCTTCCCCTTGTTCCAGAACATCCCACCCGCGTCTGTGTCCAGCCAATACCCTTAAGACCCTGCTCGCAGCACCAGATGTTGTGAGAAAGGTTCTTTTGGATCTTAGAGATAGAGATCTGGACACACAGTCTTTGTACTTCAAAAAGGAGAATTTTTATTTACAAAGACAGACGCAGGTACAGAATGGAAAGGAACAAATGCAAATGCACAC
This sequence comes from Pristis pectinata, assembly GCF_009764475.1. Taxonomy (NCBI): domain Eukaryota; kingdom Metazoa; phylum Chordata; class Chondrichthyes; order Rhinopristiformes; family Pristidae; genus Pristis; species Pristis pectinata. The sequence goes on along the minus strand of NC_067408.1, from coordinate 68,489,875 downwards.
TCGCACACTCTCAAGCAGGAGATCGTGAACATGAAGGGAATCGCAACGGGAGTGAGGTGCACACACACACACACACACACACACACACACACACACAATAACTGGTTACAAATGATCAAGGAATAAACAATACAATGTTTGACCACCCTGATATCCTGGACAAACTTTGGCTCTTTGGTCTCGGGAGTCCTTAACTAACTGCCCTGAAGTAGTGCACAGCTTACCTCAACATCCTCAGAGACAGAGAACGAGAAAGCCAAACATGCAGCACTTTTATACTGCTGGGGGGCTGGGTGGTCCAGCAAGGACAAAGGTGTTTAAATGGGCCAATGGTAGGTGTGCCCAGGAACAAAGATGCTCGCACAGACCAATCTGAGTGGTCCAGCAAGGACAAAGGTGTTTACCTAGTGGGGTGGAGCCAAACCTTGATGTCGCTTTCAGCCATGTGCTCAATGGTGTCATCCCAGCCAGAGGGGTCAGTGTTGTTAGTGTTGTCATGATCACATGACAGCCATGACCTTTCACACTACAGTTCTCCTTCCCAATTTCTTGACCAGAGACATCCACGTGTGGCCATGAGGATAAGAAGAGGCTTGGCTGAGAACTATGCTATAACTAAATATCCAACTGGGGATAATACAGGCTGACTCGTCAAGAGAACTTTACTCAAAGTCAAAGGGCAATGTCATAAAGTCATAAGAGAGATACAGCATGGAAATAGATCCTTTGGTCCATCAGGTTCACACCAACCATCAACAACACATTTACACTAATCCTACATTTATCCCATTCTTCCTACATTCTATCAACTCTCTAGATTCTACCATTCACCTACACACTTTGGGTAATTTGCAGCGGCCAATTAACCTACCATGTCTTTGGGATGTGGGAGGAAACTGGAGCACCTGGAAAAAACCCACATGGTCACAGGGAAAACGTGCAAGCTCCACACAGACAGCACCTGAGTTCAGGGTTGAAACCAGATCTCCAGCACTGTGAGGCAGCATTTCTATTAGCTGTGCTACTGTGCCGCCTTAAATATGGTTGGAAGTTGTGGAAAAATAACAATCTATGGAGTAGTTACCATGATTGAAAAGTGGCAGAGGAGCCCTCAATAACAACAGCTCAGATTATTTTTATCAGACTTGGTGAAGCACTTCTGCCCCATCTGGCCCAAAAGAAATTAATCTCAAATTTTTAGGGTCTCTTGAGCTCCTTTGCCAGTGAAATGTTGCTGTAGTTGCGGTGTACGAAAGGTGGACCATATTCATCATGCTGCAAACAGCGATGAGACAACCATTTTTTTTTGCTCAAGTTGATTGTGCATTAAGAGGTCTTCCACTCCAATCAGTGCCAGGAGTTCATTTATGTCCATCTGAGAGGACAGAAGGAGATTTGGTTTAAAATCTCATTCAAAAGCCAGACTGTGCAGCCATTCTTCTGCAAAAGAACAGAAAATCAGCCAAGTTATGTGCTTAGCTCTCTGGACTGAACTTATCCTCACAACATCTGATTCATTATGGCAAGTACCACCACTGAACCACAGAACACATTCCAAGTGTGGTTCAACCAATGAAGAACATTAAGCACTCATGTGCTTCAGGCTCCTGTCCGAAGGCTTCGGTGCCCTGGAAAAAAAATCTATCAACCTGCTACTTAGATATTCCAGCAGATCTTTTGATGCTGACAGCCCATTTTAATGTCACCATTAGCTCTTGATTGATCTAGTGTATAAAATATTATTCTACTTAATATATATTCCATTACATACAAAATCCAAAAAGGTCACCATATTTTGCCAACAAATCCAAAGGCAGCTTTGGTATTTAGTATTTAAACAGCTACCTGCAATTCATCATATATATGACTTAAATTATTATAAACCGTGGATGATCATTGCACTTAGTGGCTCTAACTTTGAAAGATTTAAGCGCTTTACCCTTTCATTCGTATATTTTGGTTTGCATTGAGCTCGTTGTCAACTGAATGGTTGCTACAAACAACACAGTTGTATAGTCAGTTATGCCATCAAATTGGCTGTGCTTTCTAGTGTTAACACTATTATGAAATAACTTTTCCTTTGCAAATACTTTTGATGACTGAGAGTTGTTTGATGCAACCAAGTTTCACACAAGTGCCTTTGTGAGAGACAGGCATCATTTGCTCGTCGCCTGGGGAAGGTGATGTTGAGTTTCTTAATGAACTGGTGATTGTCTTGCTGTCCTACATCTGAACAGTAAAGACATCGACATTAGACTATTGTTTATTGACTACAGCTCCACCTTCAATGCTATAATTCCAAGCAAACTCATCTCCAAACTCCTAGAACTGGGACTCAACACCTCCCTTTGCAACTGGATCCTTGACTTCCTGACCAACAGACCACAATCAGTAAGGATAGGCAGCAACACTTCCACCGTGATTATCCTCAATACTGATGCCCCAAAGGGCTGCGTCCTCAGCCCCCTACTCTACTCCCTATACACTCATGACTGTGTGACCTTCTACTCTAACTCCATCCACAAATTTACAGATGACACCACTGTAGTGGGCTGAATCTCAAATAACGATGAGTTGGAGTACAGGAAGGAGATAGCCGAGTGACATGGTGTCATGACAACCACCTTTCCCTTAATGTCAGCTAAACAAAAGAGCTGATCATTGACTTCTGGAAAGGGGGTGATGCACATGCTTCTGTTTACATTAACAGTGCTGAGGTTGAGAGGGTGAACATCAGCAATAGCCTGTCCTGGTCCAACCACGTTGACGCCACAAGTAAGCTCACCAACGCCTCTACTTCCTCAGAAGGCTGAAGAAATTTGGCATGTCCTCTTTGACCCTCACCAATTTTTATCAATGCACCATAGAAAGCATCCTATCTGGATAAATCACAGCTTGGTATGGCAATTGCTCTGCCCATGACTGCAAGAAACTACAGAGAGTTGTGGACACAGCTCAGCACATCACGGAAACCAGCCTCCCCTCCATGGGCTCCGTCTACATTTCTCACTGCCTCAGTAAAGCAGCCAACATAATCAAAGACCCCACCCATCTCAAACATTCTCTCTTTTCCACTCTCCCATTGGGCAGAAGATACAAAAGCCTGCAAGCATGGACTACCAAGCTCAAGGACAGCTTCTAGCCAGCTGTTATAAGACTATTGAATGGTTCCCTAGTACAATAAGATGGACTCTTGTCCTCACAATCTACTTCATTATGGCCTTGCACCTTACTGTCTACCTGCACTGCACTTTCTCTGTAACTGTAACCTGTAACACTTTATTCTGCATTCTGTTATCGTTTTACCTTGTACTACCTCAATGCACTGTGTAATGAATTGATCTGTATGAACGGTATGCAAGACAATTTTTTCACTGTACTTGGGCACAGCCCAAGGTTGTAAAAGTGCAATATATAATGTAATTCCTTTCATTGAATGAAAGAAACTATTGCTAATCATGCAACAGGTCATTTGGAGTCTAAGGTGATATATTGTCCTATATCCATATCTCTCCCTTCCAACAACCCTTTGATATATCTGTGCTCCTCCAAATTTGGTCTTTTGATCATCCCTGCATTTAAATGTTCCACCATTGCCTTCTTTTGCCAAGCTCCTAATCTCTGGAATTTTCTCCCTACACTTCCCTACCTGCATTTTCTCCTTTCAGATGTTCCTTAAGATCTACCTGCTTGTCTAAACTTGCGCCATTCACTTTAATCACTCCTTATCTGACTTGGTGTCGAATTTTGATTGATAACTCTCCTGTGATGTTCCTTGGGATGGTTTGTTTGTGGTGAAATGTGCTGTATAAATGCAGGTTGTCATTATTGTTGTCACTGGATATAACTACCATGTTTCTCTGTAAGTCCTGCATCTGCATTCTCATGGTATGCTCTAAAAATATTAATAAATTTAAAACATTTTTCAGAAAAATTCTGTAAATATTATGGCCTAAATTCTTATGAGAGGACAGAGTTTTCTGGTAGTACTAAAATATTTACAGTTGCAAATATCTTGTCCTGACACCTGTTTAAAACATTTAAATATTTCACTGCTGAGACTGAGGTGTCATAATGTTAAAAATGGCAGCAAAAAGGAGAGTAGTAGATGGACAATTTTAAGGAGCAGTTAGTCTAGCATCAAGAGAAGGACAGCCCACTATTGATGGACACACGTTCCAGTACTGGAGGACTGATCATCTCACATCAAGGCACAGACAGTGTAGTATTGGAGGAGCAGAAAATGTGGTATCGAGAAATAAATTCCAGAATTGAGGGGCAGTGTTTTATCAATAGGCTGGCAGCCCAGGGAGTGTGCTAATTAGCCTCCCCCCTTCACAATTTACATTTATGATTTAACTACATTGGTTTTGACCCATATCTCTTAATATCTCCAATTATGGGAACAAAATCTAGCGAGAAGAAGCAAAAATGGGTTGATCATTGTGGCAGTGCCTGTACTCTGTTGAAGTAATTTACCTTGTTACTGCCAATTTCAGTCATTCAAAAAAAGTGGTTCTCAGAATGCAGGTGTTGCTAGCAAATCTGGCATTTAATGCTTATCCCTAGTTGCCTGGAAAAATGTTGATCCATGTTGAACTGAATTTTGTGGATTGTTATAAATGAGTGTTTTGCAGGGTTGATATAAATAAGGATAACTTAGTCAACCATGAGTATAGGGTCAGAGTCACATATAGATCAGATCATGGAATGACTTTGTGTTTTATTCCCTAAAAGCTATTAATGAATCAGTTGGACTTTTATGAGAATCCAGCAGTTTCATAATATTTTAATGCTTGTTAATTAAGGCTATTGGATTACTAACCAGATGATATTAATCCCTAAGCACTGGATTGGAAATACTGGAAGAATGTTCTTCAGCATTTAAAACCACCAGAAGGTTTGAGAACATGTGTCATCCACATGAACATCCGGACATTCATTCCTCGATTTAGATCAATAATAATCTGAATAACAATGCATTTTTAG